>NC_080795.1:17858680-19309513 GCF_028018385.1 Neofelis nebulosa
TTGGAGCCTGAGGCAAAGGACCCTGCCCTACAGAACAGGGAGGGTGGAATGGGAAGGGGAAGGTTGAGACAGTTGATTTTTCCAACTGAGTTGTTTTTGTTTTTCAGCACATTTCCTCCCTTTCATCCACTGCTGAATTCAGAGTTCTCTAATTATTAAAGGCTAATGGTTCAACACAGTTTCATTTTTCCTGGTCCCTGAGCTATCATGAAGGTATTGGTGGAGGGAGTTATAATTGGCACAAGGAAACTTGAAGTAGAAGCCACCATGCTATTCTGATAAAAAGGGCAGGTGGGAATCCTTGGTCATTTCCACATTTCCCTCTCTTCTGTGTGAGCAGCAGGAGCAGCACTGACCACATGGGTAAAGCTCCTGGGGATTAGCTACCTCCTCCCCAGAGCCCCAAGACACAGATCAAGCATTCTGGTTTGAGGCACAGTAAGACAGTACAACTTGGCTGACAAAATTAGGAGGATATACATTATCCTTTCCTTCAAATGTTAGAACACTCATCTTTCCTCTCCACACATGTTGCTTTCATGGTATTTCCATGGGGCTAGTTTCCCACTTTCAAAAGCAGGATAAAATTAAGGAAAATAGATTAAGATGGAATAAAATGTACAATGTTCTCTCAAGCCATTGCAAATTTTGGAATGTTTTGGCAAAACATCTGGCTGGGTTGTTTGTTTTTCACTTTCCACACAGTTGGAGCCCTGAAGCCAGGATATAAGGTGAATGGCGCTGCTTAGAGCACAAACCTGTATTGCTTGAAATGTCAGTGTGGCCTCACAGGTCACGGTGATGTCAGGGAGTGAGGGACGAGATCATCTCTTCCATTTAACAAGAGTCCATTTACAGCAGGAGCTCAGCCCCACCCCAGGATATCTGAAAAATAAGACATATGTTTCATCAATATAATCTGACCTCAAATATTTGAGCCTTTGAGTTTTCAGTTCTTAATTTAAATACAAACATTGACTAGCTTTGAATGAGTGAAGTATGCGGAAATAGGCGTTTCTTGTGTAACAGCTCTGGCTTCCATTTTGTAAGCCAACCTGTTGCCTTTGGCTAGAGCATTGTCTGCCGTTTTATAATATCCTTCTGGGGCTAACAGCTAGTTCTGTTTGCTACGTAGGATTTTATCAATTGCTCTTCATGATCTCATAACCAAGTAAGATTTATTCATTTATTTTTTTCAGCTGATTAATGTACTCACATGCCTCTTGGCTGCAAAAAAATGAAAAACAAATCACTGAGAAAAATAGTTAGTAATTAATGAAGACTTATTCCCCCCCAGCTTACAAAAATTCAGATCAAAATCTTATTTAAAAAACTTGAAATGTGAACTTAACCTTTAATCCTTAAGAACAGAAAATGAATTCTTTAGGATAAAGAATGCTTTAAAAATGGATTTTTTAAAAAAACCTCTAGGAATTGTTAACAGGATCATGCAGCCAAATTTAATTGACATGAAGAAAGACTGAAAGAGCCTAATACTGTCACTCAGATTCTCCCAGGTCTCTAGGGACATAATCATTTCAGAAACACTTTCCTGTGACAATGAAAAAAAAAAGTCTCATTTTTCTGTTCTATTGAAATGGGTCCAGCTTTGGTTAGGGGAAAGTAAAGCAGTTATCAGAGCAGGTACCTTTACTGAACTGGAAATATTTCCTTTTTTGACATTTTTCTGAACATCTCCTATGTGCCAGAACCCATGCCCTCATATAACAACATCACATTCTATTGGAGCAAATATTGCAGGAACACAGATCTAAAAGGCCACAAACACTGTCTGGAAAGATGGAGAACTATTAAATTCTGTGCAGAATCTTGGATTTTACCCTACTTGTAAGCTAGCAACCAAGTATGGTACTCTTGCATGGATTCTGATAGAAGACATGAGATTCCCAGGTCAGAGACAAATGACTGTATTACAGCACAGCTAATAGCACAAGTGTGATAACAGCACCAGTCTCTGTGCCCCCCCCCCCACCCCAATACGTGGGGGACACTCAGGTGGGCCTAGATGAATACCTGTGTATCTTATGAGGAACCCAGAGTTTATGGAATTTACCATTTTTGCAGTAAGAGACAAGCAAGATGTTACTCCAGCCCTCAAGATTTCTCTCTGCAAATGGAATGCTGAGAAATAGACAGGATAGTGATCAGGGCTTTGTGTTCTTGACAATGGAGACTCAGGGCCCAAGATGGATTTCTTCCAATAGAAACTTCACTGAGAAGAGGATATTTAGTTTGAGATGAACAAGTATTTGGTAAGGACAAGAAGGACTCATTCCTAAGTTAGTGAGAGCATTATTTGCAAAGGCGGCACAAGAGACACAGAGAGGTTTCAGGAACAATGGAAGTCTGACATGATTGGAGCGGTGGTGATGAGGCTAAATAAGTAGACTGGCATCCAGTCATTGAGGGCTTTGCGTACCATTGAGATTATGGAGCATGGCTTTTCATTGTAACCCAACACATTTTGGAGCATTGTTTTTTTAAATAAAAGAGTTTCCAAACAACTCTTTGTCTCTATTAGTGTTTATTTTTGAGAGAGAGAGCGCGATAGAGAGCAAGGGAGCTAGTGAGCATGAGCAGGGAGGAGCAGAGAGGAGAGAGAGAAAGGATCCAAAGAAGGCTCTGTGCTGACAGCAGACAGCCTGATGCAGGGCTTGAACTCAAGAATTGTGAGTGATCTGAGCCGAAGTTAGACACTTAACTGAGCCACCCAAGCACCCCTCAGATCATTTTAAAACAGAGGTATGACATGATTGGCTTTTATTTTCTATTATCTGGTGATAATGTAGAGAATGGACTGAAATCAGAGAGAAGTTATGTGAGCCTTTTATTAAAAAGTTCTGGAACAGTTCACTTCTTTTAGTCCTGTAACCCCCTGCATATTCCCCATCTTTTTTTTAAGGCTTCCCTTATCTTACCCTATGTCCCCTTCTCACCTCCAAGAACCTCACACATCCACTTTCATGCCTGGCAGTTAGCTCCCTTCAACTCACATTGGGTGTGCTCAGAAATTTGCTGGTAGGAATATTTCTATTTAATTTACTGAATTTTACAGTACTTTTAAAGTTGTAAACATGTTATTTTCTGGGAATTCATCCACTATTTTTTTTTATGTCAATATACTAGTAAGAATTTTCACTTGGCAGAATATAATTTATAAATCCACAGTATAAAAGGTAAATTGAGGGGGCGCCTGGGTGGCTCAGTCGGTTAAGCGTCCGACTTCGGCTCAGGTCACGATCTCACGGTATGTGAGCTCGAGCCCCGTGTCGGGCTCTGTGCTGACTGCTCAGAGCCTGGAGCCTGTTTCAGATTCTGTGTCTCCCTCTCTCTCTGACCCTCCCCCGTTCGTGCTCTGTCTCTCTCTGTCTCAAAAAAGTAAATAAACGTTAAAAAAAATTTAAAAGGTAAATTGAAACAAGAAAACCCCACAAAGTACTCTATTTGAAATAGTATTTGTGTATTCTAAAAAATCATAAGTATGATATTTTAAGAAATTAAAAATTATATTAACTATATTGAACACACACAAAAAAAACCCCACAAAGATACAAGGTGTTTTATTTTCATTGTGATTTTAAGACCCTTGCAATTTTATAATGTATTCTGGGGAAGAGGTGATGGTGATTATTTTTTAAATCCCTTCTGGGAAAGTGTATTAGCTTCCTGTCACCACTGTAACAAATTTCTATAAATTTAGGGGATTAATTCAACAAAAATTTCTTCTACTATCGTTGTAGAGGCCAGAAATATGCAATAATTTTTACTGAGCTAAAAAGTCAAGATGTCAGCATTACTAGCATGTTGGTTCCTTCTGGAAACTGAGGGGACCTGTGTTGTTACCTTTTTTATGTTCTAGGGGCTCCCGTCTCCGTCTTCAAAACATATCATCCGGACCTCCACTCTCCTTATTGCAAAACTCTACCTCTGACTCTGAGCCTCCTTCTTCCCTCTTATAAGGCCCATGTGATTACATTGGGCCCACCTGGGTAACTCAGCATGCTTCCCTTATCTCAAAATCCTGAGCCTAATTACACCTGCTATGTTGCCTTAAAAAGGAACATTCACAGTGTCTCAAGATTAGAATGTACACATATTTGGGGAGGTCATTTTTTTTTAATGTTTATTTATTTTTGAGAGAGAGAGAGAGAGAGAGAGAGAGAGACAGAGCATGAGAGGAACCAAGAGAGAGGGAGACAGAATCTGAAGCAGGATCCAGGTTCTGAGCTGTCAGCACAGAGCCTGATGCGGGACTCAAACCCACAAACGGTGAGATCATGACCTGAGCCGAGTCAGATGCTCAACCAACTGAGCCACCCAGGTGCCCCCTGGGGAGGTCATTTTTTTAAAAATATAATTTATTGTCGGATTGGCTTCATACAACACCCAGTGCTAATCCCAGCAAATGCAGGGAGGTCATTAATCAACCTACCACAATACCACTTTCCACTGAAAGCACAGTTCTTTTCTCCTTTGGATTTACTTGATTAGGGATCACAGCTGAGGGGGTCACAGTATGTTTTGGAATAAGTTTAGAAAAATATGTTCTTGGAGCTGGAAGCTTCCGAGTGAATCCTCCTTCTTCATAGAATGGCTCATCTTTGAATACATCAGGTGGGTTTGTTAGATTTATCTCTCACTAAATGCAGCAGACCTAATCTGTGCCCGACCCACACCCCCTCATCCTTCCCCCTTCCATGCATCACACCTCCAAACTGCAAAGTGCTGGTTGGTATCTGCATCTCTTTGCCTGAAAGTCACCCTATTCTTGGAGCCTGTTCTGTCTGCTCAGGGTATGCTGCAGAAATGAACTCCCCCAACCCCCCCCAGCGGCCATGACTATTGAATGGAGGTGGTTTATAAATATCCCAGGTCCCTCATTTGTTTATCGTAATTTATTTTGTTGACATATAATTCACATAACATAAAACTAGAGTATAAAATTCAGTGATTTTTTTACATATTCACAATGTTGTACAATAATCACCACTAATTCCAGAAAGTTTCTACACTTAACAAAAGAAACCCATGATGGTTAACAGTTTCTCCTGAACCTCTGCTCTCCTCTCCCCTGGAACCACTAATCTACTTGCTGTCTCTATAAATCGGTATATTGTAGACATTTCCTTACATACACAATCATACAATATGTGGTCACTCATTTTTGGATGGCCGACTTCAAGGCACATGTTCAGCGCTGGTTCTCAGATATCCCCAGCAGGATTAAACCCTTGGCCACAGTGGTAATGGGTAATTAATTGGCTGCCTTTCCTTTCCTGTCTTACTTTCCTGCTTTCCCAATCCTTGCCTTTGTTAGGGTCTACTTCTGGGGGAATCCAAGTGTATTAACTAAGATACCAAGATTAACTAAGATACCAAGTGTATTAACTAATCCGTTCATAAGATATACACTAAATATTTACTGTGTGCTTGGCACATTGCTCAACACTGAAGATGCAGCACGAACAAGTCTGACATCGTCCCTGCTCTCGTGGTGGGTGTTTAAGCAGGGGATAAAGGCATTAAGCAAAAGTCAGATGAATGTTATGAGGGAGGGGGTGAGAGAAGGCCTGATAAGGATGGGATCTGAGGACGGAGAAGGAGTTAGCCAGGTGCAGAGGGTGGGGAAATGTTCCAGGCACATAGACCCACTGTAAGAGAAGCGTGAACATGGTGCTTTGGGTACTGACAGAAATCCACCTGGCTCTTGCAGAAAGACTTGGAGCCTAGTTGTGCTAGGCACTCACATGTCCCTTTAAGGAGGAACTCGGCGTCCCGCTGTGGAGTGGGTGGTCAGCAGTCTACAGCTGTGAGCTCCTTCTGGTGTGCCTCAGCTCCTGGGAGCCACCTTGCCCAAGGTCATGCCCTTCCTGGAGCTGCCTGCCTCTGGCGACGGGGTAAGACCGGGATATAGCAGCACAGCCATCTGGCTTGGCTGGCAACGTTCCTCTGGTCAGTATTTGCCCCACAGCTCCTGGCTACATGTGTTGTGTCTGCGTTGCAGTTCAATTACTTCCTCAGTTCAACTCTGCTTCTGCCTGCTTTCTTTCACAGGTGTTGATCCTTAATAAACATCTTACTCAAATACTGTATGCATTAGAATTTGTTCTGTTACTACTCCAGTGACAGGGAAACAGGAAGGCCTCGTGACTCAAGTAATAGTGCAAGGCTGCTCCTCGGACACCAAGGAAATGAGGATCTTTGAGACCTGATAGGGCCAGACTTCACATACGCTGAGCAGGAACAACTTTGAAGACCTCACAGAAGGATCTGCAGGTAAGTTTGCCTTGGAGAGATGCTGGAAGTCTTACAGCAACTCAGGGGGAGTGAAGATCGGTGATGATCATCAACATTTGGGGGGGTGCATTTAAAATGCATTTTATTCTTTGTATGTATTTTTCTAAATTTGTCTCAAATGTTATTTGTTATACTGCGTATATAACTTGTTATAGTACGTATATAACTATGTAAACATTGTATATATCTATGTAAACTAACCCTACTAGTAATATGTCTGCTTGGATTTACATGGTCTTTTATCCCTGGATCCCCCAGGAATGTGAGCAAAAGAGAACATCATACAAATATTTTTTTCCATAAAGTATAATATTTTATGTCTTGAGTAGTAGACTTTTAAAATGATAATTAGATGCTACTGGAGTGGGCACTTTGAGAAGCACTAAAATATTAAAAACTTAAATGTTTAACTTACATTCACTGGAACAGGGATCTACACTCCTCTGCCCTTACTTTAGGGTATGCCACTATAGTCTACTCTGTCCCCAACGTATAGAAACAGGAGCTCCTTCCCACCCTAAGGGTCCTGGCCTGCTACAGAGATCTGCCTTCATTGCAGGTATCTTGGAACATATGGGCAGTGGGGTGACCCTGGTCCCTACATGACTGGAGGCTTGATGGCGAGCATTGCCACGAAGGCAGGGGCAGGTGCTGAGAGGCTGACTCTGTTTTCTACCTGGCACATCTCCCAGGTGCTCTCATGGTACCTCTCACGGCCATCCCTTCCTGAGTCCCCTGGCCCCAGTGCCTCTTGACTTGGGGACCCAGGGATCCATGACCTAAAGCCTCCTTTCTTGTCCCTTTCTATAGTTAACTCCTCAGGTTCTGAAGGCTCCCCTGAGACCAGTATCCTTGTCTTCTCTTTGAGGGTGGGAGATGGGGTACTATCTTTAGGGCTTTACGGTGATTTCAGAGGAAATAAAAATACATGATAAATTCCCTGCTATATAGCAAGGTATGTTTGGAATGTGTGAAAATAAAAGCAACTTCATTTACATAAAGTTCTAGAACAAACAAAACTAAGGTGACAAAAATCAGAATAGTTGCCTCTGGAAGGGAAATTGACTGGAAAGGGACTTGAGGGTGCTTTCTAGCATGAAGGAAATATTCTAAATCTTGCTGGGGTGGGGGTATATGTTTGTCAAAACGCATTGTACTGCGTATTTAAAATCTATACACTTAGTTTTATGGAAATTTGAAACGTATACAGGATGGCAGCTCAAAAATGAAAGAGAAATGACTATAAAACTAATTTAGGTAAGATTCAGATTTCAAACTTTTTGGCTTTAATTTTCTGACTTAAATGGGGACAGTTATAGGAAAGGACTCATCAGTAGCATGCAGCTCTGTTAAGGGATATAAAAGCCTTTTTTAAAAAGTTTATTTATTCTGAGCTAGCATGCAGGCAAGTTGGGGAGGGACAGAGAGAGAGGAAGAGAGACAATTCCAAGCAGGCTCTGCACTGACAGCAGAGAGCCTGATGTGGGGCTCAAACTCACAAACCTGTGAGATCATGACCTGAGCCGAAACAAAGAGTCAGATGCTTAACTGGCTGAGCCACAGAGGTGCCCCAAAACATTTTTATTTTATAATATGTTTATAATTAATTATTTCTTATTAGAAATCCAGAACATTTTTAATTTTATTTTAAATTTTAATTAACTTATTCTTTTTAGGAGTGTATATTTTTTACAAGTGCCGTCCCCCACTTCCAAAGATTTCTTAACATCTCCACTGTGCTCTTTTTTTTTAAATTTTTAAATTTTGTTTAATCCAAGTTAGTTAACATATAGCATAGTAATGCTTTCAGTAGAATGTAGTGATTCATCACTTACGTATAACACCCAGTGCTCATCCCAACAAGTGCCCTTCTTAATACCCATCGCCCATTTAGCCCATCCCCCCACCCGACACCCCTCCAGCAACCCTCAGTTTGTTCTCTGTATTTAAGAGTCTCTTAAGGTTTGCCTCCCTTTCTGTTTTTATCTTAATTTTCCTTCCCTTCCTCTGTGTTCATCTGTTTTGTTTCTTAAATTCCACATATGAGTGAAATCATATATTTATCTTTCTCTGACTTATTTCGCCTAGCATAATACACTCTACTTTCATCCACATTGTTGCAAATGGTAATAGAAATCCAGAATCTTGCATGAAACAAAGTTCTTTGAGCAGAGAGAAAAACTGTTTCTACATTTCATAAACTCAAGTTAGATAAGATTTGGTACACATTTCTCTAGCTTTTGTCTTCAGCTAACACCCAATATTTCCACCTATAGGGTGGCCACAAAGTGTGGAAATATAGGTGACTCTTTCCCCCATTGGACCATTTTAAGTGAACACTTATCAGTGTATGCTCTTGACAGTCAAGGGCAGGTCACTCAGAGACCAACCACCACATGACCACAGAGTGGTGAGAGACCAGTGGGATGATAATTTCTAAAACTGGATGAGGTGACATAGCTCTGTGGAGTATGCCAAATGCTGGCCAGATCAGAACACCCTTAAGTATGGATGCCAGAAAAACTCAGGACACAGGATGAAAAATTCAATTTGGATATCAGACAAGCAGCAAATAATCTTTTAGTATAACTATGCATGGGGATACTTGTATATCCCTTTCATAAGTGGGATGTACATACACACACACACACACACACACACACACACATACATACATATACATGGGACATACCTGCAAGGGGCATAATTATACTACAAACTTTTTTTTAAATCTGAAATTCAAATTTAACTGGTGTCCTCCTATATTTTCATTTGCTAAATCTGGCAACCTTATGCTTGGGGTATGCTGAAAAGGCAGGTTTTTGTTTTGTGTGTGTGTGTGTGTGTGTGTGTGTGTGTGTGTGTGTGTGTGTGTGTTTGGTTGGTTGGTTTGTTTTCACTGAAAATCAGAGACACAAAAAAATTTGAGCATGTGTTCCTCAAACTTGAACTTGCATCCAAATCACCTGCAGAGCTTGTTAAAATAGACTATTGAGCCCAACTTTCTGATTGTCTAGGTCTGGGGTGAGTTCCTGTAAATTTTCATTTTTAACATTCCCAGGCATTGCTGATCCCAGGAATCACATCTGAGAACAGATTGGAAGCAATACATTACAGATATATGTGCAGTGATTGCTAGAAATACTGTGTGAATGTGTCCTATTCATTGTCATTCTGTTCAGCACACTAAACTATGCATCACTAATGAGGGGCAACACATCAAACATATCATGTATTGTCATGTAGTATCAATAAACCATTTATTATATATAGTTGCCTGTGTTGCCAGGCTTTATAGCCACTCTATAGGTAAGTGCCTTTGGTGTGAGTGGATTGCCTTTTAACATGTGTGACATTAAAATTCCACATTAAAATTAGAACAGAATTAACGTTTCGATAAGCTTGTAAAATGGGAACATCAGAAAACCTTTGCTAAATTATATACCAAATAATTATTCAACAAGATGAGATCCTCAGGAATTGTATTTGTACTTGATTAAACAGCACCACAATTTCCATAGCAAATTGTGTATTTGCATGCCTTCATAGAACCTCTGGGGTTTCGGAGTACCCACAATGGAATTTCTACACCATGACTTTTGCCAGGAACCTGGTTTTCTTGGAGGAAGATAAAAGACAGACTTGCTTGTACTTTTTGTAGAACTGGAACATAGTGAAATGTTCAAAAAGTAACTTTGAAGCTTACATTTTATATTTCTACTCTTGAAAGATTATTGGGTTTTTGTTTTTTAGCTTTCTTTTGTTAGTCTATTAAAATTGATTTGAATATCCTCTTTTGAAAGAGAGAAATACATAGGGAAAAAATGAAAGAAGGGTACTAGAATATTTTGCTGCGTGTCTGAGTTCTTTGGCCACTATTAGGAAATTGTTGATTTACCATTAATACACATAAAATGTAAGAAATACCCTAACAGATGTATATTGAAGTATATATGGGTGAAATGATATGATGTCTAGAATTTGCTTTAAAATACTGCAACAAGGGGCACCTGGGTGGCTCATTCGGTTAAGCGTCTGGCTTCATCTCAAGTCATAATCTCCCATCTAGTGAGTTCAAGCCCCACATTGGGCTTGTGCTGACAATGCAGAGCCTGCTTGAGATTCTTGCTCTCTGTCTCTCTGCCCCTCCCACACTTGTGTGCTCTCTCAAAAAAATAAATAAACTTAAAAAAAATACTGCAGGGGCGCCTGGGTGGCTCAGTCGGTTAAGCGTCCGACTCCGACTTCAGCTCAGGTCACGGTCTCACGTTCCGTGAGTTGGAGCCCCGCATCGGGCTCTGGGCTGATGGCTCAGAGCCTGCAGCCTGCTTCCGATTCTGTGTCTCCCTCTCTCTCTGCCCTTCCCCCGTTCATGCTCTGTCTCTCTCTGTCTCAAAAATAAATAAACGTTAAAAAAAATTAAAAAAAAATACTGCAACAAAATAAAGTTGGAGGAAAGATGAACTAAATTTGGCAAAATAAAATGTTCATAACTGTTGAAACTGGGTGTTGGGAGCCTGGGGGTTTTGATACTATACTACCTTTATAGTACAGTTTTAAATTTCCTATATTACGTTAAAAAAAATCTAAGGACTTGGCTTATATTCTCAGCTTTGCCACTAATTATATAAGAAAATTGTAATCAAATTACTTAAATATTCTGTGCCTCCATTTTTACAAATGATTGGATAGCAATTAATCAGCATGTAATAATTAAGCTAGTCTTATTGTATAGGTAGCATTCAGATGTTACTATCCAAATTCCCAGGGATGTTGTAAGATTATTGGAAAGTATAATATACTTTTAAAAACTAAAACCAGTTTTCAGGTACTATTGTTACAAAATCTATTGTTGAAATTCTTTGAGTACAAATGCTTGGAGCACAGATCTGTGGTAAATGAAGGTCCTGAAGACTTTTCTTTTGTGTGTGTTTTTGTCTGTGTTTAAGAATAGTTATTTAGGTTAGGTATCTGCTGAAATAGCAGAGTGGCTCAGACTCAAGAATACATAAAGGTAGAACAGGCAAAAAATTAAAAAGTAATATATTGCACATCTTGACTCTTTTGTGTTTTCAAGGAAAAAGCTAAGCAATCTTTAAGATTTCTAAATACCATCTGTATCTACAACAAAGTAAAATAATTGAATTTGGACACTTGCAGTTGATACCCCCCAAAAGGCAGGTAAATATAGAAGGAAAACTTAAAGGTCATGAATATGCAAGTTTATGTGTCTGCTGTGTGTGCACGAGCATAAAGAATTTAGAAATTTTAGAATGCAATCCAGGCATGACCATGTTCCTCATACAGAAGAGGGGAGATGATTTCCCCCTTATTTGTGAACTTAAAGCCATGGGCATGGTTCAGGTCCAGAAATGGGCCATGGCCCGAAGGTCCGGGGCCTGGAGTGTGTGACCGCATGTCCAGCTGTCAGTGGAGTGGTACACTGAGTACCCCTGACTGGCACTGAAGACGCAGGAGCAAGTGCAAGCTAGGATGGGAATATGCCTGCACCCAGGGGAGTAGGGTGTACATGGGTGCTATATGAATAGTGTAGGGTGTACTTGCCCTTCTGAATTATTAGAAATTCTTTCCTGAGGTTATTAAGCTATTATTCCCTGCCAGAAGTTGTGTTCTGTGCAAAGAGGGTTAAAATTATTTCATAGAGTGGTGTGTTGAACAGCATTTTCTCTGTTATGGACTGAATGTTTGTGTCCTCTCCCCTCCCATATGTTGAAGCTATAACCCACTGTACAGATGTATTTGGATATGGGGCCTCTGAGGAAGCAATTAAGGTTAAATGAGGTTATAAGGGTGGGGCTCCATCCAGTAGGATTAGTGCCCTTATGAGAAGAGACACTAGGGTGCTTGTATGCTTTCTCTCTCTCTCTCTCTCTCTCTCTCTCTCTCTCTCTCTCTCTCACCATCCCCCGTCTCCCTCCCCATATTCCCTCCCTCTTCCCTCTCTTTCTGCCTCCCCACCTTCTGCCTCCCCCATGTGCTCAGTGAAAGGCAAGCCAGGAAGAGAGGCCTTACTAAGAACTGAATTATCTAGAAGCTCGATCTTGGACTTCCAGCTTCCAGAACAGTGAGGAAATAAATGTCTGTTGTTTAAGCCACTCAGTCTGTGGCATTTTGTTATGGCAGCTTGAGTAGACTAATATAACCTCTGATAGCTACATCAGCACACTTCTTCCGGGTTGCACCAGAGAGGTCAACTTGGGTAGGAAGAGGTATGGAAAGGAATCTGGAGTTTGACACCTACAGCTACCTGACCTTTGAACAATGTGGCATTGTTAGGGGACTGACCCTATTTGAAGTAAAAAATCCTCACATGGGGTGCCTGGGTGGCTCAGTCAGCTAAGCATCTGACTTTAGCTCAGGTCATGATCTCATGGTTTGTGAGTTCAAGCCCCACGTCTGGCTCTGGGCTGAGAGCTTGGCGCCTAGAGCCTGTTTCAGATTCTGTGCCTCCCTCTCTCTCTGCCCCTCCCCTGCTCATGTGCTTTCTCTCAAAAATAAATAAACATTAAAAAAATCCTCACATAATTTTGACTCCCCTGAAACTTAACTACTAATAACCTACCATTGACTGAAAGCCTTACCAATAACAGTCAACACATATTTTGTATGTTATATGTATTATACCCTATATTCTTACAATAAAGTGAGTTAGGGAAAAGAAAATGTTAGGAAAATTATAAGAGCAAGTGCATTTACAATACTGTACTGTAAAAAATATAAGTGGACCCACACAGTTCAAATCCATATTGCTCAAGGATCAACTGTATTTGGAAAGGCAGGCCAGAGAAGGGTGCTTCAGCTGGGGATAGTGACGGAGGCTGTGGGATTTCCTGAGGAGTGAGAGGCAGCAGAGGGTAATGTCTATCCAGAAGAGACAGAGACGTCACCAGGAGAGAAGGCGTTGATGCCGACTTTACCTTCTTTACCATTTTGCTTGTGGATTACCTTGGCAGGAGACACTATAAATCACAGAATAGTTGCTCAATAAATCTTTAGATAAATGCACGAACTCCTTTGGGACATGCATTTTTCTTTGGCAGATGGCTTCATCACCACATACACAGAATGGTAAATGTATCCAATAACTATTTTAATCTTGTTGGTTTAGGCTGTTAGGAATAAATCTTTACTATCCTGGAGCATTGAATTGAGATATTTCCCTCCATTAAAGCCTATATTTAAATGATTTCCTTGTTCCTGTAGGTGAGATATTTTTTGAAAAAAATTTTTTCTGAGTTGACTTACTTTGTCAACAGTGTGCTATAGAAAAACAAACAAACTGAATTTCTTGTAGTGAAACAAGGTGCCCAGTAGCTTGAGTGTGAGAAAAGTAGATCAAGGTAGAACCCTAATGATCATTTACCCATAATCAATGAAAATATCTATATGCTTTGATCAGATCAGTTTTTCCCCCAGTAAAAATATTTGCTTGTATCCCTTACCCTATGTTCCTACATATTTGTAAAATTTAGAAAAATTTGATTGGTATGGATGATGTGGGGCTCAAACTCTTCGCTAATAGTTTTCATATGTTACTTTCTTTAATCCTCACAATATACTTGTAGTACAGGTCTTGTTATCCCTGTCTTAGAGATAAAACCTAAAGAATGACTCCTCTGGAGTATCACTTACAGACCCAGGTCTGCAAATCAGAACCTGTTCTCTTTTCTAGAAGTAAAGGCAAACATACTCCTTGTCTCATTCTGTCCTCTGTTTTTACAAGAGCAATTACATTTGAAAATTTAAAAACTCCTTATTCCACAGCATGCTTATGCCATTTTTGTTAATATTTTAAAAACAAAATACTACTTTGAATTGAAATCCAGTGATTAAAATCTACAAGTCACAGTATCCAGCAAATAATCACTGGGCTAACTATAAAATTAGAGTATAGAAAATTAAGTATGTCTTACTCAACACGTCTCCAGAGGCAAGGGAAACAAAAGAAAAAATGAACTACTGGGACCTCATCAAAATAAAAAGCTTCTGCACAGCAAAGGAAACAATCAGCAAAACTAAAAGGCAACCGACAGAATGGGAGAGATATTTGCAAACAAGATACCAGATAAAGGTCTAGTATCCAAAATCTATAAAGAACTTCTCAAACTCAACACCCAAAAAACAAATAATCCAGTGAAGAAATGGGCAAAAGACATGAATAGGCACTTCTCCAAAGAAGACATCCAGATGGCCACCTGACACATGAAAAAATGCTCAACATCACTCATCGTCAGGGAAATACAAATCAAAGCCACAATGACATACCACCTCACACCTGTCAGAATGGCTAACATTAACAACTCAGGCAACAACAGATGTTGGTGAGGATGAGGAGAAAGAGGATCTCTTTTGCATTGTTGGTGGCAATGCAAGCTAGTGCAGCCACTCTGGAAAACAATATGGAGGTTCCTCAAAAAACTAAAAGTAGAACTACCCTAAGACCCAGCAATTGCACTACTAGGCATTTATCCAAGGGGTACAGGTGTGCTGTTTCGAAGGGACACATGCACCCCCATGTTTATAGCAGCACTATCAACAATAGCCAAAGGATGGAAAGAGCCCAAATGTCCATCGATAGATGAATGGATAAAGAAGATATGGTATATACATACAATGGAGTATTACTCGGCAATCAAAAAGAATGAAATCTTGCCATTTGCAACTACGTGGATGGAACTGGAGGGTATTATGCTAAATGAAATTAGTCAGAGAAAGACAAAAATCATATGACTTCACTCATGTGAGGACTTTAAGAGACAAAACTGATGAACATAAGGGAAGGGAAACAAAAATAATATAAAAACATGGAGGGGGGACAAAGCATAAGAAACTCATAAATATGGAGAACAAACAGAGGGTTACTGGAGGAGTTGTGGGGGGGATGGGCTAAATGGGTAAGGGGCATTAAGGAATCTACTCCTGAAATCATTGTTGCACTATATGCTAACTAATTTGGATGTAAATTTTAAAAAATAAAAAATAAAACAAGTTAATAAGATAAAATTTTAAAAATTTAAAAAAAGATAAAATTAAGTATGGAAAACTGAACCATGTTCTTTTTTTAAATGTTTATTTATTTTTGAGAGAGAGAGAGAGAGAGAGAGAGAGAGAGAGAGAGAGAGAGAGAGAGAGAAACATGAGCAGGGGAGGGGCAGAGAGAGAGAGGGAGATACAGAATTTGAAGCAAGCTCCAGGCTCTGAGCTGTCAACACAAAACCTGACGTGGGGCTTGAACTCACCAGCTGTGAGATCTGACCTGAGCCAAAGAGCCAGGCACCCCAAATGAGCCATATTCTTATGTGCAACCCAATAGGAGTTTTAATAAAATGCATGGTCCCAGAAATTGGTGCTGGTTGATTAATCAGGAAAAAAGTTTATTCTATAGATATTTATGAGAGAACCAACTGAAAGCTGAGTCTGGAAATGATATGACAGGCTTTAGAACTGGCTTGATGAGTTTAACCACAGCCCCCCAGTGCTTCCCCATAAGCACTAGGGACACTGCTGCTGCCCCACCCCACCACTGCCATTTCTGCAACATGAACTTGCCTGCCATTTTTGCCATCACATGGATTCTGTGTGGTGCCTCTTTTCTCAGGTTGCCTTCCTCTTTTCTTCTTCCTCCTCCTCCTTGAAATTTCCTATATTGTTTTTTAAAAATTATGGTAGGGATGCCTTGGTGGCTCAGTCGGTTGAGCATCTGACTTTGGCTCAGGTCATGATCTCATGGTTTGTGAGTTCAAGCCCCACATCGAGCTCACTGCTCTCAGTGCAGAACATGCTTCGGATCCTCTGTCCTCCTCTCTCTCTTCCCCTCCCCCACTCAAAAATTTCCCTTTCTCTCAAAAATAAATAAAGCATTAAAAAAATTGGGGTATGAACATTTGATATGAGATCTGTTTTCTTAACAAATTTTCAAGTGTACAATCCGGTATTGTTAACGGTTGGCACCATATTGTACAAAAATCTCTAGAACTTATTCATCCTGCATTACTGAAACTTCATATCCGTTGAATAGCGACTCTCACTTCTGAACCTATTCTTACTCAGGGAGCCTAAATCACATGTCTGTGTACTGCAGAAGATATTGGCAAACCACATTTTCTGGATTCTATCTTGGGAAGACAGGATTCTTAAGGCTTCATATTCCCTAGACATGGCAAGAACACACAGAGATTATAATAAATGTCTGGTACAGATTTTAATGTTTTCAAATAATGGTATATTTAAAAGAACATGCCCTAGTAATTTCAAAGACTTTGTTGAACACCACAAAAGCAATACATGATCTTCAGCAACGATTTTAAAACTCCTTTTCCGTCCTACCCATTGTCCTACTGACTGCAGCTGCCTCCTGCCCTCAAAGTCCCTGGGAGAGTTCCCATTCCTTGTCTAAGGATCCTCTTGCCCTCCTTTTGCTTTCCATCCTAATTCTCCTTTGCAAAAGCTCAAGAACTGGTCTAGTAAGGGTCTAGAACTGTCCTTGGAGGAGGGGAGACGAAAGAGATTAAGAGAGGCAAAACTAGAATTATCAGAATTATCTTCGGCCCTTAAGGGAAGAAGAGGAAGGGGAGAACACAGTTTTGCACTAAACATTTGTATCCAGTCATAGTCACTTTTACTAGTGATATTTAAGAACTACTTAAAATAATTAACTGGTCTTAACAAAATATGCAGATCGCTGTAAGTTCTGTGGTTGAAATGTTGATTCTTATTCAGAGTCTTCTAAATGAAAGCAGTTTAGCTAAAGATAATAAATAAAAAGGAATAGACTCTCAAGTATTTTAAAGGGACGATAAAGACTAGTGTTCATATTTATGGGTCTAAAAAGAACATTATTTTGATTTCAAGTTCCCAGTACAAAATTAATTTGGTGGTGGTGGGGGGGGTGGTAAATTCTATCAGTTATTATTATCATCACAAATGATTAGTCTATACTTGGACACTCCTGGTTAGCTTTGTGCTACCTCTTTAGGATGTCCTTATACACCTCGCATAATAGTTTGTGACAGGTGCAGTGACACTTATTCCAAATATTCATTCTTTTATGAAATTCTGTTGACCCTGGCACAAAGCCATTGAATTGTCTGTTCATGTTTGCTGCTCTACCAAATGAATACCTTATACAATATTTCAGACCAATATTGCTTGAGATAGACAGCTGGATCTAAACACATCCAGCAACACAATTTCTGCTTAGCGGATATCAGTCTCCCTTAGAATATTGAATATAGCTTTAAATTACTGAAGAATTCTACCTAGGATAGCAGGGGTCTGTGCTTCTGCCAAAAATATAGCTGTACTAGAAATTCAATAACTGAACCTAACACCGGTCATCGGTTGTTGCAAATTATTTCTTTCAGAGAAGTACATTGGACTGCTGACTCACTTTCATGCAGGGGTTGGGTGTTCCTGTTACCTTTTAATTCTTCCCAACTGGGAAATAATTTACTTTTTTTTTTTTTAAAGTTTATTATTTAGAGACAGAGCATGCATGCACACACACAAGTGGGGGAGGGGCAGAGAGAGAGAGAATCCCAAGCAGGCTCTGCACTGTCAGGTCAGAGCCCGACGTGCGGCTTGAACTCATGAACTGTGAGATCATGACCTGAGCCAAAACCAATAGCTGGAGGTTTAACCCACTGACCACCCATGTGCCCCAGGGGAAACATTTACTTTTGAGTCTGAAACTTAGAACGCACTGTTTCAGTGTTATGTGGGGAGCTATTCTCTTAGTTCAATTCATAAATAACCTACAAGGTGAATAGTACTCCAGAGTCTATACACTATAAAGACTTATCATTTGATGTGCTTCCCTCACCTACCGTGGGCAGGTGGAACAAGGATGGATGCCCTAGGCAGAACCTTCCTTAGCATCCACTGAGGATAGAGGAAGCAGTCCTAAAAGGCAGAACTGCAGAAACACAGCGGGGAGACTGGCATCACACTGGAAATAAGGAGTTAGAGTCTGCTCTAGAAAATCTTCAAGTTGCCTTTATTTTCATGTGAATTAATCAGATGTCTTAGCAGTTCTCAGTGCAATTTGTTTTGTGAAATATATTAGGTATTCAGTGTGGCTGTTTTCAGGTTTATTATGCAATATTCTGATTCATGAAAATATTCCATTAAATGCAATCGCTCATGTAATTACTTTGCTTAATCTAAAGCATACTTTAATTAACATTGCACAGAATTCTGATTTAATCAATTAGATTTTATCTAGTATAACTTAGCTGTAAATACTTTTTATGATGCAGCAGCTCAAAAGAATTATTGAGAGTAAAGGTAATATATGATGCTACCTAAAACTAACAAATTTCCTGTGTTAAGAAAACTAAATCATAATTTGAGCTATAATTTTATTATTTGGAAAGTTAACTATAAAGAATAGATTATTATGTCTCCATTAATAGTATGTTAAAAACAATCTCATCAGGAGTGTTAGAATTTAAAAAATAGGCTTTATTGTTTTATGTATTCCCCAACAGTTAGGCTTGAGAACAAAAGATTAATCTCAAGCAAGACTGACCACTTTTTGGCTTTGTAAATAGGCTCATTAACATCAATATCTCATGATACTTGTCCACTCCTCATGGGTTTTGTTTCGTCCCAAAAAGATATGTTGAAATTCTAACTGCCTGTACCTCTGAATGGGACCTTATTGGAGGCACCTGGGTGGCTTAGTAATTAGGCACCTTATTGGGGGCACCTGGGTGGCTCAGCCGGTTAAGTGTCGACTTTGGCTCAGGTCATGATCTCGTGGTTCATAGGTTCAGGCCTGCATCCGGCTCTGTGCTGACAGCTTGGAACCTGCTTTGGATTCGGTGTCTCCCTTTCTCTCTGCCTCTCCCCGACTTGTGCTCTGTCTCTCTCTCTCTCTCAAGAAAGACTAAACATTAAAAAAAAAAAAAAAAAAAAGAATTGGACCTTATCGGAAACAGGGTCACTGCAGATGTAATTCGTTAAGATGAGTTCATACTGAAGTAGGGTGGGCTCCTAATCCAATATGACTAGTGTCCTTCCAAGAACATGGCCATGTGAGGACAAGAGACACACAGGGGGGGAGGCCATGTGAGAGGAAGGCTAAGTTTGAAATTATGTAGCAGCAAGAAACACCAAAGATTGCTGGCAACCAACCAGCAACTAAGAAGAGGCAAGGAAGGATTCCCTATAGGTTTTAGAGGAGGCAGTGCCCTGACCTTCCTTGATTTTGGACTTCTAGCCTCTAGAACTGAGATGACAAATTTTTATTGTTTTAAGCCACCCAATTTGTGGAAACTTGCTAAGGCAGTCCTACAAAACTGATATACTCACTAAAACGATCTGAGAGTTACAACTTAACATAACCAGAATCTGTAAAATTGCTTTTAATAGTAGTGGGGATGGGGAAGTGTCTTGCTAAACTATTTTCAAAAATGCAGGTGCTGTTTTTAGTTTGAAGTTAACTTTTCCATTCCTAAGCAAGTATTGATATAAATAAAACACTTTTTGTTCTCAGCACCCCTCCTCACACATAGCACCTAGCAATGCGCCTTGAACATACATCATCCAACAGTACATTTTGTGACTTAGTTTTAAAAGATTAAAAATGAAAATAGCCTATAAATATTAAAATATCCACTTATAGAATTTGAGCTGTAAAATATATACAGTGCTACCGAAATGCAAGAGTAATCACTGAAAAGAATTTACATGAGGTTCATGAAGGCAAAATTTCATTCTGAATTGATGAGTGGATAATAGAGAAACTATATACCCAGCTGGTCTGTGGATTATTTAGCTTGTATATTTTCTGTTGACCTCTTTTCGGCTTTGAAAAAGAAATACTCAGCACCTGCACTATGTGAAGGGCAGAGAAAACTAAAATAATAATATAAATGTAAATTCTTGATATTAACTTGCTAATCTATGCCATAGGGCATGGAATAGATGGCAATTAAAAATATAATACAAAATTGATTGGGGGGGTTATCTATAAGTTATTTTCTTCTTCCTGGATATTCAAGAGTTGTTTGTTGTTGGGTTGTTACAGGGGAGATCATGTTTGATGGGAAAGCATCGATAGACACCAGCAAATGGTCTGGATACAGAAAGCTAACAGACTGGGGGGAGCACAGCACGCTCGCAATCAATTGGGAGAGTTTCCTGGTGTCAAGGACTCATGATGGCCAGTGGATGACAGCAGGCAAATGTATGCCTTTTTGTCAGGTGCTTTGAGAAGTAGCACCTTTCCATCGTTGGGAGTCTTCAGATGCTTCGGGCCCTTCTGGTCATTCTGGACATTTTGGTTTTCGCCTGCTCTATGGGTAGAAATAATTAGTATAAAAACAACCCTCCAGTCCCAGGTCATGTGTGAGCATTTACCACCAGACTGGATGAACTGAAGTTAAAATTCCCAGGTATACTATTTCTTAGCAGGACTGAGCCTCAAACCTGCCTGAGATCCATTCCTACAAACATATAACTGGAACTACAAGATAAAAAGATATATTAGATTTGTAAAGCATAGAAAAGATTAGTATTTCCTGATTGTCTACTATATTCTAGGTTCTGTGCTAGGCATTTCACATATGATCTCATTTAATATTTCCCTTAAATTTAGTTTTTAAATTTTTATTGAAACAATGTACATTTTATTAACATCAAAAAGACTGGGTGGCAAATAGTTGGGAGTTCACTTTAAGAAACACTTTTCCTAGGACACAAAGAAATGGAAAAACATTCCATGTTTATAAATTGGAAAAACAAACATTGTTAAAATGTCCATATTACTTAAAGCAACCTGCATATTTAATGCAATCCCTATCAAAATATCACTTTTCACAGAGCTAGAACAAATAATCCTAAAACTTTTATGAAACCACAAAAGTACCCCTAATAGCCAAAGCAATTCTGGAAAAGAAAAACAGAACTGGAGGCATCACAGTTCCTGATATCAAGCTATATTACAAAGCTGTAGTCATAAGACAGTATGGTCCTGGCACAAAAACAGACACACAAATCAATGGAACAGAATAGAAAACCCAGAAATGGACCTATAACTTTATGGTCAGTTAATCTTCAACAAAGCAGGAAAGACATTAATAGACACTTTTCCAAAGAAGACATCCAGATGGCTAATAGATACATGAAAGATGCTCAACATCACTCATCATCAGGGAAATACAAATCAAAACCATGATGATGTACTATGTCACACCTGTCAGAATGGCTAAATTAACAACACAAGAAACAACAGGTGTTGGCGAGGATGTGGAGAAAGGGGAACCCTTTTTGCACTGCTGGTGGGAAGGCATATAGATGCAGCCACTGTGGAAAAGAGTATGGAGGTTCCTCAAAAAATTAAAAATAGAGTTACCCTTAACCCAGCAATTGCACTACTAGGTATTTATCTAAAGGATACAAAAATGCTGATTCGAAGGGGCACATGCACCCAATGTTTATAGCAGTGCTATCAACAATAGCCAAATTATGGAAAGAATCCAAATGTCCATCATCTGACGAATGGATATACATATTTATTACTCGGGGATAAAAAAGAATGAAATCTTGCCATTTGTAACAATGTGGATGGAACTAGAATGTATTATGCTAAGCGAAATAAGTCATAGAAAGATAAATATCATAGGACTTTTCTCCTATGTGGAATTTAAGAAACAGATGAACATACAGGAAAGGGGGGAAAAAGAGGAGGGTGGAAAACAAACCGTAAGAGGCTCTTAACAATAGAGAACAAACTAAGGGTTGATGGAGGAAATTGGGGGAGGGATGGGCTAAATGGGTGATGGGTATTAAGGGCATTTGTTGGGATGAGCCCTGGGTGTTACATGTAAGTGATGAATCGTTGAATTCTACTCCTGAAACCAACATTGTACTGTATGTTAACTAAAGAATAAAAAAAAAAGTGTTAGAAAACTTCCAAAACAAACAAAAAAACACTCTTCCTTTAAAAGGAATATACTTTGTATATTTTTCATAATTAAAAAAAAACAAAGCCAGTCAAATAATAACAAGGTTTATATTAAAAACAGTAGTCCTCTACTTCATCCTTCCTTACTCCCAACTCCCTCTCCTTAGCCCAATAATTCTTAATCTTTTACATTGTTTCTTCTAGAATTTACTTTCTTATGTCTAGGTAACATGCACAACCTGTTATTTCTTGATTTTTTTCTTTCAGTTTTAGATATTGTCTATTGACTTCCTGCTACAGCAGATGAAGATTTAACTCTCCTAAACCCCTCCTTTCACATACAGTACTTCTTCCTCCCCTTCAAATATATTTATATCACTGTTTTTGGTTAAATTGATATTTATGGCTAAAATTATTTTAAATATATGAATATTGTTTATAGCTAAGTCATATAGTATATTATTTCTTCTCTTCTGTAGCCATTGTTTGCACCACAATTAACAGCTGCATTTTGTTATTATTTTCTTGGTTTCTGTGCTTTTATTACTAATCCATCCCCAGATTTTCTGATAGAAGTAAAAATTGCCTCTGAACATGTGTTCTGTTTCATGTTTATCTTGGAGAATTTCATCTGAGACTTTAGTTCTCCTTCTATTCCACTTTGGTGGTTCTTTAAGCCTGTTTTGCAGCTATTAGACTTTTGTCTTCACTGTTATCTTGAGATTTTTTCCCCATGTCTTTCTCCTGAATTCCTGATTTCTGAGATCCTATATCTTTTTCTTGGTTTAATCCCTCAGTTTGGTAGAGTAGATCCCTCGGGATTTTCCTGAGAAAGGTTAATAATTTAGGACCTCAATTCTTTGAAAATGTTTGTATTTTACCCTCACTTTTCATTATCATTTTGCTGGGTGTAGATTTTTAGGACAGAATGGCCCCTGAAAACTAAGGCATTTCTCCATTGTCTTCAAACTTCAGTGGTGCTGTTGAAAAGTTTCATGTTACTCTAGTCCTCTTTCCTTTGTGATCATCTTTCCCCCCCCACCACCCCCCCCACTCTTTCTGGAAGTTTTCAGGCTCATCTTTTCATCCTGAAAGGATTTGCGTTTCCTTCTACCTAATTCTTGGAGGGGATAACCAATCTGGGATTAGTCTGAATTAAATTCTTGGCTAGAGGTGTATCAGACCATTTAAGTAATCTGAATTTGGCCCACAAATTGGAGAGAACTGACCTATGATTCAGCTGTAGTTTCTCCCCTCTCTACTCTTGCCAAATTTTGAAATAGTCAATTGTCCCTTGAAGACAGTATGGGGGTTTATTTATAATTTACCCTTAAACTGAAGGTATAGCCCTTTGGAATCTTAGAATTCTGGTAGGAGGAGAATCTGTTATTAGACTTCCCACCTTGGAGTAGCCTTGGGCTTTGTTCTCTGTTCCCATCCTCCAAAATGCTGTGAAAATCAAAGTCTGCCCTCACGTATTTTGACAGATGCTCTCAGGATAACAGTGTACCACTTACCTTTCTAGGTTCCTGCCTTCACTCAATGCCTAACTGGAGATTTTCTTACTTTCTTGTTTGATGTCTTAAAGATGATTAAAAAATTATATTTTGGGGCACCTGGGTGGCTCAGTCGGTTAAGTGACTGATTCTTGATTTTGGATCAGGTCATGATCTCATGGTCATGAGATTGAGCCCTGTGTTGGGTTCTGTGCTGACACTGCGGAGCCTGCATGGGATTATCTCTCTCCCTCTCTCTCTCTCTGCTCCTCCCCTGCTTGCACTCTATCTCTAAAAATAAATAAACATTTTAAAAAATTATATTTTGTCTAGAAGTTTTAGTTATTTCCAGCAGTCCAGACACCTGTCCTGTCACATTCTTGAAAATGGAAATATCTGGGCGCCTGGGTGGCTCAGTCGGTTGAGCGCCGACTTCGGCTCAGGTCACGATCTCGCGGTCCGTGAGTTCGAGCCCCGCGTCGGGCTCTGTGCTGACAGCTCAGAGCCCGGAGCCTGTTTCAGATTCTGTGTCTCCCTCTCTCTGACCCTCCCCCATTCATGCTCTGTCTCTCTCTGTCTCAAAAATAAATAAACGTTAAAAAAAATTAAAAAAAAAAAAGAAAATGGAAATATCACTTAAAAAATTTTTTTTGTTAATGTTTATTTTTTTTTAACGTTTATTTATTTTTGAGACAGAGAGAGAGCATGAATGGGGGAGGGTCAGAGAGAGGGAGACACAGAATCCGAAACAGGCTCCGGGCTCTGAGCTGTCAGCACAGAGCCCGACGCGGGGCTTGAACTCACGGACCGCGAGATCGTGACCTGAGCCAAAGTCGGCGCTCAACCGACTGAGCCACCCAGGCGCCCCTATGTTTATTTATTTTTGAGAGAAAGAGACAGAGTGCAAGAGAGAGAGGGAGTCACAGAATCTGAAGAAGGCTCCCAGGATACGAGCTGTCAGTACAGAGCCCGACCTGGAGCTCAAACCCACAAACCTTGAGATCATGACCTGAGCCAAAGTCAGATCCTAAACTGACTGAGCCATCCAGGTGCCCCATATATCACCTTTCTAAGTCTCAATTTACTCATCTGAAAAATGACGATGATAGTAGTATCTACCTCATATATTTGAGTAATAAATGAGATTATCAGTATAAAGTTCTTAACACTGTGTCTGGCACCTCAATTAATGTTTACTTCTTTTTTTTTTTTTGTAAATGGTATTCTCAGAGTCTGAACATGAATGCTTTATCTTGCTGTATTTTTACAGGTATATGAGGCACTAATGCCAGTGATGAAGATGTGAAGCACCTGAGGTCTCGTTAAGTTGTATATTTATTAAGAAATATAGTTCATTTGAAAAGTTCCCATTTCAAATGAAAACCAAGAGATTACACAACATCAGTAGCCTAGATCTTAACTGAGAAAAGGAGATTTATTGCAGTGAAATCCTTAATGTGTACATTTCTTGAGACAATAGAGTTTGAAAATATCCCCTCTCCCCCTTAATCAAATAGAACTCTAAACGTATGTAACATGGATGCTTCTCTTACAGCAAACTAGGGTATGTTCAATTTTTTTTTCTTTTACCAATTTTTTATTGCCACAGAAATGTGAATTGCATGAGTAGGTCCTTTTAAAGTGCACAGATATGTTCATTCTAAGAAATTGCTCTTCTCTTTAAAAAAAATTTCCCCCACTGCCAGGTGGCTCTTGCACAGAATTAGCTCTCTTTCTGGTGGTTGCCCTGACCCTTGGGCTGTCTCAGGGACATTCCTTTAGTAGGTGTATTGTGATGTTCTTCACAGCCAGCATGGTCTCTGTACAGGTCGGTTTGATGAGCATCTCTGGGAGTAAAAATCCAAAATGTCCAGTGTCACGAAGTTCAAAAGCAAATGTGTAGGGTATTCCATTTTTGTAGGCCCAATCCATTGAGCTACCAGAGCTCACATCTAAAAAAAAAAAAAAAAAAAAAAAAAAAAAAGAAGAGCCTCACTAAAGAGTCTGCATAACTTTCAAAGCTTGTATGTAGTACTTGCTTACTAAGCTATCCTAAATCCTCACAATTAAATACTGTTTCAACAAGAATGATTTAACAGTGCTTCCTTGGCAGTGGGCTCATGGAACTAAAAATCCTACCTGCCATCATCTTTGAGGATCTAGTGTAAGTAGTAATGCTTTTCTAGTGTGATGATCTCAAGATTTCTCAGCCTCAATTCCAATAACATTTATCTTCACCCACACTTCAGCCCCCACCTCTCCCCCTCTACAAACTAATCCCTGGCTCAGTTTCTTTGCTTTCACTCCTTGAGAGGAAGCTGGAGAAAGTCTTTGCTGTAAAATCACTCTAGTCACTGACAGCCTGTTCCTGGCTCCCTGGAGCCAGCTGCTCCAGGCTCCTTTTTCTAGACCTTCACTTAATGAAGTTTTCTCACGCTCTTATGGTCCTGCCCTTCCCTTTACCATTGTCCCCAGGTCCACACAAGGTAATCAGCCCACCACCCCCTCTACTGACACCACAGCCCTCTGGCTTTCTTCCTTCCAGCTCAGAGGAGGAGAGGATGCTTGTTTTTTACAGGTGTCATCTTTTGATTCTATTCATCATGGTCTTCTCTGGTCTCTGGTCTTCTCTGGGACCTCGTTTCATTAATTAAACCACCCTCTCTTGCATCTGCATTGACCACAATATTCAAGCACTGATTTCCTTTAGCACTTCCTTCTTATGCTATATACCATCCTCCTTGTCTTGGTCCTTTTGCTTTAGAATGCAAAGAGACTCTATATATGTTGCCTCTGTATCCTCAGCCACTTTCAATCTGGTTCTTGCCTCTACTTGTCTATGAAACCTTAGTTCTTGAAGGTCACCAATGACAGCAGGCCTAATCTCCTTTCTTGTTGTTGTTGTTGGTGGTGTTTTTTTTTCCCCCCTCTCAGATGCCACTTTCAACCTCTCAACAACATTTAGCATAGCTGATAATCCACTGGCAACTCTCTCCTCTCTCTGGCTCTTGTGACCTCACATGCTTGTGAGCTTGTTGGCACAGAGGTGAAAGTGCAGGCATTAGAGGCAGACTAAGGGCTCAGGCTGTATGTGTCCCACCACCTACTGTGACTTGTCTGAACCATAATCTCCTCTTTAGAAAATGAGATTATAATACCTGCTGCATGGTGGTGTTGTGGAAATTAAATGAAATAATGTGCTAAGGGACATAAGCCCCTATTATTTTGCATCTTGACACCCCAAAGTGCCTAGTATGTCATTTTTTAGCATAACAGGCTCTTAATAATTAATAAATTTTTAATAGAAGAATCTTTATATAATTTTTTCTTGAAATCAATATGATCCAGACTGACCTAACACTATTACTATTAAAAAATTTTTCAGAGCATGTTCATCTGCTCAAATAATACCACTTTTTATGCTGCTTCTGTCAGGACAAGTTAGAGATAGATTATTAAGTTAAGACAATTAAATGACTTTGCTGTTTCTCAGGCTCCTCTTGCTTTGGTTAAGGACAAAAGTAGGCGGTGGCTTCATTGTCTCTCTGGATTAGAGTACACTGGAACTGCAAATAGTAGTCATAGAAGCCAAAGTCAGAGTCAATATGTGCCAAGAGTTACGTCATGGTGATGTGACAGCCTCATTTCTATGGTAACAGATTGTTCTTGGTAAATATAATACCATGACTGTAACTTCATACCAAGCTTAAAAGGTGAAGTGTAAGATTTTTAAAAATTAATATTAAAAACTAATGTATATTATGTTGGTGATAATTAGGAATATGACTTTTAAAAAAAATGCTATCTTTCCTCCTTCAGCATGGCCGTACTGAAAAACAGTTCTAAAGAGGTCCGCATGAGACCAATGTTCATAGACTTTGCAAAAAATTCTAATACATAAGACATTCTCATTATTAGGATAAACTTACATGATAAGCAATGTTAATTGACAAGCCAAGCTTTTCTTCTGAAGGCTCAAGAAAGTGAGTGGTTAGGAATATAACAATGGGTAGGTTAAAGAAATCAAGGAGAAATTTCGTACTTCACTGAAAGTGAGATTGGGTGCCACTCTCTATACATACACATACAACCTGTGTGTGTGTGTGTGTGTGTGTGTGTGCGCGCGCGCGCGCCCGTATATGTAGACATTAAGATGTATATGATTTCATGCTAAATTTTCCAAGTCATATAATTAATGAATTTTAGAGTTTAAAAGACCATGAGAAATGACCTTGTCCAATTCCTCACTTAAAAGTGGTGGAAACTGAGGCCTAGGATTAGTATCTTGGCCAAGATTGTATCACAGTTAGCAGCAGAATTAGGACTAGAATCCATGTCTTCTGATTCTTCAAGTTCTTCCCATATACCCAGTTGTTCTTTATTTCATATAAAGTAAGAAATATTTTAATTACTTTTTAAGGGGAAATTCAGCTTTAGGTGTTATGTAAAAACCAGAATTTCCTAACAAGAATGGTGGAGGAAAGGAATAAAAGGGAAGCTCTTTTAGAGCTATTACTTCATTACCTTCTCAAGGCCCATTTCCACCCTTATAGTAGTTACAATTGCTTAAGGAGCCCACTTGGGCACTTTCTACTGTCATAAGATCTCAATTCAGCTTTGTAGCCATTACTACATGCTTAGAATATTCTCTGCTTAGAATTTATTTAAATTGGTACAATGATTTCTGTCATGCAGTGTAAAACTAATTAGATATAAACTCCCTCCATCTTCCTTGGCTAATTTGGTTGTCAAAAATTTCTCTTTAAAGGGGAACACACTTTCTGTTTTTTTAAAGGGAAGTCATCATACAGGATCTTGGTTCAAGAGATTATTCTAAAACAAAATACCCAGGAAACTTACACAATGTGCTGGAGGCAGGTCCATATCTATATTGTACCCCATATACCGACCGAAGTGCATTCACAGCTTTATAAGCTGCAGATTCCTGTGAGGGAAAATGGAAAACTTCTATCACTTTCCATCACTGCACTGAAACCTTTGGAAACACTGGCATGTTGTCTGAGCATTATCAGTCATCAATTTGGAGAGCAAGGTTGGGCACATTAGGTAATAGCTATGTTTAATAATAATATTATTCTTTGACATGTGCTGCTGTTTACAATGTGTTTTGGAACACATTATTTGCTTTGACTGATGCTCACACCAGACCAGTGATCAGTAATATTTCCACTTGACAGACAAGAAAAGAAAGGCTCAGCAAGGCTGGGATTACATGGCAAGGAGCGGTTAAGTACCCATATCTTCTGATGCTGATTTAGTGTTCTGTCCTCTTCATTTTTATTCAGAGGCACTTGTTTTTATAAATTACAAAATACTTGATAGGGAAGAATGTCAGTCTTCCTCAAGGCTATATATGCAGTGTTTAGCAATGTGCCTATGTATAACAGATGCTTAATCAATATTTCTTGCATGAATGTTGAATAAGCATAGCTCTGCAAGAGTATCAAGATAATCTTATTGATCCTTAAGTACATACTTCAGTGGCTATGTACAAGGTATTTAAAGCACATTTGCATCAATTAAGAAACCCTTAGTTCAGGAAGAGTGACTTCTCATATGCTATTCATTTATCCCCAGGGGAATGGGAATACAATTTCAGAATGCTCCATGACTTCTAAGGTTACATACGCCTCTGACGGAGCTCAGGTACTGCTAAGATGTAGAAATTCTGAGGTGGAACTCTTCCAATCAATGCCAAAAATTGGAAGAATAATCAACACAACAAAACTACTAAAATGTGAATATTCTAACATGAACTGAAAGGATACGGACTACACTTCAAAACATTTTCAAATGGTATAGCAGCATTAGTTTCAATAAGGAGTCAGAGAAGTATTGTATGACCAGCAAGAGGAAAAGAAGTATGTTGAAACCAGTATACAACTCTCCCATTTCAATTTGCCTATGAATAATTTAATACATTAGTTGAAGTACTCTGGGCAACGTGGTGCCGTGTGTTGGCCTTGGCTGCAGCTTGCTGTCCTCATTCACCTCAGGGATGAATAAAGCAGCCTCTGCAGCAAATGCCACTCGTTGTGGGTATTAAGGGGCCAGGCTCCAGAACCTGGCAGACAATTTATTATTGATCTCACTGATGATGAATTTCTCCTCTCAGGAGCCAACAGAAAAGGAATGTAAACACCCTAATACCAAAAACCTTTATGGAGAATGTTCTAAGATTTTAACATCTTCTCCAATGGTTTTAGCAATATTCCATGGCAAGGGCAGATATTTCTACATTTAGAAGATTATTGCATTCTGCTGGTGGGGAGAGTTTTGTTCCTCATTATTCCGGAGGACTAAATTCCCACCCCGAAATCTACTAAGAAAAAAAAAAAAACACAACCTCTTGGCCTCTTTGCAAAAAAACCATAGGCATAGCTTTAGCCTTTTGAGCTCCCTGCACTTCTGCCACTCAGGTGCAGGTGCATGTTGGTGAGAGGTTTAGATAGGATCATTCCACAAAAAATGAAAACTTCATAACATTTTCCAAGAATTATTTTCCAGGGTTGTGTAGCTAGACACCTATTTGAAAGAGTTTAAGCAATTCCTCCTTTCTTTATTGTTTCCTCTTTCCACTTGTCCCAGGCCTCACTTATTAAAAACATTTTTTTAATGTTTTTATTTATTTTTGAGAGAAAGAGAGAGACAGAACGTGAGCAGGGGAGGGGCAGAGAGAGAGAGACACACACACAAGAATCTGAAGCAGGCTCCAGGCTCTGAGCTGTTAGCACAGAGACCAACGTGGGGCTCGAGCTCATGAACCGCGAGATCATGACCTGAGCCCAAGTTGGAGGCTTAACTGATGGAGTCACCCAGGCGCCTCCAGGTCTCACTTATTGAACCTCAGCTAAATAAGGATTATGTTTTTTATTCATTTTTTTCCTCTTCTTTTCTTTCTGAGAGAGAATGTGTGAGTGAGTGGGGGAAGGGCAGAGAGAGACTCTCAAGCAAGCTCCATGCTCAGCGGGGCTTGAATTTATGACTCTGAGATTATGACCTGAGCTGAAATCAAAAGTCGGATGCTTAACCAACTGAGCCACTCAGGTGTCCCCAATTATTTCCATATTTAAAGCAGCTTAATGAATGACCTAAAAATGTTAGCAGAAACACAGACTCTACCACATTGATGGAAATGTTTTTGAACAATTTATTAGAATTTAATGGTTTCTGGTTAACATTCAGAGACTACCTAGTTTCTGAGAATTTTAATCTTGGCTGTAATGACTTAGCTTATAGGTAACCTGGTAACAGGATTTCCCAACAGTGCCACTATTGACAGTCTGGACTAAATAACTGTGCTGTGGAGGCTGTCCTATACATTTAGCAGTATCCTTGGCTTCTATCCTCTAGATGCCAATAGCATCCTCCAGCCTTGTTGTGACAATCAAAATGTCTTCAACCTTGTTCAATGTCCCGTGGGAGGCAAATTCATTCTTGGTTGTGAATCACTGATCTACTCTTTATACCACAACCTCCAACCTAAGAGAAAATTAGAATAGGCTTAACTTCTGATAGCAAGCTAAATTCAAAATATGGAGAATATTCTCATGTAATAGATTTAATATATGGCATACTCCACATTATCTGTTGTGAGACCATAAATAGACATTGTGCCCAATTCAGAAAGGGGTGAATATTTGCCTAGAGAAGCTTTGTGTGATACAGGGTGGTTAAGCTGTCAAGTTAACAACAACAACAACAACAACAACAACAACAACGACGACAACAAGTCTGTTGACACAGAGTAGCTGAAGAATAGCATTCTTAAATAGAACTACCACCTTTACAAAATTCCTCAAGAAAGAGAATTTGCTCAGAATTCTTGCTTGGAATGCCAAGAACAAAATTCCTTTTTTGGACAGAATACAAGCCTTCCCTCAGGCCTTCTTCCTCATGTTCCCCATTCCTTCCAGGTCCTGGACATCTAGGTCTGGGATTCCTGCAACTCCAACCAACTGGTGAAGGATTTAGAGTTCAAGGTATAGGAAGAAAGGGGGTGCTTCTCTTTTATCAAAGCTTTTAATTCAAGTTTAACATCCATACAGAATAATATAACAATTTTAAGTTTATAGCTCAATGAATGATCACAAATTGCACACACTCATATAACCAGTATCCAGGTCAAAGAATAGAACATCAACAGCAACCCCAAAGCCCTCTCCCCTTTACCTCTTCCTTCTTCCTCACTCCTCACACTATATATTAGTTTGACCTAGTTTTGAATTTTATAGACCTTTAGATGCTATTGGCTCTGAACGAGACTCACTTTACAAAGAATTTTGCCCTACAGTGGATAGCTTGTTGGGTTTCTGAGATGCGGAGAGAAAGGAACTCTGCTTAATCACTGACAAGTAATCTAATGCTTGAAGGGCTGTTCATTCTGAGTGCTAACTTGTCAAATAGATGCCCAGAGACTTAGTACCATTAAGCAAAGAGCGCTTACAAATTAAAACTTGCTTTTAATTAATGAGAGTCAGACCATAATTTATGAACAATTATTTGCTCAATAAAATTAATTATAGCCCTGAACATGTGACTGAAGCTGTAATACTAATCAAATCCATCCTGACACTTTCCATATAACCTGTGGTAAGAATGTAAATCGGTTTGAAATGATTGCATTTGAGAAGCAGCACAGCATAGCAGTTAAAAGCGACAATGTTGGAGCTAGATTTGGGGCTGAATCCTGGCTATGGCTCTTAGTAGCTGTATGTTGTTAGTCTAATTGCTTAATTTCCATAGGTTTCAGTTTCCTCATCTGTAAAATGGGGATAATAATAGTTACCTACCTCATATAATTATGAAAAATGAGTCAATACGTAAAGAATGCTTATTAGCATAAACACAATATGTGTTTGCTCTATGTCATTACTGCTTAGAACCATGTTAGTGTTAGAAAAGAAGAAAGCCTGACACACACATATACATGGTCAAATACTTACCACACAGCTGAAATTGGGGATTGTTGCATATTTGTAAGAATAGGGATATAGCAACATCTGAGCATATGCATGAAAGGAGAGGTAAGCCCTAATGTGCTTCCTGTGTTTTCGGAGGAAGGTGGCTACAGCTTTCACTTCCGGCTCAGATTCTGGGAAAGGTCCACAGTAGGTATCATCGCAAGGGTGCATAGAAGCTCCTTCATCTGTAAGACAGAAAAGAAAATGGGGTGAGGGAGCGGAGAGACAAGAAGCAAGAGACACAAATGAGCATCGTTAAACTGATTTTTTTTCTTTCATTTCTATCAACATATGGTACTATTAAGCAATTCATCTAATTTCTCATTTATAGGCATCAGTTTTGAAAAATCCAGGGTGGTTCAAGCTTTAATGGCCTGAACAGGAAATAAGTACTGATTTTTTAACTGAGCCTGCATAAACTACTCTAAAGGGATGACTTTGTCAGTGAGAGACCTAATTCTTTATGATCCTCCAGAGCAGGTAAGGCTCCTGTTGTTATACCCCATGACACCCTGCACTTTCCCTCTGTAACACTCGACATACTTGTAATTAGTCTGCAGGATTTACCTGTTTAGCATTCAACCAATATTTATACTGTTCTAGGTGCCTGGTATTCAATAAAAAACAATACAGGAAAAGAAAACCCCTGCTCTAACAGAAACTACATTCAGTCTGAATTCCTTATTAAACTCTAGGGCTCTGTGAAAGCAGGAACTGTGTGTCTTCAGCTTGCTGGGCACCTACAACTAGAACAGGAGTACGGCAAATGTTCAACAAATATTCATTGGTAAGTGAATGTCAGATCAAAAGAAAAGGCTAGACATCTGTACAGGTGTCTGGTAAGATACACACATTGATTAATCAAGAACACGAAGGCAAGACAGAAGTAATTCCACAAAACATGCCAAAACAATTTCTATTATATTTTCAGGCAAGCAATATCCAAACTGGTTTGTAAAATGCAAGAGGCTTCTCCAGCTATCTTGGGGGTAAGAATTTAGTTAAGAAATCCTCAACAGGGGCGCCTGAGTGGCTCAGTCGGTTAAGCACCTGACTTGGGCTCAAGTCATGATCTCGTTTGTGGGTTTGGGCTCTGCATCAGGCTCTGTGCTGACAGCTCAGAGCCTGGAGACTGCTTCAGATTCTGTGTTTCCCTATCTCTGCCCTTCCCCCACTCACGCTCTGCCTCTCTCTCAAAAATAAATGTAAAAAACCCGAAAAAAATTTAAAAAAATCCTCAACACTTGAATTTAATAATTTTTGAATTAACAAATATATATCCCATAGGTCTATGATGGGGAGGAAGGAAAATAACATTCACTGTAACAATCACAAAGTAGTAAAGTCCCAAGACATTTTTACATTTAGAAAGAATTACCTTTTCTACAGTTATTTGCCACTGGCCATGATTAGCCCTCCCAAATGCCCTAGAAAACTGTCTTTTTCCATAAACAAATGGGAAATGTCTGGTGATTCTGTGAGATAGTCTAATTCTACTCGATATGAAAAGGTAACCAAGTCAAATCAGGATAAATCTTGAGGTGATTAAATCTTGTTTGTGGGGGCGCCTGGGTGGCGCAGTCGGTTAAGCGTCCGACTTCAGCCAGGTCACGATCTCGCGGTCCGTGAGTTCGAGCCCCGCGTCAGGCTCTGGGCTGATGGCTCAGAGCCTGGAGCCTGCTTCCGATTCTGTGTCTCCCTCTCTCTCTGCCCCTCCCCCGTTCATGCTCTGTCTCTCTCTGTCCCAAAAATAAATAAAAAACGTTGAAAAAAAAATCTTGTTTGTGTTACAGGTGAGTTAAGATGGGGAATTTATAGCAATTGTAGTTTTCCTCCTTTGAGTCTAATTCTGGACATGCCTTAGAAGCAAGTGGGATATGGATGGAACTCAGAATATAATATGAACACTATAGCTGATACTCTGAAAGGTACAGGACAAATAAAGGGACATTTGAAGAACACTGATGTAAAGCACTGGAAAGGAGAGATCACAGACTGAACAACTAATTCCAGAGGGAGCAAAACTAATGATCCAGAGAAAAAGGATTTACAATAATCCTAATAAATATTCTCAAGGGCATATAGAGGGGCATTGGATACATTAATCAGGGACAAGAAGTTAAAAGTACCAATCAGATAGAATAGAAATAGAGAACTTAATTCATGGGTTGAAAGAATACGGTTGATGAGTGAATTAATGAGATGGAATATGTTTTGAAACATTCCCAGAAGGCATCAAAAAAATGAAAGAAAAATTAAAGGAGTATGAAAAATAGAATAACTGTCAACATCTGATTAATAGAGGCCCAAATAGAGAAAGAAATAAAAGCTAAATATTTGAAGAACTGATAATTGAAAATTTCCCACAATCAAGGAAAGGTTGAATGGAATTATTGTATACAAAACAAGAGAGATAAACAGGAAATGTGTCAACACTTTGATACACTAGGTTGAAATTTAAGAAAAGGAAACAATTCCAGAGAGAAAGAAACAAGTCATCTATAAGAAAAAGGGATTAGATTCACATTTGACTTTTTAATAGCAACACTAGAGTAATATTTCCAAAGTATATTTATAAACACATATATACTTATTGTTCTTACATTATTTATATATTTAAAATTAATTAAATGTTTAAATTGAAGTATAGTTATACATATACTATTAGTTTCAGGTATACAACATAGTGAATGGACAATTATATACATTATGAAAAGCTCGCCACAATAAGTGTAGTTACCATGGTCATCATACAGTGTTATTACAATATTACTGACTCTATTCCCTATACTGTATGTTCCATCCTATGAAACTTATTTGTTTCATAACTGGAAGTTTGTATCTCTTAATCCCCTTCACCTAGTTTGCCCATCCTCCACCCACTCCTTTCTAGCAAGGGCCAGTTCTCTGTATTTATGAGTCTCTTCTGTTTGTTTTGCTTTTTAGATTCCCCATGTAAGTGAAATCATGTTATTTGTCTTTCCCTGTCTGAATTATTTCATTTAGCTAATACCATCTAGGTTCATCCATGTTATTGCAAATGGCAAGATTTCATTTTTTTTACTGGATGAGTGCTGGTTCAATGTGTATATATACCACATCTTCTTTATCCATTCATGTATGGATGAACACTTGGGTCTTTTCCATATCTTGGCTATTGTAAATAATGCTGCAATAAACATAGGGGTGCATATATCTTTTTGAATTAGCATTTCCATTTTCTTTGGATAAATATCCAGAAGTGGAATTGCTGGATCATATGGTATTTCTACTTTTAATTTTTTGGGGAATCTCCATACTCTTTTTCCATGGTGGTTATTGTCTTGAATAATGTTCTACGTGCATTTGAAAAGAATGTGCATTCTGCTCTTTTTGGATGGAATGTTCTGCATGTATCTGTTAAGTCCACCTGGTCTAACGTGTCATTCAAAGTAATTATTTCCTTATTTTCTGGGGTGTTAAACTTTCCTATTATTATGCTATTACTGTCAAATTTTCCCTTTATGTCTGTTACTTTACATAAAATCAGCTTGCTTCTATGTTGGCTGCATAGATATTTATATTAAATGTCATATTATCTTATTGGATTATCATTATGTAATGCCCTTCTTTGTCTCTTGTTACAGTCTTTGTATCAAGGTCTGTTTTGCCTGATTTAAGTATTGCTATGGAGATTTTTTTTTTTTTTGCTTCCATTTGCATGGTCTTTTTCCATCCCTTAACTTCCAGTTTACATGTATCTTGAGGTCTGAAGTGAATCTCTTATAGATGATGGCATATAGATAGGTCTTTTTTGTTTTTTTATCCGTTCAGTTACCTTATGTCCTTTGATCGGATCATTTAGAGCATTTGCACCATTTACACTTAAAGTAATTATTGATAGATATATGATTATCATTTTGTTAATTGCTTTCTGGTTATTTTTATATTCTCTATTTCTTTCTCTTTTTCTCTTCTACTCTTGTGATTAATCACTTTCTTTAGTCTTATGCTCAGAATTTTTTCTCCTTTTTGTGTATCTATTGCAGGTTTTTGGTTTGTGGTCACCATGAGGTTCATATATAAAACATCCTAAGTATATAGCAGTCTGTATTAAGTTGATGGTTTTGAGTTTGAACACATTTTCAAAGCACTACATTTTTACTCCTCCCCTCCGCTATGTTTAACGTATGTGACATCATATTTTACATCTTTCATTTTTTGAATCCTTTAATTTTTTAAAGGTATAATTGATTTTACTACTTTTGTCTTTTAACCTTCATAATAGCTTTATGTGACTGATTTACCAACTTTACTATATATTTGCTTTTACTAGTAAAGTTTTTTCTTTTAACATTATTTTTATATCAGTTATGGTCTTTGCTGCTTAAAGTCCTTTCACATTTCTTAGAAGGTCAATTTAATATTGATGAACTCTTTTAATTTTTGTCTGGGAAACTGTCTCTCCCTCAGTTCTGAATGATAACCTTGTTGGGTAGAGTATTCTTGGTTGTAGGTATTTTTCCTTTCAGCGCTTTGAATATAGCCTGCCACTCCCTTCTGGCCTGCAAAGTTTCTGCTGAAAAATCAGCTGATAGTTTTACAGGGTTTTCCTTGTATATAAGTAGTTGCTTTTTTATTTCCATCTCAAGATTCTAAATTTTATTTTTTATTTTTAAAAATTTACATCCAAATTAGTTAGCATATAGTGCAACAATGATTTCAGGAGTAGATTCCTTAGTGTCCCTTACCCATTTAGCCTATCCCCCTCCCACAACCCCTCCAGTAACCCTCAGTTTGTTCTCCATATTTATGAGTCTCTTCTGTTTTGTCCCCCTCCCTGTTTTTATATTATTTTTGTTTTGCTTCCCTTATGTTCATCTGTTTTGTCTCTTAAAGTCCTCATATGAGTGAAGTCCTGTGATTTTTGTCTTTCTCTAATTTCACTTAGCATAACACCCTCTAGTTCCATTCATGTAGTTGCAAATGGCAAGATTTCATTCTTTTTGATTGCTGAGTAATACTCCATTGTCTATATATACCACATCTTCTTTATCCATTCATCCATCGATGAACATTTGGGCTCTTTCCATCCTTTGGCTATTGTTGATAGTGCTGCTATAAACATGGGGTTGCATATGCCCCTTTGAAACAGCACACCTGTACCCCTTGGATAAATGCCTAGTAGTGCAATTGCTGGGTCGTAGGGTAGTTCTACTTTTAGTTTTTTGAGGAACCTCCATACTGTTTTCCAGAGTGGCTGCACCAGCTTGCACTGCCACCAACAATGCAAAAGAGATCCTCTTTCTCCTCATCCTCACCAACATCTGTTGTTGCCTGAGTTGTTAATGTTAGCCATTCTGACAGGTGTGAGGTGGTATCTCATTATGGTTTTGATTTGTATTTCCCTGACGATGAGTGATGTTGAGCATTTTTTCATGTGTCAGTTGGCCCTCTGGATGTCTTCTTTGAAGAAGTGTCTATTCATGTCTTTTGCCCATTTCTTCACTGGATTATTTGTTTTTTGGGTGTTGAGTTTGATAAGTTCTTTATCGATTTTGGATACTAGACCTTTATCAGATATGTCATTTGCAAATATCTTCTCCCATTCTGTCAGTTGCCTTTTAGTTTTGCTTGTTTCTTTCGCGGTGCAGAAGCTTTTTATTTTGATGAAGTCCCAATAGTTCATTTTTCCTTTGGTTTCCCTTGCCTCTGGAGACATGTTGAGTAAGAAGTTGTTGCGGGCAAGATCAGAGAGGTTTTTGCCTGCTTTCTCCTCAAGGATTTTGATGGCTTCCTGTCTTACATTTAGGTCTTTCATCCACTTTGAGTTTATTTTTGTGTATGGGGTAAGAAAGTGGTCCAGGTTCTCAAGATTCTAATTTTAATTTCTGACATTTTAGTTATTAGGGAGCTTGGGACCAACCTGCTTGGGTTCATCTTGTTTGGGGTTCTCTCTTTGTGTTTCCTGGAACCGGCTGTTTCCTTCCCCAGGTTAAGGAAATTTTCAGCTATTATTTCTTAAATGAGTTTTCTGTCCCTTTCTGTCTCTCTTATCCTTCTGGGATTCCTATAATGCAAATGTTACAATGCTTGATGTTGTCCTAGAGGTCCCTTAACCCAACCTCACTTTTAAAATTCTTACTTTTTGCTATTCAGCTTGAGTGCTTTCCATGACCCTGTCTTCCAGATTGCTGATGTGTTCTTTTGCATCCTCCTGTCTGCTGTCAATTTTCTCTAGCAGATTTTTCATTTCAGGTATTGTAGTCTTCAACCCTGATTGGTTATTTTTTTTCTCTTTTCTATCTTTTCACTGAAGTGCTGAGTTCATTGACTCTTAAGTCTGGTGAGCATCTTTATGAACATTACTTTGATCTCTTCATCAAGTAATTTTCTTATCTCCATTTCATTTAGCTTATTCTCTGAAGTTTTTGTTCTTTCAGTGGGAGCATGTTCCTCTGTCTCATTTTGACTTTTGTGTTTATGTCTATGAATTAGGCAAAACAGCTACCTCTCCCAGCCTTGAAGGTGTAGCTTTGTATAGGAACATTCCCGTGTCACCTGTGTGTGCCTGGCACTTAGGGAAAGGGTTAGCATTGGGCAGGGAGAGATAAAGGGACCCTGGGGGAGGCAGGCTGCGGCTGTAAGTGGGAAGCTGAAGAAGGGGCAGGGTTTGGGGGGGGGGGGAAAAAGGATAAAGGTATTCCAAACCCACCTGGGCTAGATGCCATGAGTGGAGTCTCACCAACTTTGATAAATTCCTAATAAAAAGTCAGGGACAAAAATCCTTGTTGGCAACCCACTTGGGACCCCTCTTAGTTTTGAGAGCTTTATACTTTCTCTTGATAAACTCTATCACTTTGCTTACTGTCTGTTGTCTGTGAGATTCATTCTTTGATTCTGTGAGACAAGGACCAGTGTCTCTCCCACCCTCCTGTAACAGCAGGACAGCTTGAGCAGGCTTGGTTTGGGATGTCCTGGGTGCTCCACACTTGGGCGCCCAGGCAGGATGGCGGCAGCTGGTGGGGCATGGGCCAGGGGTGTCCCAAGGCTTTTCACATTGGGTTGCCCCATTGGGCTGGTGGGGCCCTGGGTGCTCTGGGACAGGGCTGTCCCAGTGGGATGGCTCCAGCAAGGGTGGGTGCAGGTTACAGTACTCTGGGTGGGGTGGTTGGAGCTGGAATGGGTGTGAATATGGGAGCTGCCTCTGGGGGGATGGTTGAAGGTGGTGTAGACTAGGACTTGCTGTGGTGGCAGGCTTCCTAGAGCACCACGATCCTGCTCCCATCTGTACTATCAAGGTGGAAAGGAAATGTCAGCAATGGTGTTAGGCAGCACCTCTGACATCAGAAAGGATTTCAGTAGCTCCCCTATTGTTTGGCTGATGTTCTAGGGTTAGGAGATGAGTTTCCTTCCCTTATGTCTAGTTGCCTTCCAGACTGTTTTTCTACTGTGCTCCAGTTGGGTGAATCTGCAGGTGGGCCCCTCAGCGATATCCCTCTCTGCTGAAGTTCACTGCACTGGGGCTGGAGTTCCTATCATTACTATGTCTCTATCTCTCCTTTGTTGTGCAGAAGCTGTTTAGTCACCTCTCAGTTTTTCTTCAGGTGAATTACTCTATAGGTAGGCAAGAATTCAGTGTCCAACAGAGGAGGTGAGTTCAGGGTCTCCCTATGCTGCCATCTGAGACCCCTCCCTCCTTATTAAAAAAAAAAAAACTTGCAGAGTGCCTGGGTGGCTGTCAGTTAAGTGTCCACCTCTTGGTTTCAGCTCAGATAATAATCCCAGGGTTGTGGGATCAACCCCTGTGTCAGGCTCTGTGCTGACAGAGCAGAGCCTCCTTGGGATTCTCTCTCTCCCTCCCTCTCTCTGCCCCTCCCCTGCTCACTCTATCTCAAAATAAATAAATAAACTTAAAAAAAACTTGCTGAACAGCTTAGGTGCTTTTTCTAGCCTGTCTTCCAGATGGTTGATTCGTTCTTTTGCATCTAATCTGCTTTGATTCTGTCTTATGTACTTTTCATTTTAGTTATTGTAATCCTCAGCTCTGATTGGTTCTTTTATATATTTTGTCTTTCTTTGTTGAAGTTCATCCACTCTTCTCTCATGTCGTGAGTACCTTTATAACCATTACTTTGATCTCTTTATCAGGTATGTTAGTTCTTTTCTGAGATTTTGTCATTCTTTTTTAACATACTCCTCTGCTTCATTTTGTCTGACTTCCTAAGTTTTTTCTACATATTAGGTATGTTAGCTATGTCTCCTGGTTTTGAAAGTAGTGGCTTTATGTAGAAGGCATCCTATGAGGCCCCATGGGTCTACCCACCAGAACCAAAGCACTCCAGGGTATCTTCTGTGTGGGCTGTATGTGCTCTTCTGTTGTGACTGGGCTACAACCTCTGCCAGTGCACTGGTGGGCAGGGCTTGTCCCTGGTGTAACTGGCTGAGAGGCCCAACTGTAGCTGCTGTGGGTTTGCTGGTGGGTGGGGTTAGCTCCCTGCATATTGGGCTGAGAAACCTGGCCATAACTGCTGCAGGCATGCTGGTGGAAAGGGCCGGCTCCCTACCACCCCAAGGCAGGAGTCACTTTGAAGGGGTGCTGGCCCTGGCTGGGGCTGTCTGCCTGGTATGGTGGGGGCAATAGTGGGTTTGGGCGGATGCTGGCCCCAACCAAGACTGCCCGTTGAGTGTGGTAGGGCAGAGGCTGCTTTAGAGGGATGCCTCCTGGGGCAGTTGGGTTGGGTGAAGCAGGTTTGCAGGAGAATGCTGTGGCAGGGTGAATGGTACTAGCAAAGTAGATGGAAAATGTCAGAATTGGCTTCTGCTGGTGTCTGGCCATCTAGGCAGAAGCTGGAACACTATTCTTGTGTAGGCAAGCCGGATGTGATCTAGCGCAAGTCCATGACTCCTGAATCTCGATCTCAAGCTTCAAACTCAGGTATATAATAACCTTCTGGACATTTCTATCTACTCGTCTCAGAGGCTCTGAGAGCTCAAGATGTCCCTAGAGGAAATGATTGTTCTTTTTCTTACCCACCAAATTGATCTTTTGCTGTGTTTCTTAGCCTGTGTTTCCCCTCATTCATCTAGTGGCCTATGTCAAAACTTAGGTGGAACAATTCTAGAAGTTTTCTTCTCCCTTATCCCTCCCTCCAACTGGAGAACAAATTCTTTTGATTCTATCTGCTCATCTCTCTGTGGCCAATTCTGCCAACAAAGTTCAGGCTCTTGTCATTATTCCCCTACGTTATCAGAACAGTTCCTAGCCTTCAGTCTGGCCTACCTTGAATTCAGCCCTCTCAATATCATTGTAATATAAATAAGTCTGATCTTATTTATTCTAAAAACATAAATCTGATTTGCTGCTTAAAAGTCTTCAATGGTGGTCTTCTGGATAAAGTTCTGAAATCTTACTACCACTTAAAGGCAGAGATAGTGTGATCAAAATGTTTGAATTTGGTAGTGGTAGGTATTATAGTTTATCTTGTATGTTTTTCCTGTCTTAAAAAACTGGTGATTTTGTCCTATTGCTGTACGGATAAGTTTGTGATTGATATTTTATCACTGACTATATAATTTCATGTGCTTTTCATGGCTTTATAATAGTTTGCAGGTTACCTAGTTCTCTCCTTCCTTGGAATTCAGGGAGTCATGCTCCTTTCCTCTGACCAAATGCTTATGGGATAAACTCCTTCATGATTTGATTTTGGTCAAAATGCTTAAAATTTCGCTTTCTATTAGTTTGCTCTAAAACTTCTGCCTTATAGGGGCACATGTACCCCAATGTTTATAGCAGCGCTTTGAACAATAGCCTAATTATGGAAAGAGCCCAAATGTCCATCAACTGACGAATGGATAAAGAAGATGTGGTTTATATATTCAGTGGAATACTACTTGGCAATGAGAAAGAATGAAATCTGGCAATTTGCAGCAACGTGGATGGAACTGAGGGTATTATGCTAAGTGAAATAAGTCAGTCAGAGAAAGACAGATACCATATGTTTTCACTCATATGTGGATCTTGAGAAACTTAACAGAAGACCATGGGGGAGGCAAAGGGGGAAAAAAAGTTACAGAGAGCGAGGGAGGCAAACCATAAGAGACTTTTAAATACTGAGAACAAACTGAGGGTTGATGGGGGGTTAGGGTGAGGGGAAAGTGGGTGATGGGCAATGAGGAGAGCACTTGTTGGGATGAGCATTGGGTGTTGTATGGAAACCAATTTGACAATAAACTATATTTAAAAAAGTAAAATTTCTGCCTTCACTCCTACTAAAATATTGGTCATTTTCCTGAGGTTCCATATTCCCTTGCCTTTAAGACTGTACATGCTGTTCCCTTCTTTTGAAGCATCTTTTTTTTTTTTCCACAGTCTGATTTTATTTGTCCTTCAGTGTTTCAGAATTCAGTTACCACTTCCTCTTGGCATCTTCTCCAATGCCCCTATGATGGGTTAGGTGCTCCTAACACCCTTCTTTTTCCGCATTTGTCATAAAATTTAGTATCCAGTGTTAAAACTTATGCTTACCTATCTTCCGACTCAATTGAGCCTCGCACCATGTTTGACCAAGAGTGGATGCATAAAAAATAAACTATTTTATTTAATAATTATTATAAATGAGCTAAACTGTATAATATTAAGAAGGGCCACACCTCAATTTAATGCTGTTTGCCCGAGAAGCACATTAGACACTGAAATATTCTATAGCATTTTATGGTTTACTTTATAGATTGGCTTTCTGCCAATGTTATTTACTACAGATTAAGTATTGATTCAGCAGCAGAATGGAATATCACATTCAAAATTCTTTATGCCAATGTTTCTGTGTGAATTTTTGCCTTATTCATCTCTTATACCAACTTAAAAAAAAATCTAACCAGAATCCTGAATAGCAAGGCCTTTAAGATAGAAATAAATTAATTCAGGTGGAAAGAAAACCACTAAGACAATCTAATTTTATTTATAGCCTTTTGGGGGCACTATCCAGGCTTTACTAAAATGCAAAGAAACAGCTCACAAATATTATTGAATAGTAAGTCTCTTTGGGGTTTCAAGTAGCTCTGCTGGATACACAATTTGAAAGGTGCTGTCCAGATCTAGCCTCTATTACACAGATTCTGAGCAGAGATATCTGATGTACTAAAAAAGATCAAGATAGCAGAAAGCTAAAACACCAGGACACAGCATTTCAAGGAAACAAGTAAAAACCACCAAAATGATTTAATATCCAGGAAACAATGATAAAACAGATTTCTAGGGTAAAGGAACAAGAAGCATCATATTCATCCCTCTTTAGGTTTTAGAAGCATGAGAGTCCATAGGTTATTAGTTTTCCTTTAGTTTGCAGGAGCCAATATGTTATTTCTAAAGCTGAGACAAAATGCTCTTTCCCCATCTTTACATGCAGAACAACTGCAGAATATATAACAGATCTCTGCAGTGCAGAATGAAGAGATTCTAGTCTTGTCAAATAAAACAGCACACATCTCTGTTCTGAACACTTCAGCAATTTAGCTTCCATACCATACATCACCTCTTTAGTTTTTGAGTATTAAGATGCAAAACTCTACAAGGACCTCATAAATCTAGAGGCGAGACAAGATGTGCACCTATGAGGAAATTCGAGGACAAGACAATGTAGGAAATGATACCATCATAAAGTATGTGCTGCAGACTGTGCACAGGAACACAAAGGAGGGAGGGAGAGCAGGGAGGCTTAGGAGCCCTGGGGAGACCGTAATGGCAGAGACTCAATGGGATTCAAGATGGATGGAACTTGAAAAAATACAGTTTTACTTAAAAAAAAAAAAAGGACAAAAAAATAAAGGCTTTGTTGCTTCTTTGAAACTTAGTCCTTCTGGGTGATAAAATGAGGTAGAACATAGTCTTAAAAAAAATTTTTTTTTAATGTTTATATTTTTGAGAGAGAGGGAGCACACGCAAGCCGGGGAGGGGCAGAGAGAGGGGGAGACAGAATCTGAAGCAGGCTCCAGGCTCTGAGCTGTCAGCACAGAGGCCCATGTGGACCCATGAACCAGGAGATCATGACTGAGCCTGAAGTTGGACGCTTAACCCAATAAGCCACCCAGGCACCCCTGAGGTGGAAGATAGTCTGTAGAGAGGAAATGGAGAAGGATGAGATACTAGAGGCAACAATGGACTCAACATGACGAGACTGGGCTCCAGTCAGAACTATTCTACTAATGAGCTCAGGGACAGACATGTCACTGGTCTGACAGCATTTGTCCTGGAATAAGGACCCTAAGCCTGGTTCTCACGTGGTGCTATCAGTTGTGGGAGTTGTCTCGCAGTAGCTAGTTACAGGCTATAAAATTAGTGAACTAAAAAACTGGTTTGATGGTGATAAATAACTCTTAATTTATTCGAATATACTCTTGTAATGGGGGACAGAAAAGGTAAATTAGAGTGGGTGTGCTTGGACTTAACCACAGGTGGTGTGCAGTCCCCATCAATTGGGTGTGTGGTAGTAGGAAAAAAAGGCTGGGAACCGTGGAATTAGAAAGATTGCTGAGACTCTTTAGAGCATTGATAGTTTATGGTTCCAATGAAGATGAAACCAAATTCTAAATGTAATTCCATAATTACTTTTCCTAATGTCTCTAGATTCTGTGCTAAGGAAGTGAGAATAAAATTTAGTAATCAAAGTTGTGTTACTTGATTTCCGGTTTTGTTCTTAGAGGCGGTCTCCAGGAATGGATTGCAATTTCAAACTTAGTTTGCAAGTAAATTGTTTAATTCCCAGACCAAACTTCTGAGGTAAAAAGTTCCCTCCCTGCCTAAGGTCCTCCAACTACCTTCCAAATCTGCTTCTCCTTTTGTATTACAGATCTTGGTGTATGGTACCTGATTGCCAAAACCAGAAATCATTTACTCTGTCCAATAGCCTGCAAACAACTGTTAGTGCCATTGTCTTAATTCCTCTTCAGGACATCTACCCCAACTACTATGGTCATATTGAAACTGTCCTGAATTATTACAAGGTTTTCACGGACTCCAGTCTCTTCTTTCACCTATATCCTCAGAAGTCCTAAATTAATTTTTACTAAAATACATATCTTACCATGCAATTCCCATGCTTGAAACTTTTCACTGGTTCACCACAGACTTCAGGATAAAGGGGCTGGATTAGGGGCCTTCCCTCTGAACCCCTGTGGTAGGCTGAATAATGGCTCCCAAAGATTGCCAGGTCCTACTCCATGGAATCTGTGAATGCTACTTTATATGGAAAAGGGTCTCAAGATCTTGAAATGGGGAGATTATCCTGGATTATTCAGGTAGGTCCTAAATGTAATCATAAACATTCTATAAAAGGAAATTTGACAATAGACAGAAGAGAAGGCTATGTGACAGAAGCAAAGAGAAGCTGAGTCAGAGAGGGAAAATGCTATGCCACTGGCTTTGAAGGTGGAGGAAGAGGTCACAAGGTAAGGAGAACAGGTGCCTACTAGGAGCTGCAAGGCAAGGAAATGGATTCTCCTCTAGAGCTTCTTGAAGGACTGTGGTCTTGCCACACCTCCAGCCTGGTGAAATCCATTTTGGACTTCTGGCCTCTAGAATTTAAGAAAATAAATTTGTTTTAAGCCATCAAGTTTTGGTAATTCGTAGAATGGCAACGGGGGAAGAGCCACTTGTCTGTAGCTTCCCCACTCTGACCCCAGTCAGAGTTTCTCTTTCCTTTCTCCTGTTTGTGTGACACTCATGCCTCTATTTATGAGCTTTCACTCAACGTCAAATCATAACAGGTTGTTTACATGCCAGTCTCCCTCACTGGATGCTGGTTCCCAAAAACAAGAATGGAAAACTTGTCTGGCATTGTGCTTTGCTCATAGCAGGGGCTCAATAAATGTTTGAGTGAATCAATCTGCCCTATAGCAAGGTCCCTCTTAGTCTAGCACATCAAAATTCCATTTGTGCTTTACATTTTAAGGTCATTTTTATTATAATTTAAGGTTACAATAAAAGTTAAGACATTGCACCAGAGCCTGAACAACGTTTTTCTCTACCTTTCTGGCACACCCTTAAAACATGTGCAAATATGTACTTCAGAATTGTGCTTGAGAATGAGAATAAAAAGGGAATCCATAGGTTTGCATCATATTGCTACATCTTTGATTGTTGCCCATGTACCTTCTGAATCTAGGGGACGTGAATGAGATGAATTAGTGCTATTTTCTTGTGGAACTTGCTGGAAAGCTACTCTGGAATCTCTCAGAAGTACGCAGGCTAGAATGGCATGCTACAACCTTATTCTAAATAGGTTCCAGATACTGTGTTCCAATGAAACAGGTCACATTAAAATATTTTTGCTCATTTACACTTTATATTTTTTTACATAATAAAACATGTTCTGTAAAATGTTTGAATCACTGTAAAACTCGACTTTTTCTCTTGATCTATTTCAGTCAACACCTTTAGTAGAGTTATCAAGAGAGATGATGGGGAGACCAGAGGAGTAGAGGGCAGTGCATTGGGTGTTTATTAGACAATACGTAATTAAGTGGGAACTCTGTGTTGACATTTCCTACCCCTACCCCATTTGGTAGGGGTGGTGAGTGTGGGCAATGAGGGATGGTGGTAGAAGGGTATGATTTCCTTATAAACTTATAAGCTGTCTCTTTTGGTACCACTCCCTCCTGTTTTACTAATTATAACTAAGCTAAATAAAAAAGCTAAATAATAAAGAAAGAGAAGAAGTGCTTTGAATGGTGGCAGTGCATTCTGGAGCTTGATTTTAGTTATGATTTTTAGTTTTTAAAGAAAAGAATGTTGACTTATTTTTACTGTTTTTGAAAGGCCAATGGATGTACATGGTTATGCCATGTAAATTGCTCTGTCTAGCCATCTATTTCTTTTCTCCAGAAGCAATCACTTTTACTACCTTCTTGTGTTATTCCAGGGTTAGTCTATGCATTTATAAACAAAAAGCCAGTTTTATTATCTTTTTTACACAAATAATATTCTTTATATATATTAACCTTAAAGCTTTCTTAGTTTAACTGTGTGTGTTTGTAATCCTGGAGATTTTTCCATATCTGCACATAAAATAGCTATCTAATTCTGGCTGTTTTGTCCATTTCACTGTGTAATTACAGCCTAATTTACTTTACTAGTCCTTTGTTGATGGGCATTTGGGATGCTTCTAATCTCTTGTTATTATAAAGAGGGCTACAACAAACATCCTTATACATATGTTATTTTCCACACATGTGAGTCTAGCAAGAGGATAAATTCCTAAAAGGAGAATTACTTAGTCAAAAAAAGATGTGTATTTTTAATTTTGGTAGACATTGCCAAATGTCATTGCACAGAAGTTGTACTCATTCACACTGTCAACAGGAATGTATAATATTGCCTGTTTGCCCATAGCCTTCACATTTTTATTCTTCCTGTCTTTTAAGAATATCAATAGGTCCAAGTTAGATGGTCAGAAAATGTATCTTTATCTAAAGTGTCATTTAAACATAGATAGAGAAAAAGACATTTAAAGAAGAAAATTACAAACTATTTCTTTGATTTGAAGACACATTCCAAAGTAGCATCCAAACAGGGTACCTGCATATGTTAGGTGCTCAATAAAAACTTATTGAATGACTCCTGTGACTATATGCAGTTTTGTTAAATTCTCAGTGATACAGTAGGGTGGCCTAACTTAAAGTCTCATAGTGGCAACAAGACCATACATTTTAAATAGCATTTATCTCTGAAATTCACTTAATTATGCATCTTTTTAAAAATCACGTCACATGATTAGTCGTTTGGCTAACCACTTGTAAGCTATTAGGAAAAAATAAAAGCAGAATACACACTATGAAAGGTAAATTTGTTCCTCAAAGTGGAATTCTAAACTCTTTTTTTTTTAAAGACTATTTATTTTGTGAGAGAGAGAGAACACACAAGCTGGGGAGGGTCAGAGAGAATCAGAGACAGAATCCCAAGCAGGCTCCACACCATCAGCGCAGAGCCTGACACAGGGCTCGAACTCAACACACTGCAAGATTATGACCTGAGCTGAGATTAAGAGTCGGTCACTTAACCTACTGTACCACCCAGCCACCCCAAGGTGGAATTCTAAAATTAAGTTTAGAAAACATTTAAAAGAAGAAAAAACACTCATCCTCCAATTCTAGCATTTTAGTCTATTTTTTCCCAGTCTTTTCCCCTGTGTGTTAGTATATAAATGTATATATATCATACATGTGTGATACATGCACATATACAATAATCATATATAGAATATACAGTGAAGAAATTATGTAGCCTGAATTAGACTCAGTATTATAAGCTTTTTACTATTTTTAAATGAAACTCTTACCTATTTTTATGGCTTCCTAAAATTCATCAAATAAACATGAATCTATTTAACCATTGCCCTGTGATTCAACATTTGGATTGTACTCAATATTTTATTATGGATTACATTGTGGTCAGCATCTTTTTCTGTTTCCTTTTAATATGTTTTCAAAATGAGATGCTCATACCCAAAGGTATGCACAGCTTAAGGTTCTGCTCTGACTTTATTTTGACTGTTAGTGTGTACCGATCTGATCTGTCCCAGTAGCTTCAACTACTCCCTATGTGCTAAGGACCCACAAGTTCCTATGTTTAGACAAGGCCCTTTTCATTACTCCAAGTCTATAACCGGTTACCTATTGCACATCTTCCCCAAGATGCCTACAAACACTTCAAATCCACTCCTCAAAATTGGACGCTTATTTTCCACCAAATCCTAACCTCTTACTAGATGCCAAATCTTGGTAGATGACACCTCTATCCACCAGTCACTCTAACCAGAAATAGAGTCATCCTACTCTTCTCTTTTCCTTCTGAACGTCCTTGGCTACATCCCACAGCAGTATAAGTGAATGGTGCGGTTTCCATATTTCTCTAGTGTGCTTTTCCTTCCCATCCTTGCTAGTCCCTCCTGGATTATGGTCCTGCTGTAGTTTACTAAACTTTGGCTAAACTGGTGTTCAAGTGATTCTCAGAGACCAGTTATTTTCTTCCCAGCTTTCAGAGCTTCCAATTATTCCTCTATTTAAGGCTCCCAATTATCTACTCTTTGTCAAACTTTTCATCAAAATACCCCTAACAGGAAAAATCAACAAAGACTCTAAGTCCTTAACATTTTGTAATCTTTGTTTTACCTTAAACATTATTTAAAAAATAAACTTCATTTAAAAAATAAAATTGTTAATTGTTCGGTCCACTCAATTATGCATTTGTTTGCTCTAACATAAAATAATTTCCCTTTTGAAATCTTCAAATTACACTGATATGTGTGCTATGACTTTTTGTGACTTTTTCTGTGATGTAACTCCACATACATATAACCTTCAGTTTGACAGGCATGACTTCTAGAATAAAATTCGTGTCAGCGCAGCACTGGATTATGCTCTGGGAACTTCTCCTGCCTCGTCCCTCACCAGTCCTTCCAGTCATCCTGCCTTGCAGCCACGCAGGGCCACCTGCCACTGTCACAACACCCCATTCTATTTCATGCTGCATATTTTTCTCAGGGACACACCTGTTTCCCCTACCAGGAATGTCCTCTTGACTCTGAATCATTTCTGCTACTTACTTTTTGCCCTATAGTTTGGTCTACCCAAAGACAAATACATTTTTTATGAGACTGATCTGCTGTGCTAAGAAGGTACCTTCAAATATATGTTTTTAATATTTATATCTACTATTATTTCTTCTATGAAGATTTTTCTGACTTGATTGAGTAGAATTGGCCCCTCCTTCCTTTATATCTCCACTGGACTATTTTTATGTTTGTCTATACTGTATATATTTCTACGTAATATTTAAAAATTTTTTTTCACTTTTTTATTTCCCTTCCCTGTCCCTCCTCTTTCTTCTCTTCACCTTCTCTAACCTCAATGATTTTATTTATTTAATTTTTGAAAACTTGGGAATTGAACTTTTCTTTTTTTTTAGTTTATTTTTTAATTTAAATTCAAGTTAGTTAACATAGAGTGTAATTATGATTTCAGGAACAGTATTTAGTGACTCGTCACTTAATATAACACTCAGTTCTCATCCCAACAAGTGTCCTTCTTAATGTCCCTCACCCATTTAGCCCATCGCCCCTCCCACCACCCACCAACAACCCTCAGTTTGTTCTTTGCATTGAAGAGTCTCTTATGGTTTGTCTCCCTCTCTGTTTTTATATTATTTTTGCTTCCCTTCCCTTATGTTCATCTGTTTTGTTTCTTAAATCTCACATATGAGTGAAATCATATGGTATTTGTCTTTCTCTGACTTACTTTGCTTAGCATAATGCACACCAGTTCCATTGATGTTGTTGCAAATTAACCTCAATGATTTAAAACCCTGTAAGGACAGAATCTGTTGGATCTGTTTCTGCTTCTCAAGTGCCTAGCACAGTGCGTGAAATAGAATGCATGCAGTACTTTCTTTTCTTTTCTTTTTTTTTGAATGAATGAATGGCAGAATGAATGGTGTTGTTGAAGTATCTGGTCAGGTTGCTTTCTAATGCCCCCATTAGAACACGCTGTCCCAGTTTTACTGTTACCATTGCTTAGGTTATCATATTAGGCATTTGGGGGAATAATTTAATAGATAAAATGCTATCTTATTTTAATATTGTTTTTGATTATTAGGAGGTTCCCCATTTTATCATGTTGGTTTATTTTCATGAATTATGACTTAAAAAAATTTTTTTTTAACGTTTATTTATTTTTGAGACAGAAAGAGAAAGCATGAACGGGGGAGGGTCAGAGAGAGAGGGAAACACAGAATCCGAAACAGGTTCCAGGCTCCGAGCGGTCAGCACAGAGCCTGACGCGGGGCTCGAACTCACGGACCGCGAGATCATGACCTGAGCCGAAGTCGGCGGCTTAACCGACTGAGCCACCCAGGCACCCCAAATAATGACCTTTACAAAATTTTAACTTCTAGAGTCTGGGAGTTTTTCTTCACATTTTATGTGGACTCTTAAAAATTATTTTTGTTATGTAATGTTTGATTCTGAAGTGTTTATATCAAAATAATAGTAACAACTGGGGCGCCTGGGTGGCTCAGTTGGTTGAGCGTCTGACTTTGGCTCAGGTCATGATCTGGCAGTTTGTGGGTTCGCGCCCCCTGTCGGGCTCTGTGCTGATAGCTCAGAGCCTGGAGCCTGCTTTGGTTTCTGTGCCTCCCTCTCTCTCTACCCCTCCCCTGCTCATGCTCTGTCTCTGTCTCAAAAATAAACATTAGAAAAAAATTTAAAAAAAAATAGTAAAACCTTTCTGCTATATTTATTGCAAAATTTTTCTTGCATGGTTGCTTATCTTTACTGTGGTTTCTTTTAAAAAACACTTAGTTCCATGTATGATAAAAATGAGGCCTTTTTGGTTTGATTCCCAAATTAGAAATATGTATTAAGATTTAGCATCAAGCTTATAATATTTGAATTTTTGACCCATGGCTGTAACTAATTTTTGTAAGTAAATATTGGGTTTTTAAGTATTAAAAATGGTGTCAGTCTCACATGCCCAGCTGGTGACAATGTGGGAAGCTGGTGGGGACTGAGGGCAGGTAGAGCTAGTAAGTGCATGAAGGTGTTCTAATTCAAAAGATGAAAAACCATTCTGTCTGCTAAACATTATATATTCTGAAGGCTGACTGTTTTGTAATCCTTGATCTGAAATTTTGGGTCTGAAACTTATAAAAGAGTTAAATTATAAAATGCTAGCTAGCTTCGCTTTATTATGAAGTAATCTGTTACTTTAACCTTTAAATTTTTTTAATGTTTGTTCATTTTTTTGAGAGAGTGAGCGCGCACGCGCCAGCGAGTGAGCGAGCATGAGCGGGGGAGGGGCAGAGAGAGGAGGGGGACATCCAAAATCAGGAACAGGCTCCAGGCTCCCAGCTGTCAGCACAGAGCCTGACGTGGGGCTCAGACTCACAAACTGCAAGATCATCATGCTCTGAGCTGAAGTCAGACACTTAACCAACTGAGCCACCCAAGTGCCCCTCTGTTACTTTAAAATTAAGAGGTAAGCATTAAGAAGTAATAAAAAAAATACCAACCTAGTTATTATAAATGCCATATACTTAAAATAACTTGTGGTAGCTATTTTTTCTAATAAGTGGAATTTTCTTGATTATAAGTTTATTTTTATTATTTTTTATTTTTAAATGGCCAATATGGTTGTGAGTAAGATTTGTGTGGTCAACTTCTGTTCTTTCATAAAACATCAGATAAAAATCGTTTTAGCTGTAACCAAAAATTGAAGTTTTTAAAAAATGGCAGATGTTAATTTAAAAACAGCATATGCTAATTTAGTTTGCTGTATGATTATGGTCTAATGGAAGTTTCGTAAGTTTTCTTTTCTCTTAACTCAGAAAAGTATACATAAGAGTTTTGGAATACGTCTTTAGCCAAGAATTTTATCCACTTACATATGTTTACCAACTTATATAAAGCAAAAAAGAATGTATGTAACTATAGTGAGCAATATAGTTTTGCTCATATTATCTGATGTTTGCCAAAAGAAGAATAAAAGACGTACAAATCAAATTAAAAAAAACTTAGTTCCTTATACAATAAAGATACATTTACATTTAGAATTTGGTATGGTTTATGCAAAGGTTGTCTAAAGATGTGGATAATAATATTTATAAGTTAGACATTTTATATTTTGAAAGCAATGCTTTCAAATGGGAAAGTGTAATTTGAATAGAAATATCTGCCCTCAACAATCCCTTTGATACAAAGTAGCCAGAATAGTTGTCTTAAAAAGTTAGATCATGTCCCCTCTCAACTCAAATTCTCATCCCATTCAGAGCAAACTCCAGAGTTCTTAACGCTGGACCTGTAACATCTGACTTCTGACCACTTCTCTGACTTCATCTCCTACTCCTCTTTCCTACCTCACTCAGCTCCAGACAAATAGCCCTCCTTGCTCTTCCTTAGATACATTAAAGATGCTTCCAATCTGGAGCCTTTACACAATCGTTCCCTTTACCTGCTCTTTCCTCAGACCCCCTTTGCTCTCAAGTCTCGTATCATCAGAATGTTCTTCCTATGCCACCTAAAAACACCTAACCCACACCGATCCCTGGCCCTCTCTATTACTTGCTTAGTACTATATATTTTCCACAGCATGTATAACAACCTGAATTTGTTTTGTTTAATGCAGTTTTCCCAATAACCAGCTCAGTAAATAGTAACCGAATAAATGAATGAATGAATTTAGTCATGCATCTGATAACTTTTGAGATAACTATATAAAATGTATTTGGCATTTTTTCTTACACTGTAAAAGTTTTTCTTACAACTTAAAAATAGTGCCATCATTAGTATCAGTTATTGCTACAGTTTGAATTCTTGTGTCCTCTCCAAATTCATATGTTGAAATACTAATGCCCAATGTGATGGTATTAGGAGGTGGGGCCTTTGGGAGGTAGATCACAAAGGTAGAGCCCTCATGAATGGGATTGGAGATCCTAGAGAACTCCCTACACTTTCCACTATGCACGAACACAGTGAGAAGGTGTTATCGATGAACCAGGAAGCCCTCACTGGACCCCAGAACTATTGGTGCCATGATCCTGGACTTCCCAGCCTTTGGAACGGCCAGAAATGAATGTTTGTTTTTACAGGACACCCAGTCTTTGGTGTTTTGTTATAGCAGCCCAAACAGACTAAGTTATTTTCCAGGCACCTAATAGCTTCTCCTGGACTGCTCAGGTGCTGCAGTTCACTAGGATTGTCTGTGGCTTGAGAAATGACAGTATAAAGGCAAGGTAACTGCCCATGAGTCTCCTGTCATCATTGAGCATAACAGAGCTTTTCAAACAATTACAGAAAGTGGTAGATAAAAAGAGTATCATTGCTTTTCTATTTCTGCATGTAAGAATAGCATTTAGAAGAGATTGTTTAAACACATTTTTTTTTAAAAAAAGATTGTTTTAATAACAAAAGTGACTTCAAAAGGAGCTTGGATTAATAATAAGCATATGGATTGAAAGGAATTGAGAATCTGATAACAAAGAAAATATTTAATAACATTAGTGACCCGTAAGGAACATAATGCAATAATGCTTATGAGATGTTAAAAACAGTAATGAGGACTGAAAAATTCAAGGCAGCTAGATATAAATGAAATTTATGAAAAAAAAATAACATGACTTGCCAAATGCAAATGATACAGCTGGAGGAAAATTATCAGAGAGATGTAGTTTGTTTTTGGTGAGCTCAGAAATTAAATAATGCTAAAAAGCAACCAGCATAGTAGAAAAAGAATTAGTAGATAAAAGCTTTAAAAACCTTTCTTGTATGTATGCCCAAGGCAAGACTAGAGGCCTCCTAAAGATGGAGCAGCATGGGAGGGTCACCTGGTGAAACAGATGCAATAAAATTACTGGACTTAAAAAATCAGTACAAATCAGGGGCACCTGGGTGGTTCAGTCGGTTAAGCGTCCGACTTCAGCTCAGGTCATGATCTTGTGGTTTGTGGGTTGGAGCCCCATGTCGGGCTCTGTGCTGACAGCTCGGAGCCTGGAGCCTGCTTGTGATTCTGTGTCTCCCTCTCTCTCTGCCCCTCCCCTGCTTGTGCTCTGTCTGTGTCTCTCTCTCAAAAATAAACAAACATAAAAAAAAAATCAGTACAAATGAAAAAAATCAGTATCTCAGGAACTGAGGGAGTTATTCTGCCACCTCCATCATGCCTCACTTTAAAAATGTCATTTTTGGGTCACCTGGGTGGCTCAGTCAGTTAAGCGGCCGACTTCGGCTCAGGTCATGATCTCACAGTCCGTGAGTTCGAGCCCCGCGTCGGGCTCTGTGCTGACAGCTCAGAGCCTGGAGCCTGCTTCTGGTTCTGTGTCTCCCTTTCTCTGACCCTCCCCCGTTCATGCTCTGTCTCTCTCTGTCTCAAAGATAAATAAACGTTAAAAAAAATTTTTTTTTAAATGTCATTTTTATATGCTACTTAAGTGACTTTCAAAAAAATAAATTATTTGTAAATGGCTTTTACATTTTGTTTGTAACATCATTTTAAATATTCAACAAAGATATTTACTTATGATGTTGGAATAGATGTTATAAATAAACTGAGATATTGCCCCTCATATGCAAATTCTTATATATTTACCCACAAGAATGATCAGAAATAAAAATATATCGTTTTGTGTGTGCACACTATCAGTACTAAACATTATTTAATCTGTGGTTACAAAAGCTCATGGGTGGGTCTTATTTCAGGAGTGAGAAGGGTAAAATAGGGAGGTGGAGTTTTGCATATAATCAATATCTAGATTAGAGAAAAAAAGGATGTAAGGATAAATTCACAAATGATAAAATAGCTCTTTTAAGTGGGTGTATTAACTGGAAAATATATGTTTGAACAGCAAGAGAAGAAGATAAGCGTTTTGTGTTCTAAGTCTTAGAAGGATTTTCAGTTTAGCTTTTTGATTCTCTATCCTAGAAAGAAGGAAGTTTGCAAAAACATGTTTAAGGTTGATGAGTTAAAGGGGCACTGAAAGGAATCGACACTGCCTTCTTCATACAAGTATTACTAAGGAAATAGAAATAATACGTTAATATGTCTATTAGGCACATTATTTTAAAAACCAAAATAGTATGAATGGTAAATGACTATGACAAGGTGGTGTAGTACCAAAAATGAAAACAAAGAACAAGAAAAATTGCACTGAATATCAGAAAAAGCTTATGAAATAATAGAATTTTTGGCCAAGGTAATAGATGGGGACTAGAAAATGAAATGACTAGAAAACCCTGTGCTGGCCAGGGTTTCATGAAAGGGCACAGAATCCACTTCAGCTAGTTTAAGCTGAAGCTGGTTTAATTTTTTTTTTTTTAATAAGGTGTTAAATGACTTTTAGAACCATCAGCAAAGAAACTCTAGTTTGAGCCACCTTGGATGACTTCAAGAGGTATGATGCAGGTTACCAGGACTCCTCCCTTTTCAAAGAGGAGGAAGCAGTACATTCAGGTAAGAGTCAAGATGGGGAAGCTGCCTCAGATAAACCACAGACCTCCACAATGGTGCAAGACAGCAGGAACAACAGAAGCCACAACAAAATGACCTCCATCTTACTTTCCACATTCTAAGTTTCACATGAGGGCACCAAAAGTGTAGAACCTAAATCATACTCAGATAGGGATCTATCTTTAAGTGGGTCTAGGAAATGCAGTCTATCTTTGTGGTCTCAACAGTGCAGGAAGTCTCTAGAAAGAGGTTGGAATGGATGGATGGACAGTGCCTATCCATGACACTCACTAAAGATTTCATTATAAGAGAAACTTAGAAAACATCTGAAGTAACAACAGAGAGCTGGATCAAGATAGTGGAACAGAAAAATCCCAAGTTCACCTTCTTCCGTGGAAACCTGAAAACTACAGCTACATATAGAACAACCCCTTTCTGAGGATAACCTGAGGACTAGCAGAACATATTTTATATAACTAAGTGTATAAAGAAAAAGCAACATTGAGGTGGGTAGGAGGGGTGCAGATGCTGTCTAGTTGGGGCCCACACCTCTGACCCAGTGGTCTGCAAATGGGAGAGATATCACAACTGTAGAAGCCCTCCCTGAGACATGGGGGGTCTGAGCCCCACATTTGTCTCCCAGATTGGAGGATCTGCATTAGGAAAATGAGCCCCCATAGTGTCTAGCTTTGAAAACCAGTGAGCCCTATTTCCAGGAGAGCCAAAGGACAGTAAGAAATTAAGATTCTGCTTTAAAATGTCATGTGCACAATCTCACTCCAAGGCTCAGCCCAGAGGTAGCAGTTTGAAGAGCTCATGGGTTATATGTAAAGGAGATTCGTTGACTGTGTCGGGGAAGGGCAGAGATTGGTTGCGACTTTCTTCAGGGATGGAAGTGCTAATGGATGCCTTTTTCCCCCCACTCCCTTCTACCTAGCTATCCTGGTGCTGGTGGGCACCATTTTTGACACTCTCCATCTACTACTGGCACAACTCACCCCACCCCAGTTTTCCATTGCAGACTTACCGTGCCCAACCTGCCTGGTCAGCGCTCCCCTAAGAGGCTCTCTGCCCTGCCACACTCAGCAGGCAGCCTTAGTCAGTACCGGTACCCCTCCCAAGAAGCCTCCATGATGATGGGCCAGCCTCCACACACTAGAGCACCTGCAACAGTTCTGATCATATCTCACAGATACATAGCCAGAGGCCTGCCCCACCCACCAATGCACCTGCAGCTGTGGCAGCCTACCTAGCTTTACAGCCAGCTGCCCTGGGGGCCAATCATACACACACCAGTGTACCTACAGCCACTGTGACTAGACCTCACAGACAGCCACACTAGGGGACAGCCCCACACACCAGCATGCTCATAACAAATGCAGCCCAGCCACAACAGGAGGGTGCATGCAGCCTACACAGGGAATACCCTTGAAGTACCTGGCTTAAGTGACCAGGGGGGGTTGCACAGCTGGGCCCTATAGGACACCTTCTACCTAAAGGCACTCCTTCATGACTGGGAGATGTAACTGATCTACCTAAAACATAAAAACAGAGAATTTGACACAATGAGGAGACAGAGGAATGTGTTCCAAATAAAAGAATAAGACAAAACTGCAGAAAAAAGGCTAACCAACATGGAGGAAAACAATCGATCAGATAAAGAGTTCAAAGTAATTTTTATAAAAATGCCCACCAAACTCAGGAGAATAATGGATAGACACAGTGAAAAATTCAACTAAGAGATAGGAGACATAAAAAAAAAAATCAGAACTGAAGAAAACGGTAACTGAAATGAAAAATATGTAAAGAGAATCAATAGCAGATTAGATGATGTAGAATGGATCAGCAATTTGGAAGACAGGATAGTGGAAGTCACCCAACTGGACCAGCAGAAAGATAAAAGAATTAAAAAAATGATAGTTTAAGATACCTATGGGACAACAGCAAGTATAATAACGTTTGTATTATAAGAGTCCTAGAAGAAGAGGAAGAGGGAGAGAAAATCCATTTGAAGAAATAATAGCTGAAAATTTCCATAACATGGCAAAGAAAATAGACATACAAGTCTAGGAAGTACAGAGAATCCCAAATAAAATGAGCCCAAAGAGACCCACACCAAGACATATTAGAATCAAAATGTGAAACATCAAAGATAAAGAATCATAAAAGCTGCAAGTGAAAAACAACCAGTTATGTATAAGGAAAACCCCACAAGAATATAAGTTGATTTTCAGCAGAAACTTTGCAGACCAGAAGGGAGTGACACAATATAGTCAAAGTGCGGAAATGAAAAAAATTTACAACGGGGAATACTCTATCCAACAAGGTTATCACTCAGAATTGAAGGAACAATAGTTTCCCTGGCAAGCAAAAATGAAAGAATTGATCACCATTAAAATTGGCTTTACAAGCAATGTTACAGGGACTTCTTTAAATGGGGGGAAAAATCCATAACTAGAAATAAGAAAATTAATAAAGGAAAAATTTCACCAGAAAAAGCATACATAGTAAAGGTAGTAGATCAATCATTTATAAAGCTAGTATGAAGGTTAAAAGACAGAATTGGTTATATCTATGATAATGAGTTAAGAGATACCCAAAAAGATGTAATATATTATGTCACATATACAAAATGTGGAAGGGGGAGTAAAAATTTAGTGTTTTTAGAATATGTTTGAATTTAGGTGACCATCAGCTTAAAATAGACTGCTATAGACTGAGGATATTATATATGAATCTCATGGTAATCACAAGTTAAAAACTATGATAGATACACACAAAAAAAACATAAAGGAATCCAAAGATAACATTAAAGAAAGTCATTGAATCACCAGGGAAGAGAGGAAAATAATAACAGAGAAGAACTACCAAAACAACCAGAAACCAAGCAACAAAATGACAATAAATATGTATTTGTCAATAATGACTTTAAATGTAAATGGACTAAATACTCCAATCAAAAAGCATATAGTAACTGGATGCATTAAAAAACAAGACCCATTTCTGTGCTGCCTATAAGAGACTAACTACAGGCCTAAAAAACATACAGACTGAAAGTGAAAGAATGGAAAAGATATCCCATGCAAAAGGGAGTGAAAATCTGGAAGTGAAAATCCCATGCAAAGGAAGTGAAAACAGACTTTAAAACAAAGGTTGTAATATGAGCCAAAGAAGGGCATTACATAATGATAACAAGATTAATTTAACAAGAGGGGATAACACTTGTAAATATCTATGTACTCAACATAGGGGGACCAAAATACATAAAGCAAGTACTAACAGAGAGAGAATGACAATAGGATATAACAGCAGCAAACTTTAATACCATACTTATGTCAGTGGATAGATCATCCAGATAGAAAATCAATATGGAAAATTGGCTTTAAATGACACATTAGACCGGATGGATATATGGATGGACACACACACACACACACACACACACACGGAACATTCTATCCAAAAACAGTGGAATACACATTATTTTCAAGTTCACATAAAACACTCACCAGGATAGTTGACATTAGTCTACAAAATGGGTCTCAATGAATTTAAGAAGACTGAAATCGTATCAAGCATCATTTCTGATCACAGTAGTATGAAAGTAGAAATCATTCACAAGAGGAATACTGGAAAATAACACAACATGATACTAAACAACCAATGGGTCAATGAAGGAATCACAGAGAAAAAAAAAAAAAAACCTAGGGACAAATGAAAATAGAAACACAATGTTCCAATATATATGGAGCAAACAAAAGCAATTATTTTTATTAATTATAATTTTTAAATGTTTTATTTATTTTTGAGAGAGCATAAGTGGGAGAGGGGCAGAAAGAGAGGGACAGAGGATCTGACGTGGGCTCTGAGCTGACAGCAGCAAGCTCCATGTGGTCATGGGGCTGAGCCGAAGTTGAATGCTCAACTGACTGAGCCACCCAGGTCCTCCACAAAAGCAATTCTAAGAGGGAAGTTTATAGTGACACAGGTAGACTCCAAGAAACAAGAATAATCTCAAATAAACAATCTAAATTTACATCTACAGAACTAAAAAAAGAAGAAACAAACCTCAAAGTTAATAGAGTGGCAGTAAATAAAACAGAAACAAACAAAACAGAAAAAATTCAATGAAACTAAGAGCTAGTTTTTTGAGAAGATAAACAAAATTTATAAAACTTTAGCCTGACTCATAAAAAAAAAGAGGGCCTAAATAAATAAAATTGGAAGTGAAAGAGAAGTCATAATGAATATTATAGAAATACAAGGGAGAAGAGGCTACTAGAATAATTATACACCAACAAATGGGACAATCTAGAAGAGATGGATAAAAACCATACAATTTCTAAAAATATATGGTGTTATAAGACTGAAGCAGGAAGAAATAGAAAATGTGAACAAACCAATTACTAGTCATGAAATTGAATCAGTAGTCAAAACCCTCCCAACACACAAAAGTCCAGGACCAGACTGCTTCTACCAGGTGAATTCTACCAAATTTTAAAGAAAAGTTAACATTTATTCTCAAACTATTCCAAAAAATTGAAACTATACAAACTCATTCTATGAGGCCAACATTACCCTGATGCCAAAATCAGACAAATACATGACAAAAAATAAAATTATAGGCCAATATTCCTGATGAACATAGATGCAAAAATTGTCAACAAAATATTAGCAAACCAGAGTCAACAATACATTAGAAGGAATATACACTATGTTTAAGTGGAATTTATTACAGGGATGCAAGGATGGTTCAATATCCACAAATCAATCAACATGATACACCACATAAACAAAATGAAGAATTAAAATCATGGTTATCTTGGGGTGCCTGGATGGCTCAGTTGGTTAGGCATCCAACTATCGATTTCAGCTCAGGTCATGAACTCACAGTTCGTGAGTTTCAGCCCCGTGTTGGGCTCTGTGCTGACAGTGTGGAGTCTGCTTGGGATTCTCTCTCTCTCTCTCTCTCTCTCTCTCTCTCTCTCTCTCTCTCTCTCTGCCCCTCCCCCTCTTTCTCTCTCAAAATAAATAAACTTTACCAAAAAAATCATAATTATCTCAATAGATGATGAAAACCCATCTCATGACATTAAACATTCATTTATGATAAAAACTCTCAACAAAGTGGGTTGTAGTGGTGACATACCTCAAAAAATAAAATCCATACATGAGAAATCCAGAGATAACATTATACTTAATGGTGGAAAGCTGAAAGCGTTTCCTCTAAGATCAGGAACAAGACAATGATGCCCAATTTTAGCACTTTTATTTAACATACTAGTTGAAATTCTAGCCACAGCAATCTGACAATCAAAAGGAATGAAAATCATCCAAATTGGAAAAGAAGTAAAACACTCACTATATTTGCAGGTTCCATAATACTATATTTAGAAAACCCTAAAATCTCCTCTAAAAATAATTAGAACAAATGGATTCAGTACAGATGCAGGATAAAAAATTAACATACATAAAAATAGCATTTCTATACATTAAATTTAAATTTAAATTTTTTTTAACGTTTTTTTAAATTTATTTTTGAGACAGAGAGAGACAGAGCATGAACAGGGGAGGGTCAGAGAGAGGGAGACACAGAATCTGAAACAGGCTCCAGGCTCTAAGCTGTCAGCACAGAGCCCGATGTGGGGCTCGAACTCACAGACCACAAGATCATGACCTGAGCCGAAGTTGGCCGCTTAACCGACTGAGCCACCCAGGCACCCCCTATACATTAATAATGAACAATCAGAGAAATTAAGGAAATGGTCCCATGTACAATTGCATCAAAAAGAACAAAATACCTAGGAAAAATTTAATCAAGGAAATAAAAGACCTATACTCTGAAAACTATAAAGACACCAAAGAAAGATATAGAAGATATCACAAACAAATGGAAAGATAATCCATGCTCATGGAGTAGAAGAATTAACATTGGTAAAATATCCATTCCTTTCAAGGCAATATACCGATTTAGTGTAATTCCTATCAAAATTCCAATGACCTTTTTTTGCAGAACTAGAACAAATAATTTTAAAATTTGTATGGAACCATAAAAGACCCTGGGTAGCCAAAGGAATCTTGAGAAAAAAGAACAAAGCTGAAAGTATCATGCTCCCTGATTTTAGTAAAAGGTGAAAGATTTATGCGATCTGAAGACAAACCAGAGTATCTGCCTGATTTTAAACTATACTACAAAGGTATAGTAATCAAAACAGTATGGTACTGGCACAAAAAAAAAAGATACATAGATCAACACAATAGAGAGTTCAGAAAAACCCATGCTTATCAATCAGTCTTTGACAGAGGAGGCCAAAATGTACAATGGGAGGAAGACAGTTTCTCCAATACATGTTGTTGGAAAAACTGGACAACTATATGCAAAAGAATGAACTGCTTTCTTGCACCACATATAAACATAAACTCAAAATGGATTAAAGAGTGAAGCATTGGTGGGATAGTGGTAAGCATCGCTGTCTTCCAAAATAGATTGAAGACTTAAATATAAGACTGGAAACCATAAGGCTTCTAAAAGAAAACGTAGACAGTAAGGTCTTGACATTAGTCTCAGCAATAGTTTTTTGGATTTGTGTCTGTAGACAAAGGTAACAGAAGCAAAAATAAGCATATGGGACTATATCAAGATAAAATTCTTTTGCATAGTGAAGGAAACCATAAACAAAATGAAAAGGTAACCTACTGGATAGGAGAAGATATTTGTAGATATATCTGTGAAGATGCTAATATCTAAATATACAAAGAACTGACATAACTCAGTACCAGAAAAATCTGATTAAAAACATGGGCAGAGGACCTGAATAGACATTTATCCAAAGAAGACACACAGACGGCCAAAAGGCACGTGAAAAGTGACTCAACATCATTTAATCATGAGGGAAATACAAATCAAAGCCGTAATATATCACCTCACATCAGTCAAAATGGATATTGTCAAAAAGATAGGAAATAATAAGTGTTGGCCAGAATGTAGAGAAAAAAATGGAACACTTGTGCTCTCTGATGGGAAAGCAAATTGGTATAGCCACTATGAAAAAGAGTATGGGGGTCCTCAAAAAATTAAAAACAGAAGTACCATAGTTATCCAGCAATTCTGATTTTGGGAATTTATCTGAAGAAAATGAAAACACTAATTTGAATAGATATATGTACCACTATGTTCACTGTAGCATTATTTACAACAGGTAAGGTACAGAAATAATCAAAATATCCATTGATAGATGAACGGATAAAGATGTGGTATGTATATTCATATATATAATGAATTATTACTCAGCCATAAACAAGAATGAAACCTTGCCATTTGTAAGAGCATGGATGGAGCTAGAGAGTATTATGCTAAGTGAAGTAAGTTAGGGGAAGACAAATACTGTGTGACTTCACTTCTATTTGAAATATAGAAAACAAAACAAATGAACAAACAAAACAAAGCAGAAACAGACTCATAGATATAGAGAACAATCTGGTTGCTGGCAGAGGGGAGGGGGTGGGGCTGGGGGAAATGGATGAAAAAGGTGAAGGGAATTAAGAGATACCAACTTCCATGTATCAAATAAATAAGTCATGAGGTTGTAATGTACAGCATAGGGCATATAGTCAATAATGCTGTAACAACTTTGTATGGTGACCAATGGTAGCCAGACTTATGGTGATCACTTTGTAATGTATATAAATGTTGAATCACCATGTTGTACACATGAAAGTAATATTTCATGTCAACTACACTCCCCTCAAAAGCAAGTTCACCAAAGTGATGACATTTGAGAGGAAAAATAAAAACAAAACAAAACCAGAAAATTCAGTAAGAAAGAGTTCTTCCCACATTTTAGCATTCATTGTCAGCCCTCCCTAAATATCAGAAGAACTATTACAGAAAATATTTAAACAAGAACATCTGGGAAAAGAGGTAGTAATACCTTAAAGCTACATACTTTATTTTGAAACTTTCATTTTGAAACTGTGATAGTACTGCTTTTGTGGTATGATTACTTGTAGGAGTCAGCAAATAAGAAAGTAAGTTGCCTGGTAGTGTGGTTGGTTCTATATGAGCAGGTACAGGTAGGATTGTTGCAGAGAATCAGAGTAATGATAGAAGGTCTTAAAACCGTCATCAAGAATTGAGGACTAAACTAACTCCAACTGTGTTAACGTCTAAAATGATAGTTGGGTTTTCTGGCAATATGACAGAATTGTGACAGACACTGTGATAAAAGCTCCTGCTAGAAACCCCTCTGAATGTTCAATCAATCAATTTAAATACACATGAGAGTTCTGAAAAATACTCCCAAGGGAACAAACATGAAGAGGGGGCTGGAATGATGAGAGCTGAAGCAAAAGCTGCAGCTGTTCTTGGGGTATCTGTTGGCTCAGAGTCTTGTTTCATTCATGTGGTAGAGGCGGGGGATCAGGATTTGGATCTTTAATATGCAGGAAAGGGGAATAAGGCCCAGGCATTCACCTGGGACCTTCAAAGGGTAACACTTTCAATGAAAGTTGCAAAAAAAAGTCTGCCTCCATGGGAAGATACCAAGTTCTACCTGGAGGAAAATGTCTTCCTGGAGAATTCATAATCATATACTCGATATCACATGTAAAGTCAAACTACCTGCATGGTATGAAGTGGCCCAACATCAAAAATAGCACCTGGGAAGCTTCTTCTCCTCTCTTACCATATATTCCCAATTTCCCTGTTGTCTCTGTTGCATAATTGTGGTTAAAATAGTCCCAGTCTTATTATTATTTTGATACCTAAACTATTCTTTGCAACCACACATTGTTTAACTTTTTAACAAAGTGAAATGACCATTCACGACAAGCTGATCCCTAAAAGGTCAGATGTAATGGCTTAAAACAGGGGTCACTGGAGTCAGTCAGACTTGGCTTCTCACTGTGGCTCAACGTGTGTATAATCTGAAGTGAGTTTCCCAATTTCTTAGAACTTTAGTTTCTTCATCAGTTAAATAGGGATAATAATAGCATCTACCAATGAAAGAATAATCTTGAGCACTTAGCACATGCTTGGCTCATAGTGAATCATTAATAAATGTTAGGTATAATAGATATAAATAATAACAATTATATTAAAAACCAGTGAGCAAACCCCATATGATCTAAATTTCTAAATCTCTAGGATTCTATACCCTTAACTTTCTTTATAAGAAACACAACTAAGCATAAAGACTTATATTAATAGATTCCCTAATTCTGAGCCAATCTTGCATTATTGGGATAAATCTCACTTGGTCTTTTAATTTTTTATTATTATTTTTTTAATTTTTAGAGAGAAAGAGTATGTATGTATGAGCAGGAAAGGGGCAGAGGGAGAGAGAGAGAATGCCAAGCAGGCTACATGCAAAGCCCTGATGCAGGGCTTGATCCCACGACCCTGGGATCATGACCCGAGACAAAATCAGGAGTTGGACGCTCAATCAACTAAGCCACCCAGGTGCCCCAGCAGTCACTTTTCATTCCCCTCTCTCCCTAGCCCTTGGCAACCACTAATCTACTCTTTGTCGCTATGGATTTACTTATTCTAGACATTTTATGTAAAGAAAATCTATAATATTATTTGTGAATGTAAGTGAAGTAATTCACTTATAATGTTTTAAGTTTTATCCATGTTGCAGCATGTTTCAGTACTTATTCTTTTTATGGCCAAATCATATTCCATTATATGGGTATACCATGCTTAACTATTCATTGCTTGATAGACATTTGAGCTGTTCCCACTTTTTGGCTATTATAAATAGTGCTGTTATAAACATTTGTGTACACATCATTGTATGGATGAATGTTTTCACTTCTCTTAGATATATATGTAGAAGCAGAATTGCTAGGTCATGGGGTAACTGTATTTAAAATGAGACTGATTTTAAGCAGTTTTCCATAGTGGCCACATAATTTTACAAGCCTACCAGCAAGTATTAGAATTCCAAATTTTCCATACCCTTACCAACATTTGTTATTGCCCATCTTTTTTATTTTTATTTTTTTTTTTTATTTTTAAAAAAATTTTTTTTTTCAACATTTTTTATTTATTTTTTTGGGACAGAGAGAGACAGAGCATGAACGGGGGAGGGGCAGAGAGAGAGGGAGACACAGAATCGGAAACAGGCTCCAGGCTCCGAGCCATCAGCCCAGAGCCTGACGCGGGGCTCGAACTCACGGACCGCGAGATCGTGACCTGGCTGAAGTCGGACGCTTAACCGACTGCGCCACCCAGGCGCCCCGCCCATCTTTTTTATTATAGCCATTGTAATGGGTGTGACGTGGTACCTTGAAGTGCATTTTCCTGATGGCTAATGATGTTGAGCATCTTTTTATGTGCTTTTTCCCATTTGTATATCTTCTTTAAAGAAATGTCTGTTCAAATCATCTGTGCATTTAAAACCGAGTTGTTTCTTTATTTTTGAGTTGTAAGAGTTATTTTAATATTCTAAATAAAAGGTTCTTATTAGATATATCATTTGCAAATACATTCTCCCATTCTGTAGGTTGTCCTAATAGCAATTTATGTTTAGGCAACACTTGAATTACTCAGGGAAAAAGCTTAGGTATGGATGTCATCCAAACTCTTTACCTCTCTTCTGGATTTATTCCAGTTTGGAAATAGTGCTCACAACATTCTCTATAAGGAGTGCATAGAGGAAGGAAAAAAAACCCCACAATGCCCAGTAGAGAGTATGTGCTCAATTAACTTTGGCAAATGAATGAATAAAATTTATGTATTTATTCTTGGTTCCTACCACTATTCTGACTAATTGAATCCTTTTGCTGGATCCACTTTTAGAGCAATGATATTCATTTCATGGCCTGAAGGCCTGCAGAGGGAGCTATGAGGTATTGAAAAGATGTACCTGTTTCCATGTGGATGCTCTCAGCTGTCTGTCTACTCTACATTAAATGCACTGAAGTGTAACACTGTCATATGGGAGTCAACAGATTTTTCATGGTAAAAGGCAGTTTCATGTTCTACTCTTTAAGTTTGAGACTCATGGGCTTAAGAGAAAGAAACAGCTGTTTTTGTCAGTTCAATGTTGACTGTATAGTGTTTTCAATAGTCCTGGGCATTCTTATGTCATTTATACTGTGATTATTTGGAGCTTCATTTAGGGACTTCACTTACTTCTAGACTCTCGACCTAATAGTGGTTCCCTCAGTGAGGTTCACTGTTCCTTGGGCCAGCAAAAAACTGTGGGGAAATGGTTCTGATGCTGTGAGGGAAGAAGGTCACATCTACCTACTTGTCATATCAGTTGAATTCCCTTGGGACACCTTGGGGGAAGAGATGATCCCAGCCAGGCTGTCTGCATTCCCACATCACTTACAACTATCTATCAATGTCATTTTGCAACTTACATTTGACATAATCCCCTTGTACATCTGGAGTGTGGATTCACAGGAAGAATCATAATGATTCAAAAATGGGAAGAATCAAAGGAATTCTAGTTAGGACTGTGGGTAAAACTAAGAAATCAATGAAGGCATATGTATGAAGGAAACAAGCTGAGTAAAGGAAAAAGAACAATGTTTTTTGTAACTGGATATAAACAAGAGTCTAACTTTACACAGGCAGAGTTGGCTGTCCTGCTAGTGTAACTGAGCTTAGCTACCCATCTAGTGTACTCACTCGGATGGGGTGACTGTGGGCATTATTTGTACGACATACATATGTATGCAGATACCTGCCAACTAATGAAATAGGACACACTTGGGGCACCTGAATGGCTCAGTTGGTTAAGCATCTGACTCTTGATTTTGGCTTATGGGTTCTGGTCCCATGTGGGGTTTTGTGCTGACAGGACAGAGTCTGCTTGGGATTCTCTCTCTCCCGCCCCCTCTCTCTGTCCCTCCCCCACTCATGCTCTCTATCAAAATACATAAACTTAAAAAAAAGAAATAGGACACAGTTATGAGCATGCAAAGCTGTCACATCAGAGAGGGGGGAAAAAGAGTTTGTTTGTTTGTTTGTTTTAAATAGTGGTCTTAGGGAGTTAATGTGAAAGAGCTTTTTGTCTCAGTCCAGATTGAAGAAAAAATTTTTTCATTGAAACATCCACCAATAATACCATTTTATAGTATTTATGTGATGCTTTTTCTTCTCTCATAAGTGGGAACACTTTTAAGGTTACCTTATGGCTCTTCATAGCAAAATCCTCCTGAAGGAGAGAAGTACTTTAACAAACAATGGTCCTGCGGTTCAGAGGTCAATAGACTGTTCTGCAGTTTTGGGGAGAAGAGATAGGTCACTGATAATTAGATCTCTGTTTGGAACCAGGACTGAATTAGGCATTAAACATATGTAAATTCCCTTAATTCCTGTAAGAATGCTATGAGGTAGGTGTTATTGTTATAAATTGATGGGTAAAAAAAATCACCCTAATCATTGAGTTAATAATGGTAGAATCAAACCATATCTGTCATATTCTAGAGTCATGCTCTTAATTGCCAATTTTAATTGATTAAGGGAGGTTGCTTGGAGAGGATATGTGGAAGGAGTCTAAGACCATGCCCAGTTGCTCTGTCTAACGTGAGTAGGATGGGAGGAGTGGTATCTAATGCAGAACCCAAGGCATCATAGAATGAGTGATTTGGGGGGACAGGCCTCACTTCTAAAGGACTAACAGAATACTTTCTGTTACACAATGGTCTATTATTTGAGGGAGTTAAGGAAGGACTCTGTGAAAGGAGAGTTCTTTACAACTGTCTTTTTTTTTTTTTTAATAAAGTAGGCTGCGTGCCCAACCTGGAGTTCGAACTTACAACCCTGACATCAAGAGTCACGTGCTTTACTAAGTCAGTCAGATGCCCCTACAACTGCCTTTTGATAATACGTTTCCGTTCCCTCTCTCCTAGTGAAGGAAACCAGAATGTCACACCCCAAAGTACACCTCTTTGACATACAAATTGTTTTGAGCTAAAGGCAATTAAGCAGCAGCGAATGCAGAGAAAGCTCTCTACCTTGCTCTTTTCTGCCTAAAGAGAGGATATGAATTCTTTCACTGGAGACAGACTCTTATCATCCCAGAGACAGCACCACAAGAATCTGCCAATAAACCCTACTCCGTTAGTTGCCTCCCATAAATTTACCTTCCTACAGCTTGCTGCTTTTGCAAAGCCCAAGGGCTTCCTTCGTCCTGTCATCTCTACAAATTTACCGAAGATGCTATATAAGCCGGAGTTCTAAGTTGCCACTTCCAGTTACCTTTCATGAGGTTTTTTCCCATGTGACATATGCTGCACACGTTAATAAACTGTTCTTCTCTTGCTAATCTGCCTTTTTAAGAGCTTCAGCTGGACACCCAAGGTGAGTAGAGGTAAAGTTTTGCCTCCTCTATACTAGCTATGGCTAATTATCTCCCTCTTCTCCCACTCTCTAGTAGTACCTACATGCTTCTGAATTTTGCAAGTTTCCTTCCTTAAAATGACATTCTCTCTTTTCTTGAAACATATTAGTGAAGCATGGAATGTAGCAGAAATATAATTGCCATGTGAGTGACCAATCGACGTATGATAGGTAGATTCTAGAGAAGGATTTGGTAGTTTTGATTGTCATAGACAGATGAAGGCAGGATCAGAGTAACTCTTTCAATGAAAGGATGAAAACATTTAACCAGAGTTATATTACAAACCACAGTTTCTGTTTTAGTTTCTGAATGTCAAATATTCCTCAGTTTTCTGCTTTTACATCTGTGTTTAAAGTTTCAATTTTCAGGATTGGGTTGAGAGACTTAAATTGTTGATATTTGCATAAAAATCACTTTCATTTTCTTTTGTAAAGTATAGCTACCATGTGTATATCTGTGTTTTTCTCTATTAGATTTTCACATAAAGAAAAACATTAGCCTTACACTGGAATCCTAATGGGCTCATCATTTTTGAGAGTGAAAGCTGTAGAAACCTCTGGATCTGAATCCCAGTTAGTTTCCAACTTACCGCACCATTTCACTTTCCAGTTACGATTGGCATCAACTCCACGGCAGCGAAACCTTGAGTTCCTTGACCTTGTTTTTCTCCAAAATCGATCCTAGATGCAATTAAGAAAACAGGTGCAGAAAAGAATACTTAAAAGGCTATCCACATACATTTAGTAACTGTGAATGAATCACAGCACTGCAGGGAGAGTTCCTTGGGAACAGACAAATCCAGGGAGAAGAAAGAGGACTGAATTAGCACCAGAGACCCAGGTTCATGCTCCAATTTCTGTCACACACTTGTTAGCTTCTCTTGGCCTATTTCTTCACAGGCAAAACTGAATAAGCTGGACTAGTGTAGTGATTTTTCACAATTTCTTTGGAAGGAGAAATCCTTACTTACGTGAAATCTTATGCACAAACATATAAACAGAAGATTGTTTCTATGATGGGAGAGAGAGTGGAGGTCCCTTTTGTAGTTCTGGAATCATTAGGCTGCCTACCAAGCTTCCTTCCTCTTCTATGACTGTTTTCTATTTATTCCATTTCTCTTTTCAATTGGATAGGCAAAGCGACTTACACTGGTCCAGCTAAAGTGGTATCCATCAACGTTAAATACAGGCATGATATAGAAATACAGATGATTCAACATTTTTCTCATGATTGGGTCACTCCTATATGTTAGAAGAGCCTAAAAGACAAAGGTGATATTTTTCTTACAAACTGATCTCAAATACAGATTTAAAAAAATATGTATGAAAATCCTCCCATGGGAAATACCAAGTATGTTGGGTTAAAAAGTAACGAGCTAGGGGTGCCTGGGTGGCTCAGTCAGTTGAGTGTCTGACTTCAGCTCAGGTCATGATCTCATAGCTCATGAGTTCAAGCCCGGGTCAGGCTTTGTGCTGACAGCTCGGAACCTGGAGCTTTCTTTGGATTCCTTGTCTCCCTCCCTCTCTGCCCTAACCCACTCTCATTCTGTCTCTGTCTCTCTCAAAAATAAATAAACATTAATTTTTTTAAAAAAATAACAAGCTAATTGAACTATATATACTCTGTGACATCATATACTTTTTTTTCTAATTAAAAAATTTAGTTATTTTTAAAAAGTTTTTATTTAAATTCTAGTTAGTTAACATACAGTGAGATATTAGTTTTAGGTGTACAATACAGTATTTCAACACTTTAAAAAAATTTTAATTTTGAGAGAGAGAGAGACAGACAGACAGAGTGTGAGTGGGGAAGGGCAGAAAGAGTGAGACACAGAATCTGAAACAGGCTCTAGGCTCTGAGCTGTCAGCACAGAGCCTGATGCAAGGCTCAAACTTGGGAACAGTGAGATCATGACCTACACCAAAGTCAATGCTTAACCAACTGAGCCACCCAGGTGCCCCATGATTCAACACTTTCATACAGCAGCTGCTACTCATCACAACAAGTGCCCTCCCTAATCCCCATCACCTGTTTAACCCATCCCACACCCACATCATATATTCTTTATTGAGATTTTTGTCCCAAATTTTTTGTTACTTATACATTTTAGCAAAGGTAGCTAAACAGATTAATTGGGTAGCCTGTAACAGTATTTCAGAACTGGCTAAATTTTAGGCTGATGAAGAAAGCAATTATTCAGACATGCTTTTGTATAATCAGTTTTTTTTTAAATATTACATTCCACTTTGGACAAAATAATTACCCAAATATTTTGGTGTCTTTACATGATATTTCATAACAAAAGCTATTTATATATGTCACTTAATTGCTTATGTCTAACTGGGACCAGACTCAAGTCTTCAAATTTATTGCACTGACACTGTTCTCTCCTGATTTAAAAAACTTTTAAAAAAATGTTTATATTTGAGAGAGTGACAGAGCCCGAGTGGGGCGGGGGGAAGGGGACAGAGAGAGAGAGGGAGGGAGACACAGAATCAGAAGCAGGCTGTAGGCTCTGAGTTGTCAGCACAGAGCCTATGAACCATGAGATCATGACCTGAGCCAAAGTCAGATGTTCAACAGAGTGAGCCACCCAGGCGCCCCACTATAAAAAGTTTATAATAAACATTATAGCATCTCTATCATTCTTATCATGGCTGTTTTGAAATCCTGCTCTTATGATTGGGTTTTACTTATATTGTGTCTGGCCCCAAGTCTGAAGATTCTGGACTACAGGTTTGGCCTCAAACAAAAAAACCGAATGTGCTAAGAATACAGACATTTTGAAATATTTTTAAAACAATTCTTTTTGGTGCCTATTTGTCCATGTATAGAGTATCTCAGAGAAACATATGAAATTTGAAAATGGCTGCCTCTGGGGAAGGGACTCATGGGAAAGAGAATTACCTTTAATATTTTATCTATTTGGATTGTTTGAATTTTTACCATATTAAAAACACAATTCAAATAAGAGAATTCTTAAATTATGTATATACTGCCTTAGAAAATTTAATACTTAAAACTTCAATTTTTTTTACATATAGTTAGGATTTCTGAACCTATCATCAACAGCATCTGCATTTATATAAGAATACTGTTCAGAGAATAATCCAATATATTAGAAACTATCACTATATTAGAAATAATGAATATAGGGATATGATTAGGAATATAAGAGTTATGGGAATGCAAACTGGTGTAGCCCCTCTGGAAAACAGTGTGGAGGTTTCTCAAAAAACTAAAAATAGAACTACCCTATGACCCAGCAATTGCACTACTAGGTATTTATCCAAGGGATACAGGTGTGCTGTTTCGAAGGGACACATGCACCCCCATGTTTATAGCAGTGCTATCAACAATAGCCAAAGTATGGAAAGAGCCCAAATGTCCATTGATTGGTGAATGGATAAATAAAATGTGGTATATATAGACAATGGAGTATTACTTGGCAATCAAAAAGAATGAAATCTTGCCATTTGCAACTATGTGGATGGAACCAGAGGGTATTATGCTAAGTGAAATTAGAGAAAGACAAAAATCCTAGGACTTCACTCATATGAGGACTTTAAGAGACAAAACAGATGAACATAAGGGAAGGGAAACACAAATAATATAAAAACAGGGAGGGGGACAAAACAAGAGACTCATAAATATGGAGAACAAACTGAGGGTTATGGGAGGGGTTGTGGGAGGGGGGATGGCCTAAATGGGTAAGGGGCACTAAGGAATCTACTCCTGAAATCATTGTTGCACTACATGCTAACTAATTTGGATGTAAATTTAAAAAAATAAAAAATAAAACAAGTTAAAAAAAAGAATATAAAAGTTAAACATTTTTATTGAATATAATTTAAATATTTAGGGGCTTAACACAAGTTGACAAGTGCTAATACAATTTTCTCTTCTCCTTTAAGGCTCAATTATAATTTTTTGGCCACATAGCTTTGGTAGAACTTTTATACATGCTTGAATTTCTATTAACTGTCTAATGCTTCAAACCAGAGGAAAATTCCTGGTTTATGATTGTTCATATCCTAGAATTTTGATTTCCTCTAATTAATGGAAGTTCCCCAATGCCTGGAGGAAGTCTACTGCTGGGGATGGCACAGACAGAGCTATATGGTTAGCTACATTCCTTCCATAAGGTTAGGCAGGTGTGGTTTCTGTGCCACACTAGTGAAGAAGAGAGAAGAGATGAAAGGAGAGAGAACTGAGGCAACAAGGCAAGAAAGAAGGTGTAGGAAAAAGTCATGGTAATTTCTCTCCCTCCCTGTCTAGCACTGGGGACTGTAGCTCATTTGTCTCAGTCCAAATGTGGGAAGTCTCACTTTTTCCAAGCATGGATCATGTTAGCACCTCAGCACCAGACTATGGTAGAGACCTGAATGGTAACTTTCTCATCTTATTCTGCCTTCTCCTCTTCGAATGCAAGTGCCCATCGTGCTTTTGTATTTAAAAGAATACTAACTTCCTTCTTAAAAATTACATTTTAAGCAAATAAAAAAAGAACAGAGAATATTACATCTATGTGACCAACTACTTTTTGCCATGTTTAATCTTTATTTTTTATTTTTTTAAAGTTTATATGTTTTGAGAGGGAGACAGTGTGCATGCGAGTGGGGGAGGGGGAGGGGGGGGGGAGAGAGGGGGAGAGAGGGGGAGGGAGAGGGGGAGAGAGGGGGAGAGAGGGGGAGAGAGGGGGAGGGAGAGAGGGGGAGGGAGAGAGGGGGAGAGAGGGGGAGGGAGAGAGGGGGAGAGAGGGGGAGGGAGAGAGGGGGAGGGAGGGGGAGGGAGAGAGGGGGAGGGAGGGGGAGGGAGAGAGGGGGAGGGAGAGAGGGGGAGGGAGAGAGGGGGAGGGAGAGAGGGGGAGGGAGAGAGGGGGAGGGAGAGAGGGGGAGAGGGAGAGAGGGGGAGAGGGAGAGAGGGGGAGAGGGAGAATCCTAAGCAGGCTCCGTGCTGTCAGCATGACCCCAATGTGGGGGATTGATCCCACAAACTGTGAGATCAGGACCTGAGCCAAAACCAACAGTTGGATGCTTAACTGAGTTGCCCAGGCACTCCTATTAAATCTTTTAAAAAGAAGTTGAGATATTACAGATAAAACTAAAGCTCCCTTTTTATCATACCCTAATCCCATTTTCCTCTCCTCCACCAAAGTAATCACTATTCTAATTTTTATGTTATCATTCCTGTACATGATTTTCTGTTTTGCCATGTATATCTATAGATATACAGATATATAGATATATATATATAGATAGATAGATTCGGGAACAGTATATAATATTGTACATACTTTGAAATTTCATGCAAATCATTATGTATCAATCTACAGTCTACTTTTCTCCCCAATATTTTTGACACTTGATTTATTCATTTTAACTGCACAATGGTATGCTATTATAGATAAATCCACAATATATTGATTCCTCATTTTGTTGATGGAGAATTAACTTGCTTTGTTACAATATTGCAATGGACATTCTTGCACATTTCTCCTAGACATGTGTGAATTTTCCTTTTTTTAAATTTAAATTTTCATCAGTTAACATACAGTGCAATATTGGTTTCAGAAGTAGAATTCAGTGATTCATCACTTATATACAATACCCAGTGCTCATCACCAGTGCCCTCCTTAGCACCCATCACCCATCTAGCCCATCTCCCACCCACTTCCTTCCATCAACCCTCAGTTCTCTAACATTAAGAGACTCTTGTAGTTTCCCTCTCTTCTCTAGCACCCCCTTCCCATAAGCTCATCTGTTTTGTTTCTTAAATTCCACATATAAGTAAAATCATATGGTATTTGTCTTTCTCTGCTTGACTTATTTTGCTTAGCATAACACATTCTAGCTCCATCCATGTCTTTGCAAAAGGCAAGATTTCATTATTTTGGATGGCTGAGTAATATTCCATTGTATATAATATACCACATCTTCTTTATCCATCCATCACTTGGTGGACATTTGGGCTCTCTCCATAATTTGGCTACTGTTGATAATGCTGAACATTGGGGAACATGTACCCCTTTGAATCTGTATTATTGTATCTTGTGGGTAAATACCTAATAGCGCAATTGCTGGATTACAGGGTAATTCTATTTTTAGTTTGAGGAACCTCCATACTGTTCTCCAGAGTGGCTTTACCTGTTTGTGTCCCCAACAGCAGAGAAAGAGAGTTACCCTTACTCTGCATATCTGCATCAACATTTGTTGTTTCCTGTGTTGTTAATTTTAGCCATTCTATGGCTGAGGTGATACCTCATTGTAGTTTTATTTTTCCCTGATGATGAGTGATGTTGAACATCTTTTCACGTGTCAGTCATCTGGATGTCTTCTTTGGAAAAGTGTCTATTCTTGTTTTTCTTAACTGGGTTGTTTTTTGGGTGTTAAGTTCTACATAGATTTTGGACACTAACCCTTTATCAGATATGTCATTTGTAAGTATCTTCTCTCATTCTGTAGGCTTTTAGTTTTGTTGATTGTTTCCTTTGCTCTACAGAGACCTTTTATCTTGATGAAGTCCCAATAGTTCATGTATCTTATTGTTTTTGGTGCAATTGAAAATGAGATTGATTCCCTGATTTTTTTTCTGCTGCTTCATTATTGATGTATAGAAATGCAACAGATACATCCATGTTGATCTTATATCCTGTAGCTTTGCTGAATTCATGTATTACTTCTAGAATTTTTTTGGTGGAGTCTTTTGGCTTTTCTACATACAGTATCATGTCATCTGTGAAAGTTTGACTTCCTCCTTGAAGATTTGGATTCCTTTTGTTTCTTTTTGTTGTCTGATTGCTGAGGTTAAGACTTCTCATACTATGTTAGATAGTAATGGTGAGAATGGACATGCTTGTCTTTTTCTTACCATAGAGGAAAGGCTCTAAGTTTTTCCCTGTTGAGGATGATATTAGCTGTGGGCCTTTCATATATGGTCTTTATAACGTTGAGGTATGTTCCATTTATCTCTACTTTGTTGAGGGTTTTTATCAAGAAAGGATGCTGTAGTTTGTCAAATTAAAAAAAAAATTTTTTTAATGTACCTCCAAGTTAGTTAGCATATAGTGCAACAATGATTTCAGGAGTAGATTCCTTAGTGCCCCTTACCCATTTAGCCCATCCTCCCTCCCACCATCCCTCCCGTAACCCTCAGTTTGTTCTCCATATTTATGAGTCTCTTCTGTTTTGTCCCCCTCCCTGTTTTTATATTATTTTTGTTTCCCTTCCCTTATGTTCACCTGTTTTGTCTCTTAAAATCCTCATGAGTGAAGTCATATGATTTTTGTGTTTCTCTAATTTCACTTAGCATAATACCCTCCAGTTCCCTCCATGTAGTTGCAAATGGCAAGATTTCATTCTTTTTGATTGCCGAGTAATACTCCTTTGTGTATATGTATGTGTATATATTTCTTTATCCATTTATCCATCTATGGACATTTGAGCTCTTTCCATACTTTGGCTATTGTTGATAGCACTGCTATAAACATTGGGGTGCAAATGTCCCTTTGAAACAGCACATCTGTATCCCTTGGTTAAATACCTAGTACTGCAATTGCTGGGTCATAGGATAGTTCTAATTTTAATTTTTTGAGGAACCTCCATACTGTTTTCCAGAGGGGCTGCACCAGTTTGCATTCCCACCAGCTGTGTAAATGAGATCCTCTTTCCCTGCATCCTTGCCAACATCTGTGGTTGCCGGAGTTGTTAATGTTAACCATTCTGACAGGTGTCAGGTGGTATCTCATTGTGGTTTTGATTTGTATTTCCTGGATGATGAGTGACGTTGAGCATTTTTTCATGTGTCGGTTGGCCCTCTGGATGTCTTCTTTGGAGAAGTGTCTATTTATGTCTTTTGCCCATTTCTTCACTGGATTATTTGTTTTTTGGGTGTTGAATTTGAGAAGTTCTCTACAGATTTTGGATACTAGCCCTTTATGTAATATGTTGTTTGCAAATATCTTCTCCCATTCTGTCAGTTGCTTTTTAGTTTTGCTGTTTCCTTCGTTGTGCACAAGATTTTTATTTTGATGAGGTCCCAGTAGTTCATTTTCACTTTTGCTTCCCTTGCCTCTGGAGACATGTTGAGTAAGAAGTTGCTGCGGCCAAGGCCAAAGAGGTTTTTGTCTGCTTTCTCCTTAAGGATTTTGATGGCTTCCTGTCTTACATTTAGGTCTTTCATCTATTTTATTTTTGTGTATGGTATAAGAAAGTGGTCCGGGTTCATTTTTCTGCATGTCTCTGTCCAGTTTTCCCAGCTCCATTTACTGAAGAGACTGTTTTTATTCCATCGGATAGTCTTTCTTGCTTTGTCAAAGATTAGTTGGCCATACTTTTGTGGGTCCATTTCTGGGTTGTCTATTCTGTTCCATTGATCTGAGTGTCTATTTTTGTGCCAGTACCATACTGTGTCAAATGTTTTTCTGCATCTATTGACAGGATCATATGATTCTTTTTTTATTATTAATGTGGTATACTGCATTGATTGACTTGTGAATATTGAACCATCCCTACAGTCCAGGTATAAATCCCACTTGATCATGGTGAATAACTCTTTTAACATAGTGTTGAACTGTTAGTATCTTGAGAATTTTTGCTTCCACGTTCATAAGGGATATTGTCCTGTAATTCTCCTTTTTAGCAGGGTTTTTGGTTTTAGAATCAAGGTAATGCCAGTTTTGTATAATGAGTTTGGAAGTTTTCCCTATTTTTTGGAACAGTTTGAGAAGAATAGGTATTAGCTCTTCTTAAGTATCTGGTAGAATTCTCCTGGGAAGGCATCTGGCCCAGGACTCTTGTCTGTTGGAAGAGTTTTGATTACTGTTTTAACTTCTTTCCTGGTTATGGGTCTGTTCAAATTTTATATTTTTTCCTGTTTCAGTTTTGGTAGTGTGTGAGTTTCTAGGAATGCTATTTCTTTCAGAATGTCCAGTTTGTTGGCATATAATTTTTCATAGTATTCTCTTTGTGTTTCTGTCATGTTGGTTGTGATCTCTCCTCTTTCATTCGTGATTTTATCTATTTGGGTACTTCCTCTTTTCTTCTTGAGAAGTCTGGCTAGGGGTTTATCAATTTTGTTAATTCTTTCAAAAAACCAGCTCTTAGTTTTGTTGGACTGTTCTACTGTTCTTTTGTTTCTATATCATTTATTTCTGCTCTAATCTTTATTATTTCCCTTTTCCTGGCTTTAGGCTTTATTTGCTGTTCCTTTTCTAGCTCCTTTGGGTGTAAAGTTAGGTTGTGTATTTGGGACCTTTCTTGCTTCTTGAGAAAGGCCTGAATTACAATATATTTCTCTCTTAGACTGCCTTTGATGCATCCCAAAGGGTTTGGGCTGTCATGTTTTCACTTCATTTGTATCCATGTATTTTTTTTAAATTTTCATTCTTCTTTACTAGGATGTTGACCTCCATATATTTGAGGGCTTTCCACTTTTCCTCATGGTTGACTTCAAGTTTCATGGCATTGTGATCTGAAAATATACATGGTATGATCTCAGTCTTTTTGTACCTGTTGAGGGCTGATTTGTGACCCAGTATGTGATCTATTCTGGAGAATGTTCCATATGCACTCAAGAAGAATGTGTATTCTGCTGCTTTAGGATGAAATGTTCTGAATATGTTTGTAAATCCATCCGGATTGGTGTGTCATTCAAAGCTTTTTTTTTCCTTACTGATTTTTTGCCTAGGTGGTCTGTCCATTGCTTTAAGTGGGGGGTTTTAACATCCCCTATTATTATTGGATTATCAGTGAGTTATGTTTGTGATTTATTTATTTGGGTGCTTTCAAGTTGGGGGCATATTTATAATGGTTAGACCTTCTTGATAGTTAGACCCCTTAGAGAGTTTATGATAAATCTAGGAATAGATTTTCTGGGCCATGGATTTATACATGCCTTCTGTTTTACTAAATGCTATTTCAAAGTTAGTAAATACTCTCATGTGCAATGAATGAGAGTTCCCATTGCTCTACAACCTTACCAACCCTTGATATTATTAACCTTTCAGTTAAAAAAAAAAATCTAATGGGTTCATGAAATTTTGATTTCACATTTCTCTCATTTCACATTAAATAAATTGAACTGTGTGTGTACACACACACACACGTATGCAATTCTATAAATTGTTCATTTATGCCCATTAAAAAAAATTAAACTCTTATTCTCACATTCTGGATAGTAATCCTTTTGTTAAAATACGTCATGAACATCTTCCTTTCTTATAGCTTATTGGTTCCTATTTTCATCATATCCTTGTACATAAACTTCTTTCACAATTACATGTATACAGTTTTAAGAACTCATCTCTGCCCTATGATCATAAAGACGTTACCCTGTATTTTCTTTAAAAAGTTGTTTTAAAGTTTGTTTTCAAATGTAAGCCTTAAACCTCCTAGAAATAATTTTTTTATAGGATGTGAGATTGGGATTTAGTTTTCTGCTATGGAAGACCAACTGTGCCACTGTACCCATTTGGATGGTTCACTTTTTCTCTAGTGAGTTCATGTTCCACCTGTGTCAAATGTCAGGTTTCATTTGTGCGTGGAATTGCTCTATGTACTTTGGTTTATATTCATTCACCAAAACCACACAATGGTTGATATAGAATCAGGGTCTGATAGGATAGGTCTCCTCACATTCTTCAAATTTCCTTGGCTATTTTTGACCCTTCTCCCTTCACACTGATTTGAAATTAAGGTTGAGCACATTAAAGATGTCTGCTCTATGCTGTTTTTTGTCATTAATGAATGTTGAATTTTTGCATGTAATCTTTCTTCTTATATTAACTATAGTTGTTATAATCAATTTTAATTAGTAATTTTCTATTGTTAAATTATCCTTATATTTCTGGGATAAGCTCCTTTGGTTATGATATGTATTATATTAGCTGGATTCAGGTTGCTAATATTTACATCTATATTCCTGAGACCTATAATTTCCTTCCTTCCTTATTTTGTCCTTGTCTGGTTTTGGTATCAGAGTTATATTATTATGGGAGAAAACCATCTAGGCTTAAAGCAGAAATTAAATATTAAAAGAAGACACACAGGGAGGAGTGTATCTTTGCTTTGTTTCATTGGTTTCTGCACATTATCCTTTTCAAATCTGAGTTGAAATCTTAGCTCATTAATTTGGAGACCTTATCCTTTTGTAATATATTTAAAACTACAAATTCCTCTTCAGTACTATGTTACATTCTCTATGTTTTAATAGTTTTGTTTCCATTTAGTTGTAAATATTGAAAAATTTCCTTCATTTATTTAAATCACATTTTTAATTTTAAAACAGGCGAGTTTTCCTTAAATCCCATTTTCATAATTTCTAACAACTGCATTACAGTCAGAAAATATGGTCTATATGTATGGACTCTTTAGTATTTCTTGAACCTTGTTTTGTGACCTAGTGTATAGTCAATTTTTGTAAATGTTTCAGCTGGGCTTGAAAAGAATATGCAATCTCTAATTATTGGGAATGGATTCTATATGTGTTTATTAGATTAAATTTGCCACATGGTTTATATCTATATTCTTGCTAAAAATTTGCCTGTTTTCTTAATCACTGAGAATTGTGTTAAAAACATTTTAAATTTGTCATTTTTTTCTTATAATTGTCAAATTTTACTTGAGGTCATTAACATAGACTCATTTTAAAGCTCTTCATATCCAAATTACATATTAAATAAGAAAGCTGTTTTCTAGTATTCTATTCTGGAGTGGATTTAATTTCCAAGACTAGCCAGAACATGTTCTTCTGAGTGTCATTGTATTACATATGCTATATTTGTGATTTTTTATAACTCTCTAAGAATTACAGCTATTCTCCATCTGGTCAAAGCGGGAATGATCACAATGTAATGGCTGTTCAATCCTGAATAGGACAATTGAGAGACCTTCTTGCCTGAGTGCTTTAAGTAATAGGACATAGATCATTTCTCTTTCATGGTTTAGGTGGAGTTTCTAGAAAAAAGATGACCATATGACTATATCCTATTATCCTAACATATGATAACCATAAAGTAGGGGGTGTGCTCTCTTTTTAATATGTGGGACTCTTTTTGGCGATAAATTTATACCACCCATACACACAGGAAAGGAGATGCCTACTAATCAAGTGCCATCTGGGCTAAGCAAGTTTAATTTCTAGACTACTATTGTTGCTGATGAGGAAGACTAGTAGTTGTGATCTGAAAGGCAGTCACAATGCACCACATGCCTCAGTGTGGCAGTATTTAGGTACTACACTCACCTCACTTCATCAATTTATTTAAAAATACTTTGCCAAAATAGATTTTAATTTGAAAATAAACAGAGAAGTTTTGAATATTATTTTGCTGGGAAAATATGTTTGGTATTAGGTTAGGGAATTTCTCAAAAGTGACAAAGAATGATTTCACATTCACCACTCGCCAAAACTATTTTGGTTTTCCCATAAGTATATGCATGTCATATACCAAATTCATCAAATAAACTTAAATTTGAAGAAAAATTTCACAACTACTAAAGTCTTTGTATAGTGTGACAAAGTTGGGCTAAAGGGTTTCCCTCCTTTTCAGTTTTTGGATTTGATTGAATATTGCTTTCTTAGACTTACCCCAGGACAACTTGGAATGTCAGAGGTTGTTTTTTTTTTTTTTTTTTAATTTTAGAATTGGTGTTACTGGCTTTAAAAAAGATATCCTTTACATTTTTTACATTTGTTTTTGTTCTAGAATCACTACAGAGGACCTAAGAATAATAACTATATTCAACAAGGGCACACTGGGATAACAAGTCATGTTACAGCTGAGGCCAAAGGAAGGGCACAGTTACCAGTCAAGCTGCAGAATAGCCTCATCTGGACTGAAGTAAAACTATTTAGGATGGAAATAGTTGTAATACCAACACAGGTGCATTTTAACACAAAGAAAGTATTTAAAATTTAATACGATGGAAATTAATTAGAGGAGTTTTCAAGGAGATTTTAAAAAGGGAGCATGATCTATATAGATAATTTGATGTCACACTGTGAGAAGCTCATTAAATACAAAATGGTAACTAAATAATAGTTTGAAAGCAAAATGAGCAAAAAGGTTCTGTGAATGAAGGATGGAGAATTGGAAAATCATATGCTAATCCTTTAAATTCCAGTTACTTTTATGCTTAATTTATACTCAGAACTACCCAGGGATTAATATAGCAGGCCAGTAATGATTGAAAAATCTATATTTTCTAAGTAAAATATAAATATTTGAAGTGCTCTGCATCACCAGGAAGACTATAATATCAGGTGCATGTCTGCTCTACTTTTTCCATTTAATACTACGCTTCATTTCTAGAGCTTTTATATGAGGTTGCCTAATAACAATGGTTAGTTGTACGTAATTACTCAGGAACAACAGAGTAGAAGGCCACGACCAACTCTGTGGCATTATGGAAATCTATATCACAACTTTTTACCTACTAAAAGAAAGTACAGTTGTTGTCAGTTTGTAGGTCTCCAGTATACACAAATTTCAGCTATCACAGTTTAAATAACGTCAGTCCTCCAACAAGTGCAGTTCAAGTTTTAGTCACCACGGCTAGATCTTTCATCTACAAACACTATATAAATAACAGATGTGCATCAAGATCTGTGACCAATTATGCCACTTCTTTTAAAGTTGGTCAGTGGGTGGATTGGTCACTGTGTGTCTGTTCTTCAATTTATACACCGACAGCAAAGTGTCAGGCCGTGTTTCCCCCTTTTTTCCCCCACCTACGTGGCATTTTACAAAAATGGATGATGGTAAGAGGAAATGGGTTAACAGATGAAAGTGCAACAAAAGAATAAAAAGTGATAATGTAGAGGTGAAATTTGAACCAATTTTAATGGAGCTATAGAAGAAATGGCTGACCACAGGAAATGTTGACATGGTCACCATTCAACTCTGGATATGTAACCAGAGGAACTTAATGAAGATAAACTTGCAGACAAAAATGAGAAAATTGCTTGTGATGAAAAGGGGGAAGATGATCCCGAAGTAAAGATGCTGTCAATATTTCACATTAAAGGAATTCTTAGATATTTTATGATTTGAAAGTGCAAAGGAAAAAAAAATTGGAAGCTGATCCAAACTAAGAAAGGAATATGCCAATTTGCCACAGCATAAAAATGATGCTAACTTCATGTAAGTTATATAATGTGAAGGCAAGCACTATCCAAATTACCCATAACTTTTTTGACAAAGAAACAATATTTTTAATGTTTTTAAGAAAAATTTTTTTAACGTTTATTTATTTTTGAGACAGAGAGAGACAGAGCATGAATGGGGGAAGGGCAGAGAGAGAGGGAGACACAGAATCTCAAACAGGCTCCAGGCTCCGAGCTGTCAGCACAGAGCCCGACGCGGGGCTCGAATTCACGGACCAGGAGATCATGACCTGAGCCGAAGTTGGCCGCTTAACTGACTGAGCCACCCAGGCGCCCTATTTTTAATGTTTTAAGTCATGGTATAATAAATACTAGTTTTACTATTTTTTGATCATTTCCCTATGTATTTAAAACAGAGTTTTTAAACTTTTGACAAAAATAAATAGAGGTCACAGGAGAAACCTAATTTTCCCCCGTTGATTTTTAAGATGGATTTTTATTGCTTCAGCTTTCATGGTCACTTTTACAGTCCTGCACTACTTGGAAGAAAAGCAAGGACTGTCTGTAGAAACAATGTCCAGAACATTTTCAAATACTGGACAGTGGAGTAAAATGGATGCAATGGATTTAAACTTAAACTGAACATTAACATATCCCCTGCTATGTAGAAGACCTTATAAATTGAATAAAAGGGTGAGAGCTGGGTTGGAGGATGCAAAGGATTAGATTGGGGAGGATGGGAGAATATGGTGAGTTAAAGGTACTAAGAGGCTGGTAAGCAAAATGTTGTCATTACTTGCAGTGGTAGTGAGCAAAGTCAGACAACTTGAAAATACAGATCATTTTTATAAGATACACTTTTTTTTTTTATCATGCAATTATGAACAAAGGCTTACTCAACTGAACCCATATTTGATCCAGGCTTAATAACCCTCTTAATTACTTATTTGTCCCCTGGCTTCGGGCACTTTTTTATACATACAGTTTAAGTCCTTTTCTCTAAAAGTTTTATTTTTAGTAATACATTTTTTTGAACCAAAACTTTGAGTTTTACACCTACATTTAAGGGTTTATATTTTTACCTTTAGTCACCAGCAAGACATAATGACACTGAAAGGGGTGGTTAGCCAAAGGAGTATTCCTAAGAAAGCTTTTTGATCCTTGGACAAAGAATCTTCCCATTCCGGAAAGCCTTCCCAGTTTAAGGACTTCTCCCACAACCACCAAATCTTCCTTAGAGCTCTGTCCTATACACACAACACACCATAGTCTCCAAATATTTCTACTTACCCTGCCCAGAATCATCTCCTGGTTCTTAGAAAATAACTCCCCCTTCTCTGAAAGTCACCATTCCTATTTTTGGCTATTTGAATTATCTACATAGAACATCTGAATCACATGCCAGATTTTGGCACCAGGATTAGCCATCACTAGTGCAGCGTATAGATGGGTGGGAATGTGTAATGGAGGTGTATTTGTAGTGTATCGGGCTGGACCTGGAGGGCTGAACTTTTAAATTAGGTAGCAGCAGAGGAATATGGTGGCTGACCTAGGAAACTAAGAAAAAAAAATTTTTTTTTTAAAAATTTTTTGTGTGTGCTTTTCACTTTCTGTGACAGGATCAAATTAGATCCACCTGTATACTATACTTCTTCAAAGTCCGGAAGAACTTTCCATTTTAGACTGTTTTTGTCTCAATTTGCCCTTGGATCATCTCACCAATTCTTGTTTTATCTTTGGTCTGCTGCTGAGTTAAATAGAATTCAACCACCTAGAGTATAGGTATTCTAAAATACCTGTAGGAATATATGACTCAAGCATAAACGAGTTTAGTATGAGAATGAAATGCATTCAGTTTTGACTGGGTTAAATTTGTTTTAAAAATATTTTTGTTTTGCTTAATATAGAAAATTTGGAAAATTCAGAAAAACATGAAGAAAATAAAAACCACCCATAATTCTTTTAGCATTTAGCATATTTCTCATGCATATTTATTTCAGAGACAAATTTTACCACATTGAAATTATAATGTCCATGTCTTTTATTTTTTGATATAGCAAGTCATGGACAGTTTCTTATATCATTAAATACTCCTCCAAAATATTTTTAAGTCAGGGCTAGCAATCATTTCCTTTATGCCTCCCTCCTTTGCTTTTATGCTTGGAAAAGTTTTCCTCAGTTGGAAATCAAATCTTTCTCTGAGTTACCTTCTAAAAATTCCATGAATAAAAACCCTGGCAAAATTTACTTAAGCAATATAGAATCGGAGGCAGAAATAAAGTGCTATGCATAATTCTGAGCCACCTAGGACCAGCCATGGCTTGAGATATCCAATCTGGGAGACAGATAACTTCAAACTCTCAAAAGTGAACAAAACCCAAACTGCCTCATTCAGTTGGAGATGTTTTGAGAAATGAAGCAAATGAATGATTTTTTCCTTTGAAGTGTATGTATATAAATATGTAAATATATAAATATATGTAAATATAAAATATATAAATATCTATATAAATATGTGTACCTGTATATTTGTTTCCTTCTCCTTATAGATCTAATTTTCTTCCTTTGATGAATTTAGTATATGTATAGTTCCTCTTGGCCCATGACAAATTTAAGAACACTTTATTATGAACAGGTAGGATTTCTTTTTTTATTTAAATTTCAGTTTATAGTGTATTGTTATTTTCAGGTGTACAATTTAGTGATTCATCACTTACATAAAACACCCAGTTCTCATCACTACAAGTGCCCTTCTTAAACTATCACCCATTTAACTCATCCCCTGCCCACCACTCCTCCACTAACCCTCCGTTTGTTCTCTACAGTTAAGAATCTGTTTCCTGTGGTGCCTGAATGGCTCATTTAGTTAAATGTCTGACTTTGGCTCAGGTCATGAGCTCACAGTTGATGGGTTTGAGCCCCGTGTTGGGCTCTGTGCTTGTCAGCACAGTGCCCATTTCGCATCCCCTGTCTCCCTCTCTCTCTGCCCTTCCTCTGCTCACTATCTCTCAAACAAAATAAAACAGAATAAAATAAAAGTCTATATTCTGGTTTGCCTCTCTTTCCTCCCCTTCCCCTCCCACCGCCCAACACAGGTAGTGTTTCTTAAAGCTCTTTTTTGGTCTCATGGTAAAGGAGCATCTGTAGAACACAATTCAATAGTAGGTCCAGTAAGTCTGCTTCCTCTTTTCCTTCCCCCCACAAAAACCCCCACAATACCATGTATAGAACATCTGCTAACCTGGTATAGGCAAGCATTTAACAAAAGAAAGATTTTGCAATCCAAGCATACCTGTTTCCCTACGAGACATAAATATTGGTGATATGAATACTAGAAAAAAGGGAGAGGTGGCAAGTATTAAAATCAAAAGTGATGGCTCTATATTTTTCAACATAATTTTAAATTAAAAAAAATAAAAACCCACAATCACGTATTTTGCACTTTAAAAATGTCTGCCAACCAGCAGTTATTCGAGATAATGAACTATCAGTTACATGTTGATAATGAATTCAATTTGAACAATTTTCCAGAATAACAAAATAATCGAGCCTATCTCCTTATTTAAGCCAGGTAGTTTGCTTTTGTATCACTGTTTTCTGAGCTTTGTGTGTCCAAGATATTCATGGATCCATCTGCTAAATTAGAGTGGGAAGCAGAAGTGGAAGGGGCTCTCAGGGCATGGCACAGGATAATCAATCTGGCCGACAAAAAGGACATATGGAACCAGAGCCACATCTTTATACTTCTGGTGTCCATGGCATAGTGAGTCAGGTCACTTGAGGATTATACAGCAGGGAAGAAAGAGCAATGATAAAACTGCCTCTGATTCTCTAGGCAAGACATAGTACCTGGTTCCAGAGAATGGAATCCAGGAATTTGAGACCTGGGTATTATTTTCATAATAAATTTTTCATTTTGAGATATAATTGTAAGAATACAAAGAAATCCCACGTACCCTTTCCTACTTCCTCCAAATAGCAACATCTTCAGGAGCTATAGCATGATACCAGAATCAGAATACTAACATTAATCAAGACACAGAATTTTCTATCACCACAAGCATCCCTCAGGATGCCCTTTTATGGCCACATCCACTTTCTTCCCATCTCCACCTCTTCTTAACCCCAGCAACTACCAATATGTTCTCCAGTGCAATAATTTTATCACTTTATGAACATTATATGAATGAAACCACACAGTATCTACCTATTTGGGATTATTCATTCAGCATAACTCTCTGGAGATTCATTTAGGTTGCTTTGTGTTTCCATAATTTGTTCCTTTTTATTGCTCAGTAGTTTTCCATGGTATGAATGTACTAGTTTGTTTACCCATTTGGGCATGGAAGGCTATTTGGATTGTTTCCAGGTTTTGACTATTATAAATAAAGCTGCTATAAACATTTATGTGCAGGGTTTCGAGCAAACATAAGTTTTAATTTCTCTAGGATAAATGCCAAGAAGCGCAATACTGGGTCATATGGTAGTTGCATGTCTATTTTAAAAAGAAATTGTGTGGAAGTGAATCACTCTACTATACACCTAAAAATAATATTATACTGTATATTAACTGGAATTTAAATAAAAACTTAAAACAATAAACCGTTAACTGTTTTTGAGTTAGCTCTATCATTTTACATTCCCACCAGCAATGTAGGACTGATCCAGTTATTCTATATCCTTCCCAGCATTTGGTGGTGGGGTCTCTCTTTCTCTTATTTCAGTCATGCTGATAGGTGTGTAATGATAGCTTTTTGTAGTTTTAATTTGAATTGTCTAATGGCAACTTTTTATGTATTTTGCCATCTGTATACTCTTTGGTAAAACGTCTCTTTAGGCCTTTTGCCCATTTTCTCACTGAATTGCTTGCTTTCTTTGCATCAAGTTTTGAATTTTAATACTTCAAATCCGAGTCCTTTATCAGATATGTGGTTTGCATATATTTTCTCCCAGCTTGTAGTTTGTCTTTTTTGTCCTCTTAAGAGGGTCTTTCACACAGTACAAATCTTTAATTTTGATTAAGTTTGATGTCCAATTTATCAACTTTTCCTTTATGGAACATGCTTTTGATGTCAAATCTAAGGACTCTTTACCCTAGCTTTACACCCTGGAGATTTTTTCCTTTTTCCTAAAAGTTTTATAGCTTTACATTTCAGTCAGTGATTAGTTTTGAGTTAAGTTTTGCATAAAGTATGAGACTTAGATTGTAGTTTATTTGCCTATGGAAGCCCACTTTCTCCAGCACCATTTATTGAAAAGGCTCTCTCTCCTCCATTGCATTGCTTTTCACTTGTCAAAAATCTGTTGGTCTATTTCTGGATCCTTTATTCTCTTCCATTTATCTCAGTCTATTTCTTCACCAACACCACACATTTTTGATTATTGTAGCTATGTATCTTGAAATTGGGTAGAATGATTCTTTTGGTTTTATTCTCTGGATTTATTTTGTATTCTTCTTCTATGTTTTTAAGGTGAGAGCTTAGGTTGTTTTGAGACTTTTCCTAATGTATGCATTGAATGCTATAAATTTCTGTCTCCATGGCTTTAGCTGGGTCCCACCAACTTTAATATGTTACATTTTCATTTTCATTCAGTTCAATGTATTTTTTAAAACTTAACTTGAGATTGTATCTTTGATCCATGGATAATGTAGAAGAATGTTATCTTCCAAGTGTTTGGATGTTCCTGTTATCTTTCCCCTTTTGATATCTAGTTTGATTTCATTGTGGTCAGAGAACAGTCTGCATGATTTTCATTCTTTTAAATTTGCTTAGGTCTGTTTTTTGACCCAGAATATAATCCTTGAATATTTGGAACATAGGCACTTGAAAATAATGTGCACTCTGCTGTTGGTGGGCAGAGCGATTTATAAATGTTGTTTAGATCCTGTTGGTTGATGGTGTTGTTCAGTTTATGTCTTTATTGATTTTCTAATGATTTCTCTGTACATTGGGTGGACTTGTATTGGGGGAGTGGACTCAGTCACAGTGGGTGGGGTGTCATGTCTTTGTGGGTTTACTCCAGGAGTGCTACCAGATTCTCTCAGTGAAGATCTGAGACAAATCTCCTCATCGTTTGAGTAAGAAGAGGAAAAACAAGTTTTGAAATTCACCAGAGTATCCTGTTCTTCTTAATAAGGCCTGCCTTGAGGGTAATCTAGTTAACCTGAGCCTAACCCGCTGGGGTTTTACCCGAGCATAACTGACCTAGGAAAGAGGAACACCCCACTCTGCCTACCCTCACTGTCTTGCTCTCCTGTCCTGCCTGACAGAAATGACTGGGAGCATGCAGGAGGTTACAACCCTCGGGGCTCGGGAGCAGTGGAGACAAGACTGATGGGGGCTAAGAATGCCTCCCTGCCACATACCCAACAGGCTACTACAGGCCTGTCATTGAAGGCAGTGCCTTATACCCAGTACATCATGCCTGATTCACAAGTAAAAATTTTAAGGCAGACTCAGAGGCAAAAAACAGTTTGCAGAGACACAGAAAGCATGAGAACCAGTCTCAAACACACATAGATGTTGGAATTCTGAGACCAGGATATAAAACAATGATGATTAATATGCTCAGGTTTCTAGAGGATAAAATAGCACGCAAGGACAGATTGACAATGTTAGAAGAGAGATGGGAATTCTAGAAAAGAATGAAAAAATGCTCAAGTAAAAAAAAAAACATGTAACATTGTGAACAATGAACTTGATAGGTTCATTAGTAGACTGCACACAGCTGAGGACAGAATTAGGGAACTTGTACTGGAGAGAGATCAATAGGAATTTCTCAAAGTAAAAAGGAAAGAGGAGGAGGGAGGGAGGGACAGAGGGAGGGAGAGAAGGAAAACCAGAGTAGAACTAAGAACTGTGGGACAATATTAAAGGTGTAACACATTTGCAATGGAATACCAGGCGAAGAAAGAGGAACAAGATTAGAAGAAATAATGGCTATCAATTAAAAGAAAAAAGGACATTAAGTAATAGATCCAGGAGGTTCAGAGAACACCAAGCACAATAAACACCAGAAAATCTGTACATGGAGGACGTCTTGCTCCAATTGGAAGAGCATGTGACTCTTGATCTCGGTGTCATGAGTTTGAGCCCCACATTAGGTGTAGAGGTACTTAAATAAACTAAAAAGGATCTGTACATAGGAATATCATCAACTGCAGGAAATTAAAGAAACAGCAAAAAGGGAACAGGGTCCACTGGGGAAAACCACTCACCTACACAGGAACACAGATGGGACTACAAAAAGACTTCCCTTTAGAAACCATGCAACCAAGGACTGGAATGGAATAAAAAAGCCACCAAATTAAAAACCTGTAGCCTCTGAAGTTATCCTTCAAAAGTTAAGGAGAAATGAAGACTCGCACAGATCAAAAGTTAAGGTATTGCTGGTACATCTGCCATGCAAAAAGTATAAAAAAATTTCTTCAGGGTGAAGGAAAATGATATAAGCCACCTCCATAGACACTCACCTACACTTCCATGAACACATGGATTTAATGAGAAAAACAGGCTCCATTGAACATCCACGAAAATCTCTGACCCTGCCAGTTGTATTGCTTCCTTGTGTGTTGTTACAAGTGGATATCTACTCTCTTGGTTCGTACCTCTGGGGACACCCTTCAGTCTGGTACCCCTGTCCCCACCCACCCATTGACAAAAGACCAGGACAGAGGGAACCTCAGAGGGAGGAGGTCTCTGGGACCAGGTTTCTGTGAATGGGGGGAACGAGCCTCAATCAGGGATGGGTGCCCCTATGCCTGAGATATGTGCAGAGGAGAGAAATGGTATGGCCCTGCCATAACCCTCTAGAGGTGCTGACAGAGGCCCAGCTCCAGGCTGGAATCAGCCTGTCCACTTCCCCCATGCACTGTGTAAAACAGTTTCCCTTTCTGTCCACCGAACAAGCAAAGGAAGGCAGTAGGGTCTTCTAGAACTTGGGCACGCCCTCCCTCAGTCCAACTGATGTCAGTCCTGGTTGCCAGGCACTGGTTTGTGTTGGAGATGGAACCCTCCTTGGGGTTCTAAGCAGTTACTTGTGGCCCATAGGACACTGGTGTTGGGAGGCAGAGCCACAAGGCCCTTTGGAGCCAGCTGGTGGCCACTGAAATGTCTCCCCAGCTGGTCCTGGAGCAGCTGTGGGCTGCCTTGCTGGTGATGTATGAAAGTATGCCACACATGCCAGGAGACTCTGGGTTTCTCTGGGTGATCCTCATATGCACTGCAGTGATGGCGTTCATAGTAAAGAGTGGACACAGTTTAAGAAGAGGAGAGGGGGTTCTTAGGAGGCAATATGCCCAGAATGAAGCATCTGGGAAAGGTGTGGAGGAGACAGGACTAAAGGCACAAGCCCGTGAAGCTCTCACACCACCAGGGTGGGAGGCCAGTCCTCTCTCATTACAACCCTTGCTCTGGCTGCCCTGAAGGAAAATCTCAGCTGGTTTTCAGAGGAGGACACTGTGCAACTGCTGAAGGAAATTCAAAAAAGCCAGCCCGTAAGACCTTCTCAACTAACTGATGAAAATCCCATCTTGGGAGCATCACAGGAAGATAGAGAACCTTGTGGGAGGAAAATAACAGAAGGCTCAAATGATAGCCCTGATCTGCATGGAAGTCTAGCCCTCCTGGTCCAGAAAACTGGCAGCTGAGGCAGAGAGTGCAGGACAAGGCAGAGGAGGAAGGAAGGCCAGAGCTTCCCAATCCAGAAGTACACCAGGATGCCAGTGAGGATGGGAGCCACTTCAAGACCGTAGGCCAGACCATGCTGAAGTTGCTGCATGTGCTGGAGCTCATTAGACATCACATAGAAGGTTGGGGCTCAGGAGAGGCGGGGAGGAGAGTGGAAAATGGTGATGGCTCCTTTCACCTGTCAGCAGTCCATCAGAAAATCCATGGCCATGCCACTGTGCCTTGGGCAGGTGTCATGTGGAGAACAAGTTGTCCAGAGAACTGATGGAGGAAAATCAGAGGATTGCGAAGCTCAGAGGACAAATAACAAGCCTCCAAGCTGAGGAAGTGTCTTTTCACATTGAAAATGCCTACCTGGAAACTGAGATTCAGAAGTTCCAGCTGAAGCTCAAAATAAAGCTTGAGATGTGGGAAGAGCACATCCTGCATCTGGAGAGAAACTCGGCAGAGGAGAAAACACACCTCTTGGAAATGGAGAAGCAACTTCCCAAGGTGTACAGGAGCCTGAATGCCACCCGTCAAACCCTCAACCTCTACAAGAAGATGGCCGAGGACCTGGGCAGAGAATTTCAGAGAATCCCCTCCTTCTATGAGGTCTTTCTGGGTGAGGAGAGGATCACAAGAGCCGGAGGGTGGCTCTGACAGTGGAGAGAGAGCTCTACCAGCTGAGGACAGAAATCCATTGCCTCAGGCAGAGGCTGGCCCAGTTAGGTCCACAGTCCAGCCTGTCCCACAGGGATAAGCTGCCTCTGCTCATGCTCTTCTGCCCCCAGCCTCCCACTTCTTTTGAGGGTGGGGGCTCCCCTACATCTCCAGGAGCCCCAGGAGAGTATGTGGTGGGAGGGCTCTGAGGCCTGGGATCACCTGCAGGTCTGACTCAGCTTCCAAGCAGCCATCAACACCTACAACCACAGCACAACCACACCTGTGCTTCTCTCTCAAGCCATACCCATTGTTCCTTTTAGTTCAGATCCACCCTATTATTTAACTGATACTACATAGTTCTTAGACAAGTTCCCTATAGCAGTATGACTGAGGTAGTATTTTTTAATAAATGTTAAATATAAAAAATAAAATAAAAACACCAAATTACTGATACTACTAGTACTGAGAGTTGATTTTATTAAGTGATTATATGCCAAGTGCTCTATTAATTCTTTTACGTGTATTATATCATTTAATTTTCCCAATAACCCATTATTGGTCACATATTATTATTACTGAGGTTCCGAGAGGTTAAACAACTTGCCCCAAGATCACACAGCTAGTAAAGTGCAGAGCTGGCATTCCAATCCAGGGCTGTCTAACTACTAACTGGTGTGTAAGTAACTTCTATGCAATATGCTATTCTATAAGGATCCCAGAAGGGCTTGAAAAATTTTGTCCTAGTTCACATTTGAGTAAGGATGCAAATATTATAGTGGTAGCTGTGGGGAAAGTCCCACCAAAGTATGGTGGGCAGCCTCTAAGGGGTCTCCAGTGATTTGCATGTTTGGTATTCATATTCTTGTATAATCACCGTGCCCCCCCCACCCCACTTTGAATATGGTCTGGTACTACTGACTCACTTCTAATTAACAGAATAGGGCAAACGTGATAGAATGTCACTGTTGAGGTTAGTTTACAAAGAGGCTGTTTTGCTCTCCCTCACTCTCTCATCTACCCTGAAGGAAGCCAGGTGGTGTATTGTGAGCTGCATTATGGAGAGGCCCACGTGGCAAGGAATGAATGTCTATTACTAATAGCCCTGGAGGACCTCTGGCTGCTAGCAGCCATGTGAGTGAGCTCAAAAACAGATCTCCCCCCACAAGCCTCGAGATGACTGAAGATGCAGCTGACATCTTGACTGCAGCCTGTGAGAGACCCTGAGCCAGAGGTACATGGCTAGTCACACCAGAATGGCTGACCCACAGAAACTGTCAGGTTATAAATGCAGTTTTAAGCTGTGCAGTTTGGGGAAAGCATTCAAGAAAGAGAGAAAACAAAACAATGAACCCAAACTTTTGGCTTCTGATACCACTCCCTCTCAAGGGATTCAAATTCCAGAGAAATCAAGAGACGGTAGAATCTAGTAGATTGGGGTAAAAATCGTAAGAAAAGTGGACCTCTGTTCTGTTCACCATGTCTCTCTGAGAGGACATCATCTCACTTGACCCTCATATGCCAATAACCTGCAAATACAGGAGAAGACAACTGGCAGTGTGTCATGAGTCAGCCGAGAGAGGGCTGGACACAGCATCCCAGAGCCTCCTAGAAGGCAAAGAGCAAGCTCAGAGGTTCCCTGGTACCCCTAGAGAAGGCATGGAAATGAGATGAGTTGAGAGCCTGGGACTTGGTCATGGGACTTCTGTGGTAGAGGGGAGGTGGCCTGTGAAAGAGACACTACCTGGAGCCCCTTCTTGGGCCAGCAGCCTCCTGCCTATTTTGGGAGGCTGAGAATTTAATAAGGGACCGAATTAGTGTATAAGACGATGTTCTAATGCTTAGCATATTTAAAGTTATTTAAATCATTGACATCCCCTTTCCCTTAGTCCCCACTACCGCCATTAGTGGAATGGTGGCTTCAAAGCAAGATGAGAACATCTCCTATAAGCCTGTAATGTGTAAATGTCAGTGCACAACAGTCACTGCTACCACCTTAGCAGCCCCACTGCTTTCACAAGGACACAGGGACAAGTGACACCTAAGGCTTCTTTTCCCAGTTTCTGGTTACTGCCTCAGATGGGATACTTAAGTGATTAAGTGGAGGAGCAGGTGGATGGCCATGAAGAAGAGTGAGAGGGGCATGGAAAGGGTAGCAGAGACATGGGAATTGCTAGACCCCCATGGTTTGAAGATGACCTGGTGAAAGAGGGATGAAGCTTTTCCTTACTCATCGTTGGTGAAATGGAGCCTAGACTTAATTGATGCTTCTTGCTCTTGCTCCAAAATCAACTACCCTCGATTGATCATCATTCTATATACCTCATCTTTTTTCTGTGGTTAAACTGTCCTCCTCCTTTTTGGAAACTTAGCTTGGGTTATGGGGCTGCCACATATGGCTCTACAGATTGTGCACTGAAAAAATCCAGGTGGTACCATTTATACCCTATGAGATGACTTGACAGGTCATCTCCCCAAAATCTTTCCACATCATTAGTGGATTCTCATTATTCCCATTAACAAATATTTGAAGATTAAATGCCAGGTGCTGTTCTAGGTTTCAAGGACTTAGCAATGAACAGGACAGAGTTTCTGCCATTGGCAGTGGTACAGGAAGAGACAGACCATAACCACATGAACAAATAAGTAAGCACATGTGAGGGTAAGGTAAATTGGGAGATACATTCTTATGTTCTTCAATAATACACAGGACCACAGTTTATAAACAATAGATGTTCTATATGTAACCATGTTTCCTCCTTTCCCTTTTGAAACCTAAGGCAGCAGACAATATGTTGTATGTACTAACAATGGGTATTTACTACAAGTTAATAGAGTTAATCCTTATTAGACTTTATATTTGTCCTACCAGGATATTTTAAGAAAATATGAATTCTTTAATATACTTAGTGGGAATAGTTAAAATTTTTTTATTATATCATATTTATAAAATTAAATAAACTTATGTGGGTTTGGTACTGGCAGAGAGGCAGATTTTACAAATTTAGTAAATCTTTGACATTTGTGAGGGACATTTTCCCAAGACTAGGAGTGTTCTCAAAATCACAAACCTCAGCAGGGCACATAATTTTCCCACAAAATACTGTGAAATAGAAGTAAAATATTTAAAGATCTTTTGTATTCTTTTTTTTTTTTATTTATTTATTTATTTATTTTTTAATATATGAAATTTACTGTCAAATTGGTTTCCATACAACACCCAGTGCTCATCCCAAAAGGTGCCCTCCTCAATACCCATCACCCACCCTGCCCTCCCTCCCACCCCCCATCAACCCTCAGTTTGTTCTCAGTTTTTAAGAGTCTCTTATGCTTTGGCTCTCTCCCACTCTAACCTCTTTTTTTTTTTCCCTGCCCCTCCCCCATGGGTTTCTGTTAAGTTTCTCAGGATCCACATAAGAGTGAAACCATATGGTATCTGTCTTTCTCTGTATGGCTTATTTCACTTAGCATCACACTCTCCAGTTCCATCCACGTTGCTACAAAAGGCCATATTTCATTTTTTCTCATTGCCATGTAGTATTCCATTGTGTATATAAACCACAATTTCTTTATCCATTCATCAGTGGATGGACATTTAGGCTCTTTCCATAATTTGGCTATTGTTGAGAGTGCTGCTATAAACATTGGGGTACAAGTGCCTCTATGCATCAGTACTCCTGTATCCCTTGGATAAATTCCTAGCAGTGCTATTGCTGGGTCATAGGGTAGGTCTATTTTTAATTTTCTGAGGAACCTCCACACTGCTTTCCAGAGCGGCTGCACCAATTTGCATTCCCACCAACAGTGCAAGAGGGTTCCCGTCTCTCCACATCCTCTCCAGCATCTATAGTCTCCTGATTTCTTCATTTTGGCCACTCTGACTGGCGTGAGGTGGTATCTGAGTGTGGTTTTGATTTGTATTTCCCTGATGAGGAGCGACGTTGAACATCTTTTCATGTGCCTGTTGGCCATCCGGATGTCTTCTTTAGAGAAGTGTCTATTCATGTTTTCTGCCCATTTCTTCACTGGGTTATTTGTTTTTCGGGTGTGGAGTTTGATGAGCTCTTTATAGATTTTGGATACTAGCCCTTTGTCCGATGTGTCATTTGCAAATATCTTTTCCCATTCCGTTGGTTGCCTTTTAGTTTTGTTGGTTGTTTCCTTTGCTGTGCAGAAGCTTTTTATCTTCATAAGGTCCCAGTAATTCACTTTTGCTTTTAATTCCCTTGCCTTTGGGGATGTGCCGAGTAAGAGATTGCTACGGCTGAGGTCAGAGAGGTCTTTTCCTGCTTTCTCCTCTAAGGTTTTGATGGTTTCCTGTCTCACATTCAGGTCCTTTATCCATTTTGAGTTTATTTTTGTGAATGGTGTGAGAAAGTGGTCTAGTTTCAACCTTCTGCATGTTGCTGTCCAGTTCTCCCAGCACCATTTGTTAAAGAGACTGTCTTTTTTCCATTGGATGTTCTTTCCTGCTTTGTCAAAGATTAGTTGGCCATGTGTTTGTGGGTCTAGTTCTGGGGTTTCTATTCGATTCCATTGGTCTATGTGTCTGTTTTTATGCCAATACCATGCTGTCTTGATGATGACAGCTTTGTAGTAGAGGCTAAAGTCTGGGATTGTGATGCCTCCTGCTTTGGTCTTCTTCTTCAAAATTACTTTGGCTATTCGGGGCCTTTTGTGGTTCCATATGAATTTTAGGATTGCTTGTTCTAGTTTCAAGAAGAATGCTGGTGCAATTTTGATTGGGATTGCATTGAATGTGTAGATAGCTTTGGGTAGTATTGACATTTTGACAATATTTATTCTTCCAATCCATGAGCAGGGAATGTCTTTCCATTTCTTTATATCTTCTTCAATTACCTGCATAAGCTTTCTATAGTTTTCAGCATACAGATCTTTTACATCTTTGGTTAGATTTATTCCTAGGTATTTTATGCTTCTTCGTGCAATTGTGAATGGGATCAGTTTCTTTATTTGTCTTTCTGTTGCTTCATTGTTAGTGTATAAGAATGCAACTGATTTCTGTACATTGATTTTGTATCCTGCAACTTTGCTGAATTCATGTATCAGTTCTAGCAGACTTTTGGTGGAGTCTATCGGATTTTCCATGTATAATATCATGTCATCTGCAAAAAGCGAAAGCTTGACTTCATCTTTGCCAATTTTGATGCTTTGATTTCCTTTTGTTGTCTGATTGCTGATGCTAGAACTTCCAACACTATATTAAACAACAGCGGTGAGAGTGGGCATCCCTGTCGTGTTCCTGATCTCAGGGAAAAAGCTCTCAGTTTTTCCCCATTGAGGATGATGTTAGCTGTGGGCTTTTCATAAATGGCTTTTATGATCTTTAAGTATGTTCCTTCTATCCCGAAGATCTTTTGTATTCTTAATGGTTCCCTATACACACAGGGCTAAAGAAATTTGTAGGGTTATTTTCTAGCTTAGAACCTTTATTTCCTTAGACTTTTTCGCTTTTATTACCAGTACTAGTGGTTGATTTTCTTTTTAGAGTTTTAAAAATTACTAGTAAGTGTAAAAATAACCTTGAAAGTCATTGCATTCTTGATGAGGGATAGAAAATTTCAAAACATATATCAAGATGTTGGTCCATGAGTTTGGCCCATGCATGAGATAGAGACCCACCTGATACACTAGCATCAGAGGACTTATGATTTAAATGAAGCCTTTGGATAATAAGAAATCACTATGAATCTTCAATCACTAGAGTTGCTGAAAAGCACTAAAACTGAACACAAAATCCACAGATGCCAAAGGTCTTTGGGATTACATTGCAGATCCATAGCAGGAGAGCAAAATGCAATCGCTTGCTCATCCCTTTATTGTTAAAGTATATGTGACATCACTGTGATAAGTGATGTAGACTTTTCCAACTTGGATAGTGTATGAGAAACTTCTCTGAAGCACCATAAATTGGATGTTTATCTTTTTGCAACATATCAGCTACCTGGCTAGTTTCTAATTTGTTTACGAATTCATAAGTGCTCTGAAACTGATTCTTTCTCTTTAATGAGTGTTGGCAACTCCAACCTCTAAGGGCAGAGGTGAGGATAAACTGAGCCAGGTTATGAGAGGTCTTCAGAAACATGAAAGTGACCGAGCAAAATCAAGGTGTTATTATTCAATCAGGTATTGCTGGCTTCCAGTTGCTGGTTTTGCTCCTTGAACTGAATAAAAACACATGGGAAGCACCGATTAGCTAAAATGGACATTGTATAAAGGGTTTAACTTACTTCTTTTACAAACCACTGACAAAAGGCAGGACCAATCCATTCTCTTGCATGAATACCACAGTCTATCCAGACAGCTCTTTTGTAAGTTCGTGATCTTCTGCCCAGCTGAAAACAAGAGTGTTCATAGTAACCAAGTCAGGCTTTTACTTTTAGGTTCACTGAAAAGCATAATTTAATAAGGTTTCAGAATAGTTCTTCACTATAGTTTGATTAGGTAACTCACAAAAAAGATAAAGAGATTTCCCATCTTTCCAGAAGTGCAGGCTTGTTTATGCAGAAACAATGACTTTATTGCCTGAATTACAAATCAAATAACTGGAAAATACACAAAAAGGGCAATCCCTTAAATAGGCTTGCTTCTCCTTTAATATAATTTGTGACTGTTAAGTAAAATGCTAAATTCCCCTTCCTCCCAAGCATTCTAAAACAATCAGCTTCAAAATCCCAAGGAATATTTCTTTAAGTAATAACTACGTTTTATAGGTGGACAAAGTCAAATTTTATTACAACACAAAATGGAAAAGCAAAACAATTTGATTTGTAGAATCAAATGACAGGTTTTTCTTTATAATCTTATTATATCAATATTACTTAAATGTGGTTTCTAACTCAGTAATAAATAGGTAGCTATTAACATTATTTCATAGGGAATCTAGTTTTCATTCATTACTTTACTCAACTAACACTTCAGGAAATCCTTTGGGGATATTGTTCTTGACACTGGAGATTCAAAGAAGCAAAGACAAGGAATTTATATGCTGGTAGGGAGGGCAGACATGGGAACAATTAACCATTATGATGTGAAGATGCATAAGTTGCTTAGGGAACATGGGAGGTGTTACGTATAATTTTCTTGGGGAGTAGGAGAAGGCTTTTCAGACAAGAAACACTTAAGTACTCGAGTAAGACTTGGAGCTGGTCCAGAAGACAAGTTAGAAGAAAGCATCTCAAGCTTGGAAGAGAATCTGGGAACATCCTCTTTGAAGAATCAGCTTTTGGGGTATGAGTAAGAAATGGCAGGTGGACACAGAAGTGTATGCATATGTGAAAGAGAGACACAGAGGAATGGACACAAGCACACTAACAGCAGTGATGGATGACAGTATGAGACGGGAGAGGATGGGGACTTGAAAGAAAGTTCAGTACTGAGGCCCTTACTGCAATAGTACAGGGAGAAGAGATCCAGAGATAAATTATGGCAACAGCAGGGAAGACAGAGGAGGAATTGGAGCAGATCCAAAAGATACTTAGAAGAAAAAATCGTCAGTTCTTGGTGGTAGATTTAAAGGAAGTGGTGAAAATAAGGCAGAGGAATTTAGGATGATGCTCATGTTTCTTAACTGCAACCACAGCAATGCCATTGTGAGCTTGAAGTACTTTTGTGAATATTCAGATGAGAAGGTCAAGTAGGCAATGGAATATGAATGTAAAAGTCCAGAAGGTGGACTTCACTGAATATGGAATGATTATTGAGACCATAGGGTGGATGTGTTCATCTAGAAAGGTTGGTGGAGGGACAGCACATCTGAGCATGGAGCCCTAGGATGAACAGAACCCACTGGAAGGGCAGGAGGAGAAGAGCCAGTGAATGACCCACTGAATGGTCAGAGAGACAGGAAGAGAACCAATTAGGAGTTATTGCTGATCTCATCAAGACAAGTTTTAGAGGAGCTTTGGGGCCAAAGACCAGTGAGTCTGAATGGGAAGTGAAGAAATAGAGACAGTGATATAGGGAAATCTTTTTTTTTTTAAGCTTTCTTTCTTTCTTTCTTTCTTTCTTTCTTTCTTTCTTTCTCTCGAGAGTGTTCACGTGAGCAGGGGAGGAGCAGAAAGAGTGGGAGAGAGAGAGAGAATTCTAAATGGACTCTGCACTGTCAGTGCAGAACCAGATGTGGGCATGAACTCACAAATAGCGAGATCATGAACCAAAGTTGGATGGTTAACCAACTGGGCCACCCAGGTGCCCCTATAGGAAATCTTTTTAGATGCTTGGCTGAGAAGGGATGGAGAGCTCTGGGTCAGTAGCTGAAAGAGAACGCAGGGTCAACAGCTGGGAAGAATGCATACCTGCTTACAAATTTATGTAGTTTTTCACTGGTTCACCTTGAGTAGCACCAGCTCACAAATAATTTTGAAGGCCATTGTTTTTAAGGGCATCAGTAACTCTGAATATGTCAGAAACAGCATTCTCTGGAATACTCAATGGTAAAAATTAAATATGGCCCAAAAATCTAAGGGAAATTTTTTCTTAAATTAAAATGATGTTAAGTATAAGACCCCGTGAAAGACCATTTCTTTTCTTTTCCCCATAAGTCAAACGTGAAAAGGATGAATGTTTAATAAATATTTATTTTGTTAATAATTTATTTTTACCTTTAAAACAAAAAGAGACCTTCCCTCATATGATTTTCCAATAGAGAACACATGAATGAGGCCTGAATGAGTTTTATTCAGATGATGCATCCAATTTTGAATCTAAAATCAGATAAATAAAAACCATGTCAGACTTTCACAATTATGGAGCCTTCAGAGAACAAAAGGTAACAAAAGGCAATAATAGGTCTCAGAACTCAAAGGACATACATGACTATAAAGTTGAACAAAAATCAATTTTGTGTTTTTAATTTTCTTCAAGATACTTAAGACTATATTTTATTTTGTCTTTACAAATAGTAGCTTCATGTTTTTATATTGTTCCCCTTTTACAGCATACCTTCTACTACCATTTGTCATTAATATCTTGATGGCAGAGATTTACAGAAAATTAATCAATGTGTTCTGGGTTCTTTTCAAGATAAAAATTTATTTCCATTTTCCCCCTAAGTACTTAAGAGGAAAAGAAATAAATCACCTTCATGAAAACCATCCAAACTACTTGAAAGTGTCTATTAAAGTCCTATATATTGCAATTTGTCACTGAACAGAAGATGCTAAGAAAAAGGCATTGTCTTCTGCATTTAAAGGTTATCCAAGCAATCAGAGGGCATTTTTTGAATAATTTCCCTAAGAACAGTGATAGATTTGCATTGATCCAGTCACACACACTTATCTGTCATCAGGAGAAGGAATATTTGAGATGGATGAATAAGGCACTTAGAAATATGGATGACATTTCTGACTTAAAAGCTTTACTACGAATAAGGAAATCACACTGAAGTGTCCCGCTGTTCCATGATGTGCAAGAGAGTCTGTTCTGAAAAAGCAGATTTTGAGAAGTATCATTTTCTTTCCTTTCTATTCTTATTGAGTCTAATGAGCAGGAGATATCTATCTATCTATCTATCTATCTATCTATCTATCTATCTATAGATATATATAGATATATCTATATATATCTATATATATATCTTGTGTGTGTGTATATATATGTATATGTATGTACATATCTACATAGATATAGTTTTAAAATTTGACTTTTTTCTAGTGCATGTTATAGCACTTCTGTGTTCCAAGTTATCTAAAACTTCCATTGCTTCTAATTTCAAGCTTCTAAAATACATGTTGAAACAAGAAACATGTGAAAATAATTTTGAAAAGAATAATTTTGAAAAGAACTATCAGGAGGACCAAAAATCCTCCTAAGAATATAACAGGATCTCATTAATTCTGTGTTTGACATTCCTTTGCTCAATTCAGGGGAAGCATGGAAAATGTGTGTACTTATTAATTTATTCATTCTGTCATCAGCTACCTATTTGGAGGTCTCTATTTGCTTGCCACTATGGATATAGTGGTGAACAAGAAAGTAATGGCCTGTCCTGGGTGGCTCAGTCGGATAAACGTCCGACTTCAGCTCAGGTCATGGTCTCACAGTTTGTGAGTTCCAGCCTCTCATCGGGCTCTGGGCTGACAGTGTGGAGCCTGGAGCCTGCTTTGGAATCTGTGTCTCTCTCTCTCTCCCTGCCCCTCCACCACTCATGTTTGCTCTCTCGCTCTCTCTTTCAAAAATAAATAAACATTAAAAAAAATTTTTAAAAATGCATTTAAGAAATGGCCTGTCCTCATGAAACTTGCTTTGGAACTTGAGGACGACTAAGGCATTAATCAAATAATCCTAAAATTATGTGTATAAAAACTATGATAGATATTCTATCCATGTGCTGTGGGTACATGTAATAAACTGGGGTTGGAGCTGGGGAGTTCTAATCCAATCTGGGAAAATAGAAATAGCCATCTTTTTGCTTGATCTGATATTGAAGGAGTAACTATTGTCTAGTTGAAATAGTCAAAGATGTGGTTGTGGGAATGAAGTTGCTATAGAATAAATACTAGGAAGAGTAAATAACACGTTAAAAGGCCCTGAGTTTCCACAAATGAAGCCTGGCCTGTGGGAGGTCCCAACCTGTGCAGACGCTGTGGAGCGAGCATCAAAATTCATTCCATCCCTCAACCAAATCATTGCCTTCAAACTCTGACTAGATCTACCTTCCATGCTTTTTTAGTTAAGGTTTTCACAACTGCAATTATAGCAACATTCCCTTGCTTTTACATTGCACTTCCATGTCCTCTGTGGGGGTGGGTTGGGTAAAGCAAATGAAATTCAAATTATTTTGCTACTTTTTTTAAAAGGCTTAATAAAGGGATGATTGAACTGAGGTGACTAGACAATATAAGAGCTATATGTATTCTTCATATAGCCCCTGCCTCTGTCTTTATGCTTCTCTCCCAATCATTAGACCTGAATGATAAAGATGCACTTATTAAAAAGAATGAAAGTTCCTTTGATTACATACTTCTTCTAAGGAGTGATAAACTTCATAATTATATCCAGAAAGGTATCTTCGATTTCTCTGGGTTCGCAAACTGCTTGCCTTTTCCAGTGTTTTCTGAAGATCTTCTATGAGGATCCTGGATTTGAAATGATAGACATGATGAAAATTGAATGGAGAGCATATAAAAATCAGGTAATATCAAAAGAAAATCATGCATCAGTGAAAAATAATATAGCAAATAATGACATTTCTAAAAATACCAAATGTTGGGAAAGTATTCTCTTTTGGGAAATAGAAACTGTTCAATTGGGTAATGAAAATCTAAAATTAAAGAAGATGGTCTCAAATAATAATAATTACTAACATTTATTGAGCAGCTACAAGAACCAAATGATGGGTATGGGCATTTACATTTATTGAATACCTACTTAGGCACCATGCTATGTATTTTACGTACACGAGCTTAGTTAACAAACCTATAAGGTAAATTTTACTCTTAAATTTTACAAATGGGGAAAATGAGCCTCAAAAGGGCCAAGAACTTGCCAATAACATCTGCTAGTGAGAACAGAGCTAGAGTTTGAGCTTGGGATGTGAACCTGGATTCTAGTCTTTAGACTCTAAGCCCAGTGTGACATTAGGAACACCAAAACAAGACAAGGCAACACAATATGAAAAGTTTTAAAAGGTTTAAAAAAATGTTTAAATTTTTGCAAAATTGAGTTGGGGTATATTGGGTTTGCATTATTTTAAGAGTGGACAGACCTTCTAAAAATAAACAAGTGAAACTTGTTTCCACTCAAGGTAAGAGCAATTCCTCACATTTATCACCAGAAAGTTAAGAAGTTCTGATGTGGATACATCTGTTTGTTTGGCAGCTCTTGGTAAAACCACTATTGTTCCCTTTAGAAAGGCAGTATTTTCCTAGGAGTTACAGTGCAAAAAAACTATGCCTCTTAATTGATTTAGATTCTTTATCATTTATCATTATTAATTGATAAATGACTTAACATATTACTAATTGCATAATGAAATGTCCATTCAGAGAACTGTCAAAATAATTCTAATGGAGAATTGCTCCTACAAAAGATTTATCTTAATATTTTCTAGTCAAGTTTGCTAGCGTTTTCACCAAAGTAAGAAAATTATCATGTAAAGTTTTTTAGTTTCAAGTTGTATGGAATCATTCCAGTTGGATATTAGCTCCTTTGATGAATAAACTCTTAGGCTTCTCTGTCTCCTTTTAAAATCTCCAAGTGCCATAAATGGAGCTAGTTTTTGGATTCCCTAATATTTGTTTAGTCATTTAGGCCAGTGATTCTTGAGTTGCATTGCTTTAAAGTCACCCGTGAGCTTTAAAAACTATGCCACACTGAGGTGCCTGGCTGGCTTATTTGATCTTGGGGTCATGAGTTGGAGCCCCAGGTTGGGTGTAGAGATTACTTAAAAATAAATAAACTTAAAAAAAATGCCACACTGGGCCCTGCATAGACAAGAATATCTGTGAATAGGTAGAAGTCCTTTTTAAAAGCTCACCTAGTGATTTTAATATATTGTTGGGATATTTAGGCTAATGATCTGGAAACAAATAATTTAGGCTAATTAAATCTGGAAACCCACTGGTATTAGTCCTCTCAGTTTCCATATTAAATACAAATGGAAGAAAAAAAACAAATGGAAGAGAATATGAGAATATAGCTGACCCTTGTTTCCTTTTTCCTCTCTTGAGTGTCTGTGCTAGATATGGTTAGCTGCCTACTCTCCATATGGACTTCTTGTACTGCAAGGGCTGGGAACCCAAAAATTACTTTTTCTTGACTCTCTTGCAGCTAGGGTCCCGGGTACAAATTTGTGAACACTGGTAAGATAGGAAGTTAAGAAAGGCAGTGGCCATCTCCTGCTGTTGCTGTGACCATGTCAAGGTCAGAAATGTGACTGTTCAGGGAAAGTCGAGGTTGCTGGACTCAGCACTCCAGTGTCTAGTCACCAGCTTTGCAGCAAGAGAGGCAGTTATCATCACAACAGTGAGGGTTGTACTATCACAACAACAGCTTCTGGACCTCTGGACTGTCGCATGAGGGAGAAATAAATTATATGTGATTAAATCCATTGTGTGTGGGGATCTGTTATGGGTTGAATGGTGTCCCCTTCTCCCTCAATTTGTACGTTGGAGTCCTAACCCCCAGCACCACAGAATGTGACCTTATTTGGAAATAGGATTGTTGCAGATGTAATTAAACTGAGGTTACTAGGATGTATTCTAATCCAATATCTGGTGTCCTTATAAAAAGAGGCAATTCAGGGGCACCTGGGTGGCTCAGTCAGTTAAGTGGTTAAGTGTCTGACTTTGGCTCAGGTCATGATCTCATAGTTTGTGAGTTCTGGCCCCACATTGTGCTCTCTGCTGTCAGCACAGAGCCTGCTTTGGATCCTCTGTCCCCCTCTCTATCCCTTCCCAGGTCACACACATGTAAGTGTGCAGTCCCTCTCCTTCTCCCTCTCAAAAATAAACATTTAAAAAAGGGGAAATTCAGTTTGGGAAAATGGAAAAGTTCTGGAGGTGTATGGTGCTAATGGTTGTATAATGTGAATGCACTTAATGTCACTGAATTGTATATTTAAAATGGTTAAAATGGTAAATTTCATATTGCATATTTTACCACAATTTTAAAAAATGGGGGAAATTACTACACAAAGACACAAGCAGAGGGAAGATATGAAGAGGCAAAGATGCCCATCTTACACACCAAGGAGAGAGGCCTGGGACAGGTCCTTCCCTCACAGACCTCAGAAGGAACCAGCTCTGCCCACACCTTCATTTCAGTTTTCCAGCCTCTGGAATCATGAGACATTAAATTTTTGCTTTTTAAGCCAGCCAGTCTATGGCATTTGTTATGACAGCCCTAGCAAACTAATACAGGTCTCTATTCAATGACTATACCTTAATACAGACCCTAAAAGACCAACCTGAAAGTTAAAATAATTGTGGTGTGGCAGGTCTAGCCTCATTTTCCTTGTCAAATAGTTGACACCAGCAGAATAATGAGAAGGAGATCAAAATGGCATTTGTAAGTGTCGTATTTTCTTAGTCCTTTGTGGTTCATGATTATCCCTACCCTAGGTGCATGTACTATAATGTAACAGCGACCAGAGCCACTGAAAACTTTCCAAGTGATGTCAACATTCAGTGTAAAACCATGTCCCCAAAGCTTCCAGGGTGGGTGAGTGAGGCTCAATATTTGAAATTCCACTGCCAATTTTTACAGGTATTTAATTTATAAAATGATTGAATTTTTTATGACAGAATGAATCATCTCATCTTTCATGTCATTGAGAGGGGCTGATTACCTAGGGGCCAGACACATGAGGTCACATTATCTCTTCCTTAAAGATGACTACAGCTATATATTATGTATAGTTGTACAGAGTTAATGATAATCTTTTGGAAATACCCCAGGCTACAATAATAAAAGTCAATTAAAATGATCTCTATCTACTGCCCTGTGGAATTTAATCGACTCTTATGTGTTATTATCTCAGGACCAACAAAATGAATAATTCTAAATGATTGTCCTCCATGAGGAGACAACTGATTTAAAATACTCATTTTTTAGACTCTATTCTCTGTGACATAAAGTGTGATATTTCATTCTATATCAGTTCTGCATGACCTATATTTAATGGCAGGAAATAGAGACTTGTTAAAATAACTGGTATATTCCTTTCTACTGAATTATAATTAATGAAGCATGTGAGTTGTTGCTGAGCACCTATAGATATAATTACTAAGCTCCTTCCTTCCAGGCATTCAGAGAATCAAAGCACGCCTTCAAAGTTATAGTGATGACTAAAATGTGTTCAATATGAACAATAGTTTTATGCACAGCTGTGACTCTACCCTGTTCTAGAAGGACAGAAAAAATACCTTTCTGCAAAAAGCATATACGTACTTTAATAAGGCTGTAATTATCTTTCTGGCAGGGAAGTATTTGTGTGGAACAGGGAGGAATGTCACTGTCACTCTGCACCCTGTGGCTCAGCCTTCCAGAAAGACTAGGGCTTTCACCGTGGACTCACAGAGCCACAGGCCCATCCCAGGCCTTACCAGACATCATCAGGGATCTTTGTGCCAGTTTTGATAGTACAACCACTTGCTAAGAAGTTGGAGTAATTGAGGTTAGTCATTTACAAATATGCTTCACAGCCCTGAAATCCTGAGTTTCCAAATGAAAGGCAGGTCACTCCTTCCCATGTCATTGATTCACTACACTGCACTTCTCTGCCCAGATCCTGCATTGACTTTCTATCTCTCCACCACTTCCTTTTCCCTTGTGTCGGCTGGAATCCTGCTTTCTCTGTAAATAAACTTCCTATATTCTCGTCTCTTCAGAGAACTCTCTCTTCTCATATTCTTGCCCTAATGGAAATGGAATTCTCTCAAGGACAGATTCTTTTGTGGCTTTCTCTTTCGCCACACCACCTATCATGGGACCAGAGGGAAGGAGGTCAGCATTCTCCTGAACCCCAGCATTCTCACATGCTTCCTCATCAATCTTCTAACTTCCAGAAAAAGCTCATCCTGCCTTCAGCATCATGCCATTCCTTGTTTCTTTCCTCTGACTCCTGGGTACTTTCTGATATTACTGTCCCAGGAGCACATCTGTCTCTCTACCTCTAATCTTGTCATCAGCCAATGAGATTCAAAACTGCTATGATGATTCTCTGGTGATTTAGTCCATCCATTCTCAATCACATCAGTCTCAATGATTTACACTCCATTTCAGCCATGACCTCCATGACTAACACCTGAATCTTGTCACCAGCCATGAATGTTCTACACCAGGACTCTTAATCTTACCCTACACTTTGTCAAGATTTTCTTCCCTCCATTTCCTTGTTGCCCTCAGTCATGCTGTATCTTCTTTCAATATAAAGATCATTATACCTCTCTTGATTCTTAAATTTGACTACATAATTCCTCCTAGACTCTTCTCTTTTCCTATCCAGATTTGATGCCATGGATGAATACTTAAGCTAGCATCTCACTAGGAACCTCACCTTCTTTGATCCTGACCTTTCTGTGGTCCTAATCCAACAAAATCTCAACTCTGTATGAGTGCTACAATCGCCCTTCTTTGCAACAAAAACCCCAGCTTTTCTCTTGGTAACCCTCTTTAGCTCGTTTCTTCCCTTTCAGTAGATAATTTTGCTTCTTATTCCACGTAGATAATTTAGCCCTTAGTTATGATCTCTTTCAACTTGTTGACTCTCCTCTTTATAATCTTAACTAGACTCACATTTACCTCTTCAGTCTTCCTAGATAAGGCATCCTTTCTAGTGCTCAAACCCATTTCTCCATTGGTGCATTCTATCCTGTACCATCAGTGTGTCCTTCCCTACTGGTCCCTCCCTTCAGCCTACAGACATACAAAAGTTTCCCCCTACCCCTTAAAATCCCAAATTTGAAGCAGTCATTGATGCTGCATCTCCTTGTAGTCACTCCTCATTCTCTGCCTCTCAGCTTATTTTAACTTCTAGGAGCAGTACTCTGCTCTGCTTCTTCATGTTCTCACCTCCTATTCACTTCTCTGTACTTTCTCTGTCTTCTGCTCCTGACAATATAATCCCACCATGAGAGTTACCAACACAATTTTCATTGCCAAATCCAAAGGAAACCAGTCAGTCCTTTTCTTGCTGGATATTACTGCACCACATGGCATCACTGATGTTCTCCCTCCTGAAAGTCTCTCATTTCTTAACTTCTGTGACTATCTTGCATTTGCTCCATTCTTACTATTTAATGATTCCTTAAAAAAAAAACCAAACCAAATATCCAAATTTATTTGAATCTATCTACTCAATCACCTAAGCTAGAAGATTTGAGGTTGTTTTCGATTTCTTCCTTTTCCACCTACATCCAACTAAGTGCAGAGTCCAGGTGGTTTTGCCTATTCACTTTTTTTTTTTTGAAAGCTTTCCTTATCCCACTACTCTGGTCCTGACTCAAGGCCTCACAACATCTTACTTGGACTATTGTAGTCTCCTATTGCCCCTCCACCCCTACTTACACATGGCTCCCTTGCTTACCTCTTTCAAGTGTGCAGAACCACATACTAGATAGCCTGAGCTCCTAGCCCTGTACATCAGACTTCCCACAACCTGGTCTTCTCTCAACCTCTCCAGCATTATTTGTTTCTACTCCCTGACTTGATTTTGTACACTAATAATACTGAGCCACTTCAGTTCCCTACACAGGTATTATACTGTTTTTTCCCTTTGCTTGCACTGTCCCCTCTGCCTGTAAGTCCCAAGGCTCATCTTCTGCTTAGCGGTCACTGCTCCTGCAGAAAGTTTTATCTGTCCCTGCATTTTTATCCACTTTCTAAGCATTGCTAGGCTTCTCTCCATTCCTCAGAGAAGACCTTCTGTGTTTACAGTGATCACCTGGTGGTAATGGTGAAATGAGATGTCAGTGTTGTTCCTCCCCACCACCACCTTGTTATTACACTAATAAGCTCTTCAAAGGTGAATATAACTGTGTTACATTCAAGTCTGTTTTCCCCAATTTGAAAAATAGTACCTAAAATGCCATTGTAGGCACTCAATAAAAACCTGAATTGAATACAGCTCTCATTCAGTTCAGTTTAGTACAAATGAATTAAACAAGTGAAAAAGAATGCTTACTTGTACTGGATGTTGGCTTCCTGTAAGAAGGCTAACAGGACTTGGGAACCATTTTCGGGAATATGAACATCAGTAACTGCTCCTTTTGATACATGGAAGATACTGCTGGGCTGCCACAGGTCCACCTATAGTGCAGGAACCAACCTATAATTCATATTCAGTTCAGGTGGGGAAATATCCACGTCACGGCATGAAACATGTCACATTTTGGATTTAGACTCAATGCTTTCACCATCAGGGTAAAATTCTTATTTGAATTTGGTCTCCAAATTATATCATATCCACATAGAATTTGATCATCATTTATAAGCAATAAAGACCAATATACAATAAAGTCACAAGGTAAAAATTAGATAAAATAGTTTTAAGTATACCTTTGATATTCTTGAAAATTATTACACAAATCTTTGAATAAGAAAGATATAAATTACCTTATATTTTACTACCCAAGCAAATTATGGTAGCTTGACAACAGCTATCAACAAAGTTTGATAACTTTAAATGGAACAGTCTCCAGGTACTTCTTCCTTCCCCAACACATGCCTTTTACCAATTCCTACTCAGCCTTCACATGGCCATAGAAACATCCCTTTGTCAGGTTGGACTTTTCAGCTAGGGTAGTCTCCTGGTCATAGTTCTTAGAGCAACTCATGCTTCTTTCATTATGTAATTTAATCCTATCAGAATGTAAGCTCCTGTAGGTTACCACCTCATTCTAAGTGCCTAGAATGGAGCCTTGTGCACATCAGCAACTCACGGTTGCATACATATAGACTCCAGGTAATAATTCACTATATGTTCACCACATGCCCAGTGTTTTGCAGGAAAGCAGGAGCTGTGACTCTTTAGCTTACTGTGCCTTGTCTAATGCTCCATATCTGGTAGGTAGTGCTTTACATTCATTGATAGAATTACTGAACGCATCTGGGAGGGAGGAGAGCCCCATCTTCTGCACAAGCCGAGAGCTACCTTTTCGATTAGGCACAGTTCACCTTTACAGTCATGTCTCACGGGACCTTCTCTTTCTGCATTTCCAGCCTTAGTCTGGTACAGGGCCTTGATCTCTGATCTGGTAAGATTTAGTTACTTTATCTTCTCTTAGGTGTCAGTGTCTTCATTCTTTTAGGGAACTCTAAAAGACCAAAAATACTTTGCGACTCAAGGAAATACACCTCTGGTGGTATAATTTAATCTTGAACAGGGCAGAAAGGCATTTGTTTTGGGGACAAAAAGTCTCTTTTTCTTGTTGTTTTTTTGTTTTTTTTTTCCCAAGCAGCTGACTCCTCCACTAAGCTGCAAGGGCAAATCTGACTCAGCTAACATGCTAGTCCAACAATCATAGAAAAACAGAAGTGTGGGGCTGGAAGGGATGCTGAGAGGTCATTTCATCCATCTGTCAGCCCTTGGGCAAGGATACATCGAGGACTGAACAAACCTGTCCCCAATAGACGTATCCAAACCACATCTTTTAAGTCTCCAAAAGAGGAGAGTCTAAAAAATCCTAGTTTAACTCATATCCATGTTTAACAAGATTGCAGATGTTTTTCTTAATCCCTTACACTGCAGCACAGTTTCATTTTTTCTTGTTCCACTCTTCAATAAGGAATGGCCGGTTTCTTGTCTTTGTGAGATAAAGTACATTGGTATCTTTCACTTTTCTTTATATGATAGATTTTCTGATCCTGTAATCATCTTTGGGACTTGCCTCTAAACCCATTACAGAGACATATTTTTGATATTAAGGTTTGTTACATCCCTTAATGCCAGTGGAGGTGAGGAAATAGTGCTGTATTTGGAGGGTAGAGAGCCATAAGAACCAAAAATACTGTGAATAGCCACCCTGGAGATTAGTTTGTGTGTCATTTTCCAGGGTACATGCTAAAATAAGACTCCTCATCCAGTAGAAGAGAATAGCTTTCCTATAGGAGGTTCCATTCAAGGAACATACCCCATAGCATGGCCTGGAGAAGGCTTCCTAGGAAATGGGTCTAAAGGAAACAAAACTAATTCGAAAAATCAGGAATTGTACTGTTGTGATATTAGGAAAATAAGTTAAAATGAATTATCAGCTTTTCTCCAATAATATTTTGGGGAGAGGGTTCTTGGATATATAATACATGGGTATTTAACCCTGGGTGGCAGGCATATGCTTATAACAAGATATAGGGACAGCAATACTCACGTGAGATTTTTCAAGTGCCACCCACTTTTTAGGTATTTCTAATTTTTTCAATAATACCTTGAGGTGGTATAAAGAATAAGAAGACTCAGATTCATAGAGGTGAAGTCAATTTTCCAAGGATGCACAGCTCCAAAACAGTGACACAGGATGTGCCCACACTCCAGTGCCCATATGTGCTGACTGGGTTAAGTGTCTTTGGGATCTTCTGAGAATACCCCCAGGAGAATAAGCAACATCCAACCTCCTTAGTGTTTGAGGGGGTTTGGTTGGCAGGTTTCACACTCTGGTTTTTCCTGCCAGGGGTTATTTGCCCTATAAATTGTATGTGGGTATTTCAAAGTTCAAATCAGCCCACTCTGGGCAGGTTACCATCATTTCCTTAGGGTGTTATCCCATCTGGATGAATGGTAAACTGCCTCTGAATGGCAAAGCTGGGTGACACTTTATGATGATGACAATGAAGGATCAGTAACCTTGTCAGGATGGCCTCAGATTGTATGCCAACTATCACAGGGTTTTGCTATAAACAGCCATGTGATATTGCAAGGAGAGAACGCTCCTCTATGGAAACTTCCGGCCTTGGAATCTGGTGTTTGTTCCCATGTGTTCCTTTCCTCATATGATGACCAGTCACATACAGTCAGATCTATTTAAGAGGTGGAGGAAATTTAGTGTATAGTCAAAAGCATGGACTTTGGAACCTGATGGCCCCGAGCTGGAATGCCCTGCTAGTATTGGCCGTGTGACTTCAGGGGAGGTTTTTAACATTTCTGAGCCTCAAATTCCTTATCTGTATTGGGAATGTAATTAAAAAGCCTATCTACAGACTTTTCTGTAGGATGAGTTGGAAAAACAGAAGTAAAACACATGGCACGAAGTCTGGCACATAGTGAAAACTCAAAAAATATTAGCTATTTGTTGTTTTTTTTCTTTTTGAACACATATGAAAAGAAAAGCTGGAAGCAGTAAAGTTCTACTTCACATATTTCTGATTAAAATGAAGACTATGATGAGATTATTCCTTTATTTGGACATTAAAACCTGTAGATGGCTTTAAGGAAGAGAGGAGCCAATAAATACACCAAGAATATGAGTAAGGCTGGAATGTTTCCTAATGCAAAGGCAAACAACTGGATTTGAAACCACTGTAGCATGGATTCTGGAATTCTCTGGATTCCAGAGTTTGACTTCCTACAATTACATTTAGACTCTCCACAGTTAGCATCTGTGTGATGTAGGGTGAATTCCTTAATCTCTTTGGGTTTCACATTCTTCATCTGTAAAATGAAGGTGATGATTACACTTCCTGGTTGTTGTTGTTATAGATTGGGATTATAGAGACTACAGAAAATGCAGTCATTAAGAGCATTAATTTTGGGATTCAAGGCAGGCTGAGCTTGAATCCTGGTTCTGCCAGCTTATTAGCTGTCTGACTCTGGGCAACTTACTTTAGCTCTCTGTGCTTGTTTCTTCAATTATAAAATGGGCTTATAAATACTATATGTCTTATAGATTTGTTAGGCTTAAACTAATACGTACGAAATGCTTTAAATAGCATCTGGTGAACAGGGGTCATTTGTTAAATGATAAATGATTCAAAATTCAAAAATAATTTCTCTGCAATGAAAAAATATCATATTTTAGTCTAGCACTAATTTCATGGCTCTTTTGGTTCTTGTGCTGTGTTTACTTACTGGCCTGGTCCAGCCTCCATGAAGCATCCACCTGTCTTTCAGGTGACTGATTACATACCTGGTTGAGGTATCACTGAAGGTGTAGTCAGTGTCCCCCAGCAGTTTCTGAATGAGTCCTACATGTGGATATGGGAAGACAGGTGGTATTTCTTCAGCTTGGGAACAGATGGCCTGCCTCCCAGCTGCTTGAAGTAACATAGAAGCATGAGAGAGGAAAGTCCTACTCTGTATTTACTCTTACTTTCTGTTGGTTTGGAAAAGTGTTAGGCACTTATGTATCACATAAGAGGTTTCTAAGTAAGAAACCTTAACATCAAGTTTGTGGTCAGCTAATGTTTAATTTACATAATCATATTAATTACATATTAGCACACATAAAAATCTTAATGCACAGAAAATACTCTCTCTTATATACCCTTAAAATTGTCTTTTTGGTCTGGATCCACTTAACCTTCTTGAATCTTCTTTTAGGATCTCTATGACCTCTTAAGACGTTTTCTGACACCCAAGTTTAGGTCAAGTACCTTTGTTACCTGCTTTCATGTAACTTTTAATTATATCTCATTTTTTACAGTGATTATATTAGTTTCCTAGGGCTGCTATAATGAATTGCAACATACCGGATGGGTTAAAACAAAGAGATTTAGTCTCTCATAGTTTTGGAGGTCAGAAGTCCAAGATCCAGGTGTTGACAGGGCAGCATTTCCTCTGCAATCTCTGGGGGAGGATCCTTCCTTGCATCCTCCAGCTTCTGGGGGCTCCAGCAATTCCTTGGCTTGTAGCCACATTATACCAATCTCTGTCTCCATCTTTACATGGTCTTCTCATCTGTTTCTGTATCTTCTCCTCTTCCATGGCTTCTAAGGATACTTGTCATTGGATTTAGGGCCTGAGTAATCCTGGATGCTCTCATCTTGAGATCCTTAACTTAAGGACATCTGAAAACTCTTTTTCCAAATTAGGTCATGTTCACAAGTTCTAGAGACATATATTCTGGGGAGCAATTGTCATATTAATATTAATATCGTTTTCATATTATCTTCATGAGAGCAGAAACTGTGAAATTCTCCCTTCCATATCTCCAATGCTTGGCCCCAATAGTGGCCCCATATCCCCAGTAGTGGCCACTTCAGCAACACAGTTAAAGAAATGCTTTTGTTTTATGGTTATTGTTTGTCCTTGCTCTACTTCTTATGACTTGTTAACATTTCAAATAGCAGGGGGTTGCTGGAAGGTAAACTTAGCCAGAGAATATGGTCTCTGGTAAACCAGACATATGGTAGGTTGTTACAATTGTGGGACTCATTTTACCTAGCTTCATCCTCTCTCTCCTACAAAATGCTAAGTTATCACTTCCCTAAAGCACAGACCCAATAAATACAACAAAAGTCTTCAGGAATTTAGGCAACTCATTGTTTCACCACTGAAGAAAAATGAAAATATGTTATTAACTAATTAGGAGTTAAAATAGTCATAAAAATTAGTGGAGGCCCAAGAGTGGGGGAAGTCCAAATGAAAGCATTACTTATAAATTTCATTATAATAGAAATTAATACTATAGCATGAGTACAGTAAAACCTTCGTTTGTGAGCATAATCTGTTCTGGAAACATGCTTGTAATCCAAAGCACTTGTATATCAAAGCGAATTTCTCCATAAGAAATAATGGAAACTCAGATGATTCATTCCACAACTCAAAAATATTCATATAAAAATGATTATAATACTGTGCTATAATACAAAATAATAGAGAAAAATAAATTAACCTACTCTTACCTTTGAAAACCTTCATGGCTGGTGTGAGGGAGACAAGAGAGAGGAGGGTTATTGTGTAGGACAACTTTCACTATCACTAATGGAATTACTGCTATCCATTGGCTCCATGGAATCTTTTTCTTTTCATGAACTTTAACAAGGAACCTATCCAATGACACTTGCTTTTGTGTCTTTTTGAGGATCTTAACGACATTGTATTGTCATTAAACAGATTTATCACTGCTATGACAGCCTTATTAGGGTAGTGCTTTTCTACAAAATTTTACACTGTTTCCCACATTTTACACATCTCCCTAATCTCGTTTGCAGTGAGAGATTCTTCTGCCTTTTTCTCCTCCTCTGCAGAAGAGATGCAGACATAGACTTCCTATAAAATATTGCAATTTCGGCCACTTTCATTTCTCTATGATTTCCTTCTTAACTTCCATCATAATCATCTCCTTTTTACCGCCTTTCTTTTCAACCTTTTTCTGCATGGGGCCATTGCATAGGCTCGCACGGATGTTGACTACAGTACAGTATTAATAAATGCTTGTTATATACTGTATTTAACACAACTGGCAATAAGGCAGCAGAGGAAATGGTCTAAATCTGCAAGCAGCCTGACCTAGTATGAAGCAAAGCATTCCTAAGCTTACTCTTGTATGGAAAAGCAGAGGACTTTCCATAGGTGCTTTGAAGTGACAAAAAATACACTAATGGCAGTTGTGGGCATCTTCCAATGTTCTGAAAAATCATTGATTTCTGCCAAGCACTGGAGCCTGAGACTGAGCATCCAAGCATGGAAGACGATCAACCACAATCCCAGAGAGAGAGAGAAGAACCATTGGCTCAGTTGTGATCATGTAATGTTCTGCAGCACGTACTACTCGTAATGCAAGATATTGCTCACTTACCAAGTTAAAATTTGTGAGAAATGTTTGCTCATCCTTCAGAACACTTACAGAACAAATTACTTGCAACCCAAGGTTTTACTGTTCTAGTTATCAGAAAAGCATTATACCAATGACATCAGGTAAAGGTGGGAAGTTCTGTTTCGGTGTCCATGTTTTCCATCCAATTCTCTTCAAGGCTGAATGCTTATCATCATAATTGGATAGTAAGTCTCATTTATTCAATAAAGCACACATTGGAAAAGAAAATGATTTTTAACATTTCCCTGAACTATTAATTGGTACATTAACCAATTTGAAAGGATTATTGAAGCCCATCAAAGATGGAATATATGGGTTGTCAAGAAAGATTCAATTTATTGGCTTGTTTCAACAAGGGGTAATCTCAGAAAGACAAAGAATTTAGGGGATTTGGGCTTTTGTTAGGTGATTTTGTGTAGGGTTTAAGGAACTCAGATTTTTCTCTGGGTTGAATGCTATCAGAATGAAGGGAATTCCATCACTGAATATCTTGATAATCGTATCTAGAAGGTGAAAGAAACAACTGGGACTATAATTGATAAAGAAGCAGTAGTCATATTAGCTACACACAAAAACAAAACAAAACAAAACACAAACGAAAGAACCCAAAACAAGGGATGTTTTGTCATTTTTCTGGTTGGGTCTATTTTTTGTTTTTCCTGTGTTTAGACACGGTCTTATTTTTATCTTATTTCATGAAGAACATAGAATAGTCTTGTCTGATGCTGGTACTCTGTAAAATGGTTAACACAAAAACACCAAGGTCTGGCTGTTCGTGTCAGCCTGGCTTCTGGCTGCCAGGAGCTGCTTTCCCCCATCTCGGGATAATTACTATTTTACTAAATTCTTATGATAACTAATGGTATGCTAGATGAGGGGTGGGAACTCTGCATTATCAGGCCAGAGTGGCTTGGGGGGTGATTTGAGTACTAGGGTCATTGGGGTTATGGAATGAAGGATGTAGACCTGTGATGGTTTGCCCAGGAGAAATTAGAAACTCAATGACATCTGACTTTGGCACCCTGCATCTTTCTGTAGCACCTGCAGATCACCACATTTTTCATATAAAAGAGTCGATACTACCTTAATTCCTGCCCTCTAAGTGAACATTTGAAGTCTTATAAATACTAAGGAAAGGTTCCTAACTGCTACACTAGAGACTCTGAGGATTTAGCAGCCACTCAGGAAACTTGTTAGATGAAGGCAATATTGTTTCACTATATTTTGCTAGCTTAAAATAATTCTATTCTTAAGAATTGAGTTAGCATTTTTAGCCTGGTTTTGTAGAATGGATAAAAATAATCAGAAATTATCTCATGCATCACCTGGATATTCATTAACAAGGACATTTGAAGACAAGAGCCCCTGGACTGCATCTCATCAAGTAATAGAGATTTCCCTCCACTTTCTATTGATGATTTATGGTTTTAGCATAGATAATTTTCTCATGATATTTGATTGCTACATCCAGAAGTATTTACTTTGGTGTACTAAACAAGAGTATGCTAATGCATTCACAATAAAATTTTTTTGGCTATTCTCTGGGGTTTAATACTCAGTGGAAAATCACTTCAGAGTTTGTTATGCATTTAGTTTTTCAGATGCTAACTCAAGAATTCTATTATTTATCTCAAAAATCAAACAAAACTCATCTTTGGTTTCATGAAAAAAAATTCTAACTTAGGAAATTAAAAAAATGGTTTCTTTCTGGCTCTTTGTTAAGTTTGCTATGTCATATTCCAGAGACTTAATTTTCTTAATTACAAATAGAGGCCTTAGACTACATTATTTCCAAGTTCCCCTCATACTCTATAAATTCTGTCAGACTCAGTGTGGTTTTCTGAATATAAAGGTTTACATTTCTCTAGGAAAATCTCTTTCAAGTTCACCCACATTTACCTTCTTACTCTCAGAGTTAGAAAAAGACCCTCTCGGGGCGCCTGGGTGGGTGGCTCAGTTGGTTAAGCGGCCGACTTCGACTCAGGTCATGATCTTGCAGTCCGTGAGTTCTAGCCCCATGTCGGGCTCTGTGCTGACAGCTCAGAGCCTGGAGCCTGCTTCAGATTCTGTGTCTCCCTCTCTCTCTGCCCCTCCCCTGTTCATTCTCTGTCTCTCTGTCTCAAAAATAAATAAACGTTAAAAAAAATTTAAAAAAAGAAAAAGACCCTCTCAACAATTTTGCACTAGTATCATCTTTGAGTGATCAGTTATATTGACTTATTAGGTCAGTATGGAAAATGATATATAAAGAAAACTAATTTTTAAAAAGTTACTTTCAAGCATTTTTCTAAAGCAATTAGAAGATTAAATGGAAACCACATAATTTTTTCTATATTAGTTGTTAGCTGATGAAAAGATCAGGGAGGAATTCTCAAACTGGAGGGCCGAATGATCAAGCAACAGATCAACATCCTTTGAACAACCTAGAGGATTTATAGATTGTTCTGTCTCTCTGTTGTTTACGAGAATAGGCTGATTTCTAAAAATCAGCTATGGTAACTAGCCTACATCCTTTCACTCTTTACTGAGCACCTACAGTGTCTCAGCCATCAATCAAGCTATGTACTGAGGATGCAATGATGAGTAAGACACAGCGTGGCCTGCCAGGACTAAGCAGACATTACATGCTTAGTCTATAGAGGGAAGACACACTAAGGCTGTTTAATTACATTTGGGAAGTAGTTTGAGAAAAGTTTCCCAGGAGAGGTGTTATTTATACATAATACTGAAGGGTGAGTAGGAGTTAGCTTGGAAAAGGTGGAGGGAAGTGGGGATAAAAGGCATCATTCAGAGGCTTCCATATGAAATGGTTTGTGTCAGGAATGGAAGAGAAATCTTGAAGTTTACCTGAGCCCTGTGATCCTGGAAAACAGTGATCTCATGGCCCCTTTGTATTCTAGAATGGCTTACTGTAAGGAACCATTCTCCCCATATAAATTTGAAAAACCTCACAAATTTCCCCTTTATTTACCTATGACAAGCTCAGACATAGACCCTTAGATTCTCATTCTTTGCTTAATAGTTAGCTGAATTGTTTGTCCCCATTGATCAGTCTAAACAAAATGTCTGTTACTTTGACAAGTGTTAGTTAAGCTTTTCTCTTTCCACCAGGCCTCAGAACTTTTACCCACCCTCACTTGCTACAGCCTTTCTGTAACAGTCCTTCCTGAGCATTAACTGACCTCAGTGAAACATCCTCTGATTTTACTGTCTGGTCAAGTCCCTCCAGCTTTCTGCCCACATTCCATGTGTTCTTTCTAGCCTTGTTCACACTTCCCCCTAGAAAGAAAAGCCCTTTTCTGCTAGAACTGATACATTAATTCAGCAAAGTTGCAGGATATAAAATCCTGTGCAGAAATTGGTTGCATTTCTATACACCAATAATGAAGCAGAGAAAGAGAAATCACAGAGCTAGATATAACAATCCTAAAATTTGTATGGAACCAGATAAAAACCCAAATAGCCAAGGTAATGTTGAAAAAGAAAAGCAAAGCTGGAGGCATCACAATTCTGGACTTTAAGCTGTATTACAAAGCTGTAATCATCAAGGCAGTATGGTACTGGCACAAAAAACAGACACATGGATCAGTGAATAGAGAACCTGGAAATGGACCCACAAAAGTATGGCTAAGTAATCTTTCACAAAGCAGGAAAGAGTATCCAATGGAAAAAAGTCTCTTCAGCAAATGGTATTGGGAAAACTAGACAACGACATACACAATGAAACTGGACCACTTTCTTACACCATACACAAACATAAATTCAAAATGGATGAAAGACCTAAATGTGAGACAGGATATCATCAAAATCCTACAGGAGAACACAAGCCAGAATCTCTTTGACCTCAGCTGCAGTAACTTCTTACTTGACATGTCTCAGTAGGCAGGGGAAACAAAAGCAAAAATGAACTACTGGGACTTCATCAAGATAAAAACCTTCTGCACAGCGAAGGAAACAATCAACAAACTAAAAGGCAACCAAAAGAATGGGAGAAGATATTGGCAAATGACAATGGGATAAAGGTTATTATCCAAAATCTATAAAGAACTTATCAAACTTAACAGCCAAAAAAGAAATCACCCAGTTAAGAAATGGGCAGAAGACATGAACTGCCACTTTTCCAAAGAAGACATCCAGAGGGCCAACCGACACATGAAAAGATGCTAAATATCACTCATCATTAGGGAAATACAAATAAAAACCACAATGAGATGGGAATACAAGCTGATACAGCCACTCTGGAAAACAGTATGGAGGTTCCTCAAAAAACTAAAAATAGAACTACCCTACAACCCAGCAATTGCACTACTAGGCATTTATCCAAGGGGTACAGGTGTGCTGTTTCGAAGGGACACATGCACCCCCATGTTTATAACAGCACTATCAACAATAGCCAAAGTACTGAAAGAGCCCAAATGTCCATTGATTGGTGAATGGATAAAGAAGATGTGGTATATATAGACAATGGAGTATTACTTGGCAATCAAAAAGAATGAAATCTTGCCATTTGCAACTATGTGGATGGAACCAGAGAGTATTATGCTAAGTGAAATTAGAGAAAGACAAAAATCCTAGGACTTCACTCATATGAGGACTTTAAGAGGCAAAACCAATGAACATGAGGGAAGGGAAACAAAAATAATATAAAAACAAGGAGGAGGACAAAACAGAAGAGATTCATAAATATGGAGAACAAACTGAGGGTCACTGGAGGGGTTGTGAGAGGAGGAATGGGCTAAATGGGTAAGGGGCACTAAGGAATCTACTCCTGAAATCATTGTTGCACTATATGCTAACTAATTTGGATGTATTTAAAAAGAATAAAAAATAAAATTAAAAAAGACACAATGAGATACCAGCTTACACCTGTAAGAATGGCTAAAATTAGCAACTCAGGAAATAACAGATGTCAGCGAGGATGCAGAGTAGGGGAACACTTTTGCACTGCTAATGGGAATGCAAACTCTTGCAGCCACTCTAGAAAACAGTATGGAGGTTCCTCAAAAAATTAAACATAGAGTTACCTGATGACCCAACAATTGTAGTACTAGGTATTTATCCAAAGGATAGAAAAATGCTGATTCGAAGGGGCACATGCACCCCAATGTTTATAGCAGTGCTATCAACAAGAGCCAAATTGTGGTAAGAATCCAAAGTCCATTGACTAATGAATGGATAAAGTATATGTAGTCTATTTACAATGGAATACTAGGTCAGCAATCAGAAAGGATGAAATCTTGCCATTTCAACAATGTGGATGGAACTAGAGGGTATTATGCTAAGCGAAATAAGTCAATCACAGAAAGACAAATATCACATGATTTCACTCATATGTGGAATTTAAGAAACAGATGAACATAAGCAAAGGGAAGGAAAAACAAGATAAAAACAGAGAGTGAGGCAAACCATGAGAGAATCTTAAATAAGGAGAACTGGGGGTTGCTAGAGGGGAGGTGGGTGGGAATGGAATAAATGGGTGACGGGCATTAAAGAGGGCACTTGTTGGGATGAGCCCTGGGTGTTATATATAAGTGATCAATCACTGGGTTCTACTCCTGAAAACAATACTACACTGTATGTTAATTTAAATAAATTAAAAAAAATTAGCTGAAGAAGCAAAAAAATCTGAATATACTTAATATCAATTAAGAAAACTGAATTATTTAAAAATATATATCCTTCTTGACCCCTTAAAAAAACTAGCAGGTTCAGGGGAGCTCTAACACATATGCAACACATAATATCCAAATCTTATTTTAACTCTTCCACAGTTTAGAGAAATTAAAAATTTCCCTAAAATAATTTCATTAAGCTAGTATAATCTCATTTTTTAGTTAAAAAAAAATGTTGAGAGAGAGAGACACATGTACATGCAAGCACAAGTGGGGGAGGGGGAGAGAGAAGGGGAGAGAGAAAGGGAGAGAGAAGATCTCAAGCAGGCTCCACCCTGAAAGCCCCCAATGGGGGCTCAAACTCATGAACTGTGAGATCACGACCTGAGCTAAAATTAAGAGTTGGATGCTTAACTGACTGAGCCACCCAGGAGCCCCAGCTAGTATAATCTTTAACATGAAAGAAGAAAAAATGCAAGAATAGCATGAGTAATTATAAGCCAAGCTTACTTATAAATGTGGTGACAATCCTAAAAATGTGTATTAGCAAACTAGATATAGAAAGGTTCAAAAATCATGACTGAATACAGTTGTAGCTTAACATTAGAGAAACCTATTAACGTATTTCATCATGTTAATAGAGTATTAAAAAACTATGATAGCAATACTTTCAGAAAAATCACTTTTCAAAATTCTACATCTATTAATTATAAAATATCTGTAGAAATTAATAATGAAAAAATACATTTTCCGAACCTTTTAAAGGGCATGCACCAAAATCTTCAGGAAACATTTATACACAATGGTAGTGTCAGAACCATTTATTTTCAAGCCAGACACAAAGCAAATGTACTGTAATACCAATTTTTTAGACTCTCATGCTGAGGATCATTGCCAAGAAGCAAAAGAATAAATAACAAAAAGGCCAACAATCAGAAGGAAGAAACAAACTTTTCATTATTCACAAGCTACTATCTACAGAGAAGCCAAGAGATTCCCTACAGGTAAACTATGAAAATTCAAACATTAGCAGCATTTACAGATATAGTATCAATGTAAATATATACACACACATCAATGTAAATATGCACTTGTTGGCCTTGAAATATCTTTACTAAAATAACATTAAATGAAACAGGTTACAGAATAGGAGGTGTAAGTGATGTCACCAAAATGGTCACATAGGAGATCCCAGTCTTTGTACTGTAACAAAAATCAATAATTAGACAGCTATACATGAACAAAAACAATTCTGGAAGAGCTCTGGAGTCCACTTAAGAAATTTTAGTCACACACTGGAACAAAACACCTGAGAATAACTGCACAAGAAGGAAGACAGCTTCATTTTGTGTGCAACATTCCATCAGCCAAGCTGGCATTGCTCAGGGCCAAGGGGAAACTTCCCAACTAGAAAGAGTTCTTTTATCTGGAAAGGAGAACTAGGGTGAGAAACCTGCTTCCCTACTCTTTTGGAACACCACATGAATACCCTGCTTCAGTTTCATCCCACCCAGACTAGCAAAGCTGAGATGCAGATAGATGGCTAGGAACAAGAAAGAAAAGCAGGGGCTGTCAATAGCAGCCACACAGTGGGAGTGATCACAGTTCACCGTGATCTGCTCTAAAGACAAAACCAGTAGCTTTCACCACAGAAGAAGGAAGCAATGGCCAGCACAGCTGCCACAGACCTCTAGTAGATTTCACCAGCTTTTGTATCACAGGTATTCATGTTTGCTGATGCCAGCCAACCTGAGTCAGTTCCAACTTCTTCCTGCCTTACTAGAATCTGGGAAACACACTTTTTAAGATGGAAGTTTAGAGTGAAAAACACTTGGATTAGGAAAAAAAGATTTCAAATACACAACTTAACTTTATACCTCAAGCAATTAGAAAAAAACTTAAAGTTTGTTTCCTTATATCCTAAATCAGCATATGGAGGGAAATGACAGAGATCAGAAAAATAATAGAAAAAATTAACAAAACCAAGAGCTGGTTTCTGAAAAATATAAGTAAAATTGATGAAACCTTTAGATAGGTTAAGAAAAAAGGAAAGATGCCTCAAATAAAGTCAGAAAGGAAAGAGTGGACATTATTACTAATGAGACAGAAATGGAAAAGATAATGAGATTACTATGAACAGCTACATGCCAAAAAATTGGACAACCTAGAAGAAAAAAATGGATACATTCCTAGAAATATGCAAATTACCCAGAATGAATCATGAAGTAATAGCAAATCTGAACAGACCAATCATGAGTAAGGAGATTGGATCATTTATAAAAAACCTCTCAACACAAAAATGTCCAGGGCCAGATGGTTTCACTGGTTAATTATACCACCCATTTAAAGAAGAATTCATGCCAATCCTTCTCAAACTCTTCCAAAAAATTGAAGAGGTGGGAATACTCCTTTAAAGGAGTTTAAACTTAATTTATGAGACTAGCATTACCCTGATACTATAAGAAAAGTATGAGTTGATATGCCTGATGAAATAGCTGCAACAATTTTCAAAAAAAAATTTAGCAAACTGAATTTAACACACATTAGATCATACACTGTTATCAAATGGGATCTATCTCTGAGAAACAAGGATTGCATACAAATCAATTAATGTGATACATGACAGAACAAGAGATAAAAATTATATGATCTTTTCAATAAACACAGAAAAAGCAGTTGTTAAAATACAGCATACTTTCATGATAAAAACACTCGACAAACTGATATAGAAGGAATATACTCCAAAATAATAAAGGCCATATATGATAAGACTACAACCAACATCAGACTCAAGGATGAAAGGCTGAAAGCTTTTCCTCTAAGATCAACAAGACAAGGGTGCTCACTCTCACCACTCCTACTCAATATAGTTCTGGAAGTGCTATCCAGAGCAATCAGGCAAGAAATAGAAATTAAAGACATCCAAATTAGAAAAGAAGTAAAACTGTCTTTGTTTCAGGTGATATGAACTTATATAGAGAAAATCCTAAAGACTCCATCAAAAAATAATTAGAACTAACAAATTCAGTAAAGTTGCAAAATATAAAAATCGATATGCAAAAATTAGTTGTATTTTTTTATACATTAACAGTGAACTATTAGAGAAATTAAAAAAACCCATTGCATCAAAAACAATAGAATATTTAGGAATAAATTTAACAATGGAGATGTAAGATCTGTACATTGAAGACTACAAGATTCTGATGAAAGTAACTGAAGACATAAATAAATGGAAAGATTTTCTGTGTTCATGGATTAGAAGAATTACTGTTAAAACGTCCATACTCACTAAAGCCATCTATAGATACAAGGCATCTCTATCAAAATTCCAATGGCATTTTTCACAGAAAGAGAACACATCATAAAATTTGAGTGGAATCACTAAAGATCTTAAATAGCTAAAGCAATTCTGAAAAAGAATAAAATGGGAGGCATCATACTTCCTAATTTCAAACTAACAATAAAACTATAGTAGTCAAATCAGTATGGCACTGAAATAAAAACAGACACATAGGTCAATGGAACAGAATAGAGAACCCAGAAATAAACCCACACATATATGGTCAACTAATATTTAATCAGGGATCCAAGAATACTCAATGGGCAAAGGATAGTCTCCTCAACAAATGATGTTGGGAAAAGTGAATAACCACATGCAGAAGAATTAAAGTGGACCTTTATCTTGCACTGCTCACAAAAATAACTCAAAATAGATTAAAGATTTAAACATAAGAATAGAAACCACAGAGCTCCTAGAAGAATCCATAGGGAATGAGCCCTTGGACATTGATCTTGGCAATGACTTTTTGATTTGCCACAAAAAGCAAAGGCAACAAAAGCAAAAATTAACAGTGGGACTACATCAAACTAAAAAGCCTTTGCACAGAACAATCTACAAAATGATCATCCTACAGAATTGGAGGAAACATTTGCAAATCACATATCTGGTAAGTGGCTAATATACAAAATATATAAAGAACTTACATAACTGAATAGCAAAAGGAAAACAAAACCCCAATGATCTAATTAAAAAATAGGCAGAGAAACTGTGTAGATATTCTTCCAAAGATGACATACACATGGCCAATATGTACATGAAAAGGTGTTTGACACCTGAAGGATCTAGAAAAAGAAAAGACAAAACCAGAAATCAGTCAGATGAAAGGAAGTAATACAGATTGGGGCAGAAATAAAATAGAAACTAAAAAACCAATAGAATGGGTCAATAAAACCAGGAGTTGGTTCTTTGAAAAGATAACTGATAACATTTTAGCAGACTCCTCAAAGAAAAAAAATGGGCTCAAATGAAAATAATTGAAACAGAAATAACAACTGACATAGAAATACAATTATGAGAGATTATGAAACAAACAACATATATGACAACAAATTGGACAACCTAGAAGAAATGGATAAATCCTAGAAACATATAACCACCCCAAACTGAATTGGGAAGAAATACAAAATTTGAACAGACCAATACCAGCAATGAAATTGAATCAGTAATCAAGAACTCCAGATAAGCAGAAGCCCAGGACCACTGACTTCACAGGTGAATTCTACCAAACATTTCAAGAAAAGTAAATATCTATTCTTAAACTACTTCAAAAAACAAAAGAGGAAGGGGAGTTCCAAATCATTCTATGGGGCCAACATTACTCTGATACCAAAACCATATAAAGACACTACAAAAAAAGAGAACTAAAGGCCCATGTTTGATGAACGTAGATGCAAAAATCCTCAACAAAATATTAGCAAATTGAATCCAACAATACATTAAAAAAATCTTTCACCACGATCAAGTGTGATTTATTCCTGGGATGCAAGTGTGGTTCAATATTTGCAAATCAATGTGATCCATCACATCAACAAAAGATAAAAAAAACAACATAATTTCAATAGATGCAGAAAACTTTTTGACAAATTACATCCATTCATGATTAAAAAAAAAAACCTCTGCAAAGTAGGTTTAGAGGGAATATACATCACTAAATAAAGGCCATATAGGAAAAACCCACAGCTAACATCATCCTCAATGGGGAAAAACTGAGAGCTTTTCCCCTAAAGGACAGGAACAAGACATGATGTCCACTCTCACCACTTTTATTCAGTGTAGTACTGGAATCCTAGCCACAGCAATCTGATGAAAAAGTAGATGAGAAAGTCTGATGAGAAGTAGAACTTCTTTACCAATTTGGTACTATAGCAGAAAGCTGCTTTCACAGGAAGGAAGGACCAAATCAGGTAAACAGGTAAATTGGGCTATAGGCTGCTGGCTGGCTGTGTTGCAGGTGAAGCAGCCCAGAGCGGAGATGATTAACAAAAGTAAATGTGCCTTGTTAACTCTGAGGTCACATGTCCTACCTGTCTCATCCTTTAGGCTAGCTAAGGTAAACAGAGGTGGTGCCTCCTGTAGGCTGTAAACAACCTTCCGCCTGACTGCCCAGAGCCAATATTTTTTTTTAACCCAAACCCCTAACCCCAAGTATCTTCAAAACCCCCTTTCCCTCACATCCACAAGTTAATGTTCACAGATTCATTGTCTCTTTGTGCATGTCCATGGCCATGTTTGTAAGCCTTCTGATCCTAATAAAAACAGGGCAAGGACCCTTATTCGGGGCTCTGGTCTTTTCCCGAACATTAGCCATCTCTCACTTTTCATCCTGCATCCTGCTCATTTGCTGGCTAAAAGAGAACTTTAGACTTAGAGTCTACGACAATACACAAAAATAAACTCAAAATCAATTAAGGACTTAAATGTGAGACCTGCAACAATAAAAAATCCTCAAAGAGAGCACAGGCAGTAATTTCTCTGATAATGGCCATACCAATATTTCCCAGGTATGTCTCCTGAAACAAGGGAAACAAGCAAAAATAAACTATTGGGGCTACCTCAAAAAGCTTTTGCAAAGCAAAAAAAACAAAACAAAACAAAAACACAACTTACTGAATGGGAGAAGATATTTGCAAATGACGTATCTAATAAAGGTTAGTATCCAAAATATATAGAGAACTTAAACTCAATGCCAAAAAAATTCCGTTTAAAATTGAGAAGAGAGAACAGTCATTTCTCCAAAGATGACATACAGATGCGCAACAGACACATGAAAAGATGCTCCACATCACTTATCATCAAGGACATGCAAATGAAAACCACGAAGTATCACTTCATACATGTCAGAATAGCTAAAATCAAAACCACAAGAAACAACAAGTGTTAGCAAGGATGTAGAGAAAGGGGAGCCCTCTTGCACTGTTGGTGGGAATGCAACCTTATGCAGCTACTGTGGAAAAGAGTATGGTGGTTCCTCAGACAATTAAAAATAGAACTACCAATCTTCAAGCAGTTCCATTACTGGGTATTCACCCAAATAATATGAAAACACTAGTTTTAAAAGATATATGCACCCCTGTGTTTATTGCAGCATTATTTACAATAGCCAAATTATGGAAGCAACTCAAGTGCCCATCACTAAGTGAATGGATAAAGAAGAGGTGGTATATATCAAGTGGAATATTAGCCATAAAATAATGAAATCTTGCCATATACAACGACCTGGATGGAGCTCGAGAGTATAACGCTAAGTGAAATAAGTCAGAGAAAGATAAACATCATATGATTTCACTCATGTGGAATCTAAGAAACAAAGAAAAAACAGACAAACCAAGAAACATACTTACAATTTTTTTTTAACGTTTATTCATTTTTGAGAGGCAGAGCATGAGTGGGGGAGGGGCAGAGAGACAGAGGGAGACACAGAATTCGAAGCAGACTCCAGGTTCTGAGCCATCAGCACAGAGCCCGACACAGGACTCAAACTCATAAACTGTGAGACCATGACCTGAGTCAAAGTTGGACACTTAACCAACTGAGTCACCTAGGTGCCACATCCAAGAAACATACTCTTAACTATAGAGAACAAACTGATGGTTAACAGAGGGGAGACGGATGGGGCAACAGGTGAAACAGGTGAAGGGGATTAAGAGTACACATCATGAGCATAGAATTGAGTCAGTATATTGTACACCTGTAACCAATATAACACTGTTAAGTATACTGGTATTAACATAAAAAAATACCAATTGGAAAATGGGAAAATAAGAACAGGATATTAAAGAGAAATTGCACTCCCATATTCATTGCTGCATTATTTATAATAATATATGGAAATAATCTAAGTGTGTGCCAATGGATCCATTTATATACGTATGGATAATTTTATCTATATACAAATACCTAAAAAAGATTATAGGGGTGTCTGGGTGGCTCCGTTGGTTGAGCATCCTGAGCCTTGATTTTTGCTCAGGTCATGATCTCACAGTTTGTGAGATTGAGCCCTGCATCAGGTTCTGTGCTGACAGCATGGTGCCTGCTTGGGATTCATATTCTCTCTCTCTCTCTACCTCCTACTACCTCAAAAATAAATAAACTTTAAAAAAGATGATGTATATGTATTAGTTATATATATGATTATATATAAAGAGGGAGAATATATACAACAGATATTATTTAGCCCTGAGAAAGAAGGAAACCCTACCATTTGTGACAATGTGGATGAATCTGGAAGACATCATGCTAGGTGATAGAAGTCAGAGAAAGAAAAATGCTGCATGATTTCACTTACATGTGGAAACTAAAACAACCAATCATAGAAACAGCAAGTAGAGTGGTGGTTATTAGGGGCTGGGGATGGGAGAAATCTAGTGATGTGGTCAAAGGGTACAAACTTCCAGTTATAAGATGAATAAGTTCTGGGGATCTAATGTACATTTTGATTATGCTTAACCATGCTATATCATGAACTTCACAGTTGCTAAGAGACTAGATCTTAAATGTTTTCACCTCCAGAAAGAAATGGTAATTATGTGATGTGATACAGGTGTTAGCTAATGGTATAGTGGTAATCATTTTGAAATATATATAAATCAAATCAACATATTGAACACCTTAAACTTTTACAAGCTTGTATATCAATTATATCTTAAGAAAGCTGAAAATAAGAAGTGTGACTATAGTATGATGCCATTTTTGCAAAAAAATATGTATATGTAAGTACATAACAAATTGGGTGAACACAAAATTGGCGGGGAGGGAAAAGAACAATAATTCAAACAAGGCCATTTCAATTCTATAAGAGAATGTTGATAACTAGCAGAGAATACTACCTTACTGCCATTTACAAAGTTTCCTTTATCACCTCCTTGTTCCTCTCAACTCTTTCATACATTCTGCTTTGAAACCTGCCTGTTCACCAGGGACAGGCAACTGGTAACATTATGGGAAGATTGGTTTAGTCTCCTTTGTAGTCAGGGAGTTATATATTAACTCAAAATGAAATAGCAAACAGATGTGAGATTTACAAACATTAAAAATTCTGACAATACCAAATGGAGTCTGGAGTGTGGAGTGATGTAAAATTTCTTACACTGCTCCTGAAGCACATTGGTAGAAACACTTTGGAGAGCACATGCCAATTTCTGGTAAAGAATAAACATGTATTTCTCATCAATTCCACTTGCAGGTATATATCCCAGGCTGTGTTTCCTAAACAGCTGATGCCCTGGAACAATCACAAGGAGTACATAGAGGGTCCATGGGATGTGTAAAAGTTTTGAGAGAGAAGACTTCAGAATTAAGTTTTGCAGACCTACCTAACTACTTAAAAGCAGGTGGGTATTTCTTTTGATTTTTTTTCACTTGGCAATGTATCAAGGACATTTTTCAAGTTACTGCATACAGATTACACTGTGTGGGGGCACCAGTCATTGATGAATTTGGATCCTTAGAAAACTAATGTCAAAAATGCAACTCAGGCACTCTCTGTAATATCTGAAGACAGATTTATTTGTAGCATACTTTTTCTTATATTCCTGAAACTCTTCCAAATTCAAAAGACATAGGCTTGAAGTGATGTTATTTCTGGTACTCGGGTTTTCCCACAGTAGGTTGTTGGTTGCCTATTACATGTTTCTTCTATGTGGCTTTTTTGTTTTGTTTTGTTTTCAGGAATAGAATTTAGTAATTCATCATTTACATATAACACCCAGTGCTCATCCCAACTATGTTGCCTTTCTTTTTAAATGACCAAGCTGTTGGTTCTGTTGTTGGAACTTTGCATCCAAGGTACTCTGCACTTGAATAAACCATATACATTCCTAGGGGATAATGGGAGGCTTCACAAAGTGGTGTAGCCCTGATTCTGTTTTTTACCTTGTTGTTGCTGACATCACATTCTATCTTTCCTGGATTGTTCTGGATGATCTCTGAAGTCCAGGAAAAACCAATGATGATAAACACACATCAGTATAGCCTATAGGCCTTCTAATGCTACAGTGAATCCAGCGATCTGGAGGCCTACTCAATACTCAACAGGGGGATACTGGCTTTGTTAGTATCAATTGACAATTCAAAGAACCTTGTATTAAATACTCCTTGAGCTCACTGGATTTGGGACTGTGTGTGATTGTGTCCTCTTTTCATCCCTCTAAATAAATGTAGGCTCCCTTTAGCTGGCCTGGGTTCCATAGAGTTGTCATTATATTCATACTTTATTGCCCTCCTTCGTATTTCTGGTGGTCAAATGGGGACCATGAAATTTTTTTATTGATCTGTTTTCTAAATGTCATGAGAAAAGATGAGTGTTTAATAAAGGAACAAGGCACAGGAGCATTTGGAAATTTTTGAGACCAAACACACTAGATTTAATAGATGTTTTAGATGTATATTTGTAAATTTAGGTGTTTGTACCACTGGGTGTTCTAACTAAACAATGAGTTATTCTAGGTTTAGCAGGGATTAGGGACACCTGGGTGGCTCAGGTGGTTGAACGTCTGACTTCAACTTGGGTCATGATCTCGTGGTTCTGTGCTGACAGCTCAAAGCCTGGAGCCTGCTTCAGATTCTGTGTCTCCCTCTCTTTCTGCCCCTCCCTCACTTGAACACTGTCTCTCTGTATCTCAAAAATAAGCAAACATTAAAAAATTTTAAAAAAAGGAATTGGGGTCCCTGGGTGGCTTAGTCAGTTAAGCGTCTGTCTTCCGCCTAGGTCATGATCTTGCCATTCCTGAGTTCGAGCCCTGCATCTGGCTCTGCTGACAGCTCAGAGCCTGGAGGCTGCTTCGGATTCTGTGTCTCCCTCTCTCTCTGTTCCTCCCCTGCACGTGCTCTCTCAAAAATAAATAAAGATAAAAAAATATAAAAAAATAGGAACTGGACTTCATTCAGGTAAGATTTTCCTTAGACAGTAATAGAAATGGTGGTGCCTTTGCTACTCTTATTTATAGTTTAACTGGAACAAAAAAAAAAACCATTCAGTTGTGTAATTCTGCATGTTCTTAATGGGACTAGAGGAATGGATGACTGCTTGCCCTTAAAACCATACTTCCACCCTTCTATCTTGGAGTAAGTCATCTACCTGGGACAAGAAAATGGCTATAACAGTGAGAAGGTGAAGAACTAGAAAGATTAGTCATGCTGACAGCCAAGTGTGGTTCTTCTATATTAAAGATAACTTAATTGAAGAATTAAAAACTTCTAAGTGTTCAGGTGATTAAGATTTTTAAACCAATAAGAACACTCATTCTTAAAGTGATAGTTTCATTTGCATGACTCTAACCCCTGAACACTATTAAAAAATTATATTTAAGAAAAAGAAATAAAAGGCATAGAAATAAAGAGGCAAAAGTATTTACAGACATGATATATATAGAAACACCTGAAGACTTCACCAAAAAACTGTTTGAATAAATAAATTCAGTAAAATTTCAGGATATGAAGTTAACATGCAAAAATCAGTTGTGTTTCTACTAGTAACTATCAGAATGAGAAATTAAGAAAATCTTATTTACAATTGCGTCAAAGAGAGTAAAATATCTGGATATAAATGTAACCGAAATGGTGAAAGACCTGCACACAGAAAGCTGTGAAAATGATGAAAGAAACTGAAGATGGCAAAAATAAATGCAAAGGCATTTCGTGCTCATAGATTAAAGTATTGTTAAAAGGTCATACTGCCCGAAGCCATCTACAGATTCAGTGTAATCCCTATCAAAATTCCATTGGCATTTTTCCCAGAAATAGAACAATCCTAAAATTTGTATGGAACCACAAAGCACTCCCAATAGAGCAATCCTGAGAAAGAACAAAGCTGGAGGTATCACACTCCCTGATTTCAAACTATACCACAAAGCTGTAACAGTATGGTACTGGCATAAAAACAGACCCATATCTTACTGTAACACGATGGAGAGCCCAGAAATAAACCGATGCATCTATGGGCAATTAATTTACATCATAGGGGCCAAGAATATACAATGGGGGAAAAAGTTCTCTTTGATAAATGGTGTTGGAAAAACTGGACAGCCACATAACAAAAGAATGAAATGGGACCCAATTTTACAGCATACACAAAAATCAAAAAATGGATTCAGACTTGAACAGAAGACCTGAATTTCCTGTCAGGGAATAGATGCACAATGAAAATCAATGTATCAGATATAACATACCCTAACAGTATCAGGCAGCACTTGCCTAGGTCTATTCTTGCAATACCTTCCCCTGCTTCAGTGCCTGTCATGAAATCATATCAGATTCTCACTAGTACATGCTTTGAAAAATACATTGTTAGACAACTATCTGCACACTATGTCCATTTGTAGTATGTGGCAGAAAACCATTATATTACTGCTTCCCAAAGTTCAAGGAGCATCATACTTAACTGAATATTTTGACAAAATAAAGATTCCTGGGACCTATTGCTAGGTATATTGATTTCAAGAGTCTTAGGTTGGCTCAAGGAAATCTGCCTTTTTAAGAAGCCCACTAGCTAATTCTGAAGTAGTTGGTCTGAGGACCATGCTTTATCAAAGTCCTCTGCATTTAGGGACTGCTCTTTCAAATGGCCATTAATGACAATAATGAAAGTAACAATAGTTTTAAAGATACGGAAATTTTCTCTGCTTACTTTGTACATCAAGAAACCCTTAGTAGCACTTAAGTATTCATTTTCAATGACTCTTGGACAAAGTTTTAGAGGAAAACTCATTAGGCTTCAGAAAAGGGTTTGTATACAGCCAGTGATGCAGGGATAGGAACCCATTCCATTCCCAATTTGTCAAATCTGAATCAAATATACACATTATATGAATTTTTAGAAAATGTTTGAATGTAGGTACAGTGTGTTCTGGGATAATGTGCATTTCTGTAATTCATGTTGCTTCAACATGATTGGTAATTGCCTTAATCTGTTAAGGCTGCTATAACAGAATACCATGGACTAGGTGGTTTATAAACAACAGAAATTTGCACAATTCTGGAAGCTAGGAGTTTAAGATCAAAGTGCTAGCAGATTAGATGTCTCGTGAGAGCACTGTTTCCCGGTTAATAATGCCACCTTTTTATTGTGTCCTCACATGGTGGAAGAGGCAAGAGAGCTCTCTGGGGTCTCTTTTATAAGGTTACTAAGTCCCACTTAAGAAGCCTCTACCCTCATGACCTAACCAATCTCATCAATGCCTACTTCCTAATACTATCACCTTGGAGATTAGGTTTTAACATGAATTTGGGGGTGGGGGACACATTCAGCAATAGCAGTAATGCACTGTAATATCAAAACAATACTGAATTTGGATTGGTTAATCCAGGATTTTCCCAGTGCACTAATCTTTTACACTGCCGGGCAACAGGAGCTGAGCATAAGATGCATTACTACAGAGGAACACAGCAAGGTACAAAGAAACTCAGGACTGTTCAGAATCCCATCGATATTTTCACTCTTGGCTGTGCTTGGCCGCTGCCCTGCCTTAAAAGTCTCCCTTGGTTTTTGCTAATCCTTTTGAATGTTGCCCTTGTTACTACAAAGCTCAGTGGTCTCAATCCTCCTGTTACCCCCCTTTCCATCAAGCTACTATTAATTCCTGCAACAAATACCTATAGTTACTGTGCCTATATTAACTATGGTAGTTATTCATTAGGGATTTAACCTTTTAAAGTATGTTAGTATTCGTTTTTTGTTGTTAGCATTCTGTAAGTAAAATTGCATAAGTTTGAGCGATCTGTTGCTAATCCAAATTTTCTTGCAAGCCCTGTCACGTGTCTTGTGTAATTTTGTAGAATGCAAGGTGTTCTGGAATACATATATTGCATTGGAGCAAAAACACCTATGTTATTTTTTTAAAATTTACATCCAAGTTATCATATAGTGCAATAATTATTTCAGGAGTAGACTCCAGTGATTCATCCCCTACGTATAACACCCAGTGCTCATCCCAACAAGTGTCTTCCTTAATGCCCCTTACACCCATTTAGCCCAGCCCCCCACCTAACACCCCCTCCAGCATTCCTCAGGTTGTTCTCTATATTTAAGAGTCTCTTATGTTTTGTCCTCTTCCTGTTTTTATATTGTTTCTGCTTCCCTTCCCTTATGTTCATCTGTTTTGTATCTTAAATTCCACATGAATGAAGTCATATGATATTTGTCTTTCTCTAACTTTGCTTAGTATAATTTGCTCTAATTCCACCCATGTTGTTGCAAATGGCAAGATTTCATTCTTTTTAATACTCCATTTTATTATACCATGTCTTCTTTATCCATTCGTCCAGCGATAGACATCTGGGCTCTTTCCATACTTTGGCTATTGTTGATAGTGCTGCTATAAACAGGGTATGTGTGCCCCCTCAGAACCACACACCTGTATCCCTTAGATAAATACCTAGTAGTGCCGTTGCTGGGTGGTAGGGTAGCTCTATTTTTAACTTTTTGAGGAACCTCCATACTGTTATCCAGAGTGGCGGCAGCAGTTTGCCTTCCCACCAACAGTGCAAAAGAGATCCTCTTCTCCTCATCCTCACCAACATCTGTTGTTGCCTGAGTTGTTAATGTTAGCCATTCTGATTGGTGTGAGGTGGTAGTTCATTGAAAAACACCTATGTTCTTAAGAAAAATAGAAATAATCATCTATCTACATGCTGTTTGAAGTCATTGAGGTTTTTGTTTTTCTCCATGAAGAGGAATCCTGAAGAATGGATGGGTTTTGGCTTTGAGTTTGCAATCATTAAGTATTGTTTTTCTGCACCAGATCAAGAGGTTTGGTTTATGAATCACCTAACTTCTTACAGTGGCAGATACACAATTCTTTCAACTGTGCTTCAAACTGTATACCTATCAGTTGAATATGCTGCTCAACTTCTGTCTGACAAACATATAGTTAAAGACTCAAGAATCAAGCCTGGAACCCAAAACAAAAGTATGGAAAGAAAGAGGTAGATTTCTTTGAGGGATCTTGAAGATCTGAGGTACTCCTTAGAGGCCTGGGGTTTTTGTGGCATAATACATAATGAGAAATTTTAAACCACCTTAACTATTTTTAAGTGTACAGCTCAGTAGTGTTAAGTATATTCACACTGTTGTGAAATAGATCTCCACAACATCATCTATACCCATTAAACAATTTCCCTCCCTGCTCCTCATTCGTTTTTTTTTTTTTTTTATTTATTTTTGGGACAGAGAGAGACAGAGCATGAACGGGGGAGGGGCAGAGAGAGAGGGAGACACAGAATCGGAAACAGGCTCCAGGCTCCGAGCCATCAGCCCAGAGCCTGACGCGGGGCTCGAACTCACGGACCGTGAGATCGTGACCTGGCTGAAGTCGGACGCTTAACCGACTGCGCCACCCAGGCGCCCCTTTTTTTTAATTTAAATTCAAGTTAGTTAACATACTGTATAGCCTTGGCTTCAGGAATAGAACCCAGTGATTTAGCTCTTACATGTGACATCCAGTCCTCACCCCGCAAAGTGCCCTTAATTCCCATTACCCATTTAACCCATCCCCCACCCACCTCCCTTCCAGAAACTCTTTGACTGTATTTAAGAGTCTCTTATGGTTTGCCTCTTTTTATATTATTTTTCCTTCCCTCCCCCATGTTCATCTGTTGAGTTTCTCAAATTCCACATGAGTGAAATTATAGGATATCTTTTTTTGACTTATTTCGCTTAGCATAATGCCCTCTAGTTCCATCCACATTGTTGCAAATGGCAAGATTTCATTCTTTTTCATTGCTGAGTAGTATTCCATTGTGTGTGTGTACGCACATACACACACACATCACATCTTCTTTTATCCATTCATCAGTCGATGGACATTTGGGCTCTTTCCATACTTTGGCTATTGATAGCACTGCTATAAATTGGAGTGCATGTATTTTTAAAAAAATTCCTGACCATTTGTCAAACATGGGGTGAACTGTGTTAATATCTAAAATCACTTTTAGTTTGCAATGTCATAAAAAATTCAGAGAACCAGGGGAACTAACTTGAACCAGACATGGGACAAATCCAGGAAGAGAGAGAAATATCTTCAATCCTAAGTGTAGAAATGTTGTCAGGACACACTATCAGAATCCGAGGTGTATTAATTCAAAAGTCCCAGCAAGGAACTCTTTGACAGATGTTAAGGGGGCCCTAGGACTTCAATGGCAACTCTGGAGCATCCACTGCTTCTTTCTGTTGTGCTTAGTGGTGCCATGGTCCAGCAAGCAGAGTACTAAATTAGGGGTGTGGTGCCCTGGCAACATCTTTCCTATTAAGTGGCAATGAGTGACTCATGAAGTCTAACAGCACTGCAAAGCTCATGCAACAAAAACAGATGTCCCTCATCCTCAGAGAGTTCTCTCCTTCTGAATAATCTCAGTGAACAATCCTTTGGGGATATTTAGATGACCTTTTTCTTGAGACATCATGCTGCTTTATGCTTTCCTAAATATCTGTATAATTACGTCAAGGCATCAAATCTGTTTAGTGTTCTTTGATGTGGATTACAGATCTAACTCACTGCTTCGGTCATGTTTATCTCAATACAGAACTTTAAACTTTCTTCCATTAACCCCCAACCTCCACCTGGATCCAAGCAGAGCTTACTCTTCCTTCTCCTCCTCACCTACTCTGCTACCTTCCATTTAATAATATAAATGGGGAGTCTTCTGACCTTTTCATCCTAGAAGCTTTTTGCAGGGATTTTAGAACCATTTTTCTAGCCAAAGATGGTGTTAAATTAAAGCCTGTTTGGTTCCATATTTAATTAGCAAGACAGACTTTTGCTTGTATACTTAAATCCCATTTCATGTTTTTTAGAAAGAAATAGTGACTTAATGACTACAGAATGTAATACTTTTTAGAATGATACTGTGTATCTATAAGGTGCTGGGGTATATATATGTTTTTTTCTTTCAAATATGTAGCTCTTTTCAAAAGGCATTTGTTTAGAATGATATATATTTTAGAATGATAAATATAGAAAAACTTACTGAAAAGGAACTCATTACTTTTTCTGTAAAACTCACTGCTCCTCCATGTATTTTTTGACTTGAGAGGCTTATTATCCACATTATAATGCACCCAAACCACCCAAGCTATAAATCGAAGTCACCTTTAATAGCTCTTCCAATTGGTCTCCAAGTAGATTCTCTCTCAAGTTCCTCTCTCAAAATCACTCCCATTACCTGAACCTACACCTTCAACATTTCCCTCTTGGGCTATTTCATGATGTTCCTGATAACCCTGGCTTTAGTCTCTCCCTTCATCAATCTGTTTGCTTCCACAGTTGCTACAGATAGCTTTGTTAAATTCAGGCATCTACTGAGGGACCTCTAACGCAATCCATTGTGTGGAGGATAAAGTCCAAACCCCTTGGCAATGAGTCCAAGGGCTCTGGTAATGCACCTTATCAGCATCACCTCCCTGCCAGTTACCCCAGCTCCAGACACACTGACAGACTTAACACTCTCAGCCTCCACTCCCTGGCATACGTGGTTTCCTTTGCTGGAAAGTCATGCTTGCTTCCTTACTATCTCCCTTCTACTGCCAAACATAGCAAGTGTGAGGTATATATCTGGATTTTGTGGGGGACTTGAGGCTTATACAATTTGGGGGGCCCAATATAGGAAAAAGTACACAATTATGTATCCTCATAATTTTTTATAATTAAAAGTAGAGACAGGGCTTTGTTTGGAAGGGTGCCAGGCAAGTGAAGAAGTCTGAAGCTTCAGCTTGGTTAGTTTCCTGGTAAAACTGCCTCTGAATTATTGCCTAATGACTTTTATTGAACTATTGTTTATTTTTTTTTTTCTTTTTTTTTTTTTTTATAACTAATTTTTTTTTTAATTTTTTTTCAACGTTTTTTATTTATTTTTGGGACAGAGAGAGACAGAGCACGAACGGGGGAGGGGCAGAGAGAGAGGGAGACACAGAATCGGAAACAGGCTCCAGGCTCCGAGCCATCAGTCCAGAGCCCGACGCGGGGCTCGAACTCACAGACCGCGAGATCGTGACCTGGCTGAAGTCGGACGCTTAACCGACTGCGCCACCCAGGCGCCCCACTATTGTTTATTAAACGTTGTCAGTCTGGCAGAGTGACTAGGACAGTATGTGTATATAAAGATTTGTTTAAAGATTAAAATCCTGCTCACCTCCAAAGTTAGCTCAAATGTCACTTCTCTACATTTTTCCATAATTTTTCCAGTTTATTTGCTGTTTCTTCCTTTTTCTAGAGTGCTTTGTAGACACATTTCATGTAATACTTTCCACACTACATGGTAATTGATTGTTTCATGTGAACCAGTATCCTCAAATTTTGGCCTATGTCAGAATCAGCTTGAAGAATTTGTTAATCTCACTCCTAGAGTTCCTGATTCAGACTGGGAGCAGGGTTTGAAGATTTACATTTTTAATGAGTTCCCAGGTGATGCTGATGGGCAAACTGTACAGAAGCTACATCCCAGTCCCATTCATCGTAAGCACATTCCTTGTTTGTGATCGATGCTTAAATATGTGTATACTAAACAGAAAAGCAATTAAGCAGATTATAAAATTTTAACTTTCTAGGGGTACCTGGGTGACTGAGTCAGTTAAAGTGTCTGACTCTTGATCATGGCTCAGGTCATGATCTTGCTGTTTGTGAGATCTAGCCCTGTGTCGAGCTCTGTGCTGACAGCATGGCCCATGCTGGGGATTCTCTCTCCCCCTTTCTCTCTGCCTCTCTCCCTCCCTGTCTCAAAATAAACCAAAAATTAAAATTGAATTCTCCAGTAATGTGATTAACAATATTGAGTAATAATATGTGGTCTTTCTAGTCTTTGATCACATTTTAAAAGGAAAGAAGGAAAATAAGCAGAATTTTAAAGATTCAGACTGTTCCTTAAATTACATATTCTATGTAGTACTCAGGGAAATGTTTATCAACACCAGATTCTTATTCTAGAGAAGGGCATATTATTTTTCTTATTGCAAAGATAACGACCAAAGAATTAAAGAGTATCTATAAGATAGTACTTGATTAAAGTTATACCCATGAGTTTTTAATATTAAGAACATGTTCTATATGGCCAATAAAAATACTTAGTATTAAATTCCATGGGGTTTAAGATGTATACAGTGATATTAAGATTTTGAAAAAGCAGAGGAAAATGACAGAGTGGAGGCAGAGTGGAGCATAATGTTAAGAAACTTTTATGAATAACAAAAGAAAACTTGTTCAACAAGGAAAAAGCTTTTTAAAAATTTAGGGCAACACTTGTACCAACAGGAAATAATCAGAAATACACTGCTTTTATTTATCTAAGGATTTAGTTTTCTGAGGAGTAAAAGGGAGAAAACAGGAGAGAAGAGGATGGAGGGCGAAGTAAGAAGATTTGAAAGATTATGAAGCCCATAATCTTATGAAAGATTTTATAGTATCATTTCGAGAAAGAATTACCACTTCCGACACCAGAAGTAACTGCTCTCACTAGCCTGAAGGGCTGAGATTACTAGGGATTAAGGACAAGGACAATCCAACATTCCTAACGTAGTGTGTTTCTCTGTGTGGAGCTGCAGTAGGTCCCGGAGGATAGAAAACGGGCACCATTGCCCAATGCTCTGGATCCCCCTTTGGGACGGAACTTGGCATTGGCATTAAAATTGGAAATTGACAGGTAAGGTTTGGAAAGACCATAACCCTAATTTACCGTTGGGACCCATGACCTGGAACAAATAATTTTAAAATTATTTTTAAATTTTAATTTCAGTTTTAATAGCCATAAAGATTGGTTACATCGTGTATATAAAATAGAATACCCCATGGGTAAATTACTTAGTATTTATCTTGGTATGATCAAAGTTTTATGAGAGCATAGAAGTCAGTGAAAAGAATCAAAGCTTCTCTCCACTTTGTTCTGAAGCAGACTCTGGGACAGACCAGTTGTATACTGGGGTTTAATGACATTATTGCTGGGACAGACTGATAGCAATAAATGGTAAAGGATTCCTATGGCAAAGTGAATCTAATGGAAGTGGAATAATCTCCACAGACTTGATCAAATTAAAATTTCCTCTTTTTTGAGTTGTAATTCCCTTACGGAAATCTTAAAATAGAGCCAGAGAACTGGCTTACATAATATTTCATCATGGAAAGGTGGAGAAGGAGCATGAGGCAGGCAAACCTTCCTGAGAATTCTCACAAATATTCTGCGGGAGGCTAGAGCTGGGCAATTTAAGTATAAGCACAATATTGTAAATTCCTGTTTTAAATGTCTGAAACTCCATACCTATCAAACAGCAATTGTCTCCATTTCTCCCCCTGGCCTCTGGCAGCCACCATTCTACTTTGCCCCTGTGAAGTTGACCATTTTTAAATGCCTCCTGTGTAAGTGGAATCATGTAGTATTCTCCTTCTGGGACTAGCCTAGTTCACTTAGCATAATGTCATCCACTATCATCCATATTGTTTCAAATGGCAGGATTTTCTTCTTTATGGCTGAATAATATCTCATTGTATACAGATATCACATTTTCTTTACCCATTCACCCATCGGTGGACATTTAGGTGGTTTCCATTTCTTGTTCCACTTCTTGGTTGTTGTGAATGATGCTGAAATGAACACGGAAATACAGATATCTCTTCAACATCCTGATTTCAATTCCTTTGGAAATATACCCAGAAGTGGGAAGCTGGATCACATCAGTTCTAATTTTAACTATTTGAGGAAACGTCATACTGTTTTCCATGGTGGTTGCACCAATTACCATTCCCACCAATAGTGCACAAGAATTCCAATTTCTCCACGACACTTACTATATTCATTTTTTTTTTTTAAATCTGGTAATGGTTATCTTAACAGGTGTGAGGTGATACCTCATTGTGGTTTTGATTTGCATTTACCTGACGATTGCCTTTACCTGATGGTGAGCACATTTCCATTCTCCACTTGGATATTTTATGTTGTCTTTGGAGAAAGGTCTATTCAGTTTCTTATTCATTTTTAAATTGGGTTATTTTTTGCTATTGAGTTATAGGAGTTCCTTATATACTTTGGATATTAACCCCTTCTCAGACATATGATTTGCAGATATCTTCTCCCATTCTGTAGTTTGCCTTTTCACTTTTTTGATTCTTTTGCTATGCAGATTTTTGGTTTGATATGGCTCCTCTTGTCTATGCAGAATAACTTTTTAAAGCTTTTAATTTTGAAATAATTATAGATTCACAAGAATTTGGGAAAAAAAATGAACAGAGAAGTCCTATGTTCCCCTCACTTAGAACAATACAATAACCAGGATAAGTAATATTTTACCAATTTTAGGTGATCAGAGTGTATGTATGTGTGTGTGGTTCTATTCAACTTTGTCACAGATGTACATCTGTGTAACTCCCATCACAATTAGGATATAAAACTCTTCTGTCACCACAGGGCTTTGTATTGCTAACCCTTTATAGCCACACCCATCACCTCACCCCCATCATCCTTAACCCTTGGAAATCACTAATCTGTTCTTTGCCTCTATAATTCTGTTATCTAAATAATGTTAGATAAGTGGAAAAATACAGTATGTAACCTGGGATTCGCCTCTTTCAGTACAATTCCCTTGAAATACATGCAAATAATTACATATTTCAGTAGTTACTTCCTTTTTACTGCTGTGTAGCATTCCATGGCATGGATGCACCACAATTTGTTTAATTATTCACCCACTGAAGGACACTGAACTTTCTCCAGTTTGGGGATATTATGAATAAAGCTTCTGTGAACGTTTATGTACAAATTTTTGTGTAAACAAAATTTTCGTAGAAAAAATGCCCAAGAATGCAGTATCAAATATTGGTAAAAGACCACTTGACCCTTATCTAAAAATAATCTCAATTTCCATATTTAGTATGCAACATATATAACAAACTTTTATTTAAAAAATTATGACAGAGGGGGTGCCTGGGTAGCTCAGTCAGTTGATCGTCTGACTTCAGCTCAGTTCATGATCTCACAGTTCACGGGTTCCAGCCCCGCATCGGGCTCTGTGCTGACAGCTCAGAGCCTGGAGCCTGCTTTGGATTCTGTGTCTCCCTCCCTCCTTGCCCCTCTCCTGCTCACCCTCTATCTCAGAAATACACATTAAAATTTTTTTTAAAAAGAATTGTGAAAAAGCATGTACATTAAATTTTTAAAAAATGTTTATATTTCAGAGAGTGCATGCGTGCGCAAGTGGAGGAGGGACACAGGGAGACAGAATCTGAAACAGGCTACAGGCTGAACTGTCAGCACAGGGCCCAACATGGGGCTTGGACCCACCTGCTGTGAGATCATGACCTGAGCCGAAGTCTGGATGCTTAACCAACTGAGTCACCCAGGTGCCCCAAGAGTATGTACATTTAAATATTCTTTTCATGTATTAGGAGCTGCCTTTATGTACATCTGCAGACCACTGGGATTATGCGAAAATCAGTCATACTGCAGATGATGAAATGGTCTAGTGAAGAATTTCAGTTAGCATTTATTTTTTAAAAATTTTATGTAATTTTAATGTTTATTTTTGAGAGAGTGTGAGCAGAGGAAGGGCAGAGAGAGAGGGAGACACAGAATCTGAAGCAGGCTGTAGGCTCTCAGCTGTCAGCACAGAGCCTGACACGAACCACAAGATCATGACTTGAACCGAAGTCCGAACCTTAACAATTAAGTCACCCGGGGGGCCCCTGAGTTGGCATTTCTGATCACCCTCTATGATAAGCAGAGCTTTAAAAATCAGACTTTATTCCTTTCATCTGTATACCTTACTTACAGCATACGAAAACTTTTTAAAATACCTCTTTCCTTTCTTCCAAATCCTTCCAAGTTAAACAAATATGATCACGCGGTTTATAATGAAATCATTTCCCCCAAGCTCTTAAAACAACCAAGCTTTTGAGTGAAGAATTAGAACAAAGCAGCACATACATATAAGTAAACTGAAATTCATAAACAGAACAGGAGCTGGCTACTTACTAAAGCTTGCAAGAGTGTTGCTCACAATGTAGACAAATATTAATGGCTTAGTAGAGGTTTTGCCTATGGCTTAAGGGTCTGAGATGCCACAGGAATAGAAATATCACTTTATCCCCATGGCTTTTAGCAGAATGTTACTGTCTGTACTTAACATACAATAATTGGTTTAATACAAAAACACAGATTAATGTGAAACATGTATTAACACTTTTGAGTCAATTATAAATGAATTAGAAGAAAAACCAAATCTGAAGGGCCCATTTCTCAATTACAGGGCAGAATAAAGGTAATTAACTTGGTTAAAATGATAAAACTCCACTTGTAGAGTTCCATTTTTTGTTAAAGTTTGTTTGTTTATTTATTTAGAGAGCGAGCATGCATGTGAGCAAGCATGAGCTGGATAGGGGCAGAAAGAGAGAGGAGAGAGAATCCCAAGCAGGCTCCACACTCTCAGTGCAGAGCACCATGCAGGACTTGAACTCCCGAACCGTGAGATCAACAGTTGGATGCTTAACTGACTGAGCCACCCACGTGCCCCAAGTTCCATTTTTATTTGAACTTACGAGTAATAATAATAAAAGCTAACAACAAATTGAATTAAAGTATATAATTTTTGAGGTTGTAAAATTGTAAAAAGGATATTGAGGGTCATACTCATGGCACCCCTTTATGAAATACATGTGAATCGATATTATAATAAACAACTTAAGGAAAGTAACCTGTTAATACTTCATCAAATTTAATATGTTGTGAGTTTGGTGCTTTCTTGATTTTATCGGGAGGTATCAGTTGAAGATTTTTAAACCTGGCTGGCAGTGACTTAGAGCATTATCAATTTTAAGACATCCCAACTGCAGAGATGTTAAAATGTGAAAACAATGTGCATCTTAAAATAGGTAACGTGGTCATCAAATAAGCCCTTACTGAGCATCTTCTCTAGGAGAGGCACTGTCATAACTCCTGGGCATACAGAAATGAACAAGATACAGTTCATATGCTCAATAAGTTTGAAGCCTGGGAGGAGAAAAGTAGACCAACAATTTCACAGGTAAAGAGTAATGAGCTTATAAGTTCTCACGTTAAATTTGTTTGAAACACAAGGAGAAACCTTCTGGTAACATCATTACATAAGGGATATTGATTATACCATAGCTAAAAACTACAACTTATGGTTTTATGAGCAAACAGGGAATAACCTGGAACAGTCCTTCATTTCTCAAGCACCTGCAATATCACTTCCCCACAGCCACTTTAAAGTTTGTCTATTTTTGAGACATTAGAGTTCCAAAAACAAAAAATCATTTTCCTCTTGAGTATCAAGATTCAGAAATGAACCAATATTCAGCTCATTCTTTTCTCAGATATTTTACCATCCTGCAGCTGAAGTAAAATATAACATTTTAGTCCCAAAGGAGAACTACTAAAAATAAAGATAAAATAATGACTTGGTCTTAAAATAACCCCAAAGACAGTGCGTGTGCTCAATTCAAGTCCCCCAACATTGCTGAGTAAACAACATAATCATTTGTGATAGAGACCATGGTGATGTGCAAACCTGAATCCTTCACTTTCTGCCAACCATGCTAGATTCCTGAAGAGTGGTGTGTGTGTGTACTTAACAATTGTGATGTATTGTGGTATAACAAAAAATAAATACGTGGTCTTTGTCCCTGGTTCCTGTCACAGAGTTCCTAAAACCCTTACAACATATTATCTTTTGTACGCTGATGAGGACTCATGGTGGGGGTGGGGTATAAACAGCTTCAGATAGAGGCTGGTTGCCAGAAAAATCAACCATGTGATTAGAGATTAGAATTTTCAGCCTCACTCCCTGACCTCTGGGGAGGGGAGAAGAGCTGGAGATCGAATTCAATCGCTAAGGGCCATTGATTTAATCAATCACGCCTCTGTAAAGAAATCTCCATTAAAACTCCTGAATGATGGGGTTTGGAGAGTTTCCAAGTTGGTGAACTTGCTTAAGGGCTAGGAGGGTGGAGTGTGTGCTCCCCCCATCGCTTGTCCAATATATTTGGCTGTTCCTGAGTTGCAGCCTTTCTAATAACTTGGTAATTTAAGTACTTTCCTGAGTTCTGTGAGTCATTCTAGCAAATCATCAAACCTGAGGAGGAGGTCATAGGCACCCCTGAATTTGTAATTGGCCGGACAGAAGTGTGGGCAGTCTGGGAACTCCAACTGTAACTGAAGGTGGGCCAGTCATGTGGCACTGGGCCCTTAACCTGAAGGGTCTGTAGTAACTCCAGGAGTTAGGGTCAGAATTGAACTGAACTTCTGGACACCCCGTTGATGTTGGAGAACGGAACTGATACGGAAAAACGACATGTATTTGGTGCCAAGGAGAAAACCCACAAACAAATTGTATCACATTCACCCTTTTTTTTCTGTTCAAATGATGCATTTCTGTTGGAATTGCTTTGGCTAAGGAAGTGGGAGGGTAAGTGGTAGGAGTCCCTGCCAGGCAGAGCCTTAAGAGCAGTGTTTGGTTCCCTCTCTCCCATCTGTCATGATGACAGGTATTCTAAACAGAGACTGGCTCCTTCAGCCTGGGTCTCAGAATCAGAATCAAAATGATGCCGAACAGAGAGCCGTGGATGAACTGTGAGCAAGAAATAAATCTTGTTAAGGCATAACTTGTCTCCACGGCATAACCTAGCTTATTGTACTAAAGTTCAAGTGATACTGGGGCACCTGGGTGGCTCAACTGGTTGAGAGTCCTACTTGGTTTCAGCTCAGGTCACAATCCCAGGGTCATGGGATTGAGACCTGCATAGGGCTCTGAACTGAGTATGGAATCCACTTAACATTCTCCTCTCTCTCCTTCTCCCCGCCCAGCCCCTCTCCCCTTCTTGTGCGTGCTCTCTCTACACACACACACACACACACACACACACACACACACACACACACACAGAAAATAAAGTTCAAGTGATATGAGAAAAGCAACTTATTATAGCAGCTAGACTTTATGCAGTTGTGGGAACTGGGGAACGAATGTGTCACAGGGTCACAGGGTGTTGCCTCTGATCTCCTGGTAAGCCTGGAGCCACTGCAGGTCAGCAGGGCTGGAGGAGGGAGAGGACAAAGTGGAATCTTCCTGTCCCCTACTGCCTCGGGCCTCTACCACGTGGGTATCTGCAGAAGGAGCTGACATTCTATGTTAAAGACCTGCGAGTGCACCTACACAGAATTTGAAGAAGGTGAGGGAGGAGATTCACGGGACCTGAGAAGCTGTGGGCCAGGCTGCTGCCCCATGGACACAGTGAGGGTGAACTGCTACAGGTGCCTGTCCCCCAGCTCAGACCTCAGAGCCATCTGGCTCCTGCTTTACCTCAGTCTTGCTTATCTTCAACAATTTTTTGTGGCCAGTCCTAACTCAGAACTGGATGGGAATTCTGAGAAGTATAGTCCCAGCTTAGCCTCACTACACATACAAAAGCACCACCGCTATGAACACACTCCAGGGAAAAAAATCATGCTCTACTATAAGCTAGAGTTCTCTTCCCAAATCCTTACCTGGACTCAGACTTTGGCAAACCAAAAGGGGCCATTTTTGAATGTTCAACTCCTTTTGTTTCCATTTTCACAAAACCCAGACAAAACCAAGGCCAATGATCGGTTGCTCAGGCTCTTTGTCATAGGACCATATCTGATCCTGGTACTTGAGATTACCACTTGGACTATCGAAGGAGAATAAGGCTCTTTTCCTGCTAAGGCCTGAAGCTGAGCCACCTTTCTCTGTATGTCCTTACCCATTCCTGCCAGACCCTGCAAGCATGGGGAAAGACAGGATAATTCAAAAGAGCTTTAAATCCCATTAAGTCCCATTTATAGTTCTTTATCTGTCCCCTTAAGTTTGTAACTCTTTCAGGGCTACATTTTATCTCTGGATCATAAAAGGATTCTTTGCTTTTGGAGATAGGGACAAATAGTGAAGCTTGAGCACCTCCAGAAGTCAGAGAGTGTCCTGAACAAACTTGATTGTACTGCAGTTAACCAATTGCCAGATTAATGGGCAGTCTCCATGTTCTCTGGAAAGGAAGCGACTAGAACCCAAGACTTGGATGCTTCAAGCCTGTAGGTTATTCTCTACAAAGGATCTTTGCATCTCTGCTCTCACCGTGAGTTGCATGCTAAGAATTAGTCATATTTATTCTTAAACCAGTTTATTATGCTTATTAGACCAACAGGGTATGAGCGGAAGTAATGCGTGCAGCTCCCATTTTACTCCTTACAAATGTAGTTGCTGCCCCTTATGTATCTGTTGTTTCCAATAGTAGTCAGATTCACTCTGCAGTTTTTCCTACCCTATCAGGAACAGTGTCATTGTGAAACTTCAGAATGACCAGCACCATCTGGCAGCAAATTCCTCCATCCTTAGAGATTTGATCTCAGCTGCAGGGTGTCTGCTCAAAGCTCCTAGGGTACCAGTATCAGCCAAGGAGTGCCTTTTCTTGGGAGCCTTCCTGTAAACTTCTCAAGTCTGATACACTTGACCCTTGAACAACACAATTGGAACTGCGTGGGTCTACTTGTGTGTGTGTGTGTGTGTGTATTTTATAAAAAGACTACAGTACTGTAAATGTATTTTCTCTTATGAATAACATGGTCTTTCTTATAGCTTACTTTATTGTAAGAATGCAGTATATAATACGTGTAACATACAAAACATGTGCTAATTGGCTCTTCTTTAGACCACCTCATATCTTTTATAAACTCTTAATGGCTTCCTACTGACCTCAAAACAAAAGTCCAAATTTTCATCCTTTCCTCAAGGTCCTGTATGAACTTTCCCAGTGCTGTGACTCTCAGATCTATCTTACTGCTTCTTCCTTCCATTTACTCTATATTCTAGCTAGACTAGCTTTATTCCTGTCCAAACACCTAAGCTCAGATAGGCAAATCTGCCTTCGCACTTACAATGATCATTGCCTAGAATGTTCTCTCTTCAGACCTTTGTATGACAAGTTATAACCTTATCACCTTCTTAAGGAGGACCTTCCTGAACTTTGAAAGAATCCCATTCTATTTAATCCTATTTATTTCTTTCACAGCATTTACCACAGTCTATAACTAGTTCTTCATTTATCTATTTTCTTCTCCATGTCTAGAAGATAAGCTCATAAGAGCATTCATTTTTTTTCTCTCTCATATTGATTACCCTACCTCTTTAAGTATCTACTGAATAAAAAGTAAATTTAGCTTTTGGTACTAAAATATGTAAATCGATTCAAATTGATTACCCTTATCCTTCAAAGGAACCCAGAAGCTCAAAGACCTAAATATAACATTTTTATTCTTCTGTGCCTACTCTGAGCAAATGGCCAACTATCTTCATAGGGTGGACCACTCATGTGCTATGGTAAGTCAACTTAGAAAAAGATCAGCAGCAGGGGGGTTAAGCATAGTTTAATGCAAGACCTTGTCAGAGCAAAAAAGAGCTGTTGCAAACTGTTCTACAATGTGTTTGATCCTAGCAACACACATCACAAGTCTTGTATGCTTACAGCTGTTCATCCCAATTGGTCACACTCCCATCATGAGCCTAAAAGGGTCTGTAAACATGCCTTGAACACTGGCTCAAAAGGAAAAAGGTACAATTTTGTCAAGCAAGCAAAATTTTAATGCCAAGTCCAAGTCAATGAAATTGAAAAAACTTTAATGAAGCCCTGTCAAATTATAGTGACCCAACAAGCTTTACTGTACTAACATGGACTCCCTTGCTTTTCAAAATATATCTGAGGCCCCCTTGCGTCAGAGGGTTGACTATTACAGTGTCATGAAATCAATGTTTGGGCCTGATTTACTATATTATACTTTTTGAGAATTGTGGTTCGTTTTTGAAAAATGTTTATTTTTGAGAGAGACAGCATGAGCAGGGAAGGGGCTGAGAGAGAGGGGGACAGAGGATTCAAAGCAGCCTCTGCACCGACAGCAGCCAGCTGATATGGGGCTTGAACTCACGAACTGTGAGACTATGACCTGACTTGAAGTTGGATGCTCAATCAACTGAGCCACCAGGACACCCTGAGAATTATGTTTCATTAAGAGTCAGCTGAAATTTCTTTTTGCCCCTATATGTTGGCACAGTCTTGTTGTACCAGAGCTGTACCATCAATCATATTTTTCTAAACCATTTAATGTTTATATACATGTGACTTAAGATTGATAAAAAAATTTATCTCATCATGCAGGAAGTGATTTCCCAACTGATTATTCAAGTCTTCTACTTCTTCCACTGAGAGTATTTATCTCCACCCCCCCCCCCCACCCAACCACACATAGGTAACTGGGTAGAAGAAATTAACTAGGCAAGTCTCATCTGTAAATTCAATCTCAGGATGATGTTACCAGCCTGACCACAAAACCCCCACTGCTCCATGGCCACAATACCCTACAATCATGCCCTTCTGAAGTATAAGATTTAGATTTCTAAATTGTCTTCAGATTTCTGCTCATGTTCTGTCACTATCATTTTATAGGAACAGTAGAATTGACTTTCTTCACTGTCAATATCCCAAGTCTATTCAAATTTTCCAAGTGTGGAAATACAGGCAAGCTTACTTATTCTGTTTAGATTTCTAAGGCCTTGACAAAACTCAGTATAAATACCTTTTACATCACAGCTTACAACCACAGACATCATGCTTTGAGTCATTTAGAGAAAGAGACAAAATGGGAAATATGTAGTATCAAAAACACATGATTCTATACTAGGACTTTCTATTGCTGATGATCTGGACCAAAAAATATCCTTTGTTTCCCAGATGTACTTTTGGCAGAACTCTGGTTCTAAACCACTGCACAGCGAGATGGAGAGGACACTATAATTATGAAAGAAATGATGCTTGTTTGACAGTGCTTGCTAGGCTCCATCATTTATGGCATTTAGTATTGCTCATCTGATTTACAGTCTCCCTCAGTAGGACAAAGCTACACTTTCTCAAACTTGGATTTCTCAGACTTCCTACCCTCTAGTATAGGTATGTGTTAGGAAGAAATACAAAGCTTTCAGAAGTAGATTAGTTGACGGTACTCTGTAAGGCCTTTGATCTTCCTAGGGGTACAGAACAATGGCCCCTGCGGAAAGTAAAAGGCTTTTTAAAAATTTTATTTATTTATTTACAGAGAGAGAGAGAAAGCACGTGTGTGTGCCAGCCAGGGAGAGGCAGAGGGAGGGAGGGAGAGAGAGAGGGAGGGAGGGAGAGAGAGAGGGAGGGAGGGAGGGTGGGAGGGAGGGAGAGAGAGAGGGAGGGAGAGAGAATGAGAATGAACCCAAACAGGTTCTGTGCTGTCAGTGCACAGAGCCCAATGTGGGGCTTGATCTCATCAACATAAGATCATGACCTGAACCCAAACCAAGAGTCAGAAGCTTAACCAACTGAGCCCCCAGGCACCCTGGGAAAGCCTTTGTATCATGTAATAAACTATATTGTTAAATGGTGAAGAGAAGAGGCTCAGGGGTAAGGGGCTCTAGAATCACTGCTCATTCTCTTTTATAAGAAGAGGCTCACATGGAGGAGAAAGGGTGGAACTGGAGGAAGTGGAGTTTTGCCAACTTTTGAGCTGTTTCTGACTTTTTCACTTGAGTGTTGACATCCTAAGTGACCATCTCACACCAGATCCTTAGGCCAGGAAATGGACTGCTAGGGCATCTTCCATTTTCCTTCTAGATCCCCCTTAACCACCTGTTTTGTGATTCCGTACTTTTATGCTACCCTCTGCTCAGTCCTAGACCCTTGTTCACCCAAACATTACAAATAAAAATATTTCTCCACCCATGTTCAAAGCAAATAATTATTGAGACATCTGGGGGGCTCAGTTGGTTAAGGGTCTGACTCTTGGTTTCTGCTCAGGTCATGATCTCATGGTTCGTGAGTTCAAGCACCACGTCAGGCTCAGTGCTGAGCCTGCTTGGGATTCTCTCAAAAATAAATAAATAAATAAGCTTAAAAAAATTAATTTGCTGCATCAAACCTTGATTATTTGAAACCACATTGTAAACATGCAAATATGGAAGATTCTATATAGTTGACCTAATAGACAATTTCTAAATCTCTTTCAATTCTTATTGTAATTCATCTTAAATTTAACTATCTAATTTTTAACACTTTTGATGTCTCTACAATACCCTCAGACATATAATTACTACAAATTACTGTAGAACAAAACTCCTAAATTTTAATCTTGGTGATTTAAAGCTCTCTGTTTAATGAAAAAATACATACCAAGAAATCCACTAGGCATTGCCAAGGATACAAAATGAGAATAAGATTCCTGCTTTCAAAAAATTACAACCTAATTGAGAAAATGTATGTGCAAAAATAACTACAAGGCAGATACATTACTTATGTCTCCTTTGTGGCACATAACAGTATTATATAATAAGCATTTATTACATGTCAGCACTTCACATCTCTTATCACGAGTCCTCCCAAAATCCTAGAACAGAGACCTTGGTATCTCCATTACAGATAACAATAGCAACAAATTTCTACCAGTGACAGGTGCTTTGTATACATGATCACACTTTATCCCCACAACAACCCTCATTTTTATAAATGAGTGCCAGTGGTTTACCCAAGGTCAAAGGACTAGTCAGTGGCTGCTATGGTATGAATGTTTGTAACCCTGTCCCAAATATACAGGTTGGAATAGTAACACCCAATGTGACCGTATTTGACCTTTGGGAGATGGTAAGACCATGAGGGTGGAGCACTCAGGAATGGGATTAGCACCTTTATGTAAGAGGCCCAAGAAAGCTCTTTAGACCCTTTCCACCAAGTGAGGACACAGTAAGAAGTTGGTAATTTGCAACTTAGAAGAGGCCCTTAATCAGAATGTGACCATGCTGGCACCCTGATCCTGGACTCCCAGGCTCCAGAACTGTAAGAAATAAATGTCTTCTGTTTACAAGTTACCTAGTCTGTGGGGTTTTGTTCTAGCAGCCCAAATAGACTAAGAGAGTGGCAGACCCAAGTTTCAAACCCAGGTCTAACTAAATCCAGTCTTTTTTTTTTTTTTTTTTAGACTATGCCATGTGCCTTCTTAGGAAAAAGAGCTCAGAGAAAGTAGCTCATCAGAGTTCATGAGGCTCTTAAGTGGCAATAAGGGCTAAAAGATTTATTTTACTTCAAAGTACATGCTTGCTTTCTTTTCCTCTTTGTCCTATTCCTTTCCCTTCCTGGACAATTCATCGCTAAAGTCACAAGGTTGGGCAAAGCAAGGTAGGAGTCCTTGTTTGGGCACGGGGTGTGAAAATTCAGAACCTGGGCAGGGTCATGAGGGTGTCTTCAGGACATTAAGGAGGATTTCCACATGTTTGGTGGTGGCTTGGCTAGGGTTTTAGGGTCCAAATAGAGTGAGGAGGGCATTTGGGATATGCGTTTGTAAAAGCAGGTGGTGGTGGGAATGGGTTACATACTAGGGATTGGTCAAATAAGTAAATGTATTTCAAGTAATGGAAGTCCGGTTTCTCAGTGCCAAAGGGGCATATAAACAAGGAAAAGGACAAAATAAAAACAGAATAAAATTAAAATAGGTGTTAATATAAACCTACAGTTTTCAATTTAAGTAGATACAAAAATAAATATTCATGTAAATATCAGAATGTATACATATGTTTATGCACATGTGTTTCCTAGCTCTGGTATTAGTGAGCTCACCTGGTACCCAGATCTTGGCTTCTAAATGCCATATTTCCCAATAAGAGGAACCAGGACTTTTTGAGAAATGGCTAATTCCAAGGCTGGGGCAAGGAAAAATACATCATCAGTTGATAACTTCCTTTTGTGCCAGAAAGAAAATAGCTCAAAAAAATGAATGGAACATGTCAAAAGGCAGAGAAGCCAATTTAAAGGGGCTCCCCCTGGCCGAATATAGGACAAATTTAGCATCAATTTAATATGATAGCATGATAGATTCAATCTATTGAATAAAAATAAGCCATTAATTTCTATTAATGTAAATATGTAGATTGACAAAAGTTTTATGAGAAATGGGACATTATAAAGTGCCTCCCTACAAAGTACTTAGTGAGAAAACAGTGGAGAAGCCTGGCAGACACCTTCTCAATCAATCAGGTAATCACCGTGACCCATCATCAGCCAAGGAACACACTGAAACTCGAACCAGCTGGGATAGAAACATGGAGAACACAGTAGCCTTCTCTGATATTCTGCCAAAGCAGCACAACCATATTCTAGTCATGAGGAAACATCAGGCAAACCCAAACTGAGAAACTCTCTACATAATAACTGGCCTGGAATCTTCAAAAGTATCAAGGTTGTGAGGGTCAAAGAAAGCCTGATTTCAGACTGAGGGAAACTAAATCCAGTCATGTGATTCGGTCCCAGGTGCTTTTACTATGCAGATTATTTTTTATTGGGGGAAAACAAGTTGAGTGAGGTCTGAAGTTTTGATGGTGGAAAGGTACTGGAGTTAATTTCTGATCACGAGGGTCCTGTTAGAATGTCCTTGTTTGGAGGAAGTACACTCTAAAGTGTTCGGTGTAATGGAGCAACTTACTTTCAAATAGTTCAGGGAAAAGACCCTTTGTACTATACTTCCAAGTTTTCTGTAAATTTAAGATTGTTTCAAAAGAAGCAATTAGAAAAACATACTCTCACTTGTACTATTCTGCTTTTCTTTTCAAAGCAGATGTTACCACCATCTGGTTGGGCATAGAGGTATTAAGTATATTTTACACTTAGAAAAGTCTTCATGGAGGAGATGGAATTTGGGGAGAATTTAGATAGGTAGAGAGGTCTAGATGGAAACCTTTTTTTTTGAGAGAGCGAGCGAGCACATATGTGAGTGAGGGGCAGAGAGGGAAAGAGAGGGAGAAAGAGAGAAGCCGGGCTCACCTGATGCAGGGCTGGAACTCATGAACCAAGAGATCGTGACCTGAGCCAAAGTCTGATACTTAATTGGCTGAGCCACTTAGATGCCCCAAGAAGGAAACTTTTTTATGTAAAAAAAAGCAGTGTGTTCAAACACATTTAGTACTTCTCCACCGCCTTACAAACTAAGTTTTTGAACAGGGAAGTAGGATGTAGAAAAGTTGCTAAGACAGGCACTAGAGTTAGACCAGGATTCAAATGCTGACTTTGTCTTTAATAATGTGACTCTTGACTGTGTGAGCCCCAGTTTCTTCATCTGTAAAATAAGAAAGCTGATGTTTGTGTGTTTGAAAATTAATGTAGTTATGTATGTAAAGGGTTTAGCATAGTTCCTGCCACACGGCAGTGCTTGCAATGATGATAACAAAGGTGTGGACAGTGATGACGTGAGCCATGCATTACAGAAGGTAGTCTGTGTTGTGTAGAGGGATTGGGATTGGTTCAGAGTGACCCTGAAAAAGGTGGAGCAGTTAGGAAGATGTTAGCAATTATCCAGATGAGAGTAGTGGGCTGGCTGTTGGAAGAAAAGGATGTGAGCAAATGAGAATTTGTTCAGGTAAATTCTACAGGTTTAAAACCATTAGATGCCAGGTGGTTGCTGGAAAGTTAAAGACTCCTCTGAGATGCAGTGTCTGGCAGAGAGAGGGGAACCGTGTTAGTACTGATTAGGGAAACTGAAAGTCACTGTGGTTCCATGAAGGAGAGCCCTAAGTTCCAATTCTCCCCACCTAGGCCCTTCTGACCTCATTAGTAGAAACACGTCAATAGACTTACGCCTTTTGGCTTATTATAGCTTCTTTCCTCCTGCTGTACTTCTTTCTTCTCCGTGTCTCTGTTCCTTGCACATTCCACTCAAGCACTCAAAGCCCTATACTTTGCTCAGGACTTGTTCAAAATTCGTGCTTTTTCCAGCCTGAAAAGGATGTGTGATCCAATCACCATTGCCAGTGCTGATGTTTGAGAGTACAAAAACTTCCCGATAAATTGTCCTTAGACCAACACCACTTTCAATGCAGCTCCTTACTCTGCGTGTGTTCATGAATTATACGTGCAGCTGGTATCATGCCTTCTTATAACTGATGTAATATATTGCAACGGTATGGCTCTTTCCTCTCTATACATTGTGCTTTACCCACACGGTGGCAAGCTCTTCTGGGGCAGATGTTGTATTCTCACAGCAACCATCACTGTGATGAGCACAGAGTAGTTGCTCAATGAATGTTTATAGAACTGAATGGAGTCAAAAATTAGGTGACAAAATACTAAAACCCAGTGCTAAACAGGATGTGAAATAATGCTTTCTTTAGTTAAAACAGGAACTGTAAAAATATATGCACTAAGCAACTGCTCCCGTGGAAATGAACTCTGCTGTCTGAGAACACAGGCCTGGAGCCAGCTTCCTGAGTTGCATTTGGATCATTGCTCTGCTGCCTCCTAGCTTTGTAATCCTGGAATTATTAGTAGCATTTGACACTTAAGATTTTTGCATTAAATTAGATCATTTTGTAAAAAAAAAAAAAAAAAAAAATCCAGAGTGCCTGCCAAATAAGAACTCAAGGGAGGTTAGCTATTACGATTAATTTTATCCCTAAAATTTTTGGATAGAAAATGGGAAAGTATAGCTCTGAAATTCTTTCAGGGAGGTCTTTTTTTATTTAATGTTTATTTCTGAGACAGAGATGGGGGTGGGGGGCAAGCAGGAGAGGTACAGAGAGAGAGAGAGAGAGAGAGAGAGAGAGAGAGAGAGAGAGAGAGAGGATGGATCTGAAGCAGGCTTCCCACTGTCAGCAGAGAACCTGATGCAGGGCTAGAACTCACAAACAGAGAGATCATAACCTGAGCCAAAGTCAGCTGCTTAACCCTCTGAGCCACTCACGTGCCCCAGGGAGGTCATTCTTACTAAGATACTTCAGCTGGGGAGCCTACTAGACTAGTCCATTCAGGCTTCAGGTAAGGAGAAGAAATCATTTTATATCGAGTTCCATTTCTTGATTAGCATTACACAAGGCAGGCTGTGGAGCTCAGAGGGAGTGGGTACAAAGAGATCAGACTCAGCCTTAAAATCTCACTCCTGTCCCTTAGTAAGGCCACTTTTTCCCAACTTGTTTCTACAACTTCCCTCTAAAGCTGAAATTCTGAATATTTAGCCCATAGCTTTCAGGACTGTCTTTGGTGCTAATTTGAACTGATTTCCACGGCATTCTCTGGGGGCACAGAATGATTTATCCACTGCCCCTTCCATGACTGAAGCAGTCATCCTGGGGTGGAAGTCTATTTCATATTTTGGGGTTTGGGGAGCTCATTGGTGAGCCACTTCTTCAAAGCTCTCAGTATGGAGGAGCATTTTATAGTGTTTTACTGGCTCAAATTACTTGTGTTGAATGTCCGTTAAGAGGTCCCAGGGCAGGGGCATTGCCTAAATTGTTCACAGCTGTACCTCCAGTACTCAGAAAAGCATCTGCTACATGGTAAGCGCTTAATGTTGAAAAAAATGACATGACTGCCCCCAGAAGAGTTTATAATTTTGGTGCCAAGACAAATTGTAGGTGTAGAAAACAGAAAAAAAAAAAAAACCATGCAATTCGTCTCTGGCTCTAGAAGTAAAGCGAGCTGAAAACTATAGTGGTTAAACCCAGATTTCTCTAGTCTCTGCCTATTATTCTTTTACTCTCCCGAAGCTTTTTGTTGGGGGAGTGGGACAGGTAGCTTGTGCTTCCACTGTGATGCAAGCTAGTTAGTGGCCACTAAAGCTATTTGGGTGTTTTGATGCTTTACAGAAAGGACTGCATTTAAGATGTTAGTTTATTCTGGGGCGCCTGGGTGGTGCAGTCGGTTAAGCGTCCGACTTCAGCCAGGTCACGATCTCGCGGTCCGTGAGTTCGAGCCCCGCGTCGGGCTCTGGGCTGATGGCTCGGAGCCTGGAGCCTGGAGCCTGTTTCCGATTCTGTGTCTCCCTCTCTCTCTGCCCCTGCCCCGTTCATGCTTTGTCTCTCTCTGTCCCAAAAAAAATAAATAAAAAACGTTGAAAAAATTTAAAAAAAAGATGTTAGTTTATTTAATTGAGGCTTCCTACTTGTGCCTCAAGAATATACCCTTATATAAAACTTAATTCTTCTCTTACATAAATGAGTTCTCAAAGTCCTAAGAAGATCAGCATAGAGCTGAATTAAATGCACAGAATGCTTATAACCACCATATCAGTAAAATGATTATGCCCATTATCCATTAGAATGGATATGTCTGTTTTCCAGTACTATTCTTGCATAAAGTGAATTTTCTAATGTAAGAAGGCTTAATTCAGCTCATTTTACACATTAAGTATGATGCTGATGTATTTTAATTAGTAAAATTACCAATTCTATTTTTAAATGTAAAATGAGCCATAGTGTGGCATTATGCCCATCCTAATAATGATCAAAACAATCATCGCAAACAAGAGTGATGTTGTCCTTTAGAAGAATTTCAAAAGAATTAGTCGACTCAGTGTCAAAAAATATTTACTGAGAAATGAATTAATCACAGTGTGGTCTTCTAAACATTTAGTATGTAACATTTGATCAGATCAGCCATGCCATATGAATTAAAGCTAGAGACATATCTAAATCAGCATGACCCCAAAACATATTAAATATATTGGATAATGGAGAGCAGGTGAGAGACAATTAGAGAGAAGATCTGGGACAATGCCATGGTTTTCCCCACCCGCCCTGAGGGTTTTGCTCTGTTAGGTATGCTGTAAATGACTGCAGAATCCCCTTCAAAACCCAGATGTACAGACTGTGTGTAAACACTTCAAAGGAGGAAGACTGGAAGAATAATGGGACACAGAAAAACAAAAATGATGAGGAATGTTCTGTCAGCATGTGATTAAAAAACCCCATACAGATCTGGTAGAGTGTACGTATTTCTGAAAATGACACTCACTTTGAAGTCTGTCCTTTAGTCCTCTATTAGGCTAAGGGCCTCCCTTACTGCTGACAAGATAGTTCAAAGGAAGCACCTTGCACTGCTTATGAGGGACACGGCTAGCACAAGACACTCCAGAGACAGAAAAACAGAGTGGCTAATGGGTAAGAAGCCACAGTCCTGTACAAAAATACCACTCTCTTTGGTTTTCAAAGGAGAAAACTGCTTTGAAAAAAGACCTTTAGGACTGTAAATTCAATGGTGGTTACTTGCCAAATTGCTATCAGTGTTTTCCAAGGGAAAACAGGATGAACAAATCATTAGTTAGGATTGATCAAACTACCTGGGGGTCTACTCTAAAACTGTGGTTTGGTTTCTAATGCAGGTTTGCCTCAGACACCCTCTCAGGGAGAGGAGACCAGTCTTTGAAATCAAATGTCATCTTCATTTTGACGGAGTTTTCAGAGTATTGGGCTCCTCATGTGCCACTTTAGAGAATGCCTCCCGCAAATACTTAGATAACAAGGGTCACTATGACAAGTGAACCCTTCCTCAGCTGTTGCCAAGGTGAAATTAAATTTTCAGAGAGAATTTCACTCATATATTGTTACAATTGACTCATGATTTTCATTTCTTTGCCTGACACCCAAATGGCTTTTGACGAACCTTCCAGGGCAAAAGCAAATTCTCACCTCTGGATATAAAAGAGCTCAAATCTCAAGGGAGAGAAGAGCCAATCGTTCACAGTTCTCCTGCTTGGCATTCTCCCTGTTCCTCACTGTTGCTTCAATACTACTACTCTTTAGTTTTCTTGCAGAAGGAGAGCATCTTCCTCCAAAGATAATGTTATTTGGATGTATCACCATCTGCCTGGACTCACTGCTGCCTTGTACTGACCTTGCAGTCACTTTCTCTCATGCCCTGAGATGGGGCACCTCTTTATAGTCTCAGCACCCACCTTCAGACAACCACCTAGAAACTATCAATGTCCATATTGACACCAAAGCTTCCACCTTCTCTACTCTCATGACCCACATCTCCACTCATGGCAGACATCCACTTTAAGAGCCATAGCTTCTAACACCTCCAACATCTTAAATTTCAGTTTCCCACTGAAAATTTGTAACCACACTTTCACCAGTCTGAGTTTTAATCTCATTTAGATATCTAGGCCCTAGATCCCTCTACTTTCTCCAGACTTCCAGCTCCCTCTCAGCCCCCACTCTTTCTTTACCCAAACTGGACACTGTGGTTGTCAGCATTTACAATAATCTCACCATAAAACTGCATGCTGTTGCACCCTCACCACCAAACCCCTAACCTTAAACCAATGCTTCAATTTACCTTCTCCATCTTTATACCCAAAGAGCCAGAGTTGCTGGAGAAATGCAGGGAATGTGTATAGTGGTTCCACTAAATGATCTCTAATCTCAGAACATTTAATGCTGCCTTTCAAGCCTCTTTCATATTCATGTACTGGAGATATTAAATGAGATCTGAAATTGCTGGGGAGGCACAGTTTGTTCTTTACATAAGAATGGCTATTGGTTGGAATAGAAGGGTGGCCACTCCATAAGCCACTCAGCAACCTATATAGTGGCCTGGCATGAAAAGGTAAGACCACCTGCACTGATAAGCTGAAACATGAGTGGGAATAATTAACTGGCATCAGAGGAGACAAGGAGAAATAGACATGTAGCGAGTAAGATTCATAGTAACAGTAGAGGTTCTTCTCTACCCACTTCTTTCTTCATAAATACGTGCTTTTATTATTTAGACAATAGGGTAAAGAGAGTGGACAAACCAGGGCATATTGGCGGGGGGGGAAGGATCAGGTGGGTGGGCATGTCCGGGGCAGATCCAGGTCTTGTGGGACCTGAAACTCATAGAATTTTGAGGTGTCCTCTTTTTAAAATGTACAAAATTAACACAGTCAAAAAAGCAAATTCAACTGCATTTAAAAATTGATGATTTGGGGTGCCTGGGTTGCTCAGTCAGTTAAGTGTCCAACTCTTGATTTCAGCTCAGGTTATGATCTCATGCATGGCTCATGAGTTGGAGCTCCACATTAGACTCTGTGCTGAAAGCACAGAGCCTGCTTGGTGTTTAGTATCTCTCTTCTCTTCCTATGCCCCTCCCCTTCTTGCTGTCTACATGTCTCACAAAAACAAAACAAAACAAAACAAAACCTTAAAAAAATTGTTGGTACTTTGTATTGAGCTACAAAAGTATGTAATCAAGTCACTTTCATATGGCAATCATTGACTCATTAATGAATAAAGTTTTGTCACAGAAACATCGGTTTCTTCAGGCTGATTAACTCAGTGGTAGTTTCACAAAACATCTTGTCTGGAACCACCAGACTAACCAGGCCAAAATGTGCTAGGTACACTACTTAGATTGGATATCATACATTGGGATAAATAAAACATATGGCCTCTCACACAAATATACTCATTGCTTGCAGAAGTGCTACAGGTTTATTCTTTGAAAAATAAATTATAAAAACATAGACGTTTTACTTCACTTAATATATATTGTGCATTTATAATTGTATGTGCTTCACTACGAAACATATTCCTAACAGCAGCAAATGTCTGTTTTGACTAGATGGTGAAGATAAATATAACTTTTGCTTACAATTACATATATTTGATGATATGAAGAATATTCTTCAGTATAGTGTCCGGCTTCATACATTTCAAACCTTGTTCCTTTAAAACTACTTCTGGACCTGGGTGCCATGGGGTGTTTACATCATGTTACGTTTTCCTTTCTGCAAAGTCATTATGTTAGCATAGTGGGTAGGAGACAGCTAGTTGTGACCTTAAGTTATATGAACACAATCCCATTTAACTCAAAGTAAACATGCCCAAAATTTCACTTCCCTTTGGGTATTGGATTCCCTAAAGACCTTTGGCCTTTTCAAAGACAAGAGAAAATGAGAGGTGGAGAGAAAGTCTAAGTGAAATGAGACAGTAATCACAAAAGATTAGTGTTAAAAATCTTACTTTTCTGATACAAATAAAAGCACGTGAACACACGAAGGGGCCTATCCATGTAAGAGGCCCTAAAGCTTATGCCTTATTATCTTTACAGTAAATTCATCTTTGGAATCTGGGCTGTTAAGTGTTGACTGGCATATAATCTGGAGGTTCCTAGGAGGGAAGGTAGGCTACACCCCTATACTAAATGAAGAACAGGCATCTTCCTAACCCTCTTTGAAGATGACAGGATCTAAGAGGTATTCAAGATCTGAAGAGTTAGGACTAAAGTGTCTTTTGAGTCAGATGAAATGGTAAGAAATTAGCTATAACCTGTTGCTAACTCAAGAGAGTAACACTCTTAGGAGAAACCAATCCCACTTAAATAATATGGATGAGGAATACCTGTGTGCTAGACCCACTCTGCATGTTTGCAGCCCAAGAGGCTGTAGCATTCTCTTAAAACTCTGACACCTGTTGGGATGAGCACAGGGTGTTGTATGGAAACCAATTTGACAATAAGTATTAAAAAAAACTCTGCCACCAAGTCATCTCAGGCCTCCTCGGATAAAAAATATGTTGTAGTCATAAATCGTCCACCCAGTATATTAACTTACTGGAGATGACGTTGTCTTGCGGAGAACATGGTTAGCAAACTTTCTCTGTAAGGGATCGAATAGTAAATTGTTTAGGTGTTGCGTGCCATAGAGTATCTGTTGCAACTACTCAATTCTGCTCTTGTGAAAGCAATAGACAAAATGCCAGTGAATGGGCATGGCTATATTCCAATAAAACTATTATGGATGCTGAAATTTGATTTGTATATTTTTCATGGGTCAAAAAAATATTATTCTTGAATTTAATGGTTAACAAATATGAAAACCATTTTCAGTTTGAAGGCTATACAAAAACAAGTGGCAGTTCAGATTTTGCTGCAGTCTATAGTTTGCTGATCTTCATTCTAAAATGTGTTCAGAAAAGATTTAGGATTAGCCTGGTGACAGCTTTTTATGGACACTACTTTTCTGTTCTACATTTCTATGCAGAGGGCATTTCTCAAATTAGAGGTAAATCTATGTATCGGCCATTTGGTAAGTATCATGCTAAAGATCCGAAACACATTTGTGGATTTCCTTCCTCAAAGTGCTCAAAAGCAACATTATGACCTTCCCTGCCTGTGACTTTTGATTGGTTAATAGTTTGAATTGGCTTGCTTATTGCTTTGGATAAAGAGTGTACATTATAAAGACATAGTACCAATGCAGCATCAGGGCCACAACACAGTTTGGTTGCCCAATTGGCACCTTGATTATCAGGATGGACTGGCCACTCTACCTGTCTGTACCCACTGGCCTCTTGTCATTGTGCTCCATATGGGTTCCTCTTATTATCATAGTCCATAAAGGCTCATTATCATGTAATCCAAAAAGGCTTTTGCACAGAAAGTTTTAGTCTCAGTTACTTATATTTTTAAGAAACATCAATTTGGTAACGGTACATAAATTAAAACATCTTTTTCATTACCTTTTAAAAAAGTATAACAAATATTACTCCTTTTATAAATCTGTATCTAAAGAATTTAACCTTTCCTTCTTTAATTTTTTTTTCAACATTTATTTATTTTTGGGACAGAGAGAGACAGAGCATGAACGGGGGAGGGGCAGAGAGAGAGGGAGACACAGAATCGGAAACAGGCTCCAGGCTCTGAGCCATCAGCCCAGAGCCTAACGCGGGGCTCGAACCCACGGACCGCGAGATCGTGACCTGGCTGAAGTCGGACGCCCAACCGACTGCGCCACCCAGGCGCCCCTTTCCTTCTTTGATTAATGCTTAATTTAAGTTGAACAAAATAAATATCCTCAGTTTATCAGATTTGTTTAAGCATTTTACCTTCCATTTATACATGTATTCAATGAACTTTACTTCAAATGCCTGACCAAACTATCTAAACAAATCCTTTCTACATAAACAGTGCAAATTAAACTTATGCATTATTCAAATTATAGACACTCTCAAGGTTTTCTAAACATTGTTATTGTTTGTAAGGGTCAGTAAATATCCAACTTTCAACTTAAAATCCCATCAATTTTATATTTTAGTTGGAATCCCCAACCCATCAGATTATCCCAATGATGATAAAACCTATACCTAAACTTAATTCCAAAAGTGCAGGTAATATGGATCTGCTTACCTTCAATAATTCTTAACTTTAAAGCTTCCTGGGGTAAAAGACTTTACCTTTTATTTAAGTCAAGGGTCAGTAAGCTCCATATAGTCTAGTGCCAAATCTGGTCTGCTTTGGTATAGCCTCAAGAATGGTTTTTACATTTTTAAATGGTTGGAAGAAAATGTATAAACAATGTTTCAGTATCCAAAAATAAAGTTTTATAGGAACACTACTACTTTCATTCATTTATTGTCTATGGCTGCTTTCAGGTTAGATGTCAGGTTGAATGTTTAAGACAGAGACGATTCGGCCTTCAAACCTAAAATATTTACTCCCTGGCCCTTAGCAAAAAGTTTGCTGACATACCCATCCCCGACCCCCATCCAGTTTTTTAAGAAGATACAAGTCAAGCTGTGCTGCTTGAATTTCAAAAACCCAAATAAAGGATCATAGAACATTTTCCCTGAAAGTCATTTGGGGACTAAGGGCAAAGAGCTTCTTTCAAAAGCTCTTGTAAGAGAAGAGCTTCTTTCAAAAAGGTTATCATCTTCCCTCTTCCATTTTCCATCTTCCCTCCATTCCATACCAGAGAACAGCAAATGGTAATGACTGAACATAGGAAGGGAAGGGAAAAACCACAACGTACTTTTTGGTATAAGGACAGAAAGATGCCCCTTGTCCCATACATCCCCCTACCTACCTGCTGTGATAGGAGGGATATAAGTCTGAGTATCCTTTTGGGGTTCTCTAGCAGCCAAGAGCCACAGGGGCACTGCTCACACTTCCTAGGAGGCAGTGCTCTGGGAGTGGCTTCCTATAATCTTGTTCACCCATCTTCTGTGTATTTTGATTTCTTGCCTTGACAGATGGTTCTAACGAAGTATTTCAGTGAAGTCTGTCTCTGGGCAACATGTCAACCCCCTAGTTTTAAGCTTAAAGTTTTAACTTCTGCTTTTCCTGTCATCATATCATTAAAAATATGTAATATTTGCATGTATGTTTTAAAATGCAAAATAGATGTATATTTGATTCATATAATTTAGACACATAACCTTTCCTCACAAACTATTTCTGCAGCATTTCTGAACCAGAAGTCAAGTCATAATTAAGCACTATGTTCACTAGGTGAGAACAGAGAAGGTTCTGACCCTTTGGTTGCCATTGCCTTTCAGTAAACTCATGAAAAGAATAGTTGAAATGCCTCCAGACTATTATTTGGGGTCCATTTTTCATATTCCAGAAAATCTAATCTCTTAAAAAAAAGGAAACATATGGAGATAGAGAAAGAGCAATAGAGAGGGAAAGTTGTATGGAGAGGAAAAATAAGCCTGGGGGATATAATCAATGTAATTCCTAATTATCAAACTGAAATCAAGGCAGGAATCCTGTAGTCCTTCCATTGTTTAATATTTTAAAAAGAGCTGTATTTTAAAAAGAGAAGCGATCAATGAATGGGAAGCTCAAAATGCCTCTTTAAGTAGAAAATTATTCTCAAACAAAAATCAGAGCAGTTTGTGGATTCTGAATGTCAAATGCTTCTTACTTTTTGAGTTTTCACTCTGGCTCAGCCCCAAAGCGTGATTTGTTTTCCAAGATCGTGACAGAACGTGGAAGACAGAGTTACATCAGAGATCAGCGTAGGGGTGTCATGACTACTGGAAATGTCCAGAGAATCTTCATGTACAATAGCTAGAAATGTGGTTTTATAATGTGTCAAACATTTTCTAGCCTATTTCAAATTTCTGTAAGCAATATTATTTGCTTTTTGTAACATTTGTGTGCGTGTGTGTGTGCGCGCGTGCATGTATGGTGAGAACATTAAGATCTACCCTCTTAAATTGCTGAGGTAGTTTTGATTGAATCTTTAAAAAAAATAAAACGAAAGTCTTTTTTATAAAGGATTTGATCAAAACTAGTTCTGGGAAGCACAGCATCCTCACTTTGGACGGACTTCCTGTGAATGAAATGAGATACTTGCTAGTGAAAGAAAGCAACACAGAGGAAAATAGACAGTAATTCAATATCAGAGAAAGGCCTATGGGGATGTAGTTTACAGAAAATCAGATCTTATGAATCTCTGAAAGCACCTACTTGGAGAGGCAGGGTAGGATGTTTAATAAGGGATGGTTGGGAGCTTTTCTAGACATTTTCTGACTCTGAAGCCTACCTAACCTTGTGAGATTCTTCAGGAGTTTGAGGGGCCATTTTATCATTTTTATATGATATATGTTAAGAGGAGGCTCACACAATGTTGTTAAGTTTTAAAAACATTTTTTCTTTGACATAATGCCAAAAGAAGCATACAGTTTAAGGATTATTACATAGTGAAAATCCACGTTACCCCACCTAGATTAAGCAAAACCTTGTGCGCACCCTTAAAGACAATTCCCCTGATTTTTATAGCAAGCACTTGTTTTTTTTTTTTTTTTTTTTTTTTTTTTGAGAGAGAGAGAGAGACAGGGAGCATGAGTTGTTTTGATTGAATGGTGCACAAGCAGGGGAGGGAAAGAGGGAGAGGGAGAGAATCCCAAGCAGGCTCCGTGCTCAGCAGGGAACCCGACACAGGGCTTGATCTCGTGACCGTGAGATCAAGACCTGAGCTGAAATCAAGAGTCAGGAGGCTTAACTGACTCACACAGGCACTCCTCTGTTGTTTTTCACTTGAGAGTTTTTTTTAATGCTTTTTTAATTATCTCACCCATTTGATGCTTTTTCTTGATATTCTTGTCACTTTGGGGATTGACCTTTTCTATTTTTTTCTCTCCATTAGCTTGGAAGTTATACCTTCTCCTGAAGAACACTCTTTAACATTTCTTTTCCCGAGTGTTGCTGATGACTTCTTCCAATTTTGTTTGACATATCCTTCCCTTGTTCTTGAAACATATTTTTGCTGGGTATATATTTGGAGGTTGGCTTCAATAAAGTTAATTTGTATGTTTGAATCCACAAAATGGAGTGTGCCCTAGTGGTCCAGCCCATGTCACAAATCTAAACCTAAGTCACTTTGCACTTACTTGTAATACCCTTCAAGGAAACCTAATACACACCAATCACAATCCTCCAACTCAGCCTTAGCTAGCTCATCTTACCCGAGAAAAGAGGACTTGATAGCCTAATAAAAAAAATCTCTGACCTCCAAGCCAAGCATGGTCCTTCCATGTTGCTCCTTCTAATGCTCTATGAGCTCTATGAAACTCACTTTTGCCCCAAATCCCTCAGGAAGAGCACCCCACTACTTGTGAGATAACCTACTGCTCCAATCCATAGATCTTTCCTTTGAAAATAGGACATTAAACTTCTCACTCAACTATTTTAGTTTTTACATTTGACAGCATTTACTGGTGTGGTTGTTCTGATTATTTTATAATTAAAATCTATCATTCCACTGACTTCTTGCTTACAGTTCTTCTACTGAGAAATAAGGTATTAATCTGTTTGCTCCACTAAGTAGAAATATATTACATTCCCCACTCTATTTCTGCTGTTGCCTTCATATTTTTTTCGTTTTTTTTATTTCAAAAAATTTTGGGGGTGCCTGGGTAGCCTGGTTCATTGAGCATCAAACTCTTGATTTCAGCCCAAGTCATGATCCCAGAGTTGTGGGATCAAGCTCTGTGCTGACAGCATGGAGCCTGCTTGGAATTCATTCCCTCCTTCCCTCCTCCCTCTCTCCCCACCACTCATGCCCACTCCTGCTCCCAAAAGAAAACATTAAAAATTTTTAAATTTTAAAATTACAGTATACTTAATATACAGTGTTATATTAGTTTCAGGTGGTAATTGGTCTGTTCAAATTTTCTATTTCTGCTTTTTTTTTAATGATTATTTTTGAGAGAGAGCATGAGTGAGTGGGGGAGGGGCAGAGAGAGGGGGACAGAGGATCTGAAGCAGGCTCTGTGCTGACAGCAGAGAGCCCAATGTGGGGCCCAATCTCACAAACCATGAAATCATGACCTGAGCCAAAGTTGGATACTTAACCAACTGAGCCACCCAGGTGCCCCTCTATCTTTCTGATTCAGTTTTGTGAGATTATAGTTTCTAAGAATTTATTCATTTGTTCTATATTGTCCAACTTGTTGGCATATAGTTTTTCATAATATTCTTTTATAATCCTTCATATTTCTGTGATGTCATTGTTATTTCTCCTCTTTCACTTGTAACTTTGTGTATTTGAGTCCTCTCTTTTTGATGAGTATGGCTAAGGGTTTATCAATTTTGTTGACCTTTTCAAAGAACCAGCTCCTGGTTTTATTGGTCTGTTCTAAATATATGCACCTCTATGTTTATCGCAGCATTATTTACAATAGCCAAATTATGTAAGCAACCCATGTGTCCATTGATAGATGAATGGATAAAGAATAGCACACACACACAATGGAATATTACTGAGCCATAAGAAAAATGAAATCTGGCCATCTGCAGCAAGAGGTGCATCCATATAGTGTCAAGTGAAATAAGCCACTCAGAGAAAGACAAATACCATATTATTTCACTCACATGTGGAATTTAAGATACAAAACACATCAACAAGGAAAACAAATAGACAAACTCTAGAGAACAAAGTGGTAGTTACCAGTGGAATGGTGGGTGAAGGGATGGCTTAAATAGTTGAAGGGCATTAAAAGTCCACTTATTATTTTATTCAATTAAGTTCTTTTTTTTTTTACATATTTTTTTAAATATGAAATTTATTGTCAAATTGGTTTCCATACAACATCCAGTGCTCATCCCAGCAAGTGCCCTCCTCAATGCCCATCACTCACCCTCCCCTCTCTTCCACCCCCCATCAACCCTCAGTTTATTCTCAGTTTTTCAGAGTCTCTATGGTTTGGCTCTTTCCCTTTTTTTTTTCCTTCCCCTCCCACATGGTCTTCTGTTAAGTTTCACTCTTATCCACATAAGAGTGAAAACATATGGTATCTGTTTTTCTCTGTATGACCTATTTCACTTAGCATAACACTCTCCAGTTCCATCCACGTTGCTACAAAAGGCCATATTTCATTAAAAGTCCACCTATTATGATGAGCACTGAGGAACGTATGAAACTGTTGAGTCACTACTGTACATCTGAAACTAATACTTCACTTTAATTATACCAGAATTGCAAATAAACAAATGAATAAATGAATAAAAACATGTAAGTGAAAGAGCAATAACCTCAAATGTTAGGTAGAGGTGGATTACAATTGTATGATTTACAAATTCTATCAAAGTTAAGTTGTTATCTATAATGAAAAATCCTGTAGTAATACACAAACATGACAAAGAAGTCAAAGCATTCTGATATGAGAAGACACCAGAACAAAAAAATACAGGACAAGAAACAAGTAACAGCAAATCTACAAACAACAAAACAATTAACAAAATGTTAACAGTAAGTCCTTACCTATCAATGCAAATCAAGAAAAAATACTTTAAATGTGAATAAAGTTTTCAATTAAAAAGATAATTTCTGCATGAATAAAAACAAAATCCAACAATATGCCACCTACAGAGACTCACTTTAACCTTAAATACAAACGTAGCCTGAGACTAACCAGATGGAAAAAAAAAATTAAGCAAATAGGAAAAAAAAAAAAAAAAAAAAAAAAAGCAGAGGTAGCTACACTCACATTAGACTTTAAAAATGTTTAAAAGGGGGCACCGGGGTGGCTCACTAGGTTAAGCATCTGACTTTGGCTCAGGTCATGGTCTTGATGTTCAAGAGTTCTAGCCCTGCATAGGGGCTCTGATCTTCTGTCTCTCTCTCTACCCCTCTCCTGCATTCACTCTCTCTCAAAAAACATTAAAAAAATGTTTAAAGGAGACAAAGAAAGTCATTGTATAATGATAAAGGATCAATACATCAAAAAGATATAACAATTATAAATACTTATGTGCCCAATATCAGCACACTTAAAGCAAACACTAACAGAGTTAAAAGGATAAATAAGCATAATGCAGTAATAGTTAATGCCCCCCTCTCAACAAAGCATAGATCATCCGGATATAAAATCAACACAGAAACAGTGGATTTGAATAACTCTATATACCAAATGGATCTATAGACATATACAGAACATTCTATAACAGCAGAATACACATTCTTCTCAGCTCACATGGATTGTTTTACCAAATTTATGAAATTTAAATCATACCAAGTATCTTCTCTGACCACAATGGCATGAAACTAGGAATCAGTAACCAGATGAAAACTGGAAAATTCATAAATACATGGAAATTAAACAACACTCTCCTGAACAACCAGTGGATCAAAAAAGAAACAGGGTTTGAGACAACTGAAAATAGAAACACAACACATGAGAATTTGTTGGATGTATCAAGTTCTTTCTGAGGAAAGTTCATAGCAAGAAATGCCTACATTAAGAAGAAACATTTCAAATAAACAACTTAACTATGAATCTTAAGAAACTAGAAAGAGAAGAAAAAATGAGCCCAAAATTAGCAGAAGAAAGGAAATAAGAAAAATAGTTGATTTTTTAAAAAGATAAACAAAATTGACAAATCCTTAGCAAAAGTAACCTTGGAAAAAAAGAGAAAACGCCAATCAGCAAAATAATGAAAGAGGAGACATTGCAACTCACACCACAGAAATTCAAAGGATCACGAGGCTACTATGAATAACTGTATACCAATAAACTGGGCAGCATAGGAAAAAAAAGGGAAAATTCCTAAAAATATACAACTTATGTAGACTGACTCAGGACAAAATAGAAATAGAAAATAGAAAATCTGGAAAGACCATTACTAATAAGAAGATTGAATTATTAATCAAAAATCTCACAACAAATAAAAGCCCAGGACTTATGGCTTCACTGGTGAATTTACTAAACATTTAAAGAAGAATTAACACCAATTCATCTCAAACTCTTCCAAAAAAGTCAGGGAAGAAGTAACATTCCCAAACTTATTTTATAGGGCCAGCATTGTCCTGATACCAAAACCAGAAAGGGATACTATTAGAAAAGAAAACTCCAGGTAAATATCCCTGAGAATTTGACGCAAAAATTCTCGATACTAGCGCACTGAAATCAGCAGCCCATTAAAAATATCATACACCACAATTGAGACATTTAACCTCAGGAAATAAGAATGTTTCAACATATGCAAATCAATCAATGCTATACATCACATTAATAGAGAGAAAAGAATCACATGATAATCTCAGATGCAGAAAAAGCATTTGACAAAATTCAGCATTTATTCATGATCAAAACTCAAATTCAGCATAGAAGGAACGTATCTCAACAAAATAAAGGCCATATATGACAAGCCCACAGTTAACATCATACTTAATGATGAAATGTTGAAAACGTTCTTGTTCCTGATATCAGGAACAAGACTGGATGTTCTTTCTCACTACTCTTATTCAACAAAATACTGCAAATCCTAGCTAGAGCAATCAGGCAAGAAAAAGGAATAAGAGGTATCAATTGGAAATGAAGAAGTAAAATTGTCTCTATTTGCAAACATATGACTTCATACAGATAAAATTCTGACTCAACAACAACAAAATGTTAGATTGAATCAATCCAGTAAAGTTGCAGGATACAAAATTAACATACAAAAATCAGCAGCATTTCTGTATACTAATATTTTTTTCTGAAAATGAAAGAAATTAATCTCACTTATAATAGCATCAAAAAAGCAAAATACTTAGGAATACATTTAAAGAAATCAAAGATGACACAAACAGCACAAACAGGAAGGTACAACATCTTAATGGGTTAGAATAGCTTACATTGTTAAAATGTCAATACTACCAAAGCCATCTATAGATTCGATGCAATTTGTACCAGGATTCCAATAGAATTTTTTTACAGAAGTAGAAAAACACTCTTAAAATTTATATGGAACAAGACTTTGAAGAGCCAAAGAAATATTGAGAAAGAACAAAGCAGGAGGCATCACTCTTCCTTATTTCAAGCTATACTATAAAGGTGTAGTCATTACAACAGTATAGTACTGTCATAAACAAAGAGACCAATGAAACTAAACTGAGGGCCCAGAAATAAAGCCAAGCATATACAATCAACCAATATTTAACAGGGTAGTCAGGAATATTCAATGGTGAAAAGATAGTCTTTTTAATAAATGGTGCTGGGATAGTTGGATATTCACATGTCAAAGAATAAAACTGGACCAATATATTATACCACTTGCAAAAATTAATCCAAAATGGATTAAGGACTTAAATGTAAGGGCTGAAGTCATGAAATTCCTAGAAGAAAACAAAGAAACACAGTTCCTTGACATAATCTTGGTAAGGAGTTTTTGGATATGACACCTAAAGCATAGTAACAACAACAAAACAAACCAAATGAGACTACATCAAACTAAAAAGTTTCTGTACAGCAAAAACAAAAAAAAAACCCATCAATAAAGTGAAAAAGAAAACTTATTAAATGGGAAAAAATATTTGCCAAACCACGTATCTGATAAGGGGTTTATATCCAAAATATATGAAGAACTTGTATCACTCAGCAGCACAAAAACAACCCAATTAAAAATGGGCAAAGGACCTGAATAGACATTTCTCCAAAGAAGATATATGAAAGGCCAATAGGTACATGAAAAGATGCTCAACATCACTGGTCATTAGGGAAATGCAAATTATAACTAAAATGAGCTATCACCTCATGCCTATTAGAATGGCTACCGTCAAAAAGACAAGGGATACCAAATGCTGCAATGGATAGGGAATAAAGAGAACCCTTGTGCACTGTTGGTGAGATTGTAAATTGGTACAGCAATTATGGCAAGCAGATGGAATATACTTAAATTAAAAATAGAACTATCATGTGATACAGCAATTCCACTCTGGGAATATACCCAGAAGAAACAAAAACACTAACCTCAAAAGACATCTGCATCCACATGGTCACAGCTGCATTATTTACAGTAGCTAAGACATAGAAATAACTTGAATGTTTATTGATGTATCAATAAAGGAATTGTGATGTATTTCCATAAGAGAATATTAGTCAGCCATAAAAACTAGGAAATTCTACCATTTCCAATAACATGGATGGACCTCCAAGGCATTATGCTAAGTAAAATAAGTCAAAGACAAATACTGTAATGTGTCAACTAAATATGAAAACAAAACCAAACTCACAGAAAAAGAGATCAGATTTGTGGTTACCAGAGGTGGGGGCATGGAGAGGAAATTGTGGAGGTATGCAGTCAAAGGACACAACTTCTATTTGTAAGTACTAGGGATGTTATATGTACAGCATGATGATTGTAACATTGTTGTATGATACATAAAACAAGTTTTTAAGAGACTAAATCTTGAGTTATCAAAAGGAAAATTTTTTATTGTATTTATATGAAAAGATGGATGTTAGCAGAAATGAAAGAGGAAATATTACAACTGATACCACAGAAATACAAAGAATCCTAGAAGACTACCATGAATAGTTACGCACCATAAAATTGGACAGCCTAGAAAAAATGCATAGCTTCCTAGAAATATATAACCTATCAAAGCTGAATCATGAATAAAAAAATCTGAACAGAACAATTACTAGTAAAGGAGGTAGAACCAGCAATCAAAAACCTCCAAGAAACAAAAAGCCCAGGGCCAGATGGCTTCACATGTGACTTCTACCAAATATTTAAAGATCAATTAATATCTATTTTTCTCAAACTATTCCAAAAACATAGATGCGTATAGAACACTTCAAAATTCACTTCATGAGGCCAGCAATACCTTGATACCAAAACCAAAGTCACTGCACAAATTACAGGCCATGATAACATACATACAAAAATCAACAAAATATTAGCAACTGAATTTAATACTATAAAATGATCATATACCCGATTTATTTATTAAAAATAATTTGTTTCTAAATAAATTGATTTTTCTTTCAGTTATCTGCTAATAGAGGTTTTGGACTACTCTTTACAAGTTCTTTACTATATTTAACACATTATACATACGGGTAATTTATATTACCAATAAAGAAAAAGCAAAAGTAGAAAAGATTGTAATCTCTTTTGTAAGTCTTTTAAAGTACTAGAACCATTATAAAGTATTATATACCATTTTTAAAAAATACTATTTTGCAGTTTATAGATCTGGTGAAAATCTTGAAAATTTTTATCTGAATTGTTATTATAATTCTCCTTATTAACCATATGGTATTTTAACATGTGTATTTTGTGCCACTTGGCTTTGACTAAGAATTTTAAAATACAATTTCTTGTATTACATATACGTATAACTATATATACGTATATAATTATATGTAAAAATACCAAGAGTAATTGGTAAGTGCTACAGCAGCCAAATAGCCATAGCAAAGAGCTAGTAGTGTGTAGCTAAAACATTAGTGCATCAACAATGTTTTGTAAACTTGGTGCTTTTACCAAGTTTCTGTAAAGCCAATGCTTTAACATCTGTTCTGCATGCATATGCTGGTTACACCTTGTTCTAGACAACATGATAATACACCTGAGTCACCTTGCCTTGACCGCCCTGCCTCCTTTGTTGCTGCACCTCCTTGGGAGAAGTCCTGCTCCTGGGTATGTTGTTTTCTAATACAAAACAACTAATCTGGAGTCTACACGCCCCCCCCCCCCCCCCGTTGTCTCCCTTATTGGGCTCTCAGACTCTACAGCACTTTACATTTGTCCTAATTACCCCAGAGTCAGGCATCAAGCAACCAGGAACAGACTTTATGCCTCAGAGCCTGCTGAAATGATCCAAACAAGCCAACCCTACATTGATTTACCCTGCCTGACCTTCTGCAGGAACGGAACAAAAGCATTTGCCATTGTACCTCCCAAATCTCCACCATGCTGACCCAAGGGATTCGCTGTGTACCCCCACTGCCCTGTAGCAAAATGTGTACGGTCTTGGGATCTATGCATATAATAAACTATGTTTTCAATCATACTTGTCCCTGGTTTTAACAAGTTGGTTTTAATATTAAAATCTATTTAAATACTTATGAGCCAATGCTGATTTGCTCCTAAATAAAATCATTCCAAAAAGTCAAACCACTCCAATTCAAGTGGAAAATGTTTGGATATTTATTTTAGTGATAGAACCTAGTGACAGATACCATTACCATGTTGAACGACTTGCAATCTTGAAAGCACCATGATGATATTCCAGAGGTTCTCACGATTGATAAATGTTAGGCTAGAGAGAAGTGCCCTTGCAAAATTCTGCTAGAAACTACAATTTGCAATCATATTATTATATAAAATGTTATGTCAATTGCAAAGTATCTTTTAACTATAGGTTTAACAGACTGACCCAGAGAGGTAGTGGAAACTATGTATCTTAATCACATTTTTATCACAACAGTTATCAAACCCTGGCTAACTGAAACAAATTAGTAATAACACAAGGCAATATTTCTAAGGACACTTTTCTTAAGAGCATCAAAGAACCATTTTCTTTTAGTTGCTAACGCAACTGATATCAGATAATGTTTGGTATTCTAAGAGTATAAAGGAGAGGGAGTGTTTATGCCAGATGAACATCTAATAATACCAATTTAGACATGTTAAATTTTTCTAATTTAATATAACCAAAAAGAATGTTTCCTCAAAGAACCTTATAAGAACAAAGAATTTAAAGAAAAGGCCATAAATAAGTACTAAACTTTTGCTGATATTACAGTATTAATCAAATATTTTTTACATAACTGAACAAGGTCTAATACTTTAGAACTTTGCCAAACACCACTTTTTACAGAGAACAGTGAGGCTCTGAAGCATGTGTACACACGTATGTAATACAATCTTGAGAATTTCCTGCAATTTATGTAAGTGGAAAGAACTATTACAAGACATCTGTGACATAATTTATAGTTAAGTACAAGTCCTTATTTGGAATATCAGATGTCTCAGTCACACTTTTGCAAATGCTATATAAATAACGTGTAGTAGACTGGCTCTGCTGGCATATGTAACATACATTTAAACGTCACATAAAAATGAATTTCTCACTTAGCAGAACTTCTCTGTAGTTCAACTGTTAATATCACAAACATCAACCCATACATATTTTTGAAATGCCTACTCCAAATATGGATATATACCTTATTTACTATATTTTTATTTTTAAACTTTTAATTCCAGTATAGTTATTTAATAAATGGTTATAGTAGTGTCAGGTATATATGAGGATTTAACAATTCCATACATCACCCATTGCTCATCACAAGTGCACTCCTTGTTCACCATCACCTATTTCACCCATCCCTCTATGCACCTCCCCTTTGTACCATCAATTTCTTCTCTATAGTTAAGAGCCTGTTTCTGTTAGCATTATACACTCTAGTTCCAACCACGTTGTGGCAAATGGCTATTATGCTAAGCAAAACAAAACAGAAAGACAAATATATGATTTCACTCATATGTGGAATTTAAGAAACCCAACAGATAAACATAATGGGAAGGAAAAATAAGAAGAAAAGAGAGGGAGGCAAACCATAAGAGACTCTTGAATACAGAGAGTAAACTGGTGGTTGCTGGGATGGGCTGGGTGGGTGATGGAAACTGAAGAAGGCACTTGTTGGGATGAGCACTGGATGTTGTATATAAGTGATGAATCACTGGGTTCTATTCCTGAAACCAATACTACACTGTATGTTAACTTGAATTTAAATTAAAAACAATTTTTAAGTCTGTTTCTTGGCTTTTCTCTTTTTCCTTTGCTGGCTTCCTTCTTAAATTCCAAATGAGTGAAGTCATATGGTATTTGTCTTTCTGTGACTGATTTTACTAGCATTATAGTCCCTAGTTCCATCCATGTCATTGCAAAGAACAAGATTTCATTCTTTTTTAAATGGCTGAATAATATTCCTTTCTGTATCTATACCACATTAAAAAAAAACTTATATAGTCCCCTACTATTAGGTATTATCATCAATGAGTTTATGTTAGTAATTGATTTATATATTTGGGTGCTTCCAAGTTGGAACATTTACAGTAGTTAGATATTCTGGATGAATAGACCCATTTCTTCTTTTGTTAGTCTTTGTTTTAAAATCTAGTTTGTCTAATAGAAGTATGGCTACTCCAGCTTCAACATCAATTAGCATGCTATAGAGTTCTCCATCCCCTCACTTTCAATCTGCATGTGTCTTTAGGTCTAAAATGAGTATTGGGGTGCCTGGGTGGCTCGGCTGGTTCAGCATTCAACTCTTGGCTTGGGCTCAGGTCATGATCTCACAGTTTTGTGGGTTCAAACCTCACACTGGGCTCTGCAGTGACAGCATCAAGTCTGCTTGGGATTCTCTCTCTCTCTCTCCCCCCCCACCCCCCACACTTGCACTTTCTTAAAATAAACTTAAAAAAATTAGTTTCTTGTAGGCAGCATATAGATGGATCTTTTTTAAGTCCATTCTGATACCTGATGTCTTTTGATTGAAACATTTAATCAATTTACATTGAGTGATTATTGAAAGATATGAATTTAGTGTCATTGTGTAGAGTTGGTGTTTCTGCTGATGTTCTCTGGTTTCTTTTAGTCTTTGTTGCTTTGGTCTTTTTTCCTTCCACTCAGAGAGCCGCCCTTAAAATTTCTTGCATGGCTGGTTTAGTGGCCACCAACTCCTTTAGTTTTTGTCTGGGAACCTCTCCTTCTATTCGGAATGACAGCCTTGCTGGATACAGAATTCTTGGCTGCGCATTTTTCCCATTCACCAGATTTAATATTTCTTGCCACTCCCTTCTGGCCTGCCAAGTTTCAGTGGACAGGTCTGCTGCTAAGCTTATGAATATACCCTTGTAGGGAAAGGACCTTTTGTCCCTAGATGCTTTCACAACTCTCTCCTTATCCTTGTATTTTACAAGTTTCACTGTGATGTGTTATGGGGTTGAGCTGATTTTATTGATTTTGAGGAGAGTTCTCTGTACCTCTTGACCTTGAATGTCTGTTTCCTTCCCTAATTAAGGTAAGTTCTCAGCTATAATTTGTTCGAATAAACCTACTCCTTTTTCTTGGTCATCTTCTGGGACTCCTATCATGGATATTATTTCATTTTATGGAATCACGGAGTTCTGTAAATCTCCCCTTGTGATCTAATAATTTCCTTTCCCTCTGTTTTTCAGCCTATTTACCATAATTTTATCTTTTATATCACCTCTTCTCTCCTCTTCTTCTTGAATCCTCATTGTGACTGCATCCAGTCGGTTTGCATCTCACTCATAGCATGTTTTAATTTCAGCCTGGCTAGTTTTTAGGTCTAATCTTACAGCAAGGGTTTCTCTGGAGTCTTCTATGATTTTTTTCAAGTCCACTTAGTCTCATGACTGTTGTTCTCAATTCTTGTTCAGATATATTGCTTATATCTGTTTTAAGCAAGTCCCTATATCTGTTTTGAGCAAGTCCCCGGTTGTGATTTCCTCTTGACTCTTCTTTTGGGGAGAATTCCTCCATCTTAGCATTTTGGCTGAGTTTCTGTCAAATCTTATGTTTCCTGCACCTAACAGTACTACTGTATTAAAAGGGAGTCATACACTGTCCAGGGCCTGGTGCTTCAGGAAGTATTTCTGGTGGATGCAGTGTGCACTCTGCTGTTGCATTTTGCCTGCTCTTTCCCACTGGTTAGGCCTCTGCAGAGCTCCTCCTTCGTTGTAGTGGGGGAGTCCTTGGACCTTTAACTAGGTGTGCTTTAATTTGTTGAAGTAAGCCTGGAAAAAAAGGGAGAGGAAGCCTGATACCCAAAAAAGAAAAGGTAAACAACACCCCCCCCCCAGAGAATAAAAAAAAAACTACAATGCTGATTCCAAAGAAAAAGGGGAAAAAAATAAAAAGAAAATTAAAAAGCCTGATCCAAAAGAGAAAGGAAATAGAAAAAGAAAAAAAGCTATGAGCCTGACTCCAAAAAAAAAAAAAAAGAGAAAGAGAGAGAGAGAGAGAAAGAGAGAGAGAGAGAAGAGAGAGAGAGAGAGAAGAGAAGAGAGAGAGAGAGAAGAGAGAGAGAGAAAGAGAGAGAGAGAGAAAGAGAGAGAAAGAGAAAGAGAAAGAGAGAAAGAGAAAGAGAGAGAAAGAGAGAGAGAGAGAGAAAGAGAGAGAAGAGAGAGAAAGAGAGAGAAAGAGAGAAAGAGAGAAAGAGAGAGAAAGAGAGAAAGAGAGAAAGAAAGAAAGAGAGAAAGAGAAAGAGAGAGAGAAAGAAAGAGAGAGAAAGAGAGAAAGAAAGAAAGAGAAAGAGAGAAAGAGAGAAAGAAAGAAAGAAAAAGAAAACGAACTGCCGGTGTTGTTTTGAAACACTTAATTTTCAGTGCACTTGGTGCATGGTGGATGTTGGCTGCGTTGGTCTTCTGGAGAAGAGGCCTGCTGCATTGGCTCAGAGTTAGTCTTGCCCCAGTAAATAAGTAGTTGCCAGGCATGGCGAGTGGGCAGAGTTTGGTGTAAGTGGGTCCTGCCTCTACTGGGGACTGTTGTGTTGCTCTTGCTCTTTCAAGTCCCATTGTGTTGGTGTTGGGGGAAAATGGCACCACCCCAATCTCTCATCCCTGGAGGGTGGATCTCCTCCCCAACCCCTGACATTCAGGCAGCCCTCACAGAATAGCAAGGGCAGTCAGCTTGCCCTGCACCACAACTCTGCTGCGTTTTTTCTTGGATGCACAGCTGGAATTCAAAACCCAAAGTCTTAAAAGACCTGGCAGTGTGTGCATTTGCTCTCCTCCTCTGGAGTAGAGCCTCTCCACACTGTGTTTGAAACCCCTTGTCCTGGAAAAACAGTCCAATGCCTGCACAGTGCATGGACTCTATGGTGTAGCACCACTAAAAGCAGCAAAGGTTATATTCCCTCTGGATGCACCTCTATCCCCTGCTGATGAAAGGTCTTTGGCTGGTACCTGCAGGGTGTTGTCTTCGGGGAGGTAACATACCCTCTTCCAGAAGTACTTCAGGAAGGGGAATTTCTCTCCCAATTACCCCTGAGATCCCTAATAGAGGCTATGTACTCCAGAACCAGCACCCTCCACCCCAGAAGCATGTGCCACAGCTCCACTCTGGGGAAAGTGATGCACTCTCAAAACCTCAGAGTTTGAGCCCCACGTGCTGTTTGGGGATTGTGGGGGGAGAGAAAAACCCAAACCGTGACACTCAGTACTTCTTGCTCCCCAGTTCATGGTCCAGAGAGGTTTTCCTCTTGTGCAAACTCAATGCTACACTTTCTCAACCCTTCTCTTTCACTCCCTTTTGTCTCTCTGTGGAAAACATTCCCTCTTCTCCATGGCACCACTGTTTTTTCTCTCCCCAAATTCACTTCCACCCATCTTCCACCTGCCACACTATCTCCCTCCAAATGTGCAGATCCTTCCACCACTATGCAGATCAATTTCCCGGGTGTTCCATCCAAATGATCTGACCTCAATACAGCTGTATTTGAGGAATAAGGAAAGCCCAGTGTCCACCTACTTCTCTGCCATCTTAACACTTCCCCAACATTTTCTTTATCCATTCATCTATTGATTGGCTTCTTCTATAACTTGGCTATTGTAAATAATGCACCAATAAACACAGGGGTGTACGTATCCACTTGAGTTAGTGCTTTTGTATTTTTTGGAAATATACCCAGTAGTAGTGTGATTACTGAATTGTAGGGTAGTTCTATTGTTAGCTTTTTGAGGAAGCTCTATACTGTTTTCCACAGTGGCTGCACCAGCTTGCATTTCCAACAGTGCATGAGAGTTGTTTTCTCCATATCCTTGCCAACACTTGTTTCTTGTGTTTTTAATTTTCAGCCAGTCTGATAGTTGTGAGGTATTATTTCACTGCTTTTGATTTGTGCCTCCCTGGTGATGGTGAGCATCTTCCCATGTTTCTGTTGGCCATCTGAGATGTCTTCTTTGGAGAACTGCCTCTTCATGTCATCTGCCTATTTTTTAATTGGATACATTTTTCACTTAGTTGTATAAGTTCTTTATACATTTTGGATATTAACCAGCCTATTTGCAAATATCTTCTCTCATCCCATAGGTTGCCTTTTAGCTTTGTTGATTGTTTCCTTGCTGTGCAGAAATTTATTTTGATGTAATCCTAATAATTTATTTTTGCTTTTATTTCTCTTGCCTCAGGAACCATACCTAGAAAAATGCTGCTACAGCCGATGTCAGAGAGTGGCCCAATCTTTCCTGACAATCAATTGATCATATAATTATGATCGATTTGTTTCTAAGCTCTCTATTCTGTTCCATTGCTTGATGTGTTTTTGTGCCCATTCCATACTGTTTTGATGACCACAGCTTTGTAATGTAACTTGATGTCTGAGATTGTGATATCTCTGGCACTACTTTTCTTTTTCAAGATTGCTTTGGCTATTTAGGGTCTTTTGTGGTTCCACATAAATTATCTTGGTTTTTCTAGTTCTGTGAAAAATGCTGTTGGTATTTTCATAGGGATTACATTAAGTGTGTAGATTGCTTTGGATAGTATAGAAATTTAGAACAAAATTTGTTCTTCCAATCCACCATCATGGAATGCCTTCTCATCTCTTTGCAACATCTTCAGTTTCTGTCATCAGTGTTTTATAATTTTCAGAGTATAGGTCTTTCACGTCTTTGTTTAGGTTTATTCCTATGTAACTTATTTTTGGTGTAGTTGTAAATAGGTTGGATTCCTTGATTTCTCTTTCTACTGCTTATTAATGTGTAGAAATGCAACAGATTTCTGCACATTGATTTTGTAACCTGTAATTTTCCTGAACTCATCAATTGGTTCTAGTTTTTTGGTAGAATCTTTAGGGTTCTCTATATAGTGTCATGTCAGCTGCAAATAGTCAAAGTTTTACCTCTTCCTTACCAATTTGGATGAATTTTCTTTGTGTTGTCTGATTGCTGTGGCTAGGACTTCCAGTACTATGATGAACAGTAGTGAGAGTGGACACCCTTATCTTATTCCTGACCTTAGGGGTTTTTCCACATTGAGTATGATGTTAGCTGTGTGTTTTTTACATGCGGCTTTTATTACATTGAGGTATGTTCCCTCTAAATCTACTTCATTCAGAGCTTTTATCTGGAATAGATGTCGTACTTTGTCAAGTACTTTATGGATATATATTTTAAATACCATATTTAAAATAGTATTCTACTTTTTGCTTTATATTTAGATTTTCCTAAAAGTGACCAAATCGTAGTATAAGAAGCTCCAGTATGTTGCTCGGATTCTGTACTGTATATTTGAAAGTTGCTTAGATAGATCCTGAAAGTTCTCATTACATGAGAAAAAACTGTGCAGTGATGCATGTTAACTAGACATTGTGATCATTTTGCAGTATATACAAACATTAAATCATGTACTTCTGAAAGTAAGGTTATAGGTCAATTATGTATAACAAGTTTGTATCAACAAAAATTAGAAAATTCATTACTTGAATGACTATTGTATACTATGCTGGCAAGGATGTAGAGAAATAGGAATTCTCATACCTTTATGGTAGGAGTGGGAATTCATAAAGTTTCGATGGAGGGCAACTTGAAAAATATCTATAAATCAAAGTACATATACTCTTTGACCCAGAAATTCCATTTCTGAGAACTTGTACTATGTATGTATTTGAAATGACTTTCCAATCAAGTTCTTCATTCCAACAATGTAATAGTGTGAGATTGGAAGCAATCTTAATATCATTAGAAGACTAACCAAATTCCAGTATATCCGTGCAAGAGAATTCTATGCAGCTATTAAAACAAGAACAGATTTTTTTGTGTTTTGTTATGGAAAAATTGTCAAAATATTTTAAGTGACAAAAGCAAGTAGTTGAACAGTATGGACAGTTATAACTTATGAAAAAAAGTAAGAGGGGTGCCTGGGTGGCTCAGTTAAGTGTCCAGCACTTGATTTTGGCTCACTCAGGTCATGATCTCATGGTTCATGGGATCAACCCCTGCCTCAGGCTCTGTGTTGACAGCATGGAGCCTGCCTGGGATACTCTCTCATCCCCTCTCTTCCCCTCCCCCCATTCATGATCTTTCAAAATAGACATTTCAAAAAAATTTTTTTAAAAAGGAAGAGAAATGTCTATCTCTATATATCTATTTATTATGTGTTTCCTTCCTCCCTCCCTGGATTTGTATCTACTATTTCTATTGGAATCTGGTAACACTGATGGCCTCTGTAGGGGAATGGTGACTATAGGAGAGAAACAGGAAGGAGACTTTCACCATACATCCTTGAAACACTTTGAATTCTGAACATCCATTTATTGTGTCAGGTATTCAAAAATAAACACATCCCACTTTTTAGAAGTCCATTTGAGCCCTACAGATGTAAAGACAAAAGGAATTACTCATTAGCAGAATAACACTGATGCACTGAGACCCAATACCCTAAATACTCATTTCCTTTAAAATAGAAACAAAAGCTGCTATCTACTCAAAGCCTTCTTTCATTTTCCTCATTTTATCAAGTTCTGTGTGAAGGTATGGATGATGACAGTTTACCACCAAACCTTAGAAATGACACCAAAATTGGAACATAACTGCTTAACTCAGAAGTGGAATGGAATGGGGTCAGGACATCACCTCAGTCAGGTGTTAGGAAATTGTAGCTTCATTTCAGCTTCAAGAGTAACTGTGACTCATTTCTTAGCAGAAAATAAGATAAAGCTCATCACAAACACCATTTGTCATTTCTTTACCTGCTTGGGAGCTGTGAGAATTAAATAAACTAACATTTTATAAAGAGTTTGGAATCCCTTGATAGAAAAGTGTTACATAAGAGTTTTATAATCCTGTGCTTTCTCCATCGTTCTTAACAAAGAAAAAAAAGGTAACGTTCTGATTACAAATGAGAAACTGAGTTGATCTCTTTGGGCAGCCATACTGGCAAGAGTCCAGTTCCTATTTTTGAGGTTTGATCTGGGTTTTGTGCATTCTATCTTTTTTTTAAAAAAGGTTTTTTGTTTTTTGTTTTTTTGTTTTTTTTTTTTTTTACATTTTATTTTATTTTATTTTTTTAATTTATTTATTATTTTATTTAATGATTTATTAAAATTATTTATTTTAATTCTATTCCATTGATTTGTTTATCCTTTTGCCAGTATCACACTACCTTGATTATTGTTGTTTTGTCATAAGTTTTGAAATCAGGAAATGTGAGTCCTCCAATTTTGTTTTTTTTTGTTTTTTTTTTTTTTTAGTTTATTTATTTATTTATTTATTTATTTTTTAATATATGAAATTTATTGTCAAATTGGTTTCCATACAACACCCAGTGCTCATCCCAAAAGGTGCCCTCCTCAATACCCATCACCCACCCTGCCCTCCCTCCCACCCCCCATCAACCCTCAGTTTGTTCTCAGTTTTTAACAGTCTCTTATGCTTTGGCTCTCTCCCACTCTAACCTCTTTTTTTTTTTTTTTTTCCCTTCCCCTCCCCCATGGGTTTCTGTTACGTTTCTCAGGATCCACCTAAGAGTGAAACCATATGGTATCTGTCTTTCTCTGTATGGCTTATTTCACTTAGCATCACACTCTCCAGTTCCATCCACGTTGCTACAAAAGGCCATATTTCATTCTTTCTCATTGCCACGTAGTATTCCATTGTGTATATAAACCACAATTTCTTTATCCATTCATCAGTTGATGGACATTTAGGCTCTTTCCATAATTTGGCTATTGTTGAGAGTGCTGCTATAAACATTGGGGTACAAGTGCCCCTATGCATCAGTACTCCTGTATCCCTTGGATAAATTCCTAGCAGTGCTATTGCTGGGTCATAGGGTAGGTCTATTTTTAATTTTCTGAGGAACCTCCACACTGCTTTCCAGAGCGGCTGCACCAATTTGCATTCCCACCAACAGTGCAAGAGGGTTCCCGTCTCTCCACATCCTCTCCAGCATCTATAGTCTCCTGATTTCTTCATTTTGGCCACTCTGACTGGCGTGAGGTGGTATCTGAGTGTGGTTTTGATTTGTATTTCCCTGATGAGGAGCGACGTTGAACATCTTTTCATGTGCCTGTTGGCCATCCGGATGTCTTCTTTAGAGAAGTGTCTATTCATGTTTTCTGCCCATTTCTTCACTGGGTTATTTGTTTTTCGGGTGTGGAGTTTGATGAGCTCTTTATAGATTTTGGATACTAGCCCTTTGTCCGATGTGTCATTTGCAAATATCTTTTCCCATTCCGTTGGTTGCCTTTTAGTTTTGTTGGTTGTTTCCTTTGCTGTGCAGAAGCTTTTTATCTTCATAAGGTCCCAGTAATTCACTTTTGCTTTTAATTCCCTTGCCTTTGGGGATGTGCCGAGTAAGAGATTGCTACGGCTGAGGTCAGAGAGGTCTTTTCCTGCTTTCTCCTCTAAGGTTTTGATGGTTTCCTGTCTCACATTCAGGTCCTTTATCCATTTTGAGTTTATTTTTGTGAATGGTGTGAGACAGTGGTCTAGTTTCAACCTTCTGCATGTTGCTGTCCAGTTCTCCCAGCACCATTTGTTAAAGAGACTGTCTTTTTTCCATTGGATGTTCTTTCCTGCTTTGTCAAAAATGAGTTGGCCATACGTTTGTGGGTCTAGTTCTGGGGTTTCTATTCGATTCCATTGGTCTATGTGTCTGTTTTTATGCCAATACCATGCTGTCTTGATGATGACAGCTTTGTAGTAGAGGCTAAAGTCTGGGATTGTGATGCCTCCTGCTTTGGTCTTCTTCTTCAAAATTACTTTGGCTATTCGGGGCCTTTTGTGGTTCCATATGAATTTTAGGATTGCTTGTTCTAGTTTCGAGAAGAATGCTGGTGCAATTTTGATTGGGATTGCATTGAATGTGTAGATAGCTTTGGGTAGTATTGACATTTTGACAATATTTATTCTTCCAATCCATGAGCAGGGAATGTCTTTCCATTTCTTTATATCTTCTTCAATTACCTGCATAAGCTTTCTATAGTTTTCAGCATACAGATCTTTTACATCTTTGGTTAGATTTATTCCTAGGTATTTTTATGCTTCTTGGTGCAATTTTGAATGGGATCAGTTTCTTTATTTGTCTTTCTGTTGCTTCATTGTTAGTATATAAGAATGCAACAGATTTCTGTACATTGATTTTGTATCCTGTAACTTTGCTGAATTCATGTATCAGTTCTAGCAGACTTTTGGTGGAGTCTATCGGATTTTCCATGTATAATATCATGTCATCTGCAAAAAGCGAAAGCTTGACTTCATCTTTGCCAATTTGGATGCCTTTGATTTCCTTTTGTTGTCTGATTGCTGATGCTAGAACTTCCAGCACTATATTAAACAGCAGCGGTGAGAGTGGGCATCCCTGTCGTGTTCCTGATCTCAGGGAAAAAGCTCTCAGTTTTTCCCCATTGAGGATGATGTTAGCTGTGGGCTTTTCATAAATGGCTTTTATGATCTTTAAGTATGTTCCTTCTATCCCGACTTTCTCAAGGGTTTTTATTAAGAAAGGGTGCTGGATTTTGTCAAAGGCCTTTTCTGCATCGATTGACAGGATCATATGGTTCTTCTCTTTTTTTTTTTTGTTAATGTGATGTATCACGTTGATTGATTTGCGAATGTTGAACCAGCCCTGCATCCCAGGAATGAATCCCACTTGATCATGGTGAATAATTCTTTTTATATGCTGTTGAATTCGATTTGCTAGTATCTTATTGAGAATTTTTGCATCCATATTCATCAGGGATATTGGCCTGTAGTTCTCTTTTTTTACTGGGTCTCTGTCTGGTTTAGGAATCAAAGTAATACTGGCTTCATAGAATGAGTCTGGAAGTTTTCCTTCCCTTTCTATTTCTTGGAATAGCTTGAGAAGGATAGGTATTATCTCTGCTTTAAACGTCTGGTAGAACTCCCCTGGGAAGCCATCTGGTCCTGGACTCTTATTTGTTGGGAGATTTTTGATAACCGATTCAATTTCTTCGCTGGTTATGGGTCTGTTCAAGCTTTCTATTTCCTCCTGATTGAGTTTTGGAAGAGTGTGGGTGTTTAGGAATTTGTCCATTTCTTCAAGGTTGTCCAATTTGTTGGCATATAATTTTTCATAGTATTCCCTGATAATTGTTTGTATCTCTGAGGGATTGGTTGTAATAATTCCATTTTCATTCATGATTTTATCTATTTGGGTCATCTCCCTTTTCTTTTTGAGAAGCCTGGCTAGAGGTTTGTCAATTTTGTTTATTTTTTCAAAAAACCAACTCTTGGTTTCGTTGATCTGCTCTACAGTTTTTTTAGATTCTATATTGTTTATTTCTGCTCTGATCTTTATGATTTCTCTTCTTCTGCTGGGTTTAGGCTGCCTTTGCTGTTCTGCTTCTATTTCCTTTAGGTGTGCTGTTAGATTTTGTATTTGGGATTTTTCTTGTTTCTTGAGATAGGCCTGGATTGCAATGTATTTCCCTCTCAGGACTGCCTTCGCTGCGTCCCAAAGCGTTTGGATTGTTGTATTTTCATTTTCGTTTGTTTCCATATATTTTTTAATTTCTTCTCTAATTGCCTGGTTGACCCACTCATTCGTTAGTAGGGTGTTCTTTAACCTCCATGCTTTTGGAGGTTTTCCAGACTTTTTCCTGTGGTTGATTTCAAGCTTCATAGCATTGTGGTCTGAAAGTATGCATGGTATAATTTCAATTCTTGTAAACTTATGAAGGGCTGTTTTGTGACCCAGTATATGATCTATCTTGGAGAATGTTCCATGTGCACTCGAGAAGAAAGTATATTCTGTTGCTTTGGGATGCAGAGTTCTAAATATATCTGTCAAGTCCATCTGATCCAATGTATCATTCAGGGCCCTTGTTTCTTTATTGACTGTGTGTCTAGATGATCTATCCATTTCTGTAAGTGGGGTGTTAAAGTCCCCTGCAATGACCACATTCTTATCAATAAGGTTGCTTATGTTTATGAGTAACTGTTTTATATATCTGGGGGCTCCGGTATTTGGCGCATAGACATTTATAATTGTTAGCTCTTCCTGATGGGTAGACCCTGTAATTATTATATAATGCCCTTCTTCATCTCTTGTTACAGCCTTTAATTTAAAGTCTAGTTTGTCTGATATAAGTATGGCTACTCCAGCTTTCTTTTGGCTTCCAGTAGCATGATAAATAGTTCTCCATCCCCTCACTCTCAATCTAAAGGTGTCCTCAGATCTAAAATGAGTCTCTTGTAGACAGCAAATAGATGGGTCTTGTTTTTTTATCCATTCTGATACCCTATGTCTTTTGGTTGGCGCATTTAATCCATTTACATTCAGTGTTATTATAGAAAGATACGGGTTTAGAGTCATTGTGATGTCTGTATGTTTTATGCTTGTAGTGATGTCTCTGGTACTTTGTCTCACAGGATCCCCCTTAGGATCTCTTGTAGGGCTGGTTTCGTGGTGACAAATTCCTTCAGTTTTTGTTTGTTTGGGAAGACCTTTATCTCTCCTTCTATTCTAAATGACAGACTTGCTGGATAAAGGATTCTCGGCTGCATATTTTTTCTGTTTAGCACACTGAAGATATCGTGCCAAGCCTTTCTGGCCTGCCAAGTTTCAAAGGAGAGATCAGTCACGAGTCTTATAGGTCTCCCTTTATATGTGAGGGCACGTTTATCCCTTGCTGCTTTCAGAATTTTCTCTTTATCCTTGTATTTTGCCAGTTTCACTATGATATGTCGTGCAGAAGATCGATTCAAGTTACGTCTGAAGGGAGTTCTCTGTGCCTCTTGGATTTCAATGCCTTTTTCCTTCCCCAGTTCAGGGAAGTTCTCAGCTATTATTTCTTCAAGTACCCCTTCAGCACCTTTCCCTCTCTCTTCCTCCTCTGGGATACCAATTATGCGTATATTATTTCTTTTTAGTGTATCACTTAGTTCTCTAATTTTCCCCTCATACTCCTGGATTTTTTTATCTCTCTTTCTTTCAGCTTCCTCTTTCTCCATAACTTTATCTTCTAGTTCACCTATTCTCTCCTCTGCCTCTTCAATCCGAGCCGTCGTGGTTTCCATTTTGTTTTGCATTTCGTTTAAAGCGTTTTTCAGCTCCTCGTGACTGTTCCTTAGTCCCTTGATCTCTGTAGCAAGAGATTCTCTGCTGTCCTGTATACTGTTTTCAAGCCCAGCGATTAATTTTATGACTATTATTCTAAATTCACTTTCTGTTATATTATTTAAATCCTTTTTGATCAGTTCATTAGCTGTTGATATTTCCTGGAGATTCTTCTGAGGGGAATTCTTCCGTTTGGTCATTTTGGACAGTCCCTGGAGTGGTGAGGACCCGCAGGGCACTTCCCCCGTGCTGTGGTGTATAACTGGAGTTGGTGGGCGGGGCCGCAGTCCGACCTGATGTCTGCCCCCAGCCCACCGCTGGGGCCACAGTCAGACTGGTGTGTGCCTTCTCTTCCCCTCTCCTAGGGGCGGGATTCACTGTGGGGTGGTGTGGCCCGTCTGGTCTACTTGCACACTGCCAGGCTTGTGGTGCTGGGGAGCTGGCGTATTAGCTGGGGTGGGTAGGCAAGGTGCACGGGGGTGGGAGGGGCAGGCTTAGCTCGCTTCTCCTTGGGTGATCCACTTCAGGAGGGGCCCTGTGGCAGCGGGAGGGAGTCAGATCCGCTGCCGGAGGTTTGGCTCCGCAGAAGCACAGAGTTGGGTGTTTGCGCGGAGTGAGCAAGTTCCCTGGCAGGAACTGGTTCTCTTTGGGATTTTGGCTGGGGGATGGGCGGGGGAGATGGCGCTGGCGAGCGCCTTTGTTCCCCGCCAAGCTGAGCTCTGCCGTCAGGGGGCTCAGCAGCTCTCCCTCCCTTTGTCCTCCAGCCTTCCCGCTTTCTGAGCAGACCTGTTAACTTCTGACCTCCCAGACGCTAAGTCGAGCTTGCTGTCGGAACACAGTCCGTCCGGCCCCTCCGCTTTTGCCAGCCCGACTCGGGGGCTCTGCTTGGCCGGCGAGCCGCCCCTCCGCCCCGGCTCCCTCCCGCCAGTCCGTGGAGCGCGCACCGCCTCGCCGCCCTTCCTACCCTCTTCCGTGGGCCTCTCGTCTGCGCTTGGCTCCGGAGACTCCGTTCTGCTAATCCTCTGGCGGTTTTCTGGGTTCTTTAGGCAGGTGTAGGTGGAATCTCTTGTTTTTTTTTTTAAGGTTTCATTATTTTGAGAGCGAGAGATCAGGGAGGGACAGAGAGGGAGCAACCAAGCTCTGTGCTGACAGAGCAGAGCTTGATCCCACAAACAATATCACGCCCTGAGCCAAAATCAAGAGTTGGATGCCTATCTGACCAAATCACGTAGGCTCCATTGTACATTTTATCCTTATACAAAATGCTTTTAGATACAAGGATAGTTTTGTTTCTATGAATTATCCTCCTCAACTTTATGAGGCTTGCATTTTTGAAGTGTTTACAAATCAAGTATAGAGGGTCAATTTTGAGCTTACAATTACACGCATGTACTCTTAACCTCCCATGTTGAGACGGGTGCAGAATTTGTTCCAAACTGTTTTAATTTTAGCAATTCTTCTTAAATCCTTTGAGGAGAAAATTTAGAAATTCATTTAACTTATTAAATTGCAAACATTTACTCATGAAAGAGTTCTGTATTTTATTATACTTCTTTCAGGTTTATGGTTTTTCAAAAGGAAAGAAGGATATTAGTAAAAGGCAGAATGGATCTATACATTTTAAATGCATATCAAATGAAACTAAGTCTCTAAAGCATGCCCATGGAGTTTTGTTAAAAAATCTTAAACAATAGGAGGTTCTTTGAAGAGTAATGGAAACATTCAGATCTGTAGTCAGGATTTACTAAGTTTCTCTTTAAGATAACCTGGGGTTGTAGTATACATTCAGTAATCTGAACAAGATTCTAAGCAAATCAGAGTTTTCCTTCCACCCTCCTTTTGAGAATAACCAAGGTACATACTTGAATCCCTAAGTGTTAAGTTATCTCTAAAGCGATTCTTCTAACCTCAGATCCAACTGAACCTGTAATTGTTTGGTTTTGCTTTTCTTTTTCCTCCCGACTATCTCACAAGTCTCTCTCTTTTGGTTTCTGTACCATCCTATCCCCTTGACTCAGTTATAGGTATCATTAACATTTTTCATCTTTTGGATTAAGAATGTACTATATACCTTCAAAAAATATATACTTTGTGTATGAAGCATAAAAGGCATTATTACTATGTGGAAAGGGTATGTGAGCAGCAGTTTGGTTGGAAAGGGTTAAAGGATGTTGAGAAAATGTCAATTTTTAGTATCAAAAAGTTGGGTAGTACAGAGTTACGGCAGAGAGAGCTACAAGTTTTTCAACGTGGGTTATCCTTATCAAATTGGTTTGTGGTTCCCTAAAACTCACGGGTGAATGAGAACATGTGTTTGAGTAAGAAAGCCAAAATTTAAGAACAGACTATACAAGAGAATAATAAAGTTATTCAAAGGCTCAGTAAGGAGAATGAACACATCTAGTTATGACAGTTGGTAAAAACTTCTGATGAGTGTACATCTGAGACTGGCCCTTTTGACAGGTAGATAAGGGAGTTATCAAAAGTAGGGAATTGACAGCCCATCCTTATCTCCTTCAACCCTTTGCTCCAATACCATCTTTTCAATGATGTCTTCTCTGATCATTTTCTTTAAAAGTATATTTCATGTTCCCACCCCCCAGCCTTCTTCCCTACTTTATTTTTCTTCCCTACTTTACAACTATGACCATGATTGGCAAAAACAAAAACAAAACAAATTACGAGTATAACCTATCTCAATTCATTAGAATAGGTTTCATGAGTACAGATATTATTGTTGCTTTTGTTTATTGCTGTAGCCCTCAGCATCTAGAACAATGCCCAGCACATGGTAGTCACCTAATATACATTTTGGAATACATTCATATATTGTATAAACAAGGCTTAGAGATGGAGACATATGGAACATTTTTGGGGAATAGTGGATAAGCAAGTTTGGCTATAGAGTTAAATACGTGTAAGAGGTAAATTTGAAATAAATCTGTATAGTTTCTACCAAGTTCTCTTTTTTCCCCCCTCTGGATGGCCTAATGAATATCTCTGAGCTATTTGGTCTCTAGGTCTAGTTCCTATTCACTGCTGTATCCCCAAGGCAGAGTTTAATTCACACAATGCCCAACATACAGTATTGAATTAAGATCTATTGAGAGAGTGAACATGTTTATAAATTCTCAAGCTATGCTAGTTTTAAACTTTAAACTCCTATGCTGTTCAGTGGGTTCACAGAGCTTATAGCTAGGAGTTCAAGAGATGGGTCAATCTTAGAGGTACCAGCTCTGTTAAAGTAACACCAGCTTGGTCAACAAATAGACCCAGAGTGTGGACTGGCTCCAACTCAATAGTTTTCCCTCATTTCTGAGACAGTTGTTCCTTGCTGGCAGATGGATTTCTGCCATGTGGTGATTTAGGGACCAGACTAGAGTGGAAATGTAATCTAAGTCACTTTGCAAACCTGAGAAAATCTTAACAGATCTTTTTTGGTCTTATTTTCTTGTGTTTAGAATCTAGAAGTAGTTTTTTTTTCCTGACCTTTTATACTCCCAATTTCTCATTTGCTTCTGCTTATAAACTGGTAAATTCCTGCCTGATCTTAACTCTTTCTTGTGATACTTTTCTAGAAACAGTGAGAAGAACCAAAACATACTAATACTCTGGGTATTTGCAACAACTTTCCTTAGAGCTATAAGATCAATAGGTACTTTGCCTTACACGTTCAGCTGACAGTGTATCAAATGTTACGTTTGCATAATACTAGTCTTTTCTTTCCAGATTGTTATATCTATGTTCCTTTCAGCTACTTCCCAGCTGCTAAGCTAATGCCATATATATTTTTGTTTTTGTTAAGATAGTACTATAACGCACCATCTTCAGTGTTAGTTGTGATGCTGCTGACAGGTAAAATATGCTATCCCAAAATATGACTTCAGGAGTTTAGAACGTGCCACCTTAAAGTATGCTGCTTTGATATGTGGATTATTTTGAGCTGTAGGCACTATTAAATAGGAAATGCAGGGAGTGGCTTTTTCTTTACTCCCCTAAAAGGATATGCCATAAATACCCTCCCCCAGGAGTTTCATCAACAAGGGAAGACTGACTCTCATCACAGGAGAGATTAGAAATTGATACCACCACCAGATGAACTGTGTCACAAACTGTCATACCTCCTATTCTTCTAAATGCCCATTCATGGGAGATGCCCAGGAAAAAGTGAGTAACTCCAAGGTAGCTTAGAATTCACACTTAAGTAACATCTTAATAGAGAAAGGGAAGAGTGGATATAGGCCTCTGAGGGGAGAGTAAGTAAAGTATGCATTGGAGTAAACTTCTATTTGTTTTTCTTTTGGTAATTTTTTAAAAATTATGTAGTGTCTCAGCTAAGAAATCATAAAGGTAGAGGGAAAATTATTTTTCTCCCCTATAATGGTCAAATACAATAAAATGACTAAAATACAAGAGAAGTTTATTCCTTAGATACATAACAAAGGTGACATTTGAGGGTGGACAAATTTTTCTTTATGTAGTAATTCAGGGATCCAGAAATTTTCCACATCATGGCTTCATCCTCTTGGGCCCTGTTCTTACTATCATTCAGGCAGAAAAGGAAAGAGGATTTGGAGGGAAAACTTCTATAAAGTCTTGGCCCAGAAACAGCCCACATCACTTTTCTGTATATCCCAATGGATATGCCCAATTGTAGGGACATACATAAGTAAATGAAGGGGAAGTTGGAAATATAGTGCTAAGAAGAAAAAATGGAATTTTGTTTTCTAACAGTCTGCCATACAAAGGTCACTCCAGGAATCTCTGAAAGCCCAGAGTCCTTACATCCTAATAGGTACACCAACTTATAGATGTACAATTTTACACTGTTCCTAAGGTCACATTTCACTATCATCTTTAATGTTTCCTTTCTGTGTGACTAACAGTCTAAATATTTGCAAGCTTTATTCTGCATTTGTCCTTAAGATAACTTTAACATTTGTGTTGCTGAAGCTTCTGTTTTATTGAAATTACCTAGAATTCTGATTATAAGCCTTCCTATCCATTGGTGCCATTTTCTCACTTTATAGATACTGTCTAGAAACACATTCATAGGTTTGATGAAGAAAAGATGCTAAATATTATTGGTCAGAGAATTAACTTTTATGGCTAATGTCTCTTACATTTCTCATCTAGGATTAAATCCGCTTGTGATTGTATGATATGGACCTTATGTGTACAATTTGTTAAGGAATAAGTTATTCTAGGCAATATCCTGAGTCCTGTGAAACTCAAAATTTAGTATGTATCATTTATCTTGACCAACACTCCTGAAAGAACTCAGGCAACCCTAAGAGATTTTGTTATTCTACAATCACTACGGTGTTTTTTTTGCAATCTGTAAAGTGCTCTTCTCAGTATTAAAAAAAATGACAAACAGGATCTGTGATAAGTGGAATCAACCTTAGATTTGTTAAAATAGAAATATCATACTCATTGTCAATGTTTCTCCTCCAATCTCTGAGCATCTCTTCCATTATTCGTATTTTTATATTAGAAAAATTTTTAATGTTTGCTGTTGATTTAAATATACTAGGTTAAAACATGCTTAGTTGGTTAAAACACATTATTAGTCAAGAATATGAGCAATCTCCTCTAGACCAGCTCTAGCCTGCTGGTATCCAATAAATTCACCTACTTCTCAAAGATCACCAATACCTACACTGGGTCCATTTTTTCCCTCTGCTAGAATATTTTCCATGCCCTGTAACTTGTCTTTTCTCAAGATTATGATACAGATTCTTAGATCATAGTCCATTTTCAGAATGTGATGGAAATGTGAGAGAATAGAAGAACACTCATGATCAGATAGCCTCAAAGCAAATGCAATTATCAGGAAAAGATCTAAAAATACAGTTGTGGGACCATGGGAATTTTAATCACTCTACATTTATACAGCTAGAAAAACAAAATGGTAGAAAACAGGAAACTTCTTTAATCAGGCAAAGCCTTTGTGGTTGTGGCTGATGAATATGCAAAAGGTGCTCTGAATTTTTTTTTAGGACACAGAATTGCCATATAGGCATCCCAATAGCTGTTTTTAGGTTAAAAGAAAGGAATTGATTTGTTAATCAAGTATATCAGAGACACAGACATTTCTGATTATATAAAAAAAAAAAACAAATGACTCCTAAGCAGAACACCTGACCTCTGACTTTCAAGTTAAAATATTTCTGATAATTAGCATTATTGTATTCGTTGAATTTAGTCAACACCCTAAGGCAAAATTTTAAAGTTACATGAGGCTCTAATGTAAGATTGCATTTCTCAGAGATGGTTCCCTCCAGAAATTTGCCAGGCTCTTATAGAAATCCTACTTCCTCAAAAATTGAAGAGATGGGTAATTTCTCCCTAAATTGCTATTCCTTGATCCCTGAAACCCATCATTGTACAATAATTCTTCCTACCTATATTTCATTGTTTTGATCTTTTGCATATTTATTCAGCCATACATATGCTCTTGATTAGAATCCAAGTTAAAGATGTTTTTATAATTATAGGAAAGTAGATGGACGAATTAATTTGTTCGTTCATTCATTCATTCAAGATTTGTTGAGTTCCTACAACTGCCAGGCACCAGGGAAATAGGAGTCAGAAATTGATCGTACCCAAAGAAGAATGGTAAGTAGTATGCTTTCAGGGGTTCCCAATCCAGTAAGGGATGCACAATATGTAAAAAAGAGTAGAAATATGTATGTTCTAGCAATATGCTAGCACAAACATGGAAATGATCAATTCTCTCTGGATTTCTCTACTTTACAGATTAGAGACTGGAGGCATAGAAAAATTAGGTAACTTGTTGACACTCATACAACTAGGACATGGAAGAGTCTGAATATGAACCCAGAAAGTGTATCTCCAGAGATCATGCTCCTATTAATCACCATGCTAACTGCTTCCCACATTTGACCTATTTAAGACCTCACATAGTTAATAAATGCATTTGGATGGTGATAGTCAATTCTTGTAGGTCATTAATACTCATTTACATTATATCAGTCATCAGGGAAGAACTTATTTCTCTACAAATGCTTGTGCATGGCAATCTACCCTAAAAACCAAGAGCACACTTTACACACTGTATGTTAGCCAATTTGACAATAAATTATATCCTAAATATAAAAATGGTTGTGGTCCAGGTTCCATTCTTGTCACCACCAATGACCTTTGAAAACAAATAAGGCAGTGGAAATCACTCCAAATTTATGCAGCTAGAAAAATATATGGTCAAAAACAGGAAACTTCTTTAATCAAGTAAAGGCTTTGTGGCTGTGGCTGATGAATATGCAAAGGCTGCTCTAAGTTCATGGGCTCAAGAAATGGCACCAAAGTATAGTTTGTATACTTGATAGAAAGCTTGTTAGTCACTAAGCCCCTCTCTGCCCCTGAAAAAGGAACTAGCTCTATTCCCATATCCTTGATCACATGGTAATGTCCTTTAAAGTGGCAACGGTGAGAAATTCACATTTGACAATGAACAAATCATTCCTTTAATCCTTGGTATTTTTCCAGGTGAAATTATGAGAATAAATACAAAGGGTAACCTGTAAAGAACAGGGAAAAAAGAACAAAAGGAAACCTGAGGGGTGGGTCAAGAAGGAGCAATAGTCTATGTCTCAGCTGGCTACGTTCCTGGGGTCCTGACTGTGCACATAAACTTCTTTTAGCACCAACTGGAGTCACTCTATTCTCTTTCATCAATGCCTTTCTATTTACTATACACAATTCAGAGATCATTATGTCTCAGATCTGCAAGAAAATCATTTCAGTGGGGATGAAATAGGGGGAAAAATACTGTAAGCATAAAGTGATATAAATGCTAGGCTATAACTGTCTGTAGAATTCAGTGGGGTCAAAGAATTCAAGAAGTGAATGCTTTAACCTAGTCTTTCAAGATGTCCACCAAGTGGACTAAGAGAAGAGCATTCCAGACAAGAGGAATGGCTTGAAAAAAAGGCACTTAGAGATACTACAAGTTTAGTGTAGCTAGGGTAATAAACACTGAGCCAAGTATAGTGATGGAAGCTGAGAAGTGTTTAAGAGGCAATCTGGGTGTGGTTTTGAAGGGCCCTATGGGTCATGCCCAATAATTTGAGGTCTATACTCCAGGCCAGTGATTTACCTCCCTATGTATTAAATCACCTAGGGAGCTTTTAAAAATATACTTATAACCAAGTTTCACCTGAGGAACTTAGTCAATCTCTGGCAGTGGGGCCAAGAGTAATCTTTCCAGAGGATTTGATGTATGGTCAGGGTTGGGAATTCTTGCTGACAATGAGGACACTTAAAAGGTTTTATTATTTTTTTTTAATTTTTTTTTTCCAACGTTTTTTATTTATTTTTGGGACAGAGAGAGACAGAGCATGAACGGGGGAGGGGCAGAGAGAGAGGGAGACACAGAATCGGAAACAGGCTCCAGGCTCCGAGCCATCAGCCCAGAGCCTGACGCGGGGCTCGAACTCACGGACCGCGAGATCGTGACCTGGCTGAAGTCGGACGCTTAACCGACTGCGCCACCCAGGCGCCCAAAAGGTTTTAAGTAAACATGTGATGTGGTCAGTTTTTTATTTCAGAAAGATCACCTTGTCTACAGAATGGAGAACAAATAGGAGTCCTATGTGAGGTGACAGAAAGGCAATTTGAGAAACCGGTGCAATTCAAGCTGAAGAAGATAAGGGCCACAACTGTGGCAATGAGAAAGCAGAGGAGAAGTGAAGTAGTTGCCATCTTCCATTCTGGATCTGGCAACAGACTAGAACAGCTATGTGGGTGGAGGATGAGATGGATTATAAAAATGACCACGCTTTTTTCCTCATGTTTCCACAACTTGCAATCACCTCATCAAGAACCAGAGTCTGTTTTTCCACCCCTTGAATCAGGACTGGCCCTGTGACTTACTTTGGCTTGTAGAATGTGGCAGAAGTGATGTTACTAGAGTTCCAACTTTGGTTCCAGGAACTTTGTCAGTTTTCTCTTAGTCTTGGATCCCCTGAGTAAATAAACCCAGGCTAGCCAGATAGATGATGAGAGACACATGGTCCAATTGTCCTGTCATCCCAACTCACAGCCTGCCAACCACTAGACATGAGTGAAGCAATTATAGGTGATGGCAGATATATGAACCATCCCATCTGAGATCACCTTGTATGGAAGACTGTGCTGGACCTAACCTCTTAAACTGTCTAGTTACAAGAACTTTAGGGATGGCAAATATCAAGAGCAACTACTTTAAAGTTCAAAAACTAGTCTCAAACTAGGTTGTTTAAACATCAAAATTGGAAAGTCTTACAAACAAAGGAAACATAATCAACTTAAAATACTATGGTATTGGCCCAAAGTCATGTCTACTTAGTTGAGTAAAGAATCACTAAGGTAATCATTGTAATAATGCCATAGAAGGTCTTGTACTTTTGAAAGAATGTTTTTAATGTATTCCTATTTTTCCATGTATTGTATTGTTTCTCTTAATATGTTTTGTTATTGAGTTTACTAATTATCGATCACTAGGCACACAGAGAAAACTATATGCCACATCTCAAATTTGTGTTCCTGAAATTTAATCCACAACTACATTTGGACATCTGCCTGGATTATGAGGAACTTTTTCTCTTTCAAAAATCATGCCAGAGAAAGCAAAAGTAATGTTGGTTGATGATTTACAAAGGCTCTAACAAAAAAAAAAATGGAAATGCTATTTCCTGCCTCAAACAAAGTTTTTGTTTCTTCTTCATTTTTATCTTTCATTATCATTTATAATACTCTTGTGTGTGTTCAGGTAGCTCACCAAGTTACTGGCTGTTTAAGGCCATTGTATTGGATTTTCATTGCTTAATTACCACTGATGTAGCATTTCTGTTTTATCATCTCACCATTTAACCAAAAGTGGCTTGATTTTTTGTTCAGGGTGTCAAAGAGTTGAAATCAAGATGTCAGCTCAGGCTGTGGTCTCATCTGGGACTCAGGATCTTCTTACATTCTCCCTGGTGCTGGTGAAATTTATTTGCTTGTGGTTATACACTGAGGCCTGTCTCTGTTTTCCCTCTAGTCAACTGAGGACAGCTTTCATCAACTAGGGCCTCCTGAAATTTCTTGCTATGTGGCAGTTCTTAGTACGATGTTTGATTTCCTCCAGGCCAGCAGGAGTGCATTTCTCTGATTTCCTCTTTTGCAACCAGCTAGAGGGAACATTATTTCTCCATGATTAGGTCAGACCCACTGGACAACCTCCTTGTTAAAAAGTGAAATGATTTGGTTCTCTAGTTAAAGCTCCAAAATCCTTTTATAGCAGTACCTAGATTAGTGTTTTATGGGATACCTGGGGGAAAGTGTATATACCAGGGCCAAGAACCTTGAGGGCCATCTTAGAATTCTGCCTACCACACCCATGATTAAGAGATCCTATAATGGCACCATCAGTTACTAATGAAAACAGAAACAAATGACTCCAGTAGAATGAATCCTATCACCCATCCTCTTCACAAGTTTCCCAATCAATAAACTGCCCAGTTGCATGTTGGAGCTCTTCAAGGTGTAGAGACCACAAGTATTCCAAAGCTCCTGTAGATCCAGGTGTCTGACTTGAAAGAGAACCAAGGAGGATTACAGAACAGTCAACTTCAGCACAAGGCTGAGGAGGGGGAGTCACACCTGGGAAAGGCAGCTGTGAATTTCACATATAAGCAAAGGAGAAGGGACAATGCAGTTTTTCCCCAAGGAATTTTGCAGTTTTTGACATGGCACTCACTGGCACCTGTCAAACCAATGAATATTTTTGAGGCTATGTTTTAGTTCGAAAAAATGTCAAACTTTTAGGTACAGAAATTTTTTTTTATCCAATACTCTGATGTTAGAGCTGGAAACAAGCATCATTAGTTTTTCTTTTAACAGGATCTGTCAATTCTATATAGAAACTTTGTGGTCTTATATAAGGCCAACTCTGTTCTTTCCAAGCACAAAGAATTTGTGAAGAAATGTAGGCAGAACATAGTGTTCAGACTCTAATTTTGCTCACCTGCAAACTGTCTCCCTTCCATCATAACTTTATTTAAATCATGGCTATGCTCTTAATTAACAATTTAATTGGTTGGTGCTTTCTCATTCCATTTCTCTGGAGGCATGGTTTTCTGTTTAACTTTCTTGTTTTAATTCTTCAGCCAAACCATAAAATTTAATTAGGAAAGTAACCAGCTTTGTAACAGCGGTTCTAGGTCTAATTAGCTATGCTCTAACTGTATCTTCTCAGATTTCACTCAACATGGCATATACATTTTGCATTTGTTCATGTTTCAGATAAGATGCTGTGAATTTGTAGCTTAAGCATGTAACCCCAATAACTTTTCCAAAGATGATTGGTTGTAGCCGGTGAAGTCAGAAAAATTAACTTAAAGCATCGATATATGCTATTAAACTAAGGGCCACTGAAAAGCCAGGATGTAGGGTGGTTACCTTACCATGTACTACTTTTATGTTGCTATTCTATTGCTATAGAGAAAATTACCACAAACTCACCAGCCATTTACCATTTCATAGTTCTGTAGGTCCTAAGTCCAGACACAGTTGACTGGATTTTCTTTTCAACGTCTCACTGGGCTAAAAGCAAAGTACCAGCTGGGCTGTAGCTTCATTTGGACCTCAGGGTCATTTTCCAAGCTCAGATGGTTGAGGCAGAATTCAGTTCCTTATATTTGTAGGACTGACATTCCCATATCCTTGCTGCTTATCAGCTGGGGGTGGCTTTCATCAGGTAGGGTCAGTAGCATTTCTTATCACATGGCTCCCATGAGTGGTTCACAACTTGAAAGTTTGATTCTTTTTTGAGACAGCAGGAGCACTTCTTTGACTTCTTCCTCCATGAACAGCTGGAGGAAACACTCTGCTTTTAAATAGCTCATCTGATTAGGTGAGGCCCATCTCAGGTTATCTCCCTTCTGTCTCTCAGGGAGATGACTATCCCATCACATTCACAGGCTCTGGCCACACTCAGAGGAGAGATTATGCAAGGTGGATACACCAGTGGGTAGAAATCTTGGCACCATCTTGGAATTCTGACTACCACACTGTGTTTTAGGGAAAGGAGGCAACTAAAAGCTCTCCTCCCCTTGGAGGAGGTGCATGGAGTGGGGGTGTGAGCAAAGGACCTGTTAACAACAGTACCAATTCCATCCCATCAGCTCCACAGGGCACAAGATGACAGACAGTCATATTCTTTGTTGTCTGCCGGCTGCTTTCTTTGCCTGGCCAGAATTGCTGTTTTCAGTGGTGCAAGTGGATCACTCGATATCATTTGAATTTAAAATGACATCCAGTTAGCATGATGCTTTTAGAAAGAAATGTATTTAAGCTCAGTGCTCAAATCTCAGCCCCATAAAACTATTTCTTTAATAAAAAGAAATGAAGAAATGTGCAGAAAAAATTAACACAGCAGGCCTGAATCTGCTTTTGTTAGGTCTGCTTGCAAGTTTGGCCATTAGCTGGCATCTGGAAATTTAGGGTGGTAGGATACCTCCTGAAATCTAAGGAGTGGCTCATGCACACCCAGACTGCACAAACTATATAGTTCATGCCGAACACCTGCTTTGCTTTGGAGAATCCGGAATTTTGGTATGTGCTTGGCAGAGGGGGCCTACATGACTAGGCCCAATAAAAACCCTGGACACTAAGTCTATAATGAACTTCCTTGGTGGACAATATTTCACATATGTTCTCACAACTCCTTGATGGGGGGAACATCCTGTGTAACTCCACAAGGAGAAGCTTCTTGGAAGCCTGTGCCTGGTTTCACCTGCATTTCATGTCACATGCTTTTTCTCTTTGTAGGTTTTTGCTTTGTCTCTGCTATAATAAACCATAGCCATGAGTAGGATTATCAGCTGAATTTAAGTCTTACAAATTTCTGAACGTGGGGGTGGTATTTGCGACTCAAGGAATAAAGTAAATGAGAACATGACCGTGTGCAGATTGAGTCTAGGCTCCATGGCCCAGCAAAGTTGGCCTATTCCTCTCCATTGAGAAAATGATCAGAGTAAACAGATTAGAGGCAGGAGGGCTTCACATGGGTTCTAGAGCGTTGGGCACTGTCTAGATGTGTGCTCCAACTCCACACTGTGACCCAGGGCAAGTTACTTAACCTCTGTCTTGCCCAATTTCTTTAGCTGTAAAACAGCAATAATAGTATCCACCTCACAGAGTTGTTCGAAGGGGACAATTTATACGAAGCAGGTGGACTTGGGACTGGCACATAGTGCCCAAGAGGGGCCGGATTCTCTGTGGTGGGGAGCCGCTAGATCATCATCAACGTTCTGGTATTAACCCCTGTTCTTCCCTTCAACTCTGCTCCCCTCTTCCTCACCAGCCCCCTCTCCTTCCCTGTCTTTAGTTGTCCTCTAAAGCTCCTTTGCGTCCAAACCATGTCCCCTACTCCCTACTTCCTTTCCTCAAGGACTCAATGAACATATACAGCAATTTTTTTAAGTGTGTACAGAAGTGTGTCCAGAAAAGGGCACAATATCATGTATTCTTAGTGTTCAGTCTGACCTATGCTCAACATCTTTTTGTTCCATCTACTACGATTTACAAGAGATTTTAAGTAACCCTCCCAGCCCTCACTGATGTAATTTTATTGCTTTTGATAATGATATGGGATCATCACATATGTAACTATGCAATTTCATTTTTATAACTTTGTAAGGCCTCGCATGTAAATATATTTACAAATGGGGGGAGGAATCATTTCACAGATGTTTTCTCCCAAAGTTTGGTTAAGCATATTTGTTTCATGAAATACTGGACTCCATGATGTAAAGTGGCTATTTTCCCGATAGTGTATCTAAAACACAATTTTAATGGAGACAGAAAATTCTATTTGAAAGCTGCTCTCCTTCTTTGCAAATGTTAAGTCCCTGGTGGGCTCTTTAGGTAGTGTTGAGATATTGCTGCTGAAAAGACTATAGTGGGGTTGATGATCATACATGACCAAAGGAAAGTTTGTGTCAGTATCCTGAAGCAGAAATTCCTTTGAGAAGATGAAGTTTAGGACATGCCTGGTGAGCAGTCTCTGGTATTGGATACAATCACTACAATTTGGGGTGAGCTCCTGCATTTTCACTCTGAGCCCTCGTCATGAGACCCAACATTAATTTGGACAGTGCATATGTAAAAGCTGGGAGTGAGGAGGAAGGAAAGAAGGGGATAAGCTCAAAGTTCCAAACTTCATTTGCAAGTGCATTCAATATTTGAAGGAAAGATGTCAAAGGGAAAAATCAAGTCAAAAAGAAAAGACCGAAAGTTCGATAACTGCATCTCATGAAGACACGGAGACTATCCCTCCTCTCTCATCTCCCTAACATCTTCTTCAGGTAGGATTGTCCTGCAGTCATCCAAGGACATGTGCTTTTCTATCCCATATTGAAGATTAATGAGGCCTTCTTGGTAACCTGATTTGCTATCCATTAAAATGAAGCTAAACCACTACATATTTTGCAGTCTTGCCTTTGTTCTTCATAGGCATGGAAAAAAAAGCCCATCACCGCACTTCTCATTATAACTTTTTAGCTAAAGCTAACACTCAGTTATATGCAATAATATGGAGATGAGAAATTCTCTAACTCTAAAATTCACAAAATTCATCAAAGATTGAATAATCAGAGCCCTTCAACCTTTGCCAACAGAACTTTCTAATCAGACCCACTGAAACATACCAAAATTAATTAACTTGAATTTTTAAAAAAATTTTCCTCACTTCTGCTTGAAGTTTTAATTAATATGAAGTGTAGATGATCAGCAGGAAATTTTAAGAAGGAAAAGTAAAAGTGAAGCTCTAGAAAATTATAAACTAAATTTACCTATTCATTAAAAACAAAAAAAAAACATTTACTGAACTTGTAGGATATTCCTGACATTGACAATATAGCAATGAAAAAATAGATAAAAGCTCTCTCACAAAGCTTACATTCTACTAAGGGAGATGGAAAATAAATGAACCCATAACTAGATAATGGGTCAGATAAATCATATTTTGAGTAACCTTAACTTATTCTTTAAAAAGCTCTTTCAAGTTCTCCCTTAGCATTTTCTTCCCTTGGCTAATAAACTCCACTTACTCAATTCCTGTAGCAAAGCCCTGTAAACACATTATAAGCATTATAAGTGAGCGGACGCTTTTTTACCTTAAGTTGGTGGCACATTTTCTTCAGTGCATTTGCTGCTTCTTCTGTACTGGGAATAAGTCTGATCACCTTATCACTATAAGAAAGGGGAAAAATGGTGTTATTCATCTTCCAAAACTAAAGATTTAGCCATCTCTATCTGCTCGCTTTTTTAACAACTGCCTTTGCAATTAAGAAGAGAAATAGCCAAACTGTGGACTAGACTGACACCAGCAATACCTGGACCAGCAGGTATTTTATCCAGTTATTGTTACTCTCTGATCACATTGGTCTTTTTTCCCCCGCCTTAGAACTATTTATTTTGGGGCCCCTGGGTGGCTCAAACAACTGATTTGGTTCAGCTGAGATTATGATCTCAGGGTTCATGAGTTCGAGCCCCACGTGGAGCCCTGGGTTGGGCTCTGTGCTGCCAGAGATGGTCCTGCTTGGGATTCTCTCTCTCTGTCCCTCCCCATGCTCATGCACATGCTCTCACTCTCTCTCTCAAAATAAACTTCAAAAAATAATAAAACTATTTGTTTTTTAATCAGCTTTTGAAAATTACAAACTCACACTTAAGAAGACAAAGTCCAAAAACACAGGGACGGGGTAACAGGAGCAAGGATTTTCATGAATAGCTCAGAGAAGATAATAAGAAAGCAATTTCTGATGACAAAGGTAAAAGCACTCTTTAAAACTTAATGCTGAGAAGGAAAGTGACTTTCAAGAAGAGAATTTATGAAAGCCATACAACATGGAACCTTTCTCCTGATTTGGATTCTTCCCACTGAGAACAGTAGAGAGAAGCCCATCTCTATGGGTCATCTTATTTCTGCAGTATGGAGCTTCCCAGCTGGCATGGGGGGACAAATTAGAGGGCCATCAATTGTTCAGGTGTCCCGCAAGATGCTGATGGCTATAAAAACTTTTAAGCGATAAAAGTTTAAAATTGATTTTTACTGCCATTAAAATTGTACCAAAGCTGAGATGATATTTAAACACTCTAAAATTTCTTTCAGTAAAGATCCTGAATTGTCTGAGAAGACTAGATGAGTCATTCTCTATAGCAGTGACCTCCCCACAAGGTATGTCAAAGAGGTATCATTATATCATGATGAGGACAGGTTGGAAAGCACAGCTCTAATATATAATAATCACAACTGCTCAATGTTTTGCATATAGTTATTTATTAATGGCTGGTATAAAGGAGATCATTGAGAGCAATTGATTTCTAGAAATTTAAGTTTCCTGTACTAAATAGGTACAACCAGAATACTTTTCATAACCCTTTATAGCATTTTATAATGACTGAAGATAAAGATTAATACCATATATACATGTACATATATATACATACAGCACAAAACAAAAACTCTAGCAGTTGACCCACAACTTATCTCTCCAGCCTCAAAGGTATACTGGAACAAGGATAGAATTGGCATATTTTTCTATGATTTTACTACTTAGATGAATAGCTGTGTTCAAGGCTAGGTAAGATTAATATAGAGGTCATTAGACCCCAAGGGAGACTTCCAGATTTGTTGGAAAATTATTCTTTAGGGCTATGTGTTCATTTCCAATCACTTTAGCTTTGTTATCTCAAAGGATCCTGTTATACCTTCTTTAGGTCTATGAATTAAAAGGCCCTTGACTTGTTGATAATTTAGTATGTTTTAGGCACTACTAACCTAATGTCACTTAGGTTTCCTCAGAATCACACAAAACCACCTCTCAGTATCAATGTCATGCAGTCTATTTTCCCAGGAAAAAATAAAAGTACAGGGAAAGAAAAAACCAAGTCACTGTGAAGCAGTTCCAAACATGACTTTGTAATTTAAATGTAATTCACACCTTTTCTCTTTCATTTCTGGTACACAGTTCTCTGTCTTTTATTTTTCCTGGCTTCATCATATTCTGGCCTCTCCCACCTGACCCAATATAATTCTTGGCAGAGAAAGGCAACTCCGCTGGGTGATATGGTTGTTTTTGAGGGATGGATCATTTGACAGCTTGCTGAAAAACACCTCCATCTGGGCCCTTATCACCTCCTCAAGAGTGCAAAGAGAGCAATCTGAAGCTGTTTTACAGCCATAGGAAGATTTCTTTTTCTTAAATGATGGATAATTCAACCTGGCAATTGGTTCTTCTCCTGTGAGATGGGAGGATAAAAGGATAAAAGATGACCACTCCTGGGACTATTTAATTCTGAGAGTGATTGCTCAAACCCAGCTTGGTCACCTTTATCACAAAAAGTTCACTTCATCATAACTTGTAGAAATTCTCAAGTGTGACTTGAGATATGTGTTTATTTGATTACTTATCAGAGAAAAAGGAGAATAAGGAAAGTTATTTAGGAAAACCCAATAAATTTCATATATTTTAAACCCGTAAGTTTTATTACACTAACCAGTAACTGAAACCAACAAGAATGCTCTATTCAGTGTGCAAAACTAAATGCCCCGCCCCCCCCGCCCCCTCCAAATGCCCCACTTGTTCAACCAAATAGCTTACTCTCCCTAGATCTGATAGCTAGTCTTTTTTGAAATGGCCAACAATAATCCAGCACTACAAACAGGAAAGTTTCAGAATGTAAAGTAGCTCCTGGAACTCCGAGGAAAAACTAGCTAAACATAACCATTAAAGATGGTTGGAGAGGCTTTCCTTAGAACTGATTTTTTTTTCAACCACTAGGTGGCAACATCAATTTAAGACCCCCTTTGCTACCCTTTGGGATTGAGAGAAATCACAGGTCTGAATAGGGGCTGAGGTTAGAGAGCTGACTGGGTATGCACATGTGTTTGTAAATCAGGTATTTCAAGCTCAGGAAATCTATATAGTTTACTTAGAAAGCATAGGCACTTTCAATTTTAAGTATGTCATATAGAGGAAGGGTATTCCAGACAGCTAATTGCCGAGTAATTCTATATTCACTCATGATATACTTCAATTTTGCCCCTTACCTTCCAGGACTAATTAAGTTATGTTGCTATAACGCTAGCACCAAGCTGCCAGTTGATTACTGATCCTTATGTACAGTGGCAACCATAAGAATGATATTAAACACACTTAATCAATGTAAAAAGCATTATTAAATGCATAATGAGAACATATGCATCCAGAGAAGAGTATTTAGCAAAAGAATACCTTCTCTACCTTTTTACAATCTTCCTGGGCTTCAGTTTCCTCATCAAAGGAGTGAGCAGTGAACTAACTCATTTTCCTTTTCAAGTTCTAAAACTATGCTGCTCAAAGCTGATGCCTACCATATTTATTGCTATGCCTTGACTGCAACTCCTATGGGAGAAAGCCTGTTTTATGGGCAACTGGAGAATCCACAGACTCCTTTTGAAACACATAGATCTGAAACTCCAGATATTGCCTCCTGGATCTTGGCATAAACTTTCACAATTGATTCCACTATTAAACTCTAGATTTCTTTGTAAATTATAGAGCCAATTTATAAATCTATGCTTGTAAAAATAAATTATAGCAGATACAAAATATAATTCCCCTCCCAGTTCTCTTTCATGCCAACTCTCCCATTGTCCCCTACTGGCCACTGTTAATTTTTCTGTGATTCATTCCTGGCTGTCTTGCATTTACTCATGGGTATATTCACATACGATGGTTTCGTAACATCTCATAATTTGCTTTTAATTTTCACTTAATACGCAACGTTTAAAACACTTTTTAAAATAAACAGCTGGATTCTATGTGTTACTGTTTTATTTTAGAGTTTTAGGCCTATATTTATAAGGGAGACATTTTTAAAAATAAGCTTTTTATAAACAAACATGTTCTTTTTGAATCACCCTTTTTTGATTTTTGGTATCATTAAAAGCTAGCCTCACAGAATTGGAAATTTCTCAGCTTTGTAATATGCCTTGACAACTCGAATGGCACAGAAACTGTGTCCCTGATTGTTTTGTAGAATACACCCCTAAAGTTACTCAAGGTGAAACAAACTTTTTGACAGTTTAGGGTCAGATATCTACCTTCTGATCTCTTAAGTGGATATTGGTCTATTCAGTTTTCTTCTGGGCTTTTTGAGTTAATTTTGCTAATTTACATTTCCTGAAAAACTTGTAAGTTATAAGATAAACATAATTAAAATGTCATATTTAAGGCATCTTCATCTGTGGTGTTGTCCCTTTCTATGTACTAATTTGTGATTTATTTTTACTTTTTATTTTAGAGAGAGAGAGTGCACAAGTGGGGGAAAAGGGAAGAGGGGTAGAGAGGGATAGGAAGAGGGAAAGAGACAGATACAGAGACACACACAGAATACCTTAAGCAGGCTCCATGCTCAGCAGGGCTCAATCCCAAGACCCTGGGATCATGACCTGAGCTGAAATCAAGAGTCAAAGGCTAAACCAACTAGGCAATCCAGAGGTCCCTGTTTGTGATTTTAAATAAAAATTCTTCAGACTTGGGGTGTCTTGGTGGCTCAGTTGGTTGAGTGACTGACTTTGGCTCAGGTCATGATCTTGCAGTTTTTGAGTTTGAGCCCCATGTCGGGCTCTGTGCTGACAGCTCAAACCCTGGAGTCTGCCTCGGATTCTGTGGCTCCCCCTCTCTCTACCCCTCCCCCTGCTCATACTCTGTCTCTCAATAATAAATAAATGTTAAAAAAAATTCTTCAGACTTTCTAAGAATTGGTTTTTTTCTAAAAAAAAAAAAATCTAAAGATTAATTGGTTTAAAAAAAGATCATTGTTTTGGGGGTGCCTGCGTGGCTCAGTCAGTTAAGCATCTAATTTCAGCTCAGGTGATGATTTCACAGTTTGTGGGTTCAAGCCCCATGTCAAGCCCCTCTGAGCTGTCAGCACAGAGCCTGGAGCCTGTTTCAGATTCTGTGTCTCCCTCCCTCTCTCTCTGCCCCTCCCCTGTTCACACTCTGTCTCTGTTTCATAAATAAACTTTAAAAAAAAATCATTTTTTTTGTTAATAAATTGTTTTTTGTATGTATATAATTTCTACTTGAAATGATAAATTCTATATGAATTCTGTCTTCTTTACGTCTATTTTGTTACTCACGTTTTAACAGGTGAATAATATTCCATTGTGTGTATGTGTATATATACACATATCACAATTTCTTTATCCATTCATTCATTGATGGTCACTTAGTTGCTTCGCTATCTTGGCTATTGTAAATAATGCTACAGTAAACATGGGGTACAGATACCTTTATGAATTAGTGTTTTATCTCTTGATAAACACCCAGAAGTGGAATTGCTGGATCATATGGTAGTTGTAATTTTTAAGGGATCTCCATACTGTTTTCTATAGTGGCTATACCAGTTTATGTTTCCATCAACAGTGCACAAAGCATTCTTTTTTTCCACACCCTCACCAACATTTATGGTTTTGGTAATAGCTATTCTAACAGAAGGGGAGTGATATTGCATTTTGGTTTTGATTGGCATTACCCTGATGATTATGTTGTGCACCTGTTCATGTGCCTGCTGTCTATCTGTATATCTTCTTTGGAAAAATATGTATTTAGATCTTCTGCCCATTTTTCAGTTTTTGGCTATTGAGTTGTATGAATTCTTTATTTCAGATACCAGCCACTTATGGAATAGGTGATTTGTAAATAATTTCCCCCATTTGGTAGGCTGCCTTTACATTCTGTGATGGTTTTCTTTACTGTGCAGAAGCTTCATCTCATGTAACCCCAACTTGTTTATTTTTGCTTTTGGGGTCAGATTGAAAAATCATCACCAAGGGCTATGTCAAAGGCCTTATTCATTATGACTCCTTCCAGGAGTCTTATGATTTCATGTCTTACATTTAAGTCTTTAATTCACTTTGCATTAATTTTCACGTATGGTATAAGATAGTGGTCCAGTTTCATTCTTTTGCATGTAGCTGTCCCATTTCCCAGCCTCATTTATTGAAGAGATTGTCCTTTCCCATTGTATATTCTTGGTTCTTTTGTCATAATTAATTGACCACATAGGTGTAGGTTTATTTCTGGGTGCTCTATTTTGTCCCAGTGATCTGTGTATCTGTTTTTATACCAGTGCCATTCTGTTTTGATTACTACACCTTGGTGGTGTACTTTGAAATCAGAGTACGATACCTCCAGCTTAGGTCTTATTTCTCAAAATTACTTTGGGCTCTTTGAGGGCTCTTGTTTTATACGATTTTTAGGACTGTTTCTTCTATTTCTGTGAAAAATGCAATTGGCATTTCAATAGGGATTGCACTTAATCTGTAGATCACTTTGAGAAGTATGAACATTTTAACATTATATCTTCCATTCCATGAGCATGGAATGTCTTTCCACTTATTTCTTAATTCTTTCATTAAGGTCTTAGTTTTCAACATACATCTTTTACCTCCTTGGTTAACTTGATTTCTAGGTATTGTATTCTTTTTGATGCAGTTGTAAATGGGATAGATAATTGTGGTTTTTAGTTTCTCTTTGTTAAAGAGTTATTTTGAAGGATGTCAAAAAATTTTGTCTATTAAAAATGCTTAATTATGTTAAATTTTTGTCATTGTCTGCTAAATTTGACAATTTTTGATAGAATTTTAATATGCTTACTATTATTTTGGATTTGTCAGTTTGATTTAAAAACTCTTAATTCATGTATTTTAATGAGTAGCTATAAATATTAATGACTATCTTCTGAATGGAATAAAGCTTTTATTTTAAAATGTTTCTAGAAAATCCTTCTATGGCTCATTTAATACTCTTAAAATTCCTTTCTTGCCAAATGATTGGGACAGTTTTGCCTATATCTTTCTTATGCTTCCCCCCCCACAAATATGGTTCTTGCAAACATAATACTGGAATTTTAAAAAATTTAACTAGTAAGATTTTTCTGACTTTTAAGTGGAGAATTTTACTCATTCCCATTAATTATAATACCTAATATGTGTGATTTTCTTTTTATAAATTTAATATGCATAAAAACATAAGGCAAATACATTTTCCAGTATTAATACACTTTTACAGGAGATGGAGGTAAGATGGCGGTGTAGTAGGGGGATCCTGCACTTGCCTCATCCCTCAAACACAGCTAGGTAATTACCAAATCATTTTGAACACCCAAGAAATTTATCTGAGGACTGTGAAAACTGCACAGCTAGGAGGAGAAATTAGACCATATTGTGGAAGGCAGGAGGTGCAGACGTGATCATGGGTGCTGCCGAGGGGAGGGGGCCCTGATTATGGAGTGGGGGGGAGAGATGCATAAGGGATCACATAGAAAAAACACTTCTCCCAAACCACTGACCTGGACAATGAGACACTGATTATCATGAGCTTTCATGAGCAGCAGAGCTTAAAAAATGAAGTTTTTAGAAGTCAGCTCTGTGGCAGGTGTAGAGTTTGGCAAGCATAGGGGTGCTTTTGTGGAGAAAGAGGGTAGAAGCCTAGGAGTAGACAGTGTGGTCTGAGGATACCCTGGGTGGCACTGGGAAAGACAGTTCCCCATCTTGGAGTACATTTGATAGAGGTTAACTGCATCTCAGGGGACAAGAGAGACAATGGGTGCAATCCCATTGCTCCATTCATTAGCATAGGAGCAGAGACACCTGCTGAGGGTAGCTAATCTAGACACCAGCTTTTTGTTGTACTTTACCATAAACTCCAAGCCCCTGTGAATTTATGCAAGTGCCTTTCTGGGAAAAACCAGCACCGGCCACAGCATGACAAGACCTTCCCCCAGAGGATCAGTGTGGGTCTGCATCATGCCAGATCTAAAGTTTGGAGTTCTGAAACTCCAGTTTATCTCCGGTGTTCTGGAGATAAAACACAGGTGCACTGTGCTGCCAGGTAGGCAGGTGGCCCGGACACAGACAGGGTGAAGGTAGGAATCTGAAGTTTGTCTAGGACACACCAAAGATTGTTTGCTCTTCTGTGAAGGTTTCCTGAATGGTGGTGGGTGCAAACTCCCCTCTCCAAGGATGAGAGAGGGGACTAATGCCATTCCATCCCTGTATGTCAGCACCAATAGACTTTAGTGAGCAGTACTGCTTGCACAGTGGAGATTTGAGCCACTTACACCAAGCCCCATCCCCTGCACTCTGCAGGGTGCTTCTGTACTAGGGCAACTGTGCCTGACAGCCAGAGCAACAGCAGGCCCCTCCCCCAGAACAGCAGCACAAATCCCTCACAGGCACAAAACCTACTGACCATAGAGTGCTGCAAAACTTCGTTCTAGTGGAAACAGGATCTAGCCTCTTTTAACAAGCAGACCAAAGTATACCTCCTTAAAACTTGCCAGACATGGGACAAGGTCCCAACACTCCTCATTGTAGGCAAGGAGAAACTCTGCAGAGGACTGATCAGAGGGAAAGAGCAACCAAAACTCAACAGCAGAGTGCACACAGCATACACCAGAAACACTTTCTGAAGTGCCAGGCCCTGGACAGTATAGGACCTCTTCTTAATATAGCTATTGCTCTCAGGAGAAGGAAACATATCAGGCTTTCCAAACCTAAACAGAATGCCAATATGGAAGAATTCATCCCAAAAGAAAGAACAAGAAAAGGTCATGGCCAGGGTTCTAGTTAAAACAGGTAGAAGTAGGGGTGCCTGGATGACTCAGTTGGTTGAGCATCCAATTTCAGCTCAGGTCATGATCTCACAATTCATGGGTTCAAGCCCCTCATTGGGCTTTGTGCTGACAGCTCAGAGCCTGGAGCCTGCTTCAGATTCTGTGTCTTCTTTCTCTGTTCTTCCCCCTCTTGCACTCTGTCACTCTCAAAAACAAGCAAACATTAAAAAAAAAACAGGTAGAAGTAATATGCCTGAGCTAGAATTTAAAACAATCAAAGATTCTAGCTTGGCTTGAGAAAGGGAGTCCTTTAGTACAGAAACAAAAGACCTAAAACGCAGACAGGCGGAAATAAAAAAATGTTGTAATTGAGATGCAACATTGAGTGGATATAATGACAAGGATGGAAGAAACAGGAACAAATTAAGTGATATAGAAAATAAAATTATGCAAGCTAATGAAGATTAAGAGGGAAATATATATATTGGATCACAAGTGTGATTTGGGAACTCAGCAACTCCATAAAGCATAATAACATTCATATCATAGGAGTCCCAGAAGAAGAGAGGGAAGAAGAGAGAGAAAAGGAGGCAGAAGTTTTATTTAAGCAAAATATAGCTGAAAACTTCCCTCATCTGGGAAAGGAAGCAGACATCCAAATACAGGAGGCACAGAGAACTATCAAAATCAACAAAAGCAGGCCATCCATCAACATATATTGTAGTAAAATTTGCAAAATACAGAGATAAAAAAAATCCTGGGAGCAGGAGGGAAAAGAAATCCCTAACTTCCAAGGCAAGACAAATAAGGTTCACAGCAAATTGATCTGCAGAAACTCGGCAGGCAAGAAGGGAGTAACATGATATATTCAACATGCTGAAGGGGAAAAATACGCAGTCAAGAATACTTTATCCAGCAAAACTGTCATTAAGAATAGAAGGGAGACAGTTTCCCAAACAAAAACTAAAGGAGTTTGTGATCACTAAGCCAACCCTGCAAGAAATATTAAAGGGGACTCTTTGGGAAAGAAAGACCAAAAGTGACAAAGATAGAAAGGAACAAAGAAAATCTCCAGGAACAACTTAACTGGTAATACAATGGCACTAAATTCATATCTATCAATAATCACATTGAATGTAAATGGGCTAAATGCCCCGATCGAAAGATATAGGGTATCAGAATGGGGTTTTTTTTTTGGGGGGGGGGGGGGCGCCTGGGTGGCTCAGTCAGTTGAGCTTCTGACTTCAGCTCAGGTCATGATCTTGCAGTTTGTGGGTTTGGGCCCTGCATTGGGCTCTGGGCTGACAACTCAGAGCCTGAATCCTGCTTCAGATTCTGTGTCTCCCATTCTCTCTGCCCCTCTTATGCTCATGCTCTCTAATAAATAAACGTTAAAAAATTAGAAAAAAAATAGTTTTTTTTTTAAAAGACCCATTTATAGGCTGCCTATCAGAGACTCACTGTAGACCTAAAGACAATTACAGACAAAGTGAGGGGATAGAGAACATTTATCATGCTAATGGACGTCAAAAGAAAGCTGGAGTAGCCGTATTTATATCAGAAAAACTAGATTTTAAACCAAAGACTGTAACAAGAGATGAAGAATGGCACTATATCATAATAAAGGATTCTACCCAATAAGATGTAGCAATATTATTTATGCCCGTAAGTTGGAAGCATGCAAATATATAAGTCAATCACAAACAAAAACTCCTTGATAATAGTAAAATAATAGTAGGGGACTTTAATACCACACTTATAGCAATGGACAGATCATTTAAGCAGAAGATCAACAAGGAAACAATGGCTTTGAATGACACACTGGTCCAGATGGACTTAACAGACATGTTCAGAAGATTTCATCCTAAAGTAGCAGAATACGCTTTTTTAAAAAAAAATCTATTTTGAGAGAGAGAGAGAGAGCATGAGCAGGGGAGGGGCAGAAAGAGATTAAGAATCTCAAGTAGGCTCAATCCCATAAACCACGAGATCATGACTTGAGCCAAAATCAACAGCCAGATGCTCAACCAATTGAGCCAACCAGGTGCTCCAGAGTACACATTCTTTTTGAAGCATACATAACATGCTCCAGAATAGATTACATACTGGATCACAAATCAGGCCTCAACAAATACAAAAAGATTGAGATCATACATGCATATTTCTCTCTCCACAATGCTTGAAACTTGAAGTGAACGACAAGAAAAAAATTGGAAATACCACAAATACATGGAAGTTAAAGAACATCCTGCTAAAGAATGAATCAGTTAACCAGGAAATTAAAAAAGCAATTTAAAAAAAACATGGAAGTAAATGAAAATACGACAGTCCAAAACCTTTGAGATGCAGCAAAAGCAGTCATGAGAAGGAAGTATGTACCAATACAGGCCTACCTCAAGAAGAAGGGTCCCAAAATTTCCTGCTCTAATCATTATGATTTCTATTCTACTGCTGGCTTTGGGGTTTCTTTGCTGCTCTGTTTCTAGTTCCTTTAGGTGTGAGGTTAGGGTCTGTATTTGGGATTTTTCTTGCTTCCTGAGATAGGCTTGGATTGCAATATATCTTCCTCTTAGGACTGCCTTTGCTGCATCTCAAAAAATTTAGATTGTTGTGTTTTTTCATTTGCTTCCATATATTTTTAAATTTCTTCTTTAATTTTCTGTTGACCCATTCATTCTTCAGTAGGGTGTTCTTTAATCTCCATGCATTTGGAGGCTTTCCAATTTTTTTCTTGTGATTGATTTTAAGTTTCATAGCATTATGACCTGAAAATATGCATTGTATGATATCAATCCTTTTTATTTGTTGAGGATTGGTTTGTGACCAAGTATATATTTTGGAGAATGTTCCATGTACACTCAAGAAGAATGTGCATTCTGCTGCTTTTGGATGGAAAGTTCTCAATATATCCATCAAGTCCATCAGGTCCAATCTATCATTCAAGGCCATTGTTCCTTTATTGACTTTTTGCCTGGATGATCTGTTCATTGCTTTAAGTGGAATAATAAAGTCATCTATAATTACAATATTATCAGCAAGTTTGCTCAAGTTTGTGATTAATTGACTTATATATTTGGGTTCTTTCAAGTTTGGGGCATAAACATTTACAATTATTAGCTCTTCCTGATGGATAGCTTAATTATGATATAATGCCCTTCTTCATCTCTTGTTACAGTCTTTAAAGTCTAGTTTGTCTGATAGAAGTATGGTAAAACCAAAGCAGGAACATCACAATCCAGTACTTTAGCCTATACTACACAGCTATAATCAAGATAGCATGGTATCGGCACAAAAACAGACACATAGACCAATGGAACACAATAGAGAACCTACAATTGGACCCAGAAAAGTATGGCCAACTAATCTTTGACAAAGCAGGAAAGAATATCCAATGGAAAAGAGACAGTGTCTTTAGCAAATGGTGCTGGGGAGAACTGGACAGCAACATGCAGAAGAATGAAACTGGATCACTTTCTTACACCATACACAAACTCAAAATGGATGAAAGAGCTAAATGTGAGACAGAAACCATAAAAACCCTAGAGAAGAACACAGGCAACAACCTCTGTGTCCTCAGCTGCAGCAATTTCTTGCTCAACACGTTTCCAAAGGCAAGAGAAATAACAGCAAAAATGAACTATTGCGACCTCATCAAGATAAAAACTTCTGCATTGCAAAGGAAACAATCAACAAAACTAAAAGGCAACTGACAGAATGGGAAAAGATATTTGCAAATGACATATTGGATAAAGATTTAGTATTTAAAATCTATGAAGAACTTCTCCAACTCAGCACCCAAAAAACAATCCAGTGAAAACATGGGCAAAAGACATGAATGGACACTTTTCCAAAGATGACATCCAGATGGCCAACAGACACATGAAAAGATGCTCAACATCACTCATCATCAAGGAAATACAAATCAAAGCCACACTGAGATACCACCTCATGCTAGTTAGAGTGGCTAAAATTGACAACTCAGGAAACCACAGATGTTGGCAAGGTTGTGGAGAAACAGGAACACTCTTGAGCACTACTAGGTTTATCCAAAGGATACAGGAGTGCTGATTCACAGGGGCACATGCATCTCAATGTTTACAGCAGTGCTGTGAACAATGGCCAAATTATGGAAAGAGCCCAAATGTCCATCAACAGACAAATGAATAAAGAAGATGCGGTGTATATATATGCAACGGAATACTACTCAGCAATGAAAAAGGCAATCTTGCCATTTGCAACAATGTGGATGGAACTGGAAGGAATTATGCTAAGTGAAATAAGTCAGAGAAAGGCAGATATATATGTTCTTAGATATGGAATTTGAGAAACTTAACAGAAGACCATGGGGAAGGGAAGGAAATAGTTACAAACCGAGAGGAAGGCAAACAATAAGAGACTTTTAAATACAGAGAACAAACTGAGGGTTGATGGAGGGGCAGGAAAAATGTGTGATGGGCATTGAGGAGGACACTTGTTGGGATGAGCACTGGGTATTGTATGTAAGGGATAAATCATGGGAATCTACTCCTGAAGCCAAGAGCACACTGTATACTATGTAGGTTAGCTAACAATAAATTATTTTTTAAAAAGAATAAAGGAGCTAGAAAAGAATAAAGCCTAAAGTCAGAATAAGGGAAATAATAAAGATTAGAGCAAAAATAAATGATATAGAAACAAACCCCACCAGAATAGATCAATGAAACTAGGAGCTGGATTTTTCAGACTAAAATTGATGAACCTCTAGCCAAACTTGTCAAAAAGAAGAGAGAGAGGACCCAAATGGATAATCATGAATGAGAGAGAGAGATCACAACCAAAACCACAGAAATACAATTAGAAGAGATTATGAAATATTATATGCCAACAAATTGTGCAATCTGGAAGGAATGGATAAATGCTTAGAGACCTATAAACTACCAAAACTGAAACAGGAAGAAATTGCAAATTTTAACAGACCCATTACTTCCCAGGGAAATTCCCAAGAAATTCTTAACAGAATTAATATTTTTTTCTTAAACTTTTCCAAAAAGTAGAAATGGAAGGAAAACTTCCAAACTCATTCTAGGAGGTCAGCATTACCTTGATTCCAAAGCCAGGCAAAGACCTCACTAAAAAGGAGAATTATAGGCCAATATTCATTATGCACATGGATGCTAAAATTCTCAACAAGATGCTAACAAATAGAATTCAAGAGTACATTGAAAGAAATATTCACCACAATGGAGTGGAAATTATTCCTGGGCTGCAAGGTGGTTCAATATTTGCAAATCAATGTGATACACCATGTTAATAAAAGAAAAGAACCATATGGTCCCGTCAATAGATGCAGAAAAACTTTTGACAAAATACAGTATCCATTCAGAAAGAAAGAAAAGAAAGAAAGAAAAGAAAGAAAGAAAGACTCTCAACAAAGTAGGGATAGAGGAAACATACCTGAACATCATAAAGGCCATTCATGAAAGACCTACAGCTACTATCATCCTCAATGGGGAAATCTTTTCCTCTATGATCAGGAACAAGACAGGGATATCCACCCTTACCAGTGTTATTTAATGTAGTACTCAAAGTTCTAGCTTCAGCAATTAGACAACAAAAGAAATAGAAGGCATCCAGATCAGCATGAAAGTAGTCAAACTTACTGTTCACAGAGGGCATGATACTCTACATGGAAAACCTTCAAGACTCCACCAAAAAAATTGCTAGACATGATAAATAAAATCAGCCAAGTCACAGGATACAAAATCTATTGCATTTCTATTCACCAATAATGAAGCAGAAATCAAGTAATCAATACCATTTACAATTGCACCAAAACTCCTAAAATACCTAGGAATAACCCTAACCCAAAATATAAAAGATCTGTATTCTGAAAACTTTGAACACTTATGAAAGAAACTGAAGATGACACAAAGAAATGGAAAAAAAAATGCATGTTTATGGGTTGGTAAAACATTGTTAAAAGGTCTATACTAGCCAAGACAATTCTACATCTACAAGGCAATCCCTATCAAAATATCATCAGCATTTTTCACAGAGCTAGAATAAACAATCCTAAAATTTGTAGTTAACCACAAAAGATCCAAACAGGCAAAGCAACCTTAAAGAAAAGCAAAGCTGGAGGCATCACAATTACACTTAAAGCTATATTACGAAGCCATAGTGATCCAGACAGTACATTACTGATACAAAAACAGACACATAGATTAAAAAAACCAGAAAACCCAAAAATGGACCCATAACTATATGGTCAACTAATCTCTGACACAGTAGGAAAGAATATTCTTCAGTCTCTTCAAGTGGTGTTGGGAAAACTGGACAGCAACATGCAGAGGAATGAAACTGGACCACTTTCTTACATCATATACCAAAATAAAATCAAAATGAATTAGAGACTTAAATGTGACACCGGAAACCTCAAAATCCTAGAGAAGAACACCTACAGCAACCTCTATGATGTTGGCTATCGCAACTTCCTACTAGACATCTCTGGATACAAGGGTAATAAAAGCAAAAATGAACTTTTGGAACTTAAGATAAAAAGCTTCTGCACAGTGAAAGAAACAATCAACAAAACTAAAGCACAACCTACAGAATGGGAAAAGATATTTGCACATGACATAGCTGATAAAGGGTTAGTATCCAAAGTCTGCAAAGAACTTATCAAACTCAATGCCCCAAAAAATAATCCAGTGAAGAAACAGGCAGAAGACATGAACACTTTTTCCAAAGATGACATCCCTGTGGCAAACACACGAAAAGATTCTCAACATCATTCATCATGCAGAAAATACAAATTAAAACTACAATGAGATACCACCTCACACCAGAATGCTAAAATTAACACAGAAAACCAAAGAGGTTGGTGAGAACGTGAAAGGGGAACCCTCTTATGTTGTTGGTGGTAATGCACACTGGACAAGTCATTGTGGCAAACAGTATGGAGGTTCCTCACAAAGTTAAAAATGCAACTACCCTATGACCCAGTAATCACACTCCAAGATATTTATCCAAAATACAAAGACTCAAAGGGACATGTGCACCCTGAGGTTTATAGCACCATTGTCAACAATAGCCAAATTATGGAAAGAGCCCATAATGGCTCTGATGGATGAAGAAAATTTGGTGTGTATACACACACACACACACACACACACACACACACACACACACACAGGAATACCACTTAGCCATCAAAAAGAAGGAAATCTTGCCATTTTCAATGACATGGATGGAGATAAGGTATATCATGCTAAGCAAAATAGGTCAGTAAAGGACAAATACCATATGATTTCACTCACATGTGGAATCTGAGAAAAACAGATGAACACAGGGGAAGGAAGAAAAAAAAGAGGAAGGGAAACCATAGGAGACTTAACTATAGAAAACAAACAGGGTTTCTGGAGGGGAGCTGGGTAAGGGATGGGCTAAATTGGTGTTAGGTATTAAGGAGGGCACTTTTGATGAGCACTAGGTGCTATAAGTGATGAACGACTAAATTTTACTCCTGAAATCAACATTACACTATATATTAACTAGAATTGAAATAAAAGCTTGAGGTAAAAAAAAAAATACATGTATACACGTGTGACCTTGTTAAACTTTTGAGAGAGCAAGAGAGAAAGTGGGGGAGGGGCAGAGAGAGAGGAAGGAGAATCTTAAGCAAGCTCCATACCGTCAGCACAGAGCCTGACACAAAGCTTGATCCCATGAAACGTGAGATCATGACCTTGAGCTGAAATCTTGACTGAGCCACCCAGGCACCCCTATTTTTTGTTATGGGTTCTTGCCTTTCCTCTTCTTGGAGTTCTCCACCAGCTTTTCCTATCTAGTAGTATGCCAGCTATGCATCTTATTTCAATTTAAGTGATTTCTTATAAATTTTACAAACAGATACTTCTTTCATGTGTAGAATCGAGACTTTGTATATTTCCTCCTTGAACAAGATCTCAAGAATTTTTTCATCTCCCCCCCCCCTCCCTGTTTTCCTCCTCCTTTGCTCCATGCTTTTTTAAAAATCACCTAGGATTTTTGTAGCACATTTCGTCTAAGTGTGGCTCTCTGAATTGGGTCCCCTCAAAATTCGTATGTTGAAGTCCTACCTCCAGTATCTCAAAATCAGTATATTTTGAGATAAGGTCTTTACAGAGGTAAGTTAAAATGAGGTTGCTGGGATGAGGGAATTTAGGCACAGACATGCAAAGGGAAAACACCGTGAAGACATAGGAAGAAGATAGCCATCTGCAAGCTAAGAAAGGCCTCAGTAGAAATCAAATCTGATGACACCATGTTCTCAGACTTCCAGTACCAGAACTGTGAGAAAAATTCCTGCGCTTTACGTCACCCAGTCTGTGGTACTTTGTTTCCACAGCCCTAGGAAACTATTATATAAACTGAAGATGGCAGCTTAATGACTATATCCTCAAGGAGACATTCCTTGATATCTGGATGACTTGATTCACTTTGTTTCTATATTTCCCCAAAGCTGAATACAGATCTTACCACAACACTTGTTGTGGTTATTCGTTAGGATCTTTATCTCCTGAGCTCTGAACTCCATATAAGGAACTCAATGCATTTTGGTTTATTCTGTGGGAGTCCTGTGAGAGTCTCTATAAAGTGGTTTGAAGCTTGCCTTGTGGGGTCTAAGGCTAGGTTTGTGTTTTCACTCCAACTTCCAGATCATTAAGAGTGTAAATTAGGAGTCCTCACCCATACATTGGGAGACCTGGGGGATCTGCTTTTTAGTGATCTCCCATCACCCAAATCTCTAGGAGACTAAAACCTCCATTTCGCCAGCTGTAGGGAGTTTTTCTCCACACTTTGAAGTTCCCTACTTTCTCTATTTAAACTTTCTTGCAGCTCTCCATGTCTTCCCTGTTACAGGCATTAGAAACCCAGCCTAAGTCTTGACAGTCCCTTTTCATAGTCCTGACTCCCAGAAGCACATGGTATCAGCTTTTCCTTTCCACTTTAGCTTTGTTTTTTGCCTCCAATTGTTTTGGCGTCTGGAAATGTCCTTTTTTTTCTACAAAGTTACAAAGTTATATACTAAAACAAATGACAGTATGATAAAAGCATTTACTCTGGAGACAGTTGTCAGCAATAGCTGTGGACCTCGGGCAATGCTTTTCACTTCTCTGTGCCTCAGCCCCTCTATCTATAGAGTGGAGTTACTGGTATTTAATTCATGTGTTATCATGAGGATTAAAGGAGCATACATGTCAAGTGCTTAAAATAACACCTCACACAGACTAAGGACTATATAGATGTTTGGTATTAGGAGATTTTTATATTTTTGTCAGATTTTCACTTTATCCAGTATTTATGCTTTAGGGTTCCTGACTACAAATCCTCAGTATTTTAAGTTCTATTATACTTTAATATGTTGATTGAAATAAAAGGGGGGTATTATTTTTTTAAGAGAAAACTACTTGCAGCAGACATCTGGATAGCCTAAGAATGTATGACTTGTCCACGGTCTCCCTTTGAGTTCTCATTTCACCTAGTACCCTATAACTCCATCCCACGTGGCCACACCTAATCCGACACCTAACTTAAAGGCACTCAGTGGAAGATCAGGTGGAATGACAAGTGAGTCCTGCCCAGTTGGGCTCACTCTACTAGACAGCGACTGACCCCTGATCTAGTCGGATCCTGTCTTTGAGAGAGTTCACACTTGAAGCAGTGAAAAAATTAGCTTGCAGTATCAGGAGCAGTGGCAGTAGATACAGGTAATAGCTCAGTTATCACAATGATAAAGTTCTTAAGCAAGAAGCACAGGAACTGGACACACTGCCCTTTGTGAATGTTTTAGGCTCTAGGGACCGGGTTTGGAAACAGTCTCCATTCTTGGATTGCTTATAATAAGCTTTTATCATCTGATCTATCTAGAGCAGGTCTTATTTTAAACCTAACAAATTTATTAGTGCCAAGAATATTTAAACTTAAGGGAAAAAAACATCCAGTCTCCAAGTCACTGGATTTATCTTATCTATTTCCTCTTCAGGTAGGGAAAGAGAGGAAGGCTGGATTTTAATCTGTGCTCTATTACTTGACTGAATTGCTTAAAGATTTAGAGTCAAGGATTCCTAATTCTTAAGTTGGGGGAAACAGCAATATACTGTTGCATAAGGTTTTTGTTAGAATTATATTATTCATACGCAGTTGTTAAAATTACATTATGTGCCAGGCATGTATGGTGGTAGGTGCTAGGGATATAGCATTTTCTGCCCATGACGGGCTTACAGTCATAGTACCAATCAGACATTGTCTGGGAAATGCCTAACTTATAGCCTTTCAATGCATAGTTACTTTCGTTATTACTTCTACAGGAAAATTTTTTTCTTCTCCTTTAGAACTTAAAGAGCTGAAAGCAGATGGTTTTCCACATATGTTTCACTGAACAGTAGAAACAATAAAATACTTTTGTTATGGATCTATTTATCTTTTTTCTGTTATTGCTGGTGTTATTGTTTCTTGACCTTTCCATGGGTGTTTGAATCTAATCATTGATCAGTTTCTTAATTTGTAACTATTTCCTCTCTTCTCAGGCAGCTCTTTGGCATTGAGAATCACACACATTAGATGATAATTATTTTCTGCAAGAGCTATTGACATACAAGACACCTTACATAAAATAAAAAGGGAACATTTCAGAGAAAGTTCTGTATACATGTTCTATTGGTGCAAGCTGTACAGTTCAATTTTTCAGTATTTCCAAAGGCACAATTTACCCAGATGAAGAAAAGGATATCTAAAGCTGTTCTTCAGGAGGTATGATTAGATGACTGCTGTGGATGCTGTTGGCTGCTCCTCCAAATCTATTTTCCTTTTCTTAGACTCTAACAGAAGGATGTGCTCAGATATTCACCCATCCCCTCATGAGGGATGGGTCCTGATCAGCCAATCAGAGCTTGTAGATCTCCCAGCAGCTTTTTTTTTTTAGTGTGGAGATTGACATGTGTTATGAATTGGCCCAATCAAATTTAAGAGAAGGATTATTACTGAATAGTTGGGGGGTGGTTATTCATGCTCTTGTCAAATGTAAAAAGGAAAAGAGGAACTCTACTTGCCACTGGCAGCCGGTGATTAGGAAGGGTATGAGCTGTAGGGTCAATCAGATTCTGTGGACTACTGAGTGGAGAGAACACATCAATGTAGCTCTTGAGTGGTCTTGTTGAATCAGCCAACCGTTAAGCTAGTCCTACCTCTTGACTTCCTGTTATGTAAAGAAAAATGTTACTGCACAGGCCAATTTGAGTCAGGTTGTGTCCTACCCAAAAGCACCCTTTACAATAGTAATTTATTTTTAAGGAATGAGAAGGAAACTATGGAATAACTAAATTTACTGGTTTTCCAAAAAAATTTTTAATGTTTATTTTTCAGGGAGAGCAGAGAGCAAGCTGGGGAAGGTTAGAGAGGGAGACACAAAATCTGAAGCAGGCTCCAGGCTTTGAGCTGTCAGCACAGAGCCTGACATGGGACTTGAACTCACAAACAATGAGATCATGACCTGAGCTGAAGTTGGTCACTTAATTGAGCCAGGCGCTGCGTAAATTTACTGTTCAAGTCTTCACAGGTGGAAAAACACATCAATGGTTTTTCCTCCCTCCCTGAATACCTTTCTCTAAAACACCCCTTTAATTTTGATGACCCCTCAAAAAGTGTGTGTGCTTTCAGAAAGGAAGACTTAGGGTAATAGCTAAAACCCATCTCATATTCAAGAGAAATAGGTCAGTTTAAAATATTTGCTGTATTTTCTGAAAGCCTGTAGCCCATGGAAGAGTTAATAACAGGATGTTTACTTAAAAAATATCTCATGCCTAAGCATAAAGAAATCTTTTGTATAATCCCACCTAGATAAATTAATGTTCACATGTACATTCTATATTATAAAGTGCTTGGGTCTCAGTGCTGCATTTCCTTTGTTGAAAGATTATGTTTTGATGCACATGAAAAATTTCATTAAAAAGCAATAAATAAGAGACAACTTGGCAGAGAATACTTTAGAGAGCTAAATAGATTCTTCTCTTCTCTGGTCATGGTTTATAGTTGCAATATAAAGTAGTTAAAACATGAAGAAGTTCCCTGTGGCAGTTTTCTTAGGACATAAAGATTTAGACTTCACTCTTGGATTAGATAGAAGTGAGGACTTTATTCTCTTTTGGTTGCTGTAGTATTTTAACCGTGGAAAACGTACATACACATAGCCTTCAAAAGACTTACTGATGGACTTCACTTTCTAACAGACATTTTCTCAAGAGGTTTCATACCTACCATGGCATCTCACACATAATGGAGGATCAATAAATATTTGCTGAGTTGAATTAAAACTGACTTTCTGTAAACTGCATCATCTTTTAAATTTCTGAAATTGGCTTCCATGGTAAAGTTCTTTTCCTGTTAGTACAGGTCAGAGAAGAAAAAAAAAGCAATAAAACATAACCCACCATTAAATTAATTTCTTACAATATTAGCTTCACTGTGTCTCAAGAATTTGCTATGTATTTTGTCAATTCATTATATGATTCAATTTAGTTCTTGTAGTATTTAAGAATAGGGACTCAATCTGAGAAAACTTACCCATGATGGAGAACAAAGCATTCATGCAAACAGATACCTATGTGGCAATTACTCCAAACAAGTCTCTGGTGGGGAGGAAAAAGGAGAGGAGCTACAAAGCATAAGGAAAGAACTTTCAAAGGTGGGTGCATAAGGCATAAATATTATTATTGTAATATAAGGTAGCATGTGATCAATGTTTTATAAATTACATAGAAAATGTAATTTATTAGGTTTAGCTGGAATGATTAGAAAAAAGTATACATTAGGACTTTGACACTTGAAACTAAGATTTGGTCCCAAGTGAACTGGAAACCACTGGCATATATTAGTTTAGTGGTTTTCAAATTTAAATGTGCATAATATTCACTGCAGAATATATCTGCCAGCCTAATTTGTTGGGCAAAAAAATCCTAAAATCATCTTCCAGTATAAAACATTTCGCATGAAATAAGTCATACAGAGACAGAGACCGTATGTTCTCACCTTACGTGGATCTTGAGAAACTTAACAGAAGACCATGGGGGAGGGGAAGGAAAAAAAATTTAGAGAGGGAGAGAGCCAAACCATAAGAGACTCTTAAAAACTGAGAATAAACTGAGGGTTGGTGGGGGGTGGGAGGGAGTGGAGGGGAGGATGGGTGATGGGCATTGAGGAGGACACCTGTTGGGATGAGCACTGGGTGTTGTATGGAAACCAATTTAATAATCAATTTAATAAAAAATAAAAATAAAACTTAGCAATACGGCATGCATGGAACATGCATGCTTGTGCGTGATATATCTTTTAATATGCATGGGTAGGGTGGCAATAGAGTAGGGGGAGGCCTAGGAGGCCAAAAATGCTCAGATAAGCTAATACTGAGACCAGTGGTTACCTGGCCTGATGGCATCATAATAGTCCGTGATGCACCAGAGTCTGCAAAAGGTGGGAATTCAAATCAGAGATAGTCATAGAAACTCTTAAAGATAATAACCTCAAGGAAAAGATGACTAAAAAAATGCCTTCTGAAAGGAGAGTAGGGAAACTTCTCAGTTATAGACTTGTTGTGGACAGAGGAAACAAACGTAGAGTTATTGAAAATTTGAAACCACAAGCTAGGAGAGTACAGGGAAGGTGGCAGAGTAGGAGCATACTGAGCTCACTTTGTCCCATAGACACACCAAGGCAACTACTGCATATATTGCACCTAACTGTGAAAATGATCAAAGACTGGCAGAACAGATCTTTTGTAGCTAGTCATAGACAGAAGACCCCATCAAAAAGGGTAGGAAGGGTAGAGACACAGTTAGGAACCCAAACCCCAGTTCAACTAACCACCAATAGGAGGGACATAATAAATATAGAAAAACAAGGGGATCAGACCCCCCCACACCAATCACACTGGCCACCCACAACCCTGGGGTCCCACAGTGGGATGACAAGTCCCCATAATGTCTGACTTTGAAAATCATCAGGGCTTAATTCAGAGAGTCAGAGCATGATAGGAAACCAGGTCCCCACCTTTAAAGATCCAGCCCAAGATAGCACAAAAGCAGCAGCTTGAAAACAGCTGGGGTATACGTGAAGTTTTTTTGACTAATTTTATGGTATGTGGCAGAGAAGTAGGGACCTGAAAATTTCTCTAGAACAAAAGTGTAGGGCTGGTGGGCTTTATTTCTTGCCCTCCCCAGCATAGATAATTGGATGCTTATAGTAGTTAACATCTACATTACTGACATCCCCTGCTCCCCCACATTCTTTCTGAACCTGCCCCACCCAACCTGCTAGGTACTCCTTCCAAAGCAGTTCTTGCCCCATCATACCTGGCAAGCAATGTCAATTGAGACTGGCAACCCTCCAAAGTGATTCCTGCCCTGGGTATCGTGGAGGGGGATAACTCCAAACACTAGTGCCCTCACATTTCCTGCAGCTGGACTTCTTAGCTGGTTACTCCATGAACAAACCCTCTGCTTTGGTGTGCCCACAGCTGTCACAGCTCTCAGGAGCAGTCAGGCTTAGTGCCAGCTCCCCCCACCATTGAGCCCACAGGCCTCAAAAGCTCAGGGAACAAATCCTGTCCAGTGCACCAGTAGCAAGGAAAGTGGGTCACTACAGCCAGCTGAGGCCCAGTCCCACCCACCATGCCCACAGCATCCACAGCTCATCCAAAACAGAAGGGTGCATGCAAGTCCACATGTGGGACACCTCATGAGTGTGTCTCCAGTTCTGATGATCAAGGATCATTGTGCTACAGGGCACCACAGGAACTCTTCAACACAAGACCAGGACACATAGCTGACCTGCCTAATACGTAGAAACAGACAAAACAAAGAGATGAAGGAGTAGGTCATGAGTGAAAACAGGCCAATATTACAGAAAAAAAAAAAAGCTAAACAAAATGGAGATAAGAAATATGCCTGATAAGCAGTTCAAAGTAGTGGTTATAAAGACACCCCCTAGACTTGAGAAAAGAGTGGATTAACACAGTAAACACTTCAACAAAGAGAAAATATAAAAAAGAACCAGTCAGAGCTGAGGAATACTGTAACTAAAATGAAAAAAAAGATACTACAGGCAATCAACAGATTACAGGATGTACAAGAATGTATCAGCAATCTCAAAGACAAGGTAATAAAGAGCATTCAAGCTGAATAGAAAAAATAAAAAATAAAAAATGATAATAGGGTAAGGGACTACTGAAAAAAAAAAAACAATCAATAAATTTGCCTTATAGTGGTCCCAGAATAAGAGAAAAGGAAAGGGGCAGAAAACTTATTTGAAGAAATAACTGAGGGGTGTCTGGGTGGCTCAGTTAGTTAAGTGTCTGACTTCAGCTTAACTCAGGTCATGATCTCACGGTTCATGGGTTCTAGCCTTGCACCAGGCTCTGTGCTGAATGCTCAGAGCCTGGAGCAGATTCTGGGTCTTCCTCTCTCTCTGCCCCACCCCTGCTCATGCTCTCTCTCCCTTGTTCTCTCAGAATAAACATTAAAAAATTTTTTTTTTAAATAATAGCTGAAAAATTCCATCTAGAGAGGGAAGCTGACATTCAGGTCCTGAAGCCCAGAGAGACCTTAACAAGATAAACTCAAGGACAATCACATCAAGACATATAATAATGAAAATTGCAAAATCTGAAGAAAGAATTTTAAAAGGAATAAGAGAAAAGCAAATAGTTACGCATAAAGGAAACCCCATAAAGTTATCAGTTAATTTTTCAGCAGAAATCTTGCAGGTCAGAAGGGAGTGGCATGACATATTCAATGTGCTGAAAAGGAAAAACGTATAACCAAGAATATTCTACCCAGTGAGGTTATCATTAAGAATAGAAGGATAAATCAAGTGTCCCCCCAAAAAAGTTAAAGAAGCTCATCACCACTAAATCAGTCTTACAAGAAATGTTAAAGAGAATTCTTTAAGTAAAAAGATAACTAGAAGTAAAAAAAAAAAAAAAAAAAAAAAAAAAAAAAAAAAAAAAAAAAAAAAACAAGTCATGAAAGGAAAGTTACACAGTAAAGCAAACATATAGTAAAGGCAGAATAATCATTTATACAGCCAGTATAAAGATTAAAATGCAAAAGTAGAAAATCAATTATACCTACAACAATTAATCAAAGGATATACCAGATGTAAATTATGACATCACAAACATAAAACATGGGCAGGGTAGTAAAAATATACTACTGGGTTCAAACTTAAGTGACCCTCAACTCAGTATGGACTGCTATACACACATTATACATGTATCCCATGGTAAACACAAATTAAAAACCTATAGGAAAAAAAGAAGAAACCAAGTACAAAGTCATCAAACCACAGGGGAAGAAAGAAAAGAACAAAGGAGAACTACAAAAATATCCAGAAAATAACAATAAGCACATACCTATCAATAATTACTTCAAATGTAAATGGACTAAATGCTCCTATCAAAAGATAAAGTATGGATTAAAAAAAAGATCAATAGATTGCCTTACAAGAGAATCACCTCAGACTTAAAGACACATGCAGACAGAAAGTGAAGGAATGGAAAAAGATATTCCATGCAAATGGAAACAAAAAAATCTGAAGTAGCAATAATTATATCAGAAAAAATAGAATTTAAAACAAAGATTACATTAAGACAAAGAGCATTACATGATAAAAAGATCTATCCAACAAGACAATACTTTTATAAATATCTATATATCCAACATAGGAGCACCAAAATATATAAAGGAAATATTAGCAGACAAAGGGAGACAATGACAGTAATATAATAAAAGGGGACTTTAACACCCCACTTACATCAGTGGATAGATCAGCCAGGCAGAAATCAATAAGGAAATAGTGGCTTTGAATGACACGAGAGACCAGATGGTCTTAACAGATATATACAAAACATTCCATCCCAAAACAGCAGAGTATGCCTATTCAAGTGCATGTGGACCATTCTCTAAGAAAGATTATATATTAGGCCACAAAACAATTTATGAATATTGAGAGTATATCTTTCAACAATGTTATGAAACTAGAAATTAATTGCAAGAAGAAAACTGGAGAAAACCATCATATGGAAGATAAACATGTTACTAAACAACCAACGGGTGAATGAAATATAAAAAAAAAAAAATACATCAAGACAAGTAAAAACAGAAACACAGTGGTCTAAACTCCAGGACATAGAAAAAGCAATTCTAAGAATAAAGTTTATAGCAAGACCAGCTTATACTAAAAAGAGAATCTCAAATGAAAAAAATTAACCTTATAACTAAAGGAACTAGAAAAAGAACAAAGCTAAAATCAGAAATACTAGAGTAGAAATAAATGGACACCCCCCCCCCCCAAAAAAAAAGATCAATGAAACCAAGAGCTGGTTCTTTGGAAAGATAAAATTCATAAACCTATAGCCAGACTCATGAAGAAGAAAAGAGACAACTCAAAATCAGAAATGAAAGGGGTGCCTGAGTGGCTCATTTGGGTAAGTGTCTGACTCTTGGTTTCAGCTCAGGTCATGATTTCAGATTCAGGAGTTCCAGCCCCACATTGGGCTCTGTGCTGGCAACAAGGAATCTGCTTGGGATTCTCTCTGCCCCTCCCCCACTCATGCTGTCTGTGTGTCTCTCATAATAATAAATAAAAAAACTTAAATCAGAAATGAAAAAGGAAAAGTCACCAACACCACAGAAATACAAAGGATTATAAAATAATACTATGAAAGATAATATGCCAACAGAGTGGAAAGCCTAGAAGAAATGAATTCCTCGAAACATACAATCTTCCAGAAAAGAATCAGAAACAAACAGGAAATCTGTACAGACCAATTGCTAGTAAAAAAACAAAAAACAAAAACAAAAAAACCAAAAACAATAAGTAATAACAAAATTCCAAACAAAAGTCTAGGACCAGATGGCTTCACAGGTTAATTCTATCAAAAATTAAAAAAAATTTTTAACATTTATTTTTGAGAGACAGAGAGAGACAGAGCATGAGCGGGGGGGGGGGGGCAGAGAGAGAGAAGGAGACACAGAATCCGAAGCAAGCTGCAGGCTCTGAGCAAGCTGTCAGCACAGAGCTCGATGTGGGGCTCGAACCCACAGACCATGAGATCGTAACCTAAGCCGAAGTTGGATGCTCAACCGACTGAGCCACCCAGGCGCCCCTACTCTATCAAAAGTTGAAATAAGAGTTAATATCTTTCCTCCTTAAAGTATTCCAAAATACAGAAGAGGAAGGAAAACTTCTAAATTCAGTCTGTAAGGCCAGAACTACCCTGGTACCAAAATTAGGCAAATACACTACAAAAAAAACCAAAAAAAAACAAAACAGACAAGTACAGTCCAATATTTCTCATGAACATAGATGCAAAAAAAAATCAAGAAAATAGTAGTAAATTGAATTCAGAATACATTAAGAGACTCCTCAGTGGGATTTATTCCAGAGATAAAAGGATGTTTTATTATATGCATATAAAAATGTGACGCATGTCATTAAGAAAAGGAAAAATAAAAACCATGTAATCTCAATAGATGCAGAAGAAACATCTGACAAAAAAATACAACATCCTTTAATGATAAAAAATTAATCTCAACAAAGTGGGCACAGGGCCACATACTTCAACATCATAAAGGCTAGACATGAAAAACCCACAGCTCACATCATACTCAATGGTGATGAGCTGAAAGCTTTTCCCCTGAGATCAGGAACAAGACAAGGATGTCCACTCTCACCCCCTTTATTCAACATAGTACTGAAAGTTTAAGTGAAGAAACCAAATAAGATAGAAGAAGCATCCATATTGGAAAGGAAGTTAAACTGTCATGGGGCACCTGGGTGGCTCTGTCGGTTAAGTGTCAACTCTTGGTTTTGGCTCAGGTCATGATCTCATGATTTAGGAGTTTGAGTCCCACATTGGGCTCTGCACTGACAGTGTAAAGCCTGCTTCAGATTCTCCTTCTGCACCTTTTGTGCACTCTTTCAAAATAAATGAATATGTGTAAAAAAGTTAAACTGTCACTATTTGCAGATAACAGGATACTATATATAGAACACCCAAAGACTACCAAAAAAACTATTAGAACTGATAAATTCAGAAAAGTTGCAGGATACAAAATTAATAGAAATTTGAAGCATGTCTATAAACTGATAAGAGAAATAAAAACAATTCCATTTAAAATTACACCAAAAAGAAATAAGAGACCCCGGAATAAACTTAATTATGGAGGGAAAAACCTGTACTCTGAAAACTATAAAACACTGATGAAAGAAATTGAAGATGACACAAATGGAAAGATAGTCCATGCTCATGGACTGGAATAATTCATATCATTAAAAGGCCCATACCACCCAAAGTAATCTACCAATTTAATGCAATCCCTATCAAAATACCGATAGCAGTTTTCACAGAACTAGAACAATCCTAAAATTTGTATGGAACCACAGAACACCCTCAAAAGCCAAAGCAAAATTGAAAAACAAAACTAGCGGTATCACAATCCCCAATTTCAAGGTATCCTACACAAAGCTGTAATCAAACCACTACAGTACTGGCGTCAATGGATGCCAGTTGGTCAATGGAACAAAATAGAGCCCAGAAAAAATTTCCATGATTATATGGTCAATTAATCTATGACAAAGGATTCAAAAAGATGCAACGGGAAAAGACAGTCTCTTCAACAAATGGTGCTAGGAAAACTGGAAGGCTACGTGCAAAGAATGAAACTAGACCACTTTCTTACACCAAACACAAAAATAAACTCAAAATGGATTAAAGATGTCCATGTGAGACCTGAAACCAGAAAACTCCTAAAAGAAAACAATGGCAGTGATCTTGGACATTGGCCTTAGCAACATTTTTAAAGATGTTTCCTAAGGTAAGAGAAACAAAAAACTACTGGGACTATGACAAAATAATAAGTTTTGTATAGTGAAGGAAACTATCATTAAAATGCAAAAGCAACTTACTGAATTGACAGATATTTTCAAATCATGTATCTGATAAGGGGTTAATATCCAAAATGATAAAGACATAACACCATCAAAATAAATCACCTCATTAAAAAATGGGCAGAGGACCTGAATAGGTATTTTTCCAAAGAAGACATCCAGATATTAATTTGGTAAGGATTGCATTGAATATGTAGATTGCTTTGGGTAGTATTGACATTTTAACAATATTTGTTCTTCCCATCCAGGTGCATGGAATATTTCTCCATTTTCTTGTGCGTCTTCTTCAATTTCTTTCATAAGCTTTCTATACTTTTCAGTGGATAGATTTTTCACCTTTTCGGTTAGATTTGTAGGTATTTTGGGTTTTGGTACAATTGTAAATGCGATCAATCCCTTGATACCAGCATTCTTCACAGAGCTAAAACAAATAGTCCTAAAATTTGTATGGAACCAGAAAAGACCCCGAATAGCCAAAGCAATCTTGAAAATGAAAACCAAAGCAGGAGGCATCACAATCTCAGACTTCAAGCTGTACTACAAAGCTGTAATCAAGACAGTACCGTACTGGCACAAAAACAGACACTCAGATCAATGGAATAGAGAACTCAGAAGTGGACCCACAAATGTATGGTCAACTAATCTTTGACAAAGGAAAGAATATCCAATGGAATAAAGATGGTCTCTTCAGCAAGTGGTGCTGGGAAAACTGGACAGCAACGTGCATAAGAATGAACCTGGACCACTTTCTTACACCATATACAAAAATAAACTCAAAATGGATGAAAGACCTCAATGTAAGACAGGAAGCCATCAAAACCCTCGAGGAGAATGCAGGAAAAAACCTCTTTGATCTTGGCCACAGCAACTTCTTACTCAAAAGTCTCTGGAAGCAAGGGAAACAAAAGCAAAAATGAACTACTGGGACCTCATCAAAATAAAAGGCTTCTGCACAGCAAAGGAAACAATCAGCAAAACTAAAAGGCAACTGACAGAATGGGAGCAGATATTTACAAATGACATATCAGATAAAGGGTTAGTATCCAAAATCTATAGAGAACTTATCAAACAACACCCCAAAAAGCAAATAATCCAGTGAAGAAATGAGCACAAGACATGAAGAGACACTTCTCAAAAGAAGACATGGACAGGCCAACTGACACATGAAAAAATGCTCAACATCACTCATCCTGAGGGAAATACAAATCAAAACCACAATGAGATACCACCTCACACCTGTCAGAATGGCTAACATTAACAACTCAGGCAACAACAGATGTTGGCGAGGATGTGGAGAAAGAGGGTCACTTTTGCATTGCTGGTAGGAATGCAAACTGATGCAGCCCCTCTGGAAAACAGTATGGAGGTTCCTCAGGAAATTAAAAATAGAACTACCCTATGACCCAGCAACTGCACTACTAGGTATTTATCCAGGGAATACAGGTATGCTGTTTCGAAGGGACACATGCACCCCCATGTTTATAGCAGCACTATCAACAATAGCCAAAGTATGTAAAGAAGCCAAATGTCCATCGATGGATGAATGAATAAAGAAGATGTGGTACATATATACAATGGAGTATTACTCGGCAATCAAAAAGAATGAAATCTTGCCATTTGCAACTATGTAGATGGAACTAGAGGATATTATACTAAGCAAAATTAGTCAAAGACAAATATCACATGACCTCACTCATGTGAGGACTTTAAGAGACAAAATAGATGAACATAAGGGAAACAAAAATATAAAAACAGGGAAGGGGACACAACAGAAGAGACTTTTAAATATGGAGAACAAACAGAGGGTTCCTGGAAGGGTTGTGGGAGGGGGGATAGGCTAAATGGGTAAGGGGCATTAAGGAATCTACTCCTGAAATCATTGTTGCACTATATGCTAACTAATTTGGATGTAAACTTGAAAAATTAAAAAAAAAGACATCCAAATGGCAAACAGACATAAGATGCTCAACATCACTAATCATTAGAGAAATGCAAATCAAAACCACAGTGAAACACTACCTCACATCAGTCAGTTGGCTAATATTAAAAGACAATAAATAAGGGGCGCCTGGGTGGCGCAGTCGGTTAAGCGTCCGACTTCAGCCAGGTCACGATCTCGCGGTCCGTGAGTTCGAGCCCCGCGTCAGGCTCTGGGCTGATGGCTCGGAGCCTGGAGCCTGTTTCCGATTCTGTGTCTCCCTCTCTCTCTGCCCCTCCCCCGCTCATGCTCTGTCTCTCTCTGTCCCAAAAATAAAATAAAAACGTTGAAAAAAAAATTAAAAAAAAAAAAAAGACAATAAATAACAAATGTTGGTGAGGTTGGGGAGAATAAAGGAACCCTCATGCACTGTTTATAGAAATGTAAATTGGTGGGAGAGAGAGGGAAGATGGCGGCGTAGGGGGATGCTGGGCTCACCGCGCGTCCTGCTGATCACTTAGATTCCACCTACACCTGCCTAAAGAACCCAGAAAACCGCCAGAGGATTAGCAGAACGGAGTCTCCGGAGCCAAGCGCAGACGAGAGGCCCACGGAAGAGGGTAGGAAGGGCGGCGAGGCAGTGCGCGCTCCACGGACTGGCGGGAGGGAGCCGGGGCGGAGGGGCGGCTCGCCGGCCAAGCGGAGCCCCCAAGTCTGGCTGGCAAAAGCGGAGGGGCCGGACGGACTGTGTTCCGACAGCAAGCGCGACTTAGCGTCTGGGAGGTCAGAAGTTAACAGGTCTGCTCAGAAAGCGGGAAGGCTGGAGGACAAAGGGAGGGAGAGCTGCTGAGCCCCCGGACAGCAGAGCTCAGCTTGGCGGGGAACAAAGGCGCTCGCCAGCGCCATCTCCCCCGCCCATCCCCCAGCCAAAATCCCAAAGGGAACCAGTTCCTGCCAGGGAACTTGCTCGCTCTGCACAAACACCCAACTCTGTGCTCCTGCGGAGCCAAACCTCCCGCAGCGGATCTGACTCCCTCCCGCTGCCACAGGGCCCCTCCTGAAGTGGATCACCTAAGGAGAAGCGAGCTAAGCCTGCCCCTCCTGCCCCCATGCACCTTGCCTACCCACCCCAGTTAATACGCCAGATCCCCAGCACCACAAGCCTGGCAGTGTGCAAGTAGCCCAGACGGGCCACGCCACCCCACAGTGAATCCCGCCCCTAGGAGAGGGGAAGAGAAGGCACACACCAGTCTGAATGTGGCCCCAGTGGTGGGCTGGGGGCAGACATCAGGTCTGACTGCGGCCCCGCCCACCAACTCCAGTTATACACCACAGCACGGAGGAAGTGCCCTGCAGGTCCTCACCACTCCAGGGACTATCCAAAATGACCAAACGGAAGAATTCCCCTCAGAAGAATCTCCAGGAAATAACAACAGCTAATGAACTGATCAAAAAGGATTTAAATAATATAACAGAAAGTGAATTTAGAATAATAGTCAAAATTAATCGCTGGGCTTGAAAACAGTATAGAGGACAGCAGAGAATCTCTTGCCACAGAGATCAAGGGACTAAGGAACAGTCACGAGGAGCTGAAAAGCACTTTAAACGAAATGCAAAACAAAATGGAAACGACGACAGCTCGGATTGAAGAGGCAGAGGAGAGAATAGGTGAACTAGAAGATAAAGTTATGGAAAAAGAGGAAGCTGAAAGAAAGAGAGATAAAAAAATCCAGGAGTATGAGGGGAAAATTAGAGAACTAAGTGATACACTAAAAAGAAATAATATACGCATAATTGGTATCCCAGAGGAGGAAGAGAGAGGGAAAGGTGCTGAAGGGGTACTTGAAGAAATTATAGCTGAGAACTTCCCTGACCTGGGGAAGGAAAAAGGCATTGAAATCCAAGAGGCACAGAGAACTCCCTTCAGACGTAACTTGAATCAATCTTCTGCACGACATATCATAGTGAAACTGGCAAAATACAAGGATAAAGAGAAAATTCTGAAAGCAGCTAGGGATAAACGTGCCCTCACATATAAAGGGAGACCTATAAGACTCGTGACTGATCTCTCTTTTGAAACTTGGCAGGCCAGAAAGGCTTGGAATGATATCTTCAGTGTGCTAAACAGAAAAAATATGCAGCCAAGAATCCTTTATCCAGCAAGTCTGTCATTTAGAATAGAAGGAGAGATAAAGGTCTTCCCAAACAAAAACTGAAGGAATTTGTCACCATTAAACCAGCCCTACAAGAGATCCTAAGGGGGATCCTGTGAGACAAAGTACCAGAGACATCACTACAAGCATAAAACATACAGACATCACAATGACTCTAAACCCGTATCTTTCTATAATAACACTGAATGTAAATGGATTAAATGCGCCAACCAAAAGACATAGGGTATCAGAATGGATAAAAAAACAAGACCCTTCTATTTGCTGTCTACAAGAGACTCATTTTAGATCTGAGGACACCTTTAGATTGAGAGTGAGGGGATGGAGAACTATTTATCATGCTACTGGAAGCCAAAAGAAAGCTGGAGTAGCCATACTTATATCAGACAAACTAGACTTTAAATTAAAGGCTGTAACAAGAGATGAAAAAGGGCATTATATAATAATTACAGGGTCTATCCATCAGGAAGAGCTAACAATTATAAATGTCTATGCGCCGAATACCGGAGCCCCCAAATATATAAAACAATTACTCATAAATATAAGCAACCTTATTGATAAGAATGTGGTCATTGCAGGAGACTTTAACAGCCCACTTACAGAAATGGATAGATCATCTAGACACACAGTCAATAAAGAAACAAGGGCCCTGAATGATACATTGGATCAGATGGACTTGACAGATATATTTAGAACTCTGCATCCCAAAGCAACAGAATATACTTTCTTCTCGAGTGCACATGGAACATTCTCCAAGATAGATCATATACTGGGTCACAAAACAGCCCTTCATAAGTTTACAAGAATTGAAATTATACCATGCATACTTTCAGACCACAATGCTATGAAGCTTGAAATCAACCACAGGAAAAAGTCTGGAAAACCTCCAAAAGCATGGAGGTTAAAGAACACTCTACTACCGAATGAGTGGGTCAACCAGGCAATGAGAGAAGAAATTAAAAAATATATGGAAACAAACGAAAATGACAATACAACAATCCAAACGCTTTGGGATGCAGCGAAGGCAGTCCTGAGAGGAGAATACATTGCAATCCAGGCCTATCTCAAGAAGCAAGAAAAATCCCAAATACAAAATCTAACAGCACACCTAAAGGAAATAGAAGCAGAACAGCAAAGGCAGCCTAAACCCAGCAGAAGAAGAGAAATCATAAAGATCAGAGCAGAAATAAACAATATAGAATCTAAAAAAAATGGTACAGCAGATCAACGAAACTAAGAGTTGGTTTTTTGAAAAAAATAAACAAAATTGACAAACCTCTAGCCAGGCCTCTCAAAAAGAAAAGGGAGATGACCCAAATAGATAAAATCATGAATGAAAATGGAATGATTACAACCAATCCCTCAGAGATACAAACAATTATCAGGGAATACTATGAAAAATTATATGCCAACAAATTGGACAACCTGGAGGAAATGGACAAATTCCTAAACACCCACACTCTTCCAAAACTCAATCAGGAGGAAATAGAAAGCTTGAACAGACCCATAACCAGCGAAGAAATTGAATCGGTTATCAAAAATCTCCCACCAAATAAGAGTCCAGGACCAGATGGCTTCCCAGGGGAGTTCTACCAGACGTTTAAAGCAGAGATAATACCTATCCTTCTCAAGCTATTCCAAGAAATAAAAAAGGAATGAAAACTTCCAGACTCATTCTATGAAGCCAGTATTACTTTGGTTCCTAAATCAGACAGAGACCCAGTAAAAAAAGAGAACTACAGGCCAATATCCCTGATGAATATGGATGCAAAAATTCTCAATAAGATACTAGCAAATCGAATTCAACAGCATATAAAAAGAATTATTCACCATGATCAAGTGGGATTCATTCCTGGGATGCAGGGCTGGTTCAACATTCACAAATCAATCAACGTGATACATCACATTAACAAAGAGAAGAACCATATGATTCTGTCAATCGATGCAGAAAAGGCCTTTGACAAAATCCAGCACCTTTCTTAATAAAAACCCTTGAGAAAGTCGGGACAGAAGGAACATACTTAAAGATCATAAAGCCATTTATAAAAAGCCCACAGCTAACATCATCCTCAACGGGGAAAAACTGAGAGCTTTTTCCCTGAGATCAGGAACACGACAGGGATGCCCACTCTCACCGCTGTTGTTTAACATAGTGCTGGAAGTTCTAGCATCAGCAATCAGACAACAAAAGGAAATCAAAGGCATCAAAATTGGCAAAGATGAAGTCAAGCTTTCACTTTTTGCAGATGACATGATATTATACATGGAAAATCCGATAGACTCCACCAAAAGTCTGCTAGAACTGATACATGAATTCAGCAAAGTTACAGGATACAAAATCAATGTACAGAAATCTGTTGCATTCTTATATACTAACAATGAAGCAACAGAAAGACAAATAAAGAAACTGATCCCATTCAAAATTGCACCAAGAAGCATAAAAATACCTAGGAATAAATCTAACCAAAGATGTAAAAGATCTGTATGCTGAAAACTATAGAAAGCTTATGAAGGTAATTGAAGAAGATATAAAGAAATGGAAAGACATTCCCTGCTCATGGATTGGAAGAATAAATATTGTCAAAATGTCAATACTACCCAAAGCTATCTACACATTCAATGCAATCCCAATCAAAATTGCACCAGCATTCTTCTCAAAACCAGAACAAGCAATCCTAAAATTCATATGGAACCACAAAAGGCCCCGAATAGCCAAAGTAATTTTGAAGAAGAAGACCAAAGCAGGAGGCATCACAATCCCAGACTTTAGCCTCTACTACAAAGCTGTCATCATCAAGACAGCATGGTATTGGCATAAAAACAGACACATAGACCAATGGAATAGAATAGAAACCCCAGAACTAGACCCACAAACGTATGGCCAACTCATCTTTGACAAAGCAGGAAAGAACATCCAATGGAAAAAAGACAGTCTCTTTAACAAATGGTGCTGGGAGAACTGGACAGCAACATGCAGAAGGTTGAAACTAGACCACTTTCTCACACCATTCACAAAAATAAACTCAAAATGGATAAAGGACCTGAATGTGAGACAGGAAACCATCAAAACCTTAGAGGAGAAAGCAGGAAAAGACCTCTCTGACCTCAGCCGCAGCAATCTCTTACTCGACACATCCCCAAAGGCAAGGGAATTAAAAGCAAAAGTGAATTACTGGGACCTTATGAAGATAAAAAGCTTTTGCACAGCAAAGGAAACAACCAACAAAACTAAAAGGCAACCAACGGAATGGGAAAAGATGTTTGCAAATGACACATCGGACAAAGGGCTAGTATCCAAAATCTATAAAGAGCTCATCAAACTCCACACCCGAGAAACAAATAACCCAGTGAAGAAATGGGCAGAAAACATGAATAGACACTTCTCTAAAGAAGACATCCGGATGGCCAACAGGCACATGAAAAGATGTTCAACGTCGCTCCTTATCAGGGAAATACAAATCAAAACCACACTCAGATATCACCTCACGCCAGTCAGAGTGGCCAAAATGAAGAAATCAGGAGACTATAGATGCTGGAGAGGATGTGGAGAAACGGGAACCCTCTTGCACTGTTGGTGGGAATGCAAATTGGTGCAGCCACTCTGGAAAGCAGTGTGGAGGTTCCTCAGAAAATTAAAAATAGACCTACCCTATGACCCAGCAATAGCACTGCTAGGAATTTATCCAAGGGATACAGGAGTACAGATGCATAGGGGCACTTGTACCCCAATGTTTATAGCAGCACTCTCAACAATAGCCAAATTATGGAAAGAGCCTCAATGTCCATCAACTGATGAATGGATAAAGAAATTGTGGTTTATATACACAATGGAATACTACGTGGCAATGAGAAAAAATGAAATATGGCCTTTTGTAGCAACGTGGATGGAAATGGAGAGTGTGATGCTAAGTGAAATAAGCCATACAGAGAAAGACAGATACCATATGGTTTCACTCTTATGTGGATCCTGAGAAATGTAAGAGAAGCCCATGGGGGAGGGGAAGGAAAAAAAAAAAAGAGGTTAGAGTGGGAGAGAGCCAAAGAATAAGAGACTTTTAAAAACTGAGGGTTGATGGGGGGTGGGAGGGAAGGGAGGGTGGGTGATGGGTATTGAGGAGGGCACCTTTTGGGATGAGCACTGGGTGTTGTATGGAAACCAATTTGACAATAAATTTCATATATTAAAAAAAAAGAAATGTAAATTGGTGGAACCATTGTGGAGGCAGAATGGAGTTTCCTCAAAAATTAAGAACAGAGGGGTGCCTGGGTGGCTCAGTTGGTTAAGCGTCCAACTTCGGCTCAGGTCATGATCTCACGGTCTGTGAGTTCGAGCCCCGCGTTAGGCTCTGTGGTGACAGCTCAGAGCCTGGAGCCTGCTTCCAATTCTGTGTCTCCCTCTCTCTCTGACCCTCCCCCGTTCATGCTCTGTCTCTCTCTCAAAAATAAACACTAAAAAAATTTTTTTTTTAAAAATTAAGAACAGGAATACAGTATGAGCCACTATTTCCAATACAGGTGTTTACCCAAGGAAAAGGAAAACATGAATTTGGAAAGATATATACACCTCTATTTTTATTGCAGCATTATTTACTGCCAATACATGGAAGCAACCTGTGTCCATTCAGGGATGAATAGATATAGAACATACAGCATACACACAATGAAGTATTACTCGGCCATGAAAAAGAACGAAATCTTGCCATTTTTTAACATGGATGGACCTAGAGGATACTATGGTAAGAGAGCTAAGTCACACAAAGACAAATACCATATGGTTTAACCAATAAAGGGAATATAAAGAAAAAACAAATATAGAAGCAAACCCTTAAATACTGAGAACTGGTGGTTGCCAGAGTTGATGGTCGTGGGAGGGATAGGCAAAATGGGTCAAAGGTAGTGAAAAGTACATGCTTCCAGTAATGGAATGAGTAAGTCAGGGTGACAGAAAATATAGGAAATAGTCAATGAGATTGTAATAGCATTGAAGCTCCACTTGTGACAAATATAGCATAAGGTATAGAAATGTTGAACCACTGCTGTACACGACACTAACGTAACAATGTCAAGTATGCTTCAATAAAAAAAAATGTAATACAACTATGTCTATGAATATGGATGGATCTTATGAACATAATATGGAGTGAAAAATGCAATGTACAGGAATATTTCATGTATAATTTTTAATATATTTCAGAAATGTGACTGTCAAAGTTATATTTTAGCAATACATGTATATGTAGTCATTTTTTTTAAAGCAAGGGAATAAAAACTAAGGATAGAGATAACCTCAGAACAAAAAGGAGATGGAAGAGGGGTGTAATCAGGGAGGGGTATATGCATGGGAGGATTCCAATGTATTGCCAATGTCTTATATTTTAAACCGGGTGGTAGACAAAAGTTTTATAATTATTTGTTAAGCCATATATGTATTTATATTCTTTTTTACATGTGATATTTCAAAGAAAAACTAACCTGGGGTACTGGTGTAAAATGTAGATTCTCAGGCCCAGCACCATAAATTTTGACTCAGCAGGTCTCATAAGCATCCAAAGCAGATGAGTCTATACACTTCTTATACTGGTTCAGTATAAGGAGGAGGAGTTTCTACACTGAAAGAGTAACTATCCTGAAGGAGCAATGAGAGTTGGTTTAATATTCTGAGGGAAAGTGACATCATTAAACTCTTCTTATCAAGATGCAGATTGAAAGAATGGGTGGTATCTTGAGGACAGAATGGCTGTTATTGTAAACCCATTCCAGTACAGCTACCTTGATATTGCAAGCATGTTTGGGGCGAAATAAATGTCAGGTAATGTGTATGAGCTTGCACAACTCTCAAGAGTTGGCTCATGCAGAGCTCTTGTGATCTTGTTCTTGTTGCTAGATGTGCCCAAGTTCAGGTCTCTGTGCCAGACTTAAAGATATATTGTAGACCGTGAGGATTTCTAGGTTTTGGGGGGGGGGGGTCACTTGCCCTGATAAACTAGTAGTGTACAAGGGGAGTCTTGAATTGCACGTGTCAAAAGCAATACTTTGTGGGAATGCGTCTATATGGTTAGGCTGTGTTGCCAATTTAGTTCTCCTTCCACACAACACCATCCTTCACAGTCACACACCTCTGCTTTTCAGAATAAATACTAAACCTTATTTCATTCTATATCTTGCTATAATGCATTGCTGTAAGATTGAAAATGTCATTCCTTTCCTTGTCATATCATATAAGTAGGATATTGAAAATAGATGGGAAAGTCTATATTCAGATACATCAAAGAGTGAAGGGAAGGAATGATAACAATTTACATCTAGCAACCTCACTTCCTCTATCACCTGTTAACAGCCAAATACTCCTAAAGGTAAATCCCCCAAGAGAGCATTGGTAAAACACACTGAAGATGAAGGCACATATTTCATCCAGGCAACAAACTTTTGGTCAAGCTTTTATCTTATCTACTCATATATCCTAGAATTCAATTTAAGAAGGAAAAGGGTTGTGAAGGGGCAGTACATAAAAACAAAAGTATGAACTGAAAGATTAAAGCAGACTTTTCTGATAGAAGCCATCTGACTTGGCTGATTGGTTTAACAATGGAGTTTGCCTTTACCAATTAGGTGATCTATCACATGGTTTCCTAAATGAGCTGTGTCTGTAGGTGTAGAGAATATTATTAAAATATGTGGTAACATCTTTTTGCCAAATACTATTGTGTTCTATTGGCATAGATGTAATTAAGTTAAAAATATTTCAATTTTCCCAAGTCTTTGAGGATATCAGGTTAAACAAAAACAGGACAGGAGTATTATTTTCCAGAATTATTTTGGGGGAATGTGAGTAGAGAAGTTCGGAGAGGCCTTCCTTAGGCATCTGGGCTGGTTTCCAGTTCTCTGAAAATATGGTAATGCCTGAGTGAGCAATCCTCTGTGGCAGTGTTGTGGGGTTGTCAGAAGAAAACCAGGGGAATACAGAAACATGTTCTTGTTGAAGGGGAGAGAGGGGCTCAGAGTTTCTCTCTAAAAGTGTTCATGTTTTGTCTGTTGGGTAAAGCAAATTGTTTGCTCAACTTGTTTCTCTGGGTGCTAGAGAGACAGTGGTGAATAAGGCAGGAAGTTTTCTGTTGTCATCAGCTTACATTATAGTCGGTGGGGGCGGGGAGACTAATAAAGAGTAAACAAATTAATACCATTTCAGATAGTAATGAGAGCTCTGAACAAAAAAAAAGAGGTAATTTGAGAGAAACTAGAGTGGGGGTGCTATTTCAGATTGGGGGGTTAAGGAAGAGTCTCTGATTCAGCTCTTGGATTAAAATATGGATGATCAACCTGCAGGGGATAATTTAGTGGAGGAATGATTTGCCCACAGCAATTGCAAGTGCAAAGGTCCTGAGTTGGAATATGCTTGGTCTGTTTGAGGACAGAAAGTCAGGGTTTCTGCAGTAGTTGGGAGAACGGGGCAAGTGGAAGGAGGCCAAGTTAGGGAAGAAGGCAAGAACAGAGAGTGTGCCTTTTAGGCACTCTAGAGTGTTTGGCTTTTATAGTCAGCACAATAAAAGATCTTAAAGCATTTTAATCAGGGGGCGCCTGGGTGGCTCAGTTGATTAAGTGGCCGACTTCGGCTCAGGTCATGATCTCGCGGTCCGTGAGTTCGAGCCCCGCGTCGGGCTCTGTGCTGACAGTTCAGAGCCTGGAGCCTGTTTCAGATTCTGTGTCTCCCTCTCTCTGACCCTCCCCTGTTCATGCTCTGTCTCTCCCTGTCTCAAAAATAAATAAAACGTTAAAAAAAAAAAAAAAAGCATTTTAATCAGGAGAACGATATCTGGTATTTACTTTTTAAATGCTCACTCTAGGGGCGCCTGGGTGGCTCAGTCGGTTGAGCGTCCGACTTCAGCCAGGTCACGATCTCGCGGTCCGTGAGTTCGAGCCCCGCGTCAGGCTCTGGGCTGATGGCTCGGAGCCTGGAGCCTGTTTCCGATTCTGTGTCTCCCTCTCTCTCTGCCCCTCCCCCGTTCATGCTCTGTCTCTCTCTGTCCCAAAAATAAATAAAAAAAAGAAAAAAAATAAATGCTCACTCTGGCTGCTCTGTAGAGAATGGACTATTGGGGGAAGGAAAAGTTACGAGTAGGCTGACTGACATGGTATAGGACAGAGGTGGCTAAAGAAGTGGGCAAGAGGCTAGAAGCAGGATATATTTCAAATAGAGTCCATGAAATCCACTACTGAATTTACACAACTGATAGAAAATTAGGAGGACAGAGGACTCCTGTATTTTAACCATTAACTGAGATTGAGAAGACTGCAGACAGATTTGACAGGAAATTTCAAGCTCTTATTTCTTTCTGGACATGTCATATATTTTTTTTTAATTTTTTTTTTTTAACGTTTATTTATTTTTGAGACAGAGAGACACAGAGCATGAACGGGGGAGGGGCAGAGAGAGAGGGAGACACAGAATCAGAAGCAGGCTCCAGGCTCTGAGCCATCAGCCCAGAGCCCGACACGGGGCTCGAACTCACGGACTCACAGACCGTGAGATCGTGACCTGAGCTGAAGTCGGACACTTAACCGACTGAGCCACCCAGGCGCCCCAGGACATGTTATATTTGAAGTGCTAGGTAACCTCAGTATGTAATGTAGAACAGTCAGCTGAACACACAAGTTTGGGGCTTATCAGGAAGTTAGGACCAGAGATCTACATTGAGGGGTCATCAGCATGTGGTTAGTATTTAACACTGTCATACTCATTTCACTTGTATAGCCTATGTACTGCATAAGCTGTTTAGAGAACAGATGAAACATAAATAGGATTTAGATCTCTTTGAAGTTATTTGCCAGACTTTCCCTTTTCTTAGTTATTCCTTCTGTTGACAAAATTAGGATTTCAGATTTCAATATAAATCATTTGAAACACCGGAGATTTAGGTAGAGAACAGCATTGTTGCTAAGTCACTAGATACACCTCATACAAAGAATGCTATTTTGGTATCACAGTGTCTCTCCCCGTTTAGTTACAAATTTGAGTCTTGATCAAAAGGAAACTAAATCACATCTGGAACACTCACTACACTACACTACAAGGGGTGTGGGATTTTTGTAGCCTTTGCTGGTCAGAAAGTGACCCTAGGAGGAGACTGGAATAGATGGTGAATGAGCCAATCCAGTGGCTGCCCTGCTGGTAAGAAAAATGTGGGCACTGGCTTTTAATGAAGCTTTAGTTCTATAAAACATTTGAAGAATATTTATTGGAAACTTTTTATGTAGGTTTTCTTTCTTATGGTATGTTTAAAAAAAAAAAAAAAAAAGAGCAGCTACAGAAAGCTATGGAAAAGTGCCCGGGAAAGCTGTCGTCCAGCTTTCTAAATTAGTCTTTTAATTGTTAACCAAAAGTAAGAGTTGGTGAAATGACAGAACTGGGGGGGGGGGGGCGGATATAATCAGTGAAATAGGGCAAATAAACCAGAATCTGTTTACATTCTTGTCAAATGTGTTGTTCAGTTTGGAAATTTTCTTTTGTGATTTTAAAATATTTTTTAAATTGGTAAATGCACTCATTTTGGTATGTGAATGGTCTTTACATCTTTGGATGTTACTGTGTTTTACTGCTTCAGGCATATACAATTAACACAGCAAAATTGGGAGTGCAACCTCCCATGTTCATTGCAGTATTATTCACAAATAGCCACAACACTAAAACAATCTAAGTGTCCATCAACAGATGAATGCATAAAAACATGTGATACACAGTCAAAAAGGGGAAATCCTGCCATATTTGACAACATGAATGGACCTTGAGGGCAGTATGCTAAGTGAAACAAGTCAGAGAAAAATATTGTGTAATATTACTGGTCTCTGGAATCTAAAAAAGCCAAACCAACAAAACAGTGATTGTCAGAGGTTGGGCGGTAGGGAGATTGGGGAAACGTTGCTCAAAGGGTACAAACTTCCAGTTTTAAGATGAATAAATTATGAGGATCTAATTTGTGTCATGGTAACCATGATTAACAACACTGTTTTATACTTGAAAGCTTATATGACAGAACTTTCATGTCACCACCACAACAAAATGGTAATTAATGAGGTGAAGGATGTGTTAACTAACCTTATTGTGGTCAACATTTCACATTATAGAAGTGTTTCAAATCATCACATTGTACACCTTAAACTTACACAGAATTTTATGTGAATTACATTTCAATAGAGCTGGAAGGAGGGGTTCAACATGATAGTGTAGGAAGACCCTGAACTTGCCTCCTCCCATGGACACCAAATTTACACCTACATATACAGCAATCCCTCCTGAATAAGAATGGAGGATGCACAATAAAGGATAGAGGGATCATACTTACTGTATCTCTGTCTCTCCTGGTATTTTAACAATGGGAACCCCCAACAAGGGATGGGATACCACCGTAGGGGGGAGGGAGGGATACCACCATGGCACCCAGGTGCAGATATACCCACCCTGGGGTACACCAAAAAGCTTTGGCTGTTTAAAGGGCAATAAGACAGTGGTACCTGGGTGGCTCAGTCGGTTAAGCTGCCAACTTTGGCAGTCTGTGCTGAGAGCTCAGAGCCTGGAGCCTGCTTTGGATTGTGTGTGTGTGTGTGTGTGCACGCGCGCGTCTCCCCTCCTCATAAAAATGAAACATTAAAAAAATATAAAAAAATAAAGGGCAACAAGACAATAAGTGAAAGAAAGCCATTTACTAAACACAGAGCACCTGCCAAATTGTGGGGAAACTGAACTCTCTTAATGACTGGAGATGCTACAGAGCATCATTTTTTTTTGTCCCCCTTCCACCTTGATAATGCAGAAGGGAGCAAAGTCTCAGTGTTCTAATTAGCCTGTTGCCTAAGAAATCCTGGGTCCCTAGATCCCCACAGCACTCCCCCACCTGCAACAGTTTCCACCCCTGCTCCTGGCATCCCACCAGGATGTCATGGTGTGGTGCACACAGGGACACCCCAAAGTGCACCTGCTACATGTCCACCTGTGTTGCTAGGACAGCCCTGGCACAGAGCACCTGGTATCCTCCTGTCTGCACCCACTCCAGTTTCATCTGCTTTGCCAAGGTTGCCCCCAGGGCAGAGTGCCCTAGGACTCCAGCCTGTGTCTATTTCAGCCAGCCAGCAAAAGTCACCAGGCACACTTAGTCTACAAAGAGGATGTTCCTATAAAGTCCACTCCTTCAAGACTGAAGAGGTAGCAGTTTTGCCTAATTCGCAAACACAGAAAGTCAAAACGAGGCGGCAGAGGAATATTCTCCATATGAAATAAGAGAAATAAATGAAACAGAGATAAGCTATCTATTTGATAAAAAGTTCAAAGTAATGGTCACAAAGATGCTCACCAGACTGAAGAGAAGACTAGATGAACTTAGAACTTCAAGAAAGAGAAAATATTTTTAAAAATAACCAATTAAAGTTGAAGAATACTATAGTTGAAATGGAAAGTACACTAGAGGGAATCAACAGCAAACTAGAGAATGCTGGCAAATGGATCAGCAATCTCGAAGACAGGGTAATGGAAAGTAATAAAGCTGAACAGTAAAAAAAAAAAAAAAATGACAGGTTAAGAGACCTCTGGAATGTAAGCATACTGGCATTCACATTACTTGGATCTTAGAAAAATAAGAGATAAAAGAGCAAGAAACTTACATGAAAAATATCTGAAAGTTTTCCTAACTTGAAAAAGGAAACAGGAATTGAGGTTGAGGAAGCACAGTCTCAAACAAGATGAACCCAAACAGGTCCACACCAAGTCACAGTATTAAAATGTCAAAAATTAAACATAAAAAGCTGGTTCTCTCACATTGACTGTCTAAGAGTCACGCTGGAAGAAGCAACATGTCCTCTTCCTCTCCACCATCTGATTGGCAGCAACTATGCATGAATGCATCTCCATCCATGTTGGCCATGCTGGTGTCCAGACTGACAATGCTTGTTGGGAGCTCTATTGCCTGGCACATGGCAACCAGCTCGATAGTCAGATGCCAAGTGACAAGACCATTAGGGGAGGAGAGGACTCCAACACCTTCTTCAGTGAAACGGGTGCTGGCAAGCATGTGTCCAGAGCAGTGTTTGTAGACCTGAAACCTATAGTAATTGGTAAGGCTGGCACTGGTACCTAACCTCCAGCCTTTCCACCCTGAGAAGTTCATCACAGGCAAGAAAAAAGCTGCCTATAATTATACCTGAGGGCACTAGACCATTGGCAAGGAAATCACTGACCTAGTCTTCGACTGAATTTGGAAACTGGCTGGCCAATGGACGTGTCTTCAGGGCTTCTTGGTTTTCCCCAGCTTCAGAGTGGAAACTGGCTCTGGGTTCACCTCCCTGCTGATGGAATGTCTCTTTATTATGGCAAGAAGTCCAAGCTGGAGTTCTTTATTTACCCAGCCCCAGAGCTGTAGTTGAGCCCTAAAAGTTCCTTCTCACTACCCATACCACCTGGAGCACTCTGATTATGCCTTCATGGTAGACAATGAGGCCATCTATGACATCTGTCACAGGAACTTTGGTATTGAACACCCAACATACATAACCTGGTAGATTGGTAGGTCAGATTGGGTCTTCCATCACTGCTTCCCTCAGAATTGATGGAGCCCTGAATGTTGATCTGACAGAATTCCAGACCAACGTGGTGCCTTATCACCAAATCTATTTCCCTCTGGTCACATATGCCCATCATTTCTGTTGAGAAAGCCTACCATGAGCAGCTTTCTGTAGCAGAGATCACCACTGCATGCTTTGAGTGGCCAAAAAGATGGAGAAATGTGACTCTCATCATGGTAAATACATGGTTTGATACCTATAGTACTATGGCACTGTGGTTCCCAAAGATGTCAATGGTGCCATTGCCACCATTAAGACCAAGTATACTATCCAGTTTGTGGACTAGTATCCCACTGACTTTAAAGCTGGTATTAATTACCAGCCTCCCACTGTGGTACCTGGTGGAGACCTGTCCAAAGTACAGTGAGCTGTGTGCATGCTGAGCAACACCATAGCCATTGCTGAGGCCTGGGTTCTACTAGACCACAAATTTGACCAGATGTATGCCAAACGTGTTTTTCACTGGTATGTGGGTAAGGGCATGGAGGAAGGAGAGTTTCCTGAGCCTTGTAACGACATGATTGCCTTTGAGAAGGATTATGAGAAGGTTGATGTGGATTCTGTTGGAGAGGGTGAAGAATAGGAGAGGAATGCTAAAGTTAAAAATGTCCAAAGGTGCTGCTTTTACAAGGAAGCTTATTCTGTTTTAAACAGAGTTGTGCTCTGTTAATTTTTATGTAGCAGTATATACTCTCATATACAATTACTGATCTGTGCTTTAAAACACCCTTTGTTACAGACCCAAGCTGTCTATTTCTCTAACAGGTTTGAATAAAGTATTCCCTGTCTTAAAAAAATTAAATATAAAGAAAATTTAAAGCAGCAAAAGAAAAAAACTAGTTACATGCAAGGGAAACCCCGTGAGGCTATCAGCTGATTTTTCCACAGAAACTCTGCAGGCTAGAACCAAATGGCATGATAAATTCAAAGTGCTGAAGGGAAAAATTACAACCAAGAATACTCCACCCTGGAAAAGGTATCATTCAGAATTAAAGGAGAGATAAAAAGTGTCCCACACAAGACTTGAAGGAGTTCATAACACTAACCTGGCAAGAAATGTTAAAGGGATTTCTTGAAGTAAAGAAAATCCAAAACTAGAAGAAAACTATGAAGGAGGAAAAACCTCACCACTAAAAATCAAACCTATAATGAAGGAAGTAGATTACTTATAAAGCTAATATGAAGGTTAAAACACAAAAGTAGTAAAAACAATTCTGTCAAAAAAAAAAAAAACAGGGGAAGAAAATGTGCTTCAGAATGTGTTTGAACTTAAGCAACCATCATTTTAATATATACTGCTATGTATGAAACTCATGGTAAATATGAACCAAAAGCCTGTAATAGATACACAAAAAATAAAAAGGAAATCTAAAAGTCACAATGGAAGAGAGAAAGAAAGGAATAGAAAAGAGCTATAAAAACTAGAAAATTAACAAAATGGCAAGGAGTACATGTGTATCAATAATTAAGGTAAACGGACTAAATGCTCCAATCAAAAAACATTAGGTGACTGAAAAAAAATACCCATCTATATATTTCCTGTAAGAGAATCACTTCAGACCTAAAGACACATGTAGACTGAAAGTGAAAGTATGGGGGGGGGGGGAAGATATCTCATGCAAATGGGGAAAAAAAGCTGAGGTAGCAATATTTATATCAAACAAAATAGGCTTTAAAACAAAGGCTATAAGAAGAAATAAATAAGGGGGGCTCCTGGTGGCTCAGGTCATGATCTCAAGATTGGGAAGTTTGAGTCCCACATTGGACTCCCTGCTGTCAGCACAGAGCCCACTTCGGGTCCTCTGCCCCCTTTTCTCTCTGCCCCTCGCCTGCTCATGCTCACTTGCATGTGTGCTCGCTCACTCTCAAACACTAAAGAGAGAAAGAGAAATAAGGATATTATGTAATGACAAAGAAATCAGTCCAACAATATAAAACCTGTAAGGATCTATTCATCCAACATAAGAGCATCTCAATTTATCAAGCAAATGTTAAACATAAAGAACTTTAACACCCCAGTTACATCAATGGATAAATCATCCTCCTAGAAAATAAGGAAACTGGCTTTGAATGGCACATTAGACCAGATGGACTTAACAGATATATACAAAATATTCCATACAAAAATCATAGAATACACATTCTTTTCAAGTGTACATTGAACATTCTCCAGGATAGATTACATGTTAGGCCACAAGACAAATCTCAAATCTAAGAATACTAAAATCGCATCAAGCATCTTTTCTGACCACAATGGTGTGAAACTAGAAGTTGGTTTCAAAAAAAAAAAAAAAAAAAAAGGAAAAACCAAAAATACATGAAAGCTAAACAACATGGTAATAATGGTACTAAATAACCAATGATTCACTGAAGGAATTAAAGAGGGAATAAAATATCTAGGGACAAATGACAATGGAAAAACAATGCTTCAATATTGGGATACAAAAAAAGCAATTCTAAGAGAGAAGCTTATGGCAATACAGGCCTATATCAAGAAGAAAAATCTCTAATATGGAATCTAATCTTATGTCTAAAGGAACTAGACAAGGAAGAACAAAACCCAAAGTTAGAAGGAAGAAAATAATAAAGATTAGAGCAGAATGAACAAAAAAAAAAAAAACTAAAAGAAAAAGTCAACAAAACCAAGAATTGGTTTTTAAAAAAGTGATAGAACAGCATGGAAGTTTTTTGTGTCTTGCACCCATTAAATACAGCCAGACCAACACTAAACCATCCTGCACACCTAGAAAACTGATGGATTAACACAACAATCTGCACAACCTGAACCACAGAATTCAGCAGGTACGTGGTGTAGATAGGTGAACTTGGGGAGCGAAAAGCTGCAGGAAGGGAGGTGCCTTTGTGGGCATAGAGAGGATGGTGGGGTGGGGGGAATACGGGAAAAGCACCCCTCCCCAAAAGCAGCTGGAAATAAAGTGGAAAATTGGAAACAGCTGCAGGGACTAAACTAAAAAGGGAGAAAGGACAGGGTTTAAATTCCATTAAGACTGTAAACAAGGGAAGCTCAGAGAGTCTGCAACTCTGCAGCTCAATATCTGGCAGTGCTCTGGTGGGAAGGGCAAATCCCTAGGAACAGAGTGGGGTCCGGGAGGTTCTTGGGCCACATGGGGGAAAGTGGTTCCACTGCTGGAGGGACATTTGATAGAGACTGTAGAAGCCACCTGGTCCCAGCAGACCCCAGAAAATGACTACATTCGCTGGTGCTGGAACAAGGTAGTTAAGGGTGAAGGCTGATGCCAGATGTGTGTTGTGATTTTCCATAATCCCTGAAAAGCTGTTGCTACACGATCTCGCGAACTTTTTCTGGGGTGGTCTGGCACCTGGCCACAGTCTTGGGTCACTGGCAGCAGCAGGGTCCCGCAAGCCTTCCTGGGTGCAGCTGGCATTAGGCCATTGCTCGGTGAGACCCTCCCACAGAGGGGCAGAATGGGTCAAAGCCGCAGTCCTTCAGAAGTAAGGGGCTGGTGAAAACAGCTACATCTGAGACAAAACTTGGGAGAGAGGTACTGCCTGGGGCTTGGTCATGGACAGTGAAGAAGCATGGAGTGGACAAAAGCTGAAGACAGAGGATGGGTGTGCGACTGCTGATCAGGGAGAACAGAGTTCCGATATTAGAGACTGGGTAGCTGGGTGATGCCATTTTCACCACTCCCATGCATGTGTATATGCACCTACAAGCACAGCAACAATCCACCCCAGTAGGCTGGCAGTGCCATCTAGTGGAGAAAAGAGCTATTATACTGAGCCCCGCCCGACTGGGTCAACCTCATTCTTCAAGAACACATCTCACCACCTAGTTTATGGACTATAAAGCGCTTCATAGTTGGACTTCTAAGGGAAACCAAGTAATTTCAGTCCTATTTCAATCTGTTAGCAGGTCTATCTATTCAATTTTCTATTTTTTTCCCTCTTTTTCACTTCTCTTATTTTTCTTGCATAGAAAAAAACCATTCATTTTTATTTTCAATTTCTATTAAAATATTCTTTAATTTTTTACTATATTTTACTTTTGTGTATTTTCAAATTCCATTTTACTTCCATTTTATTTTAGTCTACTACAGTGTTTTCACTTTCTCAAATTTTCAGTTTCCTTTTTTCCCCTTTTTCTTTTTTCTTGAATACAGAAAGACAAAATTTGTTTTTAATTTTTATTAAAAATATCTTTAATTTTTCCTACTACATTCTTTATTTTTGTGTAAATTTTTTCAAATTCTATTTTACTCCCATTTTAGTCTACTTCAGTGTATTCATTTTTTCAAATTCTCAAATGATTTTTTTCCTTTTATTCCCCCCTTTTTTCTCTAATCTGTCAAACCACTTTCAACATCCAGACCAAAACACACCTAGGATATAGCATCATTTGATTTTTGTGTGTTTTTTATATTTTTTAATTTTAGTATTTTTTTAAATTTAAATTTTTTATTTTTCATTTTTCTACCTCATTAATTCCCTTTTTCCCTTCAAAATGACAAAATGAACATTCACCCTAAAACAAAGAGCATGAAGATGACAGCCAGGGATTTAACTAACACAGATACAAGCAAGGTGTCTGAACCAGAATTTAGCATCATCATAGTAAGATACCAGCTGGAGTCGAAAAAAGATTAGAATCCCTTTCTGCAGAGATAAAAGTAAGAAATAGCCAGAATGAAATTAAAAATGCTATAACTGAGCTGCAATCATGAATGGATGCAGCAGCAGCAAGGATGGATGAGGGAGAACAGAGAATCGGTGATAGGACAAACTTACAGAGAATGAAGCAGAAAAAAAGAGGGAGATTAAGGCAAAAGCACAATTTAAGAATTAGAGAAACCAGTAACTCGTTAAAAAGGAACATCATCAGAATCACAGGGGTCCCAGAGGAGGAAGAAAGAGAAATAGGGGTAGAAGGGTTATGTGAGCAAATCATAGCGGAAAACTTTCCTAACCTGGGGAAAGATACAGACATCAAAATCCAGGAAGCACAGAGGACTCCCATCAGATTCAACAAAATCCAACCATCAACAAGGCATATCATAGTGAAATTCACAAAATACTCAGGCAAGGAGAGAATCATGAAAGCAGCAAAGGAAAAAAAGTCCCTAACCTATAAGGGAAGACAGATCAGGTTTGCAGCAGACCTATCCACAGAAACTTGGCAGGCCAGAAAGGAGTGGCAGAATATATTCAATGTGCTGAATCATAAAAATATGCAGCCAAGAATTCTTTATCCAGCAAGGCTGTCATTCAGAATAGAAGGAGAGATACAAAGTTTCCCAAACAAAAATTAAAGGAGTTTGTGACCACTAAACCAGCCCTGCAAGAAATTTTAAGGGGGACTCTCTGAGGGGAGAAAAGGTGTGTGTGTGTGTGTGTGTGTGTGTGTGTGTGTGTCTCTCTATGTATATATATGTACACATATATATGTATGTATACACACATATGTGTATATACACACACATTTATATATGTATATATACACACACATATATATGTATATACACACGTATATTTACATATATACACACGTGTTTATATATGTGTATGTATACATATGTATTTACATTTATTCACACACATGTATTTATATATATACGTATATGTGTATGTATATGTGTGTGTGTATATATAAAATGGAGAGAGAGAGAGAAAGACCAAAAGTAACAAAGATTAGAAAGGACCAGAGACCACCACCAGAAACTTCAACTCTACAAGCATCATAATGGTAATAAATTCATGTTTTTCAGTACTCACTCTAAATGTCAATGGACTCAATGCTCCAATCAAAAGACATATGGTAACAGAATGGATAAGAAAACATGATCCATCTATATGCTGTTTACAAGAGACCCACTTTAGACCTAAAGACACCTTCAGATTGAAAACAAGGGTATGGAGAACCATCTGTTGCTAATGACCATTTGTTGCTAATGGTCAACAAAAGAAAGCCACAGTAGCCATACTTATATCAGACAATCTAGGCTTTAAAATAAAGACTGTATCAAGAGATGCAGAAGGGCATTATATCATAATCAAGGGGTTTATCCATCAAGAAGACCTAATAATTGTAAACATTTATGCACCAAATGTGAAAGCACTCAAATATATAAATCTATTAATCACAAACTCATTGATAGTAATACCATAATAGGAGACTTCAACATCCCACTCACAGTGATGGACAGATCAACTATTCAAAAAACCAACAAGGAAACAATGGCTTTGAATGACACACTGGACCAGATGGACTTAACAGATATATTCAGAACATTTCATCCTAAAGCAGAATATACTTTCTTCTCCAGTGCACATGGAACGTTCTCCAGAGTAGACCACATACTGGGACACAAATCAGCCCTCAACAAGTACAAAAAGATCGAGATCATGCCGTGCATATTTTCAGACCACAACACTATGAAATTTGAAATCAGCCACAAGAAAAAATTTGGAAAGGAAACAAATACTTGGAGACTGAAGAACATCCTACTCAAGAATGAACGAGCTAACCAAGCAGTTAAAAAGGAAATTAAAAAGTATATGGAAGTCAATGAAAATGATAACACCACAACCCAAAACCTCTGGGACACAGCAAAGGCAGTCCTAAGAGGAAAGTATATAGCAATCCAGGCCTTCCTCAAGAAGGAAGAAAGATCTCAGATATACCATCTAAACTTATGCCTTAAGGAGCTGGGAAAAGAACAGCAAATAAAACCCCAAACCAGAAGACAGGAAATAATGATTAGAGCAGAAATTAATGCTATCAAAACCAAAAAAACAGTAAACAGATCAATGAAACCAGAATCTGGCTCTTTGAAAGAATTAACAAAATTGACAAACCACTAGCCAGTTTGATTAAAAAAAAAAAAAAAAGACCCAAATAAATAAAATCAAGAATGAAAGAAGTGAGATCACAACACAGCAGATATAAAAATAAGAATATTATGAGCAACTATATGCCAATAAAATGGGCAATGTGGAAGAAATGGACAAATTCCTAGAAACATATACACTACCAAAAATTGAAGCAGGAAGAAATAGAAAATTTGAACAGACCCATAACCAGTAAGGAAATCAAATTAGTAATCAAAAATCTCCCAAAAAACAAGAGTCCAGGGCCAGATGGCTTTCCAGGGAAATTCTACCAAACTTTCAAGGAAGAGTTAACACCTACTCTCTTGAAGCTGTTCCAAAAAATAGAAATGGAAGGAAAACTTCCAAACTCTTTCTATGAAGCCAGCATTACCTTGATTCCAAAACCAGACAGAGACCCCACTAAAAAGGAGAACTCTAGACCAATTTCCCTGATGAACATGCATGCAAAAATCCTCAACAAGATATTAGCCAACCGGATCCAACAATACATCAAAAAAATGATTCACCACCACCAGGTGGGATTTATACCTGGGATGCAGGGCTGGTTCAATATCCACAAAACAATTAATGTGATTCATCACATCAATAAAAGAAAGGACAAGAACCATACAATCCTCTCAATAGATGCAGAGAAAGCATTTGACAAAATACAGCATCCTTTCCTGATAAAAACCCTCAAGAAGGTAGAGATAGAAGGAGCATACCTCGAGATCATAAAAGCCGTATATGTATGACCCAATGCTAATATCATCCTCAATGGGGAAAAACTGAGAGCTTTCCCCCTAAGGTCAGGAACAAGACAGGATGTCCACTCTTGCCACTGTTATTCAACATAGTATTGGAAGTCTTAGCCTCGGCAATGAGACAACACAAAGAAATAAAAGGCATCCATATCTGCCAGGAGGAGGTCAAACTTTCACTCTTTGCAGATGACAGGATACTCTATATGGAAAACCCCAAAGATTCCACCAAAAAACTGCTAGATTTGATTCATGAATTCAGCAAAGTTGCAGGGTATAAAATCAACACACAGAAATTGGCTGCATTCCTGTACACCAACAATGAAGCAAGAGAAAGGAATCAATCCCATTTACAGTTGCACCAAAACCCATAAAGTACCTAGGAATAAATCTAACCAAAGAGGTGAAAAATCTATACGCTGAAAACTATAGAAAGCTTATGAAAGAAATTGAAGAAGCCTCAAAAAAAAAAAAAAAAAACGGAAAAAAGATTCCATGCTCCTGGATAAGAATATTGTTAAAATGTTGATACTACCCAAAGCAATCTACATATTCAACGCAATCCCTATCAAAATAACACCAGCCTTCTTCATAGAGCTTGAAAAAATAATCCTAAAATTTGTATGAAACCAGAAAAGACCCTAAATAGCCAAAGCAATCTTGAAAACGAAAACCAAAGCAGGAGGCATCACAATCCCAGACTTCAAGCTATACTACAAAGCTGTAATCATCATGACAGTATGGTACTGGCACAAGAACACTCAGATGGACCCACAAATGTATGGCCAACTAATCTTTGACAAAGCAGGAAAGAATGGTCAATGGAATAAAGACAAGCTCTTCAGCAAGTGGTGCTGGGAAAACTGGACAGCGACATGAAGAATGAACCTGGACCACTTTCTTACACCTTACACAAAAATAAACTCAAAATGGATGAAAGACCTCAATGTAAGACAGGAAGCCATCAAAATCCTCAAGGAGAAAGAAGGCAAAAACCTCTTTTATCTTGCCCACAGCAACTTCTTACTCAAAAGTCTCTGGAAGCAAGGGAAACAAAAGCAAAAATGAACTATTGGGACCTCATCAAAATAAAAGGCTTCTGCACAGCGAAGGAAACAATCAGCAAAACTAAAAGGCAACTGACAGAATGGGAGAAGATATTTGCAAGCGACATATCAGATAAAGGGTTAGTATCCAAAATCTACAAAGAACTTAGCAAACTCAACACCCAAAAAAACAAATAATCCAGTAAAGAAACAGACAAAAAACATGAATAGACACTTCTCCAAAGAAGACATCCAGATGGCCAACCGACACATGAAAAAATGCTCCACATCACTCATCATCCGGGAAATACAAAGCCACCATGAGATACCACCTGACACCTGTCAGAATGGCTAACATTAACAACTCAGGCAACAACAGATGTTGGCGAGGATGCGGAGAAAGAGGATCTCTTTTGCATTGTTGGTGGGAATGCAAGCTGGTGCAGCCACTATGGAAAACAGTATGGAGGTTCCTCAAAAAACTAAAAATAGAACTACCCTATGACCCAGCAATTGCACTACTAGGCATTTATCCACGGGATACAGGTGTGCTGTTTCAAAGGGACAGATGCACCCCTATGTATATAGCAGCACTATCAACAATAGCCAAAGTACAGAAAGAGCCCAAATATCCATCGATGGATGAATGGATAAAGAAAACGTGGTGTGTGTGTGTGTGTGTGTACACACACACACACACACACACACACACACAAAATGGAGTATTACTTGTCAGTCAAAAAAGAATGAAATCTTGCTATTTGCAACTACGTGGATGGAACCAGAGGGTATTATGCTAAGTGAAATTAGAAAAAGACAAAAATCCTATGACTTCACTCATATGAGGACTTTAAGAGACAAAACCGATGAACATAAGGGAAGGAAAACAAATATAAAAACAGGGAGAGGGACAAAACAGAAGAGACTTTTTTTTTTTTAATTTTTTTTTCAACGTTTATTTATTTTTGGGACAGAGAGAGACAGAGCATGAACGGGGGAGGGACAGAGAGGGAGACACAGAATCTGAAACAGGCTCCAGGCTCTGAGCCATCAGCCCAGAGCCTGACGCGGGGCTCGAACTCACGGACCGTGAGATCGTGACCTGGCTGAAGTCGGACGCTTAACCGACTGCGCCACCCAGGTGCCCCAGAAGAGACTTTTAAATATGGAGTGTCATGATCTCATGGTTGGTGGGTGTAAGCCTCACAGAGCAGATCCCGTTTGGGATTCTCTTCCCCTCTCTGCACCTCCCTTGCTTGTTTTCTCCCAAAATAAACATTTTTTAAAAAACTTAATAGATGACTCAATCAGAAATGATACAAATGTTAAAACTGACAACACAATTATCTAAAGAATTGTAAGAGACAATGAGAAATTATCAAATTGGACAGCCTAGAAGAAATGGACAAATTACCGAGAATATGCAATCTTCCAATGCTGAATCAGGAAGAAATAGAAAATCTGAACAGACTGATTATCAATTCAATTTTATAACTAGTAATCAAAGACCCCCCAACAAAAGTCCAGAATAAGATGGCTTAACAGGTGAATTCTACCAAACATTTAAAGAGGGGATTAACAAGTATTCTTCTCAAATTATTCTAAAAATAGGAGGAAAGCTTCCAAATTCATTTACAAGGCCAGCATTACCCTGATACCAAAAGCAGAACAAGACACTACAAAAAATGACAATTATAGGCCAATATCCTTCATGAATGTAGATACAAAAGGCCTCAACAAAATATTAACAAAGCAAATTCAACAATACATCACACCAAAGATCACCCACCATGATCAAGTGATATTTACTCCAGGAATGCAAGGATGATATAGTATCTGGTAATCAATATAACACATCATGTGTATGTTAACATGGTATAACAAAATAAAGGATATAAATCATGATCTGATCAAATGCAGAAATACATTTGACAAAATTCAACATCCATTCATGACAAAAACTCTCAACAAAGTAGGTTTAGAGGGAACATACCTCAACTTAATAAGTTCCATATATAACAAACCCACAGCTAAAATCATACTTAATGGTGAAAGCTGAAATATTTTTCTCTAAGATCAAGAGTAAGACAAGATGTCCACTCTCACTCCTTTTATTCAACATAATACTGAACATCCTAGCTGCAGCCATTAGACAAAAACCAGAAATTAAAGGCATCCAAATTGGTAAGAAAGAAGCAAAACTGTCACTATTTGTAGATACTACATATAGAAAACCCCTAAAGACCACCAAGACCCTAGAATTATTTCAGTATAGTTTCAGTATGAAACTATACAGAAATCTGTTTTGTTTCTATATACTAAAAACAAAGTAGCAGAAAATGAAATTGAGAAAACCACTTACAATTATATCAAAAAGAACAAAATACATAGGAATAAATTTAACCAAGAAAGTGAAAGACCTGAACACTAAAAATTGTAAGATATTGATGAAAAATGAAGACAAATAAATGAAAAGATCAAATCTGCTCATGGATTAGAAGATTATAATGTTCATACTACCCAAAGCAATGTATAAATTGCCAAAGCAATCTTGAAAAAGAACAAAGCTGAAAGTATCACAATCCCAGCTTTCAAACTATACAGCTATAGAAATGAAACAGCATGAAACACAAAAATAGACACGTAGATCAATGGAACAGAATATATCAGAAATAAACCCATGCTTACATGTTTAATCTGCAACAAAGGAGGCAAGAACATACAATAGGGAAAAGATGCTCTTTAACAAATTGTTGTAAAAATTGGACAGCTACATGTCAAAGAATGAAACTGGACCACTTTCTTACACCATTCACAAAAAACAACAACAAAAAAACCCACCTCGAAATGGATTAAAGACCTAACCATAAGACCAGAAACCATAAAACTGCTAACAGTAAACATGGGCAGTGATCTCTTGGACATTGGTTTTAGCAATATTTTTCCTGATCCATCTCCTCAAACAAAATTAAAAAAAAATATTGAGCCTACACCAAGTAAGAAGCTTTTATACAGCAAAGGAAAGCAACAAAAAGAAAAAGTAACCTACTGAACAAGATATTTGCAAAGAATGCATCTAGTAAGGGGTTAATATCCAAAAAAGATATATAAAAATCTTCTGCAACTCAACACCAAAAAACAAACTAAAAAATGGGCAGGGGACCTGAATAGACGTTTTTCCAAAGAAAAAATTAATTGGCCAAGAGATAAATGAAAAGATGTTCAGCATCACTAACCGTTAAGGATATGCAAATCAAAACATGAGATATTAACTCACATCAGTCAGAATGGCTAGAATCAAAAACAAACAACAAGTGTTGGCAAGGACGTGGAGAAAAGGGGACCCTTGTGTACTGTTGGTGGCAATGTAAATTGGTGTAGCCACTGTGGAAAACAGTATAGGGGTTCCTCAAAAAATTAAAAATAGAAATACCGGGCACTTGAGTGGCTCAGTCAGTTAAGCATCCAACTTTTGATTTTGGCTCAAGTCATGATCTCACGGTTCAAGAGTTGGAGTCCCATATCTGGCAAAGCATGGAACCGGCTTAGGATCCTCTCTCTCTCCCCCTCTCCTGCTCCCACACTCTCTCAAACACACACACAAAAATAGTAATACCACAGGACCCAGTAGTTCCACTTCTGAGTATCTACCTGAATAAAATGAAAACACTAACTTGAAAAGATTATTGCACCCATGTTTATTGCAGCATTATTTACAGGAGTCAAGACAGGGAAGTAATTTATTTATTGATAGACAAATGGATAAAGAAGATGTGGTATATAAACAATGGAATATTACTCATCCATAAGATGGATGGACCGATTATGAGAGTATTATGCTAAGTGAAGTAAGTCAGAAAAAGACATTCCGTATGATTTCACTTTTATGTGGAATCTAAAAGCAAAACAAATGAATAAAAATACTCAAATACAGAGAAGAAACTTGGGGTTGCCAGAGGTCAGTGATGAAGGAGATTAGAGGTACACACAAACTTTCAGTTGTAAAATACATAAGTCACAGGAATGAAAAGCACAATATACAGATACAGTCAATTATATTGTATTAATTTTGTATGGTGACAAATGGTAAGTATGCTTACTGAGGGGAATATTTTGTGAAGTATGTAATTGTCAAATCACTATGTTGTATGCCCAAAACTAATAGGTCAATAAAAAAAGGCTGAAAAAATTAGGTTCAAATAAATTTTTTTCATGCATAGGCCAAGATAGCTGGATAAAACTTTAATAGCTATAAATTTCTGTGTTTTCTCTGCTTAAGAATTTTTGGGATGTTGACAAAGATGTCTAGAACTTATTAAAAGTCATATTGCAGACCTATGAATGAAATGTGAATATGGAATTATCTGTTTTTGTGAAGAATAATTAGTCCTACAGTTAATTGCCTAAATTGATTAATCTGTGACTACTATGTTTGATGTATTTACTTTAATCCTAAAAATAAATTACAATGCTACCCAATAGCTTTTGAGTTTACTATTCTCAAGCTTTTAAAAATATATTCTCGTGTGATCCTCTTCTGAATTTCTAGTAAATGGCTAAGTTTAAGGTAGTATATTATTTCTATCTTTTAAGAATTGAAGAAATGGTAAACCAAGGCAATGATTATCTGTATATACACAAAGCTTTGAGAATTAGGGCTGAATTTTTTCAAAGGTTATTCAGTGTGTTGGGAGGAGTACTTTGTGGTTGGTCCAAAATTGTTCACTAGGTCTGTAATAGTTGGCATGACAACTGAATAGCTATAATCACCTGTGACTTGTCCCTTGAATCTGAACATTTCTAGAAAACAGGAACCATGTTGAAGGCTAAGCTCACTCTGACAAACAACTCTTTCAATGGCAATGGTGGTGGATATTGTAAAGACTTAAAGGGTAGGCAAAGAAAAGTGGCAACACTTCAAACTGCCCATTGACAGAGAAGAGCACCAGCTGAAGGGAAATGAGGACAATGAATCAGAGGCAGCCAGGTTTTGTCATTTCCCATTGTGACCAAAGAACCAGCAGAGTCCTGAAGCCCTGGATCTGTCTTTGTGTCCTTTATTAAATGCATGTGGTGACTCTCTGTATGAGGCCAGGTAGTTTAGGTCTTGGAGTTGTTTCCTGGAGGAAAGACAGTTTTCTTTGTTGGCAGTACGACCATCTGGCTCTGTAAGTTTAACCAATTCTGGAACACTTCCACCAGGGGTTAAGAAATATCATTCTGTAATTACCACATCAATTAGGAGGTTTCTGGTTCCAAATTAATAGGAAACCCACTTCAGACTGTACTGAGCCATTGTGGGAAATCACTTGCTTATAAATAAAAAGTCTAGCAATAGGTCAGCAACATTTGGTCAGGGCACCAACTTGATTTCTCTACAATTTTAGTGGCTCTGCATCCCTCACCTTCATTCTACCCAGCTTCCCTTCCAGTCACAGAATGATTGTAGCAGGGTCAGGTCTTCCATTCATATACCACATTGTCTAAAAGAAGAGATTACTTTTCTTTTCCAGCGACTGAAAAAAAAAAAAAAGTCCTTAACTAGATGTGGATCAGTTAAGATGGTGAGCTCACCCTTGAACCAATCATGGTGCAAGAATGCTTTGTGCTCACTGGTTCATGCTGTCAAGCCTCACTCCTGCAACTGGGGAGGTAGCAGTGATTCTAGAAGAGGCACCATAGAGCAATCCGGGGCTGCTTCACAATGAGGACATCCTCCGTGTTCATAGAAACCATAACAAGACCCATGTGCACCTGCTCTCGATGATCTTGTGGTCTTTTCCAAACTGCACAGAGGATTGGTGGGATGTCTGCTGGGGGGAATGTGGCAGGTTTTAATGAACATGGCATTTAATGCACCAGGCAACTTGCAGTGGTGGGAGTGGAGAATAATCTTGTCAGATTCCTATAAGCCAAAGCCTTTTAGAAGAATATTCTGAGGATGCAGACTTTTGGCATTTAACAGTAGCTCAGGAGTGAGTTTAATTAAGAATCAGTAAGGGGATGTTATTAGCAGTCTAAAATTAACCACACAGAAGCACAAGAGTCAAAGAATTGTCACCTATGTTCAAAGGCAAAAACTAAAATCTATTGCTTTTCTATATCTCCAAAAAGCTTAATGGCTTTTTAATTATATAAGGACCTTTACTCTTCACTTCTTCAGGCTGCATTTTTAGTGCCTTCTTACTAGGTACTTAATTTTCTCCATTTGGTGAATAAAATCCAAGTGGATATAGACTTAAAATTTTTTTTAATGTTTATTGTTGCGAGAGAGACAGAGACAGAGCGACCAGGGTAGGGTCAGAGAGGGGGAGACACAGAATCTGAAGCAGGCTCCAGGCTCTGAGCTGTCAGCACAGAGCCCGGTGTTGGGCTGGAACTCAGGAACCATGAGATCATGACCTGAGCCAAAGTTGGATGCTTAACCGACTGAAGCACCCAGGTGCCCAGGATGTAGACTTTTTAATATATGGGTAGTAGATGCTGGAAAGAAACACAGATTTAACAAGTTGTAAAATTAAGTCTGGAATAGTGGGAGATTTCCAGAATATGAATGGCTTTATTTGTATTGTGCAGCAGGGGATGTGAAAAGAAGCTAGGGCTCCTGATGGCAAATAGCAGAAACCTCAACCCTTTTACTGGCTTCCCCTCCCACTCCAGTCCATACCCTTCTTCCTTTTATAGTAAGAGGTGGATCAGGATTGAAGGCAACTAATCAAGAGTTTTGTAAAGGATGGGTGCCAGTCTACAAAATCTGTGACAATGTCCTCTGAAGCTAGAAACAGTTCTGTGGGTATCATGAAATTATTTTGACACATCTAAACTGGCTTCTTCCTTTTCTACATTACCCCAGGCCTCAAGGGCTTACATTGATAGGTGGCCAGATCCATTTAATTTTCCATTTTTGCACTTTGGATTCTAGTCCTGGCTTTCTATTTCTAACTGTATGACTGGAGGCAAATGATTCCCTCTTTGTGATCTCTAGAAGATATGGGTAATGCAGCCTTTTCATTACAGCCCCATGAGTAGGATCAAATCAGGTAACACACACAATGGTAGAGAATTATTAATGTCTCAAACACCAAAATGGTCTGGAGTGTTGCAACAGTACATTCCTTCAATGAGCCTGAGGTTTCTTTTTAACAGGAATTCTTACTGCAGAGTGATGATACAGTTTGTCATGCTAAAAACAGAGCACAAAGATGCTTCTACTTTATAAAATTAGATATTGGAAAATAACACACCCAAGTATTTTGGCTACCATCATTCAAGTAGAATGGTAATTAAATCTCATAACAGGGATCCAAGTTCACCATTAGTGTGGTTTCTGTGATTTCACCTGCTCTAATGAGCTGAAGAGAGAGAACGCCCACTGTGAGATACATAAATGTCAAGAGGCAGGATAAATGGATTTTGATGGAAAGACATAAGGATATATGTCCCTCTTGAACTTAATTCTAAAACCTCTTTGCAGTTGACCACGAAAACATTCAGTCTTTCCTCTAAACTGCTTTAAAATTACATTCTGTTCTGCTAGAATTCTTCTGTTCAGCATTAATCAAGATCAATGAAGAAAAGAAAGTGAATCTCCTCTCAACCTAATCTTGCAGGAGATCACAGAGACTGGCTTTGATGCCCGTTCAGAAGTTCCTGAAAGAGAGGAGGATGCACTCAGCTGAAAATGACAGGGAGATCCCTATGTGACTCTGTAATGGGATCATTAAAAAGGAGTGTTTAATCTCTGCAATCCCTGACATTAAAACAGACACTATTGTGTGAATCTGAAGGCAGAGACACTCACCACGAAGGAGCTCATGGTAGCAAAGATGAAGTATCTGAAAAGGACTTTTAATAAAAAAAATTCTCTTTGCACAGAATCTTTCCCTTCATTTATCTTTGGCTCTGTTTTCCCTTAGGTTATTTCTTATCCATCCCCTTCCTGGACATAAAATATCTGTCACTGATATTTTCAGCAGGCTTATCGGTTTTGGTGTGTGTTAGAATCCTCCTACTCTCTGTGGAAGCAGAGAAGCAAACAGGGAGAGTAACTGGAGAAATTCTTATTACTACTATTTAGTTTTTTTTTCCTGCGTTGGTCAGGCTATAAAGTGGGGTTGGGTGAGGAAAGTCTGGACAAGTAGGGCTTCTGGGATGTCCTTTGCTGGCCCTGGTCCATTAGAGGCAGAGTGGACTTTCCTCACACTCCTGACTTCAGAAACCATTTTACTTTCCCATGAACTCATAACCTTAAACCCTGTTGAAGTAGTTTCTGTTTGAGACACTTATTTCCAGGATCCCATTCTTCTCCCTCCAAATAGCTCCACGAATGTCATGGAACAGAAAACTTGGATCAGTACAGCAATTACTGGTTAGCCCCAAATCCAGGTCATTTATCACTTATTACTTATGCAGCACAAAAAACTCCGAGGACTCTTGGTGTTGCCCAGTTTTATTTATTTTTTCAATATATGAGGTTTATTGTCAAATTGGTTTCCATACAACACCCAGTGCTCATCCCAAAAGGTGCCCTCCTCAATACCCATCACCCACCATCCCACCCCCCATCAACCCTCAGTTTGTTCTCAGTTTTTAAGAGTCTCTTATGCTTTGGCTCTCTTACACTCTAACCTTTTTTTTTCCTTCCCCTCCCCCATGGGTTTCTGTTAAGTTTCTCAGGATCCACATAAGAGTGAAACCTTATGGTATCGGTCTTTCTCTGTATGGCTTATTTCACTTAGCATGACACTCTCCAGTTCCATCCATATTGCTACAAAGGGGTGATGCCCAGTTTTAAACCTGACCTTACAACATCCGTTTTGAATGGAAGGAACACTGGAGCTCAGGTCATCAAAATGGGTTTCAAGACTTGGCTCTATCATCCAACTAAAATGGTGACACCTCACCTGGGTAAACAAAGCCTTGGGAGGATTGAAGGTGAATGGAAATGAAGGCGCTGTGTCAGTCAAATGCTATATGAAAGTGAGATTCTGTCTGGGTCTATAGCTATCGGGATTTTAAGGATGGTCTTTAGGAGTTTGGTGGAGTTCCTTTTTGGTCCAGAACAGAAATGATAAATGGAGATGTCCCTGTGTCTAGACCTCTGGATTTATGCAAAGTATCTTTTAGTTTGACCTCAAAGGCTGTCTGAGTTGGGGAAACTGAGATCCTATTATTCCATTTCCTCTTTCCTCTCAAATATAAAACCAAAATAGGAAAAACACTGCACCACCATCTATACCTATCTCCTGTGTCCCTACATTTGATTAGATTTCTTTTGCTTAAACACATGATTTTCCGATTCAGACCAGGAAGAGCAGAAATGCTGTCTCACAAGATCATGATTGCAAGTCTGGACTGGGGTGAGGAAGATACAGAGAACGGATATGGGGATAGAGAGAAGCAAAAAAAGCAGGCTTCCTCTTCTATTTCCCTCCAGACAGATTAAACAAAGTTGAAAAGGTAACTTCTAAAGACACTTAATGATAGAAAGTCACAGTGGTTAAAAAAAATCAAGTTCTTTGTTATAACAGACTCGTGATTGTGTGGAAATCAATCATTGTGTATTCTGGAAAATAATTCCATGTTGCTAGAGAATAAATTTAACCAAACAATTTTTAAATAGGACAGAACTAAAAAGCCAGTCAACCAAAGAGTATCTGTGTAATATGTCTAAAAATTTTTAAAGTAGCCTTCTTTCCTTTCTCTAAAAGGTGAGAAATATCAGAAAAGCTGGTTTTAGAAGTCAACAGAAGGTAACTGTTCCACTGGTCTTCCTTACTAAGGGTAGGTCTGTTCCTCCTGTGATGTTTTACATTAAATGGAATCTTTGACAACCATCTTTACTTCTTGTAGGCATTCAGCAAATATTCATTGAACCAAAGTTTTCTTAAACCTTGGAGGATCTCAAGTATATGTTTGTGTCTGTCTCTCTCCCCATTTGTCCCTGTCTCTGTGTGTGTCTCTCTCTCTCTCTCTCCCTGGCTTGCTCTGGCTGTGTGTGTGTGTGTGTGTGTGTGTGTGTGTGTGTGTGTGAGAGAGAGAGAGAGAGAGAGAGTGAGTGAGTGAGTGAGTGAGAGAGAGTGAGAGAGAGTGAGAGAGAGTGAGAGAGAGTGAGAGAGAGTGAGAGAGAGTGAGAGAGAGTGAGAGAGAGTGAGAGAGAGTGAGAGAGTGAGAGAGAGTGAGAGAGAGTGAGAGAGAGTGAGAGAGAGTGAGAGAGAGTGAGAGAGAGTGAGAGAGAGTGAGAGAGAGTGAGAGAGAGTGAGAGAATTAATAATGGTAATACTCAGGGTAGTCTTAGCAGCTCTTCCATATACCTGCCTGGTTTCCCTCCTGTTCTGTCTTCCCTCCAAGTCTAATGGCTCAGCTGGTTCTGCAGGAGCTTCCAAGTGGACTTCTACTTGTCTCTCTCCTCAAGCCAATATATTCTCCTAGTAGGAGAATCGCCACTAATATGGTATCTGTGAAATATTCATGCATTCAGGCAGTATTTACTGAGTTTCTACTTCCTGCCAGCCACAATGCTAGGTTCTAAAGTACCCCCCACCCCCTCAGCAACCTTCCATCATGTATGGAATTATGTGATAATCAGCCTCATCTCCTGCCTCCCTTACCCATCCTACATGCTGGCTTTTCAGCCATAGCAGAGTCCTTTTTGTTTCCGGAGAGTGGTATGCTGATTCATCCTTTCTTGTCTTTGTTCCCTCTGCAGTGAAAACCCTTCCCCATCTTGTTGGTCTGAAGTATTTCCTTCATCTTGTAACATCCAGCTAAGGGGCTTTTCTGTAAAGGTTCCTCTGATCTCTTTTTCTAACCTAGATGGAAGGCAGTATTGCACACTTTATTTCATAGTGCTACAGTAGTACTTTCCAGCACTTGGTTGAGCATTACATAAGTGTAATACCTAGGTCACATATACAGCACTGGATTGTAATACTTTCTGCCCGTGGTAGTCTCCCTGCCTGCAGGCCAAGCATCCTGAGGCCAGGAGTTAGTTCTAGAGCCTCTTGGCATGCCCAGCACCTCATAAGGTATGTAATATACATTTGTTAAAAGAAAAGCAAAATGGGCTTAACTTATGAAACCAGTTTCCCTGTGGATCCTCCTCCTGTACTTGCCTCTAAATGTTGTTTTTTGGGGCCTTGCTCTCTTTTAACTCCACAGCTCTTTCCAATGCAATGTCAACTAATTCTCTTATTTCAATACATCCGTATGTTGATAACTCCACCAAATTTATCTCTAAAACCGCTCTCAAGTTCCTGCTCACTAGTTTGAGTAGTAGTCAAACTAGTTTGACTACATAACTAGTTATCTCTTCCTGGATGTATCCCAGACATCTTAAACATAGTATCCAACAATAAGGTAATATTTTCCTCAAATCCACTTCTCCATTTTGTTAAGTGGTACCCAAAATCCAGACACCCCCAAGCCAGAAATCAGGGTTACATCTTTGAAAGTTCCTTCCTCAGCCATTCAGTTCATTACCAAATCTAGTGCCTTCTACCTCTAATTCAGATCTCGAATCATTCTTCATCACTAGTGCTCTTCCTCTGCTCTTTCTTGCCTGGTTTACTACCAAGTGTCCTCACTGGTTTCTCTGCTACTGTCCTGCCCACACCCCCCCCCCCACCTCAATCTGCTGTCCACAATGCAGGCAAGTCAACTCAAAAAAATGCAAATGGCATCCTGTCTCTCCTTGCCTAAAACTTCAGTATCTTCCCATTCACACAAAGGTAAAGTTAAGTCTTAGCATGGCCTGTAAAACTCTATGCCAGTAGGCCCCTGCTTTCTTCTCGAGGCTTTTACTGCACTCCTCACTCTTTATGCTCCAGACATATAGCCCAGAATTCTCCCTACTGAATGGAAACAGATATATAACAATTCATATTCAGATTATACCAGTTACCAGGAAATGCAGGTACTCCTGATTAAATTATGGCTGCCAGTCATCAAACTAGAGTAATTGCTATTTAAGAGACAAAACAATGTATGTGTAACTGAGCGGTACCTAAGGTAGGAAAGGAATATACCAACTTATTTTAGTTAAAATTAGCTGTAATCATCTAGGATATAGTTTATCTTAGGGAAAAAAAAATGGAATAGATTAAGTCTTTCTCCCCTGATGCAAAGTACCAAACATATCACTTTCTTCAATGTTTCTTTCAAAGAGTCTCTTAGCACTTGATTATTGAAAATATAAATACTGGAGAACTTCACATCTTTATTTTAATAAACCAAAAACCTAATTTTATTTGAAAAACTTCCCCAAGGACCTGTTGTGTGTTTCAACAAAGTATTCAACCAACTGAATGCTAAAGGACTTCATATGACCCAAATTGTCCTATTCATGAATTTCACCAAAAACAATTTTCACATTTATCCTAATCAATGAATCACATTATCAACATGCAAAACACTTTATAATACATTGCCTTTTGTTTTCATTTCATTTTATTGTGTAAAGATTTTTCCCAATATGTCAAGATGATTTTCAAAAAAATGAATTGGGAAAGATAGCAACCTTTAAAATATCATTTTTCTCTACTGTGGAGAAGTTTTATCACTATAGTGTTTTAATAATCCAGGTAGTAAGTAATTATAGGTGCTTGATTATTTCAAATCTAGTTCAGTGTCAGCAAAAACAAACCCCAGCTAGTTTTTTTTTTTGTTTTTTTTTTTGTTTTTTTTTTTGCTGCTTTTACTTAGAGCAGCAGTATAGCATCATATAAGGGCTTTGGATTTTGGTCTCAGACAACCTAAGTTTGAATCACCTGGAGGGCAAATTTGGGAAAATAACATCTTTGTTCCTTAGGTTTCTCTGGATAAGATTACATATACTAGCAGAGTGATGAATTTAAGTGAGCTTAACTATAGTATTTGACATGTGACAGGGGTTAAAAATTGCAGTTTTAATGAATTGTGATGATATAAAGCTTTTTAACTTCCTTTGATCTTATTCACAAAAGAAAATGCCACAAGATGCCTTTGGTATTCATATCACTGAGGAGTCACAGTTAATATGAGGACTAATTCTATTGATTTTCTAAAGGATGTGGATTTTCTGGAAAAGATAGGTTAATTTTATCTTTGTTCACTTGTGAGTTTAGTGACTTTGACATTAGTATGATTGCCAATATAGATTAACATGCCTTAAAACTGTCCTAGAATCCTGGGATTATTGTGAACCTATGCAGCTTCCATTTATAATTCCATTTTAAAGGGAAAAAGCTTTTGGTATAGCTCTTAAATTCTTATCTCTATAATCTGTCTCATGTTCCTGCTCACATATTTACAATTTCTAACCAGTCTGGGAAGCAAACACTAGAGTTCATTCTTGTCTTTACTAATTTACTCAAATGTTCATTAAGTGTGTCCCACATACCATTCTAAGCAAGGAGCAAACAAATGATCAAAAATATAAAATCCCTGACATTTCTCCGGGAGGCAACACACATACATAACAAGTAAATCATACAGGCTCCAAGACTGTGAGGAACATTATGGAAACTAGAAGGCAGGGAAGCTTTATACGGAGTATCAGAGGAGGGTCTTCTATTTTTAAATTATGGTGCCCTAGGAGGGTGTAATTGAGAAGGCAATACCTGCACAAAGACATGAGGGAGAGGAGTGAAAAATCAACAAGAGCTCTGGGGGAGAAATTTCTGGGCAGAGGAAGAACAAGAATAAGGGCCGAGATGCGTGCCTGGTGACTGAGGAATAAGGAAGAGCCAGTGCAGCTAGAGAGGAGTGAGCAAGGTGAAGAAGGCGGCAGCATTAGAGAAGCAGGGCCTGAAGCCATTAGGATCTCCGGCTTTTAACTCAAGGGAGAGGGTAAGTCACTAGAAGGTTTTAAATGAAGTGGTGTGATCTGAGTGGAGTAAAGGAATTTGTTCATGAAGCAGGAAGCCTCTTGCTCATATAGTTTCTGCAGCCCACCTTGAGGGCTGGTCTCCTCAAAACTTAAGCATCCAATAGGTTCTTTGGGTACCATGCAAACTTTGGGTTACTACAACCCAACACGGAGACTGTTCTATTACAATCCCAGAAAGTCTGGGGTAAAAGCAAGAAGAGCAAGTTACATAGAACATGGAATATACTCTAGAAGTTTCTAAGAAATGGAATATTAGAAACAGCAAGCAGGGGTCCAGAGAATAAATATCAGCTATGCATATCCCACCCCCTCACCTCCCTTGACAACTATGATTTTGTTTTCTATGAATCTGACTACTTTACGCATTTAAATGGGACCATTTTTCTTATGTTTGGTTTATTTTGCTTAGTAAAAGGTATTCAAATTTTATCTAGTTTGTAGTATTTGTCAGAAATTCATTTTTTAAGGTTGAGTAATAAAGTATATTGCATGGATATACTTTTAACTTTCAAAATCTACTCATTCAGCCCAACATGAACACCTTAGACATTCCTTCTTCCATTCAGGTCACCACAACCTCCACAGACAATTTTTGGGGGGAGGGGGGTCTTGCAGGAGGCCGGTAGCTCAAAATACAAAAGAGTTTCACTGAGTAAAGGAGTCCAGGATGACTGCAACTGTATGTAAGTTTAGAGTCAGAGTGGCATGGGAGATCGTTAGCCCTTCTTGGCTTAACTGCTTTCTGGAGTACATCGGGACAGTCAGTCTACAAAGAATGCATGAGGTGACCAGAAGCTGACAACTTCATGGGGCAGTCCATTCCAATTCTATCTCCACTTCAGGTACCAGCACTCATCTTTGAGTTTTGTGGAATAAGTTAATAACTTGTGATACAGCTCTAAAAGCAATGAGATCCCAGACTACATAGCTATTTCTAAGGGAGGGAACATTACTCCTGCACCTTATGATTCATTGCTTGTCTTTATGATAAAATTCTTTGTTGTGTTATTTTAATATACATGTTAAAGGGACAAAATGCTATGCAGTAGGCACATTGGAAAGTTATTTGAGGTTAGTAATACAGAGGTACATCTCTCCTCTCCCCTACCAACCCTCAGAGAAAAGAAGTTTCTTGACCATCTCAACTAGAGTGGGGTTACACTGAGGTGAGAGGAAGAATGATGGGAGGGAAAATGAAGCCCTGGTATGTTTGGAAGGATCTCCTCTGAAAAATGGGTTTGTGTGGCTGATGGCTACTGTTGGTGACAGAGACGATTTCCTAACACCTCTCCAGAAGAAGTTGCATCTTCCTACTACCTGTCCTTTCTATGAAAAATTCTTTATTCAGAACATGGGGGGAAAAAAGAACGTAAATGTATATACTGCACTGCCTCAGAAGAAAAGAAAAGCTCTGAACTTCAAGGAAAATATAAAACAAAGATGAGGTAATAATTGAAAACTAGTTAAGACCATTTTTCAGTTACAACATAGGCATAGATTTGGTTACGCATATATAACTCTTTTAGCCTGTTATTAGCCAATTATAAGAGTCTTACAATGAGACTCTTTGAACTGCCTGATACAGCAGGTACAATTTTTATGAATGACTTTGAAAGTCTCCATCAATGACCCAGCAATTGCACTACTAGGCATGTATCCAAAGGATACAAAAAATACTGATTTGAAAGGGTATGTGCACCCCAATGTTTATAGCAGCATTATCAACAGCTAAATTTTAGGAAGAGCCCAAATGTCCATTGACTGATGAATAAAGATGATGTGATATATGTGTATGTAGGAGTAATATAGAATTTACTTGGCCATCAAAAAGGATGAAATCTTGCCATTTACAATGATGTGGATAGAACTAGAGTGTATTATGTTGAGTGAAATAAGTCAGAAGGACAAATATGATTTTACTCACATGCGTAATATAAGAAAAAATAGATGAACACAGGGCAAGGGAAGGAAAAAGATAAAAACAGAGGAAGGCAAACCATAAGAGACACTTAACTAGAGAGACTATACTGAGGGTTGATGGAGGGAAGGTGGGCAGGGAGGATGGGCTAAATGGGAGACAGGCATTAAATAGGACACTCGTTAGGATGAGCACTGGGTGTTATATGTAAATGATCACTGAATTCTAATCCTGAAACCAATACTACACTGTATGTTAACTAACTTGAATTTAAGTAATATCTTGGAAGGAAAAAAAAAGTCCAACAAAATATTTTAGGCTATTAAGCAATGGATTTGTTAATCCTCACTGTCTAGGGGGAAATGTAGCTTATACAAAGCAAGTAATGAACACCCTTCTCAAAATAAAGTAAGCATGAAAGGGCTTTTATGGGAAGGATGCTGGGGTATCTTAGAAAATTTAGAACAGGAATCAGGGTACCTTTAAAGTTCTTATTTCAGGGGCGCCTGGGTGGCTCAGTCGGTTAAGCGGCCGACTTCGGCTCAGGTCATGATCTCGCGGTCCGTGAGTTCGAGCCCCGCGTCGGGCTCTGTGCTGACTGCTCAGAGCCTGGAGCCTGTTTCGGATTCTGTGTCTCCCTCTCTCTCTGACCCTCCCCCCGTTCATGCTCGCTCTGTCTCAAAAATAAACGTTAAAAAAAATAAAAAAAAAATAAAGTTCTTATTTCAAACATTCATAGACTATAATGGACTGTCCTACAATTGTTGGAACTCAGCTTCTAAGTTCAGATGTTCTCAGTTCCAGTGACTAGCAGAAACCAACACCAATTCCACATTCCAAGGTGAGAGAATCTGATTTAATGGTTTTGGGGGAGATGTCAATCCAAAACTCTAACATTTGTGGGAACTGAGTTAAACTGTAAATGGAACCTCTCCAAGAAACAGACTCTTAGAACAAATTGATGGTTATTAGAGGGGAGGTGGGTAGAGGGATAGGTAAAATAAGTGATGGGGATTAGGGAGTGCATTTGCTGTGACAAGCACTAGACATTGTATGAAAAGGTTGAATTACTATATTGTATACCTGAAACAAACACTATACTATATATTGACTGAAATTTAAGAACTTTAAAAATGTGTAAATGTTAAAAGTTACAAATCAAGGTAATAAAGGTAAAATGTTCCATCCTCTTGACAGGCATGCCTTCCTAACAAGCCTGGAAGTCCAGGTTCAAATTTAGAATTCTTGGATTCCATAGGGGTACTACACCCAAATGTAGCAGCAGAGAAGGTTGGCTACTAGACTGCTGCCCATCAGCTACATTCTACCCTTGGATTTTGGATACGCTACTCTGTATACCTGAGTTCCAAATACAGCCCACACAAATACCTGCCCCTAAATACCAAATAGGCCTATAGCAGCAAGGCTCCTGAAGGCCCTACAAGTACCTTGAGCTATTTGTGCATGGATCCCAGGGCCCTGGATTCCCAAAGGAATGGGCACACTGAGTAGGGTGGGAGGGGGGTAGAGCAGGAGGAGGAACAGAGGATGACACCCAGGGCATGGGCCCCTGTCACCCACGTATAGGGGGTGTAACACTAGCTGTAATACCAGAGAAAAATTATCATCCTGGTTGTATTTGTGTTACAAATGGCTCATCCAATTACAAGGCTAGTTAAGTGCATTAAAGAACAAAAAAGAAACTTCATACTCAAACACTTAGTTTCCTGCACGCTTAATCAAAAGAAAAAATTTCTAGGTACTACCTAGCAAATGGGGAAAAAAAAAACAGTAACACAATAAATCATAAGCAATTTATCTTCTTGCAAAGTTAAAACTGCTTATTCTTCACCACGCCCCCCCCCAACCAAATATTAGCAAAGGTTTCACTTCCACAGGTGAAATGGATTATTGGTAACAGCCTTATGGCTTTGTTCTACAAAATTTCTATTTCTTAGGGAAATGAAATGAACTACACCTGAAAATAGTACTTTCCTTTCCTGGGTCCTTAATAGGCACATCTGTGTGCGACTAAGATCTTCAGAACCTTGCATGAGTGATTCTCTACATGAAGTTGTAATTTCCTATTTTCTGACCTCAATTTCCACTGCTGAAATTGAATAGTAGGACACCAACAGAAAAAATGACACAAGAACATATCTCTTAAGAAATAGGGTGAATATCTCCAACAATAAAGACTGAAAACAGAAGATGGAAAGTACAGTTTGTACACTATTTTGAAAGTCATTTTAAAAATATAGATGGATACAAAGGGCTAGTATCCAAAATCTATAAAGAGCTCATCAAACTCCACACCCGAAAAACAAATAACCCAGTGAAGAAATGGGCAGAAAACATGAATAGACACTTCTCTAAAGAAGACATCCGGATGGCCAACAGGCACATGAAAAGATGTTCAACGTCGCTCCTCATCAGGGAAATACAAATCAAAACCACACTCAGATACCACCTCACGCCAGTCAGAGTGGCCAAAATGAAGAAATCAGGAGACTATAGATGCTGGAGAGGATGTGGAGAGACGGGAACCCTCTTGCACTGTTGGTGGGAATGCAAATTGGTGCAGCCGCTCTGGAAAGCAGTGTGGAGGTTCCTCAAAAAATTAAAAATAGACCTACCCTATGACCCAGCAATAGCACTGCTAGGAATTTATCCAAGGGATACAGGAGTACTGATGCATAGGGGCACTTGTACCCCAATGTTTATAGCAGCACTCTCAACAATCGCCAAATTATGGAAAGAGCCTAAATGTCCATCAACTGATGAATGGATAAAGAAATTGTGGTTTATATACACAACGGAATACTACGTGGCAATGAGAAAGAATGAAATATGGCCTTTTGTAGCAACGTGGATGGAACTGGAGAGTGTGATGCTAAGTGAAATAAGCCATACAGAGAAAGACAGATACCATATGGTTTCACTCTTATGTGGATCCTGAGAAACGTAACAGAAACCCATGGGGGAGGGGAAGGGGAAAAAAAAAAAAAAAAAAAGAGGTTAGAGTGGGAGAGAGCCAAAGCATAAGAGACTGTTAAAAACTGAGAACAAACTGAGGGTTGATGGGGGGTGGGAGGGAGGGCAGGGTGGGTGATGGGTATTGAGGAGGGCACCTTTTGGGATGAGCACTGGGTGTTGTATGGAAACCAATTTGACAGTAAATTTCATATATTAAAAAATAAATAAATAAATAAATTAAAAAAAAATATATAGATGGATCTATTCAGATTAATCACACCTGTAGTTTCTCATTGCCTAAACAACCACGTCCAAATTCACTGAAATTTTTCTCCTTCTGGTCTGCTTTTTTAGCCTCTTGTATACATAATACTCTTTCTGTGACTCTGGTTTTATTACACCATTCCTCTTGTTTTGGAGCTTCCAGTGGGCCCTTGATTTTGATGTCAATGATTCTCAAGGTTGTAGGAAAGTTTGAATGTGAGCTTCAGAATCAAAAAACGGTAGTCCGAGTTCCAGTTCTGCTACTGACAAGTTGTGGGATTCTAGACAAGTTAACCCTTCCAGTCTCTAATTTCCCCATCTGTCAAATGGGGATAGCAATAGTGCCTATCTCATTGGGTTGTGATATAGATTAATTAATACAAATAAGCTCATATGGCAGTGCCTGGCAAGTGTTAAACCTTCCATAGGTGATGCTTAACATCACCCATCATCGGGGAAATGTAAATCAAAACCACAGTGAGATATCACCTTATACCTGTCAAGGTGGCTAAAATCAAAAGACAAGAAATAACAAGTGTTAGTGAGGATGTGGAGAAAAAACTGTTGGTGAGATTTTAAATTGGTACAGCCACTGTGGGGGAAAAAAAAAAGTGTGGAGTTTCCTTAAAAGGTTAAAAAAAAATAGCAATACCATACAATCCAATAATTCTATTGGGTATCTATCCAAAGAAAACACAAACACTAATCTGAAAAGATATGCATACCCATGTTTACTGATTTTTTTACAATAGCCAAGATATGGAAGCAACCTAAGCATTCATCAATAGACACATGGATAAGGAAGATGTGTGATGTTTGTGAAGTGAATAACTAAAAGCATAATCAGACCCATAGAGAACTGGGGATTGGCAGAAGGGAGGGAGGTTAGGGGATGGGCAAAATGAGTGAAAGGGAGTGGGAGATACAAGCTGCCAGCTATAGAATAAGTCATGGGAATAAATGACACAGCATGAGAAATATAGTCATTGATTCTGTAATGCACTAGTAAATGGTAACTGCATCGCTGGGGAGCACAGCCTAAGGTATAGTTACTGAATCACTATGTTGTACACTCAAAACTAATGGGACACTCTCAAGTTTACTCAAATTTTTAAAAAGTTCAAAAAAAATTAAACCTAGGTAGTTAGAAATATACTCATACTCTTAGGGCTTGTGCCCATCCCCATTGGCTCATCTCTTGCTATTCTCAGTCTTATACCTTGCATTTCAGAGCTACTGAACTACTTGAGTTCTGTGAACATGCTACACTATTCTGTGTAGGATGGCAGACTCCTACTTCCAAGTTTTTTTTTTGTTTTTTTTTTTTTTAAGTTTATGAGAGAGACAGCATGAGTGGAGGGAGGGGCAGAGAGAGAGGGAGACACAGAATCCGAAGGAGGCTCCAGGCTCCGAGCTGTCAGCACAGAGCCTGACGTGGGGCTCAAACTCACAAACCGTGAGATCATGACCTGAGCCGAAGTTGGACACTTGACTGAGCCACCCAAGCACCCCTTTTTAAATTTTTTTCAAGCATACTTTCCTTTAAAGACCCAAACGACATGACCACTTCAAGAGTTCTCCCCCTTTCCCAGACACAAGTGACATACACTGCTACTTCTAGCCATAATTCACTGCTATACTTGCCCCGTGTAGAGAATGCAAGATTTGCTCGGCGAGGAGAATCACAGAAGTGGGAAGATTTACGGCAAGTTCTCTAGAGTGTTATTTATTCCCTCAGGAAAACCAAGGACACCTCAGGTATTGGTGAGAGGCAGCTAAAAGGAGTCACTCTTTCCGGTGGTATCAGTATCTTTCCTGGTATCAGTCAGTGAAGCTGGGCAGACAACCATTTACCATTAGATAATCATGATGTATCATGAGCTAACCAGTTGTCACACTGGCCAAAAGAAGAATTTCAAACTTTAGTTTGTATGGTTTCCGTTTAGGCATTTTATTATTTTTAATACAGTTTATTGTCAAATTGGTTTCCATACAACACCTAGTGCTCATCCCAACAAGTGCCCTCATTGTAAAAACATTGCCTCTTGGTGAATTTCCATTGCTGCTTTGAGGACTGCTGAAAAACCACTGGTTCAGTGTGCCAAGAAAAGTTTGATGGTGCCCAATATTTCAGATCAAGAATGAGGGCTTCATGTTCAATGATGTCACAGGTGGCTTGGTGACTGGGTTTTTGAGTCTTAGATTTGGAAAGGACCACAGAGCCCACCCTTCAGCCCCCAAGTCCCCCCTCCTCCATACAGATCACACAGGCCAGTGTCACAAAACCAATTATCAGAGCTAGAACCAGGACCCAGGTGTCCTAACTCCAACCCTGTGGGAATGAGACCGATGCCAACATCACCCAAATCTCTTCCAATTTCCCCACGAAAAGGTATAAAGGAATTTTAAAGTTGTGTAAGGCCTTAGAAGACTTTGGATCCACTTTCAAATTTCCTCTTCCTTTACACACTTAAAAAGCAATGCTCAGCAAGTTTAGGTGACTCATCTGAGGGTTAATCTTAGAGTTAGAATGAATCTGGGAGGGGTGTCTGGGTGGCTCAATTGGTTAAGCCATCCAACTTCTGCTCAGGTCATGATCTCACAGTTCGTGGGTTTGAGCCCTGCATCATGTTCTGGGCTGACAGCTCAGAGCCTGCTTCAGATTCTGTGCTTCCCTCTCTAGCCCTCCCCCACATGCTGTCTCTCTCAAAAATAAACATAAAAAAAGTGAACCTGGGTTTAGATTTCTGAGTCTCCACCCAATTTCTTTTGCCATGGGAATCTGAAATTGGTTTAATCCCAACAGAAGACAAGATATACGTCAGCTTTCAGTGATGTGACACAAATGATGCATGCCTAGCCCTGCATGGCTAAGCAGGCTTACTCTTAGGAGAGCTCAGTGGATGTTAGGCACTTACTAGTAACAGATGGACTAGGATCGTGGCCCTGCCTTTCAGGCTGCTGGGAGGACAGGGGCTTCTCAAGTAACATGTGCAGCCAGCCATTGCTGTGACCACAAATCAAAAGGTTGTTCAATGGTATTGACATGGTTCTATTTTGCACCCACATAGAAGGCTCTCCAATATTTGGGTTAAGCTGGCACTGGTCACGCACACAGGGTTTTTTTTTCCCACATGTTTATATATTAAAATCATCCTTTTTGAGGATTACAGAAGATTGTGGATATGCAATATCTGTAACCCCATTAAAAAGGTTTTGCTTAACATGCTTTTCCCCTATAATTATAAAGATTATTCACTTTATGGCTGAGGTTTTGTGTTTTTTGCAATATACTGATCAAATATATTTTGTCACAGTAATCTCAATCGCTTTGAATGAATTCATCTGTATTTTCTGTATTCACTTCATCAAAGCTATAAAAATAAATTCACACTTCAAAATTAATGTAGGTTTTATATAGAAAGTATATTCTAGGAAAAATGGACATCTGTTGGAAGGTGTAATATCAGTTTGTTTCAGGTGTTCATCTGGAGATTTATAACAAAATCCCCTGATATTCACTCAAAAATATTTTTAAGTGTCTACTATGCACCCAGCATTAGATCAGGGATTAAGTATGTAACAATGAAGTAAATAACTAGGAGAGGAAAGTAACACGTAAATTTACAACTAAAACATGTTTGCTAAAATGGAGGTGTTATGGAGTACCACAGGAACAAAGGAGAAAAGGGCACTCCTGTCTTTCTGGGAGGAATGTTTCCGAAAGCAGCAGTGTTTGAGCTAGAATAATGAAGGCTGCTTGTCTGTAGACCGCTAAAGGAGGGGGCAGATGTAGGTCAGGGTGGTCATGAAGGATTATTCCAGTGTTGGTGAAAAGGTGTATTGGAGACAGGTCCTTAAGAACCGGTACAGTTACCCATCAGCTTTCTTTCCCTGCTAACCAAAGATCTATTGCCCAAATCATCTAGCAAATCACTTAGAAAAGATCCTCTGAGTATCTGATTCACTTCAGTGCTAATTGCAAATTAGCTATTCACATTATCACCATTTTTAAAGTTTTATTTAAATTCTAGTTAACATACAGTGCAATATTGGTTTTGAGAGAATTCAGTGATTCACTTACATACAATACACAATGTTTATTCTAATAAGTGTCCTCAATACCCATCACCCATTTAGCCCATTCCCTGCCCCGCACATCAGCCCTCAGTTTGGTGTCTATCATTAAGCATCTCATGGTTTGGTTTCCTTCTTTCCCCCACCCTTCCCCTATGTTCATCTGTTTTGTTTCTTAAATCCCACATCAGAGTGAAATCATACGGTATTTGTCTTTCTCTGACTTATTTTGCTTAGCATAATACAGTTTAGCTCTATCCAGGTCAGTAAAGAGTGTCAGTTCCTCTAAAAGTTAAAAATAGAACTACTCTAAGATCCAGTAATTGCACTACTACCAGAAGATACTAAAATACAGATTTGAAGAGTTATATGCACCCCAATGTTTATAGCAGCATGATCAACAATAGCCAAAGTGTGGAAAGAGCCCAAATGTCCATTGACTGATGAATAAACGTGTGGTATGTGTGTATCCATTGTGTGTGTCATAATTTTGGCTCAGGTCATAATGCCAGGATCATGGGACAGAGCCTTACATCAGGCTCTGTGCTGAGCATGGAGTCTAATATTCTCTCTCCTTCTGCCCGTTTCCAGTTCACATCCTAAAAAAAAGGAATGAAATCTTGCCATTTTCATATTAAGTTCTTAAGTGTGGTCAATATTGTTTAACAGTATGTAGACATCCAATTATTGAGATTTCTTTGTATGTGGACTAAAGAGCCGAGTGAATTTTAAATAAGGGTTAGATGGTTAATTTGATGAAGTTATATATGTACACCTACAGAGGTACAGAATCTTTCTACAATCCACCCCAAGAATAAGATGCAAAAATCATTTCCAACCTACCAAGAGCAAGATCAGACTGTATATTGAGGTAATAGAGTTCAACAGGAATTTCTTTGAATTTAGAAATACTAATTAGTGGAGAAACTAGATTACTAAACTAATAACTTCCTTCCCTTCCTCCTTTCCCTGTTGAACATCTATCATTTCCTATCACTATGCTAGAATCACAAGAGGGCAAGAATTCAAAAGGGATTAAAAAGTTTAACAGATATTTTGTGCTTCTTGCTTGTATTGGTGTCAATGAAGAGCAGAAACTGTTCAAAAACAGACATAAGGAAAAAAAAACAGTATGTGGGAACCTTATAACATGGAAACCAAGAGACCTAGGCTTTTAGGCGTCTCTAACAACTAATGATGATTATAATCACTCTTGGTCATAAAAGGTTAAATACTAGCCTTGTGTTCAGTTAGGACAGGTTACATTTTAGAATGATTTCCTACTGAAATAGTTAAAACCAAAACATCAATGTTTATATGGTTTTCAGCTCCTAGAAAACTAGTCTATACAGAATAAAATTCTTTGAGGGGGTCTAAGAAAACTCTTCAATTACTCATCTAAGACACAAAATACACACTTATTAGCAAAGTTCCATGTAGTGCTCTTAAAATGAAGGTTGTTTAAAGATTAGATAACTGACAAGCCATTTATTGCTGGTGTAGGCAAACCTCATCCTCCCAATATACAGTGCATACTGGACGACAAACATTATACCAATCTTTGTATGTTGTCTACATCTCAGTCATGATTCTGAATGTTCTAAGAAAACACTTGTATGTTAATTCATCTATTTATGCAAACACGAACTAGCATGTTTTACCACTTTTGTCCTTTTTGTAATTCAAAATGATGGCTTGGAAGGTATCTTCAGTTTTATTTGGGGAGTAAAAGTAGGATTTTTCCTGTATGTTGACTTGAGTTCTTATTCTGAGCAGTGATTGCAGTTGCTGTGGAGCCCAGGGTTCATTTAAAACATTTTTGTGTGGTCAGCCTTGAAAGTAATCATCTTAATCTTGCTTTCAAACTCACAGTGGTGTCCAGCTCATGACAGGTGTTCATTAACTTTTTGTGGAATCAAAGTTTGCCTACACATTTGTCTTTCAGTTGTCTAACTCTATACCCGCCTCCTCCATCCTGGGTTTTGGGTCCCTCAGCCTTTTATCTTCCTTCATCATGTTCCCTATCTCTCCCCACTGCAGCTTTCTTGGCAGGAGCTGCTTTTCATGAGGGTACTCCTCAGTGGTATCACATTGCAGTACCCATCTGTCTAAAACTAGCAGAGAGATGATGTTTTGGCTCCTTAATGTCAGCAAGCGTTCTATAGGATTCATTGGTGAGGCTAATGGAAATGATTAAGGATCAGGCTGTGATACGAAGTAGATTACATGAAACAAGATAAAAATCCTGCTGCCTCATGTGCCTTCATTCTGGCCTCATGTTTATGTATTTGTGGCACCAGGTCTGCCAGTTGACTACAAGACTTGATGCCCTTGAATCTAAACTCACCAGTGTGTAGTCTGCTGCAGAAGCAGGAAGCTCTAGGAAGAGCTTTTATGTTTCTATTGCTAAGAAAAACACTTGACATTAGGGCTTCTAGTGCAGTCTAGAAGATTACCACCCAGGTTCCCTTCTGTAGTGGCCTTCGATTTTTTTCTTACATATACCCTAAAAGAATTTTGAAGAACTATTTCTTCACGCATTTTAAAGTTGGCATCCAGTATTTTTCATACAGTTAGCTACAGTGGATATAGTTTTTCAGTGTATTGTAAATATTGGTATTTTAAAAATGTATCATACTTTTAAATGTATCAAAAGGAATATAAACACCGTTTAACAGTGGGAAATTTTACATTTTTTCCTCTGAATTCTTATTTTCATTCCATTTCTTGTGCAAAATTTTCTCCTACCTGCAAATCTCCTATAACACCCTTTTATACTTCTATGCACATTGGGGCAGCTGGGTGGCTCAGGTGGTTAAGCATCCAACTTTGGCTCAGGTCATGATCCTGTGGTCTGCACCAGGCTCTGTGCTGACAGCTCAGAGCCTGGTGCCTGCTTCAGATTCTGTGTCTCCCTCTCTTTCTACCCCTCCCCTGCTCATGCTCTCTCTCAAAAATAAACATTAAAAAATTTATATTTCTATGCACCTCAAGGCTGTTCATTTTACATTTTGGCCCAATCTCTAAATGGTATCACTTCTATTCACAATCTCAAGCCAGTAATCTAGAAGTCATTCTTTTATCTTCCTTATTCATCCTGTCCATCAAATCCTTTTTAACTCTACCTCCAGTATCAAGCCAAATCCATCCAGATCTCTCCAGAATCCTCGGGTTCTACCAGAATTCTTGAGAGGTTTGTCAGAGAGCTGTGGTCTAACATCAGCGTGCAGGAGCAAAGACCAGAAGAACTTATCTTTCACTTATAAAGCATCATCGTTAAAATGCCATTAACACAGGCACCAAACCTGTCTGAAGTCCTGCTCAGAACACAACCGAGATACTTTATTCCACGTTCCATAAAATGAGGTTTTTCTTTTAAAATTGATGAAATGCCCAGTCTTCTTTAAACCAATACGCACTAATTGCTTCATTTGCTTCAAGCTTATGGGATGCCTTAAGCACTATAGAGCAAGGGATTATTTCACCAAGCTTCAAAAAAACAAAAAAAAAAAAACAAAACAAAAACCTATTTTTTTTAAATGTAATAAACTTTGTTTCAAAGGTTGTAGGTGATAGCAACTTGGAAGCTATAGCAGATTTGGCAATAAGGAACAATGTGACCAGGTGTGATTTGAAGGTATAGGCAGGTACACTAGATAGCTAATCAAATGCAGTCCAGTGAGAACTATAAAAAAGATGAATTTTGAAAAGAAAAAATGAGACACAAAACTTCTGTTCAATGAAAGAAGCAAGGATAGCACACTAGGTCTCAATTCTTTGGTCTTGTTTTTCTTATATCTATTTCTCTTACCTTATTTGGCAGGATGAAAACAAGATCCTCAACAGGCAAAATAAAGGATATTTGAGTTTTCTGATACTAGCATGTAAAACAATTTTGAATTTCATTTTCAATACAAAATGTCTTTTTTTATCCTGTGAAAACATTCAGCACTTACGTGAAATGGAAAAGATTGAATTCATCAAAATTCATGTAACAAAGACATATTAAGTACATTTTATGCACCAGGCACTATTCAAGACTTTGGGAGTCTGGTGTTGACCAAAGACACTAAAATGGAGGCAAAAGACACAAATGGCTTTGTCCTGGAGAAGGTTTTAACAAAACTGTTGTATATAAAGCCTTCTAGCAAGGGTGGCTTTATGAGGTAGTGGTAAGTAAAGGGAGGATATTCAATTAGATAGTAACCATCTATTGGAGTTACTATATGCTATATTCTGTGATCGATGTAGTATTTTACTTAGTTCTTAGGACAATCTTATGTGAGACTATGAACTCTACCCTATACTTATGAAATCTGACACTCAGAGGGGTTAAGCTTTATGTCATATAGCTAGCAGTAGAGCTAGGATTTGAATGGAGATTCATCTGATTTCATAGCTCAGGCTTAGAAGGCAGGCATATTACAAAGGCTCACTGAGCATTTTCCAGAAACACTGTGGAGAAGATGCCTACTTCAAATAGAAGATTATGCTAGAACTCCAAGGTTGCTTTAATGCTAAAGTCCCACAGGTGTAATTAAGATAAGTCAATTATTTGCTCAAGGATCTCAATTGAAAGACTACTCTTGCCCATTATCATATCTATAACAAGAATCTGACTCTAGTTAAAAGTCCACTGAAAAATGCAGATGGAGACCATACGACTGTTACTCTTTGCAGATTTACTGAAAGCTTAAAGCTTCTAGACTAAGATACCACCATAGTGGTACTGGCTTTGGGTAGTTTTCCCACCACACTCCACTCATAGCTGAGTTGGTTGCTCTTCCCGCTCCTGCTGGGACTTCTCCTTGCCCCACAACCTAGGGGATGCCTGCCTGTAGTTCTGGCAGCTGTGCTGGAGGTAGCTTTGCCTCTTTCTACTCATTCCATCAGGTCCCACAGCTTATATGCTATGTAAGTTCATCTAATTCAGTTCTTACTACCCTGTTCCCTGGTCTTTTTATCCCTCCTCCACTCCAAAACTGACTAATTGGCCCACTAATTCTCTGGGATCTGATTGCCTAATTAAATGTTTCCATGGGACCCTTTTCTTGGCCATTTGTCTTAAAGCAATTCTTCGCCCACTGGGATTTTTTTTTTCCAGTGACCATCTAATTTGATGTAAGAGATATTTGTAGAACTGGGGAGGGGCTTTGTGCAAGCTCTCAAATCACATGACTGATACATTGTCTACCTATAACTGATATTGCAGGGTATCCTTGCTCTGAAACACATTTGCTCCTTTGGCAGAGATCAAGGTCTTACTCATGTTAAGATCAGCAAAATCTTATTTTTCTGCTAAGAGCCACATTCCTAAATTATAGTGCTTTCAGAAATGGGCATGACATAGGGTTAGAAGAGTTAGCAGAGGGTATGGAATAATTATTTAGTCTGCACAGATATTTCTTTTGGACAGTTCATAGACAGGCAGCTAGGCTTTCACTTCCCACTGAGAGACATCCAGAGTCGGCATTTATAAAGTTTGACCCTCATTCAAATAATGTTTGAAAGAAATCAGATCTCATTTACTAAAATATCAAGCTCAGGCAAGTCTACATCTTCTTTTAAACTCTTAGTCTTAATTATTCTCTGTGGTTGTTTGGACACGTCGGTATTTTATTTAAGCCGATAGTAACTCTGCAGTAACTTCAAAAGGTTTGGCTTGTGTCAGACCACTTTGGGAAAAGGGTTACTGTATTGCCATTCACCTTTCAACTTGGACACTCAGCTATGTCATAAAAGTTTTATAGATTAATTGCACAGAAATAACCAGCACTGGTTACAACAGGTTAATTTTAATTCCTTTCCCTGGATAGGCTTTTACATGCCTAGTGGATATTCCTTTACAGCACTGAACTTTAGCACCAGAAATAAAAGAAGTCTGTGTTAACTTGAAAAGTTCTAGTACAGTATATTCTTTCATTAAAATACATTGCTGTTTAAAATGCATCTAGTATAAAAGCCTTAGAATGTACAAGTTCTTACTCCTGACTATGAATAAGGATAACTTATTCCTGACTGAATAAGCCCAGCAAATTTTGACATTCCAGTATCCTAGCAACAATTCCTCCCTGATACGTGGGGAAATGGATGAATAATATGTCCTACACATCTCCATCCCAGCAGGGCTACTGTACTGAACTGTACTGCACAACACTGAGAACATTCATATTGAGGGGTATTAATGGTGACCCCTTCCCAGGAGTTGTGTAGAATACAATCTTTATAGTTTTTACTGAGAGCCTGGAATCTGACAAAATTCTTGCCTTGCCATGGGAGGTACTTACTAGTTCTGAATTCAGAACATCTGGGAAGAGATGAAGACTTTGTTATCCATGAGTTATTGATGAGAATTACTATTGTTCAATAGCAGCTACTTCACTCCTTCATACCATTCCTGTTGGAGCCCATCTCCTTATTCACTCTCAAAGCACCATTTTATCTTGTTGCAAGTGAAGAGGAAGATGTCCTGGGGTTGCAGAAATGGAATATGATTGCATTTTCCACTATACTGTATAGTAGGTGCCAAGGAACATTTTGTAAGCTGTCCTGGAAATCTATCAATAGCACTGGATTTATGTAGAAGCATAAAGAAGCCAACTCACGCATGTTTGGAATACAGTCTGCACCTTGATATATGTATGTATATGTATCATGTGCACATATATATGTACATGTGTTATTCTTTGGAAGTTCCTGTCATTGTTCTACTAGAGAGAAATAATCAAATGAACAGGGTGGTAAATATCTAGGAAAAAGGATAGCTATATAGAAAAAAAAAATCTTGACTATTTCACACAATATACAAAAATTCCATGTGAACTGTAACTCAGAACAAGTTTTTTGAAAAAAAATATCTTCAAATCCTTAGAGTAAGCAAAAGATTTCTTTTAAAAAAACAGAAAAATGCTAGACAAAAAAACTTCATGAATTAGACATTAAAATGAAGAAATTCATTTTAATTCATAAGAAACTCATCAAAAGGCACCACACAATAGGAAAGGATATTTTTAAGTTTTTACCAATTATGACTACTATGTATTTCCAATAGGAGTTTAGATCCAAAATAAAGGACTTCTATAACTCAAGAATAATCCAATAGAAATATGAGCAAAGGACTTGAATAGGCACTTTATGAAATAAAGACATTCAAAATGGCCACAAACCACACCAAATAGCTCATCCATAATCAGAGTAATGCAAATTGAAACTCAGTGCAGTGCCACCGCAAATTCACCAGGATGGCTCAGATGAAAGGCAAATAATATCAAGTACAGCTCACCGTTGAACAACACAGGGATTACAGGGCACTGGCAACTGCACATTTGAAAATCTATGTATAAATTTTAACTCTCCCAAATCTTAACTAGCTATTGTTGTCTGGAAGCCTTACTGATTGATAATACACAGTCAATGAACACATTTTGTATGTTATGTGGATTATATGTTGTATTCTTACAATAAAGCTAAACAATGTTTAAAAACTTAAGTGAAAATACATTTACAGTACTATTTTAAAGAAGTCTGTATAAGTGGACGTGAGCAGTTCAAACCTATGTTGTTTAAGGGCCAACTGTATTAGCTAAATTGTGCAACTACAATGCTTGATGATCAAAGTGTACACATAAACATTTGGGAAAACTTTATAGCATCTACATCCTCAAGGTACCCAATGACTCAGTAAGTTTCAGCATATACCCAACAGGACTAATCCATACATTCACCAGAAGACATGCAGAAATAGTTATACTAGTAATATTTGTCATAGCCCAAAACTAAAAACAACCCAAGGTCTATCAATAGAATGGATACATTGAGGTAGAATTAACGAACTACAATTACATGCACAAACATGGACACCTCTCCTGAACATAATGTTGAGTGAAAGAAATCCAGACATAAAGAGCAGGATTCTATTTACATAAAGTTCAGACTCAGGTAAAACTAATCAAGAATGTTCAAAGTTAGGATGCTGCTTATCCTTGGGGAGGATTGAGAGGAGCTCAAGGGAGCTTCTAGGTGCTGGTAATATGCTGTATCTTGGTCTATCAATTACATGGGTGTTTCATTTCTGAAGTCATTCAATTGAATAGGCATGGTTTGTGCACTTTGTGTATACAAGGCCAATAAAAAAGTTCACATTAAAAAAATAGCCCCAAACATTCCAAAAACACCAATACCATTTTAATAGGTATTCTATCCATCAGAGTTTATTAAAGCAATCCTTTTTAATTTATCCTCCTTTTTACAGAAAGGACATTTTTGTTCAAACATATGTCTGTTAAAAACCTTACTTGATATTTGGAAAAGAAAACATTCTTGAGACAAAATGTTTTTAGACATCTGTTTTGGATGGATTTCAATGCCTCCAAAAGTCTTTAGTGATAACATGCTAAATTAAACATTTTCAATTTCAGATCATTAAGTTTACTACTGTTTCTTACTACTAAAAGATCAAATGCTTATGCTAATCAGTTTGATATTTGGGAGTTTACTTAATCTTACCTACCTTCTTGTACATATGGAATACTGTTATGACTGTTATAATGTCCTTATCTGCTTATTCTATCATTGGTGGCATCTGTGGGTCTTTCTATGGATTAATTTTTCTCCTCATCAGGACTCATTTTCCTACTGTTTTGCATACCTGATATATTTGATTTGATAGCAGACATGGGGAATTTTGCTTTATTGGGTTCTGGATACTTTTTGGGAGTTACAGTTGACATGAAACATTAGTTTCAGGCGTACAATATGAAACAATGCTTATATATGCTATGAAATGATTGCCACAATAAGTTTGTCTAGTCACCATCAATTACCATAAAAAGGTACAGAACATTTTTTTTCTTGTAGTGCAAACATAATATCCACGCTCCTGGAAACCTTCAAACATGCTCCACCATACCATGGAGACTGTAGTCACCATGCTCATATCCATTCCAAGGGCCTATTTATCTCCCGACTGGAAACCTCTACCTCCCTCTCACCCATTTTGCCTACCCACCAAACCCTCTCCCCACTGGCAACCACCAGTCTGTTCTTTGAGGGTTTTTTCAAATTTTTTTTTAACATGCCAGTGATAGCACGGTATTGGTATTCCTCTGCCTTATTTTACTTAGAATACCACCCCCTTCAGGTCATCCAGGTTGTCAAATGGCGAGATTTCAATCCTTTTATGGCTGAAGTGTGTGTGTGTGTGTGTGTGTGTGTGTGTGTGTGTGTGTGTGTGTGAGAGTGTGTGAGATAAAGAGATAGATAGGGAGAGAGAGAGAGAGAGAGAGAGAGAGAGAGACCGACCTCTTTACTCATTCATCAACTGACTTAGGTTGTTTCCATTTTGGCTATTCAGTTTTTGTATTCTTAGACATATTTTTGAAGGTTTTTTTTTTCCAGAAGCTGTGAAATTACTTGGAAACAATTAGATTCTTCTATAACTTTCTTTAAAGCTTTGTTAGTCAGGATTAGAGTAGTCTCTATTCCGTAGCTAGTTTAGTTCCACTGAACGCAAACCCTTCTGAGTAGTCTTCTGATGTTATATGAATTACTGGGTTTTTCTACTCTGTCCTTTAAGAGAAGCTATTCTTGCCCTGAGATAGAAGAATTATTCTTTGATACCTTGCTGGTGGTTCTTTCCCCAGGCCTTGGTAGTTCACACACATGTATTAGTATTCTCTCTCCTCACTACCTTTCATACTCCTCCCTGTAAGCTTTTGCTGCCTTGAACTCCCAAGTTATCTCAACTCAGGGAGAGACTGCTAGACTTCACCTGGGTTCCCCTCTCTCTGCTGCTTCCCGGAAACTCTATTCAGGAAGCTGGAGCAGTCCTAGTGCTGACTTCGTTTCCAACCTCTGATCACTGTCTTATCACCTGATATTACCTGCAAACCTTGTTTCAAAGGTTTTGTTTTACTTAGTTGTTTTTGGAAGGTTAGATCCAATCCCTGCTACTTCTTCTTTGCCAAAGGTAAAAGTTGCTATGCATTTTTAAACCTCAATCTTTGTACAACTCATCTATTAGGTCACATCATTTGACACCTGAACTATTGACTAATTTTTCGAATTACTTTCCCTGTTCTCCATCTCCGCTACAGGCAATTCACTCACTCTAACTCAGCCCCAGTAAATTGAATATATCATGGTTTTCTTAAAAAAAAAAAAAAAGTGAAGACTGCCTTTGGCTTCAGGATGCAATTAAAATTTCGAGTCTGGCATGAAAGATCCTCCACAATCTGACCTCCATTTAGCTTTTCAAACTTACATTTTACCATTCCAACCAGGTTGAACTAAACCGGGATTCCCAGCACAGCTTGTGAATATCACATCTCTTTGCCTTGTTAGGATATTCTCCCCATAAGGAACACTCTTCTTTATGCCTATTCAAATTCTACCATTTTTCAATAAAGACTTTAAGTCTTACTTCCTTTATGGATCCTCTAAGATTCTACTCCATGACTCCATGGTCATTCTCTGTCCTGTTTATGTTTTCTTGCTAAAAATGCCAATATAAGTTTTCTTACTCCTGATAACCTGTCAGCTCTGCAATGCTTCAAGGAGTAGGCTGTAGGAACTCTTCAAGTTCTTCCCTCCCTTACCATTTTCTCTTCAGGAACAAATTAGCAGCTTCGTATGTGGAGTGATTTTGCAACAAGGTGAGTAATACCAAAAAATGCCTGAATGCTAATGAAACCACATAAACACCTCAGTCTCTCCACAGCTCAAGACTTTCCTGATGCCTGGGAAATCTGAGCTCTAGTCAAGTCCCAATCATCTCTAACCTTAGAGAAGTAGCAGTTCTTGTTCATGGTCTCAGGAGCTATGGGCATCCAAAAAGCAGGTCCTTTTCAGTTGGGTTTCCAGATATGTCCAACAGTTCCCAGTAACCTAAAGAGAATCTATTCCCTATCTTCTGCGACTCCCAGCCATCCTCATGGTATAGCTAGCCCAGTGGCTTACTTTTTTGGTACTGTGTTTCAACATTTAAAGAATAGAATTGTTAACTACTATGATATAATATTTATGGTGCTTGTAAAAGGATTCACAGTGGTCACTCCCATTGCTACCACCTAGCCTTTTTTCCTTTTTTTGCAGTGTTATGCCACCATTCCCTTGAGTTATGAGGTGGTCAAAGGGTACTGATCTCTCCCTTGACCATTTTTTTCAGTCTGGAATGTTCTTCCTCCAGACACAGGCATGGCTCACTTGCAGTTTATTCATAGCTCTAATTAGTCACCATTATATTGGAGGCACCTTCCCCAACCTCCTTTTCTATCTCCTTATCCTGATGGGTTTCTGTAAAGCACTTACAGCCACTTGATACATTTATTAACTTGTGGGTCTCTTCTCCAACATAAGTGGAGCCTATGTGCCTAGAATAATGCCTGGCACACAGTAGATGCTCAAAAAAGCCCTTGTTGAATTCAATGAATGGCTAGAACCCCTTTTTCTTTGGTCATGCTCTCATTCATACCAATAAGGCAAAATTCTGTCATGTTCTAGTCAACACATAATCATTTTGGTGCCAGCAGAGCTTTACATGATCCCCTTCTAGTCTCCCTTCTCTCATCAGGCAGCATTCACATGAGTAGACAATATGAGTAGCTCAGTTCAACTATCTGAGGTATCACTATGACAAAATGAAGCCATTAGGATTTTTGTTTTGGTCACATTTTCCCATTACCCTGCTACTACCACCCATTGTCATTTAATTCCTCAACTCTCATAAAATCTGGTCCAGCAAACAATGATGTGAAAAAATATATATATATATGATTTTATATATATTTTATTATTATATATTATTATATATATTATTATATATATTTTATATATAAATATATATATAAATATATATATATAAATATATATATATATATATATATATATATATATATATATATATATGGCACCAAAATGGAACAAATGTGTATATATGGCCAAGAAGGAGGCTAGTGGTGATAACAGGAATTATGAGCTTCTGGGCCTAGGGACTCTTCCCTAGCTGACCACAAACCCACTTTATATTGCAAAAGAATGCTGTTGGAGCCTTGCCTTTATTATGTAAGCTCTCAAGCAAAACTGTAATAAAACAAAACAGAACTTTATTCAATTTTGTGTTTACATGTTTAGTGATTGGGTTCCAAATAGGGATTTCACCATTTAAAACTTTATAAAGGAACAGTTTACATGTTGATGTTGTTCTTAGGGAACATGTCAGTTAAGGAATAAATTTATAGACACAAGTTAAATATAGAAGGGGAGAGGTTGGGAGAATCTTCTCAGAAGGAAATCTTAAAATTTAAGAGGTCAGGGAAGGGAAAATACATAGAACTGACTTTTATATAAGTGTGGGAGAGTTCAGAAAAAATTTGAAAAACAATTCAATTAAACTAAAACGTGGTACATAATGGATACCCACATGTAGTCTTACTTTGGGTCTTCAGAGGCCAAAGAATCTGATGGTTTACTCAAAGTTACCTATACCTGTCAGGGCTCAAATTCCTCCTTTCCTCCCTCTTAAAGGTGACGTCCTCACTCTAGTAATAAAGTAGCTCTTCTAGGAAACAAGATAGCAAATTGGGATACAAAATAAGAATTTTCCACAAGATGCGTAATGCATACGAGAGTGCAGATTACAGTGACCAAGTCATCCTGGTTTGTCTGCTCCTTTCAAGTTTTAAGACTAAAATTCCCACAATCAGGGAAACCCTGCAGTTCTGGGCAAACCGGAATGGTTGTCACTCTTATAGATAACTACTTGTAGGATAAGCCCTGAGTTATCAGAAAAGACCCCAAAACTGTTTGCTTGGTTTTGTGAAGTCATTGCCTGATGTACCAAGAACAAAACAATGGACTTAGAAGATCTATGCTGGATTGGGCAGTTTTGGGGTCTGGTAGAGATCTTGCAAAGGTCCTACTTTTTGCTGTTTATGAGCCCTATGAACTTCTGCAAATCACTGAACTGTTTTGACCTAATAGGGCTGCTGGTTCTAAGAACTATAGAAATGTAGGAGTACTTAGGACAGTGGTTGGTATTTAGTATCTACATAATTAATGAGCCGCAGTAGATGATAGCTTTTTTTTTTTTTATCATGATCTTTATTGGCAAAGGCTCAGACTCTTTCATTCTCTATTACTGTGACCCAGGCTTGGCCAGGGTCAACTGATACCTGATCAAACAACTTCTGTACAACCAAGTATAAAAGAATGGCAAGAGAGGCAGAGACCATAATGAAGGGAACCCCCAACACTGATGCTGTGAACTGCCATGGGAAGGGGTGGTAATAAGGGCCCCAGGAGCAGACACATCTGCAGATTTGTTCTTAGTACTGCTGTTTGAAGTTCTAGTTGCCCTTTGAAAGCAACTGGCCCTGATGCCCTGCCAAGTGGCAGGGGAGTTGCTAGAATGCTTTGTGGGTCCAAAGGGCCAGCAAGCAACATACTTTATGCTACCCCTCCACCCTGAGAGTACAGATGGAAATAGGATCTGGGCACCATAGCTGCTCTACTTCAGGGAGAACTGGGCTCCTACCCCACACCAGCTCCAGTGGTCCCACCAAGGCAGGCCCAACATACTGGGAACACCTCTTTTCAGTGCTCATTATAGCTCCAACTGTTTCACTAAAAGACACAGGCACAAATCACCATATCACTTCAGCTCCTGAATTTTGGGGCACTCCCAGTGCAAAGAACCTCAGGACCTCTCAGCCCACACCTGCTTTGTATTAAGAAAACTCACCAGAATACCCCTGAGGAGAGCACCCAGTGACGCTCTACAAGCCTGGGTCCTAGTTCAGCCCCAGTTGGCTCACAAAGCCCCCCCTCCCCCCGCCCCGTGTAGAAAGCTCTGGGAAACTACAGCCCACATTTTCTCAGCTCCAGCCAACCTGCCAGTGCACCCTCTCTGTGGAGTGCCCCAGGGCACTGGCAAATAGTGTCCTCTACATAGAGAGTCCTGGGACTTCCCAGTTTGTACCCACATCAGCTTCAGCAACCCTGCCTGCCAGGGTGCTCTCCTCAGGACCACACCAGTCTGCCCACTTCAGCTCCAGGCATCCCACCAGGGTGAACCCTGCGAGGAGTACCCCAGGACATCTAGCCCACACCAGCCACAGCTCCAGCCAGTTATCCAAAGTCACCAAGCACACAAGTGTACACAGAGGACGATGATACACAAGACCATTCTTTCAGGTTTAGGACAAGTAGCTTTTCCACCTAATTCACAGAAACATACCCAGAAAGTCAAGCAAAATGAGGAGACAGATGTATCCTCCAAAAGAAACAAGACAAAAATCTCAGAAAACGAAAATATAAGCAATCTACATAATAAACAGTTCAAAATAATCATAGGGGTGCCTAGGTGGGTCAGTCGATTAAGGGTCAAACTTTGGCTCAGGTCATTATCTCACAGGTTTTGAGTTCAAGCCCCACATCAATGGTCTGTGCTGGAGCCTGGAGCCTGCTTCAGATTCTGTGTCTCCTTCTCTCGGCCCCTTCCCCACTCACACTCTCTTTCAAAAATAAACATGAAAAAAACCCAAAATAATAATAAAGATGCTCACTAGACTGAAGAGTCAATCAACTCAGTGAGAACTTCAACAAAGATCTAGAGACTAAAAAATAACCAGAGTTGAAGAAAAACTGAATACACTAGAGGGAAACAAATTAGAAGATGCAAAAGAATAGACCAGTGACTTGGAAAACTGAGTAATAGAAAGCACCCAAACTCAAAAACAAATAGAAAAAACAATCTTTAAATGAGGTTAAGGGAACCCTTGGATAACATCAAGCAAACAAACATTTGCATTATAGTGATCCTCGAGAGAGAAAGGGCAGAAAACTTACTCAAATAGCAGAAAGCTTCTCTAACCCAGGGATGGAATAGACATCCCACTTCAGGTAGCACAGAAAGTAACAAGAAACCAAGGAAGTCCACACTGAGACACATAATAATTAAAATGGTAAAGATAAAAGGTAAAGAGAATTTTTAAAGTAGCAAGGAAAATATTACATACAAGGAAACCCCATAAGGTGATCAGCTGATTTTTCAGCAGAAATTTTAATAGATCATGCCAGTCCGTTTTGGCCTACGAAAATTATATATATAACTCCCCATAACTTTCTCTAAATATGTATCACAAGTGTGTATACACAAATATTTTGGAAAAAAGCAAAGGCCATAATTGTAACAAAAGTATGAAAAGAAAAATTTCACCACTAATGCAAACATACACTAAAGGTAATAAAGCAATCACTTATAAAGCTTGTATGAAGAGACCAAAGTAGTAAAATCAGTTACAAAATAAGATAAAATATGACAACATACAGAAAATGTGGAGGTGGGGAGGAAAAATAAACTTTATTTACCATGTGTTTGAACTTAATACAGATGGCTATATACTTAGGATGTTATAGATGAACCTCTGGTAACCACAAACCAAAAACTTATAATAGATGAACCAAAAATTGACATCAATGAAACCAAGCAGAACACTAAAATTCAATGACCAGAGCAAGAGAAGAATTACAAAAGTAATCAGAAAGCAAAAATGGGAAATACATATTTTAAATGTAAATGGCCTAAATCTTCCAAAAGACGTAAGGTGACTGAATTGTAAACAACATACCCAATACCCATCTCTATGTTGCATACAAGACACCCCAAACGTAAAGATACATACGGATGGAAAATGAAGGGGTAAAACAAAATATTCCATGTAAATTGAAGTGGAAAAAAAAGGCATTGCATAATGACGAAGGGATCAATCCAACCAAAAGAATGTAACACTTGTAAATATTGATGCGCCCAACATTGGAGTACCTAAACACAAAGCCAATATTGACGTAAAGGACGAAATGGACAGTAATATAGTAATAGTAGGGGACTTTGATACCCCACTTACATCAATGGATTCATCATTCAGGAAAAGAAATCAGTAAGAAAACAGTATCTTTGAACAACACGTTAGACAAGACAGACTTCTATATACAGAACATTCCATCCAAAAATAGAATATACATTCTTTTCAAGTGCACATGAATATACTCCTGGATAGATCACATGGTAGACCTCCAAACAAGTCTCAACACATTTAAAACAGAAACCATATTAAGCATTTTTTTTTCTTGCCACACTACAATGGTATGAACCTAGGAATCAATTCCCAGGAGAAAAAACTGGAAAAACAAACATGTACAGGGTAAACAACAGGCTGCTAAACTACTGATGAGTCAGCCAAGATCTAAAAAAAAACAAAAAACAGAAAACAAAAAAACAACCCGGGGACAAATGAAAATGAAAACACAGTAGTCCAAAATGTTTCAGATATAGTAAAAGTAGTTTTAAGGTAAACAGTGAGAAAAATTTATCTCAAGAAATGAGAAAAATCTAAAAACAATTTAGTCTTACACCTAAACGATCTAGATAAAGTAACAAAACCCGAAAATAGTACAAGAAAGAATAAAGATCAGAGCAGAAACAAATGTAGACACTAAAAAGATACCAAAATAGGAAAGACCACTGAAATAAGTGTTTCCTTGAAAATAAAAGTGATTAAACATAGCAAGACTTGAAGAAAAAAAAGAGTGCTCAAATGAAATCAGGAATGAAAGGAGAAATAACCAACACCACAGAAATACAAAGGATTATTAGACATGATGAAAAATTATATGCCAACAAATTGGACAACTTAGAAATGGATAAGTTCATAGCATTTATATCTTCCAAAAGTGAGTCAGGAAAAAATAGAAAATATGAACAGACTAATTTACTAGTAACAAAATTCAACTGGTCATCAAGAAACTCCCAAGAAACAAAAATCCAGGACCAGATGGATTCACACCTAAGTCCTATTATATTTAAAAGGGGGATTATCTATTTTTCGCTAACTTTTTCAGAAAATAGAAGAGGAAAGAAAGCTTCTAAATTCATTCTATGAGGTTAGCATTACCCTGACACCAAAACCAGAGAAACACACCACAAAGAGAAGGAGAGGAGGAAAAGATTACAGGCCAATATCAGTGATGAATACAGATGTAAAAATTCTCAAAAAAACATTAGCAAAGCATACATAACACATTAAAACAATCACTCACCACCATCAAGTGAGATTTACTCAGGGAGTGGGGGCGGGAGGGAACGGGTACAAGAATGGCTTAATGTTTACAAAAATCAATGTACTATACATGAACAAAATGAAGGATAAAAATTGTATCTCAATAGATGCATAAAAGGTATATGACGAAACTCAACCACTGTTAATCATAAAAACTCAAAGGTGGGTTTACAGGGAACATATACCTTAACATAATAAAGGCCACATGCAGGAAAACCCACAGCTAACATCACACTTAATGGCCAAAAACAGCTTCTCCTCTAAGACAAAGAACAAGCCCAGGATTCCACTCTAACCAATTTTATGCAGCATAGTCTGGAAGCTCTAGCCACAGCAATCGTAAGAAATAAAAGCCACCCAAATTGGTAAGGAAGAAGTAAAACTGTCACTATTTGCAAGTGACATGATACTATACAGAGAAAACCTTGAAGAATCCACCAAAAAGCATTAGAATACATCAATTCAGTAAAGTTGCAGAATATGGAGTTAGTACACAGAAATCTGTTGCATTTCTCAAGTAGCAAACAAAAATTCCATAGTTCTATTTATAATTCCACCAAAAATAATAAAGTACTTAGAAATAAACTTAAAAAGACCTACTCTGAAAACTAAAACATTGAAAGAATTGAAGAGGACATGAACAAATGGAAAGATATACCATGCTAATCGTTTGAAAGATCCTTGGTAAAGTGTCCACAGTATCTAAATCAGCTGCAGACTCAATGCAATCCCTGTCAAAATACTAACACAGCACTTCTCAAGGAACTAGAACAGTCCTAAGATTTGTATGGAACCACACACACACACACACACACACACACACACACACACACACACACACCCTGAATACCTAAAGCAATCCCGAGAAAGATCAAAGCTAGAGGTATCATAGTCCCAGGTATTTTCAGATATATTACAAAGGTGTAGTGATAAAATTGTGGTAGTGGCACAAAAAACAAACAGATCAATGGCACAGAATAGGAGAGCCTGGAAATAAACTCACACTTATATGGTCAGTTAATCTATGACAAAGGAGGCAAGAATATTCAATAGAACAAAGATGGTCTCTTCAATAAATGGTGCTTGGAAAACTGGACAGCTACATGCACAAGAATGAAACTAGACCACTTTATTATACCATAAACTCAAAATGGATTAGTGAATCTAAATGTGAGACCTGAAACCATAAAACTCCTAGAAGAAACATAAGCAATAATGTCTTTGACATTGGCCACAGCATTTTTTCTGGAGGCAAGGCAAATGAAAGGAAAAATAAGGTACTGGGATTACAAAATAAAAACCTTTGGCACAGCAAAAGAAAACAATCAAAATGAAAAGGCAACATACTGAATGGGAGAACAGATTTCCAAGTGATATATTTGATCAGGGGTTAGTACCCAAAATACACTATTCAACACCAAACAATCTGATTAAATGGGAAGAGAACCTGAATACACATTTTCCCCAAAGATGACCTACAGGTGGCCAACAGACACGAAAAAATGCTCAACATCACCAATCAGGGAAATGTACATCAAAACCATGAGATCAGTTTTTAACTGTCTGAATGGCTATTATCAACAACAGATAAATGCTGGTGAGGATGTGGAGAAAAAGGAACCCTCATGCACAGCTGGTGGGAATTTACACTGGTGCAACCATTATGGAAAACAAGATGGAGGTTCCTCAAAAAGTTAAAAATAGTGGGGTGCCTGGGTGGCTCGGTTGGTTAAGTGTCCAATTTAGTTTTGGCTCAGGTCATGATCTCACGGTTCGGGAGTTCAAGCCATGCATTGGGCTCTGGCTGACAGCAGGGAGCATGCTTGGGATTCTCTCTCCCTCTTTGTCCCTCCCATGCTCACACGGTCTCAAAAAAAAAAAAAATGTTAAAAAAGGTTGGAATTAGAGATACCATTGATCCAGTAATTCCACTGTCCAGTATTTACCCCCAAAACTGAGATCATTAATTTGAAAAGGTATTTGTATCCCAATGTTCAGTGCAGCAATTCAAGAGTCCATTGATATATGAAGAGGTGATATATCTATAGAAGATGTATACACACAAAATATTACCCAGCTATAATGAGATCGTGCCATTTTTAACAATATGGATGGACCTACAGGGTATTAAACTCAGTGGAATAAATCAGACAGTGAAAGACAAATATTGTGATTTCACCTGTATGTGACATCTAAGGAACAGAAGTCAGAAGCAGACCCATAAATACAGAGAAGAAACTTGCGGTTGCTACAGGACAGTGGGTTGTAGAATATGTACAATGGGTGAAGGATAAAAGAAGTAAGGATAATGTGGACTAAGTCCTATGGGTAAGAGGTATGATAAAAAGAATATACTCAACGATATTGTAATATCGTGTGGTGACACATGGTAGCTACACTCGTGAGCATAGCATGTAGAGCTGAATCACTGTTTTACTCATGAAACTAATGTAACTATGTGGCCAACTCTACTTCAATGAAACAATTTGGACTTTAAAGTCTACCAAAATGACAAACAAAACACCACCAAAAGACAAGACACTTCTGAAGAGGTTCTCGAGAAGGGCAGCCTGGCAGCCTAACAGCCAAGGAGACAGAAAAGATGTAGGAGGACTTGACAAGTACTCAATTCCAGGAAATAATGAATCATTTGAGAAAGTTAACTCTAGAATCGTTTGCCAATTCTCCACAAAGAAAGATAACATCCTTTAACTCTTGAGAGAGACCAAGTTTAGGGCAAATAGAAGGTGGTACTCCTTAGGAGCAATCAGCTCACCAGGGCTCACTAACTGAAGATTTAAAGCCTAGAAACATGAACCACCTCACAAAGTTCTAGCTACCTTACTGTGAAATTTTCAGGCATGAATTACAGGCTATACCCTTGAATCTGAGGTCTGTGTGGAAGAACACACATTTGTGATATGAACTTGAGAGTATGACCCAATCTTGAAATTCTTTCCTATCCCATCTTCTAGGATATTGTAAAAGTCTTGTCCTAGTTTGGGTTTTCCATTTGGATAAATGAATAAAAACAATCTTAACATTCATTTGTTTGACCATCCTTTGATCTATCCACCCATCCATTCATCCATTTCTAGAATAAACTCTTGTGACTCTGGTACTATGCTGAACATTAGAGAGAGATACAGAAAATGTAGTGTCTAAGGAAGCCCCCATATGCTAGTACAGTTTCCTCAGATTCAAATACACCACCCCATCCTTTGTTGCAATCCTACTCATTTTTTAAAGATCTTATAACTTAAGATCTTCTCTGAAGCAGTCCATAAATTCTGTACACTAAAAAAAAAAAAAAAAAAAAAAAAAAAAAAAAAAAAAAAAAAAAAAAAAAATCAATGACTCCATGGGACTCCCCTATTCTTCCATTTTTAGAAGTTACCCTCATGTCTAGGTCTGTTAACATTCATGTATTCACGTATTAGCTTTCGTACCCACCCACAACTTGAACGCAAGCTTAAGTATAGCAATTATTGTTGTTCATGTTTATATTTCCTAGGTACTCAATGTTGATCGAATTTCCTAAAATTTCATTTTGTCAAGACTAGACTGGTCTTGTTAGAATATGCTCATATTCTTTTTAGTTACTAATATACTGGAGATTAATATTGAAAGTTTTCAATGGTGACTGATTTACAGTAACATGATTATTAACTACTACCAAAAATTCAAAGTTTAAAATAGCCATCAATAATTATCACATCAGATAAACTTATGTCAAGAAATTTGGTTCTAGCAATCTTCTAGAGAGGTTGAGGCTTTTGGTCACATCTTCAAACGAGAAGATAAGTGCTTAAAGGTAGGTTATTTTAAACCACAAATGCATGTGAAGCACTGTTAGTGTTGAAGAGTCTGAAGTTACGAAATCAAGAGTCCTATTACATTCTTAAAAGCAATGTAAGCAGCCATATCAACTTAAGCTCTCAATAGAGAACACTGTATAAAGGTTAAGAAATTCCTTCTTTAGTTAGGAGTTAAAAATACAATTTATAAAATACCATAGTAGAGCAACAGCCTTTTTAAAAAAATTACTTCAGTATATATTTCACTTTTGGATACATTGCAGGGAATATGTCAATTACATATTCAAACATGGGATATATTTCAAGAGACAATAAAATGCCTATGAATACAAATGAGATGGAAAATCTATATTACATAGTTGATATGATACAAGTTTATCTACAGTATTTTAAAAATATTCGTACAGTAAACCTACAGTACTTAACGATGAGTGACTAATGTCTAACTACATGGTATTCCCTGAATAAAGCTCTGTATATTAACTAAACATATATTCTGATAACTCCATGTTAATACAGAAAGGAAACTTATGAAAACAAAACAGAAAATGTAAATAACCAAGTATTTTTTAGAAATAAGCCTTGTTGGCTTCATACATCTATTCAGAGTCCATGTTATAGATATGTGTAAGTACACAGTTCTATACTGTGATCAAGATTAGTGGTGCTCATCAAGATCTTTATTTTCATTTCCTCCCTTGGAATATGACCTATTTTCAGCTCCTTCACATCTAGGTGGCCCGGGATGATCAGTCTGGTCAATCACATGTGGGTAGAAGTGATGTGTGCGTCTTTCAGACCCAGCCCTGAAACTTCACTCCAAATCCCCTTTGCCCTCACTTTCCTCATTTCCTGAGGGGTACACAGAGGATTCTTTACAAGACTGAGAAGATAGGAGAAAGATGGAAAAATCTTGGATCCCTAAATGACTGTGGAATAGAGAATTCTTAGCCTATCAATTGTGTTATGAGGAACAAGCAAACCTTTAATACTTCCTACGTATTTCTGCACCTACAATTATAATATTTAAATTCAAGATATAGGGACGCTTGGGTGGCTCAGTTAAGCGTCTGACTTTGGCTCAGGTCATGATCTCACTTGCTTCGGGCCCTGGACTGACAGCTCAGAGCCTGCTTCGGGTTCTCTGCCTTCCTTCCTTTCTGCCCTTCCCCCACTTGTGCTCTGTCTCTGTCTCTCAAAAATAAACATAAAAAATATTTAAGAGTGTTAAATTTGAGATATAAATATCTTGGTTAAATACTACCAAGTTATTTCACACACTTATATTTTTCTAATTTATTCTCATGTTTTATCTATACAGAACTTTGAAACACTGAATAGATTTCAGGAGATTGACTTCTAGTGAAAATAGCCAAGTTTTATTAATACAGGTTCATTTTAGAAGGAGAGTATTACCTGCAGGGACCAAAATCTGAACTAATTAAGTTAAAACAAAATCCCAAACCTTTGGCACCAATTCCAACACTTTTTTGGTTGATAGAGAATAATTCCCTTATGAACTATGCTGGAGTTATTTAACACATCTTTCTGTACTAGCAGTTGTCTGTGCAAGGATGAGAAATATTTAAAGAACAAGAGAACAGTGAAAATTCAGTGTGATGAAGGCGTTTCCCTTCTTGAAGTGTGAACTGTGTGCTGGCACCTGCTTGAAAATCTATTTTCCTAAACCTAACAATAAACTTCATCATTGTACTATTTTTCGTGAAACCTTCCTGTAAAACATTTTTAGTGACTAATAGAAAAAAAAAAAAAAACCTTAATAGGGAAATGTTTAACAGTGAACCTTGTCTTTCTTACCATAATTTACTATGTGTAAATCATATTTCTTAGCCATATTACTTCAAAAGTGGGCATGCTAGGCTACTTTCACTAAACCTGGTATCACGCAGAAATGCTGACCCTTAGCTGATGGGTTTATTAAGTGGCAACAGAATGCATGGTCCTATTAGTGGGAAGTTGGTGTACTTTACCATTAAACCATAGATCTCTAATAAAAATGTTAGCCTTTTTCCATCAAATCAGGGCACAGATAATCGGTACAAAGTAATACCCAAGGTAGTTCAAATGTAACCTTTATTAGCTTATATGCTAGAGTTGTAAAAGTAGATATACATTCACTAAGTTATACCAATCAGCATAAAATCAGAAGTCTAGGACACAAAGGACTTTAGGGAGAACCAATTCACACAAACAGGAATAGAAACCCGAAAAATCCAACAATGACTTAGAACAACACCATTAAGGTCCATCTCTAGTTAGTAAGGCTGATGGCTGCAACAGTATCAGTGTATTGGTGACTGCAAAGACTAGCCCCAAGCAGGAAAATAAAAGAAATTCCTTCTGTTTTCCATGCAGCATTTGTAAACTGTATAACTCAGAATCACCATTACCTTATTCTGCAGCACTATTTTAGGAAACAAATGATGGGATACTTAGAACCATTACTAGAGCCACCCTGTCTTGCATGCATGCACACACACAGAGGTCTTTGGCAAAGCCAGCAGATCTAATTAGGGCCACTTTCAATCTCCTAGGGTAATGTAGAGCATACCCTGGGTGACATTAAAATCAAGACCCCCCAGATTATTCCTGGAATTAAGAGAAGGTGGAGTGGGACACCTGGGTGACTCGGTTAAACCTTTCACTCTTGATTTTAGCTCAGGTAATGATCTCAGTTTGTGGGTTTGAGCCCCACATTGGGCTCTGCACAGATTGTGAGTCTTCTCTGCCTCTCTCTGGCTTGCTCTCCCTCTCTCTCAAAGTAAATAAACTTAAGTGGAAGAAGGGGTCTGGCACATTTCAAGTCCTCAAATTACTTGAATGGTTGGTCTTGTACATGAGGGAGCTCCTGTTTTAGAGAACTTTGAATAAGTTCTTTTAGAAGACTTCTTCCCAAGAACCTGTTTGAAAGCAGATCTAGAAGACCCATAGGGATCTTCTACTGGGCTGTCCTCTAAAGGTAAGGTTTCCTAAGCCTTTCCATATCATGGCACAGATAGAAAATTATAGGATTTGTAGGAAACACTGGGTAAATGGATAAGTTTGGAATCCTGGGTAAGGTGGAGGTAACGGGAAACCTGAGGGTTGATGAGATTGATTTTCCAGCATATAGTTTGAAAGCTATAGTCCAGAAAAGTTGAATATGGAGAATCCCATTGAGGGATCTAGAATCTGTTAAGTAACAACAGAAATAGCTGAATACTGAGTACTTATCATATGCCAGCAACTAACTATATCTGATGTTTTATGTACACCATTTCTTAATCCTTAAAATAGTCCTACGGACTCCACTTCTGGTAATGACAGCATGAGAAGGTCAGAGGACTCTGCTCCATAGAAAGTGACTATACACTGGACAAAATCATTTATGACAATCATTTCAAGGCACTGGAAAATACCCAAAGATAGGCAAAAACTTGGGAATTATTAACTTATGAAAAACTGCTAGTACATTGAGTAATAACTAAAATATTTGCGGGGGCGGGGGGGGGGGAGTCTGGAAGCATTCCCATACTCTACCAACTGCTTAACATGGGCAGTGAAAATCCAACTTTATCAATTGGAGGTGACAGAGTCAGGAGCAGGCAGCAAAGCAGCGAGAAATTTGAGAGGGAGATTTTAGATGTGAGAGAGCTATAGAGAAGCTGATTCAATTATCTTTCCATACACACCTGGCTGACTGCTAAACTATGCATGCTTATTGGGTACTCCAGGGAACCTAACAAAAATTAAAAGGAGCAAAGAGTGGAATTTGCCACGCATCTGAAAGCAGACTGAAATCTATACACAACAGAAAATGATGAAAGCCTTACTAGCTCAAAGTCTCTGAATATAATCCTCTGCCCTAGTTATCATTTGGTCTCTGAACTATGCAGGTGCAGGGAGGGACCCCCTACAGAGCCAGGCAAAAGAAAAATCTCTGGCTGGAGATTTCAGTTTGACTCCAGGCATGTTAATAACAAAGCCAAAATACCTCCAGAAATCAGAACAGATTTCAGAGTCACTACAAGTACATCTTTAAATGTTTTTCTAATTTTTGGCCAAAAATTAGGAGATGTGAAAAGGAGTAGGAATGACCCATATCTAGGAAAAAAGGCAGCCATTGCAAACGGACATTGAGTGGGCTCAGATGTTGATTTAAGACTTCAAACAGCTATTATAAATACATTCAAAAAATTACATCAAGTTCAAGAAATTACATATTTGAATAATGAATAGTAAATACTAAGATAAGGAAACCAGAAAAAAGAACCAAACGGAGAGTGTAGAGCTAAAAGGCATATTAACTGAAATGAGAATATATTGGATAGACTCAGAGTTGAGATGATTAAGAAAAATGAATGAAAAAAAATCAGTAGATACCACTCAATCTGAAGGAGCAAAAAAATAAAGAAATGAACAGAATCTTGAAGATCTGTGGGTCTAGAGCAAGTATTGCAAAATATAGCACAGCCTGGGCTCAGGGAAAATTACGTTAAAGCTGCACATACACCCTGCCCAGCCATTGCTGCAACCATAGTCTACTTTATGCCTCTGGCTGCTCTAGCACACAGCCCCCAGCCACTGTAGCTCTTCAGGGGATCCAGCATAGGACTAGTGGCTCAACACCAATTTTGCTAACACCACTGCCCTACTCCCAAGTAGGTGGGAATGCTCCCTCAGAGCTGGTGTGCCTGGGTCCCATTGACACCAGAGAGAAAGTACAGCCCACAACAGGCAGACAACACACATGGCTGCACCGAAAGCAAGAGTGACTCAGACACAACAGCAGGTGTAAGCAACACACACAGGGTATGCTTATGAAGTGCCAGGTTCTGATCAACAGTACACTGCACTGCAGGACATTTTAGGACCTCTTCTTCATAAAGTCACTACTTTTTTTTTTTTCTAAATTTTTTTTTAATGTTTATTTATTTTTGAGACAGAGACAGAGCATGAGCAGGGGAGGGGCAGAGAGAAAGGGAGACACAGAATCTTAAACAGGCTCCAGGCTCCGAGCCGTCAGCACAGAGCCCGACGCGGGGCTCGAACTCACGAACTGTGAGATCATGACCTGGGCTGAAGTCAGACGCTTAACCGACTGAGCCACCCAGGCACCCCAATAAAGTCACTACTTTCAAGAGCAGAAGACGTAGCTGACTTTAACACACAGAAACAGACACAGAGAGGCAGAAAAGATAGGGAGATAGAGAAATGTATTCCAAATGAATGAATAGGACAAGGCCATGGCCAGAGACCTAAGCAAGAAAGATGTAACACACCTGATAGAGAATGTAAAGCAGTGGTCATAAGGATACTCACTGGACTTGAGACAAGAGTGGAAGACAAGAGTGAGACCATTAACACAGAGATAAGGAACAACAACAGAGAAAAGGGCCCAATAAATGAAATGAGAAACATGCTTGATGGAATGAACAGCAGGATAGAAGCAGTAGAAAAGCCAATTAGTGGCCTAGAAGACCGAATGGTAGACAGTCAAGATAAACAAAAGAAAAAAAAATTACACAAAACGAGAAGAGACATAGGGAATTCAGTGACTTCAAATGTAATAACATATGTATTTGGGACACCTGAGTCACACAGTCAGTTAAGCTTCCAACTTCAGCTCAGGTCATGATCTCGTGATTTGTGGGTTCAAGCCCCACTTTGGGCTCTGTGCTGACAGCTTAGAGCCTGGAGCCTGTTTCAGATTCCGTCTCCCTCTCTCTGCCCCTCTCTTGCTCATACTACGTATCTCTCCATCTCAAAAATAAGCGTTAAGAAAAATTAAGGGCATCCCACAAGAGAAAAGGAAGCAGACAGTTCATCTGAAGAAATAGATGAAAACTTCCCTAATCTGGGGAAGGAAACAAATATACAGATATAGGAGGCACAGAGAACTCTCATCAAATGAAAAGCAGAGCTATTCCAGGATATACTGTAATTCAACTGGCAAAATATAGTGATAAAGAAAATATTTTAAAAACAAGACAAAAAAGTCATTAACTTAAAGCAGAAAACCCATATAGCTAGAAGATTTTTCAACAGAAACTTTGAAAGCCAGAGGGACTGGTAGGATACATTCAAAATACTGAGTATGGAAAAATCTGCAGCCAAGAATACTCTATTCAGAATAATGGAGGTAAAGAGTTTCCCCAAAGAAAAAAGGTTCATGACCACTAAACCAGCCCTGCAAGAAATATTAAAGGGGACTCGTTGAGTGGAAAGGAGAGACCAAAAGTGACAGTATAGAGGTAGGAAACACAAAAGCAGTTTTGTGAAATACGAGTCTCTCTCAAAAGCAGTTTTGTGAAATACACGAGTATTTCTCTCAAAAAAAAATCAACTCATAAGAATATCTAAAATATAAACATACCTAAAATGTGGAGAGAACAGTAAGAATGGGCTCAAAGTTAAGAGACCATCAACTTAATATAGAAAGCTATATGCAGAAGAGAATATATATCAAACCTAATAGTAGTTTTTCATATATGGTTACCAATACACAAAGATAAAGAAAGCCAAATATATCACTCAAGAAAAGCAGCAAACCACACAAGGGAAAAAGAAGGATCAGAGAAAAACTTCAGAAACAACCACATAACAGAATGGCAGTAAATATGTGTCAACAAGTACTTGAATGTAAATGGCCTAAATTCTCCAATCAGAAGAGACAGGTGACAGAATGGATTAAAACAAAAAACCAAAACCCATCTATATGCTGCCTACAAGAGACCCATTTAAGACCTAAAGACACCTGCAAATGGAAAGTGACGGGATGGAGAAACATTTATCATGCAAATGGATGTCAAAAGAAAGCTGGAGTAGTAATACTTATTTCAGACAAAATAGACTATTTTTTAAAAATTTTTGGTTTAATGTTTGAGATACAGAGAGACAGAGCATGAATGGGGGAGGGGCAGAGAGAGAGGGAGACACAGAATCGGAAGCAGGCTCCAGGCTCCGAGCTGTCAGCACAGAGCCCGATGTGGGACTCCAACTCACAAACCGTGACATCATGACCTGAGCCGAAGTCAGTTGCTCAACCGACTGAGCCACCCAGGAGCCCCAAGACAAAATAGACTTTAAAGCCAAGACTGTAATAAGAGAAAGACATAATAATGAAGGGGGCAATCCAACAAGATCTAACAATTGTAAATATTTATGTACCCAGCAAGAAAGCATCCAGATATATGAAACAGTTAATAAGAAATTAATAATTATGCAGTAATAGTAGGGGATTTTAACACTGCATTTACATCAATAATCATATCATATAAACAGAAAATCAACAAGGAAACCATGGCTTTGACACACTGGAATATATTTAACATATTCAGGACATTCCATCCTTTAACAGAATACACTGTTCAAGTGCACATGGAACTTTCTCCAGAGTAGATCACATGTTAGTCCACAAAACAAGCTTCAACAAATTCAGTATTGAAGTCCTACCATGCATCTTTTCTCACCACAATGCCATAAAACTTGAAGTAAACCCCAAGAAAAAATTTGGAAAGAAAAATACATAGAATTTAAATAACACACTACTGAACAATAAATGGGTCAACCAGGGAATAAGAGCAGAAAAAGCAAATGGAAACAAATGAAAATTCATTTCAATTCATCTTTTGGGGTGCAGCAAAAGTAGTTCTAAGAGGGAAGTAAACAGCAATATAGGCCTACATCAGGAAGAACAATCTCAAACCACCTAACCTTATACCTAAGGTAGCTATAAGAATAACAAAACTTAAAAGCAGCAGAAGAGAGGAAACATAGAACAGAAATAAGTGAAATAAAAACTAAAAAAAAAAAAAAAAAAAATAGAACAGATCAAACCAGGAGCTAGTTCTTTGAAAAAATGAAATTGTAAACCTTTAGCTAGACTTACCAAGAAAAAAAAAAAGACTCAAAATCACAAATGAGGAGAAACCACACCACCATCACAGAAACATAAGAGAGTATTATGAAAAACTATACGCCAACAAATTGGACAACCTGGAAGAAATGGATGAATTCCTAGAAACTTAACTACCACCAAAACTTAAACAGGAAGAAACAGAAAATTAGAACAGACTTATAACCAGCAAAGAAATTGAATCAGTAATCAAAAACCCCAACAAAAAGGTCTAGGACAAGATAGTTTCACAGGCGAGTTCTATCAAAACATGTAAACAAGAATATCTCTTCTCAAACTATTCCAAAAAAATAGAAAAGCTTCCAAGTTCTATTAGGTTAACCCTGATACCAAAACCATAGAGATCAACAACAAAAAAGTTCTACAGGTTAATATCCTTGATGAACACAGGTGCAAAAATCCTCAATACTAGCAAACCAAATTCAACAATGCATCAAAAAACTTAGTCACCACGATCAAGTGGGATTTATTCCTGGGCTGCAAGGGTGGTTCAGTATTTGCAAATCAATCAACATGATTACATCACATCAATAAGAGAAAGGATAGGAATCCTTTGATCATTAAATAGATGCAGAAAAAGCATTTGACAAAGTACACCAATTTATACAGAAACTATCAACAAAGTAGGTTTAGAAGGAACATACCTCAACAAAATAAAAGCCTTATCTGAAAAACTCACAGCTAACATCATACTCAATGGGGAAAAACAGAACTTTTCCCCCAAGATCAGGAACAAAACAAGGATGTCCACTGTCATCACTTTTACTTGATATAGTACTAGTTCTAGCCACAATCAGACAAAAAGAAATAAAAGGCATATAAACATCAGTAAGGAAGTAGTATAACTCTCACTATTTGCAGATGACTTAATACTATCCCAAAAGACTCCACCAAAAAATTGCTAGAACTCATTTTCAAATTCAGTAAAATTGCAAGATACAAAAATCCATGTACAGAGATCTGTTGCATGTCTATACACATGTCTATAATTAAGCAGTGGAAAGAGAAATTATGAAATAAATCCCACTTACAAGACCCTGAATAGCCAGAGCTATCATGGAAAAAAAGCAAAGCTGGAGACATCACAATTCTGAACTTCAAGTTATATTACAAAGCTGTAGTAATCAGAACAGTATGGTACTGGCACAAAAAATAGACACCGATTAATAGAACAGAATAGAAAAATCAAGAAATAAACCCACAATTATGTGGTCAGTTAATCTTCTACAAAGCATGAATGAATATCCAATGGAAAGAACACAGTCTCCAACAAATGGTGCTAGGAAAACTGGACAACATGCAAAAGAATGAAAGTAGACCATTTTCTTACACCATACACCAAAGACATTCAAAACAGAACTGAAACCATAAAAATCCTAGAGGAGAACATGGGCATTAATTTCTCTGACATCTGCCATAACCACATCTTTCTAGATAGGTCTCCTGAGGAACCCAAACAAAAGCAAAAATAAACTATTAGGGCTACATCAAAATAAAAAGCTTCTACATAGTGAGGGAACAACAAAGCTAAGAGGCAACCTATGGAACAGAAGATATTTGCAAATGACCTGATAGTATATGAACTATATAAAGAACTTATAAAAAACTCAAAACTCCGTAAGTAATCCAATTAAAAATGGGCAGAAAACATGAACAGACATTTCTCCAAAGACCACCTCCAGATGGCCAACAGACATGAAAAGACAATCATCACCATCAGGGAAATGCAAATCAAAACCACAAAAGAGATCACCTTTCATTTGTCAGAATGGCTAAAATCTACAATGCAAGAAACCCAACTGTTGATGAGGATGTGGAGAAAAAGGAACCTTCTTGCACTGTTGGTGGGAATGCAAACTGGTATAGCCACTGTAGAAGACAATATGGAAGTTCCTCAAAAAGTTAATAGACCTACCGTATTATCCAGCAATCACACTACTGGGTATTTACCCAAGGAATGCAAAAACACTAATTTGAAGTGATATATACACCCCCTTATGGTTTTAGCAGCATTATTTACCATAGCCAAGATATGGAAGTAGCCCATGTCTATTAATTGATGAATGGATAAAGAAAATGTGGTATATACACACAATGGAACATTACTCAGCCATAAAAAAGGAAATCTAGCCACTCCTACCAACATGGATGAAGCTAGAGAGTATAGTGCTAAGTGAAATAAGTGAGAAAGACAAATACCATATGATTTCACTCATATACGGAATTGAAGAAAAATGAGCAAAGGGAAAAAATAGAAATCAAGAAACAGAATTTTAAAGAACTGGTGGTTACCTGATGGGAGCTGGGTGGAGGGATGGGTTAAATGGGTGATGGGGATTAGAGAATACACGTCATGATGAGCATTGAATGATGTATGGAATTGTTGAATCACTGTGTTGTATATCTGAAACTAATAACACTGTATGTTAACTGGAGTTAAAATAAAAACTAAAGGAAAAAAATCATTGCAAAATATATGTAATAGAATCCTAGGAGAGAAAAGATCAGAAATCGAAGAAAACATGGCTCAAATCTATCCTAATACGGTGAAAAACATTAATCTACAAATCCAAGAAATTAATAAGCCAAAGGAAACACATCCAAACATATGGAAGTCAAATTTTTAAAAACTGAAAGTCTTGCAAACATTTAGGAGGATATGAGTAATGGCTAGCTTCTCACTAGAAACCATGGAAAATAGATATTGGAATGGTATATTCAATATATATGTGTGGGTGTATGTATATACACATGTATATGCATGTATATAGCATAAAAATAGGAAAGGAAATAAAACTTCCTCCCTCCCAGAGATAACATGATTGTTCATGTAGAAATCCTAAAGAATATACATAAAACCTACTAGAGGTAATAATTGAATTTAGTAAGTTGATAAGGTGGGCTAAATGATGGCCCCCAAAAATATCCAGGTTCTAATGTCTGGAACCTACGAATTTTATCTTCTATAGAAGAAACTTTCCAAGTGTGATTAAATTAAGGATCTTAAGATGGACTATTCTGGAATATCTGGATGGGTCTTAAATCATCCATGTCCTTAAAGAGGAAAGCATAAAGAGATTTGACTACAGGAGAACAGAAGGTGATAGGAGGATAAAAACAGGATTTGATGATGGAGGGAGGGGCCATAAGCCAAGGAAGACAGGTGGCTACCAGAAGCTGGGAGAAAAAAGCTTCCCCTTCAAAGCTTCTAAAAGGAGCCAACCCTGCTAACACCTTGACTTTATCTCAGTGAAACTGGTTTCTGGTCTCCAGAACTGAAGATTATATCTGTGTTGTTACACCAGTAAGCTTATAAGCAATTTGTTACAATGGAATAGGAAACAGACACAAAGATCGACATGGAAATTTTATTTCTATATATGGATAGGGAAAATTACAAAAATGAAACCATTCCATTCATAGTAACAGCAAAGACAGACTCAGGAATAAATGTAACAAATTATGTATAAAACCTCACAATGCTAAAATATCACAGAAAAATTAAATAGGACAAATGGAAATATAAACTGGGTTCATGGAAACCTATCAACTCCCCACGTTGAAGTGTAGGTTTCAACCAATGCAATTTCAAACAAAATCCTCTTTTTTATGAGAAATTGACAAGAATGTCTAGAATACCAAATAATTTTGAAGAGCAGCAAAGTTAGACGACTTACACTACCCGTTTTCAAAATATAGAATCAATCATGTAGTATATATTTCTATTCCTGTGCCAATAGTAGAGACATGAAAAAGAATGGAGAATCTAGAAAGGCATTTATATGGTTGATTTGTGGGTTTTTTTTTTTTTTTAACGTTTATTTTTGAGACAGAGAGAGCATGAATGGGGGAGGGTCAGAGAGAGAGAGACACACACACAGAATCTGAAACAGGCTCCAGGTTCTGAGCTGTCAGCACAGAGCCCAACGCGGGGCTTGAACTCATGAACCGCGAGATCATGACCTGAGCCGAAGTCGGACACTTAACCGACTGAGCCACCCAGGCACCCCTTGATTTTGTTTAACAGGTGGGGGATACTTGGGTGGCTCAGTTCATTAAACAAAGGGGAGTATTTCCATAGTGAAAATCTTTGCAACAAGTAGTGCTAGAATACTTGGCCACCCACATGCAAAAAATGAAACTTGACTCTACTATACACAGAAATTAACTCAAAATGGCTCAGAAACGTAAATGAGAACTCATTTTAAAACTATGAAATCTCTAGAAGAAAACCTAGGAGAAAAATCCATGACCTTGGGTTACGCAAAGTTTTCTTAGATGTGACACCAAAAGCATCTTCTTTTCTGGCTTGTGCTTGTTGTGGATAGAAAAAATAGAAAAAAAATATAGAAGAAAACTAGTAAGTCAGTATTCATTAGAAGTACTTTGGTTTTTGAGCATACCATCAAGGAAATGAAGTTACAGGCTGAGAAAATCCCTGAAGAAATATCTAACAAAAGATTTGTCTCCAAAAAAAATATATAAAGAACTCTTAAAACACATAGTAAGAAAACAATTTTAAATTGGGCAAAATATTTTAACAGACCTTACAAGAGAGATTTTTTTCTTTTATGAATAAAGACTCCAAAAAAGACACACATTTAACAAACACTCCAAATTAAACCCACATTGAGAAAACACTACATGCCCACCAGAATAACTAACGTTAGAAACATTGACAATACCAAATGTTGAGGATGAGGAGCAACTGAAACCCCCATGCACTGTTGGTGGGGATACAAGAAGGGTACAGCTAGTTTAAGAAGTTTGACAGTATCTTCTAACATTAAACATACTTACATGGGTACGAACCTAGAAGTAGAATTGTTGACTCAAGAAATAAAAACCTATGGCCATAGAAATATTTATATGATCATTTGTAGCAGCGTTCATGATAGCCCCAAACAAAAGCCACCCAACTCTCCATCAATTAAGATATGGTATGTTTACACAATGAAATACTCTTCAACAAAGAGGGATGAACTGATACAAGGTACAGTGTGTACACCACAAAACGTCATGCTAAATAAAAGATACTAAACACACAAAAGACTACATACTGTTTGTTTCCATTTGCAGGATATTCTGGGAAAAGCCAAACTGTTGTGACTGAAAGCAGTCAAATGGTTTCTGGAACCAAGGACAGGAGTTGGGGATTGACTGAAAAGGCCCTTTACTTTATGGGGTGATGCTAAGGTTCTGGAACTAGATTATGATGGCAGTTGCCCAACTAAAGACATTTACCAAGCTCACTGAACTTTATACTTAAATGTAGGGATTTTACTTATGCCTCACTAAAGCTGTTAAAGAAACCCACACAATTTTACAAGGCAGACATTACTCCCATTGGGCAACTAGGAGAAGAGTCTCAGATTGGGTAACTTATTTAAGGTTAAGCAGCCCGTCGTTGTCAAACCCCAGCCCACTGGCTATCAATGCTCCGTTCTGCTTGTTGGACATAGGAGACACTGGAAACAGCATGGTGCTGGTCCAAGTTCCTAGGGTTAGCAGATCCCACCCAAGCTGGAGCCACTGGGGACTGCTCTCCTCTATAGGAATTCTCTGCACTGGGAAGTGCCAAGTGTGTCCTGGGCCAGAGACACAGTGTCTAGAGATTCTGCTGCTCTCAGAGAGAAGGTGCTATGGGGAAATAAGCACAGTGCACAGAACAGGGTTAAAACTCTGGCTTCGGTACTTAACAGTCGTAACTTAAGCAAGCCATTCACCTTCTTTCAGCCTCAGTTCCTTAATCTAGGAAAATGACCTAAAGGCCTACCACCTCCCTTACTCAACTGTTGTGTGTTGAAGAAGAGTGAAATAAAGGACCAGATCCTTAGAAGCAAATTCCCTTCCTTTTCTCTTCTTGAGAGAAAAACACTCAGACCTTAAGGATTTAGGTGGTGTTTTGAAAAAAATTTTCACTGAGGAAAAGGAGGATTTTTTTCATCACAAGCCCTTCTGGGCATGAAAGTTATCTGGCCCTTAGAAGTTCTACCCAGAATCTTGCAGTCATGAAACTCCCTTTATTCTTCCGTTGCTTCATTTCTATGAAGTCTGACATATTAGGTTATCAGTAATTCCACAGATGTTTCACTAAAAATCAAAAGACATTATGTGAGTGTATATGACTTACCTGTATGCAAAAAAAACTTGCATTATTTGACATTGGGGGGGGGGCAAGAAGTAAATGTTTGAAACTATATACCTAAATGGAATCGTAAAGGACTTTTTTAGAAATAGGAAGTGTTCTGTTAGGTCCAGCATATGATAGCCTGGAAGAGGTCACTGTGCAAAAATCTAAGTTTTCAAGTTTTGAGGTTTAAAGAGCTCAAAGCATTTTATTAACAATATTTGTCTACGTGGCATAAATGCCTTTCTTCTTTATTATGCATGTCCACATGGGGGTTCTCATGCCTGACTGTATAAACATAACCTGAGGTGGTGGTAGAATGTGGAGAGCCAAGGTCCCCGCACCAAAAATTATTTCATATGACAGGGGTAGCACCCAGTAAACAATTGTTTTTTCAAACAAATAACCCCTCATGATTCTGGTGCAGGGAATTCTGGACCATACCTGAAACACATCCTATCTCAAGGTCCTTTTCCTGTCAGGAAAACTTCTAGTAGTCCTACATAAGGGGTCCCTAGTTTGTTTTAGGTAGTAATTGGTGTTATAAAATAGGATTGATGATCAGATAAGCTTGGGAACACACTGATGCTCATTAAGTTTATAGTGACCTTTTATACTTGCTGTTAGTATCAATTATCACCTATATTTTCCCCAGTATTTACCAATACTGAATAATTCACCATTTTCTTGTTTTACTCCCTGTTCCAGGTATAGTCTCCTTTCTCCAATTGGATTTGTAAGATCCTCAAGACAGGTATCTATTTCAGTTCTTTGTGCCATATAAAACCTTTGTGATAATTACTACTCAGTAAAGGGAAAGATAGGAATATTGATTTTAGCTAAATAATATCACAATGGAATTACCTGGAAAGGCAAGAATGCTGCCTTGTTCCCCGAAGCTTTATTATTACATTCCAGGTTCAGTTCTTTTGTTTCCTGAATATGGCTTTAAGTAAGTTTCCAGAGGAAGCCACACACTGTAACTACCAGAAACTCATGGCAGGCCACTCCACATAAGGTAAAGCAATGTAAGCTACTGCATAGTTCACAGTAAAAAAAAAAAAAGAGAAAATCCTGGATAAATGGCACGAATGCCACTTTGCTAGACTAACTTTTCCCAAAAGCTAGACTGTTAGGTTTTCAACACCCACAGCCACACAAAGGTAGTAACAAGGTTAAATAGAAAAACAGGATAATATATATTAAATCCACATACATTTTTAAATCTATGTACATTTTAAATCCATATAAAGTATTTTTTAAATTTTTTTTTAATTTTTATTTTTGAGAGAGTGCACGAATCGGGTAAGGGCAGAGAGGGAGACATAGAATCCCAAGCAGGGTCCAGGCTCTGAGCTATCAGCACAGAGCCTGACATGGGGCTCAAACCCACAAACCGTGAGATCATGACCTGAGCTGAAGTGCGACACAACCAACTGAGCCACACAGGTGCCCCTATCCATGTACGTTTTTAAATCATGTACACCTGTGCCTAAAAACTGAAGTGATATTTATATTCTTAATGGAGATGGACAAACCTCAGATTAGAAAAAACAAGTTCTATGTAAAATTTTGTCTGTTTCCATTTGTAGGGGGCAAGTACATAGTGAAGTCGTCTGCTTCACTAAAGGATCCACAACTCCAAAGCAGTTTATCACTCTGGTCCAAATACTGTATTTTGGCTCATAGAATCATGGAATTTTTAAGACCAAGATTAGTTTTGTATATTCCCCTGAACAACACTGAGTAGGTTTTAAACACTCTAATATACGAGTTTTATTAGAGAGGCACTATTTACAGATCTAAAGATGGGAGGTTCTTGCTGGTCTCTTGGAGCCAGATGTTTATAGATTTAAAGTGGCTCACTGAATAATCCTGGTTCCAAGTTTAACAGCACACATTCTTTCGGTTTTATAAATACAAAGGAGTCTATAAACTCTGAATGAAAAACGATCATTTCCGGCAATTGACTTCAAACCGTATTTGCTAAGGTAATATAAACCACTGTCCTCAAGCAATAGAGCCATTTTCTCCAGCCATCATTGGGCAACTTTCTCTGGACAAATGAAGTCTTTTGTGCCACCCCCCCCCCTTTTTTTTTTTTTTTTTTTAAGACTTGCAAGTCAATGGATGTTATAATTCTTATGGTATTTCACACCGATGAATCCTTAGAGCTAGAATTACAACATTGAAAACAATGTGGTACAATCAAATGTGTAAGTTGCAGCAATTTTGCCCTAGGATTTCCATAGCATAGGTCACCTGTGTATTCATCTTTCCTTCCAGCAATTTTGGTTGAGGTTTACAGTAAGTATTTTTACTGCCGGGAAACATCAGTTAAACATATTGACAAAAGATTATACCAAGGGAGTTGCATCTTATGTATGTATCCATTATCTGGGAAGAAAAATATCTCAAAATTAAGTGATTTTTGGTAGCTCTGATATTATGTTGGCATTCAAACAAAACTGACTGCCCCGTCTCCCCAATCATGGATTTACGGTGATTTACTTCCATATACTGCAACTAACCTTCATCAACACAAAAAGACCAGCCATGGGAGTACTCCTTCACAATAGAGTATTTTACTCCTATTAGTGTGATGAAAACAATTACTTCTTCACTTAGGCACAAAACATGCCAGGGTAATCTCAAAGGAAACCTAATACAGCAGAAGCATGGATTTTGAAAGTCATTTATATACTGTGGGCCCCTTTTGTGCTGGGGACTGAGAATAGGAAACACAGATATAGTCCCTGCTACCTGCGACTTTATAGCTCCCAATCCAGGGGTGTCACTAACCTTCCTATCAAGTTATTTGCCTAGCCTCAGTTGTCTCATCTGTAAAGGAGAGGGAATCTTAGATACTTTTCATATGTATTCATTACAACGTTATTTGTTAGTTCGTTATCTAACAAAGAAGTAGCAGAGCTGAATTGTTATTAAACTGCTAGTTAGTAGTTTTTAAGTGATAGACAAGTGATAGACAAGACTGAAAACACATTTCAGATCCTTTAAAGAACAAGAGTGCAACAGCCCTAGGAGACAGGTTTATCAGAGTGCTCTATAGCCTAATGATATTTTATTTTGCTAAACATCTAACCTCCAACACCCTGCATAGTAATGGAAATGCAAACACCCTGATGGGTTACTTTAAACACAGATGAAAACTACAATTTAGGAATGTGTGAAACTGTGGCTAGAACCAAACTCGTGGGAGGCAAGCACAAGGAGGCTCATTTGTGAAGCTTTTCCCGAGGATAATACAACTCCCTGTTAAGAGCAAAACGTTTTTACTTCTGCATCAGCATCACTGCTGACACTGAACTATGACTCAAGACCTGGTTTGGTGTCTCCCAATCTTCTTTGCCACTTAAATACCTTTTATCCCCTCTTCAACAAACTGCTGGTTTGGAAAGATCATGTCAGCAGCGCTGGAAGAGTGCAGGCACATAGAAAACGGTGCTTAAGTGTTTGCTATTTGTACAGGACTATTTGAGTTTAATTTACCAAATGTTTATGGTTAAGCAAAGTTACATATAATGACTAGCTCTCATGAGGACAGAGCATTACCACATCAACCTAGTAACATTTTAGCTAAAAACCCAAGAAACTCAAGTGCTAGTGATGGTGTGCACCTTTATCATGGTAAATAAATGAAGGCCTCTTAGAAACACTGGAGTGGTTGAAGAACATTCAGAATCCCAGGCTATACCTTTAAGAGTCCAGGAAACCCAAGTTCAGAACAACTGTTTACAGTCAAGGTTCCCTTCCCATCTGGGAAAAAAAAGACATTTTAAGTAGTCTTGTATGAACCATAGGTTAAGTTATTTGATCATTACTGTTGCCTTAATGTTTAAAAAAAACATGAGTGAATGCTCCCTGTAGTGGATACTTTTTAGAGTCTGGTCCAGAGATCCCCATCTCTGTATCTTGTCTGTAGGGCTTGACCCCAGGCTTTTGGTTTGAATTACCTAAAATTATGTCCCTGGCCTTAGCTGGCTTGAACAGGGATAGACACCCACTTCTTGCTCTTCACAATTTACGTACTGTGCTATTGAGGAACTACAAACAGGGTTCCGATAAGCCCAGGGCTCTTGAGGAAAGGTCCACGATGGCGCCTTCAAGCCCCCAGAGACCTGTCTGAATCCTTCCAACAATTTTCCCATTTTGGTCCAAAGTAGCTCAAAATGGTTTCTGTTACTTAGCAAACAATAAACCCTTAAATACACATTTCAAATGCTAATTTTTTAGAAAACCCAGACTATGATAGTTTGGAAAATATCAGATTCATCAGGGTTTCTATGGAGAATTTGAAGCAAACTTGTAACAGCACTCATTTCCAAGGCTCCAGGATGTAGGTGTAGGGGCTCTGTTTGTCCGACAGAAAAATCCAGTGCGTGGAAGGAACTGGGCACCATCTCTCCTAAGGATCTATTTGCATTAACTTTTTGACACAAGCCTGAAAAGGCTTCTGGTTTAGGGTGTGGGGTGGGATCTGAACCCTGTCCCTAACAGGAATATGTATGTGTACAAACCACACACACACCTGAAAGATGGGGGTGGCACACCCCTTACAGAAGCCATTTCTCAGAGAGGGAAGTCAGAGCCTCTAGAATAACTTGGGAGAAAAGGAGATGTATCTGAGTCAGGCAGCAGGGAGTCCTAAATATCAGGTGGGAAAGGGTTAAGGAAGAAGACAGTGTGGCAGTACCCCACTCAACGCCCCTGTAACATGGTTATCCCAAGGAGAAACTGCCGTGGGCAGAATCACAAGGCCATGTAGTACTTGCATTCCACACTGACCTACACTGGGATGGATTCCAGATCTCCATGTCATCCGAGTCCCTTTGGCCTGATGAATCTGCAGCAGCCCACACAGAGAACACAGGCTTGGGCTAGCACCTAGAGGAACTAAGTGAGCGCTAATCCTAGCCCAACTGGTCTGGAGATGGCTCAGCCACAGGCAACCACATCATTCATTTCAGGAAGGATGCAGTGGGAACAGAGTTCCCTCACCGAGGCCTTGGAGCAGCTTGGGTAGAGACAAACCATATGGTTGAACAATTACACGCTCAAGTCCTGGAGGGCCCGGCAACATCCGAAGAGCCAGCAGGCTGATTTGTAGACATACGTTTATACCTCCAGTGAACTGCCAGCTCTGTTGGAGTGGTAGCAGGGAGAATTTGGTCAGAGACTGAAATCAGCATGTAAATCAACACAGCTTTTGAGGCTTTGCTGGCACAAAGCAACACAGGATAGATTAAGTGCCTGTGATCTGCCAGTGTAGGACAGGGTCTTAAATACAACAAGATACAGATCAGCTAAGATCGTTTTTAGGGAAAGTTAAAATGGGAGTACAAATCCTCACAAGGCTATGAAAATTCCTTCTAGAAGGCCAGAGGGGTTCTGGACTTGTGGTCACTGAAATGGAAGTGTTAGGATACTCAAAGCCTTCTCCCAAAAAAGGGAACTCATTTTAGAGATTAGCTACTTCATTAGGCACAATTCACTTTACAGTAGCCACGTTGATCATTTTAATAGATCAAAGGTGGTTACCTCAAGTTTTGTTTTGGTAAGTGAATACAGCCTAAATAGAGAAACTTGGTTAAGTAGCCAGTCTGCAGTAGGCACTTAGCCATGTTTTCTCATTTCAAGTATATATAGGGGACCCTAACAAGTCACTTACTCCATGTAATCAGCTCACGGCTCTGCTTTTTAAATAAGAAGGGGACATCATCTTTCCTTGCTCTAGCAATTAAGCTTGTGGAATTGGGCAATAGATACATTGTGTATAACAATATGTAGACCTTAACGGCCCTGGGAAGTTTATAGGCAGCTAGGGAACATTACCATTATTTCTAAGTCACCCAGATTTATAACTGCAATTTCCATCATAAGCATTTGACCCAATAAGCAATTCTAAAGTGCTTCATAGTCTCCTAATGGCTTCAGTTTTTCCTTAATTCTAAGAGAAGATTGATTTTACAGTATCCTGGCTAGTGGAAGGCTACTTTAGTTTTCTCTGTTAGATTAACTTCCGTACAGCTGCATTCAGTTACTATTTACTTTCTGTTCCTTCTAGCACAGAACTAAGCTGAAATTCGAATGCCCTGGTAATTGTTAAATGCTAGCCACAAATGACCTTTAATCCTGCTGGTTTTATAGAAGGCCTACTTTTGGAATCTTATTTTCAAAATGTCAAGGCTAGAAGTTTTGTCTACAAATAGTTTTGAAGATTAGGGATATTTTGAATATGCCAAATTTAAATTCTGCATAAATGTATCTGATCACACACAATTGAGGGGTGTCATGGTAGGTGCTGGGACATATACCTCCCAGCTCTTCACCCACCTCCAATCTAAAAGATACCCAGAACTACCCCGTGGAGAGTGGAGTATTAGGGTTATATAAAAACAGAAGGGAAAGTGAAGGAGCAATTTGCTCATTTTGAATGAGAAGCAATGTCAAGGTGTCAGCATAGCAATTCCGATGGCAAGGATAGTGCATTCAGGTGTTGACAGCTTCCCAGATATCTCAGGATCTCTTTGAAATATAATACTGAGCCTTAACCTAAAATAGGCCTTCAATCCCTGTTCATATTTAAAGGTTAGAACTAAGTGTCCTTCTAAGCTCTCTCAATGGTTTAATTGGCAAAAGTGGCAATTCACCAACTGGGCTTACTGGAAATACTTTATAGAAACAGAAGAGTCACATTCAATTAGAGACACATGTTAAATATTTAATATGCATCCAGCACTGGCAAGATCCTGTTTCTACTCTCAAGCTTATAGTATCATCTGGGAATTCAAAAATATATACATTTTTAAAGCCCAGAGTAAACTAAGCAACTGGAAAAAACTGAAAAGCTATTGCAGGCTTGCATTATCAGAAAGACACCCCCCTGTGGATTAGAGCCTCTTAAATTCACCCGAAAAGATACATTTTGGCACCTAAAATGCCAAGGTATGGTGATTCCAACCATCTCAGGGCCAAGCCATGGAGCCTTTGATTTCACAAAGCTGGTAACCATGAGTAACTGGGCTCCTGTCAGTCTTGCTAATCTACAGGACCAACCCCAGCAGCTCCACAGGGGAGCCTTTTAGAAATGCCTGTTCGAAAATCTCAGACCCCAGCCCAGTCCCACTAAAATCAAAATCTTTATTTTCACAAGATCCCAGGTGATTTCTATGCATTTTTAAAAAACCTGTACAGCCAAGCTTCTAGGATTCATTTCTGTGAAATCTAGGTAATTTCTTTTCGAAGTATATACTTGACTGCTCTTTGCTGTCAATGAAAACTAGCCCTTCTCTGCAATATTTAAGATGAATAAAAGATAGATTAAGCAGATTTTAAAACAGATTTCCCACCCCCATTTTCCAGAGTATTCTAGCCACATGCCCATAGCAGCTGTGTTTACCTCTGATTAGACAGTACAATAAATGCACCTAGTGATAAATGAAATTGAATTAAATGCCTGATAGCATATACATGTTAAAACAGTTGGTTATTTCACCAAAACAATGGGAAATGTCTGTCATGCAAAAAATGCGAAGTAGGGCCAAGTAGACATACTGTAACAGTGAATAATTCTTTAATGTATTTATAGAGGAGTTACAGATTTCCAAGTTTGCCCTTTAACATGAAGTCTCCTTTCAATGGAAACATTGCTGTCTAATTCCAAGTGCTTGGTTTGCTCAGACCTGTGGACTCTTCAGCCTCACACATTTATAAAGAAACTGGATGTTAGAAGAAAGGGACAGGGGAAGTTATTAGTCACCAATGAGATATCTATCTCGAATCTAGGATACTGGACTTTGGCAGCTGATTGAGGGGGAACTGGACTTCTTTGGATGTGGCCCTTGTAACTATCCTCAGACAGCTGTTTACAGTGCCTGAAAAAATAGCAACTGCTCCAAGAACACAGGTTGTGAAAGTGAACAAGTGATACAAAGCACAGCAAAAAACCTTCCATGAATGGTAGAGATTTAGACATGGAGAGGAAGGCTAGATTTGTCCCCACATAGGACACGCCCCTTGTTGAGGGGGGAGGAAAAAAAAAAGATCTCAGAGCACAGGTCAAAAAAAAAAAAAAAACAAAAAAAAAAACCCCTTTCTATTCCTTCCAATTCTTCTGTCCCCTTCTGGAAAATTCTTTCAAGAATTTCAAGGGAGTCCCTGTCTTTAAAGGGAGAAATTAGGAAAAACAGCCTGTAACAGAGGAAACAGCAGGGACTTTGAAGCCAAGCAAATCAGAGTTTGGATGTAATTGCCTGAAGTGTGTTTTCAATCCAAATTGCATAGATGAGTGAAGGAGCAGCTGCACAAGGATGAGGGAGGGGAGTGCTGGAAGGAAGTGCTAGGAAATAAAGGGGAAAGATACCAAATTAGGGCATCATGGACTTACTTTAATATTGCTGGAATTATTTCTCCCCTAATCCTTATTGTTTTATCCCTCAATACAAACGTATCGATTATGTGCTCCTTGTAGAAGGGTAAACTGTCCCCAAAGCATGTAATATTGAATGTGAGAATTCCTGGTCATCCCACTTCCAAGGATAACCATTATTGACCATATTGTGTATATCCTATTTTCTGTTTTATAGGTTTTTTTTTAATATATAATAAATACTTCATATATATGTACATTGGGCGTACATAAAATAGTCATTGTGGTAGGCTGAATAATGGCACCCAAAGTAAACCTTCTAATCCCTGGAACATGTACTGCCTTCCATGGCAAAAGAGGGCATTGCAAATGTGACTGAAAATCTCAAAGATGGGAGGTTGCCCTGGATTATGTGGAAAGGCCTTAAAGGCAATCACAAGTATCCTTAGAAGACAGGCAGGAGATTTGACACACATGGAGAAGGCAATGTGACCACGGAGAAAGCTTGGAGGGGACCACCATCACCGGAAGCTGCAAGGGAGGAACAGATTCTCCTCCGTAGCTGCCAGAGGGAATGTGGCCTGTTGAGGATACTTAATTTCAGCTTAACTGTCATATTGTTAGTAGAGGCAGGCTTTTGAGAGTTAAACGCTTTGGGACTGAATCTAGAACACTGAAGACAATGAGATGGATGTGCCTCATACTCATGTTTTTTTTCTGAACTACATTTACATTCTCCAAGCTAGCCTACTTTGGTTCAATCTCTGGGTCCACCATTTTCTAGAATATTTAACCTATTTTTAAAACAATTCCTCACAGTAAAATGTACTACGTCTTGATCTGTCCTAGTTAGCACAATTAATTTTATCTGGAAACTCATACAATGATTTTTTTTACTATGAATATTTGAAAAAAACTAAATTAGAACTACCCTATGATCCATCAATTTCACTTTTACCTATAGGATACAAAATACAGATTCAAAGGGGTACATGCATCCCAAGGTTTATAGCAGCATAAATACCACAGTAGCACAATAGCCACAGTATGGAGAAAGCCCAAATGTCCATTGACTGATGAATGGATAAAGATGTGGGGTGTGTATGTGTGTGCACATGCGGGCATGTATATATAAAAAAGTGATAAAATGGAGTATTAGCCAAAGAATGAAATCTTTCCATTTGCCATGACATAAATGGAGCTAGAGTGTGTTATGTTAAGTGAAATAACTAAGAAATACCATATAATAGCATATGTGGAAGTTAAACAGATGAATATAGGGGAAGGGGAGAGAAGAGAGACTCAGGACTATAAAGTTTGACAGAGGGAGGTAGGTTGGAGATGGGCTAGATAGGTACTAAGAAGGGCACTTGTGATAAGCACTGGGTGTTAAGTCTAAGTCCTAGAGTCACTGAGTTCTACTCTTGAAACCAATATTGTACTGCATGTTAACTGGAATTTAATAAAACTTTTTTCCCTTTTGTCTGGAAAAGTAATTGTTTTTAATATTTTTGAAAAGCTAGTTTGGGCTAAAGAGAATACAGCTAGGTAAAATCCTAACTTATGCTTGTAAGACCCAGAAGCACAGAATTTGCAAAATCTTAAGGAAATCATTCTGGTCTAGGTGAACTGCCTCCCCCACATAAGGAAAGGGCCAGTTACTGCCTATGGTGAGTAATACATATCCATCTTCTAAAATCCCCCTAAAGGAATTTTGTCAAACTGGGAAGTTAGAAAATTTCCTTTGGCAAGAGTCTCTCCACATCTTCATCTGGGCTACCTCTTCCAGTCCTAGCAGACATGGATTATTTGTAAAGACAAAGGGTCCAGTTCATGGAACTTTGTTTGAACTTTGGGGGAGGGGGTAACTGAGCCTAGCTGCCAATATTTTCTTTTGGCTTTTTCTTTCATGGTTTTGGGCAAGTTGGACTGAGAATCATAATCAAGACAACAGGCCAGTTTCTAAATCTAATCAAAATAAGCCTTTTGAGCATTTACTATTTATGAAGCACAAGGAGAAGCATATGAAGTAGTTGAAGATACAGGCTTTACACTGAAGGTGCCTCCAGTTAAACAGAAAAGCTGTTAGAGGAGGGCTCTGGGGGCTTGTTTCGTCATGCTAGAAATGAAACTTCAAATGAAGGGCTGAAGGGTAGGGACATTCCAGATGTGACAACACAGTGAAGGACACCCTAGGTGATACAAATGGAGTGGATGGAGTAGGAGCATGCTTTGGTCATGTTTGAGGAAAGGGGCAGACTCCTCTGAGCAGAAGAGAGGGGAAAAGGAAAGAGCTGTAGAGGGACTTGGATGCCCGACAAAGGAGTTTGAACAGCATTCTTGAGATTTTGTGGCCTATTGAAGCATTCTGGATCAGTAAAGCTATGTGACAGAAAAGCACTTTGGGAGGATTAATTTGGATAGTGAGGCACAGAACAGAATGGAGGTGGCAAACTGGAAGTTAGGAAGTTACTACGGCCACATGGACATAATGAAGGCCAAAGGAGAGAAATGAAACCCAGAAGAAATTGGGGGGGGGGGGGTAGGAGGGAGAGTGGTAGGGCTCAGTGAGTAACTATGTAGGGGAGAAAGAAAAACGAGCCGTTTTAACCCTGGGTGGTTGGATTTCTCCAAAGTGAATGAGAATAGGGAAAAGAGACACACAGACACACACACAGACACAGAGAGTGTATATGTTTCAAGGAAGTTGGCATCCACACAGGAATGTCCAGTAGCCATTTTCCCATATGGGACTGAAAGGAGTAAGAAACCCAGAGCTGGAAACGAAGGCTTGAAACGCATCAGGACATAGGTGATATACCTTGTGCCATGAAAACAATCAGCATCTTTGGGACAGAACACAGCTTACAGGGATAGCATTTGAATAATGCTATCTCAGATAATACCCTATCTGGATAGTCTGTAGGCTTTCAGGAAATAGAACTTGAAGGAGTGGTCTTTGGTCATTTTGTAACTATATCTCTGCATTATGTACCTTGAATTTAACCAATGGTCCTTAAGACTGTTGAATTAGGGACTTTGTACTCCACAGTTCTGCTCTGGATTTTCTTCATCATGTTGACTATCTCCTGACCTCTCCACCAGATAATGAAGTCATTGTGTGTATTTTGTATAGCTTATGCAACTTGAGAGATCAACTGAAGTTGACCTTCCCTTTTCCAACTGCACAATTAGAAGATGCCAGCTAATACAGTCACCAAATATTTACTAAGTAACCTACTATGTGAAAGACCCCTATTAGGAGCTGAACAAACTTATTTATATTCTCCCTTTTAACGCAAAAGGTAAGCATTACAAGTGTTTAAGTAAATCAAACGCAGGCTGGAAAAAGTCTTAAACCTAACATATGGAGTTAATGGTGCCAAGTTGCTTGTTTTTATAAGCACAAGAGCTTTTTAAAGCTGAGCACTCTGGCTACGCCCATTAGGTTCCACAGTCCCCACAGACTTTGTTGTAGGACATCTGGTACTTTACTGCCTTAGAGGCTCAAGAAATACCATGCGTGCCATTTGCTTTGTCTCAGTGTTTCTAAAAGGTTCCCTTTCCACTTGATCTTTGTTAGTGGTAATAGTCCAGGGTTTCAGACACTGAAGGTCTGGTGTTAATAGATTTTAAGTACTCCTGTCCATTCCTCAAAAAGGGAATATACAACTACAACCTGAACATTAGCTTTACTTTCATGAAGCTTTTGAAGAATGTGATCTCCATAGGACTGAATTTTTGCCCAAAATACATGCATTTTGGCTATAGAGGAAGACACAGTCAATATCAGGACACTGAGCGAGTCAGGTGCAGATAAACTAAAGAGGCTGAGGGGAACACTACGGCAAACCCAGGTTACTTTCACAAAAACTCCATTATCAAGGGCCAAAGGCTCACAGTACAGGAAAATGAGATTTTGCAAGCATTTGAATTTCATACATCTTACTAGCTGTTGAGGAGGGCTTAGCAATGAGAGGTACTTTCTTTATAGAGGCTTTACAAAGGTTTGTGGTCTTCACTACCTAGGATCGACACTAGCAGGCACCTTAACCTTATTTGATAAGCATTGCCTGTAGTTCACAAACACTAGTCTACAGAGAAGATGCACCAGAGTCCCTTGGTTGTCATTTTTAAGACGTTCCTGGGCTGTTTTTGGATATTCTGGTTCTATCTATACATTTGGAGTATGCATAAGGCATATCTGCGTTTGTAAAATCTGCAGGTAATTCTGATGAGCTTTGATTCCACTCACTTCCTTCTAAATTAGCATTCTATGACTGGAAGATTCTGTGAAAAGCAAGCTGTAACCAAGGCTGGGTGTACATGTTCCATATGTTAAGTATAGGCATCAATGCACTAATCTCAAGTGAAAAAGTGATGGTCCTTTTCTAATGGGACAGAACGGAGTTACTAACTTATGAACTTGTAAATCTTGGTATGTAACTATAGCAAATGTAAGAAAGGCAGGAGAAACATCCTGTTCTAGGATTACCTTGAAGCATTTGACATTTCCTTATCTCTTCACATCATGTTAGAAGAAGAGATTGGGAATAAAATGATATACCCATGGCACATAAATCAAAACAGAACTGAGACTTCTTTCCTAGTCCAGTTCTTCTAAAATATGCCATTGGGGAGAAATTTAAGTCTCACATTAGTACCATTTTAATAGGAATGGGAGAAGATAATCTACCCTCTCAAAAATACTGTTGCTATCTTCACCTTACCTCCTAAAAATAACCTAGAAAAACAGCCCTATGATGCAAAAGCATATTTAAAAAAAAAAAAAAAACATGACTGTAGCGCTTTAATATATCATGCACATTCTTCTAGGTCCACATGTGCCCATAACTCATTTAACAGCTTCATAGTATTCCATAGACCTGTCTTGATTTATAGGATTTTTCCAGTCATTCCCCTACTGGACTTTCAGTTCTTATTTTTTTTTAAATCACTATCAGTGCCATAACAAACATTGCGACACATGCTAATTTTGCACAGATGTTCTCTAGGAATGGGATTGACCTGTGCAAGGGTAGGAGGATCTTAACTCTTAGATTCTGCTAGATTGCTTTCCAAGGAGTTTGTAGCAATTTCACACTTCCATCAGCACTGTAGGAGTTCATTTCTTCCAAGCCTCACCAACATTGGTGAAACTTCAAAGGATTTAAAATGCTCAATCTGTTGTGTGAAAAAAAATGGCATTTCATTGCTTTAATTTGCAATTCTGTGTATGAAATACACCTTTTTGTGTATGTTGGCTCTTTGCATGTCCTTTTCTGTGAATGGCCCTCTAGGATAAAATATTCTTCTGCACACCATCTACAAAGGAAATTCCACATAAAGATCGAAACACAGCAAAGTCAGAAGAAAAAAAAATGCCAGAATATTCATATCAGTGAGAAGAGATGCTTGACAGTTTAAACAAGATAAATCTATATGCCACAAAAGAATTAAGGTAGGTTTGAATTTATAACCATTAAGATTTAGTCTTTTGCCTTACAGGGAAAAAAAGGAAATGGTAGATTGCATCATATAGGTTTGTTTTTTTTTGTTTTTTTGTTTTTTTTTTTTTTTTTTACACTAAATGATTAACATTCCTGATATAGGATTCTCTCAACAGATACAGTACAGGCAAAAGGAAAAAATAAAAGGCAATGATTTTTTTCCCCACCCTCAGTCTGAGGATTCTAGTGTTTAAAATATAGACAGAGTAGGGGCGCCTGGGTGGCGCAGTCGGTTAAGCGTCCGACTTCAGCCAGGTCACGATCTCGCGGTCTGTGAGTTCGAGCCCCGCGTCAGGCTCTGGGCTGATGGCTCGGAGCCTGGAGCCTGTTTCCAATTCTGTGTGTCTCCCTCTCTCTGCCCCTTCCCCGTTCATGCTCTGTCTCTCTCTGTCCCAAAAATAAATTAAAAACGTTGAAAAAAAAATTTTAAAAATAAAATAAAATACAGAGTACATGTTTACATCAGATTGTTGAATAGGAGGTGGGTCTCCTAAATGAGGTGCCCCCTCCTCCCACCTGTTCTCTGCCTATAGAGCCTCTTGGCACTTGGGTCTGATTTCCTCAGGTGGTGTGTGGTCTTTGGTAAGCTTCATACACCTACTAATCACATTTTGAGTTTCCTTTTGACATTTCCCTCCAGCCTTCCCTTTCAAGTCTACAGCCAACTCCCAGCAGCCCCACGGTCTCTTCAAGTCCATAACGAATATTCAGAAAATTCTGTACACGAAGCAGAGAGCCCCACTGAGCACCATTCACAATTTCAGGTATACCCTACAGTGGAAGGATCACATCCAGTTTTATAGTTTAGAAATTGAGTTTAGGAAAGGCACTTGTGGGGGCACCTGGGTGGCTCAGTCGGTTAAGCATCCGACTTCAGCTCAGGATATGATCTTGCAGTTCGTAATTTTGAGCCCCACATCGGGCTCTGTGCTGACAACTCAGAGGCTGGAGCCTGCCTTGGATTCTGTGTGTCCCTCTCTGTCCCTTCCCCCTCTCAAAAATAAACATTAAAAATTTAAAAAAAGGCACTTGTGTTGCTTTTATATACAGGATTTAAAGCACTTCTTTATATTCCAGTGTAGATGTGGAACACCTGAGAGTTTGCAAGTACTTTGTAAGGCCTAAGGTATTAGATAGCAGTCTTTGGACCAGAATCTTCTTTAAATCTACAGTTAAAAATAATCTGATCGGTGGGAGCATCAGAGACCCCTTGCTCCTTATCCCTTACTTGGAGACAGCACATCTCTTACCAACTACCTTCTGCTATAAAGCTACTTCAGTAAATCAGCATCATTCAAAGCCCTGCCTTGAATAACATCCTCAAAAAGACCTTTCTGCCTTATTAGTTCCTGCCTCCCCTGAATAGGTAGTACCCTAATATTTTTCTATCACAGTTGTAATTAAGGTCTGCCACCTCAAGTGGAGTATAAACACAATGAAAGGACATTTTTTTGTGGGATGCTTAGCACAGTGCTAGGCTCATAGCAGATAATCAACAAACCTACATTGAATAAGTGAAAGTCACAGTAGCTTAGATCATGCCTCTTTGTTCACTCGTACATGGTCCAGCTCTTGTTCGGGCTTCACAAGAATTGGGGCTTTGCCCACCTTATTTATTCCTAGGCCTATGGATTCCTAACATCTGGAACAACTTGGGACATATAGGAGCTCAGTGAGAATTTGATAAATATAGGTTCCAGTATTATGCTTTTGTTGGCAGACTTGAAAGTGGTGATCTCAAAATTCCATCATTTTTCAGAACTCCATGAATGGGCATGCTCACAATAGTTTCTACATATGGTACTCTCCCCTTATCCATGTTTTCAGTTACCTGCAACCAACTGGTCTGGAAGCAGATAATCCTGACAAATCCTCAGAAAGGTCAGTAGTGTTCATAGTGACTTCACAATGCCCAGGGTCATTGACCCCACTTCAAGTTATCTCAGAGGCAGTTGGTCTCCCATTACAAGAAGAGTGATTACAGTACAGTGTTTAGAGGGACTGCATTCATATTTTATTACAGTGTATGTAATTCAATTCGGTTTATTTTCCACTTCTTATTGTACTTAATTTGGAAGTTTACCTTTAACAGGTATTTATGTACAGGAAAATAGGTCTAGTATATGAAGGGTTCAGTACGATCTGCAGTTTCAGGGCTCCAATGAAGGTCTTGGAACATACTTCCACAGACAAGGCAGGTTACTGTGCTTAACTTACCTACATGTCTTTAATACCACTACATTATAAAACATACACAGAAGTTAAAGGATGAAAAAGTGTTGATAGGTGTTAGACCATTTTTTTCTGTATGACAATTTGTTACCCAGAGTTACACTGCAATCAGTCACAAAGTTAGCTGCAAAGCTAATCTTTCCAATTTTCTTTAAGAAAACGCCTGGGTTTTAAAAGGCAGAAATCCCTTTAATCAAGGGAATCAAGGTTCTAGAATGCAGGAGTGAGAGGCAAAGAAAAATGATTTGCCAGTGATTGAAAAGTAGTATTCAGACATTCTTTTTCTTCTAGTTTTCAGGTTGAGATTACTGGGAAGGGAGAGAAACATCCATAAATCAGAGGAGGTCTACTCACAACTTGAGAAGCGCAAAGTACTGAAAAGTATGAATTAAGGATGAGGAATTTTGTCTGACAGTGGCATAGAAAAGTTTATGCAAACTTTCTTCTCAATCCATGTCCTACAGAGACAAGATGAAATAGCCCCCAATCTTCTTTGGCAAATCAGAAGACATTCAACCTAGACTAGGTTCCAGTTATGATCATGGCAGCTTTAAAGAGAAACTGATGGTTAAGAAGACTACCAGCAAGTATTTTTCCTGAGTTTCTCAAGATAAGAATGGGCTAGCTCAGTCTGGGAAAAAAAATACATCTAAGGAATAGATCTAAAAAGTATAATGGATTTTCCCTCCAGTCACTTCAAATGTGTTTTTCCTGACCCATTTTGTTACCTTCTAAATGAAAACCTAAATACAAATTGAATCCGTGTGGTATGGAGACCACCAAATTTCTATTTGAAAGTCTACTTAAACACACATACCACTACGATGCTGGTTGTTTCCGACATTATTCTAAACTGCAAAGTCTCAAGTCCTGCTCCTGTGTTTTCCAGTTTCCCCGGTATCTCTGTGACACTCAGCAAGGCAGCCGCTTTGGCCATTTAATGCTTCAATACCCAACCATCTCATTTTTGCTCAGAACTTAAAAAAATGAGCATGTCCGTTTTTCTTTTCAGTCATTAGTTTGGCACTGAGTGCTGTGTTATTAAGTGACTGACTTCTGATTTTTATTTGTAATGCTTCTGGAACTGTTTTGGCACAACAGAAGCTGAAATCCTTACTATATTGTTGCGGGATGGGGAGATTTACACATGTTAAAGATTAGTTTTTTGCTGAATGTAAGTTGTTCGTACTTCATATAGAATTCATAAATATAGGAAGAAAAAAGTCACCTGTTACTTGGGTCATAACAATCACTTAATATTTTAGGGCATTTCCCCCCAGTTAACCAGATAAGAAATCCTCAACTTGACCTGTTAGAACAGTTCTACATCCTGTTTTCTCACCATTTCAAATTGCATCTTGAACCCTTATAATAGGCACATTCCATAATATGTACCATAATATGTAAGTAACCCTTTTCATATTGTTGAAAATAGATGTAGCTTCCTAGGTTTTGATGAAATTGGTGATAAACCTCTTTCCATACACTAAGTATTTGCTCACATTTCAGGTTATTCCCTTAGGAAAGCTTGTTAGAAATGACACTACAGAGGATATATTAGTGTTGAAAATAGCTTATGTTTATGTGTTAGGCTCGGTCCTAAACACTCCACATATACATTTAATGTTAGTTCAGTCTTACAGATGAGGAAAATGAGGCACAGAGATTAGGTAACTCTCTAAGGTTACACAGTAAGTGGAAAAGCTGGGATGCTTAACCCCAGGCTGAGGATTGAGCTGGTGGCTCCTAACCCTTATGCTGTATACTCTAGTCACTTAAATAGGATCTGAGCAGATCCTTGGACTTGGAAGGAATAGACCATTTAACTGAATCTCTGCATGTTACAGAAAGGCCCAGAAAAATTAAGTGACCAAGTCAGATAGCTAATAGCAGATCTAGAATTTACATGTCAACTCCTCATACTTTAGTCCAGAACATGCTATTCTAAGCATGGTCCGTGAACCACAGCATGGGCCCCACCTGGGAGCTTGTTAGGAATGCAGAATCTCAGGCCTTACCCCAGTCTTCCTGAAGCCAAGTCTGCATGTTAAGATCCCCTGGGGATTCATCTGCTCCAAGTTTGAGAAGCTCTGGAAATACACTGTAAACTTGATGAATTCTTGGTATTTCAATGGAAAAACTGCATGTAAACTGCTAGTATTTCCACAGCAAGAAAAAAGTTCTCAAAGCTTATACTAGGTTGAACCATATGAAATTGTTTCAGATAGACGGATATTGGTACCTTAGTGTGGTTCAACTTCAGTGGGTAGAAAAGTAACCAAACTTACAGGTATTGGCAGTTTGTGTAGAGATCAAACTTAAGAGGTTCTTTATTCCCAAAGAATAGGTTAGTCAGGAAGGAAAAAAAAGTAACAATTACAGCGCAAAGTGAGAAGTACTACTGAAGAGCATTCGGAGACCTCTGGAGAAAGTTAAGGGATATTCTGGAAAATACACACCAGGGAAGAAAACAATTATTTGCCTCTATTAAAGGCAAAAAAAAAAAAAAAAAAAAAAAAAAAAAAAAAAAAAAAAAAAAAAAAAAAAAGGCAGGCATGCAAGCCTTAGTCAAAGGTTTAAATGGGCACCACTGTAAGCTTCTCAGCCTAATTAAAACCAGTTGGTTAAGAATATAAGGTGCTCCACAAAGTTTGAGAGATACCAATTACCATTTGAAAAACTAAGGACTATGTTATCCTTCATAGTGATAGCAGGTAAGGAGAGTTTACGCGTCTTACCACTTAGGGTGCATGATTGTCATGGGCCCCACTTTTGTTTTTATTTTTTTGAAGTTAACCGGTACTTTTAGGTGGGGCAAAATGAACTGATTTCCATTGTACTATGAGAAGAATATTAGGAGTAATACTTAACGATGCAATGCATTTACCAGAATCTGAATAACCTATAAATAAGTGGCATGTGTTAAATATAAAAGCTTTTAAGTATTTAAGTCATTCTTTATTTATAGCAATCTTACTGTTACAGAAATGAGACTGGGCCATTATATTGGTTTTGCATCTTTACACTGGTTTAGAAATACTTAATGGGGGCGGGGGGGGGCAGGGGGAGTTGGTTGAATTGGTAATTCCATTTTAGCATTTAACTTTTTTTCCCCCCTCATAAAGAGGCCTTTTCTAGAAAGAACCAACCTACCAGTTGCTGGGCCCATGGTAAGCTATTCATCCTGTAGATGTTCTATAGGGAAGTTTCATTAAAGGACAAAAACAAATGCTTTTTCACATACACATGCGCGCACAAAGGCCAAGATGATGGCAAGTCATTTGGCAGGTCATGTTTTCTGGAGAAACCATTTTCACAACTGGAAGGTAATTCTCCAACCTTGGGACCTTCTTACCATTTCTCAGTTGGTCCTCATCTTCTTCCACAACTCCTTAGCTCAAGTCAGACTTTGACAGATACAAATCCTCACAGAGACCAATTTCCTCACAATTTCTAGCTAGACATTCAGATTTTACTAAAACTTGAATACTGCCATGAGAAACATGCTGAACTCCACTTAAATGCTGTAAATTTGAGGACACTTTGAACCACATGGCACTCTATTTGATCAATTCTGTCTGTTCAAATTTTCATTGTTACATTAAAAAAATTTTTTTTTTAACGTTTATTCACTTTTGAGAGAGAGAGAGAGAGAGAGAGAGAGAGAGAGAGAGAGATAGATAGAGAGCGCGAGTGAGCATAAGAAGGAAAGGGGCAGAGAGAGAGAGGGAGACGCAAAGTCTGAAGCAGCAGACTCCAGGCTCTGAGCTGTCAGCACAGAGCCTGATGCAGGGCTCGAAGTCACGAACTGCGAGATCATGACCTGAGCCCAAGTCAGACGCTCAACAGACTGAGCCACCCAGGCGCCCAATTGTTAGACTTATTTTAAAGGAAGCCAACCTGTATTCTCCAGGGCCATTTGGTTTTTGTGGTGCTTAGAATTTATATGGAGATCTGAACGGGGTAACAGTATAGGAACTGCAAACTTACATTCTTACTGCAGTTAGACAAAGAGGAGCTAAAAGGAAATACATGTACCATAAAAATCGGAGATAAAATGGAAGGCCTTTGGTTCACAAAAATTATTCAAAGACTCAAGAGGTTAAACTCAACATGAATTGAGGACTTAGAAGTCCTGTGTAATTTTAAAGGAGTTCACAGGTTTTCCTTAGAGAATAAAATGACAAAGTCAAGGATTACTTCTCTAAATTTGGTAAAATGGCAATGGCTAACAAAAGTTGACCAGCTGGTGCCCATTCTGGCAACTATACAGGAAATAGCAGCTTGGCCTCAAATCTCCCTAAAATTCAATGCTGTTCAAAACAAATTTTAAGAGGCTGAGAAGCAAAATATCTGTGACCGAAATTGGGTAACCATTTGAGTGATACCTGAAATGCATGGAACAGGGAGACAATGACAGGAGAGTGGGGAATATCACGCAAAGGTACATAGAAGTGGCAGCTCTCCAGATCCCCACATCCCCCCCCCCCCGCTGCCCCCCGCAGCCCTGAGGGGGGCAAATGGTTTCTATTTCTCACTACTGTCTTTATCATTATGAAATCTGGTCTGGCAGAACTGCCTGCAAATGTCAGCAGTTGAATTCCTAAATTTATTAGTTTCCTTCCTTGCCTGCCTTCCCCCTTCCATTCACCTAAACTTCTACTGAACATGCCAAATACTATTTAGAGACTGGTAGAATACAAAGGAAATCTAGCACCTTATTTTCAACTTGCTTGTACAACAATTTTCTTCCTTGAAAAGGAAGGATAGGACACCCACCAGAAGCTACTAATACCCAGCAGTCTGTTGGTGATTGCACTCAAGGACAGATCGAGTACTATGGGATCACTGAGGGGGAGCAATCACAGCTGATTGGTGGGATCAAGGAACCCCTGTTTGAGGAGTAGTGTTTGAACTGGCTCATGAAAGGCAGGCAGGCTCCAGAGGGAGGGAAAAGGAGGGATTACCCAGAATTGTGGGTCACAGAGGAAGAGGTGGAAGGGACTGTGAAAGGTTTTACAGTACAAAGAAAAAAAAGAGTTATTTGAAAGGGAGGGGTGGGGGGGGGGAAGAGTAACTACTACCATCAATAGCTCAGTTGCAGCCATGCCCACTTGGTGCTTGTTTTCCACAGGAGTTCTCCAACATTACGCTTACAATATGTTAAAGCCCATATTGCTAGATCCACCCCAGAAGTTTTTTTTGTTTTAATGTGGGGCAGATTCTGAAGCAGACTCCAGGCTCTGCACGGTCAGCACAGAGCCTGAAGCAGGGCTTGAACCCACGAGCTGGGAGATCATGACCTGAGCCAAAGTCAGAAGCTTAACTGACTGAGCCACCCAGGTGCCCCCACCCCAGGAGTTTCCTCACAGGGAGTTGGGGGAGGGGATTAGTGGGTGACATGAAAATCTGCATTTCTAAGAAGTTCCCAGGTGATGCTGATGCTGCTTGTCTGAGGACCAATGTCGAAGGATATATGGCAAACAGGCTATTTGCCATTTCTATTTGCTATTTCCTCTGCCTGGAAATTTCTATCCTCAGATATTCACATGGCTCCTAGGCTTTTATTCTTTTCTCTTGACATTCTTTATCCCTGATCTACACTTTATCTTCATAATCTTTATCTTAGCACTATGGTTTAATTTTTTGTCATCTAATTAGAATGTAAATCCAGGAGGGATTTATTCACTAGTGCCTAAAGCAATGCTGTCATTCCGAGCACCTAGATTTCTGTGTTCTTAGGTTTTAAAGTAGTACTGGGCACATGGTTGGCACTCATAGTGTTGACTAGTATCAAACAAAACCCCTAGAATTAATTTAGTCCAAGAGGTAAAACACCTGTCCTCTAAAAACTACCACTGAATAAAGACACATTCCATGCTCATGAATTGGAAAAACGTTAAGAAGTGTCCATACTACCCAAGGCAATCTATGGATTCAGTGCAATCCCTATCAACATTTTTTTTTTTTTTTTTTTTTTTTTTAAACAGAGCTAGAATACTAAAGTTTATATGGAACCACAGAACACCCAAATAGCCAAAGCAATCTTGGGCAGGGAGGGGGAAAGGGACACAAAACTGGAGAGATCACAAGATCAGATTTCAAGATATACTACAAAACTATAGTAATCAAAACCGTACGGTACTAGGGCAAAAACGGGCAAGAGCAACACAACAGTAGAGAACACAGAAATAAACCCACACTTACGTGGCCTACAGACAAAGGAGGAAAGAATATACAATGGGAAAAAGATGGTCTCTTCAGCAAATGGTGCTGGGAAATCTGGTCAGCTATTTAACAAAGAATGAAATGGACCACTTCCACTCACACACCCTCAAAAAACAGATTGAGGGCCTAAATAGGAGACCTGAAAACCATAAAAATCTTAGAAGAAAACCTAGGCAGTAATTTCTTTGATGTCAGCCTTAGCAGTATTTTTCTAGATCAGTCTCCTTAGACAAGGGAAACAAGAGCAAAAACTATTAGGACTCCACCAAAATGAAATGCTTAGTGCAGCAAAGGAAACCATCAACAGGAGAAGGCAACCTACTGAATGGGGGAAGAAACTTGCATGTGATCTCTTCCCATTATGTATTTTAGATAGTAACCCATTGAGAATACAACTCCACAGAATCCCAGGATAATCTGGGTCATCTTTGGAGATAAAGAAAAAGGAAATAGAGGGTTATTTGAAGGGGGAGGAGAAGAAAAAAAAAAAAAAAAAAAAGTACTAACCATCAATAGCTCAGTTGCAACCGTGCCCACTTGGTGCTGGGATTATCCCAGAATAATCCGATTAAAAATAGGCAGAGAACCTAGATATACAGTTCTCCAAAGATGACCTATAGGTAGCCAACAGACACAGAAGATGCTCAACATGACTAATCAGGGAAATGCAGATCAAAATCACATTGAGAGCTCACCCCACACTTATCAGGATGGCTAAAAATCAAAAAGATGTAACAAGTGTCGGTGCGAGTGTGGAGAAAAGGGAACCCTCATGTGCTATTGGTGGGAATGTACACTGGAATAGCTATGCACCATAGTTTTCAGAAACTATGGAGGGTTCTCAGAAAATAGAAATACCCTATGACCCAGTAATTCTTCTAGAGATCTACTCAAAGAAAAGGAATATACTAAGGAGATAGATGTACCCCTGCACTTATTACAACATTCAGAATAGACCAGATATGGAAACAACCCCATTGTGCATTAAGATGTGATGTGTACACACACAGGAATATTTGTCAAAAAAATGGAGGAAATCCTGCCATTCACAACATGGATGGCCCTAAAGGTTATTATGCTAAGTGAAAGAAGTTAGAGAAAAAAAAAAAAAAAAAAAAAAAAAAAAAGCTGATTTCACTTATGCGTTGGAAACAGATTCAGATACAGAGGACACACTGATGATGGCCAGAAGGGAGGGGTGGGGGATGGGCACTATGAGTGAAAGGGCAAGGCTTCTGGAGGCTTCTGGTATGGAATAAAGAAGTCACTGGGATGACATGCACAGCATAGGGAAATAGTTCATGATATTGTAACAACATTGTACAGCGACAGATGGTAGCTACACCTGCTCTGAAGAGCAGAGCGTAAGGTGTCAACTTGCCAAACCACGATGTTGTACACCTGAAGTTAATGGCACTGTCAACTATACTTTGAAAAAACAGTGTTGACTGAATAACAGAAATGGTCTTGGAAAGAGGTGGGACAGGGACCTATGTGGTTTGAGTTAGAGAGGATGGAAGCTGAGAGAACTCAGGCTCTACACCCACATCACCTCCATCTCCTCAGTAATGCTATGCATCTCTGCTCTTATTAGCAAAAGGTTTGGGGTCCGGGATGGGAGGAAGGGAGGTGAAGTAGAGTAAGGGCTTGAATTAACTGGGGAGGTTTTACAAGAACGATTATGAAGGCAAATTAAGTTCTGAGGGGATGAACACCCTCATTTTAGGCAAAGGAAGCCAGGCAGGCTGTATTTCTCTCTGAAACGCAGAAGTAGTTTTTCTATCCAATGGTCTATTAAGATGATTTTCTACTTGTCATTTGCAGTCATTCCCCTTTTACTGACAGAGACCTGAAAATTCACACGGGGGAGTCCAGTTCCCCGTGTCCTGCTTTTCTGTCCTGTAAGTCAAGGGCATAGAATAAATTTTTTCAGCAAGTTTCTTACTCCAAACATCTTGCTACACAGGCTTGTCCCAAATGCCTCTAAACTTCCATATGTTTAGTAATTTTGATGCCAAGTAAATTGCAATCACATCATCCACACATACTTTCCGTGGAAAAAGGACTGATATGGTTAGGGTCTTATTACAGCCTATCATACTACAAACGGTGTCTTCATTACATTCACAAAAATCTCAAGTGGGAACTTAGACATTTAGAGGATTCATGAATTAGATAAGAAAACCTAGAAGGTAGATAGGGGATGTGAAAACATGGCAAATGAGGTCACAAGTACAAGTGGTCACAGGTGAAGTGCAAAAATAAGCATCTGCTGAGGAAACCTCTATGGTACCACACATTCTATCATTTAGCAGTTGGCAATAGAAGGCTGAAGTGCCTTCTATAAAAATAGAAAAGCCACCTGGGTGGCTCAGTTGCTTAAGCATCTGACTCACAGTTTCACTCAAGTCATGATATTGCAGTTTTGAGAGTTTGAGCCCCACGTTGGGCTCTGTGCTTATAGCGCAGAGCCTGCTTAGGAGTCTCTCCTCCCTCTCTGTCCTTCCCCCACTCACGCCGTCTGGGTCTTTAGAAAGATAAACTTGAAACAAACAGAAAAACAAAATACAATGTGTATGTTAAAGGTCCAGGAAGAGTAGGAAGAGGGTGGTCCACCTGATACAGTCACATTTTCATGATCCATTCACATCGTTGGACTAAAACCTCAGCCCTCAAGAAACAGACCCTGCTGCTCACTCTACTTTGAGTACTTCTAACCCTCCTTGGGGATAAGGAATAAGGCATCATTGGTATCGCTGGTACTTGCTAAGCGTAGTGGGAGGAGGAAGGATGGAAGGACTGAAACGATGGAAGAGGACCTCCAATCCTTAGGTAACTGACAGGAAGAGGGAGAAAGGAGCCCCATTTTTTGGCTAAGAGGACACGGAGACATTCTCACAGATCTTTCAGTCCCAAGAAGATGAATCAATTTTATAACTGGTTACCTACATGAGAGCCTTTCCAACTAGTATTAGACAATTTACTTAATACCCTAGTTTATATCCCAATTTACAAAGTACTTCATTTTGTAATATGTTAACAGAGGACACTGGGTAAAGGGTGTATGGGAATGCTCTGCACTATAAAATTTAAATTTAAAAAACAAAACAATCTTTTATCAGGTCATTTAGGTCTTCATAGGACCAGGACTTAAAAAAAAAAAAAAAAAAAAAAAAAAAAAAAGAGGAAAGAAGCCAGCTAACCCAGTGTAGAGGAGACCCAACTCCATTTCTTTTTTTTTTTTTTTTTTTTAAATTTTTTTTTTTTTTTCAACGTTTTTTATTTATTTTTGGGACAGAGAGAGACAGAGCATGAACGGGGGAGGGGCAGAGAGAGAGGGAGACACAGAATCGGAAACAGGCTCCAGGCTCCGAGCCATCAGCCCAGAGCCTGACGCAGGGCTCGAACTCACGGACCGCGAGATCGTGACCTGGCTGAAGTCGGACGCTCAACCGACTGCGCCACCCAGGCGCCCCAACCCAACTCCATTTCTTATGTATAGTGTTGCTCTTCTCATTCCTACCACCTGACATGAAACATGGACATACTCCCCTACCTTTAGTAAAAGCAGGAACAAAACCCGTTCCTCTGGTTGTCAAGTCTCTACTCCTACTTCCCACTTCATGGATAGGCTTCTTGAAATTACAGTCTACACTCCCTGATTTTCTCACATACCATTTGTTCAACTTATGCTCTGGATTTCCCTCACCATTCATTCCACCAAGAGCACCTCTAAGGAGAATACGATTTGAGGTCTTTAATGGCCAAGCCAATGGATACTGCTTTGTTGTATTTAATGTGACTGGCCTCACCTTTCTAGAATATTTCCCTGGGTTTCTTTATTGGCCTTTCTATTTTGTTTCTCTGACTGGCTGTCCCACCCCTCAACCCCACTACCTGGTTCCACCTTGGTTTTGGCACTTTGTTCTTCATGTAATGAGTGCTTCCTAGATGTTCCGTTATACACTTGTGGTTAAGAAATTATATTTATACATAAGTTACTGGCATATATTCCACAGCCTAGAAAGCTCTTGAGCTTCAGAGCCATCTATTCAGTTGGGCACTTTATAGTTACCTCAAACTACAGAGCTGAAGTATTTACCTTCTCTGCAAAGAGCTCAGTTCTGTTACCCAATCCTAAGGATCATTTTACACTATTTCTGCTTATCTCCTTTAGTTACCCAATTGTGAAAACTATGTAATTATTTAATTGGTTCCCTCCTTTCCTTTTGATTACTGTCAGAAGCCAGGCTCTGCCACGTATTGCTGTGGTTACTAGGATATCCATTCTTTTGGCTCCAAATCTTTAGCTTTCAAGTCTTCCCTTCTCAATGATGGCAGAGGGAGCTTTCTTCAGGAGGAAGAAAAAAAGTCCTCTAAATTTCCTTTGTAAAACTCTTGATTAGCACCCTGTCATCTTTGGGAGAAACCAGAACTCCATATTATGGGACATAAAGGGTTTCATGACCTTGAAGGCTTACCTCACCTCTCCTCCCTCCCAGAGAAATGGCATTTTGGCCATAATTACTCTGATTTTCTAGACTTGGACTGAATGCTCACCCGTAGTTCTTTGCACAGGAAATATATTCTCAGTGCCTCGAAAGCCTTAACCTAATTTCTATTTGTTCTTTATGACCGAGAGGAGAGCCAGGTCCTTGGACTCCCAATCATTCAAAAGAAAAATGTAAAATATCTTGCATATTTAATAATTGACTTTGATTCCAGATTCTTATCTTAACTCCTCTCACAGCCAAAGAGGCTTTTTTGACTTTCTCCACTCTTTGTCCTAGATTAAGTGACCCTCTCCTGTACTTGGTCAGCACAGAGTTTTGTCTGTGGGCACAGTGATGCCAGAGTTGAATTGTTTACTTGCCCAAGTTACTCATTACGCCATGCACATGAGCTGCTCCTTTATCTGTAGTCCCAGATGAGCAGAGGGCCAGATACACTACAAATATTTATGGAAATGAAATCCTCCCTCATTAAGCACTTCTCAGCCTTGCCAAATCCCTTTACTTCATCCCCAATAACCCTAGGGAATAGGGAAGACTAAGATTTCTGGATTCACCAAACTGTTTAACAGTTAGGAATGCTACAAGTCCCGCCCAGCTCTGCAAATCTTATTTTGAAGCTGAGCTTCTCCACATATTCAGTAAGGGGACTGAGCTCTTATTCTGTGGTCTCTTTCAGTTCTGACACGGACTTCAAAACCATTTACAGAATAAAAATGCACATTTTGAATCCACGTGAAGTACAGAATTATAGAAGCCCATCTGGATACACTACTTTAGAAGAACCAAGTAGAAGGGAAAATGGGTTGGTAGTTATTAAGTATCAGGGTGACCATGGAGAGATGCTGATTTCCTAGTGTGTTCTCCCCAACACCCCCCTTCTCCACCTCCAGCCATTATTTCATAGTCTTCTATGCAGCCAAAGGCCTCTAATCAACTGTGGCCAGTAGGGAGGGACATTAAAGGACTGTTGTCTTAAAGGAGAGTGACTGACCCTTTCTATGGGCCTGCTGGCTGGACTCCAAGAGCTCGAAGATTCACTGAATCACACTTGGGAGTGTTGAGCGTAGCAGAGAGACAGGACAGAGAGCCTAGTTCTCTGGTACCACCAACTATACCCGCATGAATTTCTAAAGAAGAAATTTCTTGTTTAAACCATCGAGATTTGGGGTTACAGAAAAAGAAACCTACAACTCCACAGTATCCTCAATAACAGATAATATTTTACTATTTCCAAAGTACATGGAGAAAAAAAATATTTTACTATTTTTTTTTTCCTCCATGTACTTCGAAAAACAGTAATTTTGCCGAAGACAGCCACTTAGAAGTTTGCTTGAACTTTTAGTAAAATCATTTATGAAATTTACTACCCAGAACTACCTGAAAACTTCATAGTTTACATTCTACTTTATCCTAAGAAGCTGATGCCCAGAGGCAAATTGGGCAGGGATGTTTGGCAATGCAAATTCTAATCCTATAAACCAGTCATCTGAGTGCTCATAATGAACATAACAAGTCACAATACATTCTCTGATCAGTGGTTCCATTTACACAGGCAAAAAAATTTAATGCTTTATGTAGCTTTTACAATATAGACTGAAGTTCTGAAATAGTAACCTCCTTCCTGGCTTTTCAGGGAGTGGAAGTGATTATGCTTAATGGTATTACCCAGAATGTATCTGGGTGCCATACAATAAAGGCTCCATTATCAGATTGGGCTCCAAGGAGAAAGTGGTCCAGAAGCACATAAAACACTTCTCTACTAGCTCAGTGACAGAGGGAATGCAGATCCCAGACAGGCAGTACTCCATGGGGAGCTCAGGTCAGAGGAATAGAGACCTGCAGCATTGCAAGCAAAGCAAGAGGCCTCAACACACAGAGGAGACTGCAGGGAATAAAGCTTTGGGTATAAACAGCTGATAACCAGCACCTACAAGTTGCACTTTGATCTAATGCAGAAGGAAAACTAAAGTTATTCTCCCGTTTATAAGGGCCAAGAACTCAAAGGAACTTCCAGAGAATACTGAAGAACTATTTTATTGGCCACATGCTGACTTGTGAAGAATAGGTTCAAAACCAGCCTTAAAACCCACTGTACATCCTTAATTCCTAATGCCCCAAATCTGTATCACACACATTTCAATCTATCATTCATGATCTGAGATGGCTCATTCTTGCTTTAGGCACTCATGATGAATGGAGCCTACCTGTTTTAAGGATGAAGCAATGCTGAAGCTATTTCTCTGACCTGATATAGAGGAGTCTCGAGGCTGAGGAAGAGTGAAATCAAGACAAGAGGACCAGAGAGACTGACAAAGAGGCCTTGAAGGCCAGGCAAAGGATTCTAGATTTGATGTGGTTGGCAACAGGGAGCCACAGATCTTGGACTAAAAGAGAAACACAGTCTTATTTTAGGAAGATCATCAGTGTGATAATGGACTAAAGGTAGATCAGGAGAAAACTACCTTAATCTAGGCTGAGATAAGGAAATACTGAACACAACTGGTAGCTGTTGCAAAGGAGAGGCAAGGACAAGTAGGATACTTTTTATAGGAATATAAGGAGCTAAATTTGCTCTGAGTAGTTGAGGACGTGAAGTAAAGCTCATTAAAAAGGAAAATATAGTGAATAAGAAGGCTGAACCCATGATTTACCATCCAAATAAGGACCCTGCTCAGACTGAAATGGGGCATTGCCAATTACCAGGCCAGAACAGCAGATTGCCAGTCTTGGGCAAATCAGGATTTCTGACCATCCTACCAGAAAAGAGCTTTAACTGCCAACATAGAGGAGGACTCAGATTCGCACAATCAATTTGATCTCCAACTCTAGCCCCAAGTTTCTGGAAGTTAAGGACATTAAAATGAAGCCACCATCCAGGGTTAAGAATAAAAAGCTGCTGTTGAGACATTTAGGGGAATAACCAGAGAGGTAAGGTGGAAAATACAAGGCCTCTGAAATTCAATCTATGCTACTGAGTCACTGGATTTCTCAGTTATCTCTTCAATAAGTCACATCCCAATTGGGAACCTCCTTGCTTATAGCATTTCAAGGACCAAATGGCTTTAAAACAACCACTACCACCCCTTTATTTCCTTCAAGTCTTCCATCTCCAGATCCTATGTCCATGAAGGACTAGTGAAGTTGACAAGTTACTAGGGTGGGGGGTGGCAGTGGGGACAACAGGGTTGGGGCTGGGTATGTGGGTATAGCATGAACCCTAAGCAGAATGCACCAGCTGGCTAGTGGGCTGGAACCAGTCCTGCACACATGTACCTATGGTCATGGGAAAGATACTTAGTCCTTGAAGCTGCTCCCCTAAGAGGGGAAATAACCACACAGAGACAGGGGTCTTCAAAATGGGCAGGGCAGAATGAGGAAGGAGTGTGTGAGGTCTTGGCAGGCAGATCAATACCAGTGGGTTCAAGATCTTGGCAGCAGGACATATGCTCTCTCCTCCCCAGCTGAGCTATAGCAGGGCTGGGGGACCAGAAATAGGCAAGGCCTGGAAGAGATTTCTATTCCTCCCTTCTCGGTTCAGAGATTACTTCAATACTTATAGTCTGATCATCCCATACAACATTTATACATTGTCTACTAAGGGTGTGGGGCTATTTTCTTTACTAAGCAAAGACCATCAGCATGGACTTTGTTGGTCACGGTTCTTGGCACAAGGTATTACTTGAAGGAAGGCACACATCCATGGCTACTTTCTGTGCTTTGTAGTGACCATCTAAAATTCCTTCATCTTCCATTTCCTATCCCTTATTAGAAAAGCAGGTAGACATCAGTGACTCCTCACCCTAGATAAGAGCCCCAACTAAACCTTCAGTTTTATCTACATAATCCACACCTTATCCTGAAACTAGCAGTTCCCCAAACAAGGTTAAACCTTCAGTTTTCCTTAAGAGTTCTTTCCCTCTCCCTCCCCCGTATCCAGACAGGGGATAGTGTGAAATAGAGCTTGTCAGGTCACGCCCAGCTGGGTTAGAATCCGATCTCTGCTCATATAGTGACTTTGGGTTAGTTAGCTCTGAACTTGGGTTTTACCCAGTCTGTACCTCATTTAGCTTATCTGGAAAACAGGGATACCCAGAATTACATGAGGTTGTTCAGAAATTTTTAAAACAGTTGATATCAAGTATTGGAAAGTATTAGCTACTTTATTACCCTGTTAACTTAGTGTCAAGAACCATACAATAACTTCCTATTGCATTCAATCCTCACAATTTGAGGAAGGTTCTCCGATTATCTCCATTATCCCAGATAAGGAAACGGAGGGTCAGAGAGGTTACGGAGCTTGCCCCCAGGTAACAGAGCTACTAACAGTGGCAAAGCAGAAATGGAAACCCAGGCAGTTGAACTTCTGGACTTTTAAACGTTACGCTCATTGACTGGCAAGAAGAAGATACTGTAGTTCTTAAAATCATACCCACTTTGATTTTACACCATCTCCAGAATTTGTTTCGTGGTCTTAGAGTATACGCACACATGCGCACAGATTTCAGGTGATGCACAAGATCCTTGTTTTTTTGCTTCAGATATAATCACAGAACGAATAGTCTGCTTCCAGGAATTCATGGCAAGGGTGGGGGGGGGGGGGGGAAGGCAGTGTTGCTTGTGTAGGAATCCCACTGACTGGTGTTAAAGACAGAAATGTTCGACTATGGATTTGTAATCCCTGAAGTCTTCTGACAGTATCCATCAATACCATTTGAAATTTGTGTACTTGGCTTCATTCTTTTTCTACGTATTAAGATTTCTCTTGTAAATATGTAATACAGCTCTCTAAAAAGGTATTAACTTTTGTCAAGTTTTCCTGGTCTAATTCCTCCCCCACCCCCAGATGATTTAATTTGCCACTTACTAAGCATTATACAATTGGCATTACACAACTGTTAATAGTTTATGTAGAAAGAGGACTGAGCTCATTAGCTGCACTCAGGAAGCATGCTGGTCTGCCTGGAGTGTTCTGTTTTATTCAGGTAGAGAGTCCCACAAATGATAATTGCTTATTAGATTCAACCAAGACATACAAAAGTGATTTACTAACATTCAAGAAATAGGGGTGCTCCAGGGGTGCCTAGGTAGCACAGTTGGTTAAGCATCTGACCCTTGATCTCAGCTCAGGTCATGATCTCACAATTTGGGAGTTCGAGCCCCTCATAGGGGCTTAACTATTCCACCAGGTCATCCATCAGGTTTTTAGTGTTTAAAAAAAAAGTATTGCGAGAGGGAGGGAGAATCCAAGCAGGACGCGAGGCTCAATTTCATGACAGTGAGACCCTGACTGGGTCAAGAGACCCTTAACAGACTGGCCACCCAGGTGCACCTTCATCAGGTTTTTATTTGCAGAAGAGCTAGACTTGCACAAAGTAGTTCCTGAGTAAATAAAGCAAAATAATCCCAAACCAAAGTGGCATTTCTGTCTTTGGTAAGGAGAGAATGAGAATAAAGCAAAGTTAAAACCCATTTTTGATGGAAGTGTTCTGAGACACTCCTGGTTTTACAGCAACTCTAGGCTTCCACAGTGATGGACAAGGCTACTTTCAGTTTTGAGTGTTTCAGCTTTTTCCTCCAACTTTCAGACATTTGGTAATTTATACATTTGGGACTTACATAGCAGCCAAAGGGAAAACAGCAACTGAGGCTTTCAATGCAGAACAGACAAGGTAGTTCAGCTTCCTCCAGAAAGGTTCCAGTGGTAGCAAACCCTAAAGCCAAGTCTCCACTATTGGCCTCATTTCCTCTAAGCGGCACTTAGGGAAGAGCACACACCTGCTCCTCTGAACCAGGTCTGGGAACTTGGTCAACACCACATAACTGAGATAATGAAGAACAGGGCCACAGCTGAATGGAGGAGCAATCCTAGGTCACACGGGCCCCGAGATAGATTATCATCTGGTCTGACGCCAGCCAGGAGAGTCGGTAAATTCTACAGCCGGGCCTGCACCACCAGTCATTAAACATGGTTCCCTTGCCCAAATCTCCAAGGGCAATGACATTACAGAATGTAAAGCCTGTACCATGTGTCTAGGAGTCTGGAAAGCAGCCTTCAGATGTTCATGCCTTTCTGTGCCTCCCGGGAACACCCTGGTGTAAAAACTGGGGATTGAGTTATCTATAGCCCTTATCTCAGCCAATGCCTCCACCCCCAGCCTACACCCCCTAAAATGGAGGGCAGCTTTTCTGAACTTTCCTCTGCAAGCACTGTATTCAAGAGACACAGTGAAGGCAGTGCTTAGATTCTTTGAGCAAGGGAAACATTTGCTTTCTCAGGGTCATACTTCTGAACTCTTCTTTACACCATTCCTGTTAACAACAACTTTGCCTTAAGATCCCAGGCACTACCTGGTCCTAGTCCACATCTAGGTGAAAAACTTTCCTCAACTGGTAGTTATTGTAAGATTGGGTCAAAAGATCCAAGACCTGGTTTTCCTCCTCTGTAAAATGCAATTGAACTAGGTGAGCCATCGAAGGTTCATTCCTGCTTTAAAAATGCAGCAATGCCCTAACTTCCAGATTCAAAGAACCACCCCCCTGCAAATAGGAGCAAAGCGCTTGCCGCATATTCCACAGCAAGCTTTCAGAATAAAGTGCATAGTCACACTGCTTTATACGCAGCCCTGGGCCTCCTTATGAGAGGCAAACATGAAGTACCCTAACCTGTGTGGGGGTGGGGAGGTACCTCATTGTTTTCCCCGTTTAAATTCCTCCCTTGAGAAAAATACAATAGCTTCACAATTGGCTACTTTTATTCTGCTTATTTTGAGTTGGCTCATTTGCATTGTTCAGATTTGAAGATCTAGTAACTACTCCGTAGGTTAGCAAGTACGCCCGCACACTCTCGCGCACCGTTCTCAATCACTATGGAGTTTCAACCACTCCTGTGTACAATTCTGAAGAAGTCTTCATTTTCAGGTCATAGTTCACATGAAACAACAGCATCTTTACTACGGAGCATCAACCAAGGCAAACACCGCAAATACTGGCCGTGGCTCCTCCAAGGACAGAATCTCATCCAACTGCGGGCCACAGGCTGGCACACTATCAGAAGTATGAAAAGCTACAGTTGGGACCGTCACGTTCTCTCAGTGAGCTAAACCCAAGAGCCGGGAGCTGCACGCATATTTTACGTTAGGTGACCAGGAAAGTGTACAGATTCACACAGAAACCACAGACGTGGGGAAAAAAGTGAGGCATGTTCAGGAGCAAATCAGCCCCCTCCTCCAACTAAAAGCCATATAGGGAATGAAAGTCGCTCCACTCACCCAGCGTAGCGGTTGCTATAAAGGTGGCTGTGCCCTGGTTGCAGAATCTTCAAAAAGAGCAGGGAGAGAGGCAGAAAAGCAGCTGTCCGGCTCCTAGGCTTCCGGAGGAACGTCATGGTGTTACAAGGAGAGGAGCTGAAAGTTACTTACAGCAGTCACCCGAGGCTGGAAGGAGCTCACAGTGCCGCCCCCCCCCCCCCCGCCATGGGCAAATGCTCTCTGGGAAGGGGTGGGGGGAGAGAGCTAAGAGTAAAATGTGACACTTCTTTCCAGCCACAGGGGTGAAAAAAAGTCTAAGCAGCCGAGGAAGGGAAGTTGCTATTAAGACTTGGTCTTGGGACGAGAAGCAGCAGCACGCACTGCCCAGCAGCTGAGCCTGATCCTCAATTAGGCTCCCCTAGAAGGGGCTGGGCCTCCCCTGTGCTGACTCATGGCTGGGGTTCCCCGGGTGCTGCATCCTTTGAGTAACTCCTCTCTAGGTTTTTATTTGTCTCTTGCTTGACAGCTTTAGGCCCCTGGCTTTTCTTGGACCTTTCCCTTTCTATTACCTTCCACAGCGCAGGACCCTCCTCTGAATGCAAATGATTTGCCCCAGTTTGAGCTAAACACGTAGGCATACGTAGAACATTCCAGGCTTAAGGTTTTGATCTACCATAACAAATTTCTACATGGATTCCACATACTGAAATGCCTGGTGAAGAGCCCTAACGAGTTCGTGCCCAAGGGTAAGCCCAGCCCCTGCACCTGAACAGACAGCCTGGTCCCGGCTCCTACCTGTATGAAGAGGCAGCCGCTTCGCTGGGCTTCCGGAAGCTCTTCCTACCCACTCCCTGTCAGCAGCGCCCAGACCCGCCGCGATTTCAGAGGTTCTTATAGGGAACAGGAGGCTTCCACGTGCTTTACTACCTTCTCTCACATTTGGAATCATTTAGGAAGCCAGACCATTTAAATCAGAACTCCTGGGGGGTGGGATCAGTAATTTAAAAGCCTCCTCAGGTGATTGCAGTGTTCAACCACCACGTTGGTCTAGAGCGGAGCTTCTCAAACTTTAACAGGCATAGAAATCAAATCACCTGTGGATTGTTAAACTGCAGCCTCTGATGCAGTAGTTTGGGCCTGGGGCCTGAGATTCTGCATTTCTAACAAGCTTTCAGGTGATGCTCATGCTGCTGATGTTTCCACCACATTTTGAGCAGAGCTGTACTTGAGAATGAGGTCTGCTTTTTCTCCTCTCTCTCAAAACTAGGTGGGAATAAAAACCTTTGATGATGAAAAAGGCATTTCTTTTTTTTATCCACTTGCTCCTACCCAGATATACCAGAAAACCCATCTGGGGGCATGTACTTTGCTCTAGTAAATAAGAACGGCGTTATCTAGAGTGACTCCTGTTATTCCCCATGCCAAGGCCCTGTACTACTCTGGAAGAGAGTGGGAATCAGTGTCTCTCTACACACTCACTCAAACACTTTCCAAATTTCCTGAAGAGTCATAGCCAAGGATTCTGTACCCTCTAATATTATAGCCAGAACACTGTTTAGAAGAGAACGTACCCAATCTTTCCCCATGGTCTCTACATGGGGAGTTGAACCAAACTCACAGGAGTTTGGTTTATAACACAGCTGAAATGATTTTCAGTTAAAATGATTCTCTAAGGCTTTCTTAACTACCCCAGGATTAGTTTAATCTCTTCTCTGTGACCCCCTAATACCTGTATGTTTTCTACTGTAGGGTATAGTACATTGAATTGAAGTATTTGCCTCGTTCTCTCTCGAGGCTGCCTTCTCCTTGAGTGTAGAACGGTACCCCTTTCATCTTTGTACGCACTTCCTTCTATCTCCTAGAGAGAACACAATGTTTGCTGAAGCAATGATCAGCAATGTTTGTTGAGTGAATGATGAACCTGAGAAGGGATTCATTCAACATTTACTCTGTGACTTCTGTATCCACACAGAGGAAAGGATGGAGGCTCTTGAGGAGTGCATGGTCCCAGGTCTCCTGGTTTTGTTTCTTGTTTGTTTATGTTGTTGTTTCCTTCCCTCGTGACTTTCTGGCCCAATGCTCTGGTCTTTGTAAAGTGGTCAGGCTGTTCTGCAAGGTTCATGGTGATGCTTCCTGGGGCCATTGTGACAAGGTCAAGAAAGCCTGTGTAACTATGAATGAACTGTGGAAATAAGAGGTTATTTTGTAAATAAAACACTTCATTCCTTTGCATTTCATTATGTCAGAACAATGTATAAATCTGTCATATTATATCACAACATTAAACTAGGAATGTTCGGTCTCTGACTGGGGATTAAGCTCATCCTCAAATCATTCTGAAGGATTCAATCCAGTGAGCACGTTCAGCAAAGACTCTGCAGACTCTGAGACCAGGGTAATCATTTCCTGGACCATCAAAAATGCAAGAGACCCTGGAGACATCCTGTGGCCTTCCTAAAAATTTCAGATCAAAGAGAAATTCTCAAACAATAGAAGTCATTCCTAGCAATCTTCCTCTGGTTTTCTAAGGACCAGGTTATCTGATCAAACTTCTCCTGGATTAGATAAGCTCCCATAAAATGAGTGATAAATGGAGTCCATTTAGCAAGTGGGAGGGGAAGAGAATGGCTTTACAGATAGATTCAAAGATAAAAGTCCCATTTTTTAGGCACTGAGAGGGAGTGAATTATTAAACCAGTTAGAGATTTGGACATGGAAAGATGAGAATTTCTATTTATTGACTATGCCTTTGTCATATTTTAGTGGAAGAGTGAAATGTTTTAAAAAGAAATACTACCCTACAGAGAAGCAAAAGGAAACTACAGTTGGAAAAGAAAATGTCATTCTTGATTTGGGTGCATTGTTGTCCATGATTAGTAAGTTTTTTTTATTGAAGTGTAGTTAGCACACAATATTATTTTAGTTTCATATGTATAACATAGTGATTCAACATCTATATATATTATGAAATAGTGACCACAATTAGTCCAGTTACCATCTGTCACCACAGAAACCTAATACGACATTGACTATATCCCCTATGCTGTACATTATTATTGCTGTGGCTTATTTATTTTATAACTAGAAGTTTATACCTCTTGGTCCCCTTCACCTATTCACCCCCCTCCCTCCACCTCCAAATCTTCCTCTCCTCTGGAAACCATCATTCTGTTTTGTTTATCTGAGTCTGGTTTTGTTTTGTTGTTTAAATTCCACACATAAGTGAAATCATACAGTATTTGTCTTTCTTGGTCTGACTTATTTCACTAAGCATAATACCCTTTAGGTTCATCCATGTTGTCATAAATGGCGAGATTTCATTCTTTTTTTATGGTTATTACTGTTGTATATATATATGTATGTATATACCACATCTTCTTTATCCATTCATCTATTGACAGACACTTTGGTTTTTTCTGTGTCTTGACTGTTGTAATTAATGTTGCATTGAACATGGGAGTGCATATATCTTTTCAAGTTAGTGTTTTCATTTTCTTTTTTTTCTTTATTAAGTTTTTAATTTAAATTCTAGTTAGTTAACATACAGTGTTCTATTAATGGTATATTAGGGGCATAATACAGTGATTCAATAATTCTATACATAGTGCTCATCATGATAAGTGTACTCTTTAATCCCCATCACCTGTTTCAAACATCCTCCTACCCACCTCTGCTCTGGTAACCATTAGTTTGTTCTCTACAGTTAAGAGTCTATTTCTCGGTGTGTCTTTCTCCCCCCCCCCCCCCCGCCCCCCGTTACTTGTTTGTTTTGTTTCTAAAATTCCACATACAAGTGAAATCATATGGTATTTGTCTTTCTCTGACTGACTTATTTCACTTAGCACCATATTCTCTGGCTCCATCCGTGTTGTTGCAAATGTTAAGATTTAATTCCTTTTTATGACTGAGTAATATTCCATTTTGTATATATACCACATCTTCTTTATCCATTCATGTATCAGTGGACACTTGGGCTGCTTCCATGGTTTGGTTATTAAAAATAATGCTGCAATAAACATAGGGGTGCATGTATCCCTTTGAATTAGTGTTTTTGTATTTTTTAGGTATATACCCATTTGTGCAATTACTAGATCATAGAGTAATTCTATTTTTAGCTTTTTGAAGAACCCCCATACTGTTTTCCATAGTGACTGTGCCTATTTACATTCCCACCAACAGTAAGAGGGTCCCTTCTCTCCACAATCTGGCCAACACTTGTTATTTCTTGTTTTTCTGATGATAGCCATTCTGACAGGTATAAGGTAATATCTTATTGTGGCTTTATTTTGCATTTTCCTGATGGTTAATGATATTGAGCATCTTTTCATGTGCCTGTTCATGTGCCTGTTGGCCATCTGTGTCTTCTTTGGAGAATTGTCTATTCACATCTCCTGCCCATTGCTGATTACATAACGTTAATGCCCTTTTTCAATCTGAATTCTATGATGTTGTAGGGAAAGATTTTGGAAAACATTTTCTTAAATATATGAATGAAAGCCCTGAAAATTTATTTTGGTAAAGATAAATGGAGGAGAAGTTAAATGGGTATGGTTAGGCAACCCCCCAATTACCTCAGTTGGTTTTGTGCTCATTCCTCAATGTCTTATTAACACAGACCTGTTGCTTGTCAGGCATCTTTTATGGCCTTTTGCTATTGTTCCAACACATGAGGAATTGGCACATGTGATGTTAAGTTACTGCCGTATGCAGTCTTGGCAATTCTGTGAAGAATGTTGTGAAGCTTCCTTTAACAATGCATCACTAATGACTCCCACCCAACTCTCTTATTCAACACCATCAGCCATCCCTTCTTGCCTCTACATCTTTAATCTTTCTCTTGTCAACTATCCATATTTCTCCTATCTTTAAATGCAACCTACCTTTCTTCTATTTCCAGACTTCTCAAAAGCACACTCTTGAATTCTGACAATATGCTTTCCATCCCTACTTATGATGCTTATTATTATTATGCTTATTAGTATGCTTTCCATCCTGAACACTTATGAAACTTTCTCTTAAAGATCCATGGTTATTTCTAAGTGGGAAACCCTTTGTTGTCATTCTGCATTTGTAGGTTTCTAAGGCTATTTATCACCACCACCACCACCACGCCCCTGCCCCATTTGAAACTCTTCTTTTTTGTGACTGGGGACATTGTCTCCTCTATTCCTCTCTTTCTTAGAGTCCCTCTCCTATTTTTTAACTGCTTACAAAGTTGACATTCACAGGGGTGTTGGCCCTCTCTCTTCTTGATGTGCTGTGGACAGAAATGGCTGGAATAGTTTTGTGGATGAGACTGACTTGATGTGGGTCTGGAAGGGGAGGAAGGGTTTGGCTGTATTGAGATAGGAAAGCTGGAGAGAGGTGGCCATTATTATCAAGGAAACATCATAAACAAATACAAAGGATGTGGTCCTTGAGGTTGTGAAAGTTGGTGCTGGTGGAAGAGCTAGGTAGATAAATAAATACAGAGTTACACTTGGTGGTTGAATTAATTATATGCAAACAAATCACAGATTCTGTGACAGAAAGTTAAGGGGGAGTAGATTACATATGCAGGGTGTTCTGAGGAAGTGGGCCTTCAAAGCAAATATGAAGAGCCGGCCATAGCAAGAAAAGGGTGGTGGTGGGAGTGAGGGTGAAGACGAGACCATTGCTGGTAGAGGGAATAGCATAGGCAAAGAAGTCCTGTTCAGAATTTACAGTCCTTTCTCCAGTCAAGACAGGATAAAGAGCAGCATTCAGGGTCCTAAGTTTGGCCTTCAAGGCCCTTGAAAACATTTTCATTTTTATCTTCTTCAATATTTTCTGAATACTCTGTATCTTTTCCTTCCTCTGGGTTGGCTTACATTTATTTGATAATAATAGCCATCTCTCTCCAGCCTTCATGTCTTCTATCCAGCCAAATCCTTCCATTCCTTCTAGGTACAGTTCAAGCCAGTCTCATTTATTGAAACTGTTCCAAGACGATTTCTGTCCACAGTGCTCACCTTCTAAGCACTGATATAGTCATTCATGTACACCCTTATGTTCTGGTGTATATAGACACTTAATTCAGTATTACCATTTATTATAAACTGCTTGAGGGGAGGCACTCTATTGTGTACATCTTCATGTTCCACAGTGCCTGGAGTTCTGCTGGATCCATAGTTGACATCCATTAACAACCAAGTTGTTGGCTTACCTTTCAGCTTAGACCTCCTGGGACCTTTCAACTGTTAAGGGGAGCCCTTGTCTAGAACCCCAGAATGCACCCTTATCCTTGGCTAGCTCTCTCACAAAAAGAGTCTTGCTCACTAGGATGAAAGAGCAATTTGAAGCAAGTGTTATTGATGCACAAACCTATTATTATATTTTTAAGCACTTGTAATTATGTTACAAAGATGTTTTATAGAATTTATGGAGCAAAGCCAAAGTATTCTAATGCAGGAAGGTGGGAACAAGTTCTGTCTGCTGAGTCCAAGCAGCCAAAGAGACTTCCCATCTTCTCCCTCTCTTTGCCTTTTCTTTCTCTCCCTCCTTCCCTCCTCTTCTCCCTCCTGGCTCCCCTTCCTTCCTGAGACCTGTCTCCAAGGTTCTTATGAAGAGAGACGGTAGGGAAAACATAGTAGATAAAAATACTTTAAAGATTACTACTTCAAATGACAGAGAAAGGATGTTTGTGTTATACTGTTTGTAACATTAAGTGCTTTAATGAAAATTAAGAAATTTGAGATGGATGGAGCATAAAATAGAGATTAAGAAAGTTTGATTAGAATAAAGTCTAAAGCAGGGCACCAGGGTAGCTCAGTCTGTTAAGAGTCTGACTCTTGGTTTCAGCTCAGGTTATGATCTCATGGTTCGTGAGATCAAGTTCCACATGGAGCCCCATGTCGGGCTCTGTGCTAACACCATGGAGTCTGCTGGGTATTCTTCCTCTCTCTCTCTCTCTCTCTCTCTCTCTCTCTCTCTCTCTCCCCTCCCTTTTTCTGTCCCTACCCCGCTTGCACATGCATGCACACACACTCTCTCAAAATAAATAAACTTGAAAAAAGGATAAAAGTCTAAAGCAACAGTAAAGCAAATGATTGAAGAGCTACTCTTTTATCCATTTGCCTAGGGCAACAGTTGAACAAAAGACAAAAACAAATAAGAATGGAAAAGTAATGACAGAAAAGACTCAAATATAAACAAGACTTTTACAAAAAAGATGAGGTAGAGGGGAAATTTCAGATGTAACAAAGATCAAGAGAGTAGGTCATGGAATCTGGCCTGAGAAAGAAAAGCCGGGAGGAATGAGGGAAGTCAGGCAGGCAGTAATGCTTTGTGGTCAGACCACTGGACACTCAGGCAGAGGGAGAAGAATGTTTCCCTGGTGCTGAAGGACAGAAAGAGTAAATAGAAAAATAAAGGAGCTCTATTCCAATTAGCTTAGAGATAAATGTATACTTTGAATATCTCTAAAATTCCAAGAAAATATGGTATTTGAGCTAATAATACTTTTAGTGTGCTACAGCTTTTTTTTTAAAAAGCACTCTTGCAGAAACTCAGAAACATTTTAAGAATCCATGTTCACATAATTAAGGTAAAACTTTGGCAAATAGGACTGAGTAATTTTGGTATGATAACAGCAATATTTACCAATGTTGAATATAATATAAAAGTGCATTTTTAAAATTCTATTTGGGCATGCTTTATCTAAACTTATAAAGGTATACTGATTGTGTATAAAAATGTGAATCTGTGTATGTAAAATTCATTAATATTCAAAACACTAAATTGAAACTATTTCAATAGGAATCATGTTTTCAAGTATGCCAGCTTGACGATAATTTCTAAGATCTTTAGGGAACTTAATAATAAAAAGACAAATAACAACTTGAAAAATGGGCAAAGGAAGAGGTTAGAGTGGGAGAGAGCCAAAGCATAAGAGACTGTTAAAAACTGAGAACAAACTGAGGGTTGATGGGGGGTGGGAGGGAGGGCAGGGTGGGTGATGGGTATTGAGGAGGGCACCTTTTGGGATGAGCACTGGGTGTTGTATGGAAACCAATTTGACAGTAAATTTCATATATTAAAAAATAAAAAATAAAAAATAAAAAAAGAAAAATGGGCAAAGGATCTGAATAAACATTTCTTTAAGGAATATATACAAATGACCAGGAAGTACATGAAAAAGATGCTCAACCTCATTAGTCACTAGGGAATTGAAATTAAAAACCACAATGAAATACCACTTCACACACACTGAGATGGCTGTAATCAAAGACAATAATGAGTGTTGGTGAGAATGTAGAAAAATAGGAACCCTCAGACATTGCTTGCATGAATACAAAATAATTCAGCTGCTCTGGAAACTGTTTTGTAGTTCTTCAAAAATTAAATGTAGAGTTACCATATGAGCCAGAAATTTCAGCCGCTAGGTTCCACTTAAGAAAATTCAACCGTATGTTCATATCAAAACTTGTACACAGATGTTTATAGAGGCATTATTCATAATAGCCCCGAAGTAGGAACAACCCATATACTCACCAACTGATGGAGACATAAACATATTGTGGTATATTCATACAATGGAATATTATTTGATCATAAAAAGGGAGAAAATTTTGATACATACTGCCAAAAACAAAAGGCCACATGTTGTAGGACTCCATTTATATGAAATGTACAGAGTAGGTAAAAGCAAATAGACATACAGGTAGTATATTAGCAGTTGTCAAGAGTGGGGGAAAGGGGAAAATGGGAAGTTACTGCTAATGGGTATGGGGTTTTCTTTTGAGAGTGATGAAAATATTCTGGAATTGGGTCATGGTGATGGTTGCACAATCTTGTGAATATACGAAAAGCCACTGAAATGTACGTGTTAACATGGGGAATTTTATGGTATGTAAATTATACCTCAATTAAAAAAAAAAGATCTTTAGGGAACTTGAAACTTTAGACTGAAGTGAGCTAATCCTGGATAGCTAAATCATTTTTAAGTAAGAACACAGGAACATTGATGACTAAGCATACTTTTGTTTATATGCTTTTGCTTTTAATATGCTACAGATATGCTAGATCTTTAGTAAAGTTTTGCGACTTTCAGAAGGCATATTAGGCTGTAGGAAGTATGTGTCTATAGAAAGCTGTGTTACATGTACTTATGAGTTCTGCTTGTGGGCTAAAATGCTAAAATGTGACAGACTGGTGTCCATTATCCATACCCAAATTTTCTCTGTGAAATAGACTTTAGTTACTTTGGTTAAAACTTATCATTAATATTGTTGCTTGAGACTACTAGGAGCAATAGTGACAGAAAATATGACTACATATGAACTTCTATTTCCAAGGAAAATAATAGTATTTTTCCTAACACAGTACTTCTCTGTCCCCCCCCCCCTTTTTTTTTCCTGTTTTTGTTCTTCAGACCCATTTATACCCTTATACCTTATCAAGGACTCCAAAGAGTGTTTATGTGGGTTATGTCTACTGATTTTTAAATGTATTGGAAACTGAGATCTTTTAAAATGCTCTTTTATTGGTTCATTTGAAGGTAGTAATGATGAAAGTCTTGTATGTTGTTTCTTATGAAATTAGTTCTTACGGTCTTACAATATTTATCCTAAAGGCCCAGTATGTTCCAGAATACTTGAGGGCACAATGAAAGGCCAAAGCTTGGAATGTAAATTTTATTTGCCTTGGTTTATAATACCCGAGTCTGAAAAGCTATGGAATGTTTTAATAGCTTGGCAAAGTTTGCTCAGTGTTGATGGGATTGCTTCCTTGATTTACTGTTTATTGCTTTCATTATAATATGAAGGGTTAATCTTTCTGTGTTATTTGCCTACATAACAAAGATTGTCTTATCAGTAACTTTCTGTGCTTTATGTTGTCTTTATTACATCCTGTATTACTTTTTAAAAAAACAGTTAAAAAAAGAGAAGAACAAAGAAGCTTCACTTCTGAAAAAGCTAACATTTTTACAATTATGCTACCTTCTATGTGTATTTTAAAATTCTTTTGTCTCTTCAATTAAATAGGTAGCAAGTTTTATTTTATAGGCACCCATGGTCTTATCTTAAGTCTAAATCTCCTCCAAAAATATTTATTTTTGCCTTCCCCAAATCAAGCTCTCAGTATAGGAAGAAAAATAACATAAAATTTACAGGATAGTTTTTGTACCTAGAACTATATTTGTGATTTCCCAGAGGGTCCCTGCAAAATCACAAAGATTTATTCCTTCATCTTGGAAAGTACTAGAAATAATTAGGCTTAAAAAAAATCCATGTTCCTATTGAGAAGAGCTGTCAATTGAAAAGAGACGTTTATCCTTCCCCTAGGTAAAATTTTTATAAGTGAAATATTATTAATATAAATATTTCAGAAATTTCAACCTGTATATGAAGTTCCTAGGGATTTGTCAATGCTCTTGCTGTCCACGACATGATTCTACTTGGTGCTATTTTGCCTTATGATATTAGGCATCAAACTAAATACTAAACTGTTATTAGTCATAAATTTCAGTTATTATTTAAAATGCTTATTGGCCACAAACTTCTTCATTTGGATCTAATATCTTCTAGGCCAGTGACTTTCAGTTGAGGATGTACATCAGACGGTTCCATGAGGTTTTATAAAAATATGGATGTCTATACTCTACACCATACTTATTAGATCTCTTTACTGGATAATCTTGGGATATTCTTAGCATACTATTTGCACATTGTTGGTATGTTATGTGTATTATGTCTCAGGATTATTGTATCACAAAAGTATTTCCTCTGTATATTCATTTAATTTTATAAATCAGATATAACATCCACTGACTTCTTTGCAAATATGCTTACTCATTCACTGAAGTGTTTTGAAAGGACTCTCTGATCTTGTTTTTCATGCCATGTATTCAGCCAAATTTGCTTGTCAGTTGCACTGTTCTTGTTATGAACTTTCATCAGACCTTTCACATTTGGAAATGATCAGCAATAAATTAACCACAACTATTTTAATTTCTGTATCTACAGATAGTTTTTGTTTTACTCCGACGCTTTTTTTTTTTTTTTTTTTTTTTTTTGCTGTAGGGATGACAGTTTGAAAAGTCATCAGTAATGGCAGAAAAGAGAGTTTGATCCTTCTTCCTCCTTCAGATCAGGACAGAACCTTTCTCCCAGCTTCGGCCATAACCACCCGTCCCTGTCAGTTCCAGGAACACTCCCTTTTCCTTTCTCCTGCCCCAAAGTTTTCCAGTTAACTGGCCTTCTTATGCCTCTTCACTCTTGTCTGGGGACTCTTTTTTTGCATGTTTCTCTCCTTTCTTATTTCTCCTATTCACAATGATTCTTTATTCTTTTATCTACCCCTTCTCTCTGATCAGGGATCTCTCTTTTTCCAGGTTTTTCTTTCTTTTACAATTGCCGCTGCAACTCCTAATCTTTGACCCCCCCTAAGTTGGAACCCTCCTACCTAGTCAGGGCACTCACATCTGATTTCCCTCCCGATTGTGTCCACATTTCCTTCTTTGTGAGCTTCTTATTGCATCATAAGCAAACTTTCGTTTTTCCAGAATGCATTTCTAACTCCATTTACCTGCTTGCTAGAGCAGAAAACTTACTCACAAAATTTTATTGAACTATTTCTGAGTTGCTCTGAAGACATGGGATTCCCAAATTGAAAATCAATCCAGTGCTTCCCTAAGTGCTTTAAGTGCTTTTCTGAATTAAAGGAAAGCATCAAATATCCAACCAGAATTTCAACACAAAAGTTAACAGCTGCTGTATAAAGAATCTCAGAAATTCTCTTGTTTTCTGACTTAGGTCTTTTTTATTGATCTTTATTTGAAACGTGCAACTTGGCATTAAACTCACAGCTGCAAGATTTCTAAGAGAGAAAAAATAGTCTGGATAGGGTTACATCAGCTACAGAAGAAATAAAACCTATCTGTGATCTTAATTCTTCAGGCAGTCTGAAGTGGTGGTAGGAACTGTTTTCAGAGCTGCTTGGAAAGTGTCACTGCAAATTGTCACTGGGGCTGAGGGTGACTCATCACTGGCTCTTTTTCAGTCTGTGCATTCTGGCTTTGCCCACCATTCAGAAGCATTAATCTCTCATAGAGACTTTTTTTTTTTTTTTTGCCTTTGTTCAACAGTTGCTGAGCAGAGCTAAAGATCTACTTAATTTGGGTAGAAGGACCAAAAGTTTTGGTGTGCCAAGTGAGGAAAAACTGATGTAATTATACTTGCCAAGGCAGCCCTTGGATCATGAATAATCAATTTACAATTATTCTGCCTCCATAATTTGTCAATTGTACAGTAATTTCTACTCCCTTTCCCCCAAACCCTGTCCTTTCCCACAAGCTTCCTCAACTTAATTTGTCCCCAAAACCTTTTTTTTTTTTTTTGCTGGCATTGTTCTAAACTAGTGTCTCCTAAACTTTGCTGTACGTGAGATTCAGCTGGGGAGCTTTAAAAAAATCCAAATCAGGGGTGCCTGGGTGGCTCAGTTGGTTAAGTATCCGACTTCAGCTCAGGTCATGATCCTGCAGCTTGTAAGTTCGAGCCCCACATCGGGCTTTGTGCTGACAGCTCAGAGCCTAGAGCCTGCTTTTGGATTCTGTATCTCCCTCTTTCTCTGTCCCTCCCCCACTCTCTCTCTCTCTCTCAAAAATAAATAAACATTAAAAAATTTATTTAAAAAATCCTAATCAGAATGGGGTTTTCTTTTTGGGGGGTGGGGCTAGGTATCACTATTTTAAAAGATTCTCAGGTGATTCATTCCAAAATGCAGCAAAGTTTGGAAACCATTGTTCTAAGTGATATATCTATATCAACTCACCATCTTGACCATTACTACTCTGAGTTGTGAGACTAACCTAGATCACATGGGGTGGTCAATCCAGTACTTGATGTTCATCTCACATGTCACATTTGATAATTCTTCATCCTTAAAATATTTACTCTTTCACTCGTCTTCCAGGAAACTCCAGTTGCACTGTTGTTTTCTCTTAGCTCTTGTTTAGAAATTCCCTTCTTTTTTTCTTGTCCTCCTAACAAGGATGTGCTCCAGAATTCATTCCTTGATCATTTCTTGTTTATTTTACACTTATTCCCCTTAAAGACCTCATCCAGTCTTGTGGCTGAAAACACTATCTATATGCTGACAGTTCCTATATTCCCATATTAATATTTCTAGCTCTGAATTTTCCCCTGAATTCCAAATTCCTAAATACAACTCTCCATTCAGATCTCTACTTTGATGTTCAATAGTCATGACAATATTGACTGAAAACCAGAATATATGGTTCTATTCTAACCACTCCTCTAAAACTATTCCTTCTAATAGAAGTTTCCATTTGAGTTGATGACAATTCCACTGTTTGAGCTGATCAGACTGAAAAGAAATAATCCCTGGATCACTCTTTCTCTGAGCACACTGAATCTGTCAGAAGATTCTGTTGGATTTCTTCAAAGTATCTCCAGAATCCAACCACTTCTGGCCACTCCCACTGCCTGGTGTGAGCTGGCACCATCTGTCCCCTAGCACCTTCCCCAAGCACTTTCTGTCCCCTAGACCACTCCAAGCACCTTCTCACTGGTCTTCTTGCATCTATCATGCCTCCTTGTATCTCTTTTCAATACAGCCACTGGAATGGTCCTTGAAACACACAAGTTCAACTGTGTCACTACTCTGCATATTTCTCCATTTAACTTATGGTAAAACCCAAGAGTCTCATGGTAGCCTTCAAGGCTAGGTGATTTAGTTCTTAGTCACCTCTCTGATCTCATCTCCAACTACTCCTCACGTTGCTCACTATGCACCAGTATGGTTGGCTAAATAATAGCCCCCAAATATGTCCATGTCTGAATCATATATATATATGACTTTGCAGATAGGATTAAATTAAAGATTTTGAGATGAGGAGATCATCCTGGATTATCTGGGCAGGCTTAATGTAATCACAAGATTCCTTATAAGAGGGAGGTAGGAAAGTCAGATTGAATAAATGGAGATGAGATAGTAGAAGAAGTTGTAATATGACTTGGGAAAGTTACTAATTCACCAAACCTCAGTTTTATCATCCTCAACATTGTGAATATAATACCCACCTCGCAGAGTCATTCTAAAAATAAATTTAGAAAAACCTTACATATTTGCCTTTCGAACTGATATGAAAAATTTTCTATTTACATTTCATAAATTTCATCTTACTTATTTTGGACCCAGTTTTTCACCAGTCTGGGAAAAAAAGGCAAAAATCTATTAAAGTATTTATAATTTAATGAATTAATCACGCAATTGAGATTTATGTGCCTTCTTGGTGTCCTTTCGCCATCACTACAGGAAAGAACTAGACCAGATACAAAACCCTTAAAAGCTCTAAGTGGATTCTTACTCATATTTAACATTATTCAACCACCTGTGAATTCACCTACATTAAGCATGCAAATATGCCCTTGGCTAATGGATTTTTTTGAGAAGCTTTTAAACTGCATTGCTAAAATCCTGGTACTTGATACCTGTGACAACTCTTTAACTGCTAGTTGGGCCATTCTTTCCCTTTAGTGAACCCATTTGGATTCTATTGATCCCTGACCACCTCTTTGTTTGCTAAGTATTGGAAAGCTATAAATCATTTTAGGATTTTGCTAGGTATAGTTTATTTGTTGTAGGGGGCACCTGGGTGGCTTAGTCAGTTAAACACCTCACTCTTGATCACGGCTCAGGGCATAATCTCATGGTTTGTGAGTTCGAGCGCCACATAGGGAGTGGCAATGTGGAGTCTGCTTGGGAATCTCTGTCCCTCTCATGCGCACTCTTCTCTCTCTTTCAAAATAAATACATAAACCTCAAGTGTATTCGTTGGTAGTTTCTTGGGCTTATCTTCTGGAAAAGAGAGGCATTTTTTCCCCTCAAGTCTTAAGATTTTTCTCAATTTCTCTATGATTTCTCAGTAGTTATATATTTGGATCCTTGACTGTACCTGCATATTCCTTTTGTATCCTGAGATATAACTTGGTCTGAAAGTATGGTCATATTTATTGTGACCAAGTACTCTTCTACTCTTCTCTATATCTTGGGATTCATTTCCCTCTTAACTACACTTGTCCTATCTGCACAGTTGGAAGATCATTCACCCCAATGGACGAGGCAGAAATTAACATTGCCAGATAATTTTGTACCCCCAATTTTTAAGGATCAGTTTTCAATAAAGAACTTGGAGTATTGTTTTCTAAAATGACTTCAAGATTTAATTTCACATAGAAAAAATTTATGTTTTTCCCTACAAATTATATTTGTATTCATTAGAATTCATACTTTTTTTTTTTAAGGCAGGCAACATTTCCCTCCTTGGCTTTATTTTTCTTCTTACAAAAACAAAAATAGAAAGCTCCATTTCACTTTTGGATCCTTTGTATGATAAGAGTGATTTAAGATGGTTAGCATATAGCACTGGAGTTATGAGTTAGTTCCTATATTTTAAGATATTTAGTACCTTACCATATGAAAACATAAAATGTGTACCTGGCACAATTTCCCAGGGGAAAAACTCACTGAAATGTGTTGATGTTCCCCTTTTTCAGCTTTAGAAATAGCTGCCACGTGCTCCTTTACTCTGTGTGTGAAACATAAGCTCTTCCCCTGCAAGAGTCTCTGAGGACATCAACTCTGTCTAATAAATTAACTTCATTAGCTGGACTGCTTGGCTCTTACTAAACAAAGAAACTATGAAAATAAGGACAGAAAAAGAAAATTCTTGTTAATTAGTTCACTCCAAAATTAATGTTGAGACAGTCATATTTGGCATATTGTATTTTGTATTTCCAGTAAACTGAAAGCAATTTCTCAATAACCTGTAACTTTCCCATTTTTTGCTTCATACATAGATATTCAGCTATTAAAAGCACACCCTCCCATTGGTGTGCTTCACTCCATGGGAGGAAACATCTAGAACACTAACTCTTTTAAAAAATAACTGTTTGCAAATCAATGTGATACATCACATTAGTAAAAGAAAGGGTAAGAACCATATGATCCTGTCAGTAGATGCAGAAAAAGCATTTGAAAAAATACAGCATCCTTTCTTAATAAAAACCCTCAAGAAAGTTGGGATAGAAGGAACATACCTGAACATCATAAAAGCCATATATGAAAAGCCCACAGTTAATATCATCCTCAATGGGGAAAAACTGAGAGCTTTCCCCCTGAGATCAGGAACACAACAGGGATGTCCACTCTCACCACTGTTGTTTAACATAGTGTTGGAAGTCCTAGCCTCAGCAATTAGACAATACAATGAAATAAAAGGCATCCAGATTGGCAAAGAAGAAGTCAAACTTTCACTTTTTGCAAATGACATGATACTCTACATGGAAAACCTGAAAGCCTCCACCAAAAAGCTGCTAGAACTGATACGTGAATTCAACAAAGTCGCAGGATACAAAATCAATGTACCTGGCACAATTTCCCAGGGGAAAAACTCACTGAAATGTGTTGATGTTCCCCTTTTACAGGCTGCATTTCTATACACCAATAATGAAGCAGCAGAAAGAGAAATCAAGGAATCGATCCCATTTAAAATTGCACCAAGAATCATAAATACCTTGGAATAATCCTAACCGAAGATGTAAATGGTCTATATGCTGAAAACTATAGGAAAATCATGAAAGAAATTGAAGAAGGCACAAATAATTGGAAAAATATTCCATGCTCATGGATTGGAAGAACAAATATTGTTAAAATGTCAATACTACCCAAAGCAATCTACACATTCAATCCAATCCCAATCAAAATTGCACCGGCATTCTTCTCAAAGCCAGAACAAACAGTCCTAAAATGTGTATGGAACCACAAAAGACCCTGAATAGCCAAAGGAATGGTGAAAAAGAAAACCAAAGCCAGAGCATCATGATCCCGGATTTTAGCCTCTACTACAAAGCTGTGATGAAGACAGTATGGTATTGGCACAAAAGCAGACACATAGACCAATGGAATAGAATAGAGAACCCAGAATTGGGCCCACAAATGTATGGCCAACTCATGTTTGACAAAGCAGGAAAGAGTATCCAATGGAAAAGAAAGAGTCTTTTTAGCAAATGGTGCTGGGAGAACTTGACAGCAACATGCAGAAGAATGAAACCGGACCACTCTCTTACACCATACACAGAATAAACTCAAAGTGGATGAAAGAGCTAAATGTGAGACAGGAAACAAACCATCAAAACCCTACAGGAGAAAACAGGCAACAACCTCTTCGAACTCAGCCACAGCAGTTTCTTACTCAACACGTCTCTGAAGGCAAGGGAAATAAAAGCAAAAATGAACCATTGGGACCTCATCAGGATAAAAAGCTCTGCACTGCAAAGGAAATAATCAGCAAAACTAAATGGCAACTGGGGCGCCTAGGTGGCTCAGGCGGTTGAGCATCCAATTTTGGCTCAGGTCATGATCTCACTGTTCGTGGGTTCGAGCCCCACATTGGGCTCTGTGCTGACAGCTCAGAGCCTGGAGCCTGCTTCGGATTCTGTGTCTCCCTCTCTCTCTGCTCCTCCCCTGCTCCACACTCTGTCTCTCTCAGAAATAATAAATAAAGATTTAAAAAATTAAAAAAAAAAATTAAATGGCAACTGACGGAATGGAAGAAGATATTTGCAAATGACATATCAGATAAAGTGTCAATATCCAAAATATATAAAGAACTTATTGGGGCGCCTGGGTGGCGCAGTCGGTTAAGCGTCCGACTTCAGCCAGGTCTCGATCTCGCGGTCGGTGAGTTCGAGCCCCGCGTCAGGCTCTGGGCTGATGGCTCGGAGCCTGGAGCCTGTTTCCGATTCTGTGTCTCCCTCTCTCTCTGCCCCTCCCCCGTTCATGCTCTGTCTCTCTCTGTCCCAAAAATAAATAAAAAACGTTGAAAAAAAAAATTAAAAAAAAAAAAAAAGAACTTATCAAATTCAACACCCAAAAAACAAATAATCCAGTGAAGAAATGGGCAGAAGACATGAATAGACACATTCCTAAAGAAGACATTCAGATGGGCAACAGACACATGAAAAGATGCTCAACATCACTCATCATCAGGGAAATGCAAATAGAAACCAAATTGAGATACCACATGACACTGGTCACAGTGGCTAAAATTAACAACTCAGGAAACAATAGATGTTGGCGAGGGCATGGAGAAACGGGAACCCTCTTGCACTGTTGGTGGGAATGCAAACTGGTGTAGCCGCTCTGGAAAACAGTGTGGAGGTTCCTCAAAAAATTAAAAATAGAACTACCCTATGACCCAGCAATAGCACTACTAGGAATTTATCCAAAGGATACAGGAATGCTGATTCATAGGGGCACATGTACCCCAATGTTTATAGCAGCACTTTCAACAATAGCCAAATTAGGGAAAAAGCCCAAATATCCATCAACTGATGAATGGATAAAGAAGATGTGGTTTATATATATAATGGAATACTACTTGGCAATGAGAAAGAATGAAATCCTGCCATTTGCAACAACATGGGTGGAACTGGAGGGTATTATGCTAAGTAAAATAAGTCAGTCAGAGAAAGACAGATATCATATGTTTTCACTCATATGTGGAATTTGAGAAACTTAACAGAAGACCATGGGGAAAGAGATGGGGAAAAATAGTTTCAAACAGAGAGGGAGGCAAACCATAAGAGACTCTTAAATACAGAGAACAAACTGAAGGTTGATGTGGGCGGGGCAGGGGATAGGAGAAAATGGGTGATGGACATTGAGGAGAGCACTTGTTGGGATGAGCACTGGATGCTGTATGTAAGTGAGGAATCACAGGAATCTACCCTCAAAGCCAAAAGCACACTGTATACACCGAATTTTAGCAAACTTGACAATAAATTATATTTATTGGATATAAATTAAATTAAACTAAACTAAACTAAATTAAATTAAATTAAGAAATCAATATTTAAAAAAGTAACTGGAGGACCTGGGTGGCTCAGTTGGTTGAGTCATTGTTAATTCGACTCTTGATTTAGGCTCAGGTTATGATCCCAGGGTCATGGGATCTAGCCCCGCATCAGGCTCCATGCTCAGCGTGGAGCCCACATAAGAGTCTGTCTCCCTCCTTCTGCCCACGACTCTCACTCATGTGCTCTCTCTCTCTCTCTCTCTCTCAAAAAAAAATAACTGATTTAGGGGTGCCTCGGTGGCTCAGTCGGTTAAGCGTCAGACTTCAGCTCAGGTCGTGATCTCTCAGTCCATGGGTTCGAGCCCCGTGTAGGGCTCTGTGCTGACAGCTCGGATCCTGGAGTCAGCTTAGGATTCTGTCTCTCTCTCGCTCTCTCTCTCTCTCTCTCTCCCCTTACCCTGCTCACACTCTGTCTCTCTCCCTTTCTCAGGAATAAATAAGCATTTAAGAAAAATAACTGATTTACACTATAAATTTGAAAAATGTTACCACTGGTATTTTCATTTCTGTACGTCTCGTCCTTCTGACTGGGGAAGGTAAAATGGTGTCACTTTAGTAGTAATGGATGTAGTAACCAACACTGAATGCCTTACCATGTGTTAGCAACTATGTACTATGTGAAGGACAGGGGTGTCCTTAACATTCAGTCCCAATGGCAGCATCATGTAGCAGATATTATTATAATCCTCATTTTTAAAAAATGTTTTTTTACTTTTGAGAGAGAGAGACAGAGCGTGAGTCAGGGAGGAGCAGAGCGAGAGGGAGACACAGAATCCAAAGCAGGATCCAGGCTCTGAGCTGTCAGCACAGAGCCCCATGTGGGGCTCGAACCCATGAACTGTGAGGTCATGACCTGAGCTGAAGTGAGACACTTAACTGACTGAGCCACCCAGGCGCCCCAATTATAATCCTCATTTTATAGGAAAAGTGGTAGAGGCTCAGAAAGCTTAACAAAATTGCCCAGTTCAGATAGTTATTAACTGGTAGAGTAAATTTTAAAGCAACTTTGCTTGATTTCAAGGCCTGCTCTTATCTACTAAGCGATGCATTTTTTTTTTTTCCTTCAGACACCGTTAGAGATGCTCCTGGAAGTTCATTTCCCCTCAAGTGACTACTACATTTGTTCTGGGAATATCTAAGATGTGTCCCAAGGGCACTCATTAATAAAACTCTAAAGTTAGCCCTGGGAATCTTCCATTTCCCCACTCTTACTCAATCTTCTCTTGGTATTAACTACACCATTCCTGAGGTCTACACTGTCCTCAAAATCTTCTGAAAGGCCTCTCCACTGCTTTCCCTTCTGGAGGGGGACCCAGACACTTTTTTCCCAATGCTTCTAAAGGTATCAGGCTGTCTACACTGCCTGATAGGGCTGCTCTCCCCACCTGGGGTATGTAGGGCTTCTGGCAAGGGGAGCAGAGAGAGAGGGAGACACAGAATCCAAAGCAGGGTCCATGCTCTGAGCTGTCAGCACAGAGCCTGACGCGGGGCTCGAACCATCTACAGGCAAGGGGAATGGGTCCTGTCTTGGTAGGAGTGGGTGTGCTGGTATAGCAAGAGTCCCTTGAGGGCCAGGGCCTCCCAGACCCTTCCTTTGCCCCTCTGTGCCTCCCAGCAAATATTTTAACAACTTATATGCTCTTTCGTACTCAGAATGCCTTCCTCCCTGCAACTGTCCTTTACCTGGCAAGATCTTCATCATTGTTTAAGACTCAACTCAGGAGCCACCATTTCTAAAAACCCCTCCCCCTGACTATTTGCCACAACTTATTGGTTGCTCTCCTCTGTGCTTCCATAATGCCCTATGCTTGTCTTCAATGCTGCCCTGATATATTGTATTATGAATGTTGTATATGTATCTATCTCACTAGACAATTGAGTGTGTTGTGCAATTTGAGGATAGGGATTGTTATTCATCTTTGTGCCCTAGCACAGTGCCTGGCATGTAGTACCAGGTCAATAAATGCTAAATAATAAATAGCTCCTATGTTTCTAGCTAAAATAACTGGGCTATTCTATTATATGGATAACTCAGTAAATCCTCCTTATTAAGTTTTCCCCTGACCCTTCCCCAGTTTATGCCTTTATCATCTCTTACCTGGACCCCTGAAGCAGCTTCTCAACTCTTTTTTATTGTGGTAAAATATATATAATACTAAATTTACCATTTCAGTCATTTTTAAGTGTATAAACCCCCAACTCCTAACCTGTGTCCCTGACTTCACTATGTCCTCCTTAATTCCAGCCTTCACATGGTTTCTGAAATGAACTAAAACCACATCAACCTACTGTTTTAAATCCTTCACTGACTCCCCTTGCCTACATAGTATAAAGCCAATACTTTGGAAAATGTCATATAAAACCATGTTTGCAACTCCTTAGACATAGACAAGTGTGTTTGTTATAATAGGCTTTCAGTAGATCTATGTGGGATTGCTATGAATATTTATAACTGCCCACAGGTCATCTCTATGGGGATGTCCAGTCACTACATTAAGGTCAATTCATCCCAGATGACCGCAGCATCCCTCAGCAAATTGACTTTCCATCCTGACTTCTTCAGTTTTCTCTTTTCCTAGGTCAGGAACCTGAAAGTCAACTTTGCCTCTCACATCCCACTATTTTATACCCTTTTAGGAAGCTGTGTTTCTTTTCCCTTTGAAATATCTCATGGTTTGGCTTTAATTTCTGCCACTTCCTAGATCTGTGACCTTGGGTAAGTTACCTAACCTCTTGGTATTTCAGCTGCCTTATGTGTAAAATAGGATAAAAATAATAATACACACACACATACACACACACACACACACACACACACACACACACATTTTGATCCCTTAGGCTGGGGTTCTTTTTTTAAAAAAATTTTTTTTCAACGTTTTTTATTTATTTTTGGGACAGAGAGAGACAGAGCATGAACGGGGGAGGGGCAGAGAGAGAGGGAGACACAGAATCAGAAACAGGCTCCAGGCTCCGAGCCATCAGCCCAGAGCCTGACGCGGGGCTCGAACTCACGGACCGCGAGATGGTGACCTGGCTGAAGTCGGACGCTTAACCGACTGCGCCACCCAGGCGCCCCAGGCTGGGGTTCTTTTGAGAATAAGTTAATATATTGAAAACACTTAATACAGTACCTGGCACTTCCAGTAGTTATGGAATGAAAAAGTTACAGGGATAAAAGGCGTGGCACAGGGAATATAGTCAATGGTTTTTGATAGTGGTTAAGGTGACAGATGGCAGCTGTACTCTTAGTGAGCATAGCATAATGTATAAATTTGTGGAATCACTATGTTGTACACTTTAAACTAATGTAACACTATATACAACTATACTTCAATTTTAAAAACCTGAAAAAGAAAACAAAACATTGCCTGGCATATAGGGTTGAATAAATGTTAGATATAATTGTCACCATTCCTATGTCCAATATCATTATATAAATATGGGATGATTACAATACTCTGCTAGCTGTCTTCCTTACCCATCCTCTAACATTCATAAATAAACCTTCCCAGTCATCCTTCTAAAACCACTTGAATCATATATATATTTTTAAAGTTTATTTTTTTTTTTTTTGAGAAAGATAGCAGGCGCGGGAGGGGCAAAGGGAGAGAGGGAGACAGAGAATCCCAAGCAGGCTCCACACTGTCAGCACGGAGCCTGATGTGAGACTCAAACCCACAAACTGTAAGATCATGACCTGAGCTGAAACCAAGAGTTGGATGCTTAACCGACTGAGCCAACCAGGTCCCCCCGACTTGAATCATACTTTTATGCTGAAGAACATATAAGGCCTTCACACTACTTATTTAATCAAGCCTAAATTCTTTGCCTCATTTTTTTTCCCACAACATACCCTTACCTTACTTATTATTCACCATTCATTTATTCATTCATTCATTTATTCATGCATGCCTGCATGCAACAAATATGTGCCAGGCACTGTGCTAAGCATTAGGGATAGGATGATGGATAAGGATAAGACATAGTTTCCCCCAGAAGGAAATCACAGTCCTGTATTAGTAGCTATATTTCATCTCTGATGGAGGCATGTAAGACCCCCCATTGGAACCTTCCTAAGAACACACAGCTGAGCCTGAACTGAGTCTCGAGGTGATAAAGGAATTACCAAAACAAAGATAAGAGGTAGAGGGGGTGATAGATAAGGGTGCTGGGGAGGGTTCAGAGAAGGGCACACCAGGTAGAGGGAACAGCTTATACAAAGGCACTGGGTTACGTGGGAAAACATGGTGTGTTCAGAGAATAGCAAGTGTTATGAACTGAATGTTTTTGTTCCCCCTCCCCCCAATGTCATGGTATCTGGAGATAGGGCCTTTGGGAAGTAATTAGGGATAGATTGAGTAATAAGAGTAGAGCCCAGATCCAATAGGATTACTGTCCGTATAAGAGGAGACAAGCTCACTCACTCTTTTCCATGCATACATGCCAAGGAAAGGCCGTGCAAAGACATAATGAGAAGGCTACCATCTACAACCCAAAGAGAACTCTCATCAGACACCGATCCTGCTGGCACCTTGATCTTGGATTTCCAGTCTCCAGAAATATGAGAAAATAAATTTCTGTTGTTTCAGCCTCCCAGCCTAAGGTATTTTGTTATAGCAACATGACCCGACTAAGACAAGTTAATTCGATAGCTCAGGAGGATAGAAGGTGGGGAAAGGCAAGAGATAAGGCAGGAGAGTAAGTTACACTGATAAAGGTCTTACATCCCATGACTAGGCTTCCTCGTGGAGGTAACTGATGAGTCACTGAATGATTTTAAGCAGAAGAGTTAGTATTTGGTCAATTTGATATTGGGAGGGTCTTTCTGGGAAGGATGGATTCAAGGCAGACAATAATGGAGGCCAGGAGAACCATTTGGTGGCTGTCACAGGAATAGAGATGAGCCCTGATGAGGTCTTGAGTTAAGGTGGATGTGGGTGGGGATACAGAGAAGAGGGTGGATTTGAAGTTTGGCCTGGTGAGAGCTACAGCTCTGAGCACATTAGTACGGGCATGGGAAGACTCTTGAAGATACCAGGAGAAGCCTGTCAGTCTCCCTTTGGAGGGAGCCTCCCCTCTCTGATATGCTTGTCTCTATGACTCTCACCTGTCCAAACCTTCCCTACATTGAAGTCTCCCCACCTCTACAAAACGTCCCAACACTGATGTGAAGTCATTTCTCCCTTTGTCCTGCTCTCTCCCACTTCTGTAGTCAAACTCCATAATTCAGCTCTTAATTATACATTATCCACATGGCTATCTGATATAGCCCGCTAGTTATATTATAACTCCTTAAGGCCAGGAGCCATGTCTTAACTTTCTTATAATTATCAAGACCTGCACATCATTGCATGTCCCAGGGCACCTGTTCTCAACCCCTCTTTCTCTCTGTGAAATGTAATGTTCATCTATCCCTCATGTAAAATCTGGGTATCACTGTAACTCCACCCTTTTCCATCTCACTCGAGAAAGCAAATCGAAGCACGCCTGGGTGTCTCAGTTGGTTATGCGTCCACATTCTTGATTTCGGCTCAGGTCATGATCTCACAGTTTGTGAATTCGAGCCCTGTGTTGGGCTCTGTGCTGACAGCGCAGAGTCTGCTTGGGATTCTAGCTTTCCTTCTCTCTCTGCCCTTCTCCTGCTCTCTCCCTCTGTCTCAAAAATAAATAAACTTAAAGAAAAAGAAAGCAAATCAGAATGATCCACATGCAACTATAGGGGTGACTATAAATGTGATCTAATTTATAAAAAAGAAAGTAAATTATCCACGATCTTCAGTAGGTCAGTAGTGGTACCACTGATGGTAACAAATTACTTCGTAACTCGTATACACAGATACCAATATTGAAAGCTATACTAAGACCGTAAATTCTTAGAGGTCAGGGACTGTGTCTCACTCAAACTTATATGGCCGGTGCCAACCTCACACACACCTGCTGCAGAGGGAAACGCTGTGGACCTGGCGGGTAGGAGCCCAGGGAGAACAACTGTGGCTGGGAAGGTATTTCTGCTCCGTGGCATAAAAGCTGCTCCGGTGCATTCAAAGCTTCAGGACAAGAACATTTTCCAACTTTTTAACATTTCTAGAAAATGTGTAGTTTCTGGGAGTCTGATATAGCTAGCAGAATTTATTTCCTGTGAATTAATTTCAAGCAGGAGAGAATTTTTCTGGGACTGAGACAGTGGTGAGGACCGTAGTAAGGTTGTCATATGTCTATGAGGGGTAATAATAGGGTTTCTCTTGTATTTTACAGAGAAAGAGAAAGAAAAAACAGTTTTGGGGCACCTGGGTGGCTCAGTGGGTTAAGCATCAGACTTCGGCTCAGGTCATGATCTTGTGTTTCATGAGTTTGAGCCCCATGTCGTGCTTTGTGCTGACAGCTCAATGCCTGGAGCCTGCTTCAGATTCTGTGTCTCCCTCTCTCTATGCCCCTCTCCTGCTCACGCTCTGTATCTCTCTCTCTCTCTCAAAAATAAATAAACATTTAAAAAAAAAGTTTCTTTTTTTTCTTGTGCCATGCCTCCACGCCCCAAAAGAAGTCTGATATGGTGAGCATAGGAAAAAGAGCTGGGAGTCTTCTCTCATATTAGCAGGGTTTAGATTTCAGTGACAAATATCTACACAGCTGGGGTGTGTTTGGCAGGTTTATAGGAAGAAGAGGGCCAGAGTCATTTTGCCTGTTCTTTTACATGTGAGTGTAGCTTGTAACCCATTCAACCTGGAAATGAAGCAGGGAGGCAATCTGAAAGGATGACTAGGAAGGAAAATCCTAACACCAGTCTTGTAGAGCAAGGGCAGGTAGATTGCTCCAGAAGTCCTGATTAGGAAATGTGTAAAATAAAAACAGTACAGGTTGTTGGCTTCCTGGAATGCAGGTCATGAAGACTGGACCCTCTCAAGAAGTGTTACAGACACATCAAGCTCCTGCTTAAATAGCTCTAAGGATGGGGAGCTCAGTTTCTGAGATGTCAATAGTGTGTAATTACAGTCCTGGAGCTTACCGCCCCCCTCCCCCCCACAATTGTGTTTTGGGCTAAAATATCCTAGGAGGACCAAGGATATTTTAAGATGCTATTATTTTAAAAACAACTTCTATCTTAGTAATTATAATAGAAAGGATTATAGGCTACAGTGAGAGTGGATAAGATCCTGACGCTTCTGAACTTGAAGGAAGTTGGGAAGAGGAGGGGGTCCATGCAACAGTAATTAACAAGAACTGAATTTAGGTGTGAGGAAGGCTCTACAAATTACCTAGGTGTTGGTACTTTCAGTGCCCAATTTGCTAACACACAGCCCTTTCACATCCATTCTTTTATTTAGTTCATGCACAACAATCTCCAGAGCTATGGCTGTTATTTACATATTTTACACATGAGGAAATTGAAGCCCAGAGGGTCATGATTTGCCCAGAGTTGTTTAGGAGATGAGATTGAATTGCAAAACAAGTTTTCTGACTCCAGACAAAGCTGAGAGCAGGGAGTGGATCGCTGTGTAGAATTTGATACATAGTAGGTGCTTAGCATACATGAGGCAAGCTACAATCAGGGGGTTCCATCTCTAGGTTGTCTCACGGCACTAAATAGCTTCTTACTAGTTCTCTACTCTGTATTATTACTCAGGAGGATAGTGGGGTTTCCTCATCATCGCACCAAATCTCAAGGACTTGGAGATGAAAGAAATGATGGATTTGGTTGGCCATGTATGAAGCCATGTGTTTGCATGACCAGGAAGTGGTCTGTGATTATGTAGCAAAAGAACAAAAGAGTTGGAAATTTGCCAAACTCTAAGGCACTCTAAACAATAATAAAGAGGCCAGGCAGAAATATGAACTTACTTTAGCAAGGGGAAATACAGTCAAATTTATTATACCATATTTGGAGAAAAGACTATATTGAATTGGTCAGGTTGTAGGGGATCTTAATCTGAATGGATTGAACTATGTTTCATTATAATTGGTTTCATTTATAATCCTATGTATTATTTTATGCATTTAAAATTACTATTCTAAGAAGAGATTCATGGGCTTTGTCAGACTGCCAAAGGAGTTGGTGGCCAAGAAAGTTAAAAATTACAGACCTGTAACATCAAAAAGGGATGAGGAAGGCCAGAACTAGGTGACAGTGCTCATCCAAACCCTGCTTAGTAACAAGGGTGTCCCATCAGGCCTGTGAAAGGGTTCATATGCCAGGCAGAAACCTGCCCATGCTAGAGAAGGTTGCAGCAAATAAACAGAGCCTGATATGACAAAAGGAAACGCATACGCTTCACCCCTCTTCCTTTGATGCGTTCAAACTAGGAACCCCTTGGAGTATGGCTTTCCATGCACCTCCCCTCTTGGGAGACCTTGCTAAAGCAGATGTGAATTGCCTGCCACCTGGCGGTGACATTGTTAAGGTAAATTCGTAAACTGACATTCTACTCTAGACATTCATCTATGTGTGTCTGCAAAACAGGCCTAACCACGTGTTGTTGGGGAATTGACCACTCACTGCTATTTTGTGAGTGTCAACTAGCCAGCCCTCTCCTATGAAATGAGAACTGCTTCCATTGCAAACTACAAGCCGTTTCTACCAAGAAATTGGTGGAAGTTCTCTTTTGCCTGCTCTTCATAATGACGTGGGTGTTAACACTTATACTCAAGAGATTACTTTTTGTTATTTCACTGATTTACAGGTGGGAAAATCATGCAATCACAAATCTAAGACAATGCTGTTCCAAGGCCACATCTACGTACATGCCAGACCAGGTGCCTTGACAATCCAGACCTAAGAAGTAGTGACCAGAGTCACACAGTCCGATATGCTTGCAAGGTCCTGTATAAGCACAAAGAGCGCTAATGAATTTCTGATGCTCAAGGAATCCACAGTGTAGTCGTGTTCGTGTGAATATTGTAGTGTTATGTTCAGCCAGAATTAAAATCTGCAAGCATTCCTGTTTCTTACAAGTTATTTGCAACGATTTTCCCAAACGGTGACCAATTTTGTCCTAGCACAGTTTCTGACACATGGTCAATTATTCATTTGGTTTGGCAGAGCTGAAATGGAATGCTGCTTTGGGATAGAAGCCTGATTTTCTCCTAGCCGTATACTCATCCATCGTTATCCTATATGTGCAAAGAGAACGTTCCTGAGGGAGATGACTTTCATTTGTGCACATGGGGTTTCAACCCAAAATCTTCTGTGTTCTGTTTTTCTTTTCTTTCTTTCTTTTTTTTTTTTTTTCAAGTTGCAAGGCACAGATCATGCTCAAAGACACCACATTCTCAGAGGTTTCACAGAAGCATCCTCAGTCATAGGCATTTCTGTAAGGATATGTAGGGAAATGATACCTGCAATTTCAGAGCCAGGCACTTAAGGAAGTGAAATGTCACTCACGGCTGCTCAGGCTGCTTCAGTGGCTGTACCCGAATCAGGCATCCATCCCTCCCTGCTCTCTATTTTAATTACACTGCTATTCTGGACCCTCAATTTCTACTGCTGTGCTTTATGCCAAGCTACAGCTTCTCTGTCACCTCCTACTGCCGTCTTCACTGTTCTCTTGCATTCTATATCACAGTTTGTGCCTGCTCCTGGATGCTTCTGCTGCCTGGCTTCTGCTTCCATTGAGACTTCTCTAGAGAGAATATGTCATTGCACTGCATTGACACTTTTTAGTGCAGAGTGCCTCTGTGGGGTTCTCAGGCCTAACTATGTCGTAGGCTGCTGACCATAGATGCTGGCTCAGACCCCAGACCCTGACCCATTTGCTTGTGGCCAAGATGATGGGTCACATGATACAAGATATGAAACGTGAGTGAGAAAGTACTGCTGGCTACTAGGAAGCAGGTGGGAGTAGGTGAAGAAGGCATTTATAATTCAGGGGCTGTTCATTACAGTCCCCAAAGCATCAGTGTGGCCTCAGACCAAAGCTCAGTCATATCTGACTCCATTCCAGAAGGTAATGTGCAGCTGAGTACATGCACATTTAGGCATTATTATGAGAAACTGTGTCCTTAATTATAGACCGCATGCTGATAATTTACCGCACCATATGTTCCAAAGCCAGAACTGAAGCTGTCGGTTTCCACTTTGATTCACATGTGGCTCACACTGAATGTTTCCCATGGGACCTGCTGCCCAGTGTGTAGGTGGTGATGGCTCCCTCCAAACCTTTGGATTGTGTAAAGAGTTTCATTTGCTTCTGTAATTACCTATTTTGGGCCTGTCAGAGGAACTGAAAAGCTGGGAAATACTGTTCAGCTGTAAAGTCCATATGTGATGACTTGCTTGTTCCAGCAAAAGTGATAATAATGACAATAAAAATAATATTCCAGTCCTGACATTTCCCATTTAGAATGTATGGAAAATCCTTTAACAAAAGCGTTTCTTGTTGAAAGCTTTTATATTACCTTCCAGGCATCTCTCTTCGGGGGTCAAGTCCTACAGGAATTGTTTGCTGGCTTGAAGGATGACCAGGATTCCTTCCAGCTTTTGCATTCAGGGCTCACCTTGGGCAACACACCATGCATCGGGCTATTATAAGTGAGAAATAAGGTACATTGTTTTCTTCCATTAAGTGAAGTCAGAACTGTTGCCTAGGGCGTAAACGAGGCCCTATTTCATACAGGCTTGATGATAGGAGTCCATGCTTCAGGTTGCTCTAATCCTTTCCAGTCTGTGTCAAACCAATCAGAGCTCTGATAAACATAAGGCTGCTAAGAGGCACCTTAGTTCCTGTGTTTGGCTGAAAGTGAGGGTGCACACAATTTTTCAAAGGCGATCTCCAGGAAAGATTATCTTTCTTCTGGACTGTGGCCAACTCTTACACCTCAGGGCAACATATTATATGCCGTGACAGGTGGGAGAAGGGGTAAAGTTGCTTACATTTTCATTCTTGAAGTTTTCCAGCCTTACCAAAGTATATGTTATTGGCCAGTGTGATGATTATTCTCCGTCTCCCAAGGCCTTGGCCATTCCCGGTTCCAGGAAAGCCTTGCTCCTCTTACCCTTCAGGCCTGTGGATGGTAATCGTTTTCAGCTGCTGCTAGTCCTTGAGCATGCCTCAACATCTCCTGCTGGTTCCCTTAACCCTGTCTACACCACTGCAAACAATTCCTTCACCAAAAAGGCTTCCTCAAAAATCCCAGCTAATGATGTCATCTGTCCAGTTCCAGGACCTTGACTGAAATATCTAGTGTGCAAACATCTTCATAGTAAGATAACTGGATTTCCAAAGTAGGTAACCCCCATTCCCGCCCTGGAGATTTATCAATATGGTAATGTGCATTATCAGCTTAAAATAGTTTAAGTTTTTAATAGTGTATTTATAGAAATCCACTATTTTGGATTTGGCCAGTTTTGATTCTGGCCCAAATGGAATGAATACCTTAAGAAAGATCATTGTAATTCAGTCCCCAAAGGCTTGATCTCCTTTAGCAATATTTTTTTCACTATTTCCTTAATACAAATTAATTACCTATTTGACTCACTATTATTAGCCATTGTACACTTATTTTAAGTTGCACAGAGCAACATAAAAAGATTTAAAAAATCAAATTTTGCAAAAAATTGTATTAATAGGGGAAATGTAGCAAAAAGTGAGTCAATTGTGTTGTAAAGTTTCATGAATTAGTTACTTTACATTCAGAATTTCTGATTATCATGAAAGGGACTAAACTAACCTCTTCGTAAATCCATTCTCTACGGCATCCAAGTTTTCAGGACTTCCTCCCGCCTAGGACTCCTATCCTTTCCATGTACCTCAGCTACAACTAGGGGTTCTGTACTTGGTCTTTATAAGTGGTCTGTGCCCTGATTTTTTTCTCCCAAACTCCTTGCCTTCAGCCAGCATGGTCCTAAATGATGGCGGTGCCTCTACTCCAGTATACCTGCATACTGGTCTCTTCTGTCATTCCATGAATACATGTTCTGTAAGTAAATCATCCACTTCCCCCCCCCCCTCCCCACCCCCACCATGAACTGTAGTGGGCATCTCACTAATCTCTTGGTCAAATGGTCTCTTAGTGTGTCCTTCCCTTCTTCCTATAACACCACAGGGGTGCGCAGAGGGGTTTGCATGTTCCCCTTACCCCACTGCCAACTCCAGACCACTTTTCCAATTGAATGGAAATATTTCTGTCACCATTCGTTCCCTCAAGGGCAAGGATGAAAAACAGGCCAAAGGATTTGGAATTGTCGTTTTAAATGGATGTTGCTTGAGGCTGAATAACGGCCTCCAAAGATATCCAAGTCTCAATCTCTAGAATCTGTGAGTATTACCTCTTATGGCAACAAAGGATATCACAGATGTGATTGATTTAAGGATTTAGGAGAAGACGATCCTGGATTATCCAGGTGGGCCCTAAATGCAATCACAAGTATTCTTACAAAAAGGAGGCATAACATCTTAGGGAGATTTGAGACAGAAAAGGAGGACAACGGGACCGCTGAAGTAAGATGCTCCACTACTGGCTTTCAAGACTTTCAAGATGGAAGGGGCCACAGGACAAAGAATGCGAGAAATGCGGCTCTAGAAACTGAAAACAGCAAGGGAATAGATTCTTCCCTACGGTTTCTAGAGGAAGAAGGCGCTGCTAACACTTTGATTTCAGCCCAGTGAAACCCATTTTGGATTTCTGACCTCCAGAACTGTAAAATAAACGTGTGTTGTTTTAAGCCACAAAGTTTGGTACTTTGTTATCACAGCCACGGGAGACAAATATGAATTCTTAAATAACTTCTGATAAGACAACTTTGGGAGATTCGTGGGATTAAAGAGAGCTAGTATTTTAACTCTCCCTAAACACTGCTGCTGAATTAATCTTTCTAAAAATATAATACCAATCATGTTCTTAACCCCTTTCAAAATAATCTGTAGGGTTTTTTTGGTGGACGAATGACTTTTAGAAAGTCTAATCAACTTCCTCTATATTCTGGACACACTTCCCATTTATTTAATGATGAGAGAGAGAGGGAGAGAGAATCCCAAGCAGGCTCTGCACTGTCAGCACAGAGCCCAATGTGGGGTTTGAACCCATGAACTGTGAGATCATGATTTGAGCTGAAATCAAGAGTCAGAAGCTTAAACCAATGGAGCCCCCCCCCCCAGACGCCCCCACACTTCCCTTTTAGCCCTAGTTCTCCTCTTTGTCTTTTTGTAGCAAACCAGGCACACCTCTGCCCTGTGCATCCCACATGCAATCCCATCTGCACCTCTGGACCTTTGATCATCTACCCTCCTCTGACCAGTTGCCCTCGCTGTCAGCATACCATGGCTCATGTGTTCATTAAGGCTTACCCAAATGCCATGTCCTCACAGGTTCTTTCCTGGTTCCCTCAGCAGAAGTTACTCTCTTTCCTCTGAACACCTGAAGTGCTTCATGGTTCCTCTCTTCCTGACTCCTATTTTGCTCAACCTTTCCTTACAGTTGTAGCTCATAGTAGTTAAATGCACATAGTCTGGAACCATATCTCTCAAAGTTGATTCTTATGTGAATATTTACTAGATGAGTGACCTTGGGCAAGTTACCTCATATTTCTGTGCTTCAGTTTCTTCATCTAAAAAAAGGAAAACAAGGATAATAATGGTTTGTTATAAAGATTAAAAGAGTTAATGAAATCAGTGCCTGGCACATCGAAAATGTTGAATAAACATTTTTATTATGCATTATTTTGCCTTTCAATTCTAACTTCCTTAAGGGAAACCTACATTTTAATGTATCTTTGTCTTCCTCATAGTTTCCTATATCACTGTAATACATTAAGTAGGTGCTCAGTAAACTTTACTTTTAATGAAACAGGCAAGATTCCATGCCCTGGTAAGACAATGAATAGATGTCAGAGCCAAAATGCAATCAAATAGCACTCTCTTTGTCATGTGCTATATACTCCTCAATTTTTGTAACTTGCTTCAACTTTGCCTGTGCTACCGAGAGGGCCATCACCAATGGCTTCTTTAATGCTGGATTCAAGGACATATTGTAGGTCTTACCTTACTGCTAGCCACTTCCTTTTTCTGGAATCTCTCTTTTCTTTTTATTTTGGTTATATCACACTCCACCCCCAACTTTTCCTTTTCTGGTCCCTTTGTGGGTTCTTTTTTCTCTCTGTGGCTCTAATATTGTGTGCTCAAAGGTTTAAGCTGAGATTCTTATCTCTTTTCATTCTACATATTTTTTTCTGGGAATTGTTGCCACTCATGAGTTTCACAACTCCCCATCTGCCATACGTTGGTAACTTCCATATTCATACTTACAAGAGAGACATCTCCTCTGAATTTCCTAAACACAGGTCTGAAAGCTGAGTGGTAGATAGCTAATCCTTGATATACCATAGACATCTCAAATTCCATAGCATTCGCCAACAATAGCATATTACCTTCTTTTCCACTAAACACCTCTTCCTTTTGTATATTTTCATCTCTGTTGGAGATACTACCATTTATTTACTCAGGCTCTGGGAGTTAGGCATGGCTTTACTTCTCACTCAAAGCCCATATCTAATCAATCACTAAGCTTTGCTGATTTTATGAGCTATATGCCTATTGAATTCATCCTCAAACAGCTGTCCATCCTACCAATGTCTTAGGTCAGCATTGTATCTTACCTGGGCTTCTACATGGCTGTTGTAATGTTTCATTTCCCTTGCATCTTTTTCCCTGACAGCTGCAAGAAGAGTCACCTATGAAGCATGATCTAAAACCTTGCTTAAAACTCGGCCTAACACTTTATGAATGGCTCCCCATTGCCTATAGGTTTAGGTGGTATTTAACATGGCATTTATTTTCCTGGTTTGGCTCTGGAAAATCTCTTCAGCCTCATTCTCTATGCTCCCTGCCTCAGTTTATGCTTCAGATGGTAGGGCAGCCTTCACTTCCTTCCCACGTGGCATAGGCATACAATTCCCGGCACTGTCCCTTCTGCCTGGAGCAACTCCCTCTTCTTTTGGCTAACTCCTACTACAAGACTCAGGCATGTCTCTTGCAGAAAGACTTAGCCAAGTTGTGGGTAAGCTAAAAAACTTGGGGTATGTTCCAGAATCTGGGCACACCTTGCAAACCTAAGGACAGTATTGGATGGGACCTGGAAGGGAGAACTCTTCCATCCCATCAGCAGTGACCAGATGTATTTCTTTCCTAGGGCTGCTGTAAGAAATTCCCACAAATGTAGTGGCTTAAATGACACAACTAAATTACCTTACAGTTCTGGAGATCAGAAGCCCAACACAGGTTTCACTGGGCTAAGGTCAAGGTTTCTTCAGGCTGTGTCCTTTTCTGAAGGCTCTAAGGGAGAATCCATTTCCTTATTCATTCAGGTTGTTGGCAGAATTCTGTTCCATGGTCCTTATTTTCTTGCTGCTCTCAGCTGAGGGCCACTCATAGGTTCTAGAGGTTCATATCCCCTGGCTTGTGGTCCTGCCTCCACTTCTTCAAAGCTAGTAATGGTCAGTCCCCTCTCACACTTTTGTTCTGATCTCCCCTCCTCCTGCCATCTCATCCTCTGGCCCCCTTCCTTCTGTCTCCCTTTTCTGAATTTGAGTTCATGGGACTAGACTAGTCCACCTGGAGAATCCAAAAAATGTCTCCATTTTAAGGTTATTAACCTTCATCATCTGTGAGTTCCTTTGCCATAGCAGGTAACATAGTCACAGGTTCTGAGAGGAAATTATTCCACCTACCACACTAGGTTTGAGACAAATGATCAATGAAAGCCTTAGATCATCTGATTTGAATTCTCTGTCCACAGAATTTGCATTTGGTTATTTCCTTTCTATTGTTTTGTTATTTGAATTTCTAACTTTGGGTCTGTGTTTCGAATCCAAGAGACATGGGAAGGCACTGAGCTCTGTCTAGTTCATTTAGAAGGTACTTCCAGAAATGTTAGGCGTGCAAATACCTCCCAGGGCATTTACCTGGAGGTCTCCTACAAGGAGGTATTCACAGGTGTGCCAGATAAGGAAGAGCACCTGGAAAGCCGTTCGGAAGGTGACTGGAAATCAATGGATGGAGTTCCATTATTTAAAACTTAAACCATTAGCTAAACATTTAACAAGGTTAAATAAACTTCTGAGAAAAGAAACATATTGCACGACGAATAGTCACAGCAGAAAGAAGGGATTTTTTTACAGCAAATGAAAACCACTAAACAGAAGATGTATTGTGTTAGGAGAAATGTTCATTCTTGAGATTATCATCCAATAGAAATTCGTATTTCTTTCCTATAAAATTTATTAAAACAAAAACAATTGAGCTTATTATTTTTTTATGTTTACTAGTGCTTATGAATTTCTTGCTAGGATAATATGTGTTTATCAGATTGTTTTCTTCTTTTAGAAAATCATTTAAGATTCCCTAGATATAAAGGGTTTTGGAAATAATGTACTTTAATTTCCTGCCCTCTAGTGACAAAAATAACACACTCATGCCTTACGTGAACAAGTTTCATGCTTCAGTATAAGAAAATAAAATTATATTAGAGAATTTGGAGACAGAAAATATGAGAAATTCTGGCTGTCACTAAACTGCTAAATTTTAGTGTAACAAATACCATTTTTGTTTGGCAAAAATTTTTATTCAGAGTCTGATGCATGATTTTAAAATTGTTGGGTAAAAATTGGTGTGTTGTTGCTAGCTACCACTCAGCCATCTTTGACCTGTACCTTTATAATTATAGGGTATACACTATAGAAAACTCTAGTAACAACTAGGAATTTGCTAATTTAATATCTTTAATCTTAAATATCAGAATTGAAGAAAACTTTATTACTTTATACAACCTGTTTCTTGATAGGTAACAAAATAGAGGAGAAACTATTTACTCAATTTTTAGAAATCTTACTTTTGGCTTTTATGAAAATTAGGAATTCTTGATTTACAGGTGATGTGTACATTTAATCCAAACGTGTAACCTCCCACCCCCATCAAAAAGCTATTTTATAAACTCAATGCAAAACATCTTACAAATAATGCCATGTTAGAAGTGAGGGATTATGTGGAAGAAAGATATATGATCTACTCCAAGCAATCATTGTGGAGAAAAAAAATACATCCGTTAAATTTTAAATAATAAAAATCTCATTAATTTAAGAGAAAATGACCAGAAAGAGAGTCAAGTCCAACACTTATTAACACAGCTAATTAAAATAATGGCAGGAAGTGTTAGTGAAGGGAATAAGAATAAACATTTTGGAATTTTTGTATCCTTAGAAATGTTAACTTTATTTATCACAAGGATTCTTTGATGTAGATTTTATCTCAAGTTTTCAAAAGAAGAAACTAAAAGAAAATTACCCGATGCCACACAGCTAGCAAATGGAAAAACAGGATTTGAACCCAAATTAGTCTGACCTCACACTGCCAGGGATTGAAAGTATGTAAGTGTGTGGGATCCCTTGTGGACTTCTGGTCAATACTCCTGCCAGAGTCAACAATTCTCCTCAGAATCTTTCTCTTTTTGCCAGCCCCCATTTGTCACTTTCCAGGCAACCCCCATCAACTGCCAGAGTTTGCATTGAGCCAAACCCTTCCTGGCATGCCTGTTCCTTGCCTGCTGTCTCTCCATTCAAGTTCACACTGGATGCAAAGACAACATGGTCTTGAGTAACGGAACTCATGATCAGAAGGGGACAGTGATAAACACACCTGCTTCAAAAGACACAGATCTCCCTTAAAGGGAGCACTGAATGTTTAAAGAAAACGTGCTGAAGAACATTCAAGGAAAGAGAAAAGGAGGGACATACTCCATAGACAGCTTTTTAAAAACCAATTCAAAACTGGCACAGGAGCAAGAAATAATGGCAGCAGGGACTTCTGCTATCTGGACATTTGCCAGGGCCCTTTTCCTGCCAAGAATAGAACATCTGAAAAGTTACTGATTTTTTTTTTTCTTAGTGACAGTTTGAGCTCCTAAAAGCCAGAATAAGCAATTAGAGGAACTGCTGCTACTAATATCATTCTGACCAATAAGAAAGCTTGTAAGTGGCAGGTCTGACTAATGGCAAATGTGTCTTTCTATCACTGCCTCCCATTCTACTGCACTCTTGGCATGAAGACCATAGGGTAGGGTTGGGATGGATGTAGGGAAGGTACTTTTGGAGCTCGGAGCACTTCACTAGCAGGAGTGGGGAGGGCTGGAGAGATATTAAATGGGAAGAGAATGGCTAAGACACTCTTAACCTATTTAATGTATAATAACAGTAATCTTAAACAAAAGAGGAGCAAACCTCACTATATCTTCTTTGTACCTACTCTTCCCTAAAGAACCTGTTGTCTGGATCTACAGTTTAGGCTGGGCTATTGGAATGGTGGCTTAGGTATGTCATGGCCTGGCTTAACTGGTGGGGTCTGTCCAGGAAATTATCTACCATTTATTTCCACAAGAAGATATATTCTGTGTTCCAATTAGTCAAACTTTCCAATACATTTTGGAATGCAATCAAGTTTTAAATTGGGAACGGCTGTAGCTCCTTATTGGCATTCCTGTGTGCCAATGCATGTAATCCTATTTAGAATGTATTTTAAGAAATCATTCAGCAAAAATTTGAAATTAATGTACACTAAAGAAAGTAATGATTTTTATGAAATTTTGGGGGTACTGGGAAGATGCATTGGTTGGGGCTGGTATTTCTGGGTTAATAGAGGAGACTACCTCCATGCAAAATAACGCTAAAGGCCAATTATAATTTCAGAATACTGAATAGCATGTATATTTTAGTTCAGAGTTTCTTTATGTAGCTATGGGACTGACTTTAATTCTGTACTTTTGGAAAGTTCTCATTTTATTTTTTCTTCATAAGTTTACCATACATTAATCTCACACTCCTTCCTTTCACTCACTGGCTCTGATTCCTGTGGTTTTTGGCTTAGACTTTCCCATAGTACATAGCTGTGGTTGTCAAAATTATGTGCAATGGTTTAAAAAATTCACAGGGAGATGTATAATGTTAAAGGTTATATTTTGTCACGTTACATGCTGGGTTTCCAAGCATTATATTAAAGAAACAAAAGACTCATTACTAACCTCTAAACCACAGTTTTTATTATATACCTTTTATTTTATGCACTTTCATTCTTTTTCATCTGACATCTGCTGACAATCTGTTTGTCAGTTAAATATGAATTATATACTTTCTTTTAGTGTTGTCTATTGATGGGTTTTGCTGTTTCCAAGCAAGAATATTTTTCTCCCAAACCTTTTCATTTAGGTAACATTATACTTCTTTCAGTTGGAAGTATAAGTGCCTTTTTTCAAAATCCTCTGAGAAGACAGAGTTATATAGACTGGAAGATATTTTAAAATGAAATCTTAGGGGCGCCTGGGTGGCTCAGTCGGTTGGGCGTCCGACTTCAGCTCAGGTCATGATCTCGCGGTCCGTGAGTTCGAGCCCCGCGTCGGGCTCTGTGCTGACCGCTCAGAGCCTGGAGCCTATGTTGGATTCTGTGTCTCCCTCTCTCTCTGACCCTCTCCCATTCATGCTCTGTCTCTCTCTGTCTCAACAATAAATAAACGTTAAAAAAATTTAAAAAAAATAAAATAAAATAAAATGAGATCTTAAAAATTACTTCCTAAACACAGTGTCAGGACAGGGGAGGGTTAAGTTCTATGCTGGGCTGTGGCAGCTCTCAAGGACCTGCAAGACGCAAAGCATAACCTCAAAGGGGGTACCCCTACAGCCTTCCACTTATAGTTGCTTCACTGGGTCAAGTTATCTTCAGAAAGTAATTGTTTAAATTTTCCACTTATAGGAAGAAAGAAAGCCCTAAATCATTAGGACAACACAGTTTTTCATAACTGGTCTTTAGCTATTATTTGTAGCTTCACTTCCAGATGCTCTTGTCCATTCTTCTCCTCATTCTTTTTTCTGTCCAGTGTCTCCATATCAGTCTTTGCACATTTCCATCATAGCACTTAGTGACATCATGTTTTGTGTTTTCTGTTTAAGTGGTGTTTGGCTGGGCACCATTGCTCCTAGCTAGACTGCAACCTTCTTAAATGCAGAAACCATGTTTTATTCCCTTCTGTAGCATGGGGCTGTATTCACAGTATGTACTTAATAGATGTTAGGTCACTAAGAAACATGAAGAAAGATGCTATTTTCTAGGAAAAGTAATATTAATTTATTTTTACCAATTAATTGGATTATAGTTTTTGTCAGAGAAACAAGAAGAGATTAGGGTTCTAAGAGATACAATTGAAATAGAATGTATAATATTTGATGGCATATGTGAGGAGAGGAGAGAACTTTTCTTATTCAGATAACCAGGTGCAACTCAGAAAGGACAAGCTAGATAGGATCTCCTAGTAATTGCTTTCAGCTATTGGAAATAGCATAAGGGTAGAGTGGGTTGGCAGGGTGTGAGTACCCTGAATGGAAGGAGGATTCTGAAATGTAAAGTAGGAAAAGGCAACCAAAGAGGACCTTACCAACTTCACAGTTTTATCTTGATCTAGTCCTGTCTGCCTGCAGTCTTTCTTTGTTTTGTTTTGTTTTTACCAAGTTTTGTTTTAGGGTATAGTTGGTCAGAAAGCCATAGAAGATGGGGACACCTGGTGTCTGTGCTTATATGTATTCAAATAAAGCAACTGAGGTGGCAGGCAAGATGGTGGGGCAGATGGTCGACCTTTGGATGCCTTTGAAGACGTGGACTGGGCTGCCCTCTTCCACCTCCTATTTCTCCCGGTAAGTTTATGCATTTGTCACGGTGTGAAAAAGGTATGAAAACAGTGTTATGGAGGATCCTTTAATAGGGTTTGAAAGCAGAAATAAAATGATACTCCATAAAACTGTGAACTCTGAAGCCCACTCACTTCAAATATAAGAAAATGCTGAACTTGGATCATACTCTGGCATGGATATTATTACTATGTATTCATTGTGAATTTGAAGTCCTGGGGTCAAATACATGTGTTTGGTATGTAACTATGTGGCTGGCAATGATAGGGTGGGAAGGCTGCATGTTAGGGCACACTGAAAATTGCCAGCTGTCTTTAAATGAAGGCAGAGAACAAGCCTCTGGTGTCCCACACTCTCCCCCATGAAACTTCTGATTTGTAGAATTCTATGAGGCTTTTCGAGATGGGAGAAGCATTCCCTTGAATTTCTACCTGTGGAATCTCAATGAGATGTGGCTGGGATATAGGAGAACTGATGTGAAGGGACGTAGGGACTCTGGGGATAGACAGCAAAAGCCCTAAATTCTAATCCATGGGGCACAATAGTTTAACCAGAAAATGATGCTCGGTAGCAGTGAAAGTCACTGAACCACCATCTTGTTGGGAGGCCTGACAGCTGCTCCTTTACATTAGATGTTTATGAAATGGAGTCAGTCTACTCAGCCTCCTACTTATAATTATGAGCAATCTATAAAGCATGTATTTCTGTGGAGAGTTTCTTAAGGCCAATAATGTAGCTCTTGCTGCAAAAGCCAGAAAGCAGCCCTGTGCTTCTACATTTTAGTGTTCTGAAGAGGAAAATACACAGAGCCATATGTTTTGTTCCTGGATTGAAATGGAAAATGATTCCCATGCTGAAGAAGAAGCAGTGTACTTCATTGAGGGCAGAATGTGTGAGTTATGTCATTCCTTGCAACCTGCTATGAGGCTTAACAGGAGATTGCTTTCTGGATAGAATGCCATCAGAAGGGAAGCAAATCCCTCTGGATAAATTCGTTTTGTGAACCTAACTACAAAGATTGTATGACATTCACTTAATAAAAGCCGACTTCAGTAGTGCACAGTTGTATCAGTTTGGTGTTAGATCCTTTGGAAACTGTTTCAACTCTTACTAAATGACGAAATGTGTGCTTTTCTTATCCCTGAGCAAACAAAGTACCTTGGAGGGTGGCCAGGACACCTAACACTGTGGCATACACAAATGTGACAATGGGACCTGTTGGCAAATGCCACAGCTGTGGGTCAAAGACCTAAGGATTATTTCCCTGTCTGACTTTTAGTTACTAAGCTTTTAAAATAAAGCCCACCTTGGAGGTCTTCAATCGTTAGGAGATCACACCTAAGTTTCACTGGCACTAACCAGAGAAAGAAGTGAGAGATCAACACCAAATGCTTGAGAACACATTTAATATACTATATAAAAGAGTTATAATGAAATAGATGCTGAATTGATTTTCCTACGAATTATAACATTGGAATGAGGGCTGAACTACAAGAATAAGCTGTAGGAAAGAAACAGAACATGAGGGAGGGGAGGGGAGGTGATGGGTATTGAAGAGGGCATCTTTTGGGATGAGCACTGGGTGTTGTATGGAAACCAATTTGACAATAAATTTCATATATTAAAAAAAAAAGAGGGGCGCCTGGGTGGCGCAGTCGGTTAAGCGTCCGACTTCAGCCAGGTCACGATCTCGCGGTCCGTGAGTTCGAGCCCCGCGTCAGGCTATGGGCTGATGGCTCGGAGCCTGGAGCCTGTTTCCAATTCTGTGTCTCCCTCTCTCTCTGCCCCTCCCCCGTTCATGCTCTGTCTCTGTCTGTCCCAAAAATAAATAAAAAACATTAAAAAAAAAAAATTAAAAAAAAAAAAAAAAAAAAAGAAACAGAACATGTCAATGCAAAGTAGGTACTCTATTACTTAATCTGACACTCAAAACATCATAAAACATATTTAAAATCTCAAGCACCCCTGGCTTCAGTTTGTCAGTCCACTCCCTCTGAGTAAAATACAAACACGCACACACACACACACACACACACACACACACAACTGTGGCAGAATAAACATCACTTTATCCAATTTAATATATTATCCAGGTAAGGATAGCCTTCCATAAGCAGAGGTAAGAGAGAAAAATGAGAAGGGAGGATTTTCAAAGGATGCCATTGAGATGATATCCTTGTGAACGTACTTGTTTTGACTGAGCCAAAGATGGAGCAAAGCAACAGAATGGAAGAGACTGGTAGTTCTTAAATTTTAGGGCATCAGAAGAGAGCTTGTGAAAACACCGATGGCTGTGCCCCACCCCCAAATTTCTGATTCTGAATTTTTAATTTAGACCTTTCTGATTCTGACCTTTTGGCCTACAGATAGGTTTGATTAGCTGCCTGGCTTTGCAGATTTTGCTCTCTCCAGACCTAAGACATTCCTCTACCTTCACCACAAGGGGTTGTGGGAGGATGAGTCTGGGACCCAGGGACTGGGCAAAAGAGCATAAAAAAGCTGAAAGAGGGAGAGAGATCCAGTGTTAACTGTTTGGTATTTATTTGATATGTTTGGTATCACCTTCTGAATTTTGAAGTGGTTGTTATAAGATTGTGTTCTTTTATTTCTGTATTTTTTTTTCTGCACGATTTTCTAGACACTGACAAGATTAAATACACATTTCTAAAACAAAATATTTTCTCTTCCGCTAGATAGGCAAATGCCTATTGAATTTCTGCTGCTGGTTGCTGGGGAAGGCTTTGGACTGTTGATGTGTTTTGATTGGACCCATCAGTCTCAGCATTAACTCCATGTTCTGTGGAAAAGCCTCTCCTACCTGAAGCAAGTAGATTTCACCACAGGGCTGCATCCTTCACAACTCCAACTTGCTGCAGTTCTACGGGCAGAATGTTTTTCACTATTTCCTGAAAATCTAGTTGCTGTGATGTCCTCTTCTCTTCATTCCCATCTATTTTCTTTCAGTGTGGGTAAAATACCTTCATATCCCCAATACTACGCTGTATAATAATGAACCTGAATTTAAATAAGTGAATTTTTTTAAAAAAGTGATGAATCACTAGGCTCTACTCCTGAAGCCAATACTACACTGTATGATAACTAACTTTGAATTTAAATAAATAAATTTAAAAAGAACCCTCTGATAGCAAACTAAAAAAACTAAATTACAATGAAAATCTACAGCAAAGATGGAAGAAAATAGCTCAAAATGACTAAGTATCATCTCTAATCTATGTCTGGTTTCACAGATGAGAAAACAAGGGCCCTGTAAATATCCATTAAATACATTTAAGACTTATCTATAACATAATTTCAATAGGTATATAGTATACATCCTATATAGATATAATAATTGATTTAATGAATTCCATCTTGTAGGAATTTACTTTTTTTTTTTTTTCAAAATCACCATTACGGGCAATTCTCCATACTACTACTATTCATTATAGAGGTGAGATAGTGCTAATTTTATGTGATGGACCAGAACTGCAATATTCTGTTAGGAATGGGATTTTAGAATACCACATTTAAGGCATCAGTAGTCAGTAACATATAAAATATACATAATATTTATTTATACACTTTTTATATAAGAATTACCCTTCATTAGGTGTTCAATCTGAGGCAGGTACTGTGCTAAGTGATCAGTACATAGTAGCTCATGTAATCCATGTACCTGTCCCAAGACTTAGATTGGATGATTATTCCCAAGTGGCCAGATGAGGAAACTGAAGTTGACCATGGCTAGAAGACTTGCCCCAGATGCATAGGTAGGAAGAGGTAGATTGAAGTGCTAACTCAAGTCACCTAACATTAGAGCCACTGTCATGGTGTCTCTTCTTTCCGTGAAGATAATGAAGCAGAGTCATTAGCAGGGAAGAAATGGAAGTACATGACAATGAGAACATGATCAGAGGGAGAATGCTTATGAGGTAATTTTTTTTTCCATTTTCATATTATTTTTAAGAAAATGTAGGTATTATATTAAGAAATCAATAGTTTAGATGTTTTGAATACATTTAAATGAATATTAATGTTATTTATTAAAATGTTAATAATTCATTAAGTTATAAATTTAAACATAAAAAGATTTAAATATCAAAAATATAAATTTCAATATCAACCTTCCAATTAAAGGCAAATAATTGCATTTTTCCCAGCTGTGGAATTACTGGGTCAAGGAGTGTTTGTTACAAATGCAGGAATTTCCCAAATGAATTCTGAAACTGGCCTAGTACATGGAGGGCAAAGGGAGACCAAGAAACCAGATTGGTAGTTAGCAGATTTAATAAGCGAGGGAGCTTACATACTTATCTTGGGTGCCACAAGATAAGTAGATCTCCATACCCATCTGCCAGATCTTAAAAGTTTATACACAGACAGATCTTAACTGGGTTCAGTCCTCTATCTAGAAATGTATGGTCTCAACACCACATTACTCTCTTGAGTTTGCATCCTTGAAACTGGCTCCTACTATGGGAACAGTGGGCAGAATTGTACACTTCAAGGACAGGGGAGAGGGTGAGGAGTCTCCAATTGTTCGGGTCTAGCTCATGGGTCCACTCACAGCCACGCTCTCTCAACGTCCTCCTCCAATAAGGAGATGGGTACAATTTTAATTTTTAAGTATTTATTGCCAAATTTTCCTTCAAAAAGTTTCTAGCAATTTGTTTTCCTTCTAGTCTTTCTTCCTGATACTCTTGTCATATTGGAAGTTACGTCTCTCTTTTTTTTAGTTCCTTAAAACACCTCTTTTAAAGAAAATTCCTCATAAATACCTCTTAAAATTTTTTGTTTTAATTCTGTGCCCATTTAATAGTGGAAACTGATCTTTCCTGGTTGCTTTAGTTTGAATTTTTGTGATTAATTATAAGGTTTAACTTTGTTGATTATATCTACTGGTACTTGTTCTTTTGTGAATTTCCTATTCTTTGGCTTTGCTAAAATTTCTATTGAGGTGTTTTATATATTTTATTCTTATAGAGTTGTATGAGCTTTTCCTATATGGAAGATATTAACCTTCAGTTTGACATATATATTGCAATCTCCTCTCCCCACCCCAGGTTTGTTGTTTGCATTTTGATTTTATTTCTAGTGTTTTGTCATATAGTAGCTTTATGGTTTTAGCAGTCAAGTGATCTATCTATTCATTTATGAATTTTGCTTTTGTGCACATAGTTGATTTCTGGTAGCTCTTTTACTGAGATCGCTCAAGCCTTCAGTGTATGTTCATTTAAATAATTGCCTTGTCATAGATAATGTTTGGGGGGAACATTCTCTCATTAAAACGACCCGTCAGTTTTCTTTCTAAGGTTCCTGTGTCTGTTCTTCTCAATGAGGTTCACATTTATTAATTTCCTTACAAATGCTCCAATTCCCTGTTGGTCCCAGCAGCATCTTTTTGTAGAGCAATGAACAATTGCTATTCTGCTAAAGCTTGCTGCCTCAAAGTCATTTTCAGATTATAAAAAAAAAAAGAAGAAGAAGAAGGAATTTAGTTTAACAAGCTGGACCTCTTTTGGTGAAGATTAGAGACAGAATCTACACAGCTTTTTCTGAAAGGTAATCTTGCCTGAGAGAAATGATAATGACTGAAATAAAAGGCCTCTCTTGCATCTCCTGTGGGCCCTCAGTGCATTTTAGTCCTAATTACAGAAGAAGTCCAAGAGAGCCTTTCACAGAAGGAGCCGATTATAACCACAGCTCCATATGGAACACATTGAGGGTTACAGATGCAGCTGTTGAGCATTATAGCATGAGACACACATTGGAAATGTCTCTATATGAAGCATACATTGAAAAATGCTTTATTAAACTCAGCTGTTTGGGAGTCCTTTGGTGTTTTTAATACGAGGGGACAGATTTTTTTTTTAATACCAGGAGGTCCCTCTTATTCCTTTAAGGCTTGCTTATGCAAGTTTTATGCATTGATATTGCATGAAACCATTTGAATTGTTAGAGGGCCCTGGTTGTATCCCTGATAGAGAGCATGGGACTGTTTTAGATCCTTATCTTTGGGCAGTGGGCTTGAATTATTTTTGACTAGGGGGAAATGAGAAAATAGAAATTCAGTGGCTTCTAAGTTACATATTGCTGGGGGTTGATGAAGCACATGGTAAGGGCAAGAAGTGAAAGGGCATTGGGGATGAGCACAAATATCACCAAAGTCTACCTGAGAACAAGATGGCGTGCTAACTGGCATTCAGAGAGATCAAGGAAGACAAGAAACTTTGTTATTTCAAAACTGAGATAAGGTTTTGGTGTTGGCTTGGCAGCAAAATATGAGTATTTTAATGGTAAGGGTTTTGTCTCCTCTTACCAGTCTAAGTTGCACACAATTTTGCACCAGTAATAACAAAGCACAGCAAAAACCAAAACCAAAGCAAACAAATAGGAGAGAAAAAACACATCACTGAAATCTAGAGATAATCTCACATTCCACTTTAGCTAATATTTTCTGTTCCCACCTTCATTCAGTTTGACTCTTGAAAGCTGTGTGGTAATAAGTGTTAGTCACAACTCCAAGGTGAAGCTGGATGCACATGGAGAATAAAATAGCCAATATCCTGAATGCCCTGCTTTCCCCCTGGCTGCTCAATGTACTAGCAGATTCAAGAGGGAGATAGGCAGAGAGGACACCCATGCATAACAGCCATGACCAGGAGAACAGAGTGGTTGCTGTCAGCCCTTCTGAGTTCTTGGAGGGATAGTATACCCTGGGAACATTTTATTTTGCTTTGAGGTTTTGGACCCTAAACCCATTATAGTGTCTGCATCAGTTTGGCACCTGGGAATGTCATGAGTGATTTGTTCAAATAAGGCAGGCCTTGGATGATGCCTCTTTCCCTATGCTACCTGCTCCCTACTTGTCATTCTTGGATAGGAAGGGTCATATGAAAACTTCCCAAATACAAAGTGATTTCCTAATTATAGGTTGGGACATTTTCAAGTAGTCTTGAGATGCATTGCTATCTTTGGTTTATAGAGTCACAGCTGAGAGACATTTGAGAATGGAGGGGGCATACAAGACCCCAAAACAGTTGTGCCTGTGGCCCAGAATATTGTGATGCCACCAATTTCCAAAACATGAAAAGATGAGCTTATAAGACAGGCAGTTCAGATATTTTATGTTAATCAATGAGAAAATGATGGTATTTTATTTTGGTGATAGTTATAAATGGTAAGGCAGGGAAAGATATTCTTACACAGGTATTAAACAGCTAAAGTAACCGTAGAGATTCTAGCCCAAAAAACCTTCTGGCTTTGAAGAGGAGGTGGTAAGGGGCTTGGATGGTGAATAAACCCTTAGGGTGGAACTCATGAGAAAAGTTTTTTGTTCATAAGAATCATATAGTTTTATATACAGTGCATTTTCCAGAAGCAGATAGGACAGCAGAAAGGATAAGCTGTAAATATTAAGCTACATATTACTAAATACTAGGAACAAAAGAGAAAGAGTGAGATTCAAGCACTTGACCAATGTTTGTAGAGCATCAACTAGATACCAGGCTCTGCTCTAGCTATGTGGAATATATTAGTGAACAAAACTGACAAAGATTTCTATTTTTATGGAATTAAATTCTTGTGAGTACAATGCATGTAAAAGTAAGTGAATTCTGAAATATGGTAGAGGGCAATGAATATTATGGAAAAAAGTGGAACAAAACAGTGAGGTTCAGGAATGTTAGTGGGGAAAAGATTAGGGTGCTAATGTGGTTGGGTTCTGGTGAGAGGTCTCTTTCTGGCTTACAAACAGCATTCTCTTTTCTATATCCTCACATGGCAGAGAAAGAGTGAACTAGATCTATCTTTTCTTTAAAAGGTACTATTCCCAACATAAGAACTCCACCCTTATGACCTCATTCAAACCTAATTACCCCCTAAAACCCCCACCCCCAAATGCCATCACATTGGGAGGTAAGGTTTCAACATATCAATTTTGGAAGGACACAAACATTTAGTCCATAGTAAGGGGTTATTCTTACTTTTGGATGAAGACATCATTCCTCATTTAAATTGGGAAATAGAATGGCAGTGATTCCAGAAGTAAAGAAGGTGTATCAGCAAGTACAGTGATACACCATGTAGATGACTCATCCCACAGGAGGCAGTCCTTCATTGGGCACTATTTGAATGTGAGTGGCTTGAACCACCTATTGGCTTGCTGAACCCTACACCGATACCCCCTTCATTGTACCATCTCATTGTATATTGGGGAATTGTTCTTCTAGACCCATTCTTTTTTTTTTTCAATATATGAAATTTATTGTCAAATTGGTTTCCATACAACACCCAATGCTCATCCCAAAAGGTGCCCTCCTCAATACCCATCAACCACCCTCCCCTCCCTCCCACCCCCCATCAACCCTCAGTTTGTTCTCAGTTTTTGACAGTCTCTTATGCTTTGACTCTCTCCCACTCTAATCTCTTTTTTTTCTTTCCCCTCCCCCATGGGTTTCTGTTAAGTTTCTCAGGATCCACATAAGAGTGAAACCATATGGTATCTGTCTTTCTCTGTATGGCTTATTTCACTTAGCATCACACTCTCCAGTTCCATCCACGTTGCTACAAAAGGCCATATTTCATTCTTTCTCATTGCCACGTAGTACTCCATTGTGTATATAAACCACAATTTCTTTATCCATTCATCAGTTGATGGACATTTAGGCTCTTTCCATAATTTGGCTATTGTTGAGAGTGCTGCTATAAACATTGGGGTACAAGTGCCCCTATGCATCAGTACTCCTGTATCCCTTGGGTCAATTCCTAGCAGTGCTATTGCTGGGTCATAGGGTAGGTCTATTTTTAATTTTCTGAGGAACCTCCACACTGCCTTCCAGAGTGGCTGCACCAATTTGCATTCCCACCAACAGTGCAAGAGGGTTCCCGTTTCTCCACACCCTCTCCAGCATCTATAGTCTCCTGATTTGTTCATTTTGGCCACTCTGACTGGCGTGAGGTGATATCTGAGTGTGGTTTTGATTTGTATTTCCCTGATGAGGAGCGACGTTGAACATCTTTTCATGTGCCTGTTGGCCATCCGGATGTCTTCTTTAGAGAAGTGTCTATTCATGTTTTCTGTCCATTTCTTCACTGGGTTATTTGTTTTTCGGGTGTGGAGTTTGATGAGCTCTTTATAGATTTTGGATACTAGCCCTTTGTCTGATATGTCATTTGCAAATATCTTTTCCCATTCCGTTGGTTGCCTTTTAGTTTTGTTGGTTGTTTCCTTTGCTGTGCAGAAGCTTTTTATCTTCATAAGGTCCCAGTAATTCACTTTTGCTTTTAATTCCCTTGCCTTTGGGGATGTGTTGAGTAAGAGATTGCTCCACCAAAAGTCTGCTAGAACTGATACATGAATTCAGCAAAGTTGCAGGATACAAAATCAATGTACAGAAATCAGTTGCATTCTTATACACTAACAATGAAGCAACAGAAAAACAAATAAAGAAACTGATCCCATTCACAATTGCACCAAGAAGCATAAAATACCTAGGAATAAATCTAACCAAAGATGTAAAAGATCTGTATGCTGAAAACTATAGAAAGCTTATGAAGGTAATTGAAGAAGATATAAAGAAATGGAAAGACATTCCCTGCTCATGGATTGGAAGAATAAATATTGTCAAAATGTCAATACTACCCAAAGCTATCTACACATTCAATGCAATCCCAATCAAAATTGCACCAGCATTCTTCTCGAAACTAGAACAAGCAATCCTAAAATTCATATGGAACCACAAAAGGCCCCGAATAGCCAAAGTAATTTTGAAAAAGAAGACCAAAGCAGGAGGCATCACAATCCCAGACTTTAGCCTCTACTACAAAGCTGTCATCATCAAGACAGCATGGTATTGGCATAAAAACAGACACATAGACCAATGGAATAGAATAGAAACCCCAGAACTAGACCCACAAACGTATGGCCAACTCATCTTTGACAAAGCAGGAAAGAACATCCAATGGAAAAAAGACAGTCTCTTTAACAAATGGTGCTGGGAGAACTGGACAGCAACATGCAGAAGGTTGAAACTAGACCACTTTCTCACACCATTCACAAAAATAAACTCAAAATGGATAAAGGACCTGAATGCGAGACAGGAAACCATCAAAACCCTAGAGGAGAAAGCAGGAAAAGACCTTTCTAGACCCATTCTTTATGTTTCAGCATGCTTCCCTGAATCTACTAAGCCAGAAACTATGAGGGTGAAGCCATTTAACAAAGTCTCTAGATAATTCTGATGCATATCCAGGTTTAGGAAACATTAGTTTTTACTTGCTGTGGCCTTGGAGTAAATATCGTTGAAATAATATCTTGAACCATTTCGGAGACTTCTGGAAATAGTATCAAAGAAACATTTTTAGGACACTCAAGTAGATCAATTAAAGCCACAGCAAGGATTGGAGAAGTGACTGAGAAAGATAAAGCTTTAGTAGGTCAGTGATCATGGGTATCACTTGTTAAGACCTAGGAATATGCAGACAACACTAATTTAAATGTTACCTTTACTCTGTAATTGATCTCATTTGTTAAAATTTGTTCCTAATTAATATATGTCTTTGGAAACTTAAAAATTGAACTACTAAGTAAAACTGAATCTTTTATAAAAATGAATATTACATTGGAATAAAAACTGAGAATTATATAGTACTTGATAGAAAAATATATTCTATGTAACTTACTGACTTAAAACTTCTTAAAAAGATCATTTTAAGATATCTTTGATATGATTATTGATAGTATCTCTTTTTCTGTGGCATAAAAACTAGTTAAGCATTACATGTAGTTTTGAAAATATATCATTTCTGGGAAACATATTTCTAAAACACCTGATTTTGTTTTAAATTCATTTGAACAAAAGTGAGGAGAAAGAAAGATCATCATTGTATTAGGGTTCTTTAGAGAAACAGGATCAGTAGTGTGTGATTGTTTGTTTGTTTATTAATTATGAGGAATTGGCTTACACAATTATGGAGGCTGAGAAGTCCCACAAGGTGGCTAACTGCAAGCTGGAGCAACAGGAAAGCCAGTGGTGTAATTCAATCCAAAGTCCGAAGTCCAAAGGCCTGAGGGACAGGGGAGGCAATGATGTAACTCCCAGACCAAGGGCAGAAGATGAGATGAGATGTCTTGGCTCAAGCAGTGAGGCAGGAAAAAGGGGTGAATTCTCCCATTCTCTGCTTTTGGATATATCCCAGCTACTCATCTACATTGGGAAGGGCAATCTGCTTTACTGTGTCCATGATTCCAGTGATAATGTCATCTGGAAACATCCTCACAGACATACCCAGAAGTGTTTAATATGGGTACCCCGTGACAGGTTGACCATAAAATTAAACATCGCAATCATGCATGTCAAAAAAATCTCTTTGAAACATTTTACTCTTTGGATTATATGCTCAATATATTTCAAATGAGAGGACATAGGAAGAAAACAGAGCCTTTCACACCAGAGGTACTAAAACTTTCAATTGTCCATACCTAAATTACATATTAAATAACTAGAGAATGATGAGTTTTCATGAGAGTAAATTACTTCCATTTTAATAGGAACTTTATGTTGGATTTGACTAGTATCATGAATAATAACAACCCTTCACTGAAAGTCACGACTTTATAACACAATCCAGTAGTATACATATTATCAGTATTATAGTTGTCAACTTGACCAGGTGCTGTGCAAAAAAAGGGGGTGTGTACGGTTTACTTAACTATATTTGCTATATCAAGACAATAACAGCAAAACCAAAATCTAATGGTTGAGCACAATAAATGTTTTGTTCCTGTAAAAGTCAAGTGTGTGTGTTCATAGTCAGGAGGCAGCTTTTTCCAGGTGAATTCAGGGACTGAGTCTCTTTCAATTTTGAGGTCCCAACATCCCACATGGTCTTCACTCTTCATCTGACTGCTGGAGGACAAACAGGCAATATCAAAGCTTAATGTGCTTCTGTCCAAAGCCAGCCCTGGTTGATGCTGGTGTACATCCATGGACAACATCTTGCCGCAAAGTCACACCTTCTCTGTGTATATCTGCAAAGTCATCTGCACACCTGCCTTTCCATCTCAACTCTTCACTTTAGAAAGGAGAGCCTAGCTGCCTGTGGAATCCGGTCTCTCTGTCGCTGCCTGACTCTGGTGGTTTGTCAATGTTAAATCAGAACATTTGTCATCGAGCATACCTTCTGCCCTAGAATTAGCACAGTGCATGTTGTCAATATGAGTGATCATCCTCCTGAGAAAGACTTATGAATATATTGCTTGGGAGGAAATAAGCTTAATTAAATGTAATGAAAACAAACTGAAAACTCTTCAAAAAGAATTTTAATCTGAAATGTTACTAAGGACTATAGGTTTCATTTTATTTTTGAGGGAGTGAAGTTGTTTTGCTTCATTTGTTTTCTTCTTCTTGGTTTTACACCAAATGATTACATGTATTTATCCATCCTAAATATTACATTTAGGTATACATGGGTCTTAAGGAATTATTTTGGGAATAGTAGTGCTGTATTGTGTATAAAGAATTAGCATATCTCACCATAAGTAATTCTAATAGTTAAAATTATGCGTGAGTAATTAGTTTATTACAGTTTCCCTGTGTGTTGGGTACGCAACTGAAAAAATGATTTGTGTTGTTCCATAGCCATTTATAGCTATATTAATATCTAGTATGTATTTTTCAAAACAGTAAATTTCAAAGTTTTCTGGCAATATGATATTCGCATTCACTAGAACTTTGGTGACAGGTTCCTACATGCCATGGGTTAGGTATCACTCTTTTGAAATCAGTTCCCACAATAAGGATGGAAAGAGTCTGACATGGGAGTGGGAAAATTGTATTTTGTTTCTATTTTCCTCTCTTAGCTGTAAAATGGTTGAGGGAAAAGGGGGCAGTGAATTACGGGAATAACTATGGCTGTTCTACAATTGTTGAAAAGTGATCCCCAGGTCTTGGGAGCTCTTGAGAACTTTAATACATCAGTGGGATTTCCATCACCTGTATGAACCTAGTAAGTTCATTTGCTATTTTATGTCCAACCTATATGGATTTTTTTCTCCACATGCCAAAGTAAACCCACTGTGAAGATGGTCATTCTTATTCTTTCATTCAGATAACTTTTTCCTTTATTTGATCACTGAAGGGATACATGAAACAATGTTAAGAATATTTTTGGTAATGCCTTCAACTATGGATTATTTTGTTTAACTTCTTATAGGAAAGCTTGAGTGAAATAAATGTTGTCTTTCTGTATGTCAAGAAAAATTATTCTGAAATCATTATGTTTTATATTCATAAAACCCTACACAGACATGTAGTACCTGAAGTAACAACAGATATGATATCCGGGTGACACCCAAATCGCATATTGGTATAGAAAATTTAGACCACAAATGAAGCTCTAAGACATTCAAGACCTCTAGGGGATTCCCCAGAAGTTAATAGTAGTAGGCAGTTTGTCTTTGTAGGAGAAGCCACTTCCAGAGATGAAGAATGAATGAATCTTTCAGGACATGATCTTACATATAGAAAGGTTGTATGAATAAATTACATGGATAATAGAAAGGGTGTAGAGTCAGATCAATGAGAACTAGCACAACTAAGAAAAGCTTTATAGCAAGACTTGGGTCCCCAGGTTTAAAAGAATAGGCAGAATTTGCATATCTCAAAGGGCCAAGTGGGGGTAATGGCCTAAACCTGAAGATCAGAGGAACAACAAAAGAAAAAGTACGGAAATAATAATGTGCATGATAAATTGCCTGAAGTATGAAAAATAATAATGCTTTTTAAAAAACATGATAGTATGTGCTCAACCAAGCACATCTGGGGTTAGAAGTGACTTGGGTGCCAGTTTGCAACCCCTGAGTCAGGAGTGGAATGCAGGCTACAGTTCTGTTCATACTTTGCACATACATGTTAACATTTATAAGGCTGAATTTGTGTACATGCAGGGAAACCAATAGTAATAATTACTGTATAGAAAATTATAAAGAGGAATTAGAGATCCTTCAAAATTAAATATTTACCTTTCTTTGAAAAAGCAAGCATTATCCAAAAGATATTTAATTATTTAGTGTAAAAATTCAAGAATATATGAACACAGACGTGCCTGGATGGCCCAGTTGGTTAAGCCTCTGACTCTTGATTTTGGCTCAGGTCATGATCTCACGGTTTGTAGTCCCACGTTGGGCTCTGTGCTAACAGCGTGGAGCCTGCTTGGGATTCTCTGTCTTCTTCTCTCTCTGCCCTTCCCTCAGTCTCTCTCCCCAAATAAATAAACATTTAAAAAAAAAGAATATATGAACACAAAGTACTATGTGTCACTTTAGTATTATGATGATTTACTGAGCCATAACAACTTCCTCTTCAAGCATGATGTAAATGATATATAATTTCTTGAAAATGTCTGAACTCCCTTAATAGATTATAAGCCTCTTTAGAGGAGGACCTGTCTGATTCATTTGTGTCTCCTCCAGAGCATTAGCACATAGAAGCTATTCAATAAATATATGTCTGGTGGTGATTAGATTAATAATAGCTTTTAAACTTGATAAATCAGTAAAAGATTTGAATTGAGGGGCTGGGAAGGAAGTGCTTTGATTATAAATAATAATGATGATGAATATTAGACAATTTTGGGAGATAGTGTACTTGACAATTTAGAGCACCAGGTAATTTTGCTCAAGAAGGTGAGGGATAGAAGAAATCACAGACCAGGATGAATTTTAGAGAGAAAGAAAGGTAGAAAGAAAAAAATCAGACAGTGTTAAGGGGTAGAAACCACAGGGTATGTCTGGAATGATGGAAAGAAAAGTTACTATTATTTTCAAAAGTATGATTCATTAATCAGGTAAAATATGAGAGATAAAATCAAGTTAAATTAATGTTTATTATAATTATGTTTAAAATTTTAGAACTCATCAGTTTAGTTTATATGCACACATACACATACAAACACATCTATATAATTTATATTATAGATATACTATTCACATTATATAAATGAGATAAACTTCTGGTAATACTTAATCGTTAAAAAGTCTGTTTGCCTTGGAGTGATCAGAACTCTGTCCATTTTTCCCTTACATAAAAACTGGGAAGTATTTATTGCTTTTTCATTCTCATTTTCACTCTGGTCAAAGCATATGCATTTTCAGTTTTATTTCAACAGAACATTCATGGACAGCTTGAATTTCTATTTCTTTATCTTTGTCAACATTTTTATTTCCCCAGTGGACATTTCTTCAGAATCCATTTTTACTTCTCTGTGATCAGAGGAACTCTATTGGTCAAATTCAATAACATCCTTGGTGTAATTTCAGGAGGAAATTACAGACAGCACTCAGGTTTACCACTTTCTTGGAAGGGAAATATTAACACCCTCACCTCTTGCTCCCAATATAAGATTCTAGGTAGGAGTGAGTTACTCATTTTCTGAAGAAGCATTAACTCTTTTGGACCTCTCTAGCCACTTGGTAAATTACCTCTTCCATTGCCCAGAACAGTGTTCAGAGATTTCAAAGAATAAATGCTCAAAAGTAGAAAAACGCTAAGAAACCCATTATATGATAGGTTTCCTTCAAACTTTATTTTAAATAACAGTTGTTATATAAGTGCATGTACATATATGCATGTACATGCAGGTATATGTGTGCATGTGTGCATTTGTATTTATATAAAAGAATACTGGAGATTTCAGTTGTATATTTATATTAGTGTTAGGCTACAGGTTTTCTGGCTGTAATAAAAACCCAACAAAATAATGGCTTAAACTATATCGGGATTTCTCAGCCTTGGTACTGTTGACATCTTGGATCATGTAATTCTTGGAAGTGGGAGCTGTCTGGTGTATTGTAGGATGTTTAGCAGCATCACAGGGCTCTACCCACAGATGCCAGAAACAACCACACTCTCCAAATTAATGAAACCAAACCTGTCTCCTTTCATTTCTAAATGTCCTCTGGGGGCTGGGGTGTGGTGGGTAAAGTTGTCCCCTGCTGAGAATCACTGAGCTAGATACAAATGTTTATCTCACACATAAAGAGTCTAAGCTGACACAATGGCTTCATTCTGCATTAGGAACTCAGATTCCTTGCCTTGCCATCTCCAGGACCTGCCCTTATCATATGGGCCCACAGATCTTACTCACATATCCTGATTCTAGGAGAACAGGGACAATGGTGTGTTGGTAAAATGACTCTCTAAAAAAAAAGTCCCCAGTTGGGGGATATTGGCTCTGATTTGTAATATTTATGGATTTCCATGTTATAAATACTTCTACCATGACTGATAAAACTACCATCAGTTTAACAACTGTCTTGCAAAATTCCTGCATGTTTAACAATCACCTTTTATAAGGCAGGTTTAGGGGAAAGCAGCATACACAGACAGAAAAAAGGGGAGGAGTAAGGAGAGGGTATAGCTTTCTGTTTAAGGGTAAAATGAGGTTCCACTTCTGTTCATGACCATAGGACAGAACTTAGTCACGTGCTCATCCTAGCTGCAAGGATGTTGAAATGCCATATTTGTTCTGATTAGCATATATTTAGCCAAAGAACAGGTACCAATCAGTAGGAGACATAGAGAGAGAATATTTACTTCAGGAAAAACATCATGCTCTTCCATAGTATTATTTAAAAATTGACCAGATGCAGCCTCTCTGGAAAACAGTATGGAGGTTTCTCAAAAAATTAAAAATAGATCTACCCTATGACCCAGCAATAACACTACTAGGAATTTATCCAACTGATACAGGAGTGCTGATTCATAGAGGCACATGTACCCCAATGTTTATAGCAGCGCTTTCAACAATAGCTAAATTATGGAAAGAGCCTAAATGCCCATCAACTGATGAATGGATAAAGAAGATGTGGTTTATATATATAATGGAATACTACTTGGCAATGAGAAAGAATGATATCATGCCATTTGCAGCAACATGGAAGGTATTATACTGAGTGAAATAAGTCAGTCAGAGGACAGCTGTCATGTTTTCACTCATATGTGGATCTTCAGAAATTCAACAGAAGTCCATGGGGGAAGGGAAGGGAGAAAATAGTTACAAACAGAGAGGGAGGGAAGCAAACCACAACAGACTCTTAAATACGGAGAACAAACTGAGGGTGGACGGCAGGGAGAGGGGAAAATGGGTGATAGGCATTGAGGAAGGCACTTGTTGGGATGAGCACTCGGTGTTGTATGTAAGCCAATCTGACAATTAATTATATTTAAAAAATAATAAAACAAAAATTGACCAGAAATCTCAGCAGAAGAGATATGTCACAGATTTGCTCCAACAGTCAAAGGTTCTTCATGCAGCTAATGTGAGAGAATGCTGGGTGAATGTTCTTGAAATTTCTTAAATTGAGGGTACATGTGTCTCTAAAATTCTATACTTCTCAGCTCAAGGTGTTTGAATTTGAAGTTGGTCACCTATGTTCATCAACTTTTGGACTCACTAAGAAACAAATATTGGAGAATTTTAGAATTAGAAGAGATTTAATGATAATGATAACAATTATAATAGATAACACATATAATACCATGTGCCAGTCACTGTCTAAATATTTTACATATTTTTATGCTAATTTAATCTTCACAACAATCCCATGTAGTAAGTACCATTATTATCCTCATATTTAGATGAGGAAATTGAGGCACAAATAGGTTAAATAATTTACCAAAAGACACACATACAGCAAGTAAGAAGTGGGGCCGGGATTCTTAGAGATTACTTCTTCTAATTTTCTCTGTGATTCATTTTCATTTCCTTCTACATTTCCTCCTATTTGGAGGAGCTGAAAAGGTAAAAGCTAGATTTCCCAGATTCCTCTGCAGCTAAGGTTCTAGGTGGAGTTTGCCCTCTGAATCATACCTGTGAGGCAGTGTATGTGTAGAAGCAGCCTTAGTAGTAAAAGCAGCTATTTCCTGGCCACATCTAAGGTGGTATGCCCTTAAAACCTAAAATCCAGTGGAAGCTCATCCAGAACTTTCAGATTATTGTAAAGATGAAAATTTCTGTATTAATCTTATTCTGTTTAAATACTTAGAGTGGTTTGTTTCCTGCACTAGGCTTTACAGACAACAAAAACTGAGGCTGGAATGGGACAAGTATGACTGTTCCAAAGTCATAAAAAGCCAGATCTAGCATAAAACTGTTTCAGCACAGTAAGAGTTTCAGTAATACGGTAGAAAGTTGGATTTGAGTTTTAAGCTGAGGTTTGCCACTTACTGGTTCTGGAAACTACCAAGTTGGTTTTTTTTTTTCTCTCTTCAATTTCCTCATTTGTAAGATGAAAATAACAGCACTTTCTATTTAAGATTGTTGTGAAGATATAATGATCTGTTAGGGAGTTGGTTTGGTGCTAATGACAGTCAATTAAACAAGATGGAAGGCTTTTTTCTCTGTAATGCAAAAGTCCCAATACACAGTTCATGCTTGGGATGGTAGCTGTATGATCCTCAGAATCCAGGCTCCTCTTCTGTTGCTTAACAATTATCAACATTTAGGGTCTAGTTGTGTTTTAAGATGGCTATTTCCACATTGTAGCAGTGGGAGCTGGGTGAAGGGGAAATAGTCTGTGTGGTTTTTCCTTTAAGGACAAGACCTGGAAGCTTGAAGAGGGATTCCTTCCCTCTTGTCTGGAAATTAGACATATTGTCACACCTTTACTACAAAAGTAGTCTTAAAATTGTAACATTCAGCTGGGCAGTGATGATGTCAGTTAAAATTTTTAACTTGAGACTTGGGAAGATGGTGGAGTAGGAGGACCCTGAACTCACCCTGTCCCATGTTTACAACTAGATACCATCAACATCCAATTCAATAAGCTGGAGAGTAATCTGAAGACTAGCAAAACAAACCCCACAAATAAACATAGAGAATAAGCTTCATCTGAAAGGTTAGGACAGTCAGAAAGGCAGGAGGCTGCCCACAGGAGGGAGGGAGCTGCATAGGTGGAAAGGGCAGAGAAATGAGCTCTGGCACTAGGGAGCTCACACTGGAAAGACTAATCTCCATTAACATTTGGCTTTAAAAAACAGAGGGTTGAATTACCAGAGTTTACCAGTTTTTAAAAACAGTGGGACTTGGAACCTGGAACTTTAAAAGTCAGCTGACTCAGCACTGGACAAGCCAGGAGGGTGAGTGATGGCTGGCAGTGATAAAAATCACTCACCAGTGATAGCTAGTGAGTGATAAAAGTGGTAGTTTACACAACACCAGGGGGAAATGGGAGACAGACCTGTTCATACTGATTTTGAAGTATATTGGGAGACTTCTCCAAAAATGAGGGAGCTGGCAGTTTCCATTTTCCTCCCCCACCTCCCAGCAGAAACACAGAGCAACTTGTGGAAGGCAAGGATGCACAGATACTTGCTACCTAACTTGCTAGCAGCATACCATGCCCACAAGTTATCCTGAGAACTCACCTTCTCCAAGCCTGCTATCCTTGGCCTAGGGCTCAGAGCAAATTTTGTTAAAGTTGCATGCACACTCCACACAGCGACTGGGTACACAGCCACTGCCATGCCCCACACTCAGCCACATGCCCCCCGTCACTGCCATGTGCTGTACCCAGCCTCATGTCCTGGCTGCCCTGGCACACAGCCCTGAGCTGTCACAGTGCTTTGGGGGATCCAGTATAGGGCTAGTGTCCCAAAGTAAATTTTGCTAACACTGCCACCCCTCTCAAGTTCCCCAGAGGGCATGCCCCTCCCTCAGAGCTGTCCTCCCTGGGTCCCACTAACACCACAGAAAGCAAGCACAACCCACATCAGGCAGAGAGTCAGTGCACATGACTGCACTGAAAGGAAAAGTGACTCAGACACAACACAAGGTGTAAGCAACACACACAGGATACTCTCTTGAAGTGCCAGGTTCTGGTGCACAGGGGACACTGCACTGCAGGGCACTCCAGGACCTTTTCTTCATAAAGCCACTACTTTCAAGAGCAGAAGACAGAGATGATTTTCTTACCACACAGAAACAGACACAAAGAGGCAGACAAAATGAGAAGACAGAGAAATTTATCCCAAATGAAAGAACAGGACAAGGCCATGGCCAGAGGTCTAAGTGAAACAGATTTAAGTAACATATGCAATAGAGAATTTAAAGCAATAATTGAAAGGATATTCACTGGACTTGAGACAAGAGTGGAAGACATGAGTGGGATCCTTAAATTGAGATAGGAAAAACATAGAAGAGATAAAGGGCTCAATAAAATGAGAAATAAAATGAGAGACATGCTTGATGGAATGAACAGCAGGTTGGGAGAAGGGGAGGAATGAATTAGTGAACTAGAAGACAGAGTAATGGAAAGTAATCAAACTGAACAAAAGAGAGAGAGAGAGAGAGAGAGAGAGAGAGAAAAGAATTACACAAAATGAAAACAGACTTAGAGAACTCGGTGACTTCATCAAATGCAATAGCGTTTGTATTGTAGGAGTCCCAGAAGAGGAGAGAGGAAAGGGGGCAGAAAACTTATTTGAAGAAACAATAGGAGAGCCTGGGTGGTCCAGTTGGTTAAACGTCCAACTCTTGATATCAGCTTAGGTCAAGATCTCACAATCATGAGATCAAGTTTTGGGCTGGCCTCTGTGATAAGCATGGAACCTGCTTGGGATTCTCTCTCCTTCTCTCTCTACCCCTCCTCGCTCTCTCTCCCTCTCTCTCTCTCCATAAGTAAATAAAAATTTTAAAAAAGGAAAGAATAGCTGAAAACTTCCCTCATCCGGAGAAGGAAACAGATATCCAGATCCAGGAGGCACAAAGAACTCCCGTCAAAATCAACAAAAGCAGACCCATCCCAGGACATATTGTAATTAAATTGTCAACAAATAGTGATAAAGAATGCATTTTAAAAGCAACAAGACAAAAGAACTCATTAACTTACAAGGGAGAACCCATAAGGCTAGCAGGATATTTTTCAACAGAAACTTTGAAAGTCAGATGGGGTGGCATGATATATTCAAAATGCTGAATGGGAGAAATCTGCAGCCCCAAATTCTCTATCCAGCAAAGCTATCATTCAGAGTAGAAATAGAGATAAAGAGTTTCCCAGACAAACAGAAACAAAAGAGGTTCATGACCACTAAACCATCCTTGCAAGAAATATTAAAGGGGACTCATTGAGTGGCAAAGAGACACCAAAAGAGACATTATAGAGGCAGAAAACACAAAAGCAGTAACAAAAATATTTCTATAAAAAAATCTGTCAAGAAACTCACAAAAAAGGATATAAAATACAATAACATATACTTAAAATATGGGGAGGAGAGGAGAAAAGAATGGGTTCAAACTTAATCGACCATCAGCTTTATAGACTGCTCTATGCAGAAGAGAATAGATACAAACCTAATGATAACCACATATATAAACAACCACTAACAAAGAAGAAAGAGAAAGAAAGCCAAACTAAAGAATCACCAAATTTGGTGATATCACCAAAGAAAATCAAATCCACAAACACTAGAGAGAAAAACAAGAAATGATCAGAGAAAATATTCAGAAACAACCCAAAACAAGTAATAAAATGGCACTAAATACATATCTATGAATAATTACCTTGAATGTAAATGCACTAAATGCTCTATCAAAAGACATAGGGTGACATAATGGATAAAAAAAAAACAAGACTCATCTATATGCTGTCTGCATGAGACTCATTTTTAGACTTAAAGACACCTACAGATTGAAAGTGAGAGGACAAAGAAACATCTGCCATGCAGATGGATGTCAAAAGAGAGCTGGAGTAACAATACTTATATCAGACAAAATCAACTTTAAAACAAAGACTATATAACAAGAGACAAAGAAGGACACTATATAATCATTAAGAGAACAGTCCAACAAGAAGATAATACAATTGTAAATACAGTAAAACCTTGGTTTGAGAGCATAATTCGTTCTGGAAACATGCTCGTAAAAAGGACTCACATATCAAAGTGAATTTTAACAACCGTTGTGTCAGTTGTGATCATGTAACATTAGGCATCATGTACTACTCATATTGCAAGACATCACTGGTTTATCAAGTTCAGATTTATTAGAAATGTTTGCTTGTCTTATGGAACACTTGCAGAACAAGTTATTCACAATACAAGGCTTTATTGTATTTATGTATCCAACAGAGAAGCATCCAAATCCATAAAACAGTTAATAACAAACATAAAGAAACTATTTGATAATAATAAAATAATAGTAGGGGACTTTCACACCCCACGTACATCAATGGCCAGGTCATCTAAACAGAAAATCAATAAGGAAACAATAGCTTTGAATGGCACAATAGAACAGATGGATTTAATATATTCATCCATCTAAAACATTTCATCCTAAAACAGCAGAATACACATTCTTTTTCAAGTGCATACAGAACATTCTCCAGAATAAATCACATATTAGCCCACAAAACAAACCTCAACAAATTCAAGAAGATTGAAATCATACCATGCATCTTTTTTGACCACAACACTATGAAACTAGAAGTCAACCACAAGAAAAAATCTGGAAAGGCCAGAAATACATGGAGGTTAAAGAACATCTTACTAAATAATGAATAGGTCAACCAGGAAATCAAAGAAGAAATAAAAAAAATATATGGAAATAAGTGAAAATGAACAATACAATAGTCGAAAACCTCTGGGATGCAGAAAGGTGGTTCTAAGAGGGGAAGTTCATAGCAATACAGGTCTACCTCAAGAAGTAAGAAAAATCTCAAATAAACAACCTAACCTTACACCTAAAGTAGCTGAAAAAGAATAACAAACAAAACCTAAAACCAGCAGAAGGAAGGAAATAATAAAGATAAGAGCAGAAGTAAATGATACAGACACTTAAAAAACAATAGAATAGATCAACTAAACCAGGAGCTGGTTCTTGAAAAAAATCAGTGTATCTGATAAACCTCTAGCCAGACTAACATGAAAAAAAAAAGAAATGACTCAAATAAAATCACAAATGAGATAGGTGAAATAACAACCAACACTACAGGAATACAAACAATCATAAGAGAATATTACTCAAAACTATATGCCAACAAGTTGGACAACCTAGAAGAAATGGATAAATTCCTAGAAACTACCAAACTGAAGCAGGTAGAAATATAAAATTTGAACAGATCAATAACCACCAAAGAAATAGAATCAGTAATTTAAAAACTCCCAAAACACAAAAGTCCAGGACCAGATGGATTTATGGGCAAATTCTACCACACATTTAAAGAATTATTTAAAGAATTAATACCTATTCTTCTCAAACTCCTCAAAAAGTAGAAAAGGAAGGAAAACTTCCAAATTCATTTTATGAGTTCATTATTATTCTGATACCAAAACCAGATAAAGACACCAGAAAAAAAGAGAACAACAAGCCAATATCCCTGATGAACATAGATGTAAAAATCCTCAACAAAATACTAGCAAACCAAATCCAATGGTATATTAAAAAATAATTCACCATTATCAAATGGGATTTATTGCCAGGATACAAGAATGGTTCAATATTTGCAAATCAATCCACATGACACATCACATCAACAAGAGAAAGCACAAGAACCATGTGATCATTTCAATAGAGAAAGCATTTGACAAAGTACAACATCCATTCATGATAAACACCCTCATCAAAGTAGGTGTAGAAGGAACATACTTCAACACAATAAAGGGCATATATGAAAAACCCACAGGTAACATCATACTCAAAGGGGAAAAACATAGAGCTTTCCCCTAAGGTCAGAAACAAGACAAGGATATCCATTCTCACCACTTGTATTCAACACAGTACTGAAAGTCCTAGCCACAGCAATCAGACAACAAAAAGAAATAAAAGACATCCAAATCAGTAAGGAAGAAGTAAAACTTTCACTATTTGCAGATGACATATACTCTATATGGAAAACTCCAAAGACTACCAAAAAAACTTATTGAAATGATAAACAAATTTAGTAGAATTGCAGAATATAAAATCAACATGCAGAAATCTGTTGCATTTCTATACCCTAATAATGACGCAGCAGAAAGAGAAATTAAGAAAACAATCCCATTTATAACTGCACCAAAAACAATATGATACTTAGGAATAAACCTAACCAAAGAGGTGAAAGACTTGTACTCTGAAAACTATGAACACTGATGAAAGAAACTGAAGGTGACACCAAGAGATGGAAAGATATTCCATGCTCATGGAACAGAAGAACAAATATTGTTAAAATGTCTATACTACCCAAAGCAATCTACATATTTAATGCAATCCCTATCAAAATACAAACAGTATTTTCCACAGAACTAGAACAAATAATTCTAGAATTTGTATGGAACCACAAAGACCCCAAATAGGCAAAGCAATCTTGAAACAGAAAAGCAAATCTGGAGGCATTACAATTACGAACTTCAAGTTATATTACAAAGCTGCAGTAATCGAACCACTCTGATACTGGCACATAAATAGACACCTAGATCAACAGAGCAGAATAGAAAACCCACAAATAAACCAACAACTATATGGTCAATTAATCTTCAACAAAGCAGAAAGAAAATCCAGAGGGAAAAATAAAGTCTCTTAAAGAAATGGTACCGGGAAAACTGGACAGCAACATGCAAAAGAAAGAAGCTGGACCACTTTCTGATGCCATACACAAAAATACATTCAAAATGGATTAAAGGCTTATATGTGAGACCTGAAGCCATAAAAATCCTCTGGTAAATATGGGCAGTAAACGCTTCGACATAGGCCATACCAGCTTTTTTCTAGATATGTCTCCTGAGGTAAGGGAAACAGAAGCAAAAATAAACTATTGGGACTATATCAAAATAGAAGGCTTCTGCACAGTGAAGGAAACAATCAACAAAACTAAAAGGCTGCCTATGGATTAGGAGGACATATTTGCAAATGACATATCTGATAAAGGATTAGTATCCAAAATATATAAAGAACATATAAAAGTCAACACCCAAAAAACAAATCCTCCAATTAAAAAATGGGCAAAAGCTATCCACAGACATTTCTCTAAATAATACACATAGATGGCCAACAGACACATGGAAAGATATTCATCATCATTCACCATCAGCGAAATGCAAACCAAAACTATAATAAGATCACTTCACATCTGTTAGATGGCTAAAATCAGCAACACAAGATAAAACAGGTGTTGGAGAGGATGTGGAGAAAAAGGAACCTTCCTACCCTGTTGGTGGGAATAGAAAGTGGTACAGTCACTTTCTAAAATCGTATGTTTTTTGAGTTTCCTCAAAAAGTTAAAAAGAGAACTACCCTATGTTCCAGCAATCATTCTATTGTTTACCCAAAGAATACAAAAACACTAATTCAAAGGGATACATGTACTCCTATATTTATAGCAGCATTATTTACAAAAGCTAAGATATGGAAGCAGCCCAGTGTCCACTGATTGAGGAATGGATAAAGAGGAAATACTATATATATACATACATATACAATAGAATATTATTCAGCCATAAAAAAATATTGAAATCTTGCCACACTGTATGTTAACTAACTGGAATTAAAATGAAAACTTAAAAAAATGTTTAACTCTTACAAATATGTGTAAGAAAGGTATCATGCATATAGGAGATGACTGAAGTCTCTGCCACAGATGATATGACATAGGCTAAACACTTGGTACATGTATGGTAATAATACACATTAATATTGGCATCCTCCAGTTTATCATCTTACGGTCTTTTATCCCCCAGAGACAATATTATTTCAGATTTTGGTTGTAAATGTAATACTTTGGAATGATGTTACTTGAACATTTTAGGAAGTACTATTTGTCTCTGAATCAAGTTTCAATGTGAAATAGATCCTACACCAAATACTAAGAGAAAGTGTCATTGTCCTTATGACACTTGTGTCCTTATGACATTGTCCTTATGACTTTTTGATCATATTTTTCCTTGCAGAAAAACAGGCATAAGTAATGACATTTTGGAATCTTATTTGGGTGTTATACACTCTCCAAGTCTACGGCAATTTCAGGTGGCATGTTTGCTTTTGCAGAACACGGAAATGTCCAATGATGCTGGTGGCTATAAAACTGTTCTAATTATTCCTTTCGAGCAATGAATTATAGACTTAGCAGTAGACCTGATCAGTAGAACATTGTCAGTTTGGTTGAATGGCCTGGTAACTTCTCCAAGGAGATCTTTTAGATCCCACAATTGTGACTTCAATAAGTCAGAAGAGAAGAGGTAAATCATGGGAATTGGAGTGGATTTGCCCTTGGAAAAATTGCGTAGCGAGCAAGCTTGTCTTCACTATTTGCCCACATTCCTATTTAGGTTTCCTTCTTCCCATGGCAGTGCCCAGGTCATTAGGTTCCGGCTTCTCCACGTGTATCTCATTTCACTGTCCTGTTGGTACAGAGCTATTATTACTCCCGCTTTGCAGATGAAGGAAACCCTTATCTCAAAGACGTGAAACCCAAATGCCTGAGAAAAGCGTAGCAGAGGTATTTGGGATAGAAGATATTTCTTTATATCCATAAACTCACACCCTGTTGGCAGTGATTCCCCATATACAGAAGTGGCACCTGGTGAGATTTGCTGGAAGCTAATCATTTCTATTTTTCAGGCAAAATCAGCATGTAATTATAAGGATAAGCAACTAGGCAAGGGTCATTTGGCCTGCTTATTGAGACTATTACAACATTTCATAAAATTTAGTGGACCCTAGATTATAATTATTAACACTATTGTTCTTGATGAGGGCAGAAAGAGAAATATCTAATACCTCTCTGAGAATTTTCTATTTTTGTAGTTGATTATACCACATGGAGCAGTTTGAAGTCCTTTGCCTAGAGAAATGGCAAAAGCCACAAAAGATATTTAAATGTCTTCCCCTGCTTCCTTCATGGCTCAACACTTTTCAAGTGGGCTCAGGGGTCATTTCTTTGTCCTCAACACGTGAAGCAATAGCTGAAGAACTAATAGCTGATAGCAGATGACATTCTGACATGGTGGGGGGTGGTTTAGAATCCCTCAGCTGTGTCTTAGGCCACACAAATGATCTTCATTTTTTGCTTTAAATTCCACATATTTTATCTAAAAATCTGTTTTAGAAACTGAGGGTGCTGATAAATATTAAAAAAAAAAACTTAAAAATCTCCATGTTTACTTGATACATAACTCTCTCTATTCATGTCTGTTTATCCCATCTTTTAGCTCTGGACGTTCAATTATTCACCCAGAGGAAGTAATGATAGAAAAGATGTGTCAATAAAAGAAAAGCTCAAGATGTTTTCAAATTGGCAAATAAGAAGAAAAAGATATCCTCTAATAGTGGAGCCTAGACCCTTCTTACATTAAATTGGCCATCAGATGTGGCTTTGTAGTTTGCAAGTTTTAAAAAGAAGTTAAAATCAGCAGTCCAAATTTAAAAGCAAGCAAAAAAAGGATGAAATTCATATTTGTAGCAAGATGTCCAAATTAAAACTCAGTTCCTAAAATCAATCAATAAACTAAATGAACATAACATTTTGTTAATGTTAGAAGTTAGGGCAAACTCTGGCTTCAACTGTGCATGCAAACCGTTTCTATCTAGCAAAAGAGAAAAACTTGAATTTGGATTGGGCTTTTATTTTCATGAACAACAATAAATAGATTCTTTATTTACCCAAACATTAACAATCCACACTATGATTCTTAAGGAAAATTGTGAGTGGGATACAGATGTTTAAGACTAAAAACCTAGAGGTTTACTTTGCAATGTGAATCCCTTTTGTTTCAGCCAGAGTGCCGTTCTCGTAGATTTTAATTCTTTGGGAAACATTGCTCTTCTCTGCAAAGATTTAGCCTGGGTGCATGTGTCTACAATGTGGAGATGTGTGTATGAGCAGTCACCCATAGGGGGATGAGGCTGAACACAGGCAGGGGCTTCACCTCACACTGGAGGAAACACACTCAGAATCTCCTGGGTAAACAGCCTGAGACTATGTTTCAGACTTCCCCCTGGAACCTGGCCTAAACATGTCAACAGTCCCATGAAACCCTTTTATAGATGAAGAAACTAGGCCTCGACAGGCTAAATAACGTGTCCAAAGACCCACAGCCAGCAGGTGGCTGTGCAGACCTTGGCACCTAGAGGGTTTGCATCAAGAGACTTCTTCATCCAGTCTGGAGTGGACACTCAAGTGCACGCAGGTCATGACAACACACCCACGTTTGCTTCCCACCCCCCACCTCCCCCCGCCCTCTAAACTAAGCACTCTTGTTTAATTTTTGCCTACTGAAATGGAGTTCAGTTGTCATAAAGAGTTTTGGCTTTTTCCCCCTGCAATATGATTTCATTTAAGCATTGAAATTGGGCTCATTTTTATTTTATTTTTGGCCCAGGATTGAGGTGCCTTTATAAATGATTCTTAGATTAGCTCCGTCTCATTAAGGATCAGTGCACTGTGATCTAGATTGTCTTTAGTCATTGTGGAGGGCCAGTGTATTATCCTAAGTGTCCATCATTGTCTCTTGTCATTTTTTCCTATCAATTCTTTCCCCTGCTGCTCTTATTTCAGAGATTTCTTTTGGCCCATGAATAAGACTTTTAAATAACTCAAATAACCTAGAAAGGGCTGGGATATACTTGGGGAAGGCAAAATTCGGATCTGATTCTATATTTGGCAAATAAGAGACATGAGCAGAAACAAGTAGGTGTACAGAATGATACCCTATGAAAAAGAAAAAATAAGTAAATATGAACAACACCTGCTTATATTAATAATATGTGGTTATATTTCTGGTTAGGAATTTACTTGTATACATTTTTTACCTGAGAAATGATTTGGCATGATTTATAAAACACTCACTTTACAGAATTTATAAATATGGAAAATAATGTAAGTTTCTTAAGATGTATTCTATTGGATTTATGTCTTTTTGGTTTTGCATTTCTCATCATCTCATATTTGGAATACCTCCAATACCTCCTGCTGCTAATGAAATGTCTCGCACAATTTTTTCCTCCATCAGAGTACACTTTCTAAAATTTAAATCTGATCATAGCATTCTTCAACTGTTTCCATAAACTTTCCAAAGCACCTGTTGAAACATATAAGGCCACCACCCACCTAGCAGACCCCCCCTTTCCCGCCAGATTGCCCTTGCTCAGGCCAAATGGAACTATCTGCAATTTCGCATACAAGCCAGCCTTTTGGCACCTGGCTATATTTGCATTTGGAGTGGGCTCACTGCAGACTGTGTACCCAATAAACTCACTTATTTTAAAAAATGCAAATAATGCCCCTTCTCTGCAATGTCCCCACTTGGAGTTATATGTTCCTATAATAATCCCTACCACTCTCTATTATAACACTTAACTATGGGGTATTTTAATTACCTATTTACCCATCTGTCTTGCCCACTAAATGTTGAACTTATCAGCAGGACCTTCTTGATCATGTTTGAACCCTCTGTATTTTACATTCTGGTATATAGTAGATGCTCAATGAATATTTTTAGAGCAAGAGAGTGAATAAGGAAATACATGTTGAATATATAAAATTAGACTAGAGTCCAATTTAATCAGTCACTTTCTAGAGCTCCTCTTAATCTGTCTTTTTTGTTAAAGCATTTTGTAAAGAGATTTATCTCAAAGTTCAGTTGCAGCATATTTAAAATGCAACCGAGGCTATTATTATTATAAGCTAAACAGACAATTTCCTATATTCACTTTTGTGGGTATTGAGGGAGTATTTTGATAAGCAAATAGAATATAGAAGAAAATGCATTCTAATGAACCCAAATAGCATGACTTGAAGTGCTGTGTTATCTCAAAATTTCATTAGACTGAAAACATATTTTCAGTGTTCATCAATCTGGTGGTGAATCACTGGTGGAGCAGTATTTTAGAACCCCACTTCTAAAACCCCAGCTAGAAGGAGGCTAGTTTCTGCTGAATGATTTCATATTTTATGTGTATATTTAGAGGACTAAATTGAGCTTAGCTTTAGTCATGCTTACTTTAAAGGGAAAAACCAGTAATTTTCTTCCAGAAATGTCTTCCTGGTCATTATCTTTTCCATGTAATTAGTTACCTGTGAGAGTCCTGTTATTTAGTTGGTATTCACCATAGTTTCCCGCCCTGAGAAAATCTCATGCATTAAATTCCCAATTTTTTGCATAATGTTTGTTCTATGTTTACCAAAGAAAAATGAGGAAGACAATTATACCAATGTACCTTATGAGGAACAGCCCTTATTATGAGGTATATTATTTTATTTATTTATTTATTTATTTATTTATTTATTTATTTATGTGTGTATGTATTTATTTTAACTTTTTTTTTTTTTTGAGAGAGAGAGAGAGTGCAAGAGTGGGAGAGAGGCAGAAAGAGAGGGAGAGAGAGAATCCCAAGCAGGCTCCATGCTGCCGTGGGGCTCAGGACCTGAGCCGAAATCAAGAGTCAGATGCTTGACTGAGCCACCTAGGTGCCCCATGAGGTGTATTATTTTAAAACAACAAAAATGTTACTAAAACAGAGGCAGTGAGAAATTGAGTAGCCACCAAAAGACAGCTAACACTTCATCAAACCACATTCTGATGGAACAAGTCAAACCTCAGCGCACTGGAAGTCAGCTTCCTGTTATCAGAACTTGCTACATCCAGGGGTCACCAGGAGCAGGAGCATCTCAGTTTTACTCTCAATGGGTATCACTGATTTGTGACTTCTGTTTGTAAAATGAGAGGAAATGGTTGCTTGCAGCAGTGTCAGGGCAGTGTCTACAGGAGCTATTTGAGCTTCTTCTGACAAGTATCAAGCCATTCCTTTTGCCCAGAGTGAATTTAGTTAGAAGTAGTAGCAGGTTCAGGGCCTAATGACATGGGCCAAAACGGAAATAAACCGACACTACGGCAAACTCCTGAGGGAGAGCCAAGCTCTGGGGGAAATAAATGGGAACTTTACCTTGACATCAGGTCATTTAAAGACAAGGTAATTTACAAAAAAGTCTTGAGGATTATTATTGAGTATTTACAAGTGAATTTTTAAAGTTTATGTTGAAGATTTAACATCACATTGGAAAGGAAAGCTTATGTATAGATTATTTAAAATAATTTTCAGAGGTTATATCTGACAGAAATCCACTGGAGGGCAGTAGATAGCAAGAGTTATGGCTGGTTGCCTGAAATATTGATTTGTTTCAGAACCTAAACGGAATATCACATTACAGCTTAATTTTAAAAAATGACATACAGTTCTGTTGTCTGTTTTAAAGTTTAAAAAGATTTCCCACATTAGGTGCCTGGATCAGGCTGTGTATTTCCGTTTGGTGTGAAAAATGACGGGGCCGATTGTATGTTGAAAGCATTTCTGTCTTCCTGACAAATCAACGTGTGAATTCAAGTTTCTGTACTCAGTTGAACAGTGATGCATTTCAATCTGGGCAGACCTTAACTTATACTGTTTCCCTAAGGAAAGAAACCAGGTTTCCAGAGATAGTCATCATTAACTGAAGATAGGACACACTGCCTCACATGCCTTGACCCCAGAACATGGAGTCAATGTTCTTAATCATATCAGCTGCCTGTGTAGCACCCACTCCCTAAATGAAATGTATTTAATTTTATTTCTGAGAATTAATGAGACATCTTTGAGACAGAGCTTAGAATTCAAATTGTTCTTTTAACTGTAAAGAAAGACTACAGGTGATGAAAATCAGTCATCTTTTCTTCTACTAATACTTGCCTCTTCACCCATATTTCCTTCCTTCCTCCAAAAATCCACCCATTCACTCATCCTCCATTGATTCACTCAGTATTTATTTTTCTCCTACAATCTATGTGCCGTGTAAGAGTGGAAGTTAAAAGGTGAGCATAAAATTTCAGTTGAGAAGAATGGAATGGAAAATAAACTTTCCTCAGAATATTAGCACTTGGTGAGCCTTAGTTGTTCCTCAAATAATAAGAGCAGATGCTCTTATGTACAGCAGTCTGAACCAGACACTTATTCTGAGCTCTTTTTGTAACAAAAAGGTTTCATCAGCACCATCATCATCACCATCATCATCTTCACCATCCCATCATCATCATCATCACCATCCCCATTGTCATCATCCCCATCATCATCATCATCTCCATTTATGTACATGTACATTGAGGCACAGGAAGATCAAGTCCCTGCCCATTGTCACACAGTATGAATGGCAGAACCAGAATTTGTGACTTGCTCCAGACCCCATGCACTGAACAGCTGACCAAGCTACACTTTTCTTCAAGAGCAGGAGTTCCAAGTGAAGCATAAGTCAGCTTGGAAAACAGGGAATTTAAGGATGGTTTTTTGCTTTCGTGAAAGATAAAATGTACTAGACAATTAAGGAAATGTTTGTTCAGTCTATTGTAATAGAGAGAATGTTCATTAATGAATGTCTCAAAGAAGAGGGAGAGAACTTAGTGGCCTAGACATCCACTAAGATGTCTTTACATCTCCTTTAATATCCAGAAGGAACTCTGGCCCATGCATGGTCTACTGTGGTGGTGAGTGCTTTGAGGTTTATACCAAGTCCTCGGGCTTCAGCTCACAGGGTTCTTCATATTCTGAAGGAAAGGGCCAGCTGCCAGAAAACCTAAAGTACTGATAGTGATCTGGGCAGTAATATAGACAGATTACACAGAAGATGAGAATAATTTTATACAACCACTTCTTAGAGCAGGCTAATAATCCAAGAAAAATTTTCCACTTTAACTGAGAAGACAAAATTATATCTTTGTACCATTATAATATTTGTCATGAAATCTCCTTTGGAAAATCTTATAAATAAATTCATTGTATTAGGCAGAAAATTGGCCCCTCAAAGATTTTCACTTCCTAATCCCTGAAATTTGTGAATATGTTGTTACATGACAAGAGGGAATTAGTTCCATTGTAGAGGGGAATAAAGTTACCAATCATCTGCCCTTAAAATAACAGTCATCCCTGATTACCTGGTGGACCCAATGTAATCACAATGGTTGTTTAAATGTGGAAGAGAGAGGCAGACAAGTCAGTGTCAGAATGATGCAATGTGAAAAAGACTAACTAGTTATTGCTGGCTTTGAAGATGCAAGGAGGCTGCGAATCAAGGATTCCAGGCAGCCTCTACAAGCATGAAAAGGCAAGAAAATTGATTCTCTCCTAGAACCTGGAATGCAGGAATGCAGTCCTACTATCCTGATTTTAGCCCAGTGGGACCCATTTTGGACTTTTGGACTAAGCTACCTAGTTGTGGTAATTTGTTATAGCAGCAAAAGAAAACTAATACACCCATCAAACTTTAGTCAGCTTTGGCCATTACAAAAAGAAAAAAAATCCCTTCTAGCACACCTTCCATAACTTTCTATATTCATTTGGGTTTTGTCTTACATTTTCCTCTTCTTATTCTGGAGCAACCAGTCATTTAACTTTAGGGCAAAACTACTCTCATCTCCTTAACACAAACACATCTCTTATAGGGCAATGTCTCAAAGTGGCAAAAAATGAACATCTTCTTTAACAGACCCAACTACATACTCTCTCTGTATCATAAAATAAGAGGGAAAAATATAAATTTAAAATTATGCTTAGCAATTAATGTTTCAGTATTCTGTCTCACATGGAAATGATCTAGGCATCTAGTAAATATTGATTAATTAACTCAATACCAATACAAGGTTTTAAATTACCTAAAAATCTTAGAAATTATCTTCAAGTGGACATATTACAAAATGTTAATACTGTTTGCAGTTAGGAGTATGCCTAAATTTATGTTTGACTGCTGACAGCTTTTAAGCCTTAAATCTCCTCCTCTTCTTCTGTCCCACATTTAGGACAGTTGATAAGAAAAGTCAGGTGCTTCCTCCTTTGCTACTGGTGGTAAGTTTGAATCATACCAAGTCTCTGCCTGTATGTAGGAAACTTTACTCCAGCCCCGCCCCTAACCAACATAAAAGACCCATGCCAGTCTCCTTTCTTGTTTTCTTTCAAGCCTCTTTTGACCTGTTTGGGAGGCTTCCCCTGCTCTCTCCAGAAAGCTTCGTAATGTAAGTAATATTCCTACCTTCTTGGTGTTCCTGTGGCATCATCAGTCTCCAGTTTGAACCACATTTTGGGTGGATGTTCATCTTTTCTTTGCAAGAGTGTCCACAACCCTGTTGGAATAAAATTTGTCAAAATATGATTCAATTTTGGTCATAAATATTTACATATCTCATAAGATTAAACATTTAGTAAAAGTAGTGATATCTTTTCCATTCAGCAAACCTGTATGTTTAGGAAAGATATATCTAAATGGAATAAAAGTCTACATATATATTACACTTAACATTGATCTAATAGAAAATATGTAGCTGCTTTTAATGCAAATTTTTTTAATGTTTATTTATTTTTTGAGAGAGAGAGAGACAGAGCATGAGCAGGGGAGGGGCAGAGAGAGAGGGAGACACAGAATCTGAAGCAGGCTCCAGGCTTGGAATTATCAGCACAGAGCCCCACATGGGGCTCAAACCCATGAACTGTGAGATCATGACCTGAGCCGAAGTCGGACGCTTAACCGACTGAGCCAGCCAGAGGCCCCTGTAGCTGCTTTCAATTAAATCAAAATAACGAGTCTTGCTTGCCAAGGATTTACCTAAATTATGTGCACCCGAATTCTTAAAACATTTCTGGGTTCATTTCTATAAGGATACCTCCTTTTTTACATTGAAAATATTTGAGGTTTAATTTCCTTAATATCTGGAAGTTTTTGGAACATTCAGCTTACATAAGTGCTTTTTATCACTAAGCAATAAGAGTAGGGCTCCCTTAAGAGATTTTACAATCTAATTTATTAATACCATGAAGGGCAGGAAAATATTATGTACTTACACAATGAGATGTAAAGACCTTTCTGAATTACAGATATATAAACACACAAACAGACTTAAGTAGACAGCCTACAACTTTATTCAAAAAATTCATCCATGGGTCAAGCATGCACACAGAAATAAAATATCAGTGGTCTAAATTCTATTGGGTTTTATTACCAGTTGGTAATAAATTCTTAGCTGATTTTATCTCAAAACAGGGAAAAAGATAAACAGAAAAGACCAATATACCAGTTCACTGTCTTTCAACTGAGAAAACAAGATCTGTATAAACCATTCATACATTTACAGAAATCATAAAATGATCAGACCATGAAACCAGAAGAATTGGGCACTAGATATGAAGCAAGTACTCAAAAGGTATTGAATCAAATCTTTATCGTGCTATGAATGGACAAGAGTCCAGAACACAGGATCAGAAACTGAGCTCACTTTTGGATCCTTGGATCACCACACAGGAATGAAGCACAAAGGCTCTGAGGGGGGGTCTCATTACCTGGTAGGAGTAAACAGGACCCTGAGGCAAGGACAAATACTATCTGGGTTGTGGCACCAAACCCAGAAAGACAAAAGCCTCCAGAAAATTAAGGAAATAATTTTATTCAGGCCATTGCAACAGAGAGAATATTTGTTATGATAAAGGTCTCAAAGAAGATGGAGAAAACTTGAGGTTTTACAAGGTCATGGTGGTCCTTTGTAGTTAACTGGCTACCTGTTTAGCCATTTTGTCACATCCCAAACAAAGAAGAGCTACAAAAGGATGGGGAGGTTTCTCAGCTGTCACTACTGTCCAGGAGCACAGGGCCCAGATGAAGCTCAACGTTGTTACTTTATAATAAGCTCTCTGCTTCACCACCTCTTTGACCATTGGCCCCTGATACACACAGGCAGATGGTATCATCCCTGGGAGGGCTTTCTCTGCCTTATAACTTCTGATACTATATGAACATTTTGTATCATTCAAAACTATTTTTATGTACTACATGATTATGTATTTGGAGATTTTTTTTAAAGAAAAACATATTTGGTGCTTATAAAAGTTTTTAGAGAGAACAAGAAAAGCAAATTACCAAACAGAAAACCATCTTTTAATTGAGTTTTCATTGAACTCAATGGGGTGGGGAATTTAAGTGATTTTAATTTAGTTCTTGATTTTAAGAACAAGTAAACATGTTCCAGAAGCATCTGCTATGACTGAGGGATGAACACTGGCTAGGACTTCCTGGGAATCCATTTAAAATGGGCAATTTTAGCTTTCTCTGAATAGGAGTTTTGTGAAAGGAAGGGAAGAGGAAAACTTTGTTTAGCATCTGTGAGAACATCAGGGACCAAGGGAGATCAGATATTGTGCATAATGGTTTGAAAAATGTTGAACAAGTTAGACTGCACCAGGATGGCCCCTGGCATTTCAGTCTGTGAAGGAGCAAAAACAACTCAGCAAGCTGATAGAAACCACAGAATCCTGCAGAGCAGTGCTTCTGCTGAAGGATCATAATTCATGATATGGAAGTTTTCCCACACGTGAGGAAAATGGGTATTCTCTAATTGTTGTTTAGGGTTCTATGTATGTCGATTAGATCAAGGTGGTTAACTATGACATTCATGATTGTTTACCTATTTTAAAAATCTACTTGTTCTATCCATTATGAGAGATGTGTCAAAAATCACCTTTTATAATGGTGAATTTGCCTATTTCTCCTATTATTTTTTGCTTGTATTTTTGAAGTTATGCTGTTAGGTACAAAAGAACTTAGAACTGTTTTATCCTTCTGGTGAACTGAAACTTTTATCATAACAAAAGCATTTTATCATCGCAAAAGTATTTTTGCCCTAATTTCTGTTTTTCCTGATATTAGTATAGCTACCCTAATTTTCTATTGTTGGTATTTGCCTTATATAACTATTTCTATTCTTTTATTTTCAACCTTCCTTTGGACCCCTTATGCATCACTTCCTTTTTGCATATAGCTGAATACTGACTTCATATATGGTTTTCTGCCATTTCACTGAAGAGTTCAATTATTTTCATTAATCCATTTAAATTTATTATAAATACTAATATATATGCATTTATCCATACCATTTTATTTTGTGCTTTTTGTTTTTCTTATTTTTCTCTTTCCTATTTTCCTCTTCCTTTGTTGTCTATTTTTAAATTGACTGGGCTCTCTTTCCTCCTTCCACTCCGCACCCCACCCCCCCATGTTTACTCTTAAATGCATAACCTGCATATTTAACTTAGAAAATTCAAACATAGTCAATGTTTTTGTTTTTGTTTTTGTTTTTGTTTTTGTTTTATCATTCTGGGTCCAGCCAGGAAAAGAGACAGCACTGTAAGTAAGTCTTTCAGGAGAGGGAATTTAATACAAGGAGTTGGTTACAGAGGTGATGGGAATGCTAAGAAACTATACAGAGGATCGTAATTCAGAGTTGAGTGAGAGCAAGAAGTTGGCCTCTGCTTCCAGACTTAGACGAGCATTGGGAAGAGAAGCCCAAGTGATACAAATGGTATAGCTTCACATTAGGTCTTCAATTTCTACTAATCTACTTTAAGTATCTTTCACCTCTTTCTGTCTATGTTTTCTGCATTCTGGGTAATTTTATCCAATACCTTCAAGCTTCCTAATTCTTATCTCAGGTGTGCTGTTTGACTATTCTAGATAGTTCTAAAATTAAGTTATTATGTAATTCATTTCTAGAATTTCTCTTTGGTTCTTTAAAAAATCTGCCTGTGTGCTTTTTTATAGTCTCCTGCTCCATTTTGTTCCATTTCCCCCTCTTAAACACATTTAGCATAATTATTTTGTATTCTGGATTTGAAAATTCTAGTGCTTTATGTTTTTGCATGTCTGATTCTGTTTTTGTTTGTTTTTTTCTGACTCATTCATGGTGACTTATTTTTCTTATGGATTTTCATATATTTTTTTAGCGTGAACTTGTACATGTTGGAAGTTTTTCTGAGAATTCTTTAAATCTGGACATGAGTATCTATTCCTTCAAGGGGTACCTAGGTTTGTTCCTACCATTACCTGGGGTATTATAAGCTTGCACAGACTTTATAGTCTTCGGTTTGCAGTTTTTAGGACCACAAAAAGATTGTAAATCATTAGACCCTAAATACACATGAAGTCTGGCCAGTGAGCAAGAATTCTTAGGGGAGACTTTATCTTTTCCCACCTGTATCTACAACCAAGACAGAAAACTTACTTGACAACTGCTTTTGTGGAAAGGTTATTTTTTCCCCCTAGTTTGTCCTGTTCATTAGAGTATGTTTCCTCTAGAATCTTGATTATAAGTGAGTGACCTTTGATCCAGCTCCCTTCTCTACAGAGGCACAAGGCTTTGCCCCCAGTCCCACTTGTGCTCGGAAGCTCCAGGCTTTGGGGTGGGATTGCTCCTAAGCATCCCACAGATTTGGTGCTCAGTCTCTTCCCTCAACTCATGCTTCTGCTTTGCTCCTCTTCTTCGTGTTTTTTTCCCTCACACTTTCTCACAGGCTTATTTGGTCTTCCAAAAGAATTGTAAAAATATATTTTATTAAGTATTTTTAGAAGTTACATCTAGAAGGTAAAAATTCCATTCATAAAATATATTTAAATAACAAATAAATAAGGGAACTTTTTTGTAACCATATAGAAATACTATTCAAAAGGTATTTCTTTGTGTTTATTAATATTTTACTGTCCTTACTATGCACCAAAATCTCTGCTAACTAAGTACTAACCAAGATCTCTGCTAAGATCTCTTGCTAACCAAGATCTCTGCTAAGTACTTTGTATACATTATCTAATTCAATCCTTGTAACAGCTCTAGGAAATAGATATTATTATTATTATTATTATTATTATTATTATTACTATTATTATAACCCTATTTTATACCTTAAAAAATGAAGCTCATCAATATTAAGTAACATATTCCAAAACATGTAAATAATAAGTGTTAGAGATACAGTTGATCCCTGGTCTTTCTGACTATAAAACCCATGTTTTTAACCATACTTCTGTGAAGTTGAGTACATAATAGAATGAGTGGGCTGTTCTACACCCAGTAAAGTACTCTTCATAAACTATTAAAGAAGGTTATTTATCGAGCCAGAAGTTTATTTGAGCCAGAAGGTCATTTATTACTTTTAAAATCTTTGATGGAAGAGATACAGTAATAAGACTTTGAAGCTGAAAATTCTAAATCCACTTTTAAAAAGAATTCTATTTATATCAAAGACTTCACCAGATTTTGGTAAGCTCCCATCAACTTTATATCTGCCTTATCTGTCCTTTTGGTCTTTTTGAAACCCTTATCCTTAAAGCATGCTAACTGACAGGTGAACAGGTAAGAAAAAAAAAATAAGAAAGAGAGATGATAAATCAAACAGAATTTTAGATGGCATTAGCAACTCAGGCTTGAGATCCTCTCCTTAGCATCCCTTTTTTGAAAGTGTGATTATGACAGTGACAAGTCTTTTTTCTATGAATGTGAATACAAGTTAATAAATGTCACATAGATAAAAAACAAAAACAAAACAAAACCCACAAAAGACACTGAGTAAGGAGAATGAGAGTCAGATTCTTGAGAAAAAAAAGTCATTCCTAATCTGAGCTTGAGTTTCCCTGTAGCAAACTTTTTATGTGTGATCATTAATAAGAATTCTGCAAAACCATAGAAGGCCTGGCTCAAGAACAAATGAGGAAATAAGGAAATGAATATTTAGAAACTTCACACAGGGATTTAAAAAAAGGAAATATGAAATGCAGAACGGACAATATTGCTGATTAATCACTACAGCACGCACAAAGCAACATGCAGGGATAAAAACTCTACAGGAGAGCCTGAGGAGAGATTAAGCCTCTCCAGTTCTTCTTGTACAATGAAAGCAGAATCATCCAGCAATTAAATGGGTTTTGGTCATTACCAAATGTTAAAATTTCCTCTCTACCCATGTCTATGAAGAAAAATAGCTTTCATTTTCTAGGATCTTTCAGTTTTCACAGCCAATGCTAAAAAATTGAAGTGACTCTCATGAAATCCTTAAAGTTTAGTTCAAAAAATAGAATGCCATTACTATGAATGCTTTTTGAGAAATATCCAACCTTGTCCTTAATCTAATAAAGATGTTCAAAGATGGAATATTACTGCTACTGTTATAAAATGACTGGGTGCAGAAGTAATATATAAATAGGAAAAGCAGCCTAGCTTTTCTTGGTAGTTGAATCCTGAGGTTGACTTAGTCTGGGGGTCTCTCTTTTGTATCTAATATTATCTAGTATGGAAGACGAATAGCATCGCCATAGTGAGATAAACAGAGTCTTCAAATGTTCTGTGTGTACAGAAGTACTAGAAAGTGGGAAGACTAGGGGACTGAAATCCTGGTATCTACTTATGATTGTATCATCCTATAAAACCCCTTTATATTCTAAGGTGGTAGAATTGCATGTTGTGATATACCAAGGGATGAACTTACTGAAGAAGCAAAACATTCCACTAGGAAGCTCTGCACCAACCAGAACAACTAACCAAGCACTTCTTTTACTCCATTAGCTCTTCTACCCTCAATGACTTGTGCCTCCAGCCTGAAGTAGAACTGACAACATGGTTCCTGTGAGCCACAGTTCCTACCCAGGGTGCAAAACCTCATGTGCCTTAACACTTGTCCTAAGTAGTAGTCTCACCCTACACCATCCGTGCAGAATTCATGGTGCTACTTATGCTCAATAAAGACAATTACACAAGTTTATTTAACTGAATATTCACATTGACATCTGTCCCCTCCATGCATTCCACTGAAATGACTATAAGGAAACTTAAATTAGAATTAATTCATGATATCCCTGATATGAGAGAACAACTGAAGATCAGAGATCAACAACACTTATTGTGGGGAGCATTGTGCAATGTAGAACTATTGATTCACTATGTTGTATGCCTGCACCTAACATAACATTGTAGGTCAACTGTACTTCAATTAAAAAACTGGTTTATTGAAGATAAAAAACCAAAACGATGATATTGAAAAATAAATTAGAGCAGAAACTAAATTTCAAAAGAATACCAGTAAAGGGTCTGCAGTGGAGGTAGCAGTCACTACCATAGCCACAAAGAGACTACAGACCAAGAGTTGGTAAGAAAGAAGATAAGACTTGGCAGGTGATTTATTAAAGAGTTAGCTAAAGAAGGATTTTGAGCTTGGGCTATCAACCCCATCACTTGCTATCATCTCCTCAAGGCACTGTGAGTTCCTAAGATATAATTGAAGCAATGATCTCTAAAAATGTCAGCTGGTCTGTGTGAGGAAGATAGGGATTTGAGTGTGGATATAGACACTCCAAAGTAAAGCCCTTTTTGTGTTTGGTGAGGATGGGAGTTTAGGGGGTGTATCCTGTCTTGCCAAATGACAGGTAGCACTCACGTACATGGAGACTACAGGTAACCTTCCCATTCAGGTAAAGGAGTTACTAGGAAAATTAGACTCTACATATTCAGAATGTCCATATTGTATACCACATTAGCATCTCAGCCCTTTATCCATGAATGGGAATGGACAATTAATAATCATTCATTTTCAAGGACAATAAAGACACACACAAAAAAGAAAACTGACCTTGGATAAAACAGACAATTGAGAGATCAGAAGAGAAATTTTTTAAAAATCTTGTTAATGTGCTCTGAGAGATTTTGAAATATACTGATCTATAAGACAAGAATAGATTGCTATAAAAAAAGCAGTAAAGAAAAATAATTTTTAAAATTTAAAAATTCAATTGATAGTCTGGAGGTTAATGCTAACCACCTGATTTCAAATCTTCCCATACTCTCTCAAAATGACATAAAATTAACACAAAAGTAAATATAATCATATAAAACTCACACTTTTCAGCATTGGTAGGAGACAGAGAATGCTATGGACATCAAATAACATGTAAGTGGATAAAGAAAACAAATTCTAACAAATATTGGAAATTACTAATTTTCCAAAAATAGGAGATTAGCTAAATCAACACAATGAAGTATTCTCCATGTGTAACAAAGAAGTGGATGATCTCTATAAACTGATATGGAATGATTTTCTGGATTTATTGTTAAGTAAGAACACCAACATGTAAAAAGGCATATATAGAGCATATGTGCTCTGCTACCTTTAATAAAGAAGGGGAAATTATACATACACACACAGATATATATGTATATATTATACATGTATATATATCTGTGTGTGTATACACACACATACTGTGTGTGTGTGTGTGTGTGTGTGTGTGTGTGTGTATACACACTAGTCTTTACAAACAGATGCACAGGAATGAAAAACCAGAAAACAATGAAGTTAGTCACCTACAATGGTTAGTACAGGGGACCCAGTTGGAAGAGATTCAAGACATTTTTCTGAGTGTATCATTTGTAATATTTTTGACTTTTGGAACTCTGCTAATGTTTTACATATCAAAAAATAACATGAAATCAACAAAGATGGGAAAGGGAAAAAACTAAAACAGAAAGCAGACTGAAACAAAGGACCCAACTGTATTTCAAATTAATAACATATTGCACTAAAGAAGGGGAGAGATGAATTTCAGTAACTTATGAACACAGTGTTTGACCATGTATCTTCTTGGTGGTGGTGATGGTGTGAAAAAAGGCAAGAAAATACAGAATCACTTTTATTAGGCTTAGTTTTTATAGTAGTATTGGTGAAGCAATTCTGTAACTATTTTAGTTATATGATAGGATCAAGCAAATAACTAAATGTGTTGATGTTTTTGGGAGCAAGGAAGAAAGGTCATACATGTTTGGAATGAGAGAAGGCAAGCAAGGTCCCTATGGAGATAAACTAGAATGGGGATGTTGGTGTGAACTCATGAATTCTAAAATATGTATATGTATGTGTGTATGTACACAAATGTGCATATGTGTGTGTGTGTGTGTGTGTGTGTGTGTGTTCCAGCTCTATCTGCTGAAAGATCCAAGAAGCAGAGGCATTCCAAGAGTATGGGTACCTCTAGTACTCAGATCTTGCTCTGTAATACCTTTCCCCACTAAAAGTACCAGGGCTCCTCAGAGAAATAGTTGTTTCCAGAGCCAGGGAAGGGAAAGTACAAAATGAGTAAAAAGTCTTGTTAAGCTAGGAACAAGAAAATATATACACTTTTAAATGATGAAAGCATGTTAAAAGGACACAGGTGCTAACACACATAAGGATGCTTCAACAGATGAAATGTGGAACAATTTGATCATTAAAGTAAGAAGACAATAATGAATTACAGAATCAAAAATTCTAGGGCCACCTGGGTGGCTCAATTGGTTGAGCATCCGACTTTGGCTCAGGTCATGATCTCACCTCTTGTGAGTTCGAGTACTGCATGGGGCTCTGTGCTGACAGCTCAGAGCCCAGAGCCTGTTTCAGATTCTGTGTCTCCCTCTCTGCCCCTCCCTCACTCACATTCTCTCTCTCTCTCTCAAAAGTAAATAAACATTAAAAAACAACAACACTGGGTGGTCCTGATGATAAAGAGAGTCATGTGATACCAATAATACAAGAGTAACAACAACAACGTCATGAATGCAACTCCTTGAGCTTCTTTCTTGAAAGAAGGTCTCTTCCCTTCCCCTTTCCCTTCCCTTTCCCTTCCTTCCTTCCTTCCTTCCTTCCTTCCTTCCTTCCTTCCTTCCTTCCTTCCTTCCTTCCTTCCTTCCTACCTTCCTGTTATAATACCATGGAGTAAGGAGAAAGGAGAAGTTTTAATTACCTTTTGAGAAAGTTATATTTTCTTCTTAAATTAGACTTTAAATAGTTGTCACATATAATTTTTTTCATCATTCCTTTAGAAGCCTTGTTTTCAACAAACTACCCTTTGATCTCAATACTCCCTAAAATACTTCAGAAAACACTAGTGTCTCTTTACCTTTATACTCCTTTTCTATACATGGAAAGGACCACATGACCACTGGCTCTGGACTCTGTGGCCAGTTTATCCTTTTTGCTTCAATATTCAAATGTTTCAACATTAAATCAACCCCACTTTGACTTTGTGTCTCAGTTTTCATAGTTGAGCATTAACCAGCTTTCCACTAGTCCTCTAGTACCAGTAGCCTTGGGCCCTGTTCTTGCTGGGTCCCTTGTGTCAAATACCTGCCTAGTGTGCTAGAACCTAGAACAGGTTCTGCCTCATCAGACATCAGATCTACCTAGTGGACTGCTACTTAGATTTCCACATCTTTCTGGTTCCCACATTCACCTTTTGGGTCTAATTTCTTTAAAATATTTTTTTAATGTTTATTGATTTTTGAGAGAGAGAGCAAGAGAGCGGGTAAGAAGCAGAGAGAGGGTGACACAGAATCTGAAGCAGGCTCCAGGCTCTGAGCTGTCAGCACAGACCCCGATGTGGGCCTCAAACCCATGAACTGCGAGATCATTACCTGAGCTGAAGTTGAACGCTTAACCAACTAAGCCACTCCGGTGCCCCTTGGGTCTGTCTAATCTTGACAACACTTTTTTTTTTTAACTTCCTTAAACCATCCTGATGCCACCTACCCACTTAGATTCCCATCTGTTGGCTGTCTTCACCTTCTCTGGAATCCATTCACCTAAAATTCTGAACCTTTCAGAAAATGGGTCTGGTCACCAAATGGGTATTTCTAGCTCCAGTCCTGAACTTTTCTGTTTTGTCCAACCTGCTGAAACAATACACTGATCCTCTCTATCTTCTTTCCCTTTCCCGTAACTGAAACCTGGTTTTCCCTTGGTGATGCCATTGCTTTGTCCCACTTCAGTTGTGACTTTTACCTTGACTCAGTGAACAAGGAGTATAGAGCAAAACCTTTGTCCGTATGGAGGCATTCAGACCGTGTTTCTTCACTATTATTATTTACATCTACACTTGGAAATGCTAAATCCTTGTTCTGACCCTTGTCACCTCAAGCCTGACCTATTGTAATACACTCCAACTTTTTTCTGTACCTCTAATTTTTCTTTCCACATACCAATCCATTCTGCCAGTCTGCCAAAATTATCTTTCTAAAAGAGAAAAACATTTCTGCTGAAAACTCCTTCTCTTGTTCCAAGTCTACTCCTTCTCTTGTTCCAAATCCAATGATTTTCTATCTCTTGGAAGGAATTGTGAATAATCATGAGTAATTCCTTGTCCTGGAGTCAAGGCCCTCCATTGGTTTTGTTACCCGTTGATGCTGACTTAGATCCAACACCTGTAAAATATTATATAAAAATGCCATTCTAGGGGTGTCTGGGTGGCTCAGTCGGTTAAGCGGCGAACTTTGGCTCAGGTCATGATCTCGCGGTCCGTGAGTTCGAGCCCCGCGTCGGGCTCTGTGCTGACTGCTCAGAGCCTGGAGCCTGTTTCAGATTCTGTGTCTCCCTCTCTCTGACCCTCCCCCGTTCATGCTCTGTCTCTCTCTGTCTCAACAATAAATAAACGTTAAAAAAAATTTTTTTTTTAAAATGCCACTCTATCCGGGCCAGCCATTGAGAGAGATGGCATGTAAAAATTGTTTGGAGACTTTTGACCATCTCAAATAGCACATATATATTTTGTACTACCAACAATAAACATACTCCTATTTCCAAGGAGACACACTTGAGAAACGACCTTCATTTCAATATCTGGAAACAATGGATCTTGTTCTTTGATCATAGAGCTCACCTCTCATGTCCAGCACATCTCACTGGAGCATCCTGTGAATGCTACATGCCCCAATTTATAAGATCACAAAATTCAGTTAAAAGAGGGGATTATAAGAAGATTACTGAGACCCTCTAAGTCATAAATGCAGTTTGACCATTGTGGAATTAAAGTAGAAATCAAATATGAACAGTTAGTAGCATTGGTAGAAACTTTCTCTTATGCCAGATACTTTATTCTTAACAAATCTAAGCCAGATTCTTAACAATCTAAACCAGATGAATATATATATATACATATATTTAAATATGAACCTTACTTTTCTAACCAACTCTGTCCCTGCTATACTTGGTATCAGTTACTAAGGTCCCTGACCAGTATGGTATTATTTTATTGAAGTTGTTTTGGCTGAGAAAAATTTCAATGTATCAGTCATAAATAAGGATAATTCATCATGTCTATTCTGTCTTTTGGTTTGGGCCCTATCTGAAATATTGCTTTAGTTTTCACTATATTTATCTTTTAAATGAATTTAAGAACATTTGTTAAAATTAGTCATGAATGATCTGCTCAGATACTATATACAAAGTTTTTGATAGATTAGTAGCTCTGAATCTCGAATGCAAAAGTCATGAAGTTGAATGTTTTTTTCTGTTTGAAATCTTTCATATGTTCCTGAACTTGATTTAGAAAATTTTAACTCAGCTCTACTAATTCCATAATTTGGGGGCTTGGTGCTAATTATAAAATTGAAAATAGTTTCTTCTCATACAACAATGCTTATCATACATTACAAAGTAAAAAGAGAAGATTATAAATCAGTTTTTATTTTTTAGTTGAGTTTTATCTTCAACTTTAGTTAGGTACAACTATATACAATAAAATTCACACATTTTGAGGGTATAGTTTTAGGTTTTGACAAATTGTATAAGCACCATCATAATCAAGACATAGAACATTTCTTTTTTTTTAATTTAATTTAATTTTTTATTTTTTTTTGAAATTTACATCCAAATTAGTTAGTATATAGTGAAGCAATGATTTCAGTAGATTCCTTAATGCTCCTTACCCATTTAGCCCATCCCCCCTCCCACAACCCCTCCAGCAACCCTCAGTGTGTTCTCCATATTTATGAGTCTCTTTTGTTTTGTCCCCCTCCCTGTTTTTATATTATTTTTGTTTCCCTTCAAGACACAGAACATTTCTATCATCTTCCCACCTCCAGTCTCAGGCACACACTATTCTTGTTTTAGACTCATTTTTTAAGAAATTCATATAAATGGAGTAACACAGAATTTTAAATTTGGTGTCAGGTTTCTATAAATCAGTTTTTAAATGCTCCAATTTCTTATTTGTTATATAACAAAATATAACAAAATGATTGTTATCTTTTAATAATGATAGTATACTAGCAAACATCTGTGACTTGTCTCACATTCTCATTCCTTCTCCTTCACTGGTGAGCCCCTTGTTCTCATTATGGTGTCAAGCTCTCCATTACTATAGCCCTTGTGCTCTGGGAGATGAGCTTCACCCCTGGTTCCCTGAGTTAGTCAGTGTTGAACCTATAAGGGATTCAGAGTCAGGCTCATTCAAAGCCAACTCAAATCTGAAGCTTTGGTTTTAGCCATAAGGGTTGCAAAGTCTTGTCCCATGAGATTTGGAACTTTAGAGTAGTTGGAGTGTAGCCATGCTGTAGTCTTTAAGAAATGAAAGTTTCTTTCATTTCTGAAAATGAAAGACCTGAAAATTTCACACCTGAAAATAAAGCCAGCTTCATGCATGGCAAAGTCAGAGATGACGAGAAAGGAATCTGGTCATAACATCCTTTGACCTTAAGTCAACTGGCACCTGAAGCTAATTCAATCTCTACTGTTTTCAGTTCTAGTGAGCAATAGATCTCCTCTTTGTTTAAGCAAATTTAATTGCATTTTCCCATTACATATAGTAGATAGATTCCTAACACTTATAAATTATGGATGATTTTTCTCTTAGTATCTTTCTATATTTTCAATTTTTCTATGATAGACATAATACCTATAAATAGAATCCCTCCCCCCACTATGCATAAGGGCTACACAATTGTTTTTAATTCTCCAAAATAATATTATCAAATTACTTCCTTTATTTTGGTGTTGAAAAGTATAGTTCTTCTATTAAGTTTGCATCTGTATCTTATTTTGCAGATAAAGAATATATTCCCTTAAAAGCTAACTTATTCCTAAAAAAAATAAAATAAAATAACTTATTCCTAAATCCTGTTTAAGATATTTTGGTAACTGACAATACCCAGAATGGTTTCAGAATAATCTTACTTTCTCTGAAGCTAACTTATATTTAAGAAAGCCTCAGTTTTCCTTATCTATGTCAATGTATTATAGGCTACATTTATTATTTTATGTAGATTTCCATCCCAGAATAAGGGAACTTTGACACATATTTTTCTTTTGAAATAACTCTTTGTAAGTAGTTGCTATGCGTATTATTAATACGATGCCCTGTATTTACAAAAACTCTCACAAAATAAATTTGATTATTGAATATTTGCTGAGAAACAGTCTGAGTTCCTGATCTTCTCAGGTTAAATTTGCAGAAATCAGGGACATTGAAACATGGGGGTAGGATGGAGGAGAGGGATAGGTGTCATCTTTAAATAAGAGGAGCCAGAAGCTCTGCATGAAAATCTGGAAAAAATAAGTTACGTATTGTCTTAGTACTTGCAGGCTGCTATAATAAACTACCATAGACTGGGCAGCTTATAAAAAACAGAATTTACTTTTCATAGTTCTAGAGGCTGGGAAATGCAAGATCAAGGCGCTGGCAGATCTAGTGTCTGGGGAGGATCTGCTTCCTAGTTTGTAGACAGCTGTCTTGATTCTCTCTCCTCACATGATGGAAGAGGCCAGAGACCTCTCTGGGGTCTCTTTTATAAGGGTACTAATACCATTCATGTGGGACCCTCCCTCATGATCTAAGCACCTCTCAAGACCCTGCCTCCAAATACCAGCACATTGGGGATTAGATTTAAACATGTGAATTGGGAAGTGGGAGGATACACATTGTCTATTGTATGTTATGTTTCAGGAATTTGTTTTAGGCACTAAATATATATAGATGAAAAGTGCCTTCCCATACTCCAGGACCATAGCTATTTAGTGAGTGGTGACATTTGTGTGGTTTTAGTTAGCTCACTCATGTGGGAGACCTATTTGCCAGTTAAGGCTTTTGGTGAAAAGTAAGAAAACTGGCTCTTTAAAACTTAAGCAAAAAGTCAACTTTTGGAAGGATCTGGCATGGTTCACTAAATAAAACAGTAGCTGAAGAACCAGGCTGGAAAGGACAGGAAGCAGGGATGCTTTGGGCATTCCACAATAGAGACTAATCTATAATTTCAAAAAATCAGCTCCATAATTTTTCCCTCTTTGTCTCTCTCCTAAAAATATAAAGTTCTAGAATACAAATAATCAGGCTGAGAAGGGCAAAGCATCTTGTCTTGATAAATTCATCAATTCTGCTTTTACCAGAATAATAAAGGAATAGATACCAGGCAGCAAAAACTAGAATGTTTACTTACTATATTCAGTTAGAATTTAGCAGTGGGTATAAAACTTGGCTCCTCAACACCCCCACTCATGAGATGGATCGTTTATGTTTTAGGGTTACTCCTTATGGGTACCTCCCATCTTGTGAAATTATTCTGTAAAGTACTCAGCACAATGCTGCTCATATATTAAGCTATCAATAAATGTTGGCAGTAACTACTGCTTTTGTCATTCCAAAATGATGCCTTAGTAAGTCTTTTATATATTTCATTATGTTGTCCTGGGAAAAGTTCATATTAGGCCACTCCTTACAATATCTGAGGATAGTGGCATAACAGTCACTCTAATAGTACATTTTGGAATTAGTCTGGACAAGGAAGAAATTTGACTTTTGACCTGGAATGAGACCTGAATAAGAAGTAGAAGAAGTAGAGCAAAAGCTGGGGAACTGACCTGCCTGGGCTTTAGGGACTGGGCTTAGATATGTATCCTGGTGGGTCAGGTATAAGATTCAGGGTATAAGGAAGCATGCCTGCCCTTATTAACCATTTATGGCAAATGACTTTTTGGTTTCAATGTTTAACTCCCTTGTAGTAGAATTAGACATCTACAAGATTGCCATGGCTTCATCTTCCTGCACCTCAACTTTGGGCCATGTGACTTGCTCTGGCCAATGGGATGTTAGATGTTAATGAGTAGAGGCTTGAAATATACTTGCCCCTTAGGGCTTCTTATTCTGCCATTTCCATGAGAACAGAATGAAACACATGGCCCCACAAAAGACACATGGAACAGAACCACCCAAGCTGACTTTCAGATGCATTGCTGAGAAACAGATGCTTATTGTAATGTGTCACAAAATTTTAGGGTAGCTGGTGAGCAGCATTATTGTGGCAATAACTGAGTGACACACTATTTTTAAAATTATTTTTTTAATTTTTTTAATGTTTATTTATTTTTGAGAGAGAGAGAAACAGAGTGTGAGTGGGGGAGGGGCAGAGAGACAAGGAGACAGATCTGAAGCAGGCTCCAGGCTCCCAGCTGTCAGCACAGAGCCCATCACGGGGCTTGAACTCACCAGCTGGAAGATCATGACCTGAGCTGAACTTGGAAGCTTAACTGAATGAGCCACCCAGGCACCCCTAAAATTCTTTATATGTAGTTGGGAGATGGAAGATTAGAGGATGTGCAATGATCTCTAGCACAGATCACTGGGAATCCCCAAATTGGCAATGAATTGAAATTTGATGGATGTATTTTCAGATATGATTGTTATAAAACCTCTGTAGTTCACAGAATTGATGTTCCACCATTTTATAATGTAGAATTCACAAAAAATATTTATGACTTAATATTGTTAAAGAAGTTCTCTCTTCAAAATTATGTGGTTCCAACGATTAATGAAAAAATATGAAAATTTTAAGTAGAACTTAATTAGCACTCTTTTAAGTGTCCATGAGAATTAGAAAAGAATAATGACATTTGGAAGCTATTTCAATTTTAAGAAGTTAATTGTTTCATGTCTGAATAGAGTGACAACACAGTCCTAAAAGATCTACTCAATAGAGTATGTAGAAGGCAAGTTCTATTTTTAATGCTATTTAAACAAAAGAAATGGATTAACATTGAAGTGAATAACATTAAATAATAAAAAACAAAGTTTTATACTTAAAATTATAATAAGATTGTCATAATGTGCCTTAATTTTCTCCTAGTGGTGTATTTCTTTTATTCTTTTGTAAAGATATCATGCAAACTTTGGAAATAAAAAGTTTTACTTTCAAGGAGTGTTTTTTTTCTTAAGACTTTTGTATAGTTGACTTTTAAAAGATCATAGTGTTAGTTGGAGTGTTCCTAGAAGCAGATTTTTCAAAAGATCAAAATATGTTCAACTGATCCATAGGGCAAAAGTAAAACCTTTGGGTCCCAAGCTATCTCTGTCATAGATAAAATGATAAAATTTAAATTTACTAAATAACCCAAGTAAATATTAAAGGCTCATCTATTGGGAGGAATATAAAAACAAAATTGAGTATGAGTAATGGTAGTGGTTACTACCTGTTTCAGTTGCCTATTTCTGTAAGCACACTACCTTCAAATTAGTGGCATGCAACAAGGATCATTTATTGTTATCTCTCACAGATATGAGGGTCAACTGGACTCGGCCAGGCATTTTTCACTGATGGTGTCTCTTGCAGTAAAGGTAGACAGTGGCTGGGGCTAGAGGTATCTTGATGGTTTCTCAGCTCACATGTCTGGCACATAGGCTGGGCACACTCAAAAATCTGCACCCACTGAAGTGGGTTTCAATATCTATTTGCTTCCTGCCTGTCCAGTAACATTATAACCAATATTGGTAAATGTTTGCTTTGCAAACCTCCCCAGTGGTCATCTTATTTTAATTAAATAATAGTATACCTATAGAAGGCTGGGAATATGGCAGAGTAGGAGGACCCTAAGCTTGCCTTGACCTACAGATACAACTAGATAACACTCATAACGTTAATAACCCAGAAAATTACTTGGAGACAGGCAGAAGGAACTCCACAATCAAAAGTAGAGGAGAGGCCACATTGAAGAAGATAGTAAAGGCAGAGAGGTGGGGCACCTGGGTGGCTCAGTTGGTTAAGTGTCCGATCAGCTCAGGTCATGATCTCCTGGTTCATGAGTTCAAGCCCTGCATCAGGCTCTGTGCTGACAGCTAGGAACCTGCTTTGGATTCTGTGTATCCCCCTCTCTCTACCCCTCCCCCACTCACACTCTGTCTGTCTGTCTCTATCAAAAATAAAACATTCTTGGGGCGCCTGGGTGGCGCAGTCGGTTAAGCGTCCGACTTCAGCCAGGTCACGATCTCGCGGTCTGTGAGTTCGAGCCCCGCGTCAGGCTCTGAGCTGATGGCTCGGAGCCTGGAGCCTGTTTCCGATTCTGTGTCTCCCTCTCTCTCTGCCCCTCCCCCGTTCATGCTCTGTCTCTCTCTGTCCCAAAAATAAATAAAAAACGTTGAAAAAATAAAAAATAAAAAAAAATAAAACATTCTTTTAAAAAAGGCAAAGAGGCAATTTCAGACCTAAAATGACCATGGCCACCTATGGAGGGGTGGGAGCCAAGGGTGCTGAGAAGGGTGAAAAACAGACTATCACATGGGAGAGCCTGCAAGGGAAAAACAAACACCATACAAAGCCATAACATTTGGCTTTGAAAGTTAGACTGGAAAATTTCTGAATTCTTAGAACCAGCAGGACTTAAAGCATAGAATTCTAAACATCAGCAAGCTCAGCTCTGGGAGAACCCTCAGGGTGTTAAGAAACTGAGTCCCCTATACAGCATAGAACCAGCAGTTTGAAAAATGCTGGGGAAAGACAGGAAGGAGAGTGATTTACTCATCACAGAGCATGTCCTAGAGATACAGGATCTCAGAGAGACTCTTCCAAAATAAAAGAGGTGGTAGACGTAAACACATGGCCACCTGCAGGAAGTCAGTGCCCACACTCCCTACAGAAATGCTGGCTCCAAGCCCTGCCCCATCACTTCAGTGGATCCACTCTTCCCAGTTATGCTTGTCTCAGTCCTGGTGCTGCCAGTCCATGCCCCCACAAGACCACTGCAAATCTCCCCAGAACTTCGACCCCTGCCTTTTGCAGGGGCCTCAGCCCTGGCAGTGCCAGCAGCTGCCATACTGGCTGCTGTGACAGAAATGGTAGGCACTACACAAGCCTGAGGCACCCACCCATGTGTTCTTTGCAGAACTATTTAGCCAGCCCAGTCACAATGCAGAGGCTCCAGGTCTTATTTAGCAAGCAGGCAGGTGTGTACCTTGTTAAAATGCACCCTACCCCAGGTGTGGATCAAACACTGCTCACAACAGCCAAGAGAGCCACTGCAGACAATTGGACTGAAGGAATAAGAGTCCATAACAAAACAGGGAAGAGTTTTGTTGCAGAACAAAACTCTTCTGCAACACACAGAAGAGTCATTCCCTGAAGTCTCAGGTCCTGGGGAACAGGGAACATTGTGCTACAGGGCACTATAGAACCTCTTCTTCATAAGGTCACTGCTTTTCAAGAGCAGGGGATGTAGATGACTTTCATAATACATGGAAACAGACACAGAGTTAAACAAAAGGAGGAAACAGAAGAATATGTCCCAAATGAAAGAACAGGACAAAATCACAGGAACAGACTTAAGCAAAATGTATATAAGTAATATCCTGAAAGAGAATTTAAAGTAATGATCATAAAGATACTCACTGGACTTGAGAAAAGAGTGGAGGACATCAGTGAGACCCTCAAAAAGAGAGAACAAAAACAAGAACCAATCAGAGATGAATGAAATTAAAAATACACTTGGTTGAACAAATGGTAGGCTTGAGGAAGCAGAGGAAGGAATTAATGAACCTGGAAGATAGAGTAATGGAAAGTAATCAAGATGAACAAATGAGAGAAAATAAGTTATGCAAATTGATAATAATTCTAGGGAAATCAGTGACTGCATCAAATGTAATAACATTCACATTATAGGGATCCCAGAAGAAGACAGAAAAGGGGGCAGAAATTTTATTTGAAGAAATAATAGTTGAAAACTTCCCTAATCTGGGGATGAAAAAGCTATCCAGATCCACGGTGACACAGAGATCCCCCCAAAGTCAACCCAAGGAGATCCATAATGGGACACATAATAATTAAAATGGCAAAAAGTAGTGATAAAGAAGAAATTTTAAAAGCAACAAGAAGAAAAGAAGATAGTTACATACAAGTTACATACAAGAAGATAGCCCCATAAGGCTATCACTGGACTTTTCAGCAGAAACTGCATGCCAGAAGGGAAAAACAGCATGATATATTCAAATTGTTGAATGAAAAAAAATCTGGAGTGAAGAACAGTCTATCCAGCAAGGCTATCATTCAGAATAGAAGGCGAGATAGTTTCTCAGATAAACAGAAACTACAGGAGTTCATGACCACTAAACCAGTCCTACAAGAAATATTAAAGGGAATTCTTTGGAAAGGATAGACCATAAGTGAGAGGATAAAAAGCAGGAAACACAAAAGTAGTGAAATAAGTATATATGTAAAATCAGTCAAAAGATTCATAAAACAAAAGGATATAAAAGGATATCTAAATATATATGACACCATATACCTAAAACATGGGGTGGGGAGAGGACCAATAATGGGTTCAAACTTAAGCAACCATCAACTTAATAGAGACTGCTATATACAGAAGATGCTATATGCAAATCTAATGGTAACCACAAATCAAAAACCAGTAACAGATATGCAAAGAATAAAGAGAAAGATTTCCAAGAATATCACTAAATAAAGCCAACAAACAATGAAAGGGAGGAAAAGAAGAAAGGATCAAAGAAAAACTACAAAAACAGCCACAAAACAAGCAACAAAATGGCCATAAATACATATCTATCAACAATTATTTTGAATGTAAGTGGACTAAATGCTCCAATCAAAGCACATAGAGGGATAGAGTGGATAAAAACACAAGACTCACCTATATGCTATCTATAAGAGACACATTTCAGGGCTAAAGACACCTGAACATTGATAGTGAAGAGATGGAGAAACATTTGTCATGCAAATGGATGTCAAAAGAAAGCTGGTATAGCAATATTCATATCAGACAAAATAGACTCTAAAACAAAAACTGTAACTAGAGACAAAGTAGGCCACTATATAATCATAGAGAACAATCCAGCAAGAAGATATAACAACTGTAAATATTTATGCATCCAACACAGGAAAACCCAATACATAAGGCAGCTAATAACAAACATACTGGAAGTGCTCAATAGTAATACAATAGTAGTAAGGGACTTTAACACCCCACCTACATCAATGGACAGATAATCCAAATGGAAAATCAACAAGGACACAGGGGCTTTGAATCACACATTGGACCTGATGGATCTAACATATATTCAGAACATTCCATCCTAAAATAGCAGAATACACATTCTTTTATTTTCAAGTACACATGGAACTTTCTCCAGAATAGATCACATATTAGGCCACAAAACAAGTCTCAACAAATTCAAAAAGATCAAAGTCATACCATGCATCTTCTCTGACCACAATGCAAAAAAACTAGAAATCAACCACAAGAAGGTATCTGGAAAGACCACAAATACATAAAGGTTAAATAACATGCTATTAAAAAGTGAATAGGTCAATGAAGAAATTAAAAATTACATGGAGAGAAGTGAAAATGAAAACACAACAGTCAGAATTCTTTGGACTGCAGCAAAAGCAGTTCTAAAAGGGAAGTTAATAACAATACATGTCTACCTCAAGAAGCAAGAAAATCTCAAATAAACAACCTAACTTTACACCTAAAGTAGCTAGAAAGAGAAGAACAAACAAAACCCCAAATTAGCAGAAGGGAGGAAATAAAAAAAATGAGAGCAGAAATAAAAGATATGCAAACTCAAACAGACAAACAATAGAGCAGATCAATAAAACCAGGAAAAGGTTCTTTGAAAAGATTAATAAAATTGGTAAACCTCTAACTATAAATCTAAAAATAAAGTATTTTAGATTTCACATTATATATATATATATGTATGTATGTATATATATATATATATAACATTTATATATGTAATATATACAACAAATATTGCATATAATTATAAAATTATGAAATGCACAAAGCTTAAATATACAACTGTGAAAGAATATACATGCATACAAACACACACAAAACTCTTCCAAGGAATATACACACATACATACACACACATAAAACTCTTCAGCACAAGGTATAAAATATATCACCCCAGAAAATTCCCTGTGCTTCTTTCCTATTAATATTCTCACCAATTCACCATCAACCCACAGGTAAGTGCTATTTTGGTCTTTATTATCACTGATTTATCTTTCCTGTTCTTGAAGAACAAACAAACATAAATGGAATCATACATACTACGTTATTTCACATCTGTTTTCTTTTTTCAACATAGTGTTTGAGACTCATCCATGTTTTTCCATGTATTCATAACTTGTTCTTTTACATTGCTGAGTGATATTCCATTGTAGGACTATACCACAGTTCATTTATTCTTTCTTCTAAAGATGATTCTAATTTTCCATTTCCAGTTTTTCACTATTATGATTAAACTGCTATGAATATTCTTGGCAAACATTTTTGTGGTTATATGCACTCATATCTTTGTAGTATATACCAAGAAGTGGGGATAATGGGTCTGAAGGTAGATGTCTGCTGACATTTTTGAGGAATTGCCAGAGATAACACTAATCACTTAGGTATATATTCTATATTCTTCCTGGCCTTTTTAAAATACATTTATATATATGTATATATTTACATTTATGTATATGTATATACATTTATAATATATAAATACATATAAATACATAAAAGTACATACATTTATGTATTTACAAATATTAGATATATGTTTTAGTTAAAGTGGAACCACCATTTTTTTGTTTACCAATACCTCATGAAAACATTGCATATATATTTCACATATGATTCATACATATAGATATAATTTTAAATGTCTGAATATTATTTCTTTGCATGGATTTTAGTAGATGCAATGGGCCCCATCCAGATCCACTTTATCTGGTCAGCACACCCAGCACTACCTGCTAACCCTACCTGTTAATAGCTTACCGGTTCCACTGCAGCTCCAGGAGTGGGCTAGGGGCAGACAACGGGGCTGACTAAAGGCCCCACCCACCAATAAAAGCTTCTCAGAGGAAAACACATGGAAAGTATCTTGCATTTTGGTGGTAATGCATCTCAGCAAATGCCTGGCCTGACTCAACTCAACCTCAAAGTAACCCCAGACTAACCCACTAAAAATACAGGGACCAAACACTGCCCACAACAGGCAAAGAGAACCACTGGAGACAACTGGACTGAAGGCCAACATGGCTCAGCTACAACAGTAGGGATACAAGCAACACACATAGAAGCACCAGGTTCTGGTGAACAGGGGATGTGGCACTGCAGGGCACTATAAGAACTCTTGTTCATAAGACCACTACTTTCAAGAGCAGGAGACATAGATGAACTTCCTAATACACAGAAACAGAGAGTCAGACAAAATGAGGATACAGGAAAATGTGTCTCATGTGAAAGAACAGGACAAAATCACAGCTAGAGAGCTAAATGAGATGGAGATAAGTAATAGGTCTTAAGGTATTGGTCTTTAAGATAGAGAACTTAAAGTAATGGTCATAATAATACTAGATACAAAAAGATAGTGGAGGAGGTCAATGAGACCCTCAATAAGAGATAGAAAAGATAAGAACCAATTGAAGATGAAGAACTCAGTAACAGAAATAAAAAATATACTAGATGGAATAAACAGTAGACTACAGAAAGCAGAAGAACAGATCAATGACCTGGAGAACAGAGTAATGGAAAGCAATTAAGTGGAACAACAGAGAGAAAAAAATAATAACAAATGAAAATAGACTAATGGAATTCAGTGAATAACATTCACATTATAGGGATTCCAGAAGAACAGAAAGGAAGGGGCAGAACAATTTTTTGAAGAAATAATAGCTGAAAACTTCCCTCAATCTGGGGAAGGAAACAGATATTCAGATCTAGGAGACATAGAGAACACCAACAAAATCAACTCAAGGAGGTCCACACCAAGACATATAGTAATTAAAATGGCAAAAAGTAATAATGATAAATAGAGAGTTTTAAAGCAGCAGGGAAAAGAAAACAGTTCCACTCAAGGAAAACCCCATCAGGCTATCAGCTGATTTTTCAGTAGAAATCTTACAGGTCAGATGGGAGTGTCATGGTGTATTAAAAGTGTTGAATGAGAACAATCTGCAAACAAGAATACTCTACCCAGCAAGGCTATTGTTCAGAATAAAAGGAGAGATAAGGAATTTAACAGGCAAAAAAAAAAAGTTAAAGGAATTCATTACCACCAAACAAGCCCTACAGGAAATGTTAAAGTAGACTGTTTGAGTTGGGGGGGGGGGGAGGGGGGAGGACACCATAAGTAAGAGTAAGAGAAGTAGACAACAAAAAGGAGTAAAATTAAGTATAACTACAAAAATCAGTCAAGGGTTTCACAAAATAAAAGGATGTAAAGTATGAGGCCATATATCTAAAATTTGGGGAGGAGAACAGAAAGAATGGGTTCAAACATAAGCAACTATCAACCTAATATGGACTGCTATATGCAGAAGATGTTATATACAAATCTAATTATAACCATAAATAAAAAACTGGTAATAAATATGGAAAAAATAGAATAAGAAATCCAAGTATATCACTGAGCCAGCAAACTGTGAGAGAAGAGAACAAGAAAGGGCAGAGAAGAAGTACAAAAACAAACAAAAAAGAAGTAACAAAATGGCAGTAAGTACATACCTATCAATAATTAGTTTGAATGTAAGTGAACTAAATGTTACAATCAAGAGACATAGGGTGACAGAATAGATTAAAGAGCAAGACCCCTCTATGTGTTGCCTATAAAAAAGACTCATTTCAGACTTAAAGATACCTGCAGATTGAAAGTAAAGGGATGAAAAACCATTTATAATGCAAATGGAAGTGAAAGAAAGCCAGAGTAGCAATATTTACATTGGACAAAATAGACTTTAAAACAAAGATTGGAGCTGGAGATAAGGCCACTATATAATCAAAGGGAATAATTCAACAAGAAGATATAATAATTGTAAATACTTAAGCACCTAATATGGAAACACCCAAATACATAAAGCAGCTAATAACAAACAGACAGGAAGTAATCAATAGTAATACAATAATAGTAGGGGACTTTAGCACCCCACTTATGTCAACGGATAGATCCTCCAAACAGAAAATCAACAAGGAACGGTGGCTTTGAATCACACATTTGACCAGATGTATCTGACTGAGATATCAGAACATTCCATCCCAAAATAGCAGAATGCACATTCTTTTCAAGTGTACATGGAACACTTTCCAGAATAAATCATGTATCAGGCCAGAAAACAAGTCTTAACAAATTTAAAAAGATTGAAGTCATATCATACATCTTTTCTAACCACAATGTTATGAAACTGGAAATCAATCACAAAAAAAAAATAAAAAATCTGGAAAGAACACAAATACATCAAGATTAAATAACATGCTACTAAACAATGAAGGGTCAACCAAGAAGTCAAAGATGAAATTTAAAAACACATGGATATGAATGAAAGTGAAGAAAGTTTATAGGCGTGCCTGGGTGGCTCAGTTGGTTGAGCACTTGATTCTTGAGTTTGGCTCAGGTCATAATCTCATGGTTGTGAGATCAAGCCCTGCATTGGTCTCTGTACCTAGCATGAAGCTTGCTTGGGATGGACTCTCTCTCTCTCTCCCTCTGCTCCTTTCCCTTGCGCTCTCTCTCTAAAATTAAAAGAAAAAAATATTAAAAAATTAGAACATTTGAGCAGACTGATTATGAGCAATGAAAAGGGAAGTTTATAGCAAGTTTAGAGGAGCAAGAAAAATATCAAATAATTAACCTAACCTTACACCTACAGAAGCTAGAAAAAGAAAAACAAATAGAACCCCAAACCAGCAGAAGGAAGGATATAATAAAGATTGGGGTAGAAATAAAGGACCAGATGACCATCATAGGTGAATTCTACCAAACATTTAAAGAAAAGTCAATACCTATTCTTTTCAAACTATACCAAAAAATAGAAGAGGGGCGCCTGGGTGGCTCAGTCGGTTAAGCGTCCGACTTCAGCTCAGGTCACGATCTCGCGGTCCGCGAGTTTGAGCCCCGCGTCGGGCTCTGGGTTGATGGCTCAGAGCCTGGAGCTTGCTTCCAATTCTGTGTCTCCCTCTCTCTCTCTCTCCCTCTCTCTCTGCCCCTCCCCTTTTCATGCTGTGTCTGTCTCTGTCTCAAAAATAAATAAACGTTAAAAAAAATAAAAAATAAATAAAAGAGAAAGGAAAGCCTCCAAATTTATTCTATGAGGCCACTATTACTCTGATACCAAAACCAGATAAAGACACTATAAAAGTAAAGAACTACAGGCCAATATCTCTAATGAACATAGATGCAAAAAAAAAAAAAAAAAAAAAACCTCAAAAAATACTAGCAAACCAAATTCAACAATACATTAAAAAAATCATTCACCACGATCAAGTGGGATTTATTCCTGGGATGCAAGGGTTGTTCAATATTTGCAAATTAATCAACATGATACATCACATCACTAAGAGAAAAGATAAAAACCATATGACCGTTTCAATAAATGCTGAAAAAGCATTTGACACAGTACAACATTCATTCACAACAAAACCCCTCAACAATGTAGATTTAGAAGGAATATACCTCGGGAAGCCTGGGTGGCTCAGTCGGTTGAGCGGCCGACTTCGGCTCAGGTCATGATCTCACACTTCGTGAGTTCAAGCCCTGCATCGGGCTCTGTGCTGACAGCTCAGAGCCTGGAACCTGCTTCGGATTCTGTGTCTCCCTCTCTCTCTGCCCCTCCCCTGCTCATGCTCTGTCTCTCTCTGTCTCAAAAAAATAAGTGAAAACATTAAAAAAAATTTTTTTTAAATACAAGGAATATACCTCAACATAATAAAAGCCATATCTGAAAAATCCACAGCTAACATCATACTCAATGGGGAAAAACAGAGAGCTTTTCCCCTAAGGTCAGGAATAGGCAACTTTTATTCAACATACTCCTGGCAGTCCTAGCCACAGCAATCAGTCAATAAAAAGAAATAAAAGGCATCCAAATAAGTAAGGGAGAAGGAAAGCTTCCACCATTTGCAGATGACACAACACTATATATATATACATATATAGATATATGTACATATAGATAGATATATAGATATATATGTATATATATACATATATATAGATATATACATATATACATATATAGATATATATATAGATGTATATACATATATATCTAAAGACTTATATAAATATAAACATAAACTTACATAAGTATAAAACACTATATATATATATATATATATATATATATATATATATAACTCTAAAGACTCTACCAAAAAAACTACTACAACTGTTAAGTGGATTTGGTAAGGCCACAGGATACAAAATCAATGCACAGAAAACCATCACATTTCTATTCACTAATAATAAAGTAGCAAAAAAGAAATTAAGAAAATAATCCCACTTACAATTGCACCAAAAATAATAAAGCACTTAGGAATTAACTTCATCAGGTAAAAGCCCTGTACTATGAAACATTGATGAAACAAATTGAAGATGACACAAACAAATGGAAAGATATTTTATGCTCACGGATTGCAAGACATATATTGTTAAAATGTCTGTACTACCCAAAGCAGACTACATATTGAATGCAATCACCATCAAAATACCAACAGCATTTTTCACAGAACTAGAACAAATAAGCCTACAATTTGTATGGAACCACAAAAGACCCTGAATAGCCAGGGCAAACTTGAAAGAGAAGCTTGTGAACTGGAGGTATCACAATTCTAGATGCCAAGATATACTACAAAGCTGTAGTTATCAAAACACTATGGTATTGGCACAAAAACAGACACACAGATTTATAGAAGAAATTACCGACCCCAGAAATAAACCCACGACCATGTGGTCAGTTAATCTTTGACAAAGGAAGCAAGAAAATACAATGGAAAAGAAAATGTCTTCTATAAATGGTGTTAGGAAAACTGGACAGCTACTTGCAAAAGAATGAAACTGCAATATTTTCTCATACCACACAAAATAACAAACTCAAAACAGACCTAAATCTGAGACTTGAAATCATAAAAATCTTTGAACAGGGCACAGGCAGTAATTTCCCTGACACTGTCCACAGCAACATTTTCTAAGTAAGTCTCTTGAGGCAAGGGAAACAAAAACAAAAATAAACTACTGGCACTACATCAAAACAAAAAGCTTCTGCACCGTAAAAGCAAGAATCAACAAAACAGAGAGAACTACTAAATGTGAGAAGTATTTACAAATGATATATCTAATGAGGGATTAGTATCCAAAATACACAAAGAACTTGTACAACATAATACAAAAAACAACAAAACAAATAATCCAATTTAAAATGAACAAAAGCCATGAACAGATATTTCTCCAAAGAACACTTCCAGATAGCCAAAAAAACACATGAAAAGATGCTCAATATCACTCATCATCAGGGAAATGCAAGTCAAAACCATAATGAGATATCGCCTCATACCTGTCAGAATACCTAAAATCAAAAACACAAGAAACAAGTGTTGGCAAGGATGTGGAGAAAAAGAATCCTCATGCACTGTAGGTGTGAATGCAAACTGGTGTAATCACTGTGGAAAACAGCATGGAGTTTCCTCCAAAAGTTCAAACTAGAATTACCATATGATTCAATAATCTCACTAGTATATATTTATTTACCCAAATAATATGAAAACACAAATTTAAAAGACTGATTCACTCCTATGTTTATTGCAGCATTATTTACAATAGCCAAATTATGGAAGCAACCCAAGTGTCCATGGATATATGAATGGATAAAGAATACCATGGATACCACATGGTGTATGTGTATGTATACACAATAGAATATTACTCAGCCATAAAAAAAGAATGAAATCTTGCCATTTGTAACAACATGAATAGAAATAGAGGGTATAATGCTAAGTGAAGCAAGTCGGTCAGAGAAAGACAAATATCATATGATTTCATTGATAGGTGGAATTAAAGAAACAAAAAACAAAAAAACAGAGAAAAAGAGATAATCCAAAAAATAGACTGTTAACTAAAGAGAAAATGATGGCTACCAGAGGGGAGGTGGGTGGGGGGATGGGTGAAATATGTGAAGGGGATCAAGAATACACTTACCCTGATGAACACTGAGTAATGCATTGAATTGTTGAATCATTATATTGTACACCCGAAACTAATATAACATTGTATGTTAATTATACTGGAATTAAAAATAAAATTAACAAGGGGGCACCTGAGTGGCTCAGTCAGTTAAGCGTCTGACTTCGGCTCAGGTCATGAGACAATCGCAGTTTGTGGGTTTGAGCCCAGCGTCAGGCTCTGTGCTGACAGCTCAGAGCCTGGGGCCTGCTTTCAGATTCTGTGTCTCCCTCTCTCTCTCTGCCCCTCCACCACTCACACTCTGTCTCTCTCTCAAAAATAAATAAACATTAAAATATTTTTTAAGAAAACATGCTTCCCAACTCTAAGATCATACAGACATTCTTTGATATTTTCTCCTGATAGCTTTACAATGTTATTTTTTTTATACTGTCTTTGTCTTTGCAAAGACTATACTGTCTTTGTCTTTGCAATTTCCTTCTAACACCTACCATCATATCTCTGTCTGGTTGGCCCTTTCTTGCCATTCAGCTCTCTGCTCAAATGTCACTTCCTTATCTGACCTCTCAATCAGAAATCATTTGCTTCTTCAAATTTATCCTATTTTATTTTCTTCATGGCACTTATTACTCTCTCTGCAATTATCTTGTTCATCTGTTCGTGTACTTGATTATCTTATGTTTCCTCTGAGCCAGATCTAAGTGCCAAGATCAGGGGTCTTTATCTTATTCACCTTGGTTTCTAGAGAACTCTTGAAGCTTGGGTTTTCGGAAAGAAGACACTGAGGCAGAGTTTAGCATGCAGGTTGCTTTTTAGAGCAGTCCCTCTGGATCGACACCTGCAGAAAGGAAAAGGCAGAAGCAACATCAAGCAGAGGGAGGAGATGAGCTGCGATGCTGGTCCAGTTGCCTTGCTCTTGAGGTAAAAATGGCCTGTTGGACTCAACCCAGGAGAGGGCAGAAAGGTTAGGTCTTTATACCCTGTCTCCATCAGTCATTGAGGTGACTCACCCCAGGAGAGGTGGCTCTGTAGCTGAGGCCATCCCTGCAGGGCCTGAAACTTGGAGGCAAGTCCTTTCTGAACTTATGTCCATCTCAGGTGACTGGCATGTAGTTAGTGCTTAACAAATATTTATTAATATTCATATCATTCATTCATATTTGTCAATAAACACATCCTGAACACTTAAGCATAAAGTAGAATTTCTGAGTGAGGGGATTTAAAACATTTTAATGGGAGTACTGTAGACATTCACTCTAGAAATTTTTAAAAAAAAAATTTTTAACGTTTATTTAGTTTTGAGACAGAGAGAGACAGAGCATGAATGGGGGAGGGGCAGAGAGAGAGGGAGACACAGAATCAGAAGCAGGCTCCAGGCTCTGAGTCATCAGCCCAGAGCCCGACGCAGGGCTCAAACTCACGGACCGCGAGATCGTGACCTGAGCTGAAGCCAGACGCTTAACCAACTGAGCCACCCAGGCGCCCCATCACTCTAGAAATTTCATGACAAGTCACAATCTAAACATTGGTGTATGTGTTCCTTTTCTGCATGCCAGTGCCCCTCTTTTCTTTCAAGCTTAGCCCATGAGAGAAATTATAAATATATATATATATATATATATATATATTTATGCTATATATATATTTATGCTATATATATATTTATGCCATATATATATTTATGCTATATATATATTTATGCCATATATATATTTATGCCATACATATATACACATATATATATGTGTGTATATATATATATATATATATATATATGTATATATATGCAACTTTTAAGTGATTACTAGTAAACATCTATTTTTTTCACTTTTTGTTAAAAGATGAAGACTTCTGCCTATCCAGGGCATTATATTCTCTTCTCTGAATTTCTGCATTTTGACAATTCCTGGAACAACGCCTATTTCATACTGCCTAAACACACATATGTTAAACTTCTTTTCAATTTATTTGCTGGTGCACCCTTAGCTGACCACCCAATGACATCTCTGTTTTCACTGCTGCCTCCTTGAACTCTCCTGCCAAAGAATTTGATGCACATAGAACAAAAAATGGACACATAAAATACGAACAAAACCATATCTCGAGGATTACTCATAGGAAGAAGATGGAAGGCACATCAGGTAACCCGGGAATTTGATTTTTTTTTTTTAAATTTTGCAATACGTACAATATATTATTAGCATAGGAGGTCACAAATATGTAATTTATACATGGGTGTGCATGCTGCAACAATTTGAAAAATGGAATGCATATTCAAAAAGAAGTTAGTTACCATCAACCATCTCTATTCCTTTCTTGTCATCTAAGAATATTCTTGGTTTATTTAAATTAATAATCTAAGAGCTGTACCCAGGGCATATGATATGCTCTATGCTTAGCTATGATTGCATCTATTATTGTGTTATTGAGATGCTGAGAAAGTTCCTCCTCTGACTCTACTCTGTCTGTATAAAGTAGCCATAATTCATTCTGCATTGCTTTTTCATTAACTAATTATTTCTGTGTCTAATTCATGTTCAATGCAAATATTGAAAGTGTAAATGTCTAATGCCCAGTCAGCTTGCATGAGTTGGACCTAACTTTCTGTTATTTCAGTTTTCTGTTTTAGGTTGTAGAGTGAAATCCCAAGAATGAAGACCTTATAATAAGGTTTCCTAACCTGAGTTTGGTTTCATTAGAAATGTCACTGAAAATTAGACTGTGTAGGAGTATAGAAAAATCTATCACAGAATAAAAATAGCAATGGTGAAGGAACATAAAAATAAAACCACAGAACATCATCAAAGTTTTTCAACATCATGCTAGATATAGTCTGGGCTTAGAATGAGATTTTGGTCCAACTTCAATATTTTGATATTAAAGTGAATTTCAATTGGTTTCTTATTCTGATATCTCAAGAGGGGATTTTCATTCAATAAATGTCAATAATAATTCTGTGTGCTAGTGAGAGTTTTCTACCATAAAAAAATAAATTTCGAGGTGCCTGGGTGGCTCAGTTGGTTAAGTGTCGGACTTTGGCTCAGGTCATGATCTCATGGTTTGTGGGTTTGAGCACCGCGTCGGGCTCTGTGCTGACAGCTTGCTTCAGATTCTGTGTCGCCCTCTCTCTCTGACCCTCCCCTGCTTGCACTCTGTTTCTCTCTCTCAAAAATAAATAAACATTAAAAAAATAAAAAATAAATAAATTTGAATTCTAAATCCGGCAGGAAGAAGCAAGCTGGGATAGACTTTTCCTTTTCCAATGAATGTGTGAAGACGTAAATATGGCAGATACAGACTTTATAGAGTTGCAAAGGAATTTAAAAATATGCCTTTCAAATATTTTGCAGTTGATGATGGAAAGGTAAATAAATATCTTTTTGTATATCTTAATCTATTTCAGATAATATGTGGAATAGACCGATTATAATAAATGGGAATTTTAATATTGTATAAAGGTTTACTATTTTAAATATGGAATTTCTGAAAAAGAAAGTCAAAGTATGAGATGTTCATTTTTCTATACAAGGTAACCAAATCTTCTAAAATATAAGTTAGAATTTCATAAAATTTACTTTTCTTGCTTCATATATCAAACACTATTACATAGGTCATGTGTGCATGTTAATTCTTGTCAACAATGTTACTTGAGGGCCTATCATGTATATGGACAATTGTGTGTGTGTCTCTGTGTGTGTTTTATTGTGGTAAAAACTATTCATATACAAAATATAAAGTTTATCATTTTAACCACTTTTAAGTGGGTCAATGGAATGGAGTACATTCACATTGTTGTGCAACCATCACCACCATCTATCCCAAGAAGTTCTTCATCTTTCCAAAGTGAAACTTTCTACTTGTGCTGATTTTGTGTCTTGCAACTTTGCTGAATTTGCATTCTCTGACAGTTTCTTTGTGGACTCTCTAAGGTTTTCTACATATATAAGATCATGTCATCTGCAGACAGAAAAAAATTTACTTCCTCCTTTCCAATTTATATGCCCCCCCTCTTTTTTTCTTCTTGCTTCATTGCTCTGGCTAGGACTTCACACACCTATATTGAATAGAATATCATTTCTTTTTTTTATAAAGGCCTAAGCAAGTGTGGCCAAAGGAATCAGGGGGCTGCAGGATAATTTTTAAAATGCCTGCTAAGTGTTATACAAGAAAAATATTATGCACAAGAACAAACTTTCAACGCTGACGAGACTGGCTTCTTTTACAAAGATGCTGGCAAGCCAACTCATATGACACAAATTGTGTTTCAGATGATAAAAATGTTGGGGCGCCTGGGTGGCTCAGTCGGTTGGACGTCCGACTTCGGCTCAGGTCATGATCTCGCGGTCTGTGAGTTTGAGCCCCGCGTCAGGCTCTGTGCTGACAGCTCAGAGCCTGGAGCCTGTTTCAGATTCTGTGTCTCCCTCTCTCTCTGACCTACCCCCGTTCATGCTCTCTCTCTCTCTGTCTCAAAAATGAATAAATGTTAAAAAAAAAAAAAAAAATGTTGTGACCAGAGGCTCTCAGAAACTTAACACTGTATCCACACAACACCCCACAAAGCCACAGTTAAATATTCACCAATACAGTGCTCACAGCAAGTTAAAAGAAAATAACTATTATGAATAATGAAATTGATGTACTCTCCACTATTATTGCCATATGGGTTCCAGTTCCAATGAACTATTTGTGGATAGCTGTAAACATTTTTTCTGGTATTCTTGCCTTCTCCTCTTCATGTAAACATGTAGATTCATCCATTAAACCTCAGCCACTGTGTGAAATAATAGAAAAAATATATATATATTGGTCTCTGCCCCTGGTTCCTGGCACAGAGCTACTGAAACCTTTGTAATTTCCTAAGTGATAAGAGCACTAGGAGCCTTTGTTATAATATTCAGGGCTTTGACTCTGGTTCCTCACACAGAGCTCCTAAATTCCTTGAAATTTCCTGGGGGAAAAGGAGCATCTTTGGTTCTAATGAGACAAAGCTTGGTGGGCTCCTGGATGAGGGCTGGTCACCAGAAAGATCAAGCCATGATTAGAAGCTTGGAACTTTTAGCCCAACCCCCATCCCCTGGGCAGAGGAGAGGAGCTGGAAATAAAGCTAACCATTAATTATAGCTATGTGAAAAAGCCTCCATAAGGGCGCCTGGGTGGCTCAGTCGGTTGAGCATCCGACTTCGGCTCAGGTCACGATCTTGCGGTCCGTGAGTTCGAGCCTCGCGTCGGGCTCTGGGCTGATGGCTCAGAGCCTGGAGCCTGCTTCCGATTCTGTGTCTCCCTCTCTCTCTGCCCCTCCCCTGTTCATGCTCTGTCTCTCTCTGTATCAAAAATAAATAAACGTTAAAAAAAAAATTAAAAAAAAAAGCCTCCATAAAAATCCCAAAGGTATGGGATTCAGTGAGCTTCTGGGTTGGTGTACAAAATCACATGTTGGGAGAGTGCTGTACCCCAACTCCCTAGGGACAGAAGCTTCTGTCCTCAGGACACTTCCAGATCTTTTCTTATGTACCTCTTCATCTGGCTGTTCATATACATCCTTAATCATATACTGTGTTGTATAATAAACCTGTAATTGTAAGTGTTTCCTTGAGTGTGGTGAGCTTTTCTAGGAAATAACTGAATCGGGGAGGGGGAGGGGAAATCATGGGCACTTCTGATTTGTGGTGAGTAACTTGGGGACCTACTACTTGCAACAGGCAAGCTGAGGTTGGGGGCAGTCTTGTGAGACTGTGCCCTTAACTTGTGGGGTCTGCACTAATTCTAACTAGTGTCAGAATTGAATTAAATTGTGGGATACCCAACAGATATGGCAGAGAATTGCCTGGTTTGGGAAAAAACACCCACACATCTGATGTAAGAAGTGTTATAAGTGTGGTAGTAAAGTACTGAAAGTAGAAAGAAGCACATAAAAGGAGCGTAGTTTTATCCTCTACACTATATAATTCCCAGGAAGTCTCTCGCTGGACCCCCATCCCTAGGTTACTTGTGATATTCCTCTTCTTGTTAATACGCTGTGTGTACGCTTCTATCTCAGCACTTATCACAGCTATATATTGATTTGTTTGTTTTCCCCATCTGTTTTTAAGCTGCTTAAAGGCAAGGTCCAGGGGCGCCTGGGTGGCGCAGTCGGTTAAGCGTCCGATTTCAGCCAGGTCACGATCTCGCGGTCCGTGAGTTCGAGCCCCGCGTCAGGCTCTGGGCTGATGGCTCGGAGCCTGGAGCCTGTTTCCGATTCTGTGTCTCCCTCTCTCTCTGCCCCTCCCCCGTTCATGCTCTGTCTCTCTCTGTCCCAAAAATAAATAAAAAACGTTGAAAAAAAAATTAAAAAAAAAAAAAGGCAAGGTCCATTATATGTACATAATAAACAGATAAAATAGTTTTAAACTATTATCAGCTTATTTCCTTAAATATTTTAACAGTTCCTCTATCCCCCTTCCGTTTCATTTTGAGCTATCTATAATAAAATTTTGCTGAGCAAAAATAAATTTCAGCTTAGTCCAAATGGAATAATTAGAAATTTGGAACATGTAATCTGAATTAATCAATTTTTTACTGTGCTCAGTATAATTTTGGAATATTAGAGCCAGAGGAAAGCCTAACTTATTTACACATGTGCTAATTAGGCTCTTCCAGGTTAGCTAAGAAGATAGGAAGGGAAAAGATTAGAAACAGTTCTCACCAGACCATCTGGGACCTGAAAGGAAGGTTATGTGAGGACATCTTGTTTCTGACAGCAGCTCTGTGATTAAACAACTCCTAGCTGTCTTCTGATGAGTGGGCACGCACTGCTCCTGGAGCTGGCGCGGCTGGTATACAGCCACTACTTGTTCCTGGCTTGTTCCGAGTCATTATTTCTATCACTAGTCTCTCCGCCTGCTTTATGCTCCTAGCTAGATGAGCGAGTGCCGATGTTCTCTACCGGTCTCAAATTCAAACTAAACCCAGAGTCAAAGAATCAGGTTCTTCACAGAGTCACTCTCCTTCCTGCTGGGTGGGGATCTTGTTCATGACCACCTACTAAAATACTGGTAACCCTATAAATTAGCTGCTCTTGGGCAAGTGCTTCCTCTTTGGACTAGAATAGTGAGAAGGCATGATCCAGCCTCTTAGAGGCCTGAGAGTGTGGAATGAGCCAAAGTTACACCACTGGGAACTCCTGCCTCATTCAACAGGGGCAGAAACTGAAGCCTAAAAGCTAGATGGATCATTCCAAGAAGGGTTCCATTGAAAACCTACCCTGATCTAAGTCTCTGAAGCACATCCTTTCCCCCATATTAAGAAACTTTGTCTCTTTGTCTCATTCCTTTTGACCTATTCCAATGTTTGGGTTAAGTCTGCAAACGCTGAATTAACAGACATGTTAATGGAACATGGTTTATGGAATGTGTAAACATACTGGCAATGTATGTTTTATTAGTGTTATTTAGGCTTAAAAATTAAGGATGGTTATGGTTTCCAGTTTGGTATGTAAAGACCTTGGAAGTCACTACTCTGTCCTAACAACAAATAAAAAGCTGGCCAAACTGAAAAATCAACAATTATTCTTAGATTTTAAGAGGATTAAGGTCATAGGACAAACTGCTGCCACCAAGATTGGGAGTCAGACAGGTGGATACAGAGAATTACAAGACACTAGAACAGAAACCTCCCCAGGAACCAGTAATAGGGTAGGGAAATCTGAACTGTTATTGACCAATTGCTTGAGGCTAGGTATGCAGAAATCTGAGATTTAAAAAAAAATTTTTTTAACGTTTATTTATTTTTGAGACAGAGAGAGAGACAGAGCATGAATGGGGGAGGAGCAGAGAGACAGGGAGACACAGAATCGGAAGCAGGCTCCAGGCTCTGAGCCATCAGCCCAGAGCCCGACGCAGAGCTTGAACTCACGGACTGCGGGATCGTGACCTGAGCTGAAGTCGGACGCTTAACCGACTGAGCCACCCAGGCGCCCCCAGAAATCTGAGATTTAAAAGCTCTAGGGAGCTGCCACACTTCTGTGACTTTACCATCAGGAGCTTGACTAGGTACTCACAGCAAATATCAGGGAAAACTCCCTTCATTCTTCTGGCAGGGGGAGGAGAAAGGAGCCCTTTGGAAATATGCCAGAGCACTCAATCCTTCTTAACATTGTTAGGTTAGCTGGTTAAACTAATTAACCACAGCCTAAACTGCTGGAGTTTTCTCAGAGCCTATCTGACCTGGAAGAGGGAAAATACTTCATCCCACTTCATCCCACTCTAGCCATTCTGGAGTCAAAAAATCTGAGAAATACTTGTGAAGTTTATAGTCCAGAGGCACAGGCTCACTAAAAGACTGAGATCTAATCATAGGGCTGTGGAATGTTTCCCCTCTCACTAGACCTTACCACTATATTACCAAAGACCTATTTACTGCTTTTTATTTTCTCCAGCACATCATATCCAGTAATCAAGAGAAAACCACAATGCATATTAAAAGGTAATAAACACAGTTTGAAAAGAAAGAGCAAGCACCAGAACTGGACATGGCAGGAATGTTGGAATTATTAGACAGGGAATTTAAAACTATCAAGATTAGACATCATGGGAAGGTGGTGGGGTAGGAGGTTCCTAAGCTCATTCTTCATCCCATGGATACAACTAGATAACACCCACATTAGTGTAAATAACCCAGAAAACAACCTAAACACTGGGAGAATAGACTCTCCACAGCTAAATGCAGAGAAGAGACCACATCCAAAAGGGTAGGAAGGGCACAGACATGGTCATGAGCCAAATGGACCTGTGGGACTGTGCTGGAGGGAGGGAAGATGTGAGCTCAGAGAAGAGAGAAGAGCAGACCGCCCCCACCAGGCAGCCCAGTCATGGGGGACCCGGACTGGGAAGGCAAATCACCACAATATTTGGCTTTGAAAATCAGAGGGCCTAACAATCAGTGGGGCTTACCACTTGGAACTTTAAAAATCAGCAGCTCAGGGGCGCCTGGGTGGTGCAGTCGGTTAAGCGTCCGACTTCAGCCAGGTCACGATCTCGCGGTCCGTGAGTTCGAGCCCCGCGTCAGGCTCTGGGCCGATGGCTTGGAGCCTGGAGCCTGTTTCCGATTCTGTGTCTCCCTCTCTCTCTGCCCCTCCCCCGTTCATGCTCTGTCTCTCTCTCTGTCCCAAAAATAAATAAAAAAACGTTGGGAAAAAAAAAAAATCAGCAGCTCAGTTCTAGGAGAGCCTGAGGGTGAAAGGAAACTGAGTTCCCACCCTTAAAGAGATAGTATAACAAACACCCTGACTGAGATACAGCATAGAAGTAACAGTTTTAAAAATGCCTGGGGTACACAGGAAGATTTATTTATTAATCTCAGAGCATGTGCTGGAAGTGCAAGAATCTTTGGGAGACTTCTCCAAAAACAACACAGTTAGTGGGCACCATTTTGCTTCCCTGCCCCCCCCAGCCCAGATAGAGGGACATCTACAGGAACCAGCACAACACCAAGGCTCTCGCCCTAGCTTGCAAACAGTATGCTCCGCTCCCCACACTCTGCTCCCCACACACTTTTCACACACTTCCCACACACACACTCCCCACCCTCCATCCTAGCCTGACTCCTCAGGAGTTTTCCCAGGTGGCTGCAAGTCTCCTACAGCAGCAGACCAGCTCCAATCTTGCTGACACCATGTCCCCTGTCCCTGCGTTGTGCAGAGCTGCCCCCTCCAATACACCCTTTGTCGGAGCCATCCAAAGCAATGTTACAAGCATAGATAGTAATGTGCAAGCAGCACCACAGGAGCCAGCACCACTGCAAAGTGACTCCTGCTCTGGGAAGAGAAGATAACCACACACATCAGTTCCAATGTGGTCCCAGCAGTGGACTATGGGTGGACATCTGGGCTGATGTCCAGGCCCCACCCACCAATGAAAGCTTGTCAGGGGAAAACACGGAGAAAGCACCCTGCAGTTTGGTGCTTCTACATCTCTGGCAAATGCCTCACCTGGCTCAACTCAACTTCAAGGTGGCTCCACACTAACACACCTAAAACACAGGGACCAAACACTGCCACAACAGGCAAACAGGATACCATTAGAGACAACTGGACTGAACGCAAACATGGCCCAGCCACAACAGTAGGGAGCAGGCAACACACACAGGAGACACCCCCGAAGCACCAGGTTCTGGTGAACAGGGGACATGGCAAGGCAGGGCACTACAGGACCTCTTCTTCATAAGGCTACTACTTTCAAGAGCAGGAGACATATCTGACTTTCCTAATACACAAAACCCACACAGAGAATTAGACAAAATGAAGAGACAGGAAAATGTGCCCCAAACGAAAGAATAGGACAAAATCACAGCAAGAGAGCTAAATGAAATGGGCATAAGTGAGATGCCTGATAGAGAATTGAAAGTAATATTCATAAAAAGAAAAAAGAGTGGAGGACCTCAATGAGATCTTCAACAAAGAGATAAAAAACATAAAAAAGCACCAATCAGAGATGAACAACTCAAGTTAAAAATACCCTAGAGGGAAGAAATAGTAGACTAGAGGGAGCAGAAGAACATATTGTGACATGGAGGACAGAGTAATAGAAAGCAATCAAGCTGAACAGGAGAGAGTTCAAGGACAAATAAATGAAAATAGACTAAGGGAATTAAGTGACACCATCAAATGTAATAACATTAGCATTATAGAGGTTCCAGAAGGAGAAGAGCGAGAAAAGGGGGCAGGAAATTTATTTGAAGAAATAATAGCTGAAAACTTCCTGATAATGAGGGCAGAAATAGATGTCCAGATCAAGGAGGCATAGAGAGCCACCAATAAAATCAACCCAAGGAGGTCCACACCAAAGCACAAAGTAATTAAAATGGCAAAAAGTAAAAAAGAGAATTTTTAAAGCAATAAGAGGAAACAGTTACATACATGCTAAACCCCATAAAGCTGTCAGCTGATTTTTCAGCAGAAACTTGCAGGTCAGAAGGGAATGGCAGGATATACTCAAAGTGCTGAAAGAAAAAAACCTGCAGCCCAAAATACTCTATTCAGGGGCACCTGTTTGCCTCAGTTGGTTGATCATTTGACTCTTGATTTCGTCACTCTGGTCATGATCCCAGGGTTGTGGGATCAAGCCCTGCATTGGCTACATGCTGAGCATGGAGCTTGCTTAAGATTCTCTCTTTCTATCCGCCCCCCCCCCTCCCCGCCCCCTTCCCTCCTTGCATGTGCTCTCTCTCTCCAAAATAAAAAGTTAAAAAAAATTTAAAAACCTCTATCCAGCAAGTCTATCATTCAGAATAAAAGAAGAGATAAAGAGGCAAACACAGTTAAAGGAAATCATCACCACTAAACCAACCCTATAAGAAATGTTAAAGGGGACCCTGATTGGAAAGGAAAGACCAAACGTAAGAAAGAAAAGTAGGAAGCACAAAAACAGTAAAATTTAGTAAATCTGCAAAGTTCAGTTAAGGGATTCAGTAATTAAAAGGATGTAAAATATGATGCCATGTGAGTGTAGATGGGGGGAAGAAGTAAAGAATGGGTTCATCCTTAAGTGAAAATCAACTTGATATAGACTGCTGTATGTATAAGATGTTATGAATAAACCTAATGGTAACCAAGAATCAAAAACCATTAATAGATATGCAAAAAATAAAGAGACAGGAAACCAAATATATCACTAAAGAAAGTCAGCAAACTGAGAGAAGAGAGCAAAAGAATGGACAGAGAACTACAAAAACAACCATAAAACAAGTAACAAAGGGCAGTAAGTACATGACTATCAATAATTACTTTGAATGTAAATAAACTAAATGCTCCAAATAGGGTAATAGAATGGATAACAAAGCAAAAACCATCTACATGCTGCCTAAAAATGTCTCATTTCAGACCTAAAGACTCAAGCAAGTTGACAGTGAAGAGAAAGCATAGCCTTTATCATGTAAATTGAAATGAAATAAAAGCTGGTGTAGCAAAGCTTATACAAACAAAATAGACTTTAAAACAAAGACTGTAGAAAGGAGAAGTTAAGATAGCAGAGGAGTAGGGGGACCCTAAGCTTATCTCATCCTTCGAACACAGCTAGATAAACATCAAACACCAAAGAAATCAACCTGAGGACTGAGAGAACTACACATCTACTGGTAGAAAAACAGCCACCTTGTGGAAGGCAGGAGCTGTGGTGAGTTGATTTGGGGGAGAAAAAGAGCTGTGGGCCCTGAGGAGGGGTTGGAGCCATGATCATGGAGAGAGGAGCAAGACAGAAAGACAGAGAAAGAGCAAAAGCGTGCGCAGGGGACTGAACAAGAAATACTCTTCCCCAAACCATTGACTGGGAAAAGGGAAGGAGCCAACTACTGCAAGTTTTTATAAGTAGCAGGGCTCAATGTCTGAAGTTTTATAAGTCCATGGCATCATCAGGGTCATGACTGGTGGGCTTAGCAGTGCTCTGGGGGTCAAGGAGGGCAGAGACCCAAGAGTGGGAAGCTTGATCTGAGGATCCCCTGGGTCACACAGGGAGAAACAGTTCTCCTTTATGGAGTGCATATGGCCACTCTGGGTACAAAAGAATTGGTGGGAGCCAACGTGCTGCCCTGTTCACTAGCAAAGGAATAGAAACACTGGCTGAGAGCAGCAAACACTGGTGCTGGCTTTTTGCTGCACTGTATCATAAACTCCAAACTGCTGCACAGTCGTACAACCACTTTTCTGGGACAAATTGACACTGGCCACAGCGTGGGGGTCCCTAAAACTTGGAGTTCTGAAATTGAGCCACATTCCTCAGATAAAACACAGGAGTACTGTGCCCCCTGGCAGGCTTGGACAGCTTAGACACAGAAAGGGTGAAGGCAGGGATCTGACACAAGCCAGGGACACAGAGGGGTGATTATTTGCTCTTCTGTGAGGGCTTCCTGAATACTGGTACATGGGAACTCCCCACTAGAGGGATGAGAGAGCCAGGCAATGCCATTCACCAACCCCCTCGCCCCCTACTCATCAGCACTGACCAACTACAGTGAGCAACACAGTGCCACCCAGTGGAGGCCAGAGTGGCTTACACCAAGCCCCGCCCCTCTGTGCCCTACAGGTGCATCTCCACTAGGGCAAGTCCACCTGAGAATCAGCCCTGCAGACTCCTCCCCCAGAAGACCAGCACAAACCCCTCACATGTATAAAGTCTACTGACCACAGAGTGTTGCAAAGCTTCAGCTCTAGGGGAAATAGGATCTACCTTCTTTTTTTTCCCTTTCCTTTTTTGTTTTTTTGGATCTAGCTTCTTTTAACAAGCAGACCAAAACACACCTAGTTAACACTTACCACACTGTGGACAAATCCAAACACCCCCTCCCCAACATCAGGCAAGGAGAAACTCTGCAGAGGACTGACCTGATGGAAGGGACAACCAAAACACAATAGCAGAGGGTACACTCTAAAACACCTCCTGAAGCACCAGGCTCAAGGCAGTACAGGATCTCCTATTAATATAGCCATTACTCTCAAGAGGAGGAATATAATAGGCTTTCTTAACAATCACATAAAAACAGTGACCTAGACAAAATGACAAGAGGTAGGAATTCACCCCAAAAGAAAGAACAGGAAGACATAATGGCCAGGGATTTAATCAATACAGATGTAAGTAAGATGCCTGCTCCAGAATTTAAAACAACCATTAAAAACTGGGCTTGAGAAAAGCTTAGAAGACACTAGAGAATCCCTTACAGCAGAGATGAAAGAACTAAAAACTAGTCAGGCCGAAATAAAAAATGCTATAACCGAGATGAAAAACCAAATGGATACAATGACAACAAAGCAGAGGAATGAATCAGTGATATAGAAGATAAAATTATGGAAAATAATAAAGCTGAAAACAAGAGGGAAAGAAAAGTATTGGATCATGAATGTAGACTTAGGGAACGCAACAACTCCTTAAAACATAATAACATTTGTATTAGAGGGGTCCCAGAAGAAGAAGAGAGAAAAAAAGGGACAGAAGGTTTATTTGAGCAAATTATAGCTGAAAACTTTGCTGATCTGGGGGAAAGAAAAAGGCATCAAGAAGCACAGAGAATTCCCATTAAAATCAACAAAAGCCTGTCATCACCAAGACATATCATAGTCAAATTCACAAAATACACAGAAAAGGAAAGAATCCTGAAATCAGTAAGGGAAACAAAGTCCTTAAACTACAAGGGAATACAGATCAGGTTCACAGCAGATCTGTCCACAGAAACTTGGCAGGTCAGAAGGAAGTGGCATGATATAGTCAATGTGCAGACTGGGAAAATATGCAGCCACTGAATACTTTATCTAGCCAGTCTGTCATTCAGAATAGAAGGAGAGATAAAAAGTTTCCCAGACAAAAACTAAAAGTGTTTGTGACCATGAAACCAGCACTGAAAGAAATATTAAAAGGGACTCTTTGAGTGGGGAAATAAAAGATCCCCAAAGACAGAGAACATCACAAGAAACAACATCTATACAGGTAACACAATGACACTAAATTCATATCTATCAATAATCACTCTTAATGTAAATAGATTAAATGCTCCAATCAAAAGACACAAGGTTTCAGAGTAGATTAAAAAAACAAGACTCATCTATATGCTGCCTACAAGAGACTAATTTTAGACCAAAAGACACCTGTAGATTGAATAGAGAGAAATTTCCTCAATCTGATAAAGAATATATATATATATATATATAAAAAAACCCACAGCTAACATTATATTTAATGATGAGAAACTAGAAACTTTCCCACTAAGATCAGGAATAAGGCAAAGAAATCCCTACTCACCATTACTTTTCAGCACTATCCTGGAAGTATTAGCTAATACAGTATGATGAGAAAAGGAAATAAAAAGAATACAGACTGGGAAGAAAGAAATAAAAATGTCTTTGTTTTACATTATTGTCTATGTAGAAAATCCAAATTAATCCACAAAAAAGTTTCTGGAACTAATAAATGATTATGGTAAGGTTGGAAGATAAAAGGTTCATATACATAATTCAATAGCTTTCCTATATACCAGCAAATAACAAGTGAAATTTGAAACTAAAAATACAATACCATGTACCTTTGAACCCTCAAAAATGAAATACTTAGTCATAAGATTTAAAAAGTAAAAAACAAACAAACAAAAAAACAAAAAAGAACAAAAAACAAAAAAATTCTGATGAAAGGAATCAAAGACAAGATAAATTAACGGAGAGATATTCCATGTTCATGGATAAGAAGACTTAACATTGTCACAATGTCAGTTCTTCCCAAATTGATCTACAGATTCAATGCAATCACAGTTAAAGTTCCAAGTTATTTTGTGGATATTAACACACTAATTCTAAAGCTTGTGTGGAGAGGCAAAACATCCAGAAGAACCAACATAATAGTGAAGGAGAAAAACAAAGTCAAAAGATTGAAACTACCTGACTTCAACTTACCATATAGCTACAGTAATCAAGACCATGTGGTACTGATGAAAGAATAGAGAAATAGATCAAGAGAACAGAAGAGAGAATGGATCATGTAAATATAATCAAATGGTCTCTGGCAAAGAAGCAAAGGCAATATAGTGAAGCAAAGATAGTGTCTTCAACAAATGGTGCTGGAACAGCTGAACATCCACGTGCAAAAAATATATATAATCTGGACACAGATACTACGCCCTTCACAAATTAACTCAAGATGGACCATAGACCTAATGTAAACACCTAGAAGATAACAAAGGAGAAAATCTAGACAACTTTGATTTTTTTTAAAGGTTATTTTTGAGAGAAAGAGAGAGAGAGAGAGAGAGAGAATGGGCAGGGAGGGGCAGAGAGAGAGAGGGAGACACAGAATCTGAAGCAGACTCCAGGCTCTGAGCTGTCAGCACAGAGTCTGATGCAGGGCCCAACCCACAGACCACGAGATCATGACCTGAGCCGAAGTCAGACGCTTAACTGACTGAGCCACCCAGGTGCCCCTAGACAACTTTGGATTTGGTGATGACTTTTTAAACATAACACCAAAGCACAATCCATGAAAGGAAGAATTAATAAATTGGACTTCATTAAAATTAAAAATTGCTGCTCTATAAAAAATACTTTTGAGAGAATGAAAAGAGAAACTACAGATTTAGAGAAAATATTTATAAAAGATAAACTGATCAAGAACTATTATCCAAAATATATAAAGAACTCTTAAAACTCAATGGGAGAACAACAACAACAACGGATAAAAATAGACCAATGACCTTAACAGACATCTCTCCAAAGAAAATATATAAATTGCAAATAAGCATATGAAAAAATGCTCCACATTATATGTCATCAAGAAATGCAAATTTCAACAATAAGATATCACTATACACCTACTAGAATGGCCACAATCTGGAACACTGACAAAAACAAGGGCTGAAAAGGCTGTGGAACAATAGGAACTCTCATTTATTCCGGTGGGAATACAAAATGTGGATCTACTTTGACCAATTGTTTGGTGGTTTTTAACAAACAACATAGTCTTAATCACACAGCATAGTAATTGTACTACTTGGTATTTACCCAAAGGAGTTAGAAACTTACACCCACACAAAACCTGGTACCTAGATGTTTATAGTAACATTATTCATAATTACCAAAACTTAGAAGCAACTAAGATGTTCTTCAGTAGGTGAATAGGTAAATAAACTATGATACATCCAAACAATGAAATACGAACATTTTTGTTCAGCACTAAAAAGAAATGAGTTATCAAGCTATGAAAAGTCACAGAGGAAAGTTAAATGCATATTACTAAGTGAAAGGCCAATATGAAAAGACTATATTGCATGATTGTAAGAATATTCTGGAAAGGGCAAAATTATGGAGATAGTAAAAAAGACCAGTGGTTGCTACAGGTTGGGGGAGGGATGAATAGGTGGATTACTGAGGATTTTAGGGCAGTGAAACTACTCTGCATGATACTACAGTGGTAAATACACATCATTATACACCTGTCCACAGATTATACACCAAGAGTGAACCCTACTGTAAACTATGGACTTTGGGTGGTAATGATGTAGGTTCCTCAGTTGTGACAAATGTACTACTTTGGGTGTAGGGATGTTGATAATGTAGGAAGGACAAGGGGTATACCTTTCTCTCATATTTGCTTTAAACCTAAAACTGCTCTAAAAATAGTCTTTAAAATAATTAAGACTGATATCATTAGAACATTGAATACATTGGTCCACAACACATGTTTTATTTTTCATTTGTCATTTAATTTATTTTTATTTATTTTAATCTAATTAAATAAGTTGGTGCCTAAAAATAAATATGTCACGCTGCAAGTAAAACTGGTATGAAGCTTACCAGAGCTGCTGTTAATGTAGAAGCTTAGTATTGCTTTGTTTTAGCAAGGTGATATGGAAAATAGAAATTCATTTAATTGATATTTATTGAGAATCAACTATGTGCCAGGCACTCTACTAAGCCTTGGAAATACAGCTGTGAATAAGGAAGGAAGACATAGTTCCTGTTCTCATGGATCATAAATAGTATATATTCAACACATCTGTTTTCCCATTTTTTTAGAATAAAGAGTTGGGCAAATGATGGAATGAGGATTTAACACTAAGTTGTACAGCCCTGCACCGCAGTTTTCTAATTAAAGTATAAATGAACAACCTTAAGGAACTAAATTAGAAGTGTGAACATAAAACAATGACAATTTGAGGGGCACCTGGGTGGCTTAGTCGATTCAGTGTCCGAGTTTGGCTCAAGTCATGATCTTGTGGTTTGTGGGTTCAAGCCCAGCGTCAGGCTCTGTGCTGACAACTCAGAGCCTGGAGCCTGCTTCAGATTCTGTGTCTCCCTCTCTCTGCCCCTTCCCTTCTCATGCTCTGTCTCTCCTCCCCTCCTCAAGAATAAATAAACATTAAAAAAAATTTTAATGACAATTTGACTCAAATTTTAAGCAAACTATGAGACAGAATAATGCCATATGATATTTCTAATAATTAATGCCCTTGATGCTCATCAGGGTTTCTTCATTTTCCTTTCCCCCTACTGTTACCTCCCCTGATTAAAAAAGAAAAGTAAAACAAAAAGAAAACTTTTCCAACAAATAACTAGTAGTCAACATCTTAATTATTGGCTTTTATAAACTCAGTGATGTGGGATTATAAACCTTAGGCCCTATAGCCCTCAGCAGTTACTAGTTTACATCACTAAAGACTCATTATTGCGTCAGCCATTGTCCTCCAAGTTCTTCAGAGCCAGGCCAGTGGGAAAGAACCTGCCCTACTTTCAGCTCTGATTTACTTTTTCTGCAGCAGAATCATTATAGCTCACAAAATATTTTCCTGCAACCCATTAAAACCCCAAAAATATAGGTTCATGGATGGGATGCTCCTACCTGCTGTTACTCTGAGCACAGGAGAGGACATGATGCCAGTAGTGGAATCTCAAGCAGTAGATTTCTGGAGAGCAGGTCTAATATAATTCCATATTTACCACTCTTCCCTCAGAATTGAAAACGCCTGGGTTCCTGGGGGAAGACGCTGTTACTCAGAGCTTCTAAACCCAGATCTTCAAAACCCAGATCAGGGCCAAGAGATGTAGACTACAGCATTCCCCAAACAAAAAGAATACTAAGCCCTAAGTTCAAACATTGTACTGTGCTCATATTTATTATCACTTCATTTAAAGTGGAACACAACTTTACACCTTTGAGCTATCTCCCAACTCTGCTTCTGTATTCTTACATAGTTTGTATTATCTACTTCTTCAACCAGAGTCTCTCCTCATGCCTGGCCCCCTAACCATTAATCTATGTAATTAGTAGATATGCCTTGCCTTCCACTCCCACAAGTGCTCCCAATTTAGATGGTATTGCAATCCCAAGAGCAAATGTTAGCACCCTGAGATACTGGGCCACAGAGAAGTTTCACTGGGAAAAAAAAATGCTTCTGATTGTCTGTACTCCTGGAAAATGAGCCAGCAGTTAGATTCACCTAGCACATGTGCTCAACTGCTTGATGGACAGATCAACCTTGCACACTGATTGGCTCATGGGAATACTTAAGTGTCTGGGCAGTTTTATGTCTGCTTTGGTAGAATGGTTGTTGGATTCAGTCTCAGGATAACACATTTATTATGAAATGAAAGAATTTGTCACACTACACTAGTAAGTTTGTAAAACTAGGATAGATTTGCCTAAACTCTTATTCATTTTTATTATAGTAATCTACACTCATATTTAAAAATAATAATATCAATTATTATTAAAGTCTGATAAGTGATTCTATAACTTGTTCACACAGAAAAGTAAACCCTCATGAAACTTAAAGCCTAATCCAATAGTCATTTCAAGTCAACCAGGTGAGTTGAGGTTGACAGGTTTCTATGACTCTTGAAATGAATACATCAAGAAATTTACATATCATTCTCTGGGTTTCATTATTGTAATTTTGGACATAGAAATCAAACAATTTCGTTATCAGAATAAAGGCCATCTAGAAGATCCAGAATATGCCAATCTCAATTTTTTGTTTTTAGATTTTTACCTAAAATAAAACATTAAAAACCCTTCTGAGATATCTGGGCTCATGGTGAATATATGTATAGACCCTGGAAGCTTTGAAAACCTTGTCATAGTTTGTTTCTGCACAAACAATCAAGGGCTCCATCTGTCCCTCCCAGGACTTAGAGATTCCCAATCTTGGTTGGATGGCTATACTTACAAATCTGTTGCAATTACCAGCTATAATCTTTACTGAAAGGGCTTTCTTCTTGCAAAATATTTTGACATTTAGAAGATTACGTAAAATACTGTCCCTTCTTTCTGATATTTAGCAATCCTACTCTCACCATCTATGTTACATCATAATTATAATAAAAATCAGAATAAAAATAAAATAAAATCCAGTTAAAAATTAGCACCACATAAATCAAAATCCCAGCAAGGTTTTAAAAATGGAAATTAACAATGTGATCATAAAATTTGTATGAGATGCAAGGGATCAAAACATTCTTGAAGAAGAAGAACTAAATAAGAAAAACTACTATACAAATACCAAAACTTAATTCAAAGCTGTAAGAATTAAGGAAGTAACAGTGAAATAAGAACAGAAAAAGAATAGAAAATAGGAATAGAAAATAAGAATAGACAAGTAGAAAAGATGAGCCCCAAAACAGACCCACACATAAAAAGATGTCATCTATGGCAAAAGCAGGTCTGAAAATTAGCGATAAAAATTAGTGATGATGCTAGATCATTTACACAGCCATATAGAAAAGGCAAATCTTGAAATCAATCTTATAACATCTACAAAAATCAATTCCTGCAATAATTAGCTTTAAATATGAATGATAAAAAATAAATCTTTCATAAGATAAATTATTTTTATGACCTTGAGGTAGGAAATGATTTCTTAAACAGATTACAAAAAACAATAGCTACAAATCAAGGATTTGTTTATCAAAGACACCACTGTGAGGACGAAATGGCAAGTAACAATGGGAGTAAATATATGCAACAAGTGTACCTGACAAAGGGCTCACATTTAGAATATGTAAAAACCTCCTGCAATTTAATCAGAAAAGTCAAATGATCTGACAGAAAAATGAATGGAAGGTCTGAACAGGTAATTTACAAAAGAAAATATCCAAATAGTATTTACTTTCATTAATAAATATATAAGTGCAGGGCACCTAGATGGCTCAGTCGATTAAGTGTCCAACGTCGGCTCAGGTCATGGTCTCACAGTTTGTGAGCTGGAGTCCCACATCAGGCTCTCTGCTGCCTGCACAGAGCCCACTTTGGATCTTCTGTCTCCTTATCTCTCTGACTCTCTCTCTCTCTCTCTCTCTCTCTCTCTCTCTCTCAAAAGTAAAGTTTAAAAAATGAATAAATATATCAATGCAAATGAAAATCAAAATGAGGTACCACTATATATCCACCAGACTAGCTAAAACTGAAAAGACTGACAACACAGTGTTCACTCTAAGCTCACCTCGACCCACAGATAGCACTAGATAACATCACATTGGTGTAAATAACCCAGAAAATGACCCAAAGACTGGCAGAACAAACTCCACTAAACTGAATGTGGAGAAGAGGCCACATGGAAGAGAGTAGGAAGGGCAGTGACATGGTTCCTAAACAGTCCCTGGGGACTGTCCACAGCAGGAAGGGATGTCATGCAAGGAGAGGGGAAAACTTGGGGAATCTGCAAGGGTAAGACAAATCACCATAACATTTGGCTTTGAAAACCAGAGAGGCCAAATTTCATTAGTACTTATAACCACTGGGACTTGAAGCCTGTAATTTCAAAAATCAGTGAGTTTGGCTCTGGGAGACCCAGGAGGACCATAGGAAACTGAGTCCCTGCCCCTCCCCCTTAAAGAGATAGCACAACAAACAGCTCCATGAGATACAACATTGAAACAACAGTTTGAAAAATGTGTGGGACATAAGAAAGGGAGAGCTGTTTACCCATCTCAGAGCATGTCCTAAAGGGAGAAGATCATTGGTGGAATCCTCTAAAAAGAAAGGAGATGGCAGGTGCCACTTCATTCCCCCCATGCCCCAGCATAAACACACAGCCACCTCACAACCTAACTTACTAACAGTGTGCCCTGCCTCCTCCAGCCAGGTCTGCCTCTGCCCCAGGACTGCAGATCCCCTCCCCTAGAAGACATGTGTGAAAACATTGCAAATAGCAGGCATCCTGTCCCCTGTGCACATTGTAGATCCATCATCTATGCTCTTGGCCAGAACCCAACCAAAGTGGTACCACAAACCTGGCAATGTGGAAGCAGCCATGACAAGGGCCAGCACTACTCCAAAGTGACTCCTGCCCAGAGGAGAGGGAAAGATAACTGCATACAACAGTAAGACTGCCCACCCCAGGAGTGGGCTGGTGGCAGACAGCTGGTCTGAATGCAGCATCCACCCACCAATGAAAGCTTCTCAGGGGAAAAGACCCTGCATTTTGGTGCTACCACATCTCTGGCAAATAACTGGGCTGACTCAACTCCAGCCCAAGGTAACCCTGACTAACCCACTAAGACCACAGGGACCAAACCCTGCCCACAACAGGCAGGAGAACCATTACAGACTAGACTAAAAGAAAAAGTGACTCATGCACAATATCGGAGTGCATGCAACACACATAGGAGACACTCCTAAAATGCCAGGTTCGATTAAGCAGGTAACATTGCACTTCAGGGCACCATAGGACCTCTTCTTCATAAGGCCACTACTTTCAAGGAGACATGGATGACTTTCTTAACACAGAAACAGACACAGAGAGTTAGACAAAATGAGAAGATAGAAAAATATGTACCAAATGAAAAGAACAAATGAAAATGAAAATCACAGCAAGAAAGGTAAATGAAATGGAGATAAGTAATATGGCTGATACAGAACTTAAAGTAATGGTCATAAAGATACTCACTGGACTTGATAAAAGAACGCAGGCCATCAGTGAGACCCTCAACAAAGAGATAAAAAGAACCAATCAGAGATGAAGAGCACAATAAATGGAGTTCAAAATACACTAGATGGGATAAATACAAGACTAGAGGAAGCAGAAGAATGAATTAGTGACCTGAGGACAGAGTGATGGAAAGTAATCAAGCTGAGTGGGTGAAGAAAAAAAATTATGCAAAATGAGAATAGACTTAAGGAACTTAACGACACTATCAAGCATAATACCATTTGCATTATAAGGATCCCAAAAGGAGGAGAGGAAAAGGGGCAGTAAATTTATTTGAAGAAATAATAGCTGAAAACTTCCTGAATCTGGGGAAGGAAATTGAAATCCAAGTCAAGAAGATCCCCCAACAAAATCAACCCAAGGAGGTCCACACCAAGATACACAATAATTAAAATGGCAAAAAAAATTGTGGTAAAGAGAGAATTTTAAAAGCAGCAAAGAAAAGAAAACATTTGCATACAAGGGAAACCTCATAAGGCTGTCAGCCTGATTTTTCAGCAGAAAATTTGCAGGCCAAAAATGAGTGGCATGATATAATCAAAGTGCTGAAAGAAAAAAACTGCAACTAAAAATACTGTATTCAGCAAAGCTATCATTTAGAATAGAAGGAGAGATAAAGAATTTCCCAAACAAAAACTAAATGAGTTAATGACACCAAACCATCTCTACAAGAAATGTTAAAGGTGACCCGTCCAGTGGAAAGGAAAGATCATAAGTAAGAGTAAGCAAAGTAGGAAACACAAAAGCAGTAAAAGTAAGTATATTTGTAAAAATCAGTCAAAGAACTCACAAAATAAAAGAACGTAAAGTATGATACCATATACCCAAAACGTGATGGGGAGTTGAGGAACAAAGGGGTTCAAACTTAAGCAACCATCAACTTAATATAGACTGCTATATGCAGATGTTGTATACAAACCTAATGGAAACCACTGATCAGAAACCAGTTATAGATAAGCAAAAAGTAAGGAGAAAATAACCCAAGTAAATCACCAAAGACAGCCAAGTTATTGTGAAAGAAGAGAGCAAGGGAAGAAAAGAACAAAGAAGAACCATAAAAACAATTATAAAACAAGTAATAAAATGGCCATAAGTACATACCTATCAATAATTATTTTGGGGGCACCTGGGTGGTTCAGTCAGTTAAGTGTCTGACTCTTAATTTTGGCTCAGGTTTTGATCTTACGGTTCATGAATTCGAACCCCACATTCAGCTCCACACTGGCAGTGTAGAGCCTGCTTGGGATTCTCTCTCTGCCCCTCACCCACTCTCTCATTCTTTCAAAATAAATAAGTAAACTTAAAAAAAATAATTACTTTGAATGTAAATAACTAAATGCTCCAATCAAAAGACATAGGTGTGATGGAATGGATAACAAACCAAAAACCATCTATATGCCTACAAGAGACTACAAGAGACTCATTTCATACCTAAAGGTACACACAGATTGAGAGTGAAGGGATGGACATTTATCACACAAATAAATGTGAAAAGAAAACCAGGGTAGAAAGTCATACTGGACAAAATAGACATGGGGTGCCTGGGTGGCTTAGTTGGTTAAGTGTCCGACTATTGATTTCAGTCAGCTCAGGTCATGATCTCGCAGTTTGGAGACTGAGCCCTGCATCAGACTCTGAGCTCCTTTCTTCTTGGAGGATTCCACCAATGATCTTGTCTCTTTAGGACATACTCTGAGATGAGTAAACTACTCTCCCTTCCTTATGGCCCCCACATTTTTCAAGCTGTTGATACAATGCTGTATCTCATGGAGCTGTTTGCTGTATTGTCTCTTTAAGGCAGGGTGTGGGGGGGGGGGACTCAGTTTCCTATGGTCCTCCTGGCTCTCCCAGAGCCACGCTCACTGATTTTTAAAATTCCAGGCTTTAAGTCCCACTGGTTATAAGTACTAATGAATTTGGTCCCTCTGGTTTTCAAAGCCAAAATTATGGTGATTCATCTTACCCTCACAGGCTTCCCCAGTGTGAGAGTCTGTTTCTCTCCCCTCTCCTTGCTATGGCATCCCTTCCTACTCACTTGTGTACTCGCTCCCTCTCTCAAAATAAATAAATAAGCATTTAAAAAATAGGCGTGAAAGCAAAGACTGTAACAAGAGATAAATTAGGACACTATATAATAATAAAGAGGAAAATCCAACAAGAAGATATAGTGAATGTATATATTTATGCATTGAACACAGGAACACTCAAAAACAGAAAACAGTTAATAACAAAAATAAAGGTAGTAATCGATAGTAAAAGAATAACAGCAGGGGACTTTAACACTCCACTTACATCAATGAACAGGTCATCCAAACAGAAAATCAATAAGGAAACGGTGGCTTTGAATCACACATTGGACTAGATCAGTTTAACAGATACATTCAGAATATTCCATCCTAAAGCAGCAGAATACACATTCTTTTCAAGTGCACATGCAACATTCTCCAGAATAGTCACATATTAGGCCACAAAATAAGTTTCAACAAATTCATAAAGATCATGCATATTTTCTGACCATAATGCTATGAAACTAGAAATCAACCACAAGAAAAAAATCTGGAAAGAACACAAATACATTTAGGTTAAATAACATGCTACTAAACAATGAATGGGTTAACCAAGAATCAAAGAGGAAGTAAAAGTACATGGAGACAAGTAAAAACAACAGCACAATGGTCCAAATTCTTTGGGATGCAGCAAAAGCTGTTCTGAGAGGGAAGTTCATACAAATACAGGCATACCTCAAGAAGTGAGAAAAATCTCAAATAAACAACCAAATCTTATACCTTAAGGATCTAGAAGGGGCGCCTGGGTGACTCAGTTGGTTAAACGTCCGACTTCGGCTCAGGTCATGATCTCATGGTCCATGAGTTCGAGCCCCGTGTCGGGTTCTGTGCTGACAGCTCAGAGCCTGGAGCCTGTTTCAGATTCTGTGTCTCCCTCTCTCTCTGCCCCTCCCCTGTTCATGCTCTGTCTCTCTCTGTCTCAAAAATAAATAAACGTTAAAAAAAAAATCTCTATGGCAAAGATCTAGAAAAAGAAGAACAAACAAAACCAAAAGTCAGTAGAAGAAAGGAAATTGTAAAGATTAGAGCAGAAATAAATAAAATAGAAACTGAAACAAACAATAGAACAGATCAATGAAACCAGGACCTGATTCTTTGAAAAGATCAACATAATTGATAAACCTTTAGCCAGACTCTTAAAAAAGCAAGAGAGACAGACAGAGACAGAGACAGAGACAGAGATAGAAAGAGAAATATCTCAAATAAGGAAAATCAGAAATGAAAGAGGAAAAATGCAACCAACACCATAGAAACACAAAAGATTATGAGAATATTATGAAAAATTACATACCAACACATTGGAAACCTAGTAGAAATGGATAAATTCTTAGAAACATACAACCTCCCAAACTGGGTCAGGAAGAAATAGAAAATTGGAACAGACTGATTTCCAGCAATGAAACAGTAATCAAAAAAACAACCAACAAACAAAAGTCCAAGACCAGAGGGATTCACAGGTGAACTCTACCAAACATTTCAATACTCACAAATCAAACAACATGATACAGCCCATCAAGTGAAAGGACATAAACCATATGATCAATTTAATAGATACAGAAAAATCATTTGAAAAAGTACAACATTCATTCATTATAAAAACCCTCAACAAGATAGGTTTAGAGGGAAAACACCTCAATAAAGGCCATATATGAAAAAAAACACAGCTAACATCATACTCAGCAGTGAAAACCAGAAAGCTTTTCCTCTAAGGTCAGGAATAAGACAAGGATGTCCACTCTCACCATTTTTCTTCAACATAGTACTGAAAGTCCTAGCCATAACAATCACACAATAAAAAGAAATGAGGCATCCAAATTGGTAAGGAAGAAGTAAAACTTCCACCATCTGCATATGACATGATACTATACCTATCAAACCCTAAAGATTTCACCAAATAATTATTAGAACTGATAAGTGAATTCAGTAAGTTTCAGGATACAAATTCAATATACAGAAATACATTGCATCTCTATCTGCTAGTAATGAAGCAGAAGAAAGAGAAATTAAGAAAATGATCTTATTTACAACTGCATCAAAAATAATAAAATACCAAGGAATAAACTTAAGCAAGGAGTTCAAAGACCTGCACTCTGAGAACTATAAAACACTGATGAAAGAAATTGAAGAGAACACAAACAAATGGAAAGTCATTCCATGCTCACATATTGGAAGAACAAATATTATTAAAATTTCCATACTATCCAAAGCAATCTACTTGTTTAATAAAATTCCTATCAAAATACCACAGCATTTTTCACAGAACTAGAACAAACAACCTTAAAATTCGTTTGGACCCACTATAGACCACAAATTGCCAAAGCAATCATGAGAAAGTAAAACAAAGCTGGAGTTATCACAATTCCAGATTGCAAGCTATATTACAAAGCTGTAGTCATCAAAACAGTGTGGTGCTGGCACAAAAACAAACATACAGATGAACAGAACAGAATGGAAAGCCCAGAAATAAACCCATGATCATATGTTAAATTAATCTATGATAAAGGAGGCAATAATATGCAATGGGAAAAAGTCTTTTCAACAAATAATGTTGGGAAAACTGAACAGCTACATGCAAAAGAATGAAACTGGACCACACTCTTCCACGATACACACAAAGAACCTCAAAGTGGAGTAGAGAGATAAATATGAGACTTGAAAGCATAAAAATGCTACAAGAGAGTACAGGCAATAATTTCTCTGACATTGGCCATGGCAACTTTTTATCTAGGTATGTCTCCTGATGTAAGGAAAGCAAAAGCAAAAATAAACCACTGGGACTTCATCAAAATAAAAAGCTTCTGCTCAGCAAAGGAAACAATCAATAAAACTAAAAGACAACCTACTGAATGGGAAAAGATATTTGCAAATGACATACCTGATAAAGGCTTAGTATTCAAAATATATAAAGAACTATACAACTAAACACTGAAAACAAATAAATAATCCAGTTAAAAGTGGGCAGAGGATAGGAACAAAGAAGATATCCAGATGGTCAACAGACACATGAAAAGATGCTCAACATCACTCATCATCAGGAAAGTGCAAATCAAAATCACAGTAAGATATCACTGCACACCTTTCAGAATGTCTAACATCAAAAACATAAGAAACAACACGTATTGGCAAGGATGTGGAGAGAAAAGTACCCTCATGTATTGTGGGTAGGAATGTGAACTGGTGTAACCACTGTGGAAGACACTATGAAGGTTCCTTAAAAAATTAAAAATAGAACTACCATTTGATCCAGTAATTTCACTACCAGATATTTATCCAAAGAATATGAAAACCCTAATTTGAAAGGATATATGCACTCTTATGTTTATTGGAGCATCATTTACAATAGCAAAATTATGGAAGCAACACAACTGTTCATCAATAGATGAATGGATATATATACAATGGAATATCATTCAGCCATAAAAAAGAATGAAATCTTGCCATTTGCAACATGGATGGAACTAGAGAGTATAATGCTAAGTGAAATAAGTCAGTGAGAGAAAGACAAATACCATATGATTTCACTGATATGTGGAATTTAAGAAATAAAAGAATAAAGGGGAAAAAATGAAACCAAAAAAAAATAGACTCTTCAGAACAAATAGATGGATATCACAGGCAAGGTGGCTGGGAGGATGAATGAAATAGGTGATAGAGATTAAGAGTACACTTACCTTGAAAAGCACTGAGTAATATATGGAATTGTCGAATCACTATATTACACAACTGAAACTAATATAACACTATATGTCAACTACAATGGAATTAAGACTTTTAAAGAATTATATCTTAGTACTCAGTTATTCTATTCTTTTGGTAATGGAAACCCATGCATATGTACACCAAAAGACAGTACAAGAATGTGTGTGGTCTCCTTCTATGTCTTAGAGAAAAAAATATCTTGAAAACTAAATGAGACTTCTGTTTTCCAACTTGGAAGTCATCATTTCCATTCTCCCAAGAAGAATACAGCTGAACCCATTAAAATCCAATAACTTTTCTTAGATTTGCCAAAATGTTGAGTCACAAGGCAGACCAATGCCTCCCAAGTTGGAGGCACAGGAGAACACAGAGTATCATAACTTACCGGGAGCAGAAGCCCCAGAGAAACTGGCTGCTGGAGTCAGGACCATAGTAGGAAAAGTTAAACTATAATCAACAAATTCCTGGAGCATCAATATGCACAAAGCTTGACAGTTAAAAAATAGGGGTGGGCAGTCTTAGGGGGGCTCACACTTTCATGAGTTATCTCTAAGACCTCCATCAAGACCTCTGAATGAAGATTAGAGAAAAACTGACTCCTGTTTCCTTCAGGGAGGAGAAAGTAACCATTTTGAAATATATTCAGAGCATTTTGAACTTCTTAACAAAAGCCTGCCCTCAAGAGAAATCATTTCACCAGAGCCTAACCACTTTGGGTTTTACCAGAACCTAACAGTCCTGGGAGAAGATAATTACTGAACTCCAACTTCCTCCAGTCTTCCGGTCTCACCTAAGCAGAGATGGGACATAGCTGAGAAGCACTTTTGAAGATCAAAGCCCAGGGGCACGGACTCACTTAAAGATTGAGACCTAATCATGACACTATAAAACATTTTTCCTTACTCCACTCCTTACCACCACATCAATAAAACTTCTACACAGGAGACTACAAAGGGAAGAACCGTAAACCTCAGTCTTAATTTAAGAAATTTCAATGAAAACACAAAGACAGTGAGGGATAAAAAATATGACAACAGATGAAATTTGGCCTTTAACACTTGCAGCTGCAGCAAATAGCAAACACAGCTCATTCCTACCCAGATAAACATAAAACCTCCTGTTAATGGCTTTCGACAAAAATTTACAAGGCATACTAAACAAACAAACAAACAACCCCCCCAACACACACACACACACACACACACACACACGGCCTCAAGAGACAGAGCCATCAGAACCAGATTCAGATATGGCAGAGATTTTGGAATTAACAAACTGGGAATTTAAAATAGCTATAATTAAGATAATAAGGGCTTAATGGGAAAGGGGAACAACATGCAGATACAAATAAGTAATGTCAGCAGAAAAACAGGCACTCCAAAAAAGAATCCAAAGGAAATAGCAGAGATCAAAAAACACTGTGATAAAAATGCAGTATAACTTTGATGGGCTCATCATTACACTAGACATAGCCAAGGAAAGAACCAGTGAACTCAAAGATATATCAATAGAAATTTTCCAAACTGAAAAGCAAAGAGAAAAAATAATGAAAGAAACAGAACAGAATATTCATGAATTGTGGGACAATTTAAAAAAGTATAATATATGCATAATGAGAACACCAAAAAGAGAGGAAAGAGAGAAAGAAGAATACTTGAAGAAATACTTAAAGAAACACTTGAAGAAATACTTGAAGCAATGGTTGAGAACTTCCCCAAACTAATGGCAGACACTGATCCACAGATCCAGGAAGCTTGGAGAACATTAAGTAGGCAAATACTAAAAAAATCTACATCTAGGCATATTATATTCAAACTTCAGAAAATCAAAGGCAAAATCTTGAAAGAAGCTGGGGGTGAGGAGGAATACCTACATACAAAGGAACAAGGATAAGAATTGCATCAGACTTCTCTTCAGAAACCATGCAAGCAAGCAAGCATGAAACAAAACCGGCAAAATTATCCTTCAAAAGTAAAAAAGAAATAAAAGCTTTCTCAAATAAAACTTGAGGGAATTTGTTGCCAGTATTTCTGCCTGGAAAGAAATGTTGAAAAAAGTTCTTCAGAGAGGCGGAAAATGATATAGCTCAGAAACTCCCTTCTACATCAAGGAGAGTATTAGACAAGGAATAAATGAAAAAGCTTCTTGTTTCCTCCCTAAGGTAATGGCACCATGACCAGCACCTGGACCCTCTTAATACATGCTGAATAATTTGGACATGGAGCACCAGGGATCATTGACTAAAAGAAGAAAAAAATAGAAGACTTACTCCTTTCACCCATGCTGAAGATATTGTAATGGACATGGTAAGTTCTCTGATTCATGGAAGGGAAGAATGTACTCTAAAGAAACTAGGCAAAACTGTAAATAAAATATGAAAATATGATGAAAGTTTTTTTACCCTCAGCTTTATAGATACAAATAATTTATTTTGTCTTATGCAGCAGAACATTTTGTTATTATATTGTAATGCTAGTTAAATGGTGACATTATTTTGAGATCAATCATTGAGAATTTAAAGAAAAGGGAATTGAATATTTGCACTGTAGACATTATGAACTCTTTAAGAGCCAAAAATTATTACAGATTTTTAAACTGGAAATGAAAAAGTCATAGATGGAGTGCCTGGGTGGCTCAGTCAGTTGAGCATCTGACTCTTGATTTTGGCTCAGGTCTCAATCTCACATGAGATGGACAGCACAGAGCTTGTTTGGGCTTCTCTTTACCTCTCTCTCTGCCCCTCCCCTGCTCACATACTCTCTCTCTCTCAAAATAAATAAATAAATAAATAAACTATTCTTTAAAAAGGCCACAGAAACAACATCCTACAAGTTTTAATTTCGAATAAGGCAAATATTGATCACTATAACCCACATAAACAAAAAGCCCTTTGGGTCCTCTCCCTGCCCCCTCTCCACCCCACCTCCTTTTAAAAGTAAAAGGTTATTGAGGAGGGCACCTGTTGGGATGAGCACTGGGTGTTGTATGGAAACCAATTTGACAATAAATTTCATAAAAAAAAAAAGGTTATTGAAACCAAAAAAGTGAGAAAACCACAGAGGTTTATTATCAACTATAATAGGTCCTTTTCTTGCTATTGTTATGGAATTCTAAGCAACTACCTAAATTCCTGGCTGGACCTAGATTTTTGGTGTTTCTAGCTTTGAAAGATGGTTTTGGTGACCTGAGAGACTTGGACCATAGTTAGCTTTTTTTTTCCTATTTTCTTATTTTCTCTACTTTCTCTGCCCCACGTCCTTCATTTCTTTCTTTCTTATTATTCAGTTTTCTTTTTCTCCTTTTCTTACTTTATTTTTTTCTTATTTTTATTTCATTTCCTCTTTTTTCTATTTATCTTTCTTTCTTCTCTTTCTCATTTTTATTTTATCTCTACCTTAATATTTTTTTCTATATTTTTTCCTTTTTCTTATTTTTTCTTATTTTTAATTTTTTCTTTATTTTGATTTTTCTGTATTTCCCTTTTTCTCATTTTTTCTTTCCTTTATGCTATAATTTTTATTTTTCCCACTTTTTAATCTTCTTTCTCATTTTTCTTCTTAAATTTAGTTTGTTACTATTGTTAGTAATACATGCTAAAAGGCCTCTTGCCAATCTCTGCTTAAGAGAAGACCCATGTTTGGCAACTACTGGCTCCTCAAGACCACTGCCAAGATTACCCTTACCAAAGTGAAATTGGCTGGACACATTGTGGCTGGCTAAGTGGTGGCCGCCAAGATCACCAACAAAAGTCATCAGAACTCCTCCAGGCTCCAAGACTATCCCTTGAAGTTCAGATCAGCGAGTGCTGGACACCAACAGCTGTGGATGAGAGCTGTGCAAGGAGTACATGCTGCTTTGTGTGTATGGCTTGACTGGTCGGTCTATAGGCTACATGCAGTAGAGAAAGGAGGTGTGCAAATTGCTGCGTTCCCTCTAAGGAGCTCAAATTAAGAAGGTATCCAGCACTCCAAGGCATTCAAAAGTATTGTATCCAAAAGAACTGCTAACCTTAAGTTTAAGGAATTACCAGGAGCCACTTGGGAGACAAAAGGCCAGCCAGCCATAGCTACAAGTTCGTCCTTTACCACCACCTGGGTGAAACTTCAGAGACTGGACTATTTTTCCTAGGGTACTTTTCCTCTTTCCTGCTTTTCCCTTTTCTTCCATGTTCGTGGGGGAGTTGGCTGTATAGAAATAAATGCAATAAAAATATTTAATAGGGAAGCATTTACTATCTTATTTTATGAGTTGCTTTTAAGTGATGGATTATAGGAGATGATTATTGATTTCATTGGTTTTCATAAGTATTTGTCTTAGAGAACATAGGCTATCACTTTTTTGAGCTGGTTTTATAGCAATAGTATTAACATCAACAAACAACAATACAATTTATGACTGGCCAAAGATTTCTATACCATTCCAATTATTTTTAGCCACAAATAGCCATTTACCAGACTGGAAATGAATGATGAGTGAAGTTGAGCAGCTTGTTGAAAATCAGAGCTGGTGAGTGACTGAGCTTATATTGTGTGATTATGATCTCAACCTGTGCTATGTGGCCTCCTTTGACTCAGGTCTGGAGGCCTCTAGAGTCCTGTTTTGGTAGCCTTTTAAGGTTAGTTATATTGTGTCTCTCAAATGAATACTTTAAAGTCATATGAGAGATCAGACAGCTAATTGCCTTGTGCAGTAATTTTCAGTGCTCTTTGTGAACTAATTTGCCTGTAGTCCCCTAAGTTGTTCCCTGGACAAGCAGGACATAGTCCAAATTCTACTTTGAAAATGTGGAAGAAAACACAGCTGTCCAGAGTGCTGGAAATACTTACAGTGTATGAAACCCCACACCGTTTAGTCTTAAAGGCCCTTTGGCACACAACTGGGCCTCCCTGGTATTACGGCTTTAGCAGAAGCCTAATCCAGATCTAAATCAGAGGGTGGTGTCTAGAAAAGTGGTCTCCTAGCTCTTCACCTACCTCATATCAAAATTTCTTTTGAGTTAGTTAGCAAATGTAGAATAATGTAGGAAGACAAACATCTCTTATATATTCTCAAATTCATTTATTAAACTAGAAGATCTCCCTTTTCCTATCCCAATCTTTTTCTATTAATATACAAATTAATTTATCCAGGAAATTAATATTTTGACTCTTGTGCAGATATGAAGAGCTGGATATGTATATAATACGTACAAAAAAGTACTTCTGAAACAAATACGTTTATTGGCTAGTGGCTATTTTCTTGTATGGTGCTAGCACTAGAAATATGAGTAAACTATAATACTTGTCCTCAAGGAGCTAACATATTAGTTGGGGATTTATTCCTAAGTATTTGTTGCATTGCTTCCAGTACCTAGCACCAAGCAAGTAATAAAAAAGTATCTATTTGCATTTATGTTTTGAATGGTGGAAACAACTGTGAAGGAAAGGCACATAATGCAGCCTGGGAGGGACAGGGGTTTAGGTTGCTTGGCAAGTTAGCTATAAAGGAAAGAGGGTAGCAGGGTAGACCTTCAGAGATACGGCACTCAGAAAGACAGCAGAGTATACATTTTAGGGGTACATTTCAGCAGTGAACACAGGGCTGTGTATATGATGGAAACAGCACCCCTTTCACCCAGACAGGTAGAGCAGAAGAAATAAATGCTCGGCTGTTGGAGGCTAATAAAATCAGAAAGCACACTTCACCTCTTTACAGAGTTGACTAAAACATAGACACTTAATTAAGAAGCTTTCAAATGCACAAATTCAACTCTTTTCAGAAGATGTTCTACAGAATACAAGATGCTTTGTATATTAATAAATACCATTTAATAAATAGGTCCAAGGTCAAACTGGTTCAGAAAATGTAAATATCCATTGTGAATCTTAAGAAGGGATAAAGCTGCAGTTTTCCAGAAGGTTTGGGTAGCTTTTCACCTGAGCATCTTGAGAAACCGGTTCTCAGAGTGCTCGCTGGGAAATGCCATGTCAGCACATGGATACTACCTGGCTAGTCTAATAGATCCCATTCTCCCTGAAGACATGCTGACTCTCCTGAGATCACACAAGCCAAAAACAGGCCAGAGGGAGGGAACTGCAGACCTGTTAATGATGGGAAGACCCAAAAATGCAGAGTGAAAGTGTTCTAGATATTTGATTTTCAACTTAAAGCTGCTGTGTGCTATGTGGTAAGCCCTTCAGCTCTCCAAATGCTAGTTTTCTGCTATGCCCAAGAAACATTTCCTCCTGTCTTCTCTCACTTCTTTGCTGACCTCAGTACAGTGAGTGACTCATGTGGATATTAAAGTTAACAGCTGTTTGTATAGCTAACCTATTAGTCAGGAGAAAGTAGGAATTCTTGATAGGGATAGGAGAAGTTGATTGGGAAATAATTTCATCTGTTTCAGTCCCCAGACACTTGGGAAAATTGTGTCTTCCAAAAACTCTAGTTTTCAGACTCCCAAAAAAGGTAGTTAAAAATTTTATTTGAAAGCTACGTAAGAGTCACCCTCTCATCTCTATTGGAGACATCAGGTTATTTGGCAAGGGCTCATCACTCAGAGAGGATCTGACCTACTTTTAGACATCAAAGGGAAAAAAGGTAATAAATTTCTCCTGATTCCACAGAGACTTGAGTCTTGGATCACCTGCATAAAGTGATCATTGCCCCATTTACCCTCCTGATGTCAGTATGTATCACCCAAGTGTTAATTTCAACAGGCAATACATATTTTTTGTGATACTCATACACTTGTAAAATCCTATATTTAAAAAGGTCTTTACAGATCACATAGGATAGAGCAGTCAGCTTGATTGTGTTCTTCCACTATTTGTAGAAGTAGCCTTTATAATGCATCTACAAGGATGGAGAAGATCCATATGCAAGAGGAGGAAATGGTAGGCAGAGATTGAGGCCCATGGGAGATGTTGAGGGGGAATAGCTCTTATGCTTGCCTTTCTCTCATGATTGACCATGGCCTCTGTGCCTTGTGTGGGATTAGGTTAGAATAGTACAGTAGTGATAGCGTGAGAGCATTCACACTGGAAAGTATACAGAGAACAATTGTGTATTAAGCTTTGTTATATATACCTCACTCCCATTCTGTTGGGTGTCTGCTGTGTCTAGTTTATACCCTTAGCATCATTTCATCCATATAAAAATCTAACATATAAATGCTTAACTTTTGAAAGTTACATTGTTTCTAAAATAAAATCTGTTTGAATGTTGAAACCTTCAGCTACCATCCTTTCCTCCCTTTCCCCCTAAAGTCCCTCATATATACTGACTTATCCTTAAGAAGTAGCATTTTTTGAAATCATTAGTAAAGATTAATTAGATACTTCCTCAGTTGCTTAGACATGTGTATTAAGACACAAAAAATAGAGCTACTCAGCATTTATGGTGCAAAGAAATGTGCATTATTTTTAAGTAACTTGGTGTTGAAGCATTGCAGTTTTTGTGTCTCCCATATGTGAGGTAAAAAATCTGAGACATTCATTAGTTTTATAAGTGTCATTTAAAGGGGAAGAAAATAGAGACTTCTGTGCATTTAAGGGAGTGATAATTCACACATGTATTTCTGGCTTGTAATTTGAGGGAATGAGAATAATGTTTTTATTTGGGGCATGTACTTCTAAGAATAAGCACAATATGTTAACAAGGCAAGAGAGACTCAGAATACTACGTTATCCTTCTTTTCTCCAGAATAGGCTAATGACTTACCATTCAGGGCTTTCTCCTTTGCATTTTCCCGTCTTTGCAGAAGATGTCACAAAGTTTCACAAGCCCCTCTTTGATAATCCACAGCTGTTTAGATTTCACTTGAGTGCACCCGCTCACATTCCCTGCTCAGGGTTTAGCCACCACAATAGATCACCTGAGCTGCAGTGTGCTCCCCTCTGTCCTCTCAAATAGCCCCTGGGCACAGGGGACAGAGATCTCATGTAGCAGAGGACTCGTGAGTTTTTTCAAGAGACAGCCTGCTTGGTGAGGTCACTGAACAGTCCTGAAAGGGTCCTTGATTGAAAACTTTGTGGTATGGTTTCTTTTCGCATGTTCTTTAGACCAAGGAACAACCCTTTTGACATGGACTTTCCTCTCAAATATGTCTAGCACAGTGCCTGAAATGTAAAAGGGCTTGATAAATAGTATCTTTCCTCTTTTTCCTGCAAGAGAGTTATTATTTAAAATAAAAAGAACTACAGGGAAGTTTAGAAAAGCACGAGTCCATGTATAGCTGAGAAATGTACAGAAATGTTTTGTGGGGGGGCGCCTGGGTGGCTTAGTTGGCTGAGCATCCAACTCTTGGTTTTGGCTCAGGTCATGATCTCATCGTTCATGAGATCGAGTCCCACTTCGGGCTCTGTGCTGACAGCATGGAGCCTGCTTGAGATTCTCTCTCTTTCCCCCCAACTCTCTCCCTCTCTCTCAAAATAAATAAATAAACTTAAAAAGAAGAAATGTTTTGTGGATGAGGCTGAGTTGAGTCAAGCACTGAAGAACAGGTTCACTCATTCATTTGACAGATGCAGGAGCCTACCCACTACATTTCAGGTACTTCTACACATGAGAATACAATGGTGACCAAAAATAAATGCAAGAGTTTACGATTTGGGGAGGCAAACATTCATCAAATGACATATAAATAAATATAAATTTACATGGCAAGCAACCTAAATGCCCAAAAGGAAATGGTGGAAATAAATTACATGTCCTCTTGATTTGATCTTATGTAGACATTGAAATTGTTTCAAATAATGTAAAATGATTACAATAACACTGGATATTTAAAAAGTGGGGCATAAAAGTATAAAGGATAATCCCTATTTTATAGAAACAAATGCATGCTTGCCTATGCATAGGGAAGTTGATTATATACCACATTGAATAGCTGTTATCCCTGATGAGAAGATTTTGAAGCACAGACCGTGTTCTCACTAAAGAGTAACGTTTTGCCAGGAGGCATTGTTATTTATTGTTTGAGTTTACAATTAGAGCCTCTGCATGCTTCAATGAGGAACTAAAGTTTTAACATGCCTTCGTTCCCTTTCACCTGTTTCTTTTTGGTTTTGATGTGTGGGGAGTAAGGTAAAGATCCCTGAGAGAATAAACTTTATTTTTTTTCCTGAGAGCATAAACTTTAAAATTGTAAATAAAACATGCTTTCAGTGGTCTTATCTATGTAATAATGTATTAATAAATTATTTCCTGGAATTTTGTCTGAAAGAACCAAAGAATGTTTGATTTTACCTTAGGAAGAAACCTAGCTTCAAAGAAATTCAGTTTTGGTGAATTTCTCCTATGAGACTTGAATGGCTATGAGAGATACTACTAATGTTCACTGATACCTTGTTCTATTCTCCTTCAGGGGCACACACAGGGGGACTGTTCTTTCCTGACTGCTTATAGTTAGGTGTGTCCCTGTGAAGAGTTTTGGCCAATGGTGAGGATCCTTTCTGATTCAGATTTTACAAAATGCCAGTAAGAGACCCACCAGTTTGGCTCTTCCTTGTGAAGCAAAGGTAGAAACACATCCTGACAGGAAGACTCCTTCAACTTGGGTCCCTGAGTGACTACTGAGCAGAGACCTACTAACCTCTCCCTACTGCTCCCACCTACCACCACCCCAGGCCCACGTTGGACATGTAATATAAGTGAAAGATAAACCCTTGTTGCTTAAGCCACCGAGATTTAGAGCATTTGGGGTTACCATAGCTAGCCTAACCCAAAAGACACAGAAAGCAATTTCAGCTCTTTTTTCCTGGCATTGGCTTCCCCAAAGATCAAAAGAGCCTCCTAAATATCTAAGTTTTCTATTATAACAGATTTCCATGATGCTGCCACTTTCAATGGACAGTGGAACTTTCTTTTAGAACAGAAGACAACATTGTGGGGAAGATTACATGAAATGCCTGAAGAATGATTTCCTTCTGTGATTTCTAAAGACTGTGTGTATTTAGTGCCAAGTACCCACATGACAAATGAAGAATTCAATCAAATGTCTATGTGATCTCAAGCATCTCTGGATGGTTGGTATCAGACAAAACATCTGGTTGACTGCTGGAACTGGAAAGTTCTGCAGTCGATATTTAGCATTGTCCATAAATAGGCCTGAAGTCAATAATGCAGCCTGAGTTTGGGCATAGAAATCTGTTTGGTGAAGTGGACTAGAAATAGATTTATGCAGAAAACAGACTAGATGTTTTGTTGAATGCCTTACAGCTCTAAAAGTTGGAGATTTGTTCTCCTGCTAAAAGATATCCCTTAATAGTCCACTGTTAGTAATAGACCAGTTTCTTTTTTTTTTTTAATTAAAAAAAAATTTTTTTTAACGTTTATTTATTTTTGAGACAGAGAGAGGCAGAGCATGAACAGGGGAGGGGCAGAGAGAGAGGGAGACACAGAATCTGAAACAGGCTCCAGGCTCTGAGCTGTCAGCACAGAGCCTGACGCGGGGCTCGAACTCACGGACCGTGAGATCATGACCTGAGCTGAAGTCAGACGCTTAACCGACCGAGCCACCCAGGCGCCCCACAGTTTCTTTTTTTTAAAATACAAATTTCCTCTTTTAAAATGCAACTATGACTGAGATGATCATCAAATTTTGTCCTATACACATGAAAATCTTACAAGGAAAGATTGGGTGTTTACATAAGCTAAGGCAAGCTGTAAACTAAAAAATGGATACTTAGAGAAAAATATAAAGAGGGAAGAGGCAATCTCAGGGAGTGGGCAAGAGCTCTTCAAATTAAGTGATACAGACATCTCCCAAAGTTCTGTTCTTCTTATGGAGATGAAAACTTACTCTTTTTCCTCCTAAAATGGGATTTTCATACAACATGTGCAGATGGATTCTGGAATTCCTGAGACAGACAGACAGACACACACACACACACACACACACACACACACACAAACACACAGAGATAGAGACAGAGACATAGAAAGGAAGAATTTTTTTCATAATCAAAGACTCAGCATGTATGCCATGAATAAGAAAGTTGAAAAAAAAAAAAGAAAGTTGATCAACATTATGTTTGAAGAAAAAAGCATTGATTTTCATATGATTATTTGGGCTACTTTTCCACATTAAGCAATATTTTAGTGCTAGCCAATGATTTCCACTTTTGAATGTACTGTTCTCCAGAAATTGATGCAGTTTAGAGAGGCAGTGGCTGTAATCACGGCTCCATCTCCCCAAAGCAGAGAGTCCCGGTCTGCTTCTTAATTGTCTGCCAGTCTCGTGTCTGCCTGGTGTCAGCTGCATTTGTTCTGGGAAATTTGCTGCTCCATTGCTGTTGGCCTCACAAAAGGATCACAAATACTTCAAGGTCATGTACAGTGTCCTCTGGAACCAAGTGGAGGAAACCCCATTTCCTGCTAGAATCAGTTGAGCTTCTGGTACAAAAGGTCACTATTGGCTACAACCTCTTGTGTGGCTCTGGAACTCACTGAAGGAACTGGTCCAAGCAGACATGGGTGTGGAGCAGGAATTGGCCTGCCATTAATTTACTTGGCCTCATGCTGATGAATAATAATGACTTAGATGTCACAGATTTTTATCTAATGGGAGCATAAAGGATTTTAAATCCCCAAACTCCCATCAACTCCTATGCAACTAATTGAAACTTAAAGCACTGGCATTTTTCTTCCTATTGTTGCTTAGGGCAGCTATTTAATAGAAAATATGTAGAAATGTCTGGATGTAGATAACATTTCAACTGATTTGATTATAATCAGATTCCTGCATCCCTTCCTTCAAATCACTGAGGGTGATTGTTCAGAATGATAGTTTTACATTGTATGTCTCAATGTAGCTAATCCAATCTCATCATTGTTTTAAAGTATTAAAACTCCCAGAGACGGATTCCTCTTCCTCCTCCTCTTCCTGCTTTGTTTTTCCTTGTAAGCACTGCTGCCTATAGAGCTAAGCTGGTAATAAACATGTGATTATAGTCAATAATCATTCCCCCTCCTTTTTTTTTTTATAGCCAATGTCAGTACCACTTCTCCACCTTAGGTCATGAGTGTCCTGTTACTTCTGATCGCCAAACTTCAGTGCGTTGTCACTTGCATCAATCATTTTACTCTCTGCCTATTTTGGGAGATAGTCTTATTTGAGTTTCTTGAGTTTCTAGGTCTTGCTGGATGTGCCAACACCCACGCACATCCCTATGTGGCTCTATCACCCAGGCCTTTTCTCATATTTGTTTATGCAGCTGGTAACTCGTGAGATGAGGTAATATTTGGGCATAGAGCAGGCCAGCTCACTTCTTGCTAGAAAAGCAGTGGATTCCCCAAGCTCCACTGATGCTTGCTGTGCTATGAATAATGAAGTCCTTTGCATCTGACCCAAGATCTTGGGTCTTCTGCTAAGCACCCAGACAACTGTTATAGGCTACCTTTACAGCTTATAAGTGAGATAAAATCAAATCCAGAACCAATAGTCTATACCAACTGGATTGCTTTTATATATGTGCTTTTGCCCCCAAATAGTAAGCCCCTTGAGATCAATAGTCTGAGTCATGTTTGTACTGCCTTTGGTAAACTTACATAAACATTCAGTAAGTGTTCACTGGCCATGATGATATCAACTTATACCATGAAGAGGTGAAATTTTGATATCAAGACAGCAAGGATATCATTGTGGCAACCTGTAATGCCATAGGATGTCAATTCTTGTTTACTCCTTACTTATCCTAACTCGTGAAGTAGGTGATACTATGTTGTGGAGAGATTTTTCTGTAGGAAACAGATGTGAAGAATTAGACTACAATAAAGAGATATTGAGAATATTGCAGACATGGTTACTCCACATATCTGTTCCCACCCTAGTGACAAACAGCTTCAGGAAGAGCAGTCATTTGCCACGAAGAAGAAAACTCACTTAAGGGGGAAAAAAGGAGGGACAGAGCTACCAGTCCTCTATATTAATACAGTAGCAAATCTTTGTCTACCTCTTTCCTATTTACTGTGGAGAAAGTGGCAGCTTTCTTTGAACTGAAAACCATCAAATGGCTGTCAAAGGAGCCCAGTAGGCGCAAAGATTCTCTGAGTTAATAAGTTACTTTATCTTTTTGAGGTAGAAATCACTCATTTCTCTAACAAGTAAATATATGAACTAATTTCCTTCTCATTTCAACAGACACTCTTGTAATGCTAAATGATGCACCAATATGGTATATTGCTATGCTAATTCTGTGCTTGGAAGGTGTTCCCAGGAAAGCAAACCTACTGGTGTGATGAACATGAGAATTCCTGTCTCTTATCTCCCATGGCAGAGAGCATCATTGACCTAAAGCCCCAGCAACCTTGCTATGAAATCCATTGCCATGTTTGCACAAAGTTCATGCTTCTCAGGTGCTGCTCTCACTCAGTGAGTGTGGCAGGAATACGATAGCAGGTCCATTCCTGAAATGTGTGGGACTCTTCATGGGTGACTTTGGTTCAGGATGCCCCAACAGCCTTGTGGAACTCCCCTTAAAAGTGAATTTCCACCAACCTTACTTCCTTGTTTCTATTCCTCTCTGGGGATCAGATTTGCACCACAGTCTAATGGCTCTCCTGCCCTTCCCCAGCTCTCTCCCCATTTTCTCCCACGAGCATTAGCCCTAATAAATTTCCAGCATGTTCAATCCTGTCTTGGTATTGGCCTCTTGAAAGACATGGACTAACTAAATTGCCCCAAAAATTACCAATGCTATTTGTTGAAAGTGTGGAGATTCTTAGAGCAGTTTGAGAAGTGCATATTATAATCTGAAATTATGAATACTGGATTTATTCATAATAATAAAACTCTGAGAGTTCCAGGAATTTGAGGGGAAATTATAATAAAATACAATTTATACTGTGAACTTCATATTTCAGCAGTTTCATTTTAAGTTTTTATTCTAACTCCAGTTACATTTATCAGGATAGTGGTCTCCCAAATACATCCTTGGCTTTCTCAGACTATCCATTTGTTTACAGAGATTATGTGCCTGAAATGTACTTGCTTTCTCCTCCTACCACCTTCATCCCTGATTGTCTTATTTATCCTTCAAGATCAGTTCCAACTGGTTCTGTGAAGTCTTCCCAGCCTCTTCCTAAGCAGAGTATTTCTGTGTTTTTCTTGCTTACAAAGAACTATTATTTAGTATCTGACTCATCACAGTCACTTGCTATCATATTTGTTACATTACCATAAGATATTTGTGTTATCTCTTCTGTGGCGGGAGTTTCTTATGGGGGGTTGTGTTTTATGAGTATATGAGTCCTTCTCCTTTCAAAGAGACAGACCAGTGCCCAGCTCACAGTATATGCTCTGAGCACACTTAGAGAGTTGAATGCAACTACTTTCTTGGTCACTGGCTATTTAATAAGGAAGCACCTGAGAGGTTAGCAAGTTAGAGCCCACCAGTGGGGATAGTTCTTGCTTTTTTTTGCCTGTCTCTTGACTGCTGAGAAATAGTGCTAATCATAAAGTTATATAATGTTCCGTACCAATACTTTTTAAAAAGACAAACATTAATGATTTAAGACCAGTAAATTGAATCTTTGAATTTGAAATTATAACTACCTTCTACAAGCAGAGACAGATCTGACTTCTGACTTTTCCCTCAAATTCTTTCCAAAGGGAATGCCAAACTCCATATTCTATTCCCCTCCTCAGTATGTTGCAGCATTTTCTACATTATCTCAACATATTCCCCCTCATACTGGACTTGTTAGGAACTATCAGAATGCTTTGTGTTTCTGTGGAGAAAAATCACCTTTTCCTCCCCTGGGATTCACATCTGTTTCTCCTGTCTTCATGAGCCTCTGCCAAAGGCCTGAGACTGTTAGAGATTTAATATCTGGATCCTTTTGAAGTCAGAGCAGAGATCAGGCCCTGTCCTTTCATCTGGACACATAAAGCTGTGATGTGAGGAGAGAGACTTCTGACTGCTGCCAAATTTTTGTTAGCCTCTAGTCTTTGACTCTTGCCCGTGTCTCTGTGTTAAATTGCACTAGAGATGCAGAAACAGATCAGAGAATTTATCTGTAAACAACAATGTCTCAAATGACCATTTTATTTTATGGCTTTGTAAAAGCATGATATGAACATATCGGTGTTCTTTTAAAATATCATGATATAACCCCCTGTGAATGTATTCAACTGTGTTTGATTGCGGGCTTCTGTAGAATAATTCAAATTGGGCTAAGCCTCCAAATTAGGGAATGGTGAAATTTGGGTAAGAAACTTCTGGCCACAAGGTAAGGCAAGGTGAATATAAACTTCTCCTTTGTCTTCTCTATTCCTGCAAAATGTAATAGCTCTCTGTTGGGTGTATACAATTTTACTAGACATAATTGGATATGTTTTGGGCTTGATTTTAAATTCATTCATTGTAATAGAAACTCTGTAATTTTAGGGTGATTTGCAAGGTTTCATGTAAGAAGTTTGGCAGTAACTCGGGCCCTGTGGGAGGTAGGCTCAGCAAATATTTCTAAGGTTCCTCTCTGGTCCATATGTCTATATATATGGTACCCTATTATAGCCATCTACTTTACTATTTTTCATTATAAGAATGCATGAAACTTTCAGTGGGTTTTACAGAGACCATGAGTAGCCAGGGAGGAAGCATAATACTCATCTCTCTGATTTCAGATCTCCAAAATATAGAATTCTATCTCTCTTTTGCTAAGAATTAGCTTGGCGGTGAGCACAGATTTCCTTTCCTAAGACTCTCCCTGATCTAAAATCTCCTCTCTAATTTCCTTCCTCTATTGAGCTAGAAGCATTTTATTGGGTATGGGGAAATGGTGTGTTGTAGATGACAGGGAATGTAAGCTTTATCTAATTGAAACTTTGGATTTTTTTTCTTCTTTTATATCTGAATCTAGCCTTCTGCACTAAAAAGCCAGAATTACTGCTAACTTTCTTCTCTGTTTCCTTTATTACTCTTCACAGTTTAGAGCATTCATTGATATGTCATTGAACAGAGATGAATTTGTGTGTCTTTGTCGAGTTCCTGTAATAATCCACATGTCATGTGGCCTATGTCAAGATATAATCTTCAAAAATAAACAAGTAACTCACAACACATGCAACAATTAATTCAACATGGATCAACAACATAAATATAAGAGCTTTCTTCTAAGAGTTTCTTAGAAGAAAACACAGTGATAAATCTTCATGACCTTATATTTTGGCAATGGATTTTTAGATCTGACACCAAAAGCATGAACAGTAAGAGAAAAAGAATAGATAAATTTGACTTCATAGAAATTTTAAAAATTGTGCATCAAACGACATTATCAAAAAAGTGAAAAGATAACCTACAGAATGGGGGAAAATATTTTCAAACCATTTATCTGGTAAGGATTTAATATCCAGAATATATCAAGAACTCCCAAAACTCGACAAGAGAATAGACAAACAACCAATTAAAAAATGGGCAAAGACTTGAACAGACATTTCTCCAAAGAAAATATACAAATGGGCAATAAACACATGAACAGATGTTCAACATTACTAATCATTAGGGAAATGCAAATCAAAACCATAATGAGATACCACTTCATACCTACTAGGATGGCTATAACTTCAAGAAAATGGAAAAATAACAAATGTTAGGGAAACTGAAACCTTCATCAATTGCTGGTGAGATTGTAAAATGGTGAAGCTTCTGTGTAAAAGAGTTTGATGGTTTCTCAAAAAGCTAGATATAGAATTATCATAAGACTCAGGAATTACATTCAAATCATTGAAATCAGGGGCTTAAATAGATATTTGTATGCCAATGTTCTTTGGAACACTGGAACATTATTCGCAATAACAGAGAGGTGGAAACTACCCAGTGTCTATCAACAAATGAATGGATAAACAAAATACAGTACATACATAGGATGGAATATTATTAAGCCAAAGAAAGGAATGAAGTTCTGATACATGCTACAGCATGTATAAACCTTAAAAATATTATGCTTAGTGACAGAGGCAGATGAAAAAGGACAAATATTGTATGACACCACTTATATGAAATATCTAGAATAGGCAAATTCATAGATAGAAAAGTAAGTTAGAGTTTACCAAGAGTTGGGAGAACAGGAGAATAGGAATTACAAAATCTCTATTTGGGATGATGAAAGATAGCGGTGATGGTTGCACAACATTGTGAATGTAATTAACATCACTGAATTATAACCTTAAAAATGATTACAATGGCAGTCAATAAATAAATATGTGGGGTCACAAGGGTGGCTCAGTCGGTTAAGCATCCGACTTTGGCTCAGGTCATAATCTCATTGTTCTTGAGTTCGAGCTCTGCATTGGGCTCTCTGCTGTCAGCGTGGAGCCGAGCCCACTTCGGATCCCTTACTCACATGCTTTCTAGCTCTCTTTCTCTCAAAAATAAATAAACATTTTTAAAATTAAAAAATAATGAATATAAGTGGTTTTGTTCCCTTATATCATATAGACAAGCCAAATTTGAAAGATGAGTTTAAGCATTAGTTTAAGGCTAGTAGGAACTGATATTTATTCCCAGGAAGATAATTTAGAGTAGAAACAACAGTGTTTCATAAGACGTGTGAGAAGACATAAATATTTCACCCTTTGCTAGGTTTCCTGTGCCTAGAAAAGAATTCTCTGAAAAAAGCACAGAAGGTTCACTTGAACCTTGTTGTCATTGATAGCTGATGAAGACAATCCACATCAGAGGGTATTTGTGTTGGTGGAAGTTTTCCATTAGCTTCATGTGAGTTTTTCTATAGGAATTAAAAATTTACCTTAAAAATTTTTATATCTTTGTCTTAGTTACTAAATCTAACAGTCTTTGTCAATATCAACAAAACATAATAGATTTCACAAACGCAAAAGTCTTTACTCAACCTTCCTTCCTTCCTCTCTTCCTTCTCTTCTCTTCTCTTCTCTTCTCTTCTCTTCTCTTCTCTTCTCTTCTCTTCCCTTCCCTTCCCTTCCCTTCCCTTCCCTACCTTTCCCTTCCCTTCCCTTCCCTTCCCTTCCCTTCTCTTCTCTTCTCTTCTCTTCCATTCCCTTCCCTTCCCAACTTCAGAGTTGGTAACAGGATCTACTAATACTCTTAAAATAAATAACTTTATTTCTGCTTGGATGACGACCTGGATTAGGACTAAACCTTCTTAACTGTATAACACCTTTCTTCAGGGAAATCTGAAATCTTTGGATTTATTCCTGTTCTAATTTCTTTTGTAATCTTAACCATTTTGGAAGATAAGGGAGATGACAGAAGTGAAGAGAAAGAATAAGAAGTAGCCAATAACTAATTTTTTATCCACTTGCATGGTAGCTGACCAGCACATTAAAAAATATCCAGAATTGTGCTTCTTGATGCTAATATACCCTTATTTGGGATTTGCAAAAAAAATTTATGGAAATAAAAAATTATTTGTAATCATATAAAAGCTATGTAATCATATAAAAGCTTCATAATATAAAATGGTATATTAGAGATAAAAATATACACACAAAAACAAACATAGGCACATCACAATCTCAGATTTTTTCTCAAGCTTGTGGTCCTGATATATAGTCTTTGAAGGGGATGTGATAAGGGCCCTGAAGGAAAAAGAGGAAGGGGGAGATATATATATATATATATATATATATATATATATATATATATATATACACATATATATATACGTGTGTATACACGTATATATATATATATACACACGTATATATATATATATATGATAAAAGATACATATGTAACTTAAGGATAAAATATTTGTTATGTCAGAAATTGAATGAGGATAAACAAAGACAGTGACTTTGAATGCTACTAGAAAGAAAACAGCTACAGTGAGCATAAAAGAAGGATGGGTAAAGAGAGATGAGTACAAAAAATGGGGACTTGTGGAACAATGACATAAAATAAGTGGGAGTAGGGACACTGGTGTCTTTCTCATATGCTTTCAAGAGGCTAGAGTGTTGTAGTGCTAGATTACCTGGGTCTTTTGCCTTTCAAAGCTATTTCTTCACTCTGTCACACCTGTAGGTTCAGGAGCCTCCTCATCCTCCAGAATACATAGGCACTCATGTTCATGTTGCTCGAGTTTCTGCTGCAAAACTGTTGAAAACCAGAATGAGGGCTCCATCATATTCTAAGAAGTCAAAACACCTCAAATACCTGGGGGGATACATAACCTCTATAGCAAATTAAACATTTCACAAGATATTTTAACTATTGCAGTCAAAATAACTTCTCTATCAGAAGCAACTGACCAATTTGACCGTTGCTTTACATGATCTTCTAAGAAGGCTGTTATAGGTACAGTGTTTTGTCATTGACTCATCTGTTCATTGATTCAAGTACATGCTTTGTAATATGCTACCACCTACCTTTATGAGTACTTAGTTAGTGACTTTTTGATGTAACATGTCTTGAAAAGTTATACTACCTTTCAGACAATTGCTTTTTCCCCCCAGAATAGCAAGATTTTCACATTAAAACACACTGAATAAACATGGCGGTGCTTGGGGACACCTGGATGGTTCAGTGGGTTGAGTGTCTGACTTCGGCTCAGGTCACGATCTCACAGTTTGTGAGTTCAAGCCGTGCATTGGGCTCTCTGCTGTCAGCCCAGAGTCCATTTTGGATCCTCTGTCTCCCTCTCTCTCTGCCCTTCCCCCACTTGTGCTCTCACTCAAAAATAAATAAACATTAAAAAAAAAAACCATGGTGGTATTTCAACATTATGATTTCAGGCAAAGATATGCTTACCAATTCACTCAAAACAAGATTTTAGTGCAAGAACAGCATGTGGAACACATTTAAATTGCATACTGTGAAGGATGTACCCAAAATGTTTTCCTCTGTGTACATAAGACAAGGGAAAGAGATGAAACAAAGCATCTTCAGCTAGTTATTCACATGGGCTGTTCTGAAGTGTTCTGAAGTGTTCTTATGGTTATTTAGTCTTTATTTTGCCCTAAAGGTGTGTTTCTGTGCTGTAAGTTGAAGTGTACATTTGAGTGCCAGACAACTATGAGTCTGAAAATGGTTGAAAAATTGGCAAAGAGAATGATGAAGAATAAACCCTCCAAAGAATGTTTCTCACCCCCCTTTTCTATAGCCCACCATCCGCTATAAGTCTTTTATTGCATTTTAAGTATGAACTATACTTACTGTAAACTATTAATTACAAGAAGTTACTTTCATCATTTAATGCACGTATTTTTCTAAGACTTTATGTATCTAGGGCTTTGGTATTGATAAAGCATCATAAATTTCCCCATCAAATTTAATGGATTTCTATTAAATAAGTTTTTTCACTTCTCTGAGCTTTCCTTTTCTTATCATCTGAGCTTTCCTTTCCTCATCATAAAGTGGCCCTGGGGGTGCTGTGAGGTTTTAAAATAAATAAGTGAATAAATAGAAATAAATAAATAAATAAATAAATATCATGAGTAAATAGTTTTAAGCACTTTAGCAGCATTTATTTATATGCTGGTAAATGTTGTGTGAATCATAAATCATTTTTTTATGCATTAAATTGCCTATGAGGTATTAAAACTTCATTGTTTGAAAATAAAAAAAAATAAATTTAATGGAGATCTTCGTTTAATGGCTCTTCACTTGGTGGCAGCATTTCACAAATGAACTAAAGTCATTAAGCAAAGGAATACACTGATGGAATAAAAGAGATGAGTAAGTTATAGCCCCATCCTTGAAGGAACTTGCAATTTTTTAGAGAAGATGAATAGATTTGTACATAAGAATATACAGTATGTAAAAAGTCATGTAAACTATACAGAAATAGGACTATATTTTTTACAAATAAATAAGCATACCTGAGCTTATACATCAAAACTACTCTTATCTCCTTTAAAAAGTTCTCTTGGAAAGTAAACACTGTCATTTCTCAAAAACTTATTTGATTAAAAAATGAGTTGTGATTATAAAGTAATAGGAATGGTGTCACAGAGAAGCACTGGGATGTAAAATGCCCAGAACACAGATAATTGATTTTTCCAAAAGGATGAATATCCTTAAGGATCTTTCCATGACCTACTTAAAGAAGAATACTTTCCTTTCAACATTTTCTATATAAGACAATAACAAGGTTGAGAAGAGCTGATACAAAGAATTCAATTGCTGAAGTCCCACACAAGAAGTTAGGTTAAGTTCAGATCCCACAATGTGGACATTTTTGAAATGAGAAATAACCAAACACAAAAGGAAGTGACTTCGAATAAGCTGAATAGACTCATTCTAGGAGATATTCTTTTCCTTGCTTAAAACCATTGTGGGAGTCAGAAGTCGTCTAATACCTTTTTATTCCACAGAAACAAGCATTTTCGGAGTATATTTGTGGACATTGAAGAATATTCAAAAGGAGTTTATATGGCAAGAGAAGTGAGGATAATGAATTTGTGTGTCTGAAAGGGGTCCGCAATCAGCCATAAGCATTGGGACAAGTAAATGGTCACCTCATATGAACCAGGTCAAGGTTCAAATTAAGTGAAAGGAAAGATAATACTGAGTCAGGACACAAAGAAGTTCTCTAATGGCATTCTAGAGGCCTCTGACCAGGCTCTTCAGCATGCCCTATGATAATGCTAGTTAGCCTCAGTGCCATCAGACCCACTCATACGACTTGCATATTTTTGTATGTTTATTCCATAATGTGAGTTCATTTCTGTGCAACCAATTCTTTTTTGCCCAAAGTTTAATAAAAATGTAAACATAAAGGTTCTGTCAAGGGGAGGTTCTTGGACTGAATGGATATTGTATTTCTGACCTGAATGGACATTGTATATACTCTTAACATTCAGATCTGCTTACAAGCAGATATAATATTGGTCCCATTACAGAGTGAACAGGTCCATTAAGTAAACATTCTTACATTAACCAAATATTATTACACCAAGGATTGTACATGGTTAGTGCTTAAATTCTCTCTCAAAATAGACATATAGAGGTTTCTTTAGCACTATACTAATAAATACCTCTGTTTCAACAGTATCATCATCCTAAAAGGGTCACAGCAAGGAACTTCAGACTTTGTAAAGTCCTTGCTGATGCCAGTTACTCTGTGTGTGCCTTTCCTGATAGAGTCTTTGCTCTTTTCCATCCTGCTCCAGCCCTAAGAAACTGACCTGGAAGGACTGCATTGTCCAGGCTGATCTGCCCTCTGGATTTTGGTTGGGTTTGACAAATGCAATGCAGGAGACTGGAGAGTGAGAGGAGGAAGAGGTCAAGGTATTTATTCCTGCTGCTCTCTGCCTGGCTTGGCAGTGTCTGCATTCCTTTACAGATGGCCTCAGCTCTTGTCAGGTGGCTGCTCTCCCAGGGTTACAGCTGTTACCATGCTCCAGTACAGCTCTCCTTCGGGACCGCCTGCTGTCACCGTAACATCCTCTGTTGGTTCCTTATCCTTGGCAATCAACCCTCTTCGATTTCCCCGTTTGAATGCTTTCCTGTCCGAAACAGGTATCTTCTATGTATTATTTTCTCATACATTATTTTTTTCTCATTAACACAAACATTTATTGATACCATTTATATAGCAAATTAGGTTGAAAGTGAAGTTTGGATGGCTCGAATTCACCATTTGTTTGTGCACAAAAGTATTCTCTTATTTATAAATAAACCGTTTTTCTTTGGCATCCATTAGTTTTTTTCCAAATATTGGCCTGTGTCAAATGTTAAAAAATCAATTTAGTTTCTATCACACAAGACTAAAAGTGATTCCACAGACAGTTTGACTGTATGATGACCTAAAACATCTGATGTTAAATGTCATTAAAAACTGCTATTTGATCACCTTTGTCAGTTTGTGTTATTTAAGACAGAGAAGGCTGGGATTTTATAAATTCCAAGTCTTATTTGAACAGTCCGCACATAAAAGTCGTCTTTTCATTTGGTGAAGTGGTATCCATGAAGCCATGGACCTCTGCATTCTTGTCTCTGCTGGTCAGTAAGAGCCATCCTTCCAACTGTCATCATTCAGAAGACCAGAGGTTTTAGGAGCTGGCAAGGATCTGTGAGCAGGCTGTACAAGTTTACTGTGAGGCACCGGTAAACCCTAGCAGAAGAGGAGAGAATCCAGGCATTCTCAGCAAGTCACTTCTCACTGGGGTTGTTTCTGCAGATTTAGTAGAAGTGGTGCTGTGGATCTTGTTGGATGTGCTGGGACTGTGCTCTGACCCGTGGGAGGCCCAGGTGGGGAGGTGGTTTGTCCGAGCCGTGTCATTTCTTTGCTACTGTAAGAACCAGAGCTGTGATTACTAAATGCTTTTATTGCTTGCTGAAAAACCAAAGGAGATAGTACTGCAGGGAAGTGGAATTAGCTTGGAGAAGATATGGCTGAAGCCTGAGGTTGCATGTGAAGTGTTCCTCCATTTGGCACTTGAAAATTTAAATCATTTCTGTTGCTTTTTACTGAGTCAACCGGCAAATTAGATGTTTGGGACTCTCATGCATTTATTTATTTAATTCCCACAATGCCACTGTGAGAGTTATCACTCTAAAAGTCACAAAACAGGGGCGCCTGGGTGGCTCAGTCAGTTAAGTGTCCGACTTTGGCTCAGGTCATGGTCTTGTGGTTTGGGAGTTTGAGCCCTACGTCGCGCTCTGTGCTGACAGCTTAGAGCCTAGAGCCTGCTTCGGATTTGTGTCTCCCTCTCTCTCTGCCCCTATCTTCCTTGCTCTCTCTCTCTCTCTCTCTCTCGGAATTAAATAAACATTAAACATTTTTTAAAAGTCACAACACAGAATCATACCTACCAAAAAGTTGGAACTTAGATTTGAATCTAGATTTGCCTGACTCTCGGCCCCTGTTCCTTCCACTGTACATAGTTTCCTTCTAGAAGGCTTGTGAGTACTTAGCACAATCATCCATAAATTACTATTATTATTTCCATTTTACAAATGAGAAACTAAGAATCAAAACCATCTAACCCCCACTCCCCAACAAACATATTTTACCATCCACATTATCATGAGTTTACTCTGCCACTGTCTTTATCACAATGTCTTAACTTATTGCAGGAAATTTTTGTCCAGAGAGATAAAAGTTAAAAATGATTTCAATGTTTCTTTCAGGAACTTCCTGAAAAATTCACTTTTAATGAACATAATACTGTTTCGCTTTTCAATATATAGCTTCAAACAATTCTTTGCTTTCTATGATTCTTCCATACCCTCATCTCATACCCCTCATTTTGCTGTGCCCACCAATCCTATAGCGTTGTATTGTGACCTTTATCCTAATTAAGCCTCATCCTTTGCCCTGAAAGGCTGGCCTTAAATGAAACCCAAAACCTCATAAATATGACAACTTTTCTCTCTTCCCTCCAAGATGCTACAAATTCATGGTCATAGCAGCGTTCTCCCTTACTGAGGTAAGCAATAAACTTAGATTTAGCTTGTAAACAGGTTATTTTGGTGGCATTTTTGAGGATCCAGCATTTGGCAACATTAACACTTATAGACTTAAATAATCACCCCACTTTATCAATATAGGAAGAGATGGAGTTGAGATTCAAATCCGGGCATTCTGACCCTGGAGCCGTCTCATAAACAACACACTGTTTTGCCTCTGATAGGCTATAATATCAGAAGAAAATGTGACAAGTTATCCAACAGAAATGTTACTATTTGGTCACAAGAGTGTTTAACACAGTCCTTGGTGACTTAGTAATAGAGCATTATTATCTTTTAGGTGTTCAGAAATAAAATTATTAATAATTAGTCTTGTTTTATATCTTCCAAAGCTTAACTTTTCAAGGCTTTTGTCACTTAGATTTACAAACATGTCATAGAGGTAATTAGCAAAAGTAATAGCATTTCTTTATATGTCAACTTGTCATACGAAAATGTTAAATTGTGTTTTATCATTACATAAAAGTAAAAAAATGACTTGCCTTTACATGGCATTATGAATTGAAGTACTGATTTCTGGGTTGTCTTCATTGTGTAGCACAGATTATTTTGTCATCTAAATTAAATAGAGCAGAATTGGGGCACCTGGGTGGCTCAGTTGGTTGAGTGTCCAACTCTTGATTTCAGCTCAGGTCATGATCCAAGGGTTGTGGGACTGAGTTCTGTGTAGGGCTTGTGCTGAGCATGGAGCCTGCTTAAAAGTCTCTCTCTCCCTCTGTCTCTCTCTCTCTCTCTCTCTTGTTCTCTCTCTCTCTCTAAAAAAAAAAAGAAGTTGAGCAGAATTTTGCTTTTTCTAAAACAAATACGGTTGTTACAATAAAAGTGGACATTTCAATAAAACAGCATATGATTTTACCCTTGAGATACCAAAATTGTATCTCAGATAGACTGAAGTGAGAATTAAACATTTTAAATTACATATTTTAAGGTAATCACAAAAGTAGGAACTGATGAATAAACCAAAGGAACCAAGAATGTTTCTAGAAAATTCTGGAAATAGATACTCTTTCTCTTATTTTGTTTTCATGGTGACCCGTGTCCTTTGGGGACTCCTAAATAAATCTGATACAAACAGATGTCAATGGTTAATGTCTTTTTAGCCTGATGATATGGAGGGCAATTCACTAAGCAGGCTTCCACTGAGCTCTCGAGATTAACTGACTCTCTACCCTCTCTCTGAGAACCACATTGGTTGGCTCCCATAGTGAACTGACCCCCACCACTGCCACCCTACTCCCCATTCTGCCTCTGCATCTGTGCTCCCACCAACTGAGTTGTATGCTTCCCTGGACTCAACTGTGTTTGATCCCAAACCTTGTCATTGTAATACTATAACAACTCCATGTTATACAACTTGACAGCTACATATTATTCAACTTGGCAAGTGTTAAAAGAAAAAATGTTGCTGCTGTGAAAACTAAATTAAATATTTCAGAAATCGAATTGCTTTTTAAAATGAGACCAAATCAAATAATTATAAAGAATTAGGAAAAAAACTTTAAAAGTCTAGAAAAATTTTGCTTTTAGATTTAAGATCCTTTTCTCACTTGAAACAAACTAGAAAATGTAGATGAATTATGAGTATAGTTTTGTGAAAAAGACCATCTACAACTTCAATCATCAGATTCATACAAAAAAAAAAGCTTTGGGTCTACTATAAAAGATAGGCAAACAGATGTGTATTTATGTGTTTGATGTAAAATTAAAAGCTTCAGGTCAATATGTATCTCTTTTATGATTGTCTAAGATGACTGATATTTTTGGTTAACCAACTGTGATGGTTAATTTTATATGTCAATTTGATTAGGCAATGAGGTACTCAGATATTTGGTCAAATATTCTGAGTTTAACATTTGATTAGGTAGACTGAGTAAACCAGGTTGCCCTCCCTAATGTGGGTAGGCCTTACCCAATTAGTTGAAGGCCTAAATAGAACAAAAAGGCTGACTCTCCCATGATTAAGAGGAAATTCCTCCTGCTTGACTACTTGAGCTGGGAAATTAGTCTTTTACTGCCTTCACACTCAAACTGAAGCATCAACTTTTGTTGTGTCTCAAGACTGCCAGCTTTCAGACTAGAACTTACACCATCAGGTCTCCTGGACTCACCCTGAAACTGTACCATAGACTCTACCAAGCCTCCATCATATTGACTGCAGATCTGGTGCCTTGTACTTGAACATTTAAAGCTGATGGCAAAAAGAGGAAGAGAAAACAAGGAAGACTGAGGACCACATGAGGAAGTAAAAGAAAGACCAGGAGAATGTGGTATCATCTAACCTCTAAAAAAGAGAATTTCAAGGAGTGTCCAGTTGTACTAAATGCCAAAATATCAAAGAGTATGAGGCCAAGGCATTTCCCAATGTATACAGCAATACAGTATAGTTGGTTGTGACCTTTATAGGAGTAATTTCACTAGAATGATAGGAATGAAGCCAGATTATAAGGACTGAAGAGAAAAATTGTATTTCTAGTTAATGAATTATATTAGACACAAGTGGTTACTTCTGCCTGGTTCATAACACACTGAAAAGATAGCAGAAGTTTTTTCTAAAAAGTGATAAACCCAGAAGACCACAAAAACTAAATGAGATTTCAACAAGCTTTTGAAATATGAAAAATGGATAGACCAGGGTAACTGACTTAGCAGTCTAGAAAAAGGTAAAGAGAATGCAGTAATGGGAGGGGCAGGCAGACAAAGAACAAGATGATTCATTTCTCAGAGCCCTGGAAGAACTTGGGAGCTCGAAGTATTAGGGACCTTTGAAAGATCAGTTGGCAATTTGTTTATGAAAGTTTTTCACATCTTCACCTCCAGTCTTTAGCCAATGGGTATCTTGTCCTCATACCACAGAAGAGTGGAACTTTTCTCTCTAGGAAGGTTGAATCTTTCCCCAAACAGTATGAGAATTCTCCCAGCTTTATTTATACACACCAGGCAAGAGAATAGAGAATCACCTTTAGGGAAAACTTGCCTGTGGTTAACACACACACACACACACACACACACACACACACACACACACACAGAGATCCTGACATTTGTGTGCCCTTCAATAAAAAAGCAAGCTTACTGTTAAGGGATATCCACCACTGACAAGTTCTGCTCATGCAAACAGAGCTCCAAACATGAAGCACAGCAAGAAAAACAAAAAACAAAACAGCAAACAAACAATTTAGAAAAAAATAGAAAATGTAAGGGGGATCAAGAAACTTCAGAAAATATTTTAATAGGATCTTCACAGAGTTACAAGATGATACTGCATCCACAAAACAAAAACAGAATGTGATAAAAAGTGAATTATTAAGCTGAAGAATGGGCTTTTGGATATTAAAAATATATGAGAACCAAAAGAATCAATAGGAGGGGTGAAAGGTTAAGTCAAGAAAATCTTTCTGAAAATGGATAAAAATGAAATGGATAATAGAAGGAAGTTTTTTTTTTTAATTTTTTTAATGTTTATTTTTATTTTTGAGACAGAGAGAGACAGAGCATGAACAGGGGACGGGCAGAGAGAGAGGGAGACACAGAATCGGAAGCAGGCTCCAGGTTCCGAGCCATCAGCCCAGGGCTGACGCGGGGCTCCAACTCACGGACCGCGAGATCGTGACCTGAGCTTAAGTCGGACGCTTAACCGACTGAGCCACCCAGGCGCCCCATTATAATAGAAGAAAGTTAAAACAAATTTAAAGGATCTGTGTAGGAGGACCAATATCTGAATAATAAGAGTTCCAGAAAGAAAATAGAAAAGTATGAAAACTCCTTAACCTGAATAAATTCCTAGAACAGAGGGACATGGGTTCCCAGAATAAAATGACCCACTGGATGTCCAACCATACAAATAAAAAGAGGTAAATAAGGACCAAAAAAAAAAAAAAAAATCCTAAAGACTCCAGAGAGGAAAAAAATCAGGTCATATACAAAAGCTAGATTCTGAATGCCATTCACAGGAATTCTGAACAGCATTAGGAAGCTTTGTGATCTAGGGAAGAACACATCCAATATAGGGGAAAGTTGAAGAGCATTTCCAGATGACAATGGAAATCCCTTCACAGTGGCTGTGTAGCAAGGAAAGAAAGCGTATGGAATGTGTCAGGGGTCTTGATTGCTGTGAAACCTGAGGTAAACAGGATTAAAAGGCATGAAGAACTCACTACCAGCAGCAAGATAGGCAGTCAGCCTGGCCCTGATTTAGCCCCTGGTTCAGGGCCTTGACCAGCTCCTGTTTGTTCCTGCATCTCTACTGAGGCACACAGAAGGGAACTGTAAGCTAATGAAAGTGTATGTTTATTTATTTATTTTTATTTATTTATTTATTTATTTATTTATTTTTTAATATATGAAATTTACTGTCAAATTGGTTTCCATACAACACCCAGTGCTCATCCCAAAAGGTGCCCTCCTCAATACCCATCACCCACCCTGCCCTCCCTCCCACCCCCCATCAACCCTCAGTTTGTTCTCAGTTTTTAACAGTCTCTTATGCTTTGGCTCTCTCCCACTCTAACCTCTTTTTTTTTTTTTTTCCCTTCCCCTCCCCCATGGGTTTCTGTTACGTTTCTCAGGATCCACATAAGAGTGAAACCATATGGTATCTGTCTTTCTCTGTATGGCTTATTTCACTTAGCATCACACTCTCCAGTTCCATCCACATTGCTACAAAAGGCCATATTTCATTCTTTCTCATTGCCACGTAGTATTCCATTGTGTATATAAACCACAATTTCTTTATCCATTCATCAGTTGATGGACATTTAGGCTCTTTCCATAATTTGGCGATTGTTGAGAGTGCTGCTATAAACATTGGGGTACAAGTGCCCCTATGCATCAGTACTCCTGTATCCCTTGGGTAAATTCCTAGCAGTGCTATTGCTGGGTCATAGGGTAGGTCTATTTTTAATTTTTTGAGGAACCTCCACACTGCTTTCCAGAGCGGCTGCACCAATTTGCATTCCCACCAACAGTGCAAGAGGGTTCCTGTCTCTCCACATCCTCTCCAGCATCTATAGTCTCCTGATTTCTTCATTTTGGCCACTCTGACTGGCGTGAGGTGGTATCTGAGTGTGGTTTTGATTTGTATTTCCCTGATGAGGAGCGACGTTGAACATCTTTTCATGTGCCTGTTGGCCATCCGGATGTCTTCTTTAGAGAAGTGTCTATTCATGTTTTCTGCCCATTTCTTCACTGGGTTATTTGTTTTTCGGGTGTGGAGTTTGATGAGCTCTTTATAGATTTTGGATACTAGCCCTTTGTCCGATGTGTCATTTGCAAATATCTTTTCCCATTCCGTTGGTTGCCTTTTAGTTTTGTTGGTTGTTTCCTTTGCTGTGCAGAAGCTTTTTATCTTCATAAGGTCCCAGTAATTCACTTTTGCTTTTAATTCCCTTGCCTTTGGGGATGTGCCGAGTAAGAGATTGCTACGGCTGAGGTCAGAGAGGTCTTTTCCTGCTTTCTCCTCTAAGGTTTTGATGGTTTCCTGTCTCACATTGAGGTCCTTTATCCATTTTGAGTTTATTTTTGTGAATGGTGTGAGAAAGTGGTCTAGTTTCAACCTTCTGCATGTTGCTGTCCAGTTCTCCCAGCACCATTTGTTAAAGAGACTGTCTTTTTTCCATTGGATGTTCTTTCCTGCTTTGTCAAAAATGAGTTGGCCATACGTTTGTGGGTCTAGTTCTGGGGTTTCTATTCGATTCCATTGGTCTATGTGTCTGTTTTTATGCCAATACCATGCTGTCTTGATGATGACAGCTTTGTAGTAGAGGCTAAAGTCTGGGATTGTGATGCCTCCTGCTTTGGTCTTCTTCTTCAAAATTACTTTGGCTATTCGGGGCCTTTTGTGGTTCCATATGAATTTTAGGATTGCTTGTTCTAGTTTCGAGAAGAATGCTGGTGCAATTTTGATTGGGATTGCATTGAATGTGTAGATAGCTTTGGGTAGTATTGACATTTTGACAATATTTATTCTTCCAATCCATGAGCAGGGAATGTCTTTCCATTTCTTTATATCTTCTTCAATTACCTGCATAAGCTTTCTATAGTTTTCAGCATACAGATCTTTTACATCTTTGGTTAGATTTATTCCTAGGTATTTTATGCTTCTTGGTGCAATTGTGAATGGGATCAGTTTCTTTATTTGTCTTTCTGTTGCTTCATTGTTAGTGTATAAGAATGCAACTGATTTCTGTACATTGATTTTGTATCCGGCAACTTTGCTGAATTCATGTATCAGTTCTAGCAGACTTTTGGTGGAGTCTATCGGATTTTCCATGTATAATATCATGTCATCTGCAAAAAGCGAAAGCTTGACTTCATCTTTGCCAATTTGGATGCCTTTGATTTCCTTTTGTTGTCTGATTGCTGATGCTAGAACTTCCAGCACTATATTAAACAGCAGCGGTGAGAGTGGGCATCCCTGTCGTGTTCCTGATCTCAGGGAAAAAGCTCTCAGTTTTTCCCCATTGAGGATGATGTTAGCTGTGGGCTTTTCATAAATGGCTTTTATGATCTTTAAGTATGTTCCTTCTATCCCGACTTTCTCAAGGGTTTTTATTAAGAAAGGGTGCTGGATTTTGTCAAAGGCCTTTTCTGCATCGATTGACAGGATCATATGGTTCTCTTTTTTTTTGTTAATGTGATGTATCACGTTGATCGATTTGCGAATGTTGAACCAGCCCTGCATCCCAGGAATGAATCCCACTTGATCATGGTGAATAATTCTTTTTATATGCTGTTGAATTCGATTTGCTAGTATCTTATTGAGAATTTTTGCATCCATATTCATCAGGGATATTGGCCTGTAGTTCTCTTTTTTTACTGGGTCTCTGTCTGGTTTAGGAATCAAAGTAATACTGGCTTCATAGAATGAGTCTGGAAGTTTTCCTTCCCTTTCTATTTCTTGGAATAGCTTGAGAAGGATAGGTATTATCTCTGCTTTAAACGTCTGGTAGAACTCCCCTGGGAAACCATCTGGTCCTGGACTCTTATTTGTTGGGAGATTTTTGATAACCGATTCAATTTCTTCGCTGGTTATGGGTCTGTTCAAGCTTTCTATTTCCTCCTGATTGAGTTTTGGAAGAGTGTGGGTGTTTAGGAATTTGTCCATTTCTTCCAGGTTGTCCAATTTGTTGGCATATAATTTTTCATAGTATTCCCTGATAATTGTTTGTATCTCTGAGGGATTGGTTGTAATAATTCCATTTTCATTCATGATTTTATCTATTTGGGTCATCTCCCTTTTCTTTTTGAGAAGCCTGGCTAGAGGTTTGTCAATTTTGTTTATTTTTTCAAAAAACCAACTCTTGGTTTCGTTGATCTGCTCTACAGTTTTTTTAGATTCTATATTGTTTATTTCTGCTCTGATCTTTATGATTTCTCTTCTTCTGCTGGGTTTAGGCTGCCTTTGCTGTTCTGCCTCTATTTCCTTTAGGTGTGCTGTTAGATTTTGTATTTGGGATTTTTCTTGTTTCTTGAGATAGGCCTGGATTGCAATGTATTTTCCTCTCAGGACTGCCTTCGCTGCGTCCCAAAGCGTTTGGATTGTTGTATTTTCATTTTCGTTTCTTTCCATATATTTTTTAATTTCTTCTCTAATTGCTTGGTTGACCCACTCATTCGTTAGTAGGGTGTTCTTTAACCTCCATGCTTTTGGAGGTTTTCCAGACTTTTTCCTGTGGTTGATTTCAAGCTTCATAGCATTATGGTCTGAAAGTATGCATGGTATAATTTCAATTCTTGTAAACTTATGAAGGGCTGTTTTGTGACCCAGTATATGATCTATCTTGGAGAATGTTCCATGTGCACTCGAGAAGAAAGTATATTCTGTTGCTTTGGGATGCAGAATTCTAAATATATCTGTCAAGTCCATCTGATCCAATGTATCATTCAGGGCCCTTGTTTCTTTATTGACTGTGTGTCTAGATGATCTATCCATTTCTGTAAGTGGTGTGTTAAAGTCCCCTGCAATGACCACATTCTTATCAATAAGGTTGCTTATGTTTATGAGTAACTGTTTTATATATCTGGGGGCTCCGGTATTTGGCGCATAGACATTTATAATTGTTAGCTCTTCCTGATGGATAGACCCTGTAATTATTATATAATGCCCTTCTTCATCTCTTGTTACAGCCTTTAATTTAAAGTCTAGTTTGTCTGATATAAGTATGGCTACTCCAGCTTTCTTTTGGCTTCCAGTAGCATGATAAATAGTTCTCCATCCCCTCACTCTCAATCTAAAGGTGTCCTCAGATCTAAAATGAGTCTCTTGTAGACAGCAAATAGATGGGTCTTGTTTTTTTATCCATTCTGATACCCTATGTCTTTTGGTTGGCGCATTTAATCCATTTACATTCAGTGTTATTATAGAAAGATATGGGTTTAGAGTCATTGTGATGTCTGTATGTTTTATGCTTGTAGTGATGTCTCTGGTACTTTGTCTCACAGGATCCCCCTTAGGATCTCTTGTAGGGCTGGTTTCGTGGTGACAAATTCCTTCAGTTTTTGTTTGTTTGGGAAGACCTTTATCTCTCCTTCTATTCTAAATGACAGACTTGCTGGATAAAGGATTCTCGGCTGCATATCTTTTCTGTTTAGCACACTGAAGATATCGTGCCAAGCCTTTCTGGCCTGCCAAGTTTCAAAGGAGAGATCAGTCACGAGTCTTATAGGTCTCCCTTTATATGTGAGGGCATGTTTATCCCTTGCTGCTTTCAGAATTTTCTCTTTATCCTTGTATTTTGCCAGTTTCACTATGATATGTCGTGCAGAAGATCGATTCAAGTTACGTCTGAAGGGAGTTCTCTGTGCCTCTTGGATTTCAATGCCTTTTTCCTTCCCCAGTTCAGGGAAGTTCTCAGCTATAATTTCTTCAAGTACCCCTTCAGCACCTTTCCCTCTCTCTTCCTCCTCTGGAATACCAATTATGCGTATATTATTTCTTTTTAGTGTATCACTTAGTTCTCTAATTTTCCCCTCATACTCCTGGATTTTTTTATCTCTCTTTCTTTCAGCTTCCTCTTTCTCCATAACTTTATCTTCTAGTTCACCTATTCTCTCCTCTGCCTCTTCAATTCGAGCCGTCGTGGTTTCCATTTTGTTTTGCATTTCATTTAAAGCGTTTTTCAGCTCCTCGTGACTGTTCCTTAGTCCCTTGATCTCTGTGGCAAGAGATTCTCTGCTGTCCTGTATACTGTTTTCAAGCCCAGCGATTAATTTTATGACTATTATTCTAAATTCACTTTCTGTTATATTATTTAAATCCTTTTTGATCAGTTCATTAGCTGTTGTTATTTTCTGGAGATTCTTCTGAGGGGAATTCTTCCGTTTGGTCATTTTGGACAGTCCCTGGAGTGGTGAGGACCCGCAGGGCACTTCCCCCGTGCTGTGGTGTATAACTGGAGTTGGTGGGCGGGGCCGCAGTCCGACCTGATGTCTGCCCCCAGCCCACCGCTGGGGCCACAGTCAGACTGGTGTGTGCCTTCTCTTCCCCTCTCCTAGGGGCGGGATTCACTGTGGGGTGGTGTGGCCCGTCTGGTCTACTTGCACACTGCCAGGCTTGTGGTGCTGGGGAGCTGGCGTATTAGCTGGGGTGGGTAGGCAAGGTGCACGGGGGCGGGAGGGGCAGGCTTAGCTCGCTTCTCCTTAGGTGATCCACTTCAGGAGGGGCCCTGTGGCAGCGGGAGGGAGTCAGATCCGCTGCCGGAGGTTTGGCTCCGCAGAAGCACAGAGTTGGGTGTTTGCGCGGAGCGAGCAAGTTCCCTGGCAGGAACTGGTTCTCTTTGGGATTTTGGCTGGGGGATGGGCGGGGGAGATGGCGCTGGCGAGCGCCTTTGTTCCCCGCCAAGCTGAGCTCTGCTGTCCGGGGGCTCAGCAGCTCTCCCTCCCTTTGTCCTCCAGCCTTCCCGCTTTCTGAGCAGAGCTGTTAACTTCTGACCTCCCAGATGCTAAGTCGCGCTTGCTGTCGGAACACAGTCCGTCCGGCCCCTCCGCTTTTGCCAGCCTGACTCGGGGGCTCTGCTTGGCCGGCGAGCCGCCCCTCCGCCCCGGCTCCCTCCCGCCAGTCCGTGGAGCGCGCACCGCCTCGCCGCCCTTCCTACCCTCTTCCGTGGGCCTCTCGTCTGCGCTTGGCTCCGGAGACTCCGTTCTGCTAATCCTCTGGCGGTTTTCTGGGTTCTTTAGGCAGGTGTAGGTGGAATCTAAGTGATCAGCAGGACGCGCGGTGAGCCCAGCGTCCTCCTACGCCGCCATCTTCCGGAACTCCCCGAAAGTGTATGTTTAAACTACCCTGTGGAAGTTATCCCTACCACGAAATCTTCTCTCAGGTCTTTTTATTTTTGAAAGCTTTCTTATATGTGCTCTCTAGTTCCACTGAGAATTTCCTAAGGTGGAAACATTGCCCTCATAGGGACAACTTATTCTACAACTGACTTTCGTCTCAATAATTACAGGTTACATTGAATATTACATGTTACATGACATGTGCTTTTCAAGCAATTGGTAGTTTCCCTTTGTGACAAAGCCACTCTTTTGAAGTACTTGTGTAAATTAGGTCCTGGATTTATTTTCTTAACAATTGGCACCAGAATGCCTTTTGAGGAGGAAACTACCTTTGAGGAAATGACTTGATTAGCCACTGGGTAGAAGGTGGAGCCCTATGGGGTGTGGTGTTCAGCAAAATCAAAGCCAGAAAAAAGCCTGGGTAAATTGCTCTTATGAGAATTATAGAGGAATTTCTTTTGTTTCCGAGAGGGAGAGGTGGGGGAAGATAGGGAAGCAAAGAAGGGAGGGAGGAGCAGAGTAGAAAGAGGAAATTATGGTAATGTGCTGGAAGTAAAGCAACCAGTGGAAAAATTAGGGTGGCTGAAGGATTTTCTATGAAGAGGTATACTGAAGAGTCAACATAAACTATCTGCATTTCTACAACCAAAGACCCTCACTTGCCCATGCCATACCAAGTCTAAAGCATACCATATTCACAAATGGATATGTAAATTGGTCTGAGGACAGAGATGATTTTTATGCTTCAGTCAACTTAAAGTTAGACAGCGGGCCCAGAAACAGAATTGACCTCCAAAAATAGGAAGACTTTGGATTTCCACACTATGCAAAATGAAAGTTCAAGAGTTTGGATCTCAGGAGTACAAGTCTCAAGCTGGTATGTAGATTGTATACCTAGTAATGCCTCACAAACATGACAAAGTTTTAAGTGCTACTTTCTTTCCTTTAATGGCTGATTTCCTCTCTATTACTTTAACCTAAAGCATGTTCAGTACAAACCAGAGCTGTTTTCATTTAGTTACTTTCAGAAAACCCTGTGTGAAGTTAATTACATCTAATGAATGGTGTGTTTTTTTGCGAGTTTCCCATGTTTCAAAAATGAGGCCAGCTCCTTATTAAACAAGGTTTTTGAAAAATCTAATTTCATTATGCACAGTTGTCCATTGTTACTCTTATTTTGTGGTGATTATTAGTATTACTTAAAAAACCCCGTTACTCTGTTGCACATATGTGCTAGGTTTGTGCCTCTGTCCACCCTCCTTTCCCCTCGCTCCATTGATACATATATTTTTTTTCCTGTTACCCCTCCATTATCCAGTTTCTCTTCTTCGTAACTAGAAATTTCACTTCTTGGCAGTTAGCCCTCGTAACACAGAAGCAAAAGTGGAGCTTAACTGATCTTCCATTTCCTTTTCCTACTTGTCCTTCACTGTCATTTTTCTACTAGATTAATTTTCTTTTCTGCTGACCCTCACAGATTAATTTAAAAGGCTCCTCTGTGTTAGTTCAAAGATTTTCTATAGTTGACATTGCTTCCCTGTGCTTCTGATTAAATTGGGCTCCATGATGAAACTCATCTCTGTTATAATTAACTAATTTTTTAAAATACCAGAAGAAGTCATTTTACTTTTCTTTATCTCCAATATCAGGGCATGTTCTTTTAACAAGTCAATACTTCTGACTGCACTTACCAGAACAATGCCTGTGATAATAGACATCTTCTCTTCTGACTAACCTACCATTTATTTGGAAGATCCCTGTCTGGGCTTCTTGACTTGAAAATTGAACACAGTGAATCTGTGCTTAGAGCTGAATGAGTGATGTCAAGCATAATTTCTAATCTCCTATTTCCTTCCAGGTTTAGTTCATTTGCAAAACAGGACACAAAAATCCCACTAGACTATCTCCAAGTAATGTTGTTAAATAGCATAGTTAATTATTAGAATCTGTACATAGCTGGGGTAATCAATATAAAGGATAAAGAAAAAATAAGACTGCCACTACTTCTCCAGGCACCCAGGTGGCTCAGTCGGTTAAGCATCCTACTTCAGCTCAGGTCATGATCTCACGGTAGTGAGTTTGAACCCCTGTTGGGCTCTGGATTGACAGCACAGAGCCTGCTTCAGATCCTCTGTCTCCTTCTGTCTCTGCCCCTCCCCAGCTCATGCTTGTGCAGACTCTCTCTCTCTCTCTCAAAAATAAATAAACATAAAAAAAAATACTGCTACTTCTCTAGTTCTTGCACTAGATAACAGATACACTTGCTCTCTGTTTTCCTGAAAAAAAAAATTGAAGCCACCAGAAGAAACACCCTCATTTCCCTATGTGTGACCATTAGAATCGCCAGCCTCGGCACTCATCCTCTCCTCCTTGTCCCCAGGTCCATTCCTTTCTTCAAGAGCCAGACCTCCTTGTCAACTTGGTATCCCACCCTCTCTCACTTGCTAAAAAACTTTACCCTACTGATTATTTCTTCCTCCTATATTTTCAGTTTTGACCTATCCCATTAGCATTTAAATATGTCCTAATGTTTCCCATCTTAACAAACATTTCAACCCTGCACCCCCTCCCACAACCATTTTAGGGTTTTCTGCTTTTTATAGCCAAACTTATGAGAAACTTCTCTATGGTCACTGCCTCTGTTTTATCACATCCTGTTTGTCCCGCCACACTGTCCATCTGGCTTCCATCCCCATGATTCCACCAAAATGACTGTCTCTAAAATCACCAGAGACATTTTCTATTAAGATAAATGCACAATCTGCTGCCTTCATTCCAGCCGGTTTCTCCTTATTCGACCCAGTTTACCATATTTCCTTCTGTAAAGCATGACTCCTGAGGCTTCCATCACCACCCACTCCTCTGACTTTATACTTCTTTCTCTGGCTCCTTCTCAGCCTCCTTTTCCAGATCTTTCTTTATTTTTTTTAAAGTTTATTTATTATTTATTTTGAGAGAGAGAGAGAGAGAGAGAGAGCACGCAAGTGGGGGAGGGCCAGAGAAAAAGGGAGAGAGAGAGAGAATCCCAAGCAGGCTCCACACTGAGCACAGAGCCCACTGTGGGGCTCGAACCCATGAACTGTAAGATCATGACTTGAGCTGAAATCAAGAGTCAGATACTTAACCAACTGAGCCACCCAGGTACCCTCTTCTACTTTTTGATTTAAACTATTTGTGGCAGCTGCTCAGGGCTTGGGCCCGCTTCTTCCACTCCTAATCCTACTCTTCCTCATGCACTCATATCTTCAGAGGTTTTACTTCCCATCTTTTCTCAAAAGATTAAGTTAAATGGCAGTGAATATAAGGAAGGTTCTGGTGATTCCTATTTCTGGACAGACTTTTTTCTCTCTAGTCAGGGAAACATTCGCAGTAATGGGTATTTGCAGCAGCTGACTTTTTTTTTTTTAAGTTTATTTATTTTGAGACAGAGAGAGACAGAAAGAGAGAGAGAGGCAGAGAGAGAAGGAGAGAGAGAATCCCAAACAGGTTCCCAGTGCAAAGCCCAACACAGGGCTTGAACTCACCAATTGTGAGATCATGAGCTGAGCCAAAACCAAAAGTCAGGTGCTTAACTGGCTAGCCACCCAGGTGTCCCTTTGGTTTGTTTTTAATGTTCTTATTTTAGCTTCAAAAAATCTATTTCTTACATTGGATCATTGTTTATTTCCTCCCAAGGAGAGCACATATTTCTAGGCTTTTGATAATATGACTTATTTTTATAACCAAGATACTTGATTATCCCCTAATGTTTCACATCTTAACGAAAATTTCAACCCTGCACCCCTCCCCCCAAGTCCTAGTTTTATGACATGCTAACTATATTTGATCCTTGATGGGAGATTTCTTTAAGGAATATTGACTTCTTCAATTAACCAGTTTAAAATCTCTCATTATAATGAATAACTATGTAGAATGGTAGAAAGGTATGTACTTTGAAACTAGGCCAGCCTAAGTTCAAATGCTGACTCAGCCACTTGTTACCTGTGATATTTACTAGATGATGTAACTTTCCTGATCCTCACTTTATCACCTGTAAATTTGTTTCTTTTTAAGACTTTATTTTTTTTAGAGCACTCTTAGGTTCACAACAAAACTGAGGGTAAGGTATAGAGATTTCCCATAAACCTAACCTCCCCCATTATCAACCTCATTCATCAGAATGAGTACATTTTATCAAGGATGAACCTACATTGACACATCATAATCATCCAAAGCCCGTAGTTTACTTTAAGATTCCTTCTTGGTGTTATACACTCTATGGGTTTGGTCAAATGTATGATGACATATATCCGTCATTACAACATTATACAGAGTATTTTCACCGCCTTAAAAACCCTTTGTGCTATTCGTCTCCTGTTTCTCCTCCCCCTCTACCCCTGGCAGCCACTGATCTTTTTATCATCTCTATAGTTTTGCCTTTTCCAGAAAGTCATGTAGTTGAAATAAAACAGTATATATGAAGCCTTTTCAGATTGGCTTCTTTTACTTGGTGATATGAATTTAAAGTTCCTTCATGTTTTTCATTGCTTGATAACTATTTCTTCTCAGTGCTGAATAATATCCCATTGTCTGGATGTACCACTGTTTGTTTAGCCATTCACCTACTAAAGGGCACCTGGGTTGCTTCCCAGTTTTGCCAGTTATGAACAAAGCTGCTATAATCAGCCACTGCACATTTTTGCATGTGTTTTCACTTCCTTTGAGTAAATACCGAGGAGTGTGATTACTGGATGAAATGGTAAGAGTACATTTAGATTTGTACTGCTTTCCAAACTGCTTTCCAACGTGGACTGTGCCATTTTGCACTCCCAACAGCAATGTCTGGGAGTTCCTGTTGCAACACACCTTCACCAGCATTTGGTGTTGTCAGTGTTCTGGATTTTGGCCATTTTAATGGGTATAGAGCGGTATCTTGTTGTTTTAATTTGCACTTCCCTGATGACCTATGATGTGGAGCATCTTTTCATGTACTTATTTGCCACCTATATATCATCTTTGGTGAAGTATCTTTTACGGTCTTTGGCCCATTTTTTATTTTTATTTATTTATTTATTTATTTATTTATTTATTTAATGTTTATTTATTTTTGAGACAGAGAGAGACAGAGCATGAACGGGGGAGGGTCAGAGAGAGAGGGAGACACAGAATCCGAAACAGGCTCCAGCCTCTGAGCTGTCAGCACAGAGCCCGACGCGGGGCTCAAACTCACGGACCGCGAGATCATGACCTGAGCCGAAGTCGGCCGCTTAACCGACTGAGCCACCCAGGCGCCCCTCTTTGGCCCATTTTTTAATTAGGTAGTTTGATTTTTTGCTGTTGAGTTTTAAAAGTTCTTTTCATACTTTATATAACAAACCTTTATCAGATGTGTCTTTTGCAAAAATATCCTTGTAGTAGGTGACTTGTCTTCTAATTCTCTTGAAATTGCCTTTCACAGAGCAGAAGCTTTTGATTTTAATGAAGTCCAGCTTATTATTTCTTTCATGGATCATGTTTTTGGTGCTATATTTAAAAAGGCACCACAACACTTAAGGTCATCTATGTTTTCTCCTATGTTGTCTTCTAGAAACTTTGTAGTTTTGCATTTTACATGTAGATCTATGACTCATTTTGAGGTAATTTTTGTGAAGGGTATAAACTTTTGTGTCTAGGCCAACTTCTTTGCATGTGGATGTTCAGTTGTTCTGGCTTCATTTGTTGAAGAAACGATCTTTCTCCATTGTATTGCCTTTGCTCCTTTGTCAAAAATCATCTGACTTTACTTATGTCAGTGTATTTCTGGGCTCTCTATTCTCTTCCATTGATCTATTTGCCAGTTGCTTCACTAATACCACATTGCTTTGATTACTGTAGGTTTATTTATTTTTTTATTATTTTTATTATTTTAAATACAACTTATTGTCAAATTGGCTTCCATTCAACACCCAGTGCTCATCCCAACAAGGGCCCTCTTCAATGCCCGTCACCCACTTTCCCCTCTCCCCCACCCCCATCAACCCTCAGTTTGTTATCTGTAGCATTAGAGTAAGTATTGACGTTGGGTAGCATTTGTCTTCCAAATTTGCTTTTATTTTCCCCTTCAATATTTGTGGTGGCTATTTTGGATCTTTTGCCTCTCCCTATAAATTTTAGAATCATTTTGTTGATATTCCATAAAATAACTTGCTGGGATTTTAAATGAGATTGTATTGAATCTATAGATCAAATTGGGAAGAACAAACATCTTGACAATGTTGAGTGTTCCCATTCATGAACATGGATTATCTCACCATTTATTTAGCTCTTCTTTAATATCATTTATCAGAGTTTTGTCATTTGTCTCATATAAACATTGTACATATTTTGTAGATTTATACTGAAGTATTTCATTTTCTTGAGTGCCAATATGAGTGGTGTTGTTTTTAATTTCAATTCTATTTATTCATTTTTGGTATATAGGAAATCAATTGACCTTTGTATATTAACCTTGTATCCTACAACATTGGTATAATTGCTTATTAGTTCCAGGACACTTTCATCAGTTCTTTTGGATTTTCAACAGAAAATCTGTGAGCAACAATAGATTTATGTCTTCCTTCCCAATCTATGTCTTATTTCCTTTTCTTGCCTTATTACATTAGCAAGGATTTACAGTATGATATTAAAAGGGAGTAAAAAGAAGGGATATCCCTGCTTCATACCTGATCTTAATGGGAAAGTTTTTAATTTCTCACCATTAAGTATAATATTAGTTAGCTATAGGGTTTTTGTAGATAGTCTTTATCAAGTTGATAAAGTGCCTCTCTATTCTTAATTTACTGAGAGGTGTTTTGAATTAAATTTTTTAATGTTTACTTATTTATTTTGAAAGAAAGGGTGGAGGGAGGGGCAGAGAGAGAGGGAGACAAAATCCCAAGCAGGCTCCATTCTGTAAGAGCAGAGCCCAACACAGGACTCAAACTCATGAACTATGAGATAATGACTTAAGCTAAAATCAAGAGTTGGACGCTGAACTGACTGAGCCACCCAGGTGCCCCTTTTAAATTTCTTAAATCATGAGTGGGTACTGGATTTTGTCAAACGCTTTTTCTGCATCTATTGATATGATGATGTGATGTATTACATTAATTGATTTTCAAACGTTCAACCAGCCTTGCATATCTGGGATAAATTCCACTTTGTCATGGTGTATAATTGTTTTCACACTTTTTTAGATTTGATTTTCTAATTGTTCTTTTTAAAGTATTTGCTTTATGTTCATGAGAAATATTAGGTCTATAGTTTTCTTATATTGCATGATTTGGTATTAAGGTAAGAGGCTGAGTTAGGATGTATTCCCTCTGCTTCTATATTCTGAGAGAGATTGTAGAGAATTGGTGGAGTTTCTTCCTTAACTGTTTAGTACAATAGATTGGTGAACCATCTGGTCCTGATGATTTGTTTTGAATAAATTGGTTTTAATTATGCTTGTGTTGTAGGGTTACTGTGATCATTAGGTGAAATAATGGATAGAAAATATCTGGTAGTAATAATAATTATAGTAATAATAATTAAATCCCTGGCCAGGATCAAAAGCTTCCTCTAGTTATCTATGTGCTTCTGAAATGGACATATTTCCAGTTAGATCTAATAATAATTAAAATGTGAAGAAGATTTGGCAACTCTTTGTGCATCTATTATATAGTTTTATTCCTTATAATAGTCACCTGTCTGACAGGACTTATCCCTATTTTGGATGAGGAGGTGAGGAGGCAGAGTATGGGAACTGCTAGGTATTTTCTTTAATCTTGCCTGCTTAGGTTAGTGCCAGAGTCGGGTGGTGAAATCAGAGTCATTCCCTTACAGTGTATTGACAGGGCTACACCCGTGTAGATTGAAGTGAATCTTAGATAAAGTATAATATATTCAGCATGATGTGTTACAAATAATGAATTTTTCATGATTGTCAAATAAACAAGTCCATCTAGAGATATTACTAAGTGTGGCAGAAACCTAATGCTTCTTTTACTTTTTTATTTATGATAGTCAAAGCAATTAAATATTAAACCTATTTGCAATACAAACTGAAGGGAAGCTCAAAGACACTTACAATGTTTTAAATCATTTTTATTACAGTTGGAAATAACTTCTTTTAAGATAACCGAAGGAGTTTTATATTATGTCTCATATGATAAGTGTTTCAATCTAACTTAATGTTTCTGATACTTCAGGTAGAGTGTTATAGAATTTTGATCATTGCAATATGTCAATTTCACATCCGGCTCCTATGTTAATGTTTTTATTTTTTATTTTTATTTTTTTTTAATTTTTTTTTTTCAACGTTATTTATTTATTTTTGGGACAGAGAGAGACAGAGCATGAACGGGGGAGGGGCAGAGAGAGAGGGAGACAAGGAATCGGAAGCAGGCTCCAGGCTCCGAGCCATCAGCCCAGAGCCTGACGCGGGGCTCGAACTCACGGACCGCGAGATCGTGACCTGGCTGAAGTCGGACGCTTAACCGACTGCGCCACCCAGGCGCCCCAATGTTTTTAATATCTAGTGTGTAATCAATTTCGTATTTTTTACCCCCAACACACGCACACACACACACACACACACTCAGACTTTAATATTTCGCTAACTACTTAGTGAAGTTTTAACCTTTTGTTCAGGGCACAATGTGAGAACATAACTGAAATTAAATTTTTTTTTAATGTTTATTTATTTTTGAGAGACAGAGACTCAGAGCATGAGCAAGGGAGGGGCAGAGAGAGAGGGAGACACAGAATCTAAAGCAGGCTTTAGGTTCCAAGCTGTCAACACAGAGCTGGGAGAACATAACTGAAATTAAAAGCTTTTTGACCAATTGGACGGTTAATTAACTATCCTATTTTTAACTACTATTGCAGTCTGAAGAAAATAACACAAGTAGGAAAACAAAAGGATTTGATTGAGTTACTGTTATCTAGAGTTATTTAAAAATCATTGTGTTGTAGGGCACTTGGTCCGTTAAGTGTCTGCCTCTTGGTTTTGGCTCAAGTCAGGATCTCACGGTTCGTGGGATCAAGCCACACGTCCGGCTCTGCACTGACAGTTCTGGGACTGCTTGGGATTCTCTTATTCCCTCTCTCTCTGCCCCTCCTCTGCTCTCTGTCTCTCTCTCTAAAAATAAATAAATAAACTTAAAAAAAATCATTATGTTGTGTTAGAGAATAGTTTCTTAAAAGGCAAAATCATGATTTTCAAACAAATATAAAATGAATTTATGTCAAAGATCTTATCTCATTAATTAAATTAGGATACAAAAAAAGATGTTACAGCTGGTTCAAAGATGCAAAAAAGCAGAGACATTTACAGATCAAGAATAATGAATGAATATGCAAATGGATGCAACACAGGCTTCCTCCCCCCTCCTCCTCCTCTTTTCTCTGGGAATGGGATTTGGGGGAGGGGTTTCCCTCCACTGAACAGAATTTCTTTGTATATTTATATAGGCATTACTGATTGCACTGCTATCAGTGTTATACAACTTAAGTTGTAAAATAGCCTAAAGATAATAAAGTCCAAAGAGCCCCCATGGAATCAGTCATTTAACCTTAACCACTATGCTCTGAAGCCTTAAACAGTGCATAGTTTCCCACTAAGCACACATTTTCCCCTACATTTGGAAAGTGGTGATAGGATCTTCTATGTAATGAAACATTGTTAATAGTCAGTATTTTAGATTCAATGTAGCTTACTTTGGGACAGAAATACTTGTTTACTCATTAGAGCAAACCTGAATGTCAAAAGAATTCATGAGGTTCCATATTGGCATGAGAGAATGGGCGCTAAGCTTGTATGTTTTAGTAAAGTCATGGAAAAGTTAAATAAGTGATTTGAACCTTCGGACAATCTTTACAGTCTCTTCCAAATCTGTGCTTCTAAGATTTCTTGCAGAGAAATAATTTCTTTGTCCCCTAACCCTGCCCCAATATACTGAATCAGTCTTTGCAAGCCGAGTGAGAGGTTTCTAGACCTGGGCACTTTTCCAGCCCTTGAAGAGGAAGTGAGATCCTGAAGAACGTGTTCTAATTTATACATTGCTCCCTGCTGTTCACAAATTTGATACAGAATCTCATCTTGAAGCTAAACAAGATAACATGGTTCTGATTTTAACAAGCATCAGTGACTGGGCCCAGTAATGCAGTGACCAGAGGTGTCCCAACAGCACCTACTGCTGTAAAGAGCCTCCTTAGCAGCCTTTGTTTGCAACTGCAAGCTAACATAAAAGGGAAAGAAAAAAGAAAATGGAGATTTGCTACTTTTTGGAGCCTCTGTTATTTGAGGAATGTTGGTATCTTCATTTCTGAGAGCTTTCAAAATTGTTCTGTTTCTCACTATGATCAATGTGCTTGAATAGCTTAGATTATTGCATTTGATGGAGCTTGTATTTTTCTCTTGATGAGAATGCAGTTCTCGTTAGCATTAACGACAATTCCACATTGCTTTTGTCCCAATTTGCCAACTGTCTTTTTCCTTTTGGAAAATGGGTATTTTCTCTCTCCTAAAACTTCTCCAGCCTTAAACATTTACGTGGATTTAAAATGTGTTTTAAAGCCCATTCTTCTGTAACTTCCAAATATTTCTAAGTTTTATCCTCGAGCAACTTACTTGGTGCACATATGAGAGTAAATAAGTGATGAAAGTATATATGAAATTAAGAATTTAATTTATTTAGAGGAATGTTTAATGCACTCTTAAGAAAAAAAATACACACTGGCAATAAACTCCTTTAGCGTGTGTGTGTGTGTGTGTGTGTGCATTTTCTCCTACATCTGTTATAGACTAAGATTATTTTTGTATAAACCGTAATTGTCCTCTTTTGGAAATCAATACAGAATAACAAGACATATTTCCTCCAGATAATAGTAACTCTTTAAATGGAAAATAACTTTGGCCATTGTTTCATTTTTTGGAGGTTCAAATTATTTTAGTATGATTAATGAGAGGAGCAGTTCCTGGATATTCTTAATAACTGTATCCTGTTGGCTTAAGACCTCACTTTGCCCAGTTTATGATTAAAATGCTCCACTTATAGTTAGATGTAACATAAACAGTTCTTGTGCTTGACTATGATAGAATTTGGAAACTAGTTTTGATCAAACTAGTATCCTCAAGGAGATTAGAGAGCATAAATGAAATATTACTGTAACCTCCTTGATATCTTGCTTTTGCTTCAGCTTCATTGACTAATCTGGGGGTGGTTTTACAGTTTATTTGAAACTCTAAGTAGATTACCATATGAATCAGTAATTAATAGAATCTCAAAATGCTCCAATGATAATACTGATCGCTTTAAGATCAACACCTCCCCGGCTCTTACTCCCCTCCATCCTTGGTATTCTGAACATGGTTGACCCTTCTGAGGAGGAAGAAAAAGAGCCTGTTCAGGTCATGGCCAGGACCTTCTGCTCTTGCTTGTCTCTGTGATTCTTAATCCTTGGAACCTTCGTTTGGTGATGCATTTAGAGTCCCCTCTCTAGCCTCCTGGACTCAGCTCAGTACCTTGCTCTGACTCTAGTTTCCTCAGTGACCCGCCATCTTTCCCCCTGAATTACTGTGGAGGTCCAAATTAATCTTCAGTCTTGTAGTTCTCCACTATTTTCAATGCATCCAGAATAATCTTTCTTAAAACCCAAGTTCCAACATGTCATTCTTTGCCTTAGAGTCTTCAGTGATCTCTCTTTCCCTTCAGCTCCTTTGGGAAGAGAGAGAAGCCCAACTTATGGCTTCAGCCAGAGCTCATGCCATGACTCACCACACATGTTATGTTGTAGTCCAGGCATTTTAATGCAGGGTGCTCCCACTAGTGGCATCAGCACCACCTGGGAACTTGTCAGATATGCAGGTTCCTCAGGCTTCCAGCCCCCACCTACTGAATCAGAAACTCTGGGATGGAGCCCAACAATCTGTGTTTCAACAAGCCCCCTGGGGGATTCTGAAGCAGTCTTAAGTTTGAGAGCCTCTGCTGTCATCTCGAACACTTAGAATTCTAAAGCACGCTTTCTCTTTCTCACTTACAGAATTAATTACCTGCCCTCCCTCCCCCAACTTGGTTTCTAGTGCTCTACTCACATCCTCTTCATTGGGCTAACTCCTGTTTGTCCTTCAGTACAAGATGAAACTTCACCTGAGTGTTCTGTAAATGCCCATACTAGGTCCCACATCTTTTTTTGTGTCCCCATGCAAAATCTGTGCTATCTTTATGCCAGCCCCTGCCAGCTAACAGCCTGATATTTTGCTATCATGCTTCCTTCTCCTCTCAAGATTACAATTACTACAAGAGTAGGGCAGTAAGCTGATGGTTCACGAAATTCCCTTTTTCTCAGTTGAGCATAATGCCTGAAGCAAAACAGATCAGTAAGTGTGAAACAAATGTTTATTGGATGAATATGTTACCTATTTACTTTACATCAGCTTCTACTTGTCATTTGGAATGACTGATCTCATTTCATACATATATATGAAATGTATATGTTGCCTTAGTTTGATTTTAAGATTGAAAAAGATTCTCAAGAGTACAGGTCACTTTTTTGGTATATCCTCCTTTTTTTTTCTTGCAATAATACCAAAGCAACATTTTCTGCCCATGGAATTTCATTTCAAAGCATTACCTGAAATGGCATACCAGTAAATGCTTAGCATCACTGATTATTATCAGGAGGAGGATGGGGGTGTGGACAGAATGATGTTTGTACCTAGACTAATTTTGAATAAGCCTTCACTATTTATTTTTGCTCATGCATGTTAACATGTGCTGATTAATAGTATACAAAGTCTTTTGGAATTTTCTTGGAAGACTAGACTTATTTCTTTATCTGGGTTTTGAAAGTACGTTCGCCCATTGCCAAGGCTGTAGTCTTTTTGCGTAAGTAATAGCATTTATTCCAGAAAAATACTGACAATCAAAAGCTAGTGAGTTCCCTGAATCACTGAATGGTTTCTACCAAAGAAATTCTACCTCAACTAGCACCCCCATGGGTAAGTAGAAGAGTAAACAGAGAAGTTTTTAAGGTATATCTTAATAGCTTCCAGGTTCATGCTTACTAAAATCAGTGGAAAAGTTGAATTTGGGTCCGATCTTACAGACTAACTTCTGAAACTCTAGTTCAGAGATGGTTAGTGAAGATAATCTAAAAAATATTTCAAATATGGAATCACTGGTAATGCCAATACTGTCAAATATAGTTAATCACTTCACTTCCATCTTAAAGCAAGTAAGAAGTACTTACTGAAACATATTCCTTTAAGTGATCCAGGTTCAGTCCCTAGAATATAACGTTCGATGTAGGAGAGAATAAACTTATAATAACATGGGGATTTTAAAAGGATTAGAAGGTCTTACTCTCTTCTTTCTGAATAGAATTGTCTCCTTGCTAACATTTATAAGCTACTTTTGAAGTTTATATGGTGTAAGATAAAGCCAACCTATTGAAATACTTCCTGGAGAGACACATGCCCTGGCTTTTTCTAATTGGAAATATAGGCTTTGCTGTGTGGGTCAGCTATTCACCTTCAAGGATGGACTGCTTTTGAGCTTTATATAGATGCAGAAGGTTCCAAAGACTAGATACGACAGCTCAGGATTGTGAAATTGAATCACTATCCTTCATACCTAAAATGAGAGTGTGGGACATCATGATCTCTAAGGATCCTCGATACTTTTCTAAATAGGAAGGTTGCCTAGTTAAAAAAAAAAAGGCAGGGAGGGCTTTATGGTCAGGTAGCCTGAGAGCTACCACCTACCGGTTGTGATCCTAGAAAGTTATTCAGTCTCCGTGAGTCCCACTTTGTACACCTGCAAACTGAGAACACCACACCTACATCACAGAAGTACAATTTCATTCATGGTCAGTGAGCCTGAAGTACACAGGACTGCACCTAGCACAGGGAGGATGCTCCTTCATGAGCTACATGAAGAAGGCATCCTTCCACCTCTGCCAACAAGGAAGTGTGTAACTTTAGGAAAGCCACTTAAGCCCAAATTGCTATTGGGGTGCCTGGTTGGCTCAGTTGGTGGAGTGTACAACTCTTAATCTCAGAGTTGTGAGTTCAAGCCCCATGTTGGGTGTAGAAATTATGTAAAAAATAAAATCTGGAAAAAAACCCCACAAAAGATTCCTAAATTGCTACCATCAATCAAACCTTGGCTCTAAGGTCTCACAGGAACCACAATTGTGAGGCATTCAAAACGTAGAAAGTGCCCTTGGGTGAGAGTATCAACCATTTTCAGGCTGACCTATTCTTATTGGGAAAAATATCCCATGGTAATTATTTTGGGGGCGTGATTTACTATTTAAAAATAGATTGCCTTGGGGTGGTGGGAGAAGTGCTGAAAGGATGCATTTTCACAAAATTTGAAAAACAGTTCCATAGCTCTGCACACACCCCCTAAAGCAGTTGCTAAAAACAGTGCTTGGTGTTGTATCCCTTGGCTGAGAGCCTCTCATTTGCCATGGACACACTGAAAATAATACAGGAAATACTTTATTCAAGAGAAGTTAATTTATCCTTTCTTCAGGCAGCCTCTTCTGTGCCAAATCTGAACCACTCTTGAAGGTCTACATATCAAGCTGCATTGGTTGTGTTTTAAGTGAAAAGGATATAATCCTTTGTGTTGGGCTGCAAGACACAAGTGTATGCAGTTGAATCAACTCAAAACTAAAGTCCAGTCATGTCATCCCACTACTCAAAACTACCCAACAGCATTCCACCCCTCTCAAATCCTCACTCTAATCTATAAACCCTGTACAACTGGCCCTCTTTTCCCTGTGACCTCATCTACTGCCATTCTCCCCAACCATCAGTGTCAGTCACAAAAGCCTCCCCAGAAAAACTCCTGCTTCAGAGTTTGACACTCACTCCACCTGTGCTAAGAAGGCTCTTTGCCCAGACATCTATCTATCGTCATGCTTCTTCCCCTTACTTTCGTAAGGCTTTTACATTGTCATTTTTCACTGTGGACTTCTCTGGCTACCCTTTCTGTTACTGGAACTCTCCTATGCCTTCCCCCTTCCATTATTTATTTATTTCTCCTTAGTAATTATTATTAAATAATATTTTATATATTTTATTTATGTATCTTGTTAAATGCCTCCTCCACTACTTGGTGAGTTATGAGAGAGAAGGTGTATTTTTCTTACTTGCTTTCTTCACTACTTATAAAGTGTTTAAAAAGGACCTAGCCCAGAACAGGTTCTCAATACATTCTTATCAAATGAATGGATAAATGAATGCTGACAGTCTGAGGAGAGGTGATTCGTCAACATAAACCATCAGAGATCTATCTTACAGCATAAGCTTCCAAAATAAAATACTAAGTTTTGCTAACTCTCTGCCTCCTCAAAGCTTTCCAAAGCTTTGGATTATAGGGGGCACACAATAAATATTGAATTTATGAAATCAGTTAATTTATTTATTAATGACTTAAGCCTCCTAATTATCATCACAGTGTATCTTAAAACATCACACTATGAGCAACTGGTTTCATATTATAATTTGGCCACCAATTTTGTTTCAGAGCCTTAAATAGATTCCTTATTTCTGAGCTTCAGTGTTGACATCTTTAAATGGGAACAATATTATTTTTTAGCCGATGTATCTGAGAATTAGAATAGCTAGGCTTTATACAGTGCCTTGTAGATAGTGAAGTCTTAATAAACATTAGATGCTACTTTTTCCTTTATTAAAATAACTCCAGCTCAACAGTGGCTACTATGATACAATTTATAATTACATTGTTCTCTTTGAGGAAGAATTTAAAATCTCAGCTGCAACACAGCCATCTGTAATAATAAAAGAAATTGTAGATTCATGCTCTCTTTAAGTTCCTCCTAAATCTCAAGCTACACCTGTGCAGGAAGCATTATATCACATAAACAAAGTCTTATTCATTGACTACCATCAAAAAGGAGAAAAAGGGGGAAAAATCTACAACTTCCACAGGAAATCCCAAGCACAAATTCTCACAGCTGCCTCTATTCACTTGTTATTACTGCCTTGACCATTGTTTTAATTACAGCTCAAAAAAAGACATTATTTTCATGGTACTTTTACCTCCTTAAAGCATAGTAGTATCGCTGCTCTCCAATCTTGATGATTTCAGTTCTTGCACTAGTCAGCCAGGCTGAATTAAGCTAGGCAACCTAGGAAGTCAAAGATTAAATTCTGGAAGTTAAAATTAGAGTGTAAAAAATTACTTCATGTGCCATAAAGTGTATATACAGTTTCTTCAATTATAGCCTGAGAAATCTGTCTCTGTGGGAAGGCACACTTCATTAACTTTCAGCTATGTAGGCCTGGGGCAGATAGGGTCATCATCTTATAAAATTATATAGTATTATGATCATAATGTTCTTCTCATCAGGAGTAGAAGATTTATAAAAGTAATTGTTTTAAGGAAATCTTGATAAGGGAACTAATATTATACTTCAGAGAGGTTTCTAAATTTATCCCAATTGTGAACTTGCCCTATTTATCTAAATTCCTGGAATTTATTTTTGTTTTGTGCTGACCAGTCTTTGACTCATTCATCTCATTAGTACTTCTTTGTTAAACTTTAATTGAGTTCTAAGAGAGGCTCTGGTTAGAAAACAGCACTGATTGTATGCGGTATAATTTATTATCTGAGTCGGTAAAATTGTCAGTTTTGACGATTTTTAGTCATTTTCTGACTCTTCAGAGTAGTTAAAACTTTAAACAAATATTTTTTAAAGTAAATCAGGCAAGTTTCCAATTAAAATAAGCACGGAAATGTTTTCAGATATTATACACACATTTGGGGTAATTTCCTTGGAATAAGAATATAATCCACAAAGACTGGCTCTGAAAGATCCTTAAATTAAAATCAAATGGCTTCTCAGTTCCACTCAAATTAATTTTGAGCTTCATGTGGCTACATTTTGTTGAATGTCTGCTTTGGTCAAGACAACACATTGATTCTCTAGACTGACTCTTCATCCCCTTTGGGGAAAGATAACAACACTTTTCATTAGCTAGATTCTCTGGGTTGATTGTTTTCTCTTCCTAGTCCTTTGCCTTACCTATTTGCCACCTAATACTCTTAGAAGGAGGCAGATGTGGTATTTAGAGACCTATCTAAACATTGCAGTAATATGTTTAACTTTAAAAAATTTTTTTAATGTTTATTTATTCTTGAAAGAGAGAGAGAGAGAGAGAACATGAGATGGGGAGGGGCAGTGGGAGAGGGAGACACAGAATCTGAGGCAGGCTCCAGGCTCTAAGCTGTCAGCACAGAGCCCATCACAGGGCTTGAACCCATGAACTGTGAGACTATGACCTGGGCCAAAGTCAGACACTTAACTGACTGAGCCACCCAGGTGCCCCTCATTTTCATTTATTTATAATACAAATATTTATTGAGCATTGCTTTACTATCTATTGCTAAATAACAAAGCACTTCAAAACTTAGTAGCTCAAAATAACAACCTGATTATTTTTGCATGATTCTGTGTGTTGACTAGGGCTCAGCTGAGTGGTTATTCTGCTGGTCTTGCTTAGGGTCTACATGTGATTGCAGTCAGATGGCAAATGGGGCTGGATCACCCAAAATGGCTTCTTCACTCACATGTTGGGAACCTTGGGGCTCCTACATGTGGCTTCTCTCTTCAGTGGATTGGCTAGATTTCTTTCATAGTGGCTTACAATTCTAAGAGGCAGCTGGTGGAAGCTATCACTCTTCTGTAAGTCTGGTCTCAAAGTCTGAGGATGTCACATCCACTGTATTTTACTGGTGAAAGCTAATCACAAGATAAGGTGATTTTCAAATGATTTTTATAGGAGAGAAATGAGTGTTTCAACTCAGATTAGAGAGCTGTATAAAACATCTCTCCAACCTCTACAATAAGACAAGACAGGATAAATCATGTACTACTGACATTTTGTAAGCCCTTACAAAAACTTAGGTCACTGAACAATCACCTACTTAAAATCTATAGAGAGAGAGGTACCCACAGGGAAAAATAAAATGTAAGCATTTGCTTATCTTGGACAGATACCACCAAACAACATACAAGCTGGTAAGAATATTCAGCTAGCAACTTTTAATGAGTTGCTAAAGACTAAATATGAGCTTGAAGGAGAATATGAAGCCCCAGGAGGCTATAGACATGGGAAGGATTGCATGCCCTTGCAGCTTTTCCAGTCAAGAACTCTACCAGGTGCTCACAGAGAAGACCAACAAGAATTCCCAGAACACTTCCCCAAGGTGCTGGTTTAGGCAGGGAACAGCAGGCACAGCCACAGCTTTACCTGGATTTATCTCCCTTATGGAACAAAAGTCTTAATCCATAGGGGAAAGGACAACTAAAACCAGAGCTTGAGTATTGGTGGGAACCTACTGTAGCTGGGGAAGGGAAACAAGGGGAAAAAACCTTTACCCCTGGTGGAAGGAATGAATATGTGCTAGACCAAATTTAACATCTGAAGAAGATGCAGGAACATCCGTAAAGGGCATACTCACAATGTTCATAGTGCCTGCCTGAGGTTTAATTAGAGCATCAGAAAATGAGCCTCTCTCCCCACCACCACATTAACAATTGTTGAGTATAAGTAACAGTGGAATGTACAGTGGGAAACTAGTACAAAGGAAAGATATGGGGCCAAACAGGGAGCAAGTGTTGAGAAAATCCATGGGTAAATTAACTCATACTGTAAACACAAGATATCACTAGAAGAATCTGATGCAGTAGTGCCCTGAGGGTAATCACAGTAGTAAAAAACTTCAAACTCTGCCAACTTCTGACTAGATGAATATAAAACTCCATTCTACAAACCTTACAGAAAAGAGGCAGGCTTATCTCTAAACTTGAAAAAATTATTTACTTCATTATCTAGCGTTTTGTACAACATGGCCAGATTCTAACAACAACAAAAAAAAACTTTATGAGATACACAAAAGGGCAAGGAAAACAAAGTCTGAAAAGATAAAGTGGTTATCAGAACCAGACTCAGATATGACAAAAACGCTGGAACTATCAGACAGAAAACTTAAAATAACTACGATTAATTTGTTAGAGGCTCTGATGGAAAAGAAAAACGCAAGATAAGAAAGGCATTTTCAGCAGAGTTAGAAACTATAAGATAAAGTCAAATGGAAGTGCCAGAAGTCAAAAATAAAGTAACAGAGATAAAGAGTGACTTTAATGGGCGAATCAGTAGCCTTGACATAGCCTAGAAAAGAATTAGTGAACTTGAAGATAGGTCAATAGAAATTATTCAAATTGAAAAACAAAGAGGAAGAAAATGTGAAAAATCAAACAGACCATATGATATCAAATGGTATAATATCAAATAGTATAACATATGCATAATTGGACTCCCAGAGGAAAAGGAAGAGAGAATGGGGCAAAAAAAAATATTTGAAGAAATGATGACTGGAATATTTTCAAAATTAGTGTCAGACATCAAACCACAGATCTCAGAACCTCAAAGAACACCAAGAAGAATTCATTAAAAAAACCAAAACAACCCACCAAGCCTAGGCACATCTTATTCAAACTGTTGGAAACTGAAAACAAAAAAAAAATCTTAAACTCAATCTCTGAATACTTACCTACAGAGGAATAGTAATAAGATAAACAACAGACTTCTAGTCAGAAACAATATAAGAAAGATGACAGTAGAGGGGCATCTTTAAAGTGCTGCAGGAAAATCCCACATCCAGTGAAAGCCACTTTCAAAAGTGAAAGAAAAATAAAGTCTTTCTCAAACAAAGGTAGAGGAAAGAAGCTCCAGTCTTCTTGTTTTTTCACTTTTTTTTTGTTTTTTTTTTTTGGAAACAGACACAGGGCATATCATAGGGGGAAGCAGTGTGATGCCTCCTAGCAAGGCTCAGGACAATAGTAGCCAAAGTCAGAGATACCACTGTGGCCAGGTCTAAGACCAACATCACAGAGGTATGAGGAGAGGTTGACCCCTCCACACCAAAAATCACCAAAATATGCAATCACCAAAAATATGGAATGCTTCACAAATTTGTGAGTCATCCTTACGCAGGGGCCATGTTAATCTTGTCTGTATCATTTCAATTTCAATATATTTGCCGCTAAAGTGAGCGTGCTCCACTCTTGATTTAAAAAGTGTCCTGTTCATATAGGGAGAGAAGAAATTGGTTGGAAGACACCTTTAGAGATTAGCTACTAGCATCCACTGCATGTAAGGTAAAAGTTATAGTACTGGGGAAGTCCATGTTATCTCATTGAAATTAATTTTTCCTATTTATAAGTTGCTTGTATTAGTTTACATGATTTCAATGATTTCTTAAAATTGAACCATTTTTTTAATGGTAGTCGTACATTGTTGTTCATTACTTTATCAATCTGGAGATAGTTTTTTTTGTGTGTGATATATAAAAACAGTCTATTTTAAAATTAGATTAATATATTTCTGAAATGTTAGAATGGTTGGCTACACATAGTAGCTGTGGCTGATTATAATCAATCTATGAAAACTTAACCATCTACACATGAGCTGATGTCTGTATTTTCTTAAATTATTTATTTTGAGAGAGAGAGAGAGACAGTGAGTGAGGGAGGGGCAGAGAGAGAAGGAGAGAGAGAGATCCCAAGAGGCTCCCTGCTGTCAGCACAGAGCCCAACGCAGGGCTCCATCTCGTGAACTGTGAGATCACAAGTGGAGCCAAAATCAAGAGATGGATGCTTAACCAACTAAGCCACCCAGGCGCCCCTCTATATGTTAATAATAAATGTCAGTCAAGAGTCAAACTGATTAACAAGGGTTAACAAATGCAATTTCAATTTCAGAATTACCGTTTATTTTTTAAAATGTTTATTTATTTGTTTTTTGAAATTTATTTTGATGGCGTGGAGGGGCAGAGAGAGCTGGAGAGAGAGAATCCCAAGCAGGGATTCTCAGCTGTCACACTGTCAGCTCAGAGCCTGATGTGGGGTTGAACTCACAAACTGTGAGATCATGACCTCAGCCAAAGTCAGATGCTTAACCAACTGAGTCACCAGTTGCCCCTAAATGTTTATGTATTTATTTTTGAGAGAGCGAGAGGAAAAGAGTTAGAGGGAGAGAGAGAGAATCCCAAGCAGGCTCTGCACTGACTGCCTACAGCCTGATGCAGGGTTTGATTTCACGAACCATGAAATCATGACCTGAGGCAAAATCAAGAGTCAGCCATTTGACTGACTGAGCCACCCGGGCACCCCCAGAATTATTGTTTATTAAAATTATCTTTTAACTTTCTTTTTAATCTTATATTTACAAAGAAATAACTTGGTTATTCCAATTTGATTTTGACAAATATGTATAGCGCCAATCTCTTCACTTTGTAAAAATGCTAATAAAAATTATTGGAGTCAATTATAGATTTGGTACTCTTAAAATTATCTTACTGAAATTTACAAGGATATCTGTGATATAATGTAAAGAATGACTCTGCTGCACAACTTCCAGATAGTGAGTTTGAGTCATGCTTAATACATTTGTGTATTTTTTTTAAAAAAAATATTTAATGATACTTGTTAAAGATGGTGAGGCAGACTGCGATAGGTGTAGGGACTGCTGTAATGGGATTGCACAGTGTGGGAGAGAGATGGGGCTCAACTCCAAATATAGCATGGGCATGTGGGAATTTATAGATTAAGAGCAGGGTGTGGGTCAGTGGATGGAAAATTAGTAAGTGGAAACACCAGAAGTAAAGGGGATTCTGAGTAAACAGGATTCTTGCTGAAGATAGGCCACAGTGATCAAATATCATCTGAGGGATGGAGAAAGATGAGGAACTTGATCATATATTGAAGGTGATGAGATATTGAGAGAGGAAAATGTTGGTTAAACTACTTGGTGGAGTTTTTACTAAAACTGGATTTTACAGGAGCGCAAACAGATGGGCCTAGGAGAACTAAGGTTTAGTCAAGCAAAAAAAAATCTTTGTCATATTATATCAATTATAACATGATAGTATATATTCAAGTTAGCATTGAATAAAGCATTGATTCTCAAGTTTGAGCAGGCCTCAGAATTTCCAGTAGGGTTTGTTAAAAACCAGATCACTAAGTTCTACCTTCAGGATATGTAATTCAGTACACCCCGGGTAGAGCCTGAGAATTTGCATTTCTCATAAGTTTCTGGATAATATTATTGTGTTTGGTCAGAGGAGCACTCTTTGAAAACTCCTTGCATAGATGAACAAATATGCTTTCAGGTTAGACACACTGAGTAAAATCCAGATTTGTTACCAATTCACTGAGAGCTTAGGCACAACCTTAATGTTTTAATCTATAAAACGGAGTATTAATAGCTATTGTGTAGTGTTGTTTCTAGAATCCTATGAAGTATTTGCCACAGTCTCTGGAACAGAGGATAAATACTCTGTTGGCACTGTTGATACTGTATTGAATGTTTGATGATGAAGATCTCATTGAAAGATTGTTATGTTTTTCCCAATACATATATTTAATTTATATCTGCAGACCTATTGAGCAAATTAAGAGGTTGAATATTTTGATCCTGATAACATTAATAGGAAAACTACCTTTTGAATTAGAAGTGACTATTTCAATGCAGTTTCTCCAGAGGGATTTCTATTTCGCAAAAGAAAGATTGATCAGTCAACCAACACTCATTGAGTACCTTTGTCTTCAGACAAAATACACACATACACAGACACACTCACATATACACATAAACTCTAAAGTGAATACAAACTGGCTTTTTCTACAAATTGGCTATTCCATTTTTCTTCTTTTCTCTTATCATTTTATCTCTGAAATTGGTGCCTCTGTTGGCTGGTGGCATTCCTTTGCTTTGTGCCTCCTCCCCCAGGCTTCAACAGAGGCATCTTGCATCAACTGAGTACCCGTAGCAAAAGTAGTTAACAGATGTGTGGGTTCTGTTGTATTTTGGTATTGTAATTTCCTATTACTGAGAAAAAAAAAGAGAGAGAGAGAGAGAGAAGTGTCACCAAGGAATCTCGGGGGATTTCCTGACTAGAAATGCCTTTGAAGTTGAAGAATATTTTTAAGACAGAGGTTTTTAATTGTAAAGAATCTTAATCATGAAAAAAAAAACAAAAAAAAACAAACAAACAAAAAAAAAAGAATCTTAATCATGTAGAGAAATATGCCTTTGAAATATTTTTCTTTGAACAGTGCATTTACCAGTTCAGGAAGCTCATTTCCATGCAATGATATTTTAATTTTAATACACAACTTCCCTTGCATTGCATATATTCATAAAGCTACAATTTTATTCTTAGTTTTATTTATTACATTCTGAAAATTAGGCTACTTGCCTTAAGCTATTCTATATAAATGTTTTTATTCCCCAAACCCATTATTTTAGAGATGCAATTTTAGCCTTTAATGGGAGAAAATGATATAAAGTGGCTATGACTGAGGTTTTCTGGGTTTATATTTCTGCCATGTCTGCAGGGGGCTATTCTCCACATGAAAATCTAAGAATTGACACTAATGTTAATTCTGGGTATAAACTCATCAATCTGGAGGAAAAGAGATTTTACTTCTAAATGTAACTTTCCTAACTAATTCCACTTGCTCTACATTTGCCTAGATTGGACTTGCCTTCAAATAGAGATATGATCAGGCAAAAGCTGACACAAGGGGAATGAAAGGCTTACCATTTGTTTAAGGCAGGAAAATGACACTACTCAGTTTATGTCAAAAACACATATGGCCGGGGCGCCTGGGTGGCTCAGTCAGTTGGGCGTCTGACTTTGGCTCAGGTACATGATCTTGCGGTTTGTGGGTTCAAGCCCTGAGTCGAGCTCTGTGCTGACAGCTCGGAGCCTGGAGCCTGCTTTGGATGCCTTGTCTCCTCCTCTCTCTGCCCCTCCCATGCTCATGCTTTGTCTCTCTGTGTCTCTCAATAATAAATAAACATTAAAAAAATAAAAACAAAAAAAAGCAAAAAAAAAAACCCCATATATGGCCATAAATATTTCATTTCTCTGAATTCGAAGGTAAGACTCTTTGTGTTCACATTCTTAAGTAGTATATGTATCTTATCCAGAAACATATTTTACATCTTTGGCCACAGTAACACACACATACAGAATAAAGACCATCAAAGCCCAAAAAAGATGGCATTCATTAGGAAACCACATTCTCCTGAATTAATTGCCCTTCTGAAATGAAATGAATATTTTACAGTTCCTTTACTTAAAACACAATCACTAATTGCAAATGGATGTGTTAATATCATCAACCTAGCCTGAATGAAATATCTGCCATATTTGTAAATATATTAATAATTAGTATATATGTCTGCACATATGTATATTAATACATCTGTGCCCCAGGGGCTCTTAAGATTTGGACTGCAAATTTGGTTTCTAGGATGCTTGTTTTGTCCAGTTTTTGTTTTTAGTAATGTCAGTATTGCCACTGATAAATTTGATTTGACTTGAGGAAAGACCTACTATTATCTTCTTTTATCTTTTTCATAAGTGCATATTGGGTTGAAACCCCTGGATAACTAATCACACTTTCTCATCATCGCAGAAATGTAAGGCAAGGAAGTCTATGTCAAGTAATGCAAGTCTGGTGAGGTGTCTTGAAAAAACCCCAGCAGCAGCCTTACATTTGTGCACAGGAAAACTTATATAGGGTAAACTGGATAGGGAGAGAAAAGCTTGGGGACCCACATAGAAGCTGGGATTGCACTGCACATTTCACAAAATTGAGGAAAAGTCAACTGCATGTCACAAAGAATGGGGGTGGGGAAAAGAATGTGTGGGGTAAGCTGGCGGGGTGGGGGAGTGGTTGTAGGATGACAGAGATTATAGTTACGGTAAAACTAATATAGAAAGAGGGTAAGAGATATAAATAAAACAGCAAGTTTTAGTGTCAAGAACATTATATTTTTCTTAACTAGGAGGCTTGTGTGCCAAGTTAGTCAATTTTTGAAAAATAAGAACTGTCTGGACTTCCCAAATATGCTTTCATCTTTGCCTTAGTGAGAAACCCAGAAAAAGGCCTAAAGCAGTTTCATAAGACATCATTTTTGGTTAAAAACAAAGAAGCACATTTAAAAAATCCCACACTTCAACCATCCAAAAGTTTTCCTAGAGTCTAATAAAAATAGTATTCCTTTTTTTATTTTATTTAAATTTTAGTTAGTTAACAAAGAATAGTATTCCTTTTAAAATGTGCATTTAAAAAAATCTTTCTTTCATATGACATAAGCTATGGCTGCTATGAAAACTGGTATACCTGAAATTTCTGATCAAAATCAAGGGCGAATTTTCCAAGACATCTAATTTGACTGTATTTTCCCCAATTTTTTTCTTTAAAGAAGAAAGCTTGTACTGAGTATTAGCTATTTCTCAAAGACATGTCAAAAGAAGCTATAAAATACATTCTCCAATGCCTCTAAATTTTTAAAGACTATGTCAATCATAATAAATATGATGCTTTCCTTTTTAGCAGATTATTTTAAATTCTAGAAAACAAATATAAATTGAAAAATACTTTATTCGTAAAGATTAGGGATTGAGGTCAACATTTATAGGTAAGCATCTTTCCTGTGGCAGCAGTAAAGGCATAGTTTGAAATTAAAGCACTATAAAAACATTTTACTTATAAATAGGGCAATTTTGGATCATAAAAGTCAATGGTTGAGGACACAAAGGCTACATTTCTGACACTAATTCCAGTGTATGTACCCTTTGCACACCACAAAGCAATTCTGTGACATCAGCTAAGTGTCTACAATTCAATTCAATTCTGACACTGTGTGGAGACTGTCAGATCCCACAGGTTAAGAGCTCAGTCCTACAAGAAGACTCCCATGACCCCCACCTCAATGCCAATCACAAGTATGGGTTGTCATCTGTGCCTCTGACCCACCATATATTGGAAGTTTCAAGGACCCCCCCCCCCCACCTTGGGTTTCATTAATTTGCTAAAGCAGCTCACAGAACTCAGAGAAAGTTTTACTTTTAGTAAATAGTATTGCAAAATACTATTGGTTTCTTAGTAAAGGATATAACTCAGAATAGCCAGATGGAGATGAAGCATAGGGCTCACATGGAGAAAGGGCACAGGGCTTCCATGCCTTCTCCAAGCATGCCACTCTCTCAGCACTTCCAAGCATTTGTGAACCAAGAAGCTCTCTGAACCTCATACTTTCGGTTTTTATGGAGGTGTCATTCTGTAAGCATGCTTGATTAGATCATTGGGTTTTGGTGATAGATTGAACTTCCAACCACTCTCCCCTTCCCAGGGAGGTCAGGAGGGTGGGAATGGAAGTGTCAACCTTCCATTCAGTGGTTGGTTACCCTGGCAACCAGTCCCTATCTTTAAGCACTTTCCAAAAATCACCTCATTAATATAAACTTAGGTGTGGTTGAAAACAGTTTGCTATGAATATCAAGACACATTTTTTGCTCTTATCACATAGGAAAATCATAAGCAAGATCTAATAAGAGTTCCCAAATTTGCTGACCACTCTTAATAAAAATGGAACCCTTGAAATTCCATAGAATTTTCAGATTCTCAACAGATGCTAAATATGGTGTGGCCACCTTTGTTGGTAACTGATTCAAATGAGTCCAAATCATCTAGATTTTTCAGAACTGTTTAGATTTCAAATATTCTATTTGTTGTGCCCTTATTTGTCTCAGAGTTCTGATTTTAGTAGAAAAACCGTAATTTCTTTATCCATTGACCTGAATGGCTTTTGATTCTGCTTCTTGGAAAATTTAAAATAAGTGTAAAAATAACCCTGAGCTTAAATAGTCAATCTACAACAAAGGAAGCAAGAATATACAATGGAGAAAAGACAGTCTCTTCAATAAATGGTGTTTGGAAAACTGGAAAGCTATACACAAAAGGATGAAATTGGACCACCATACACAAAAATAAACTCAAAATAGATTAAAGATCTAAATGTGAGACCTGAAACCATAAAACTCCTAAAAGGAAATACAGGCAGTAATCTCTTGGACATCAGCCTAAACAACATTTTTCTGGCTCTGTCTCCTCAGGCAAGGGAAACAAAAGCAAAAATAAACTGTTGGGATAAAAAAAAAAAAAGATTTTGCACAGTGAAGGAAACCATCAACAGAATGTAAAGGCAACCTACTAAATGAGAAAAGATATTTGCAAATAATATATCTGATAAGGAATTAATACAAAAATATATAAAACACTTATACAACTCAATGCCAAAAAACCCAAACAGTAAAAAATGGCCAGAGGACCTAAATAGGCATTTTTCAAAGAAGACATACAAATGGCCAATAGATACACAAAAAGATGGTCAACATCAGTCATCATCAGAAAAACGCGAATCAAAACCACAATGAGATATCACCTCATACCAATCATAATGGCTAGTATCAAAAAGACAAGAAATAACAAGTATTGGGAAGGATGTGGATTAAAAGGAACCCTTGGGGTGCTTAGGTGGCTCAGTCGGTCAAGCATCCAATTCTTGATTTCAGCTCAGGTCATGATTCGGGGTTCATGAGATCAAGTTCCACATTGGGCTGTTTGCTGACAGCATGGAGCCTGCTTGGGATTCTCTCTCTCTCTTTCTCACTCTCTCTGTCTCAATCTATGCGCGATTCTCTCTGTCTCAAAGTAAATAAGTAAATTAAAAAAAAAAAAAAAGAACCCTGGTGAGAATATAAATTGGTGGTAAAGCCACTATTGAAAATAATATGGAGGTTCCTCAAAACATTAAAAATAGAAATACCACACAATCCAATAATTTTGCAGCTGGGTATTTACCCAAAGAATACAAAAACATGAATTTCAAAAGATATATGCACCCCTGTGTTTATTGCAGCATTATTTGCAATAGTCAGGATATGGAAGCAACCTAAGTATTCATCAATAGATGAATGGGTAAAGAAGATGTGGTATATACACGAACTATTACTCAGCCATAAAAAAGAATGAATTCTTGCCATTCACAACTACATGTATGGATCTAGAGTGTATTATGCTAAGTGAAATTAAGTCAAAGAAAGACAAATACCATATGATTTCACACGTGGAATCTAAAAAGCAAAACAAATGAGCAAACAAAGAAAACAAAAATATACCCATAAATACAAAGAACAAAATGGTGGTTGCCAGAATGGAGGAGGTGGGGGGAATTAGTGAAAGGGTTCAAGAGGTACAAACTTCTAGTTATAAAATAAATAAGTCACAGGGATGAAAAGTATACCATAGGGAATGTAGTCAGTAACAGTGTAATAACTTTGTATGACGACAGATGGTAGCTACACTTCAAGTGAATTGTCAAATCACTATGTTGTACACACAAAAGTAATATAACATTGTATGTCAAATATATGTCAATAAAAATAATAAAATAAAATAAGAGACACTTAAGAAGCTGGTGAAATTTAAAAAAAAATTTTTTTAATGTTTTTATTTATTTTTGAGACAGAGAGAGACAGAGCAGGAACGGGGGAGGGTCAGAGAGAGAGGGAGACACAGACTCTGAAACAGGCTCCAGGCATTGAGCTGTCCTCACAGAGCCTGACGTGGGGCTCGAACTCACGGACCGTGAGATCATGCCCTGAGCCAAAGTCGGATGCTTAACCAACTGAGCCCCTGCAATTTTGACATCAAACAGAAATTCAAAATTTTTGTTGAAAATGATGGCCAAAAATGTTTATGTCAAGGAATCAAGAGGAAGTTTCTTTTCCAACTTTCCTTCCTGTCTAATGTTTCGGTTTTCTTTTCCTTCTCTGTCTCTGTTTTTAGTGTGGAAGTTAAAGGTGAATACAAGGAAGGTGTGAAATACCATCTTTACCTTTTGGATGATCTATATTTCTTTGGTTTCATTTATTTTTGTGAGATGCTCAGAAGAAGTCCACTTCCAGCTCAGATTCTTTCCTTCAGAGTTTCCCCTAGCAACCTGCTAAATGCTCCTGTAAAATACAGGTTTTGGCGGAGTCAACATAATCACTGTATTCAATATTCTGTTTAGTAAATCACACAGATCTTTTTATGAGTCATTCTATGAGATGTTAGTTCTGGAAATTACAGACACACTATTAACTTTTATACTTAGGAACTAAAAATTCTAAATGAAGGTATAAAATTAGTATGAAAATACATAGAAGAGAGAAAGGTACTATTGTGGACCAAATGTTTGTGTTCCCCCTCCAAATTCATAGGTTGAAATCTGAACCCCAATATGATAGTATTATTAGGTGGCACGTTTGGAGTTAATTAGGTCGTGAGAGTGGAGTATTCATGAATGGGATAGTGTCTTGTAAAAGGGACCCTAGAGAGATCTGTTGCTCCTGTGCCATGTGAAGACACTCAGAAAAGGGCAGTCTAGGACCTGGAAGCCGGTCCTCATTAAAACCTGACCATTCTTGCACCCCGATCTTGGACTTCAGTTTCCAGAACAATGGGAGATAAATTTCTGATATTTATTAGCTGCCCAGTCTATGGTACTTTGCTATAGGATCCCAAACTGAATAAGATAGGTACTATGTAATTTATTCAGTAACAAGTGAAACAAGTAAAAAGTAGCCTGATTAGATGAATTTGAACTCTTTTCATGAAAGAGGGATAACGAAGTTAATTAAAGGGATGTGGGAGAGTTGATGCATTCTGAGTTATGACTGCCTACCACAAAACATGGGTCTATAGTCCTTTGTGAAAACATTGGGAACTACTGATCTGTTGGACTCCTTTTTACAGTACCTGGAAGGCGCAGAAACTCAATTAATGTTGCTTAACAAAATTGAAGAGAGAGAAGAGAGAGAAGATGGCATAAGGAAATAAGGTGGGGAATAAGGTTTTTTTTTTCTGTTCTGAGGAAATCTGTATAGGTCACCTGGTCTGAGCATTAGCAGAATATTGCTGGAGAAAAAGACACATGACCAGACTGGAGTCTTTATGGACTCATGGTTTCCAATGTCATGTAGAATCTCTATTCTCTCCTTCGTATGACCCTACAACCAACAGATGAATTCACATCTTACGTCATAGATAAGCAACCATCAGAAGCAACTCTTCTTGACCAAATATGTCCAAACAGATCTACACACATCTGTGCCTACTGTTTTCTGTTACAGTAGAAAAGGTGTTTGTAATCTGCTATTTCGTCCATCTGTGCTTTGTATCCCATATCCCTGCCTTCTCAGAAAAATGTTTCTATCAGTTTTTCTCCTCTCTCCTCTACCTTCAATCCCTTCAACTCCCCTTCCCCTGACTCTCATCCCCAACATACAAAAAACTTTACTTTTAGTCTAAATACACAACACCCTTTCTTGTCCTTAGGCTTGTTCTGATGATACTGCCCCCTGGTTGGGTCATTCTTCCTTTTCACTCTACCGTCCTTCCTTAGTTAAGCCTTTCTTACAATCCCATTATGAAGGCCCCACCCTGATGACCTCATCTAAACTGAATCACCTCCCAAAGGTCCCATCTACAATTACTCTGGGGTCAAAGGTTCAATATGTGAATGTTTGGGAGATACATTTCAGTCCATAGCACTGAGCTTCTTAGATTTATATGTTTACAGTTTCATCAAATTTGGAAAAACTTCAGCCACCATTTCTTCAAATATCATGTGTCTCCCTGATTCTCCTCTTTTCCTTGTGATTCCAATTACAAACGTATGATAGGCTGTTCGTTCCATAGCTCATAGTTCACCTTCTATTCGATTTCCATTCATTGTTCTGTTCTGTTATTGTTCACTCTGTTAAGTTTCTCTTTGTGTTTTATTTTGTATACTTTCCACTGCTATGTTTCCCAGTTCACTAGTATTTCTTTTTGCAGTGTCTAATCTGCTTTTAATTCCCGCCAGTGCATTTTCTCATTTCACATACTGTATCTTTCATCTCTAATGTGATTTGGTTTTTCTAATATCTTTCCTTTCTCTCTTCATCCTCACACTTTCCTCTATCTTCTGGAATTTATTTATAACAGGTGTTTTAACAGACTTGTCAACTAATTCTAGTGTGTTATTTCTGGCTCTGCTGATACTGATTGATTCTCCCCTGATTTATGGGCCAGTTTTTTCTGCTTCTTTGCATACCAAGTTAATTTTTTATTGATGCCAGACATTGTGAATTTTACATTGGTAAGTGCTGAATATTTTTGAATGCCTTTATTTTTGGACTTTGTCCTGAAAAAAGTTAAATTATTTGGGTTCAGAACAATCCTCACCTAGGGATAACTGACCCACTACTAAGCAATCCCCGTCTGTGGACTCTGTACCAAATGACGCATTTACTAGATCTTTCTACTTTGGCTTGTGGGAACATAAATCTCTCCCACATGAGATGTGAGGATCTCCCTACTCTTCTCTGGTGGTCTTTCCCAGCCCCAGGGAGTTTCCTCACATGCACCCAAAGATCAGTCCAAGGACTTGAGAGGGGCCTCTTGCATTTCTCTCCTCCCAGACACTCTACCCTGAGAATGATAGCTGCCTTGGCTTTCTAAATTTGTCTCCTTAGTCCACGAGGTTGCTGAGCTGTTTGAGCTCCTCTTCTTAGGCCTCAGCCTGAAAAGGCTCTCCAGGCAGTGAGTTAGGTCACTCATCCAGTCTCATCTTTCTTGTTTCCCCTTTCTCAGGAATCAGTGCTCTGAGCTGCTTGAAGTCCAATGTCTGAAAACTGTTGTTTCATGTATCGGGTCTGCTTTTCTAGTTGTTTAAGATGAGAGGTTCAATCCAGTCCTTATTAATCTACATTGGCCAGAAGCAAAGGCCTCATTTTCTAGTGACTTTTCTTTTAATTCGCAACTATTTATTTAAATTCAAGATAGTTAACATCCCTATTACATTTGAATACTGTCTTTGTTAGATACTGGATTTTTGCATATATTAGAATGTACCTATTGATTATTCCCCATTACTCTAACAGAGTTCCCTATTCATGTGCTAACATCACATTCTTTTGATTATGGTGGCTTTATGTGAAGTTGTACTGTTTGCAAGGCAAATATCTCCCCTTCTTTTCAGACATTATTTTACTGCTCCCAGATATATTTTTTTTAAATTTTTTTTTTAACGTTTATTTATTTTTGAGACAGAGAGAGACAGAGCACGAATGGGGGAGGGTCAGAGAGAGAGAGACACAGAATCTGAAACAGGCTCCAGGCTCTGAGCCGTCAGCACAGAGCCCGACGCGGCGGACCGTGATATCGTGACCTGAGCTGAAGTCGGATGCTTAACCGACTGAGCCACCCAGGCGCCCCTGCTCCCAGATATTCTTAAATGATATTAAGACTTGCTCTTTTTAGGCCTTATTATATGACCTCAAATAATGGATAATTATATTCAACTAAGCCTTTTATCCTTGTTAGAAATAAATCTCATCATTCTTAACTATATTATAAATGGAAATATTTCATGTTTCTGTTTATTGCTCGTGATTCCCAGCATAAAGCTACTAATTATTGCATATTTATCTTTTAAAAGGAAATCAAGTCTTCTTGGTAATTATAGCATAAGTCATATAACAAAAAGATAATTCATCTCTTCTTGTTCCAATATTTACCAGTATTTTATTACCTAACTGTACTATATTCCCTAGAACAGAAGAATTAATGTTTAATTATGATAGTGGAGAACATTTCTTTCCTGTCCCTGATTTTGATAAAAATGGCTTTAACATTTCACCATTTGAAATATTTGTTGCTGGTTTGGAGTATACAGCTTTTATTATATTTAAGCCATTTATTTCAATGGCTTCTTAGGCTTTTTATTATAATTGCTACTATCTTTTATCAAGTGCCATTTCAGAACATACTGAAATGATGAAAACATTTTATTTTTTAATGTGTTAATTAGGGAATTATATTAATTGTGGTATTTCATTCCTAAAATAAATCCTACTTGCTAATTTTGATACATTGTGAATGGACTGAATCTGTTATTAAAAGTCAGATACTGTTAGATTGATTAAAAAAAAAACCTAGAAATATGTTCATTTCAAGAATTACTCTTAAAGCCAGTAAGAAAAAATGCTGTGTAGAGCAAAGGATGCTAGAAGAACATAAAAATATAATTAATTGTGGTGGGAATTTTAATGCAGCTTTTTTAGAATTTGATAAAAGAAGAAAATAAAAATTAATTAAAGATAGAATGCAATGAAATAATACAGCATAACCTTAATTTTATGTATATATAATGTTATACTCTTTATATTGAGAATAAACATTTTTTTCCACATGATCATGGCATGACTGTTATAAAAAATCATCATATAGTTTGCCACAAGTAAATAATGATTGTTTTTTTTCTTTAAAAGCAGAGATCCCTAACCATATTTTTTTGAGTTAGAAATGAATATGAAATATATGAGCCAAACTAGTGACTTGGAAATTAAGAAACATACTCCTGCTAAATAACTGTTGGATCAAAGAAGAAATCAAAATAGAAATTACAAACTGCTAAGGAAGCAATGTAAAGAAGAGAGTTAAAAGTACTGAGATGTATAATAACTGTGCATAGGAAGATGCATAGCCTTAAAGAGCTTCACCATTGAAGAAAAATTACTGATCACACAGGATTTGAGTAATTATCATAGAAAATTAGAGAAGCTGCAGCAAGAAAAAGGTGAAAAAATAGGAAAATAAAATTAATAGAGACAAAAATAATTAAAGAGGAAAAAATTATACAGACTAAAAATTTCAAAAGCTAGATGCATTTACAGACCAGTAAAACAGAAAACCCCTCAAAAACCTGACAAAGAAGAAAAGGACATGGAACAAATATATAAAATATTAAAAATAAGAAAGATGACATTAACACTGATATTGGAAAGATTAAAATATGATATAATTACGTGGCAACAAAATGAAATACTAGGAAAAAAGATTGTTGAGCAAAATATAAACTACACAAATTTTCCACGAGAAAATATACAGATTGCAAGTTAAGTTAATCTCTACTATTTAAACAGGTACCAGAACTGGATAGGTGGTTTTATAACAGACTTCCAGCTCACCTTTTAAAAAAGATAATTTCAATGTTATTTAAACAATTCCAGCCCACAGATTTTTCTAGATGAATTCTCATTCATATTAAGAATTCAGTTTAATAGCAAAGCTTATTAAGGAGAGCACAAAAAGGAAAACTATTCATCCATTGCTTTTATGAATATAGATGCAAACTCTAAAAAAGAAAATAGTACCAAGTAGAATCCATTAAGTTGGCACCATAGTTTGAAAAATAAAATATGACTTGAAAGCATACACATGTGTGAGGGCACAGTGTAAGAACTGTGAGAAATCTGCCTGGTATATGCATATCTTTTGGTTGTTTATGGATAGCATTCCCTTCCTCTTTTTCTTTTACAGTCCTCCCTCATCCAGGAGATGCACATGGCAACCTGAGCTGGGCCACAGCTGCAGAGCACTTTTGCGGCAGCCGAACCCAGGAAGTGGGAATGTAGAGAGCCTCCCAGGGCTTAGCTGTTGTTCAAGTGAGAAAATCCTCTCTGGTGACTGTTGAGGGCATGTATGAATGAGATTCTGGAGGTGAAGAGCCTCTCTTCAGAGAGAGAGGCTCTCCAGATGTGTGACTCTGAAGGCAGGCAGCTGTGGTGAGTGTCCTGGAACTCAGAGTACTTCCTAAAACTCTGGCTCCTCCACTGGGCATCAACTTTTCTCTCCTTTGCAGCTGATTCTGCAGTCAAAGCTGTTTTTGCCACCCCTAAAGCTGCTGCACTTTAAAAAAAAAATTTTTTTTTAATGTTTATTTATTTTTGAGAGAGAGAGAGAGAGAGAGAGGGAGAACATGAGTAGAGGAGAGGCAGAGAGAGAGAGAGAGAGAGATGGAGACACAGAATCCAAAGCAGGCTCCAGGCTCTGAGCTGTCAGCACAGAGCCCGATGCGGGACTCAAACTCATGAACTGCAAGATCATGACCTGAGCCAAAGTCAGATGCTTAACTGAATGAGCCACCCAGGTGCCCCAAAGCTGCTGCACTTCTAATAGAAGTGATATGCAGCCTTTTCCAGACCATCTATGAGTCGCGTACCTTTGCAACCAAGGTGGGACCAGATATTCTCTTCCTCTCCCCCATTTTGTCTTTTATGTCTGCCTCATGTCCTTTGTCTTTCCAACTTTATCTTTTTGGTTAGACCCTCGCTATGCACTGTTCTCAGTTCAGTTTAGGCTGGAAAGCAGTCCAGCACTTTGGCACTGGTTGTGGCTCATGCTGAAAACCATGATCACCCAAGCTGTGGAACAGCTTTATAATGCTGGCAGCAATGGCATGAAGTAATGGCAGCAGCTATTAAGCAGACTCAGAAGTGGCAATTCTAATGGTGGCAAGTTGGGCAAGGGTGGCAGAAGTTTCCATGGTGACAATGTTGGCTTCAAGAGACACAACAATGAATAAGGATCATAAACAGAAATTTTTGCATCGTCAGTTACTAGCCTCCTCCTACCTATCATAGACATTGTAACTGCCTCTGTAGAATCCATTCCACTCCTTCTCCATTAGCTTGACTGAGATTGAACTCATCCTCAGTGTTAGGGATAGGATCTGGTTTGACCTAAGCCAATCATGACAATTTCTTGCTATAAAAACTAGTTCACGGAAAAGCAAAAATTCATACCTAAGCCAATCTGTGCACAGAGTTCCTTTACCTACAACGATTGTTGAAGGAATGATTTTGTGCCATTTAAATTGTCCAATTAGAGGGGCACCTGAGTGGCTCAGTCAGTTAATTGTCCGACTTCAGTTCAGGTCATGATGTCAGTTTGTGAGTTTGAGCCCCACATCAAGCTCTGCACTGACAGTGTGGAGCCTGCTTGGGATTCTCTCCCTCTCCCTGTCTCTCTCCCTTTCTCTCTCTTCCTGTGCCCCACTTGTACTCTCTCTCTCAAAAGAAAAAAATAAACTTAAAAAACTGCCCCAATTAGAGACAAAGCCCAAAACTTCTGTTAGATGTGGTTTCAGTAATCCATTGCTCAAGAAAGAAAAACACTCCAAAAATTTTTTTTTAATTTTTTTTTTAATGTTTTTTATTTTATTTTTGCGACAGAGAGAGACAGAGCATGAGCAGGGGAGGGACAGAGAGAGAGGGAGACACAGAATCGGAAGCAGGCTCCAGGCTCTGAGCTGTCAGCACAGAGCCCGATGCGGGGCTTGAATCCACAGACTGTGAGATCATGACCTGAGCCGAAGTCGGATGCTTAACCGACTGAGCCACCCAGGTGCCCCAAAACACTCCAAAATTTAATGTCTTAAAACACCAATGATTTATTATTTTCTTAATTTTGTGAATAGACCATGTGAGTGTTTCTTCTTCTGGTCTTGCCTGAGCTCACTCAGCTCAGTGACAGCTCACTGGGGTTGGGAGAGTCCCAGATGGTATTACTCTCATGTCTGACAACTTGTTGGTTGACAAGATGCTTTGGCTTTCCTCCATATGGCTTCCTATTCTACTGTAGGCTACTCTGGGCTTTTGTCTAGATGATGGTCTCAGGTTTTCAAGAAGGCAAGAGTGGAAGTTACAAGTTCTTTTAAGGTTTAATCTCTGGAACTTATGTATCACTTCTATCACATTCTGATGGAAAGAGCAATTCACAAGGTCAGCTAAGATTTAAGGTAGTGGGGGGAAAAAGACTCTATCTCTTAATAAGGGCAAAGAAATTGTCAAATTACTAAATGATGTGGATACAAGGGGTCATAATTCATTAAGGGGCATTATCTACCCACAATGGTTGAATGAGGCTAGTTATGCCATGGAAGTTACAACATGTTTTGTAACCTAGTATCTAGTATTACCTTAAAAATTTATGTGGATTCCTCCATCTAGTGTATTCCAGTTTTTATAACTTTCCTTTACAACTGGCTATTTGTTCTATCACATCTCTGTGTGTGTACCCTTATTTTAGTGTATGTGCACGTCATTAATCAAGATATGAAGATACCGCTAGTCCTTTCTTTTTGATAATATAGACCTTTTTATTTAAATGTTCCACTGGCAACTGTGTTACATAGACTTCGAAATTTCTATTTAAAGATGGTATAAGATAATAGGCTGAGGATGTGTATTTTTCCTTAATTTTTTCAACCTTCCTACCATCATTAGATAACAGTAAAAGAAAACACTCACTGCCACAAAGATAATGAAACAGAAACATGAGCAGGAGAGAGATTTCAACACATTTCTGAAGGATAAAAAGAGGATGGAAGCATTTTGACAAGTAAAAGAGTGAGGCAGGTATAGAGCAGAGTAACTGCAAAAGACTGACCTAGAGGAGAGCTAGAAGATGTAAAGGCAACATGAGTGAGAAGAATGGCTTATCTGAGAAGGCTATCTGCATAGCAACTTACTTCTTTCTTCCTGATACACTTTTTTTTTTTTTTGCTTTCCTTCTCTGTGTTTTCTGATGCTTAGTGTAAAAATCAAGCGTCAACCTCAGACTAAAAACACCTAAGGATTCTTCTCTAATAAGATGTAAGTATCTGCACAGGCAGAATTAGAACTCTTGGTGCCAGCATCAGAGAAAAGTTCTCTTATTTTGGCAGTTGGAACTTCCACAGCTAGAGACCTGGTACCTGCCTGCTCCCATTAAAGCTTCATTTCATTTAGACAAGTCCTGAACACCTACATAATATTTCCAGCAAAGATCTCTTAATGAGAGATTAGGCAGGAAAACAGACCCACATACAACAAAAGAGGAAACACATCCTTTGTTACAGAGAGAAACAATCCCATTCCCTTTTTAAATAGAATGAATACTCTATCAACATCACAAAAGGACAAAGGGAAGGACAAGATAAAAAAAACAACAGAAAAAATGTCTCTAGAAGAAACAAAGAAACTTCAGAGAAAGATTTGAGAAGGTAGTATCCTCAGAGTACAAGAACAGAATGCTACAGAAAGGAACAACAAGGAACAAATTAGAACAATTATCATGTATATAATCATATGCCAAGTGACAAATTAAAGAAGGGTTAGAATAGGGTCACCTGGGTGGCTCAGTTGGTTAAGGGTATGGCTTCAGCTCAGATCATGATCTTGTGGTTCATGGGTTCGAGCCCTGTGTTGGGCTCTGTGCTGACATCTCAGAGCTTGAAGCCTGCTTCAGATCCTCTGCTCCCTGCTCTCTCTGCCCCTCCCCTGCTCGTGCTCTCTCTCTCTCTCTCAAAAATAAATAAACATTTGAAAAAAAAATAAAGGTTAGAATATAAAGTGAGTAGGTCTCTCACAACATAAAGAAAAAAAATCAACAGAGATTGAACAAGACAAAGGCAACAACAACAAAACAAGGAGATTGAACACTTGAAAAAGATAAGATATATGGAGTATAATTATAAGAGATCCAACTCAACTAACAGGGTTTCCAAAAAAATGGGCACATGATAACAAAGGCAAAGAAATTTTAAAAAATAATACAAAAAAAAAAAAAAAAAAAAAAAACTTTCCCAGAGGTCAGAAGATACTACTTTTGTGTTTGAGTCTACTAAGTTCCTAGCAAATACTTAAAAGAAGATCCACATGTAAAAACATGACTGAAATCTTTGTCAGAAAACAAAAGAAAGACACTTGCTAAAAAATTTCAGATAGATAAAACACACCATCAAAAAGGACAGAGAATCAAAGTAGCATTGGACTTCTAATCACTAACATATTGGTAAGAGAAAAAATGAGCAATGGTACTCACAATTCTAATGGGTAATAATTCTGAACCTAGCATTTTATAAAATTTTATTTTAGAGAGAAAGAGAGCACAAGCAGGGGAGGGGACAGAGGGAGAGTGAGAGAGAGAATCCTAAACAAGCTCCATGGTCAGCATGGAGCCCAATGTGGGGCTTATCCCATGACTGTGGGATCATGACCTGAGCCAAAATCAAGAGTCATATGCTCAACCAACTGAGCCACCCAGGCATCCCAAACCCAGCATTCTTATACAGTGAAATTATTGATAATGCATCAAGGCAAAATAATTATATTTTAGGCATTCTAAAATTCAGATAATTTGCATCTCATGCACCCTAAGTAAGTCACTTGCGATATAATCCAGCAAAATGAGTGTAGATATCAAGTATTGTCATTTGAATTGTGTGTCCTCAAAGGATTTTGTAGTTCTTATCCCCAGTACCTATGAATGTGAACTTCTTCGGAAACAAAGTTTTTTTTTTTTTCAGATGATCAAATTAAGATGAGGTCATTAGGGTAGACCCTAATCCAATATGACTATGTCCTTCTAAAAGGGGGTAATTTGGGGGCGCCTGGGTGGCGCAGTCGGTTGAGCGTCCGACTTCAGCCAGGTCACGATCTCGCGGTCCGTGAGTTCGAGCCCCGCGTCAGGCTCTGGGCTGATGGCTCGGAGCCTGGAGCCTGTTTCCAATTCTGTGTTTCCCTCTCTCTCTGCCCCTTCCCCGTTCATGCTCTGTCTCTCTCTGTCCCAAAAATAAATTAAAAACGTTGAAAAAAAAATTAAAAGGGGGTAATTTGAACACAGACATGCATAGAGGTAAAATAATGTGAAGACAGAGGGAGAACATCATCTATAAGCTAAGGAATGTCTGAGGATACCCAACAATATGACAGAAGCATGACCAGATTCTCCCTCATAGACCTCAGAAGAAACCAACCTTTTGATATCTTGATCTTGGACTTCCAGGTTCCAGAACTGTGAGATATTAATACTTTGTTATGGTAGCCCTAGAAAATGAATATACCAAGAAAGAAGATTCTGAAAGGAGAGTTGGTGGAATTCAACTGAAAGCCTTGGAAAAACAATCCCAGGATCATGTTTTTGATCAGATAATTAAGCAATCTGTCCAGACTGGGAATGAAATCAGAGGGCTCCATGAAGAATGAAGAGCAGAATAAAAACAAAAGAAAGCAATAGATAGTACCTAAGGGGCTGGAGAATGTTTGACTTTGTGAAAAAAAAAAAAAAAAAAAAAAGGATACATTTCTTCTTTTCACAAAAAAATTAGTCTCCACCAAAAATGAAAATAAAACCAAAATCCTAAGACACTGTGTAATAAAGTCATGGTTCAGATATGATGGAAACCAGGAAATGTCATGCATGTTTTTTAGCAATTGATGGCGTGTTATGAAACAGAATCCATTTAACCTAGAAGTGGTTCCTGAGTGTGCTGAGGGTTTTGAATTTGGACCTAAAGAGAATGAAGTACAATTTTATCACATTATGTATGTCTGCATTATTTAAATAGTCATATAATATATAATCTATTTATTAAGTTTAAGTTTTTTTAAATGTTTATTTATTTAAAAAAATAAATATTTATTTTTGAGAGAGTGTGAGTGGGGGAGGGGAAGAATGAGGGGGGACAGTGAATCTGAAGCTGGCACTGTGCTGACAGCAGAAAGCCTGATGTGGGGCTTGAAGTCACGAACCGTTGAGATCATGACCTGAGGTGAAGATGGATGCTCAACCAACTGAGCCACCCAGATGCCCCTGATTTTAAGTTTTTAAAGAGAAACATGGATGTTTTGAATTCAGTTACACAAGATAAATATTATCAACCTTGACAATCAAAACTAAAGATATGGCTTAAAGTTAGAAGCTGGAGAGTCAGAGAAAGAAAGAATTGTTAATAGTCTCACATAATATAGTGGGTGGTCAAGAGACACTGTATAAATTTTCTTTTTTTTTTTTTTTTTTTTTTTCAATGTTTTTTATTTATTTTTGGGACAGAGAGACACAGAGCATGAACGGGGGAGGGGCAGAGAGAGAGGAGACACAGAATTGGAAACAGGCTCCAGGCTCCGAGCTGTCAGCACAGAGCCCGACGTGGGGCTCGAACTCACAGACGCGAGATCGTGACCTGGCTGAAGTCGGCCGCTTAACCGACTGCGCCACCCAGGCGCCCCAAGAGACACTGTATAAATTTTCTAAAACAGGAAAAACTAATTTAAGTGTGTTCCTTATTTGTATGGATGTTATCAATATAAGAATTAAAATCATTATAAAAAACGGATACACCTTTTCTCACTTGATAAAGAACATGTAGGAAAATCTACAGCTAGCATCATACTGAATGGTGAGCCACTAGAGGCTTTCTCAGTGAGATTGGGAATAAGCAAGGATATCTGCTCTCACCACTTCTGTTTTACTTTGTATTGGAATGCCTAGCTAATGCAATAAAACAAGAGAAGGAAATAAAAAGTATACAAATTAGGAAGGAAGAAATAAAACTGTCCTGGTTGAAAGATGACATAACTGTCTATGTAGAAATGCAAACAGTAACAATAAAAATCTGAAACTGATAAGTGACTATAGCAAGTTGGCAGGATACTGGGCTAATATATAAAGAGCTAATTGCTTTCTTCTATACTAGCAGTGAACAATTAGAATTTGAAATAAAAAACCAAGACCATTTATTTGGTAAACCTTATGTCCACGCAAAACCCTGCACCCCAATGCTTATAGCAGCTTTATTCATATTTTTAGTTATAAATTTAGTTTATATATTTAGTTATAAATTTAGTTATAAATTATACTTAGGTGTAACTCTAATAAAGCATGTGCAATATCTATATGAGAAACATTTAAAAACTCTGATGAAAGAAATCAATGAAAATCCAAATAAATGAAGAGATATTCCATGTACATGGGTAGAAACACTAAATATTGTGAATATGTCACTTCTTCCCAACTTGATGTATAGACTCAATGTAATTTCAATCAAAATCTTAGCAAGTTAATTTGTGAATATTGAAAAAATGATTCTGAGTTTGATACAGAGAGGGAAAAGACCCAGAATAGCCAATTCAATATTGAAGGAGAAGACCAAAGTCAAGAGGACTAACTTCAAGACATAGTATAAATCTAAAGTAATCAATATTATGTGGTACTGAGGAAAGGACAGACAAATAGATCAAAGTAAGAGAATAGAGAGCCCAGAAAAAGAACCACGCAAATATAATCAACTGATCTTTTAAAAAGGAGCAAAGGCAATTTAATAGAGAAAGGACAATCTTTTCAACAAATCATGCTGGAACAACTGGCCATCCACATGCAAAAACAAAACAAAACAAAACAAAACAAAACAAAAAAACCCAGAAAACCAAAAAACCAAAACCAAACAAAACAAAAACCAAATCTAGACACAGACCTTACATCTTTCACAAAAATTAACTCATGGATCATACACTTGAATGTAAAATGCAAAACTTAAAACTTTGAGAAGACAACATAAGAGAAAATATGGGTGACTTTGGGTTTGGTAATGATAAATCCAAACATTTTTACATAGAGCATCAAAAATCTGATGCATGAAAGAAAAACTTGATAGTTTGGAGTTCATTAAAATCAAAGCCATCTTCTCTGCAAAAAGACAATGTCAAAAGAATAAAAAGAGAAACCACAGACTGGGAGTAAATATTTGCAAAAGGCATACCTTGATAAAGGATTATTGTATAAAATATACAAATAGCTCTTAAAGCTCAATAATCAGAAAACAACCTAATTAAAAAACAGGCCAAAGACTTTAACAGACACATTATAAAAAAGATATACAGATGGCATGTAAGCATATGAAAAGATATTCAGCCTTATATTTATTTTATAACTAGGAAATTATAAAATAACACAATGGGATGCCACTATATACCAATCAGAACGGCCAAATTCCAAAGTCCTGACACCACCAAAGGCTGATGAGGATGTGGAAGCAATATAGACACTCATTCACTGCTGGTGGGAATGAAAAATGACGGTCACTTTGAAACAGTTTGGCAGTTTCTTACAAAAACTAAATATACTCTCATCATATGATCCAGCAATTGTACTCCTTGTTATTTACACAAATGAGTTGAAACCTCATGTCCATACAAAACTTGCACACTAATGTTTACAGCAGCTTTATTCCCAATTGCCAAAACTTGGAAGCATTCAAGACATCCTTCAACAGGTAAGTTGATAAAATGGCAGGTACAGCTTGATCCTGGGATTTTACTCAGTGATCAAAAGAAATGAGCTCTCAAGCCATGAAAAGACACTGAGAATACTTAAATGCAGATTGCTAAGTGGAAGAAGTCTATCTGAAAAGACTCATAATGTAGGATTCCAACTATATGACAGTCTGTAAAAGACAAAATTATAGAGAGAGTAAAAAGGACTTCCAGGGTCTTGGGGGAAGGGAAAAAGAGACAAATACATGGAGTACAGGGGACTTTTAGAAACTATTTTATATGATACTGTAATGGTGGATATATGTCATACATTTGTTAAAACCCATAGAAAGTGCAACACAAGGAGTGGGTTCTAATGTATGGAATAGACGTTCATTATTTTTTTTTTAATGTTTATTTGTTTTTGACAGAGAGGGAGAGACAGAGCATGAGTGGGAGAAGGGCAGAGAGAGAGGGAGACACAGAATCAGAAGCAGGCTCCAGGCTCTGAGCTGTCAGCACAGAGCCCGACACGGGGCTTGAACTCACAGACTGTGAGATCATGACTTGAGCCAAAGTCAGACGATCAACCAACTGAGCCACCCAGGCGCCCCTAGACGTTCATTATTAATAACGCATACATACAGGCTGATTAATTGTAACAAATGTACCACACTAATGCAAGATACTAACAATAGGAGAAACTGGGTTGGGGAGGTAGAAATAAGGGGATTTATGGGAATTCTTTAGCCTAATACATTATACATCTGTTTTCAGTAAACAAGTCTAAACAAAGACCTATCTTCATTTAGAGATAGAATGATTAAAGTCTGGGAGGCCAACAGAGTTCCAGTGCATTTCATTCATTCATTCATTCAATCAACAAATATCCATTTAACTACAACTGCATGCCAGATTCTGGAGAGGCTCTAGAGCCACACAGATAACAGTCTTTTCCTTCAAGACACTGTGGTCTGGAAAGAATTCTATCAATTGAGGGGCGCCTGGGTGGCTCAGTCGGTTAAGCCTCCAACTTCGGCCCAGGTCATGATCTCATGGTTTGCGGGTTCAAGCCCTGCGTGGGGTTCTGTGCTGACAGCTCAGAGACTGGAGCCTGCTTCGGGTTCTGTGTCTCCCTCTCTCTCTGCCCCTCCCCCCTCACGCTCTCCTTCAAAAATAAACATCAAAAAAATTAAAAAAAAGAATTCTATCAATTGATCTAGCAATTATAATAAAGTGTAACTGATGCTGTCATAGGGAAAAAGGACTATGCTACAGAGCTTGGCATTGTGAGAATTCTGAAAATATTCCCATGTGGCTGGGGTTCATCTGCAAAGGAGGGAGTGGCATGAAATGAAGCCAGAGGGGCTGGGTCATAAATGATATTTGCCCTTATCATGAAGGGTTTGAAGCAGAATCAAACCCCTCTTGTATTCCAGGAAAAACTCTCTTGACATCTTCTCTTACTCTTTTTTTTTTTTTTCAACGTTTTTTTCTTTATTTTTGGGACAGAGAGAGACAGAGCATGAACGGGGGAGGGGCAGAGAGAGAGGGAGACACAGAATTGGAAGCAGGCTCCAGGCTCCGAGCCATCAGCCCAGAGCCTGACGCGGGGCTTGAACTCACAGACCGCGAGATCGTGACCTGGCTGAAGTCGGACGCTTAACCGACTGCGCCACCCAGGCGCCCCTCTTCTCTTACTCTTGATGACCATGGATGTTGTTCCTCAAATACTCAGAGCAACTTAATACAGGAACAATTACCTTTCTTGCTTCCTGACTCCAAATCTTATCCACGAAAACCTCTAATCACTCATGCATGGGTAACATGCAAATACAGGGTCCCATGAATGCCTGATGGGGCAATCCTTGACCAACTGGGAATAGGAAATGATAAGTAAGTGCTTCCCTCTTTCCTCCCCCAGGACAGTACTGAGATGTATTTATTTCATAAGACTACTCAGAAGGTCCTGTAGAACAGCCCATCTAGCTTCTCATGGGATGGTCAACTCTATTATGCATTCTTGTATTGGTTTTCCCTCTTTCTCTTTTCCATTCTTTCTTTTCCTCACTCCTCCTGCCTAGGATCACATTACCATATATACTGTCTTCACATTAAGTTTGGTCTCTGCTTTCTGAGGAAACCAGGCTAAGACAAGCAGGCAATGACATAAACATATATAATTTGTATAAATTATTTATATTACATATAGATATTAGATATTGATAATAATCAAATAACACACACACACACACACACACACACACACACACACACACACACTAGAATGCTAACCCTAGAGAACACATTAGAGGATGTTAATATAGGAGACAACAACCAGGTAGAAGTTTTTATAGGGAGGAGAGATATGTGAGGTTGGAGAGGATTTTTAAAGAAGGAAAGGCTAAGCAGGCAGATGGCACAATGCAAAGATGACATTCTTCTGAGACTAATCACAGACAAAACCCGGCTGTTTATTTTACAGGGATGGTTGTAGGTTAAGTTTCCATAATGAGGAAAGCGATTATCCATTCCATGTTAGATTATGGCCATGAAGACAATTTGGAGTTGATCAACCTAGTGCCCACATCTTTAAGAACTTTACAGTCTTCCTAAGATAATCCTATTCAAACATTTATTTAGTTTGCTATGCCATAAACACTGTATATAAAATTAAAATATAGCTATGAAATTGTATTTTGTCCTTTTAGGTAATACACATTCTAAAATCTTTGAATTGGTGTGATACAAATAATTATGTGCTCCAGTACATGCTATGCTTGTTATAACTACAACATAATGAAATTAAGAAGTATTTCTAGAATGACCTCTTATCGAAGACTTGTATTGTGCTTTATACAGCCCCAATGTATCTATAATATTTTTATACTAATATAATCTAGAATCATCTACTTTAGGCCAGAGTAGTGAAGGAAATGCCAGAATCAAATAAAAAACAGTCTGACTCTTAGAATTCTCTAAGGCCATGCAATCAAGCAATCTTTTTCCTCTTCTTCCCTTCCTTACTCTTTCCTTCTTTCTTTTCTTTTTTCTTTTCTTTTCTTTTCTTTTCTTTCTTCTTTCTTTCTTTCTTTCTTTCTTTCTTTCTTTCTTTCTTTCTTTCTTTCTTTCTTTCTTTCTTTCTTTCTTTCTTTCTTTTTCTTCCTTCCTTCCTTCCTTCCTTCCTTCCTTCCTTCCTTCCTTCCTTCCTTCCTTCCTTCTTTCTTGTCCAGTGCTATTGTCTTTCAATGACTTCCACATCCAATTTGATTTATTACTTTACCTGGGCAAATGCTAATACTGGATTGGTAGGGAAGCTACAATGATGTCTATAAGGAATATAAGTTATATACAATGTATATAGATATTGATATCTATAAGGGAACTCTCTTTTTGTAAAGAGACCACCTTGGATTCTCTGTCCAGGAATTGTTATTCTCTAAACCTGATCAAAGAAAACCTACTGTGCATGGTGCTTTGGCCTCTGAATGATAACAGACTCTAAACACATGCATATGAAATAAATTTAATGGCTGAGCCAGTTTACTACTTAGCCTTTTCTCACTATCTTCTTTTCTACCATCTCCTTTTTATTGGATGCTTCAACCTCATTAGTATTTCAGGAAAAAACTGGATTCTGTCCATCATTTTTGTTGTTGCTTCCCTTTTCCTGGCAGGCAGACCTTAAAGTTTCAATTGAGGAAGCAGGGAGGGATACAACACATTCAGAGTTTATGAAAGACCTTATTTACCATCAAAGTGAAGGTTTCCAGATCCTCTGGCCCTGTTTTCTTATGCTCTTAGGTCTTTGATAAGGAATTAAGAACTCCTGCCAGGGCTACAGAAGACACTGAGAGCTGCCTGGCAGAAGGCACTATATAGTGTTCTGAAGCTGTTCATTAATTACAAATGATGTTGAAGAGTAGACTGAGGAACAGAAGAACGAGCAGAAACTGTTAATATCATAATAATTTCTACATAGGCACTTCTGAGAGACATCTGAATCTGCACACTTGAATATTTTTCTGCTAGCTTCCTTGCACTTTTTTTGTTTTTAGCAAAGCATGCCTTGCAGTTTTCCTTTTAATACATCACTTATATTTGTAACACTCTCTTTCACTCAATTATAATTCCTTAGAATGGTGGCTCTCAAATATTACTGTGCCTAAGAATAATCTGAAGACCTTGTCAAGAGAATTTGGAGCTTACACCTCTGAGATTCTCATTTAATAAATTTAGGATGGAGCCCAGAAATGTTTAACAAGACCTCAATGTAATGGTCTGTGAACTACCTTGAGAAATATTTGCTTAGAGATCAAGGTCTCTGGAATCCTCAGGCCCTAGTGCCTTGCAATACACACAGAGGTACTCAATACGTGTTTATAGAATGGAGGCAAATGCTGTGGGTATTTAAAACTTCACTAGTGATTCAAACTCATTTTATCATTCTCAGAGGTGAGACTGAAGCTCTAATGGGTTGTAGACAGCCTATTTTTTTTTTTATAGGATAATTGCATCAACAGTTCTGAAATAGGGGGTCATTGGGAAGAAATGCTATTTTATCTAGGACAACAGCTGATGGAAAGCCTGATTTATTTGTTTACTTTTTACATGAGAGAAGGGTACAGACGTAAGGAGGAGGAAATGCATTCATTCCTTGCTGCCTGTAGCACAATGTAAAAAGCCTCAATCATGTTTGATTTCCCCATTCATCACTGGATGTGCATTTCCTTTGTCTTCCGCTTGTTTCTTTTGTTTATTGTTTACTAGGGGTTGTGAGGTCTGCCCTTTAATGTGCCTTGTCCTTTGTTCTTTTGTCATAAGGTGTGAAGCCATTTACTTCTTTGTCCTTTGCTCACAGCCACCTTTAGTTAGCCATCCACAAAACAAAGGAAAATCATATCTTGCCCATCAGCTCCTCACACATCATTCAAAAGCTGTGCTCTTAATGAAAGATGAAAATGACCGTCCCTCTTTGCTCTTTGAGACATGCAGTGAAACCATGTGCTGAAAAGGTGTCATCTGGCAAACTGGAAATTATTTTAATGTAAGTAATGTGGAAAGCATCTTCATTTTTCAGAGTTGGACTAATGCTTTCAACTATTGGAAAAGATTAACAGGCTATTTTCTTGCATCCAAATGATTTGCTCTTCCATTTCTTTAAATGTTATTAGTGTGGACCGTTTCAAGTTCTGAGTAGGAAAGAATGACACTGAAAATTTAACGTGGTTATTATCAAGACAAAAACATACATGGATTGTTTTGCATGGAATTGTAAATACTCCGTGCTCATTAGCTCCTGACTCTGTTTCCAAGTGAGAAAAGGTAACAAGCATAACCATCACAATCAGGACAGGCTCTGTGTTTCTCTCCCTTTGCAAATCCTAAGAATGTATCTGTATCCATATACCTATAACTGTATCTATGTATCTTTTGATAACTATACAATAATAGCTTTGTTCATTTAGTGACACTGTCTTAAATCATAGCAGCTCTTAGAAACAAAACAGGCACACATATTCTCGCCTGTGATTCAATTTACATACTGTCTTGATATTGAAAAACAGTTATAGACATGCAAAGCATTTCCCTCCAAAGCACCACACTGCAGTGGTGAAGCTTATTGTATCTGGAGTTTATGGTTTGGGCCAGGCTGTCACTTTCCCATAGTGTCTTCATTTATTATGCTAATTGACTTTCCAAGTGCAGGCGGGAGGGTATCTGCCCTGTGAATTATTCTCAGTTGGGGGCTTTTAAAAGCAAACCTATTTTGTGCCTAAACAAAACCAAAAATCAATGTGTTTCTTTTCAAAGACGGGAGGGTCAATACCATGGTTGTTTTGTTCCCATCCAGTTATGTAACCGTGGGGACTTGTTTCTTTGCTTTCAGGATTTGTACAAAACACATTAAAGCTAAACAATAGGCGGGAGTCATAGGAGCAACCCTCGAGCTGTGTCTTGCAGTACGTCCTCCTAGGTTTGGGAATCTCCAATTAGTTCCATCTCAAGTGCTGACTCTGTGTGTGTGTGTGTGTGTGTGTGTGTGTGTGTGTGTGTGTGTATTTAGTTAGCTGGCACGCAACACACTTCCCCAGGGTTGTTTCCTTTTTCCTGAGATTTGGCGAAGGGTAAAGGGTCGGAGTCACATGGATACAAAGCATTTGATTAATGTCCAAGTCACCGCTGTGGCTGCCGGAGCCGCCTCCCCTCCAGCCCGGGCCGCGTGAGGCCGGAGCCGTGGGGCCGGGCGCGCAGGTCCCGGGCCGGAGCCCCCTCTCCCGCGAGTTGTCTCCTCAAAGCCTCGCGCCTCCCGCGCCGGAGTTCCAGCGGGCGCCCTCCCCTCTCCTACCACCCCAGACTCTCCCCAGCATGTAAAGTCGCCCGTACCTCCTCGGACTTCTGGGAGGCGCAGCAACTTTTCCTTTCTGGCCGCGCGGGGCCGGACACCAGCCGGCGCGCGGGGCAGCGCGCAGCGCAGCAGCCCCGCAGCCCCGCGTCCCGCCGCCCACCATGAGCGACGAGAGCCGCGGGGACGGCCGCGCGGAGAGCGCCAAGGACCTGGAGAAACAGCTTCGCCTGCGCGTGTGCGTGCTCAGCGAGCTGCAGAAGACCGAGCGGGACTATGTGGGCACGCTGGAGTTCCTGGTGTCGGTGAGTGTGTCCCCGCGCGGCGCCGCGGGAGGCGGCGGGCGGCGCGGGGCGCGGACCCCGGGGAGGCGGCGGGAAGCGGGCGCGGCATTGTCTGCGGGGGTCGGGGCACGGGTCCCGGCATCGCGGGAACCACGAGCCCGCGCGCCGACGCCGCGCTCGTGGGCGCGAGGACCCCCGCGGCGATTGTTTCACGCCTGGACACGCGCTGAGTTCCTAGGGCCTTGGAGAGCCGCGGGTTTGAAAAGTTAGCTCCAGTGGGAGAACCTCTTGTGCAGGGAATCCCTGCTGCCCCATCTTTCCTCTTTCTTCTTTACCCCCGTCCCAGCCTGCATTGTGTAATTCCGCCTCCCCCCCCCCCCCCCCCCCATTCTCTTCCTTCCCTGGGATTTTATTTTAAGGCTTTGGCTTGGTAATTCAAGTCAGTCCGCTAGATTCAGGTACATTTAGTTAAAAAAATAATGAATCCGTGATTCTTTTGGAACTTGAGTTCGTTCTTCAGATTACATGGCAGCGAAGTCCCTTTAGTTATGATAATCTTTGAAACATGGGATTCTGGTGGGGGGTACAGAGAGAGCAGCGGGGTTATGATCTCTAGCAGCTGTTGGATATTAAAGCCACATGTGGTGCTCACCCCATTCTACCCCTACAGTCTTCTACCCCCATCCCCCCACCCTGGGTTTAAATTTGCTCCCTGCTCAGCTCCTGGGTTCCCTGTTCACACGGAGCCCAGGAGAGCTGTTATCATAAAACTTGTGTCAAATGGCTTCAAGATTTCATAGAACTGGCAGGAACTTTGTTTCAAAGTTTCAGCTTGTGGCATTGGAAGCCTGTTTTGGAAACGTTTCATTCATTTTAGAGCCAGAAGGGGCAAAATTGAGTGAAAGAAACTTTTGAGACATCACTCAAAAGTTGAATTTTCCTGTTCACTGTTGCAAAGACAAAGCATTTGAGGATTGGCTTCTCTCCACCCAGATGCCTGGGAGAGCATCATTTAAAGACCCGAGAGACTTCAGCCTTTGCAGTCTCACTCAAATCTTCAAACCTTCTGCTCCTTTTACCTCCCTGTTCCATACCCGCCCTGGTCCCAAGGGAAGTGTTTCAAAGGCCAAACTTCCTGCTTAGGGTTTAGTAAGATGTAAACTTTCTGCTTATAATTATGGTAGAGGAATTTACTTCTTTGCTATAGCAGGGAGAGAACAGTATCTAAAGGGATGTAAGATGCACAGGTTGACTTCTGTTTGACTTCTCAAATTAAAATCAGTGTCCTTAGCCCCCAGGGGCCACATTCTTTGGAAAGGCTAGATATTTGAGAATATATGGGTAATCGGTGATAACTGGATTCCCATGCACTTCCATGAAGCCAAGTCAAAAAAAAAAAAAAAGCATATTTTTAAGGAGATGACTTTTTTTTAACAAAGTTATTACAATATTATTGACTATATTCTCTATGCTGTACTTTTCCATGACTTACTTATTTTATAACTAGAAGTGTGTACCCCTTAATTCTCTTTACCTGTTTCACCTGTCCCCCTGACTTCCCTCCCCTCTGGCAATTACTAGATTGTTCTCTGTACTTATGACTCTATCCCTTTTTGCTGTTGTTTGTTTCCTTTTTTGTTTTGTTCTTTTTGATTCCACTGTAAATGAAATTACACATTGTCTTTCTGTCTGACTTATTTCACTTAACATAATACTCTTTAGGTCTATCCATGTTGTCACTAATGGCCAGGTTTCTTTTTTCTTTTTCTTTTTCTTTTTTGGTGGCTGAGTAATATTCCATTGTGTATACCACATCTTCTATATCCATTCATCTATAGATGGACACAAGTTGCTTTCCTATCTTGTCTATTGTAAATAGCACTGCAACAAACATAAGTGTGCATATGTCTTTTTGAATTAGTGTTTTTGTTTTTCCTGGGCAAATACCCAGAAGTGGGCTTACTGGATCATATGGTACTTCTATTTTTAGTCTTTTGAAGAACTTCCATACTGTTTTCCATAGTGGCTGCACCAATTTGCATTCCCACCGACAGTGCATGGGAGTTCTCTTTTCCCCAAGCCTTTGCCCTCCCTTTTAATTTCTTGTTTTTTGACACTAGCCATTCTGACTAGTGTGAAGTGGAGAGTTGACTTTTAATAGCTTCAGATTTGCTTTTCATGAAACTTTATTGGTGACAAAGTCCTTTGGCTTTTGAAAAATCTTAGTCACTTCTTAAATTGCATTAGTCACTCCTTTTTGGAGGCATATGATAAAAGTACTGTGCAGAGTCCTAATTTATAGAAACGGACAGCTAACCCAACCTATATTAAAAAACCAATTTATTATTGATCTTTATTTATCATATCAGGTTTTCTTCTAATCTTAACACCTGATTATTAAAATGGAAAACTTACTGCTATATTGAGTTGGGTAAGAAGTTGTGGGAGGTATGAATAAATTGTATGTACCTATTTACAAGTCATTTAATAATTTCATTCTTCTTATTTCATTTGGAAATTAGGGACTCTTCCACTTTTATTTTTCTTTGTCCATTATTTGCGCACAAACATGCAGTGTTTGTGCACATACCTGTTCACACACACACAAACACACTCATTGGCCTGAATAGCATCCTAAACAAAAGTTTACCCTGACTTCCTTTTGGACAAAACCATCAAAACCTGAGATCTACTTTTAATACACTTTTTAGATTTTCTTTTTGAGTATTTCTTTTTTGAGTTTTATTTATAGCAACGCTAAATACCCATGTATTTTACTTGGTCACCTTCAGTTAATGTAGTCAATTTAGTTTTCATTTTAGCCTAACCTGATAATGTGCCAAGAATTTTAAAGATATTCAAACCCTTTGGCCTGGCAATTCCTCTTCTGGGAGTCCATCCTGAAGGACTGATAAGAAATGTAGATACACAGGGGCACCTCAGTGGCTCAAGTCAGTTAAACATCTGACTTTGGCTCAGGTCATGATCTCACTATTCTTAAGTTCAAGCCATGCATCTGGCTGTCTGTTGTCGGCATAGAACCCTTTGGCTTCCAACCTGCTGTCCTCCTCTCTCTCTGCCCCTCCCCTGCTCCTTGTCTCCTCTCTCTCTCTCTCTCAAAATAAATAAACTTAAAAAAAAACAAATGCAGAAAATAATAAAAGTCATTAAAAATAGCTGTAGTATTAAATAAGTGCAGTGTTGTACGTTTGTTGAAAAAATTGATAGTGCATTTCTACATCAAATGTAAATATTTGTCAGATTAGTCATTGTTTTAGATTTCTGTCATTGTTTCAGCCATTAACATGGATGAAGGGTACTCTTATCTTTATTATGAAGAGATAGAAAGCATATTTTTAGTTTTACCAAGAACATATTTTTACTTACAGGTCCATAAATAATCAAACAAAATGATATTTTTTCCTCTTGGTTAAATGATCATATGAGCTGAAGGGGAAAACATTTCTTACTCTATGAAAGTTTTATGCTTTTATACTTCTTTTGTACCTCTGATCCCTCTCTCTTCTCATTTCCAGCTCTTTGCCTTTTTAACTTTTTAAGGAGAGAACAACTTTCCCCGCTCCCACTCTAAATAGCTGTCCTCTAGAGTGGCTCACTCCTTCCATGGGCTCTCAGGTTTCTCTTGCTCCTTGGTAGCCCTTACATCCTTTTGCATTCCTGCAGGGCCTTCAGGGCTCCCTTCCTTCAGGAAACTGCCATGATCGTATCCCTTCCCTCCCCACCAGGTTAGAGGACTCACTGCTTTGTACCACTCTTCCCTGTAGTTACTTCTTGTCTCTCACCAAAGGGAAGCTTATGCATGTATTTGTTTACCTTTGTCTCATTCTACTAGAATGTAAACTTCTTGAGCACAGGCCCATATTTTACTTGTCTTTTTCCCTAGAATTTTGTGCAGTGCTTGTGACGTTGCAGGTACTCAGTAAATACTTGCTGAATGACTGGATGAATGAATGAATCAATGACCCATCCTCTAACCTCCCACCCCATTCTTTTTTTTAAAAGGTTTATTTATTTATTTGGAGAGAATGAGAGAGAGAGAGAGCACGAGTGCACGAGACAGTGAAGGGAGGGACACAGAGAGAGAATCCCAAGCAGGCTCCACACTCAGCACAGAGCCTGACGCAGGGCTCGATCCCAGGAACCACGAGATCTTGACCTGAGCCAAAATTGAGAGTTGGACGCTCTACTGACTGAGCCACCCAGGTGCCCCTCCCACCCCATTCTGAAGGACAGTTCATCATCCTTCAAATTCTCAGTTTTGTTTTTCTTCTTATTTGGTTGGTATAGATAGTAGAAATTATTTAAATTTCCCTCAGGCACATAGGAATTTATGTAACAAAAAGTTTTAAATTAAACATGTAGTACCTGCATTTAAAACAGAAACAGTATTTAAATCAGGCATTGTGGTATTAAAGACTTTGTAACGCACCATTATGTCAATTCATTGTATTCTAAATTTTCAGTTGATATCCTGAGTAGGTTGCATTATCTGGATTAGTTATTTTTAGGTCATAGATAAAATGCTGGGAGTGCCCAAATTTGCTAGAATGCATGTTCTTGTTTTGCTTGGGAGATATAATTTTGTGCTTTATTAGAAGTAACACATTTTGTCAAAAGACATGATTTTATGGACCTAATACCCAGTATTTAACGTTCCAAGCCTGGACAATAGTGGGTTGCAACTGGTTTCCTGTTTGCAGTCCTCCTAGGGCATACCAAGATCAGGATGGCTTCTTAGACCCATTCGAGTGGACAGGAAAAGGGCAGAGCAGGGCCGACTTCATGGGTGTGTATCCTGTACAGTTTGCACTGGCTTCATGCTCCAGACGACCTGGAACTTGGTTCAATGCTCTGCTAGCACCATCTTGAAATTTGTGCTAGTTTTATCTTTGAACTTGTGTTTTACGAGTGAAGTCCACTGGGACCGTGGAGTGTGAGTAGAGCAGATACAAGAAAGAAAAAAGCTTCATATTTCAGTACCTCTAATAGCACTGTTTTCCTGCCTTTTGAGCAAAAGGCCTCATACTTTTACTTTACACTGGACCTGGAAAATCATGTAGATACACTTCACTATGGCATTGAGGCAGGATGGTGATACACGTTTTGTCTAAACTGGGATACTTCTTTTTTTTTTTTTAATGTTTTATTTTTTATTTTTGAGAGAGAGCATAAGCAGGGGAGGGGCAGAGAGAGAGGGGCAGAGGATTCGAAGCAGGCTTTCTGCACTGACAGCAGCAAGCCTGACTAGGGGCCCGAACCCATGAACTGCAAGATCATGACCTGAGCCGATATTTGATGCTTAACTCGCTGAGCCACCCAGGCGTCCCTAAACTGGGACACTTCTGAAAGTGAAAGGGAGTGGTTACTAATTACACTGGGAAACAGATATAAACCCGGATTGTCCCTGGCAAATCAGTGTGCAATGCTGTTCCACACTGTAGGCACATGAAGACAAAGACTTTGGGCTACATGTCTCGTCATAAACAACAGATTTTGAAACATTGTTACCTGGGGAGGCTTTGACTTCAGATACCCCAGAATCTGAATCCTGTCTCTAATTTACTAGCTAACTTTGTGCAGGCTCCTAAACTTCTCAAGCACCATTTACTTCATCTGTTCAATGGGGAAACAATAACATTTCTCAAGGTTGCTTGAAGGATAGGATGTAAGCCTTGGGCTCTGCCCAGTCCCTGGCTCACAGGGGGCAGGTTCTATCAATAGATCTTCTGATGTTGTAGTTGTTACACAGAGCTACACACGCTGGTCATCGTTAGTGTATAATTTTTGCCTGCATGGTTTTCTCCTTTACACTTTCTCTCTCTCTCTGTCTCAGTCTCTTCTGTACTTCCTTCCCTGGTGATTCCTTTCTGTCCATGCAGTCCTTCTTCCCATGATATTCTTGTAAATCCTCCATTGACTTAAGACTGTGACGACACTTTGTATTCTATGTAACAACAACCATAGTATGGTGTTTTACAGTTGACAATAAAAAATTGCGTATTTGTGATCTGATTTGGCTTAATATATAAGTCTCTTAGTTCTTTCGAATAGTGCCCCCTAGAATTCCAGGATTCTGTGGTTTGGCTTCAGGGGCCTTCACAGAGGGTGAGGGGGGAATGAATTATATGGCTTCAGACTCTCCACTCGGCCTTTCCTAGCATGACTGCACCTTCTTCTGATTTGCGCCTTTGCTAAAGCAGTTAGAAAAGCCACTTACCTGAGAGTAAACTCCCCAGAGAATAAGAATGGTGTATTTATTTCCTGGGTACAATTTTCTTGGCCTAAACATAGTGCTGTGTAAATAGCAGGTGCTCAAGGAAACAAACAGGCAAATAAAACAAAAGCAAACACCACAAAGTCCAAAAACAACTTCTTTCAGTTACGATCTAACTTTTCCAGGCAAGGATAAATTGATTCAACACGTTATGCATAGGCTTATGTTACAGGCTGAATTGTGTGACCCTCAAATTCATATGCTGCCATCCTACACCTCAGTATACAGGTAATCACAGTGCCATGTGGGAGGGGCAGTGATAGGGTGAGAAGCAAAGTTGCGTGGGGGCGGGCATCAAGGGACTCCTTCAGTCAGGGGTCAGGGGAAGTTTAGGGAAAGAGGTGGTAGATGGCTTCTGAAGGATGAGGACAATGCCAGCTGCCTGGGAAGACAACTGCCCATGTGGAGAGAGCATCATGTTCCGTGTGACCCTGGTACGGCATTCTGGGTGTGCTGGCATGATGTCGTCTGGGGGATGCGGAAAATTCTTCGCTGATGGAGACTCAAAAGTTCTGCATGTTTTTTGAGTATTTTGGGGTATTGATAAGGGGATGGAGTAAGTTCAGTCCAGTTGGAGAAGGATTCTGTTTTTAACAATTCTGAATTTAACGAAAGGTAGTGGGAGGTCAAGCATTATGGGACACCTTCTCTCTTAGTAACAATAAACAAGATTGTGACAGCCAGAGTTGGCACTGGAAAGGCATATCCTGTGGGAAAAAGTTGCCGGGCCAAGATTTCCTGAATCCGTGTCTCTGAGTTTCACCTTGGGATTCCTTCCTCTTACACCCTATGCCTACCCCCTCACTGGTCCTCAGCATAAGCACGCAGAGAAGACTTTTCCCTGCTTCTCTAAATCTGGGACGGGTTGTAATCTTCAAAACATTATTATTTACTAGGGAAGAGCACAGGTCAGTAATCCTAGAGTCAACATGAAACATAAACATAGTCTAGCTTGTAAAATAATAGATTTCTGCTTGTACCAAAGTGGTCTTTCTCTGAGGGTCTCAAGACTCTGATCTTTTTTTATCCTAAAGCCCTCAGAGAGGTCTTAACTGAGCCCTCTGGCTGGGCACTACTTAGGCTGATTTGGCAGATTTCTTTGTTTTCTAGCCATTAGTTTGAATGTGTATACATGAGGATGCCTCAGGAAGCTGCCCTTAATGTCTTGACTCTTGTAGTGAATATGTCATAGTTCATTCATAATTCTGATTTTTGGAGTTAATCATATGGCCAGAGCCACTCTTTTGTCTTATGGTTTCATCTGCATAATTCTACCTTATTATGAAGCCGTTAATATAAGAAGAGTATCTATGGAGAGTAGCTTTGTTTCTCAGCAAGAGAATTCTGTCAGTGGGATTGAGGAATAAAGACTGGAATCTAGTTACCCATTAGGAGTTTCTGCCATTGCATTGGTCCAGGTAAGAAATGTGGAATGTCTGATCGAAGGTAGAAGAAGAAGGTAAACAAAACAATAAAAACGAAACCACGGACAAACACCCAACAACTCTGAGACGGTCTTGGGTAGAACCCTTGGTATTGGTGCTCATTCATAAGAAGAGGAGGTTTATGCAGAAGGGAGGAGACAGGGTGGGTGCTTTGGTCTGTAGTTTGAAGACAAGGTGGGTAGTATCATTAACTGAGAAATGGAATGCAAGGGACAGAACAGCGTTGGGGGGCGGGGAGAAAAGTGAATTTCATTTTGGACCTGCCAAGCTGCAAATTCTGCTGATTTTTGAAGATAAGAATATGAAAGTTAAGAAAGAATTTGGGGCAAAAATTGGAGATCTAGCAATTAAATAATCATATGTGTTGAAACCATCAGGTGGATGAGATGCCATAAGGGCACAACTTGAGGAGGGGGCAAACATACAAACCAAGGGTAAAGGGTTGGAGAGCCAGCATTTAAAGGGTAGAGGAAGAAGTACGGTGCACTGGTGTCTAGGACTGAGACATCAAAGGTTGAAACAACCAGGAGAGAGGGATCTCTTGAAATCCAAGGAAGGATTTAGTTCCCAGAAGAAAGCATTCTTTTTTTTTTTTTTTTTAAATTTTTTTTTCAACGTTTTTTATTTATTTTTGGGACAGAGAGAGACAGACAGAGCATGAACGGGGGAGGGGCAGAGAGAGAGGGAGACACAGAATCGGAAACAGGCTCCAGGCTCCGAGCCATCAGCCCAGAGCCTGACGCGGGGCTCGAACTCACGGACCGCGAGATCGTGACCTGGCAGAAGTCGGACGCTTAACCGACTGCGCCACCCAGGCGCCCCAGAAAGCATTCTTTAAAGTGTCAGAACTCGGGGCGCCTGGGTGGCTCAGTCAGTTGAGTGGCCGACTTCGGCTCAGGTCATGATCTCGCGGTCCGTGAGTTCGAGCCCCGCGTCGGGCTCTGTGCTGACAGCTCAGAGCCTGGAGCCTGTTTCAGATTCTGTGTCTCCCTCTCTCTGACTCTCCCCTGTTCATGCTCTGTCTCTCCCTGTCTCAAAAATAAATAAAAGGTTAAAAAAAGTAAAAAAAAAAAAAAAGTTGTCAGAACTCTTTACAATTTTTTTTTAAGTTTATTTATTTATTTTGAGAGAAGCAGAGAGAGCATGAACAGGAGAGGGGCCGAAAGTGAGGGAGAGAGAGAATCCCAAGCAGGCTCCGCGCTGTCAGCACAGAGCCCGATTCAGGGCTGGAACTCACAAAACTGTGAGATCATGACCTGAGCCGAAATTGAGTTTGACGTTCAACCGACTGAGCCACCCAAGTGACCTACATTTGAGAAGTAGGTAGTGTGCAGACTGAAGAGGCCACTGGCTTTGACAATTAGAATGTCATTTGGGATTAGCTCCAGTAATGTGTATGACCAGAAGCCTAACTGAGGGATCTGAGACATCAGTGAAAGCTGAGTTGGTGAAGACTGATGGAAAAACTACCCAGAGTTGGTGGTAAAGTGCAAGGGGAGAAATAGGTTAGTAACATAAGGGGATGATTTTGTCCAGGGATGTTTGAGGAAGATGAGCATAGCCAAGGGGAGGAGACAATGAAAAGGAAACAGAAGCAGCTACAACAGATCGTTGTGGAAGTCTGGTGCATCTTCCTGCAAACCATGGCGAGAACCCCCATGTCACTGGGAGATAAGGAAGAAACTTGGCAAAATTCACTGCTGTGAAACACCCACAGCAACACGTTTTTGCAGACTCTGACTCTAAAGAATGAGCCAGCTGTCTCTCGTATATTTTTGAAATTCTGCTTCTTCTCTAGTCTAGCGCTAGCAGAACTGCTGGGGTGGCCTTTGTACCTCCTCGTGAACACTCACGAGCCACGCTGGGACAGTGGGCTGAAGTGCACGTACAGAGCATGGGTTTAGGGAATCTGATGACCTGGGTTAAAGTTCTGGCACTGAAATTTACAAACTGTGTGACCTGGGGCAAATTGCATAGCCTCTTTATGCTTAGTTTCATATTTGGAAAACACATTCAATGACATCTCACAGCCTGGCTTCAAGTTCAAAGCAACTTCTATAGGTGAAGTCCTGATAGTTATAAGCATTTCTTCTCTCTTTTTTTTCCTCCCAAACTTCTACTTTATTTCTCTTTCCCTGTCTCTCCTACACCACAGACTGAGTCTGGCACTTTCTGAGGCCACCTAGCCTGCTCCTGAGCCCATTGTCTTCTAGCCTTGAAACATGCTGTATGCTTTCATAGATAAAGAAAAGTCCTGAGGAAGCCAGAGGGGGCTTCAGGAATGCAGGGGAGGTGTGGCCTTGGGGAGTTGAGAGTCAGGTTGTGGGTGGGGGGTAGGGGTTGGGGGTGGGGAAGGAAGGAAAGGATGTAGTTCCCAGGATTATTTTAGAGGTGAGGAAAGTTGGAGTTTCTACCTCATGGCCTTTATTTCTCTATGAAATTGAACTCTTGTTTTCTTTGTGTTCTGTTTTTGTTTTGTTGTTTGTTTTGCTGAGCGTAAGGAACTATAAAGTCAGTGGTTAAGATTTGGAACATACCCTTTTGAGAATAGTAAGAGGAATTGAACTTAGGTATCTGAGGTTGGATGTTTGATCGTTTTTGTATAATCATTCTTTTAAGTGTACATTCTTAAGTGTAACATAAATTTAGAAGTCAGAGTACAGAAGTGGCGTCTCATGACTTCTTATATTTATTATGACTAGGTTCAAATCTTGGAAATAATGACATAATCATTTTTTAAACCATGATACAAATTGTGTGGAACTTATATATTCTCACATTTAATGCCCACAGCCATTACTGTGTACACTTTTTAAAAAGAAACGATTTATCTGACAACATTTTGGTATCATTTCAGTTTTTCTTAGTACTTGTCTTTTAATAATATTCTGAGTGCTCTTTTACTATATACAGTACCTGGTTTATGTTTTTTTTTTTTTTTCCTGGTTTATGTTTTAATGCCAAATAAAATTGTTATGTTTGAGTTTTGAGTACAATTAGTTTGACCTAAAAAAATATTTTTTTGTTTACGTGTATTCTTTAAAAATCTTATTTATAATATTTACTTTTCATAATGAATTTTTATTCTGAACTTATTAAAATTTCATGAGCTATATTAAAACCAAGATTTCTTTGACTTATGACATTATATTTGCCTCAAACCATCAAAAATTCAGGAAAAACACCCCTTAGTAAGTGTTTCTTTACTTAAGAGTATGGTTGGGTCACTTTTCAAGTGGTATTAAGTATAATCATTCAAATCCTGGTACATCTTATAAAAACTTTTTTTTCTAATTTTTTTTCCATTCTCATGAATGATTATTGCATTTTATCCAAGAAGTCAGTGATGATAATTTTAAGAAGTTCGGTACGTTGAGATTATGATTTTTAAACATTTCTAGTTAGTATAGATGACTTCAAGCATTGATTCCTTGAATAAACCTGTGGTGTTCTAGGCTTGCCATATAGCTAAGCACAGCGTACAAAAAAGGACCTGTGTTGTTCAAGAATATCTAAGCCAAGGACATTATGTTCTGTCGTTAATGTGAAATGAGTATTTTCCTTTAAAAGGCAAGCCCTTCACTTGAAAAGGTTAAATGGTACAATACTTAAGGAATGACTGCAGCTGGTTAAATTTAGAATACTGATATAGAAATATTCTCTGGGTTAATAGCAAAAATACAGCAATATAGAATATGAACGAGTAAAATTTTTTTCATTTTAAAACTTTGTTCCTCTAGGAGAGTCACATAACGGTTGATGTCTATGTTTGATTTTGCTTTGCTACTTTTGTTATTTTAATTATCTATGTAAATTGTCTTCTTGCCAGTAGAAGAGGCTTTATAGATGGTGTCACATTTTTAGTGATTGTACAAGAAATATTGATGTTTTCCTTTGATGCCTTCTAATGCCTCAGCTTGGCCTTGATTTCATGCTCCTTTGGATTCTAGTTTTTTCTTACTTGAGACTATTGCCCCAAAGAAAGTAATCTTAGGATTCCAGAAATAATATCTTCCATTCCAAAGTTTTATTTCTGTCAGTAGTAGTACTTGGTGAAGAGCTATGGAAAGACATTATATCACCCAAATGTTAGCTTCATACCCACATATTCCAAGATTGATTTAATAACTCATTATTTCCCCAGAGATGAAATTATGAAAACAAAGTGGATTTTCATTTTCTATGCTGTATATCTATGTGTTGGACGTTGTATAACTTTAATATATTTGTATATGTTGTATAGAAATATTTTTGTATTCATATATTTATTCTGCAAAAAATTTTTGAATATTCTAAACACAACTTTATCCCAATTTTTCTTGTACCTCTTAATAATGAGACCCCTGGCAGAGACTTCTAATTGCTCCCAATGTCCAATATTCTTTTCTTCCATAGTGATAAAAGTTTTATCTCACGGCATGCTTGTCTAATTTAGGACTACATTTCTCAGCCTCCCTTACAGTTAAGTGTGGGCATATGAATAGGTTCTGGGCAGTGGGATGTGAGCAGAAGTGGCATGGGTAGATTCTAAGGTGTACCTTTATAATGAAGGAATATGTGCTCTCTTCCTTCCCCCTGTCTGGTATGAAGATGTGATGGCAGGTAATGAGGCAGCCATTTTGGACCGTGAAATGGAAGTCACATGTTGAGGATAACAGAACAAGAAAATAGAGTCCATTTCTTTATTAAAGCAGTTTAACTGGTATCGTATCAAAAATGGACCTGCAAGATAAATCAGTATTTACTTAACTCTGTCCTAGCATCTTTTCTGACATCTCACATTGTGCTTCAAATGTTTCATTGATTTATGCTAATTATTAATGAATTGGCAAACTTTAATATATTTTTGTCTTTGTCTTAACTGGATAATCTTAATATTTTAAATTTATTTTTAGTTTTTCTTTAATGAAAGCTCACCAGTGATTTCCCTAGGCTGCTAAAACTACACTCTCTTTTGCTATTGGTAAACTTTCATTTTTTTGTTAGAAAAAGAATAGTGTTGGGCTGCCTGGGTGGTTTAGTAGTAGAGCGTCCAACTCTTTTTTTTTTTTTTTTTTTTAAATTTTTTTTTCAACGTTTTTAATTTATTTTTGGGACAGAGAGAGACAGAGCATGAACGGGGGAGGGGCAGAGACAGAGGGAGACACAGAATCGGAAACAGGCTCCAGGCTCCGAGCCATCAGCCCATAGCCTGACGCGGGGCTCGAACTCACGGACCGCGAGATCGTGACCTGGCTGAAGTCGGACGCTTAACCGACTGCGCCACCCAGGCGCCCCGAGCGTCCAACTCTTGATTTTGGCTCAGGTCATGATCCCAGGGTCATGAGATAGAGCCCTGCGTCGGGCTTCGCACTAAGCATGGAGCCTGCTTAAGATTCTCTCTCTTTTTCTCTCTCTGTCTCTTTCTCCCTCTGTCCCTCTCCCCTGCACACGTGTGCACGCTCTCGCTCTCTTAAAATTTAAAAGAAAAAGAATGGTATTATTTTTAACCTATACTTATATATTTTTTCTGAAGACCAGAATTTTCATGTTTATTATGTTTATTTATGAGCATATTTGTTCAGCTGCTTTCACTGAAGCCAAACGACAGTAGTTTAAACAGCACTGTTTGTTTGTGAATAAGAAAGCCGTATGTATCAACAGGGCTTTTTTTGTGTGTGTTCTTGGAGCTCCTCTTGGAGCTCTGGTTATTTAATTTTTCAATGTGATTGCCTAACAGTGTTACAGGGGAGTAAGCAGCTCAGCTCTGTCAGGCTATTCAGAGTCTCCTGTTCCTTCTATCTTACTGCTCCAGTATCCCCTAGGACCCATTAAATCAATGTCTGTAGGAGAGAGAGCCAGACACCAGTGTTTTATACAGTTTCTCCAGGTGGTTCCAGTGTGCAGAAGGCTGGGGAACCAGTACACTAGGGTGTGCTGGACCACATGGTTAAGGCTGGCCTACAGACCCCTTTCACGTTCCAGCCCTAGGGGGACAGAGACGAATTCCACACTTTGCTTTCACTCTCATCCCCTTGACCAGAGTGTCATAACACGGCTGAACCAGCTGCAAGGGGGACTGGGAAATGTGCTACCTACTTGGGCAACCAGGTACTTGAGGTGTTCTGTGCTAAAATAAGGAAGTGGAAAAGATGGGCAAGGTGTATTTTTTTTGCCACACTTTGGGCCCCAGGGATACTTTGGGCTTGTGTTCTCAGAAAGTCATTTATATTAATACTTGGATTCCTTTCCTGTAAGAACCTATTATACTCAGCATATAATTTGGGTTATTTCCCTCTAAAATAACATATTCTGGTCCATCTGGAAATCTAATATTTATCTATCTCTTCACATATGTTTATAAGAGCTACCTAAAAGGTTTTTTTTTCTGACTTAGTTTTTGTTTTTATTTTTATTTTTTGTTTTTTGCCTTCAGTGCAGGAAGAGTGAAGATACGGCGATATGGAGATTTTGTGTAGTTTAAAAAATTTTTTTCTGAAGTCTCAAACAAAACAGACCCAGGAAAATATGGAAATCATTTAATATGTGCTTGTTGTGTGTCAGGCACTGCATATTCATGCATAACTCACAACTCACAACCCCTACAAGGTTTGTGTCATTGTAACACAATGTATTGTAACTTGCAGATACTCTAGTCAGTTCCTCAGTAGGAGGGTGAGGATTTTGAGTTGGCCCATTGTGCAGCAGCTATTCTAACACCTTCTGCTGGTGATTCACTGGCCTGGGCATTTCTAGATCGTGGGAGCACTGTGATTAATCAGGCATCAGAAAACCAAGGCAGATGTTGGGATCAGGACGTAGAACGCAGAAGCTAGAAGTCAGGAAGCAACAGTAGTTGGTTTCAGGCAAACCAACGAGAGAGAGCAAGGGAGCAACAAGAAGATCATGGTCAATCCAAGATAGGGGTCAGAGCCAGGCAAGCACTCAGCAGCCAACAGTTACCCAGAAGTCATGAGTTTCCAGCACACAAATGAGAAAAGGCAATGAATCATTTAAATTTTTTTAAAATGTTTATTTACTTTTGAGAGAGAAAAAGAGACAAAGCTGAGTGGGGGAGGGGCAGAGAGAGGGAGACACAGCATCTGAAGTAGGCTCCAGACTATGACCTGTCAGCACAGAGCCTCAGGCTGGGCTCGAACCCACGAACTGCAAGATCATGACCTGAGGTGAAGTCAGATTCTTAACCGACTGAGCCACCTAGGTGCCCCAGCAATGAATCATTTAAAAATAGACAACCTTAGTTCTGTTGGTTATCTCTTAGTGTATATCATTGCTAAGACTATTTTCAGTGTAATTTAATTCCTCTTGGATTATTTTTGTATCTCTAAGTACTTATTTACTTACTACTTTATACCTGGTGAACTCTTGGTTTTATGTGTTAAATATTACTTCTATGTATCCTACATATGATTAGATCACTTTATGTTTGAAGCAAGGATTAAATACACAGATGCACACACATACACACACCTTTTGCTCTCCAAAATGTATGTATCGCTCTGCATTCAGTGGATACTGTATAATTTGCATTGATGTAATTTAAACACGAATGAGGTGAACCATAGTTGAAATGATTGTTACCCCTGGGAGTGTTCTACTTGCCAGGACTTCTTTTGATAGGATAGATAAGGGAGAGTAACTGGCATTCTGGTAGTCCCAGGATGATCTTTGATAAATAAGCCATGTTCTATAGACATGGCCATTTTTCTCAGCTTCTAGCAAGGATAGTTAGCATAGCTGTATAATCTTAGAGTCCAGAAGGAATCATGCTATGTATAGATGAATATAGCTTTCAAGTAAAATATGAATTTGATGTTTCTCCTGCGTATTTTCACTGAACTAATAATTCTCACATATAAATTGTATCTTCTCTGTATAGTGGAATTTTTTAGGATACCAAATATTTTTTGGGCTTTAAGGCTATTTTTTATTAAAAAATTATATTATACTTAAGAATGACTTAATTATAGGGAATATAATGAGTTAGATGTCCAGAAATTTTGAAAGTTTAGTTGATACTTGAACAGATACTTAATTTTAAACCTTTACCTTTCTATAGCTGAGTGTCTGGGTCAGATTCAACTTTAATGCCATCAGGAAAATACAAGTAAACCTGAATGAGAGGTCCACGTAGTCAGCCAAGATATTTGAATAAAATTAAAAAAAAAAAAAGAAAAACTCTGCTAATTAGATTCAAAAGAAAATTGTAGCTTTACTATATGGTATCATACATTCTTTCTACAAACCATTTCTTTTCCAGCCTGTCAGAATTCAAAGTTCTAATTACTCTGTGATATTCTAGAATTTTCTTTAGTATTTAATATGTGCTAAGTGAAATTTGCAGTAATTCTGGAATAAATAAAGGCAGAATGAGACAATCTGTAAGCAAATATGTGACCGCAAAATGGAATCAGAGTGATTTTTCAGTTTACTTCAAAACCAATGTATTTGTGAAAGACCTTACTTTTGACATAGTGCAATTTATATGTTAGGTCAATGTTAAAAAATACCTCTAATGTATCAACCTTACAATTTAGTCTTTCAGTAATTGTTTTCAAAAACATAGGGTCTAGATATTTTGATTGTTTATATTCCAGGGCAGATTCATTGAGCACATAACTGTGTGCCAATCACTGTTCCAGGCTGGGAGGCTATATGCAGAAATTAAATATCCCTGTTTCATGGAGCTCCCTTTCTAAAATGGGAGACACAAGACAAATGAGTAAAATGTTTGGTGTATTAGTGAATTTAAATGGCAAGGAGAATGAATGAAGCAGATGGGGAATAAAATTCTGTGTGTGTTTTGTTTTGACATTTTATATAGGATGAAAAGACAGGAAGTCACTCTGTTCTGCAAGTTTCTAAGAATATTTGAAAATGCCTTTTTTTTTTTTTTTTACTCTTACCTTAATAGGCCTTATGCAAGAGGAAAGTGCTAATCAGGTCTCTTGTTCAACTCTTCAGTATAATTATAATTTAGAGGTGAAATTAAACCCAGGTATGCATAGCTAATAAAGTTAATGGAACAGATTAGCAATAGCTTAGTGACTCCAAGATTTAAGGCTTTAACCAGTTAATTCTTGAGCTGTCATTTTTCAGTACACTGACTTTAGTATAGTAGGCATATATATTTTTTTGGAAGTGCAGCAAACTAAAAATATTTGCTACCTCACTCTGTCACTGGTGTATGTTTATACCATTGAGGAGCTTATTTTGCAGAGTGTTTGCCAATATGGTTTCACATCCCAGCAGCATTGCGTCTCGTGGGGATTACAGCCAAGGTTAGAATCCACCATTGTGGGAACCAGTTATCTGAGTAGTGCACCACCTCAGAGAAGCTTCTGCTGAAAATGAAGTGTCCTCTAGCCCTGAGTGGACTGAAGCATTGAAAAAGGAGGGTGGGGGTGAGAGATTGGGGATCCTGAATGTGCAGCAGGTCCAAAGCCAGTTTTCTAAGTGCTACTTTAGATAATCCCAGATGAGTTAAAAGCTAAGGTATGGAATGCTTTCTTTGTCACGTTTTGCTTATTCGAGGTCTTTCCCTGAGAGAAAAAAAGGAAGGGTAAGAGTATATCCTGCATCCCCTCCCCACTTCTTGTTCTGATGGTATTATCTCCCTGATGGCCCTCTAGAAGCGACTCCCTTGAGAAGTGTGGACAGCTGGATGCAGCTCCTTTGTGGCCTATAAAGTGTTATTGGGAGCCACAGCCAGAGACTGTGGGGGAGGGGAAGGGTCACTTCAGGACTGTGGAAAATATTCCCTTTCCCCTCAGCATCCTGGGGCCTTGTTTCTTGCCTCATTGTTAATAGAGTCTGGGAGCTCGGATTCTGGTGCTGAAATTTTTTTCAGGGTTGGTTCTATAAATTATATTTTTAAGCAGGCTTTTGTGGAGCTTCATTCTTTAGTTTACTGAATTTGTAGCACAAAGGAAGGGTAAGAGATTTATTACTTTCATCATTACCAACTTCAGTATAGAAATTGGTGAATAATACAATTACATTAGACTTTTAAAAAGTGTAACTGAAGGGAAGGGATTTAGCTGGCTGTATTTTTTGATAAGGTTATGTACTTTCCTCTTCCGTTTCGCTTTAGAGGCCATTCTATGGCTAACACATCATAAAAGTTAAAAGGAAGTGCAAACACAATTACCACAGAAAGTTGAAATCTTTTCCATTCACTTCTTTATGCTATTTGTGACTTGTCTGCCTGATTGTTTCAAAGTAAGGAAAAACTTATCTGTCATTATCAGTGGCACTGGTTTTGAGTGTGTTTGTGATTCTGACAATGCTGGGACAAAACCAGCCTTCATTGTACCATACTAACCACAAGAATGTGTACAGATATATGCAGTGAGCTTTAAAGGCAAGCACATTTGTCTAATGAGGTAATTTGAGATACAGTGCGAGGAGGGAAATCAGATTCAGAATGAACATCCCTTTACCTCCGTAACAAAATGTTCAATGCCATCAGTAGCTCTTACCTGGGGGCTTTGAGATTTTCTGTGCCTCTCTGCTCCGTTTCTGAGGATGCATCCAGTTCCAACCTCCCTGGAGGAGGTGCTGAGTGCCAGTGGATGGTGTCAATCCAAGTGTGCGGTGAATGTGGGTGGGGCGATCCCTGGGAAGCAAGGCTGGGTTTAGAATTTGATCTAAGATAACATCTGGACATTTCGGAGTCATGAAAGGAACTGGGGTCAAGGGTTACCACAGCAGAGGTCTGCAGTGTGTGTGACACAGAGCCCAGGGAGCAGCTCAAAGGGGATCTCTGCCATCTTTTACACTTGAGAAAGGTTTCTGCTGCTTAGCCCCTTCCCGTGGACTCTGGTGGACTCTGGTCTAGTCATGCCCTGTCCCTTTCACTTTCAGGAACCTCTAGTAGATACAGTTTTTCTAGACTGACTTTAGGCTTATGATAACTTCTGAGGGATGGATGGTCCCAAAATAATAAAGATTAGGACCAATGTTTGTAATCCAAGGGGAGGTAGATTTTGACTGCTTTCATCGAATTTATTTCCTTAGACGATTAGAATAATCACTTAAGCCAGTTGGTTCATAGTTACTCCCTTCATCCATTTTTTTTTCCACCTAGAAAGGTTTATTAATGTTTTATGATTATTGTGTAACTTAGAAGAATACTTATCAGACGCTAGGCCCTTCCTTAATAATTCAGGTCTGGTCTCATGTAAAAACTGAGCCATTTGGAAAAGCTTGAAACTTTCCTGACAGCTTGTTTGAAGTTTACTGTTGATTTGGATCAGCAGGTTCACTTGGCTTCTGCTGTGTAAACATTCGGAGGGTCTTTTTTCAGTTCACTTGTGGTCCCAGGTGGACACGGATGAAATGAGTTGCTCCAAACAAAAGGGACAGAGAATCTTTTGCTTATTATCTGAGCCTGACTTGTCTTAATATCAATATCTTAATATATCTTAATATAATTCAATTTTCTATAGTTCTGTTTGTTCTAATTCCCAGGACCTTTAATACTTCTCATCCTTGATTGTTTTTACTGTTGTTAAAATTTGTTTAGAAATTCAGAAAGTATGGAAGAATAGTGAGAGAGAGAAATCTGTTTGTCACCATTTTGGGAAACCGAAGAGCAGTGGTTTTGTTTGTTCACTTGATGTTGTATATTTGAGTAACACTTGCTGAGGGTTAAGCTCTTTTTCATGGAGTCATAATCTCTAAATTTCATATAAAACAGTATTAGGTCCAGATACAGTTTAGTCTTCAAACTGCCACCCCAAACCAAAGGGAAATATGAATTAAAAAACTCCAAACCCCACAACCTGAAATGAGAGCTATTCCTATTCACAGGAAGAAATACTGTAATGATCATCAGCCTTTCAACAACATGGGATTAATTATCCCAGTAAAAATAACAATACTCCTAATCTATTTTCACGCTTCTATGTCTCTGATGGAACCAATTTACAAATAGAGTCTGACATTTTATTTTGCAGTTCTCAGCCCCACCAGTCCCCTGCAGAGATTGGACTGGGCTGCCAGTTTGGGAAAATACACCAAAAATACTTGGAGTTAGGAGTTTTCACACTAGTAGCTACAAACTCATGTTTTCTTGATCCAGAGGTAATCCTCTTTTAACTTCAGAGTAAGAAATGTGAAATATATCAAGAGAAAATCATTCACCTCTTCTGAGAGTATGATGCAATTGATGTCATACACAAGGCTACTCAGAATCTGCTAGAGGAGAGCCTGAAGGGCCAGGACAGAGACGAGTGGTGCAGGGCTCCCTTCCTTACCAGCTCACACAGCAGAGTTTTCACTATCTGAAGCATTTATCAGTTATATTCTTATATTAATTTACCTAATGCAAGCAGATTCTCTTTCATCTGTCATGCTAGTGACTAAGAGTAAATGGCTGTGGTTTTTGGGTTTATTATACTTTTGATGGGAATTGTTGGAAAGGCAGTCTCATACTATGGTTTTGCTTTTGTACAACAGTGATTAACGTGATTTGACTGAAGGGTTGATGTAGGGGAGTAGTGGGTGGCCTGGGGGTCAGATGGTTGAGTGGCCTTCAATGCCAGAAGAGTAGTTTAGAACTACTGGTAGATAGTGGAGAGGGTGGTGGTGGTGGTGGTGGGGGGGGGGGGTGGTGGTGGTTTGAGCAAGAGTCTCAGAATTGAGCCTTGATTCAGAAAGAGTTCTCTGGCAGACAGGCTTTAGCAATAGATTATAGGAATGGCTTCTTTGGTCACAGGTGAGAAGAGACCAACCCATTAAGCCCAACACATATTGGAATCAGTGGGGAATATGAAGAGGCCCTCCCTCCAGACCAGCTTAATTAGAATCTTAAGGGGAGAGAGAGTGGAGAGTCAGGAATTAGTATTTTAAAAAGCTTCCTAGCTGATTGTAATGCATATGTAGGGTTGAGAAATACAAGGCAATGAATAAAATGGCATTAATATATATATATATATATATATATATACATATATATATATATATATATATATATATATATGTATGTATCAGGAATTGAGATGAATAATGGTTTTCCAATATACTGCTAAACAGTTGATCAGTGTGGTTTAAATTGTGGACATGCTTTCTTGAAAAGTGAGAGTGTTCTGAGACCACAAAGAGGCAAACAGCACAAGTTGAGAATTGGAGTGCATTATGGAGTAGCTTAAAAACCATGACCAGAAAGGCATTATTGTGTTGGCCAAAATGATCAGAAATGGGGCAAAGTGATCACAATCATGACCCAGAACAGGCTTTTTCTGCAGTTGAATATGCCTAGGAATTTCATTTCTACCCTTCCATGCTTTTCTCTAGTTCTCCAGGTTACATAAACCTCTAGAAGAAAAAAAGTAGGTTTTGTTTTGCTTTTTAAGTACTATGCAGTGGGATAGTTAAATTGGCTACTTGGTACAGTGAGATGTGACTTCTGGCCCTTCTACTACCTACTGGGAAAGGGGGAAAGTAACTGATGTGTGCCAGTCAACTCACATACCATGGGAATTTATATACATTATCGTTAACCTGCACAACAGTCCTGTGATATCGGGATTAACCTCCCAGTTTTATGGGGAATAAAAGGAGGCTCTAGCTTCTGAAAGAGTACACATCTATTCTTGCTCCCAGGCCTGTGGTATTTCCCCTGTGCTGTCTCAGCATACCTAAGAAACAGTGGCAATAAACCGTGAGTGCAAAGATCAGTGTTATTATTGTCATTGTCAGTTATTATAGAGATAACCCAGATGTATAGCTCATTCAAGGTTACATGAAGGTAAATGACAAAGGAAAATATGTGCAGAAGAAAACAGAGTTCATGTCTGTACCCCAAGAACAGAAAAGTTAGGCTGACGACTCTCTTCACATTTTCTTTTGAACCGAACCCTGTTGGCTTTTATTCCATCACTCCACCAAACATAACTTTGTCCCAGTCACCAGTGATATCCGTGTTGCTAAATCCAACGGCCAGTTTCTCAGTCTTCATTTTGCTTGACCTAGAAGAATGTGGATCTTCCCCTCACTGAAACACTTCCTTCCAGGACAGTACACTCTTGACCTTCCTCCTGCCTCTGTGCTCCATCTTCTCAGTGTCCTTTGCTGGTTGCTCATCTTCTCCATGATAAGTAGCTGTTGGAGACACATGGTGTGTATGCTAGAGCCACAGGGTTCTGACCATTGCTCTGTTTTGCTTCTCTACCTACATTTATTCCTTTGGTGGTCAGCCTGACTTTAATCTTGAATGTCTGTGTCACTACATGGATGTTTAATAAGTGTCTCAAACTTAACATGGCTAAAACCAAACTCCTGATTACCTCCCCTCCCTGCATTCCACTCTCTCCCAGCCAAACCTCATCTTTCTGAGATCTTACTCTTGTCAGTAAACAACAACTTAGTCTTTTCTCATCGACCGCATCTAATAGTGGCAAATCCTTTTAGCTCTATTTTTAAAAAATATCCAGACTTTACATCCATTCATGATGAAAACCCTTAGCAACGTAGGTTTAGAAGGAACATACCTCAACATAATAAAGGCCATATGTGAAAAACCCACAGCTAACATCATCCTTAATGGGGAAAAGCTCTGCTTTTCCCCTAAGGTCAGGAACAAGACAAGGATGTTCACTCTCACCACTTTTATTTAACATAGTACTGGAAGTCTTAGCCACAGCAATCAGACAACAAAAAGAAGTAAAAGGCATCCAAATTGGTAAGGAAGAAGTACAACTTTCACTATTTGCAGATGGCATGATGCTATGTGTAGAAAACCCTAAAGACTCCACTGAAAAACTGCTAGAATGGATAATAGATAAATGAATTCAGTAAAGTTGCAGGCTACAAAATCACTGTACAGAAATCTGCATTTCTATACATCAATAATGAAGCAAGTGAAAGAGATATTAAAAACAATCCCATTTACAACTGCATCAAAAATAATAAGATACATAAGAATACACTTAACCAAAGAGGTGAAACACCTATACTCTGAAAACTATAAAACACTGATGAAAGAAATTGAAGACAACACAAAGAAATGGAAAGACATTCCATGCTCATGGACTGGAAGAATAAATATTGTTAAAATGTTTATACTACTAAAAGTAATCTACACGTTTAATGCAATCCCCATCAAAATACCAACAGCATCTTTCACAGAACTAGATCAAACAATTCTAAAATGTGTATAGAACCACAAAGGACCTTGAATAACCAAAGCAATCATGAAAAAGTGAAACAAAGCTGGAGGTACCACAATTCCAAATTTTAACCTGTATTACAAAGCCATAGTCATCAAAACAGTATGGTACTGGCACAAAAATGGACACATAGATCAATGGAGCAGAATGGAAAGCCCAGAAAGCCATGATTATGTGGTGAGTTAATCTATGACAAAGGAGGCAACAATATGCAATGGGAAAAAGACAGTCTCTTCAACAAATAGTGCTGGGAAAACTGGATACCTACCTGCAAAAGAATGAAACTGGACCGCTTTCATACATCATACACAAAAATAAACTCAAAATGGAGTAGAGACCTAAATGTGAGATCTGAAACCATAAAAATCCTAGAACAGATGACAGGCATATCTCTGGCATTGGCCATACCAACTTTTTTCTAGATATGTCTCCTGAGGCAAGGGAAAGAAAGCAAAAATAAACTATTGGGAAATAGTTTACTAAAAAACTTCTGCACAGCAAAGGAAACAATAAAAATTAAAGACAGGGGCGCCTGGGTGGCGCAGTCGGTTAAGCGTCCGACTTCAGCCAGGTCACGATCTCGCGGTCCGTGAGTTCGAGCCCCGCGTCAGGCTCTGGGCTGATGGCTCGGAGCCTGGAGCCTGTTTCCGATTCTGTGTCTCCCTCTCTCTCTGCCCCTCCCCCGTTCATGCTCTGTCTCTCTCTGTCCCAAAAATAAAATTAAAAAAAAAAAAAAAAATTAAAGACAAACTATTGAATAGGAGAAGATATTTGCAAGTGATGTATTTGATAAAGGTTAGCATCCAAAATGTGTTAAGAACTGTACAACTCAGCACCAAAAAAACAAATAATCCAGTTAGAAATTGGCAGAAGACAGGAACAGACATTTCTCCAAAGACATCCAGATGACCAACAGACACATGAAAAGATGCTTAGCATCACTCACCATCAGGGAAATGCATATCAAAATAGCAGTGAGATATCACCTCAGACTAAAGACAACAGAATGGCTAAAACAACAAAAGAAACAGGTGTTGGCAAGGATGTGGAGAAAAAGGAACCTTCTGGCACTGTTGGTGGTGCAGCCACTGTGGAAAAGTGTATGGAAGTTTCTCAAAAAGTTAAAAATAGAACCATGCTATGAACCAGCAGTGGAACTACTGAGCATTTACTGAAAGAATAATAAAACAGTAATCCAAAAGGGATACATGTATCCCGATGTTTATAGTGACATTATTTACAGTAGCCAGGATATGGAAGCAGACCGAATGTCCATCGGTTAATGAATGGATAAAGAAGACGTGCCTCTCTCTCTCTCCCTCCCTCTCTCTCTCTCTCTCTCTCTCTCTCTATATATATATATATATATATATATATATATATACATATATATGCACACATATATATACACACATACACACACATGTATATATACACACACAATGGAATATTATTCAGCCATAAGAAAGAATGAAATCTTGCCATTTGCAAGGGCATGGATGGAGCTAAAGAGTATTATGGTGAGTGAATAAGTCAGAGAAAGACAAATACCATATGATTTTATCGATATGTAGAATTTAAGAAACAAAACAGATGAACATAGGGGGGAAAAAAGAAAAAAAATGGGGGCAAACCATAAACCCGACTCAAGTTTAGAGAACAAAGTGATGGTTACCAGAGGGAAGGCAGGGGTATGGGTGAAACAGATGATGGGGCTTAAGAAGTGCACGTGTTGTGATGAGCACTGGGTGATGTATGGAAGTGTTGAATCACTATATTGTACATCTGAAACTAATATAACACTGTGAGTTAACTAACTGGAATTAAAATAAAAACTTAAAAAAATTCAGGCTTTAACTACTTTTCGCTACCTCTGTCCACTCCTATTATCCTGCTATAGCAGCTTCCTACTTGGTTTCCCTGGATTCCTATAACCAGGGGAGTAGGGGTGATTCTTTGCAAACATGTCAAGTCATTTCACTTTTTTTTGGTTTAAACCCTCCAAATGCACTCCTTCCAAGTAAAAGCCAAGGTCCCTCTAATTGCCTGTGAGACCTTGTGATCTGCACTCTTCTCTGTTACCTCTCCGTCTAATTCACTGCTTTTCTTTCATGCGCCTTCCTCTGACCACAGTCGCCCCTTTGCTGATCTTCAGTTGTGCTGGGCGTGCTCCCGCCTCAGGGCCTTTGCACTGTTGTTTACTTTGCTTGGAATGCTCTCCTCCCAGGTACCCTCAAGGCCAGGTCCTTTGCTTTCTTTGGATCATTGCTCAGGTGCTACTTCCCAATGAGGCCCTCCCTGACCACTTTATTCCAAGCTGTATCTCTTCCCTTTCAGCCCAACACTCCTCATCCACTTTTACTGCTTTAATTTCTCTGAAGCACCTGCTGGCATACTAAATACCTCACTTATCTTGTTTATTTGCGTCTGGTTCTTCTCCCACTAGAAAGTGAGTTCATTAAGAGAGGGAAGGGATTTGTGACCTTTTGTTTTTGGCTACTTGCGCAACTCCGAAAACAATGCTTAGCACATAGTAGGTGTTCATAAATGTTTTGTGAATGGATTGACATGACTCATACTCAATATCATAGTAAGGCATATAAATGTTTTTTGAAACCCTTTGTTGAGAAAAATTCTTAAAACACTCGCTATGTATTGGAAATATGTTGGAAGTCTAGTAAAGGCTACAAACTTGAATCAGATCTGTAAGTGGTAAGAGTTAAAGTAGATATTGGTAACAAGGTGATGAGAAGGGATATATGGACAAAATTAACTTAGAAAACTAAGAAGTGGGGGCGCCTGGGTGGCGCAGTCGGTTAAGCGTCCGACTTCAGCCAGGTCACGATCTCGCGGTCCGTGAGTTCGAGCCCCGCGTCAGGCTCTGGGCTGATGGCTCGGAGCCTGGAGCCTGTTTCCGATTCTGTGTCTCCCTCTCTCTCTGCCCCTCCCCTGTTCATGCTCTGTCTCTCTCTGTCCCAAAAATAAATAAAAAACGTTGAAAACTAAGAAGCAAGTGAATATTGAAGAAGAAGCTAAAGAGAAATGAAATTGCTGGGAGACTGCATTTATAGGGAGATGTCATTCAGTGATTGCCCAATAATACTTTTTAATAGTGCTGAGGAATACTGGTAGTGGAAAAGATATTGTTAAACTCTTGGTTTATCTCAGAAAGCAGTCAACTGATTATCTTGCATGTGTCTGAGCAATGCAGTACGACAACAGTGATTAATGGCACGTGCTTTTGGTGTGGGAAAGGAAGTACACTACTTTGGGAAATAAGGACGTTGTAGAAATTAATATTTAGAAGTCTTGGGGCGCCTGGGTGGCGCAGTCGGTTAAGCGTCCGACTTCAGCCAGGTCACGATCTCGCGGTCCGTGAGTTCGAGCCCCGCGTCAGGCTCTGGGCTGACGGCTCGGAGCCTGGAGCCTGTTTCCGATTCTGTGTCTCCCTCGCTCTCTGCCCCTCCCCCGTTCATGCTCTGTCTCTCTCTGTCCCAAAAATAAAAATAAAAAACGTTGAAAAAAAAATTAAAAAAAAAAAAAAAAAAAAAAAAAAGAAGTCTTAGGAGGATTCCCATAGGGGACTGATATACTTTCCAAAGTCTTTTGTTGTGATGAGATATGGAAGGTTATTTTCTAAGTACCAATTTGTGAACATAAGCATATGCATACCGAGGGAGACTTGAAATGCAAGGTACTGATTTATGTGAAGCCGCTTGTTTGATGTGATGTCCTTAATGGTTTGATTTTGTTTTCATCCCATACCTTATGTCTAAACGTATAATTAAAGTTCACTGTTGTGAGAGGCTCGGGTGCCCTTGCTTTGGGCAGTAATAGTAGTGGTTTGATTTCCATTTGCGAGTGATTCTTGTAAATGAATTCCACGGGTGATCTCCACAGAACTTAGGCTATTGCTACATATGAAAAGGCAGAAAAAGTGTCACCTTAGTTTATTTCTCTTTATGGGATTACTTTACACTATCAGATTAGGCAGGTCTTTTGTGTTGAAAATTATGAGTGAAACCTGTGAATCTTATTGCCTTGTGTAGCTTCTGTGGAAATTCTCTCCCAGCGTTCTCAGACTCCTTGACCACATCGTTGCACTATTTACTATTGCATTTACTGCTTCCTTGCCTTCTTTGAAGCCTTTCCCAATCTTCCTAACCCTTTTCAGAAGAAAGACTCCTAACATTTTCCAGTGACCATCTTTTAACCATATCTTTTAACTCTGTCCCAGTTGGAACTCCCTTTGTCTCCTTGTGGCATTTGACATTGCCTATTAATGTTACTTTTTTGAAATTGCCTCCTTGTCTGGTATCCCTTGGGTTCATTGATGAAACTCTGCACTTACTCCCTTTGATTCCTATTCTCAGCCTTGACTTTTCATTCCCATTTTTTTTAATGTTTATTTATTTTGGGGGGGGGGGTTGCACACATGCACATGCACAAGTGGGGGAGGGGGAAAGAGAGAGAGAGGTTGAGAGAGAGAGAATCCCGAGCTGACTCCCTGCTGTCAGCCTGGATCCTGAAGCAGTGCTCGATCCCACCAACCATGAGGTCATGACCTGAGATGAAATTAAGAGTTGGATGCTTAACCGACTGAGCCACCCAGGTACCCCTTTTCATTCCCTTTTTTACACAAATTTAATTTTTCTTTTTAGTAAGCATATCAACTCATCATGGCCTCTACAATTACCTTCACATAAATAGAGTTAAAGTCAAATACATCGCTCCAGTTAAGGTCATGAATACCAAAGTCATGTCTTCACATAACAGGACATTGCATTGTGTGTCTCACTTTTGCCTCCAACTCACTCATTATTTTCCCTCTTTTTGGCCCTGCCTCCTTTCTATAATTGGTATTTTCCAATCTCCCTGCACTGGAAGGTTCGATGTCATCTTTACCTCCTTGTCTTTTATCCCCTATCCTACCAGTCTTCATGCCCTATTGATTTCCTCTTGTACTTGTCTTTAGACATTTCTAAATGTCCACAGGACTCTACTGCTTATTTAATGAATTGATCTCCCTTTGCTCAGGGGAGAGGTAACAATGAGATAGTGATAACCAGCCAACAAACATGCCCAGATTAATTTTCCTAAAATAGTATTTTCATCTTTTTATTTCTTTCGCCACAGACCTCACCTCCTTGAGGCTCACACACCATAAGTTCTCAAGTTGACATTCTAGAGCCTTTATAAAAAGTTCCCTACCAAATGTTTCCAAACTTACCGTGGCTACTCCTGAAGAATCTCTCCTATAGGATTAGTTTGATCTCAAGTAATCCAATCAAACATCTTTCTGACTTACCTAATTTATGCCTCTGCTTATGCTGTTCTTTCTCCCTCTTCTTGAATATTCATATTCCACTTGCCTTGTAAGACTTGATTTAGATGTCACCTCTCTATAAAGACATTCCTTCCTAATATGTCCCATACCACTCTTCCCTTCCATCACCTCCAAATGTTTTATTGTTAATAACACAAGTTTCATCATTTCAATGCTACTTGCTTTGCATCACCATTTATTTGGGGTTTTTTTTGTAGTAATTATTTGTGTGGACATCACAGTTTACAAAGCATTATCACCTTTGTGTCTGGTAATAAAGCAAATCAGACATTTTATATTTGGGATCAGTAACAGTAGTAAGAGCCTCAGAACACATAGATAATGGGAGTTAAACCTGAATTGGAACTGGAACCTAAGGATTAATACCAAGTGTGGTGCTTTTTCAATTGTTCTAACGTTCAGAATGCTTTTACTTATTGTAAAACTTAACCCGTTTTTTAATTTATATTTTCCATAGAACCTAGGCTATGTCTGTTACATAGTAGGTGTTAAGTATCTTAATGGCTGATTGAAACACATGCTATAAGTAATCAAGAAATTGTTCTCTGAATTATAAAATTGTATTTAGATATTTACTTTCCTGCACTTAGAGCAGATTGAAAAAATTGGAGGAAAGGTGAATTATAACTAAAAATTGCTTTGCTGTGCTCTGACAAACAACTTTCTTAAAATAACTCTAGTTATAGGAACCTCATGTTTAAAAGCTCCTTTCTCAGAGTGCTTTCATGATACTACTCTGGACTTGAACTGATGAAATATAATTTTGCCAGTATCTTGGTTAAGAAGAAAAAGCATGATTGGTATATTGAAAAAAAAACCTGTAGAGTTTTTAAAGCATTGCATTAAATTTGACTTTGAAGGTATCAATTTATGGGCATTTTGTATCATGTTCTAAAATAATTTAATATGTCACATATCTATATAAATATATACAATTTACATTTATTTAATAGATATATTTTAGAACATGGCATGCGATCAGTTAGCTAAAATCTTACCCAGAAATATTCTACTTATTAAGTTTTGGAGTTAATTTTCCCATATAAGGAATAACAAAAAGATGAATGAAAGGGAATTGATTTTTTTTTAATTGTTCCTGTAGTAGATTAAAATAGTGTGGTTGGCCAACTATGAGATTGACAAAATGTTCCTACTATTACATGAAAATTCTGGGGATTTGTTTGGGACTGGATGTACAAAACTAACACAAAGAAATGACTTAGCTTTTACTGCAGTGAATAGTTATAACAGTCAGTTCTCCTAACCAGAGATAATATAATGATATCATTTTAACAATAATTGTTTCAAGTCCATTTATTGCTTAGGTTTCTTTCCGTTTTACTCACTTCTTCAGGTAAGGGGCTAAACAAGTGGATATGAAGTTAGTTGTCTAAAGAGGTATAAAAAGGACAGTTTTTGTGTTCACCTCTGGTCTCTGTTGTATCCTCACTGTCTTAGAACTAACTTCTGATTCCTTTTGCTGCTGGCTATGTCTTCTATCACTCCCTGGTCTTGACCTTTGTTTCTCTTTCTGGAGGTTTCTGGACTAGTTTCTGCATTTATTCTCTCTCAGTCTTTCCTGCATTGCTAAGAAATTAAATTTCCTAATGAATGTATGGCTTTTACTTTATTCCTGCCTTTCTCAAAAATGTATAATGGCTCACAGTGACCTACTGAAAGCCAGTCCAAACTCACGGCCTCTTCTGGTGGGAGCTTCACAGCCTTTTAAACTATTATGAACAGGGGCGCCTGGGTGGCGCAGTCGGTTAAGCGTCCGACCTCAGCCAGGTCATGATCTCGCGGTCCGTGAGTTCAAGCCCCGCGTCAGGCTCTGGGCTGATGGCTCGGAGCCTGGAGCCTGTTTCCGATTCTGTGTCTCCCTCTCTCTCTGCCCCTCCCCCGTTCATGCTCTGTCTCTCTCTGTCCCAAAAATAAATAAAAAACGTTGAAAAAAAAATTTAAAAAAACTATTATGAACAAATGAACTGGTAGATCTAATTGATGTTACCTGTGCGTAGCCTGTACTTTTTTTGTTAATGAGTTTTTTTTTAAGTTTATTTATTTCTTTTTCGAGAGAGAATGTGTACGCATGTGCAAGCGAGGAAGAGACAGAGAGAAAGGGAAAGAGAGAGTCCCAACCAGGCCCCACATTGTCAACGCAGAGCCCACTCAAACCCTTGAACGGTGAGATTATGACCCCAGCTGAAACCAAGAGTCAGACACTCAAGTGACTGAGCCACCCAGGCGCCCCAGCCTGTACTTTTTTTGTCTCTGTGTCTCACTCATTGTGTTTTCTCCAAGCGTCTCTAAGCAGGAACTGTGCCTTTTTCCTATTTTTATTTTCTGTAATTAATTCCTAATGCACTGCCAATCCTATAGTGAACTTAGAGAATGAACGCGTGAACAAATGCATTCATAGTGCAACAAATAAATGTCAGTATACATCTTGTTTTTTTAATCTCTCGCATTTTGAAATGCATCATAGTCTCTGAAGAAACTGAATAGAGGAAGAAATGAGGGTAATGGAATTGAACAAAGAGTTGGATAGATACTGTCACAGATAGGTAGTATGGCAGGGAAGCGGTACCTATGTATTACATGTTAGCATGCAGTTATGTCTTTTCAACCATATCTTACTCATTTAATATTCTTAGTATTTATCAGGAATTAAGTAACCGGTTTTTGGTGAAACGAATACACGAATTCTTTCTCATATATTTTTAAGTGTTTGATTAAATGATGATACACTGCTGGTTTCTAAAGTTGTCTCCCCGGGGAACCAGACCTCCTAGTGGTCACACCTCTGCAGCACCGTTTCCTTGACTCTGAGCTCGCCTTGTAAATTCCTGTTGATCAAAGTCACCTAGGGCTCGGTCATAAGAAGCTTTGCAGCTTGAAGGAAGATTTGCTTTGGGATGCTTCTCCTTGAAGCCAGCCAGGATGTAGGAAATGTGACTATTCTGAGACCTCCATGCCGTGAGAAGCTTGAGACATGTGGGGAGGTCTTGAAGCGTGAAATACTGTGGAGAGAGAGGAAGGGGCGGGGAGGGGAGAGGCAGGCCAAGGTACACCAAGATGCCAGACATGTGAGGGGTGAAGGGATGAAGTCATCTTAGCAATGGATCCTGCAGCCACTCTGGCTGACGCCACGTGTAGCAGAGATGAAGTATCTGGCTGAGCTCTTTTCAGATTCCTGACCTACAAAATCATGAGCAAAATAAATGGCTGTTTTCAGCTACTGAATTTTGGCACAGTTTGTTATGTAGTGACAGATAACTGAAACATAACATACAGAAACATGTAAATCGTCAATAAATCTCACAAATTGAACACACCATATAACTAGCACCCAGATCAAGAAACAGAGTACTGCCAGCACCTTGGAAGCCATTCTCATGCCCCCTTCCAGTAACAGCCTTCTCCAAGGGTAACAACCGCTCTGGCATCCAGCACCCTAGATTAGTTTTGTCTGCCTTAATACTTCATGTGAATGGATTTATCCATTACAATGTACAGTTGATTCTTGAACACTGCAGGGATTAGGGGTGCTAACTAACCCTCAGCACAGTGAAAGATCCATGTACAACTTTTGACTCCCCTAAAAGTTAACTATTAAAAGCCTACTATTGACCAAAAGCTTTATTGATAAGATAAGCAGTTGGTTAATACACATTTTGTGTATATGTATTATATATTATTATGTATTATATATTATAGATTATATTTACAATAAAGTAAACTGGAGAAAAGAAAATGTTAAAATCACAAGGGGGGCGCCTGGGTGGCTCAGTCGGTTAAGCGTCCGACTTCGGCTCAGATCGTGATCTTGCGGTCTGTGAGTTGGAGCCCCGCGTCAGGCTCTGTGCTGACAGCTCAGAGCCTGGAGCCTGTTTCAGATTCTGTGTGTCCGTCTCTCTGACCCTCCTCCGTTCATGCTCTGTCTCTCTCTGTCTCAAAAATAAATAAACATTAAAAAAAAAATAAAAAAAAAATTTTTTTTTTTTTAGTGTCTGACAGTGTCTGACTCTTGGTTTTGGCCCAGGTCATGATCTCATGGTTTGTGGGTTTAAGCCTGCATTGGGCTCTGTGCTGCTGGTACAGAGCCTGTTGGGATTCTCTGTCTCCCTCTCTCTCTGCCCCTCCTTTGCTTGTTCTCTATCCCTCTCTCTCTCTCTCTCTCTCTCTCTCTCAAAAATAAATAAATAAATAAATAAATAAACATTAAAAAAAATTCACCTATGAAGAGACCTATGCAGTTCAAACTCATGTTGTTCAAGGGTCAACTAGATACTCTTCTGTGTCTTGTATCTTTCACATATCATTACATTTGTGCAATTTATCTGTAGTTGTAATTTTAACATTTTTTATTGCTATAAAGTGTCCCATTCTGTGGATGTATTATCACAATTTATCCATTCTATTGCTTTTTTAATTTTTTAAACATTTATTTATTTTTGAGAGACAGGGAGAGACAGCGTGAGCAAGGGAGGAGCAGAGAGAGAGGGAGACACAGAATCTGAAGCAGGCTCCAGGCTCTGAGCTGTCTGCACAGAGCCTGATGTGGGACTTGGACTCACAAACCATGAGATCATGACCTGAGCTGAAATCGATGCCTAACCGACTGAGCCATGCAGGTACCCCTATCCATTCTATTGTTGATGGACATCGGGGTAGTTTCTGTTTGTCGACTAATATGGACAGTCCTGCTGTTGATGTTCTCATAAATGTCTTTGGTAAACATATGTATACATTTCTATTGGGTGGTTTTGAATTGTTTTATGGCTGTTTTGCCCTGCATTATTTTTGTCTCTATAAGTAGCCTATATGCCATTTTAGAGTTCAATGAATGATTAGGTTATATACTATTTTCTTTCTCATCATAATGCCTACCAAGCAGTTTAATTATTCAGGAACTATGCATTGATTGTTCATTTAGAAATTTTAAAGCACATATGCTTGACTTTTCCCAAAAAAGTTGTAAATTAATCATAGAGTTTATACTCTAGTCTTTAAGTACAAAAAATAGGGAATATCTTTTTTAAAAAATTTTTTCATGCTTATTTTTGAGAAAGAGAGAGAGACACAGAGTGTGAGTGGAGAAGGGCAGAGAGAAGGAGACACAGAATCCAAAGCAGGCTTCAAGCTTTGGTTCTAGGCTCTGAGCTGTCAGCACAGAGCCTGACGTGGGGCTTGAACTCACAAACCGTGAGATCTTGACCTGAGGTGAAGTCAGATGCTTAACCGACTGAGCCACCCAGGCGCCCCGGGAATATCTTTTTACTTAGACATTTGTGTTGAATTAACAGCAGTTTGTTGGAAAATATTTCATCTCCCCAGAGCTATTGTTTATTGTTTTGCAAATAGCATGAGAAAGAAAATCATTTTTGTCTTAGAGTGGTAAAGAAAGTATACTAATAAACCACTGAAGTTTCTGTGTACTACTATCATACCTAAAGGTTATAAGCTTCAGTGAATCACTTGTTAGGATAGAAGTAATAAGTTATATTGGTTTGTGTAACTTGAAAAGAGTCCTAGAGTACAAATTGTCTGTCCGATGAGTTCTGTTTTAGAACTGCGTCGTATCATTTACTGTAGTATAAATTAATGGGGACTAAAACTATATTGTTTTCTTCACAGCTAATCAGCTTGAGGAATTTTCTTATTGTTTGCTTCTTTGCTGTAACATTTGGACTATTTACTTTAAAAATTGCTACGATATGGGGCGCCTGGGTGGCTCAGTCGATTAAGCGTCCGACTTCGGCTCAGGTCATAATCTCACAGTTCATGAGTTTGAGCCCCACGTCAGGCTCTGTGCTGACAGCTCAGAGCCCATAACCTGCTTCGAAATCTGTGTGTCCCTCTCTTTCTCTCTGCCCTTCCCCTGCTCGTGCTCTTTGTCTCTCTCTCAAAAATAAACATTAAAAAAATTTATGAAAATCATTAAAAAATAAAAATAAAAATTGCAACAGTAAGACTATTCCAAATAGGCCACATCTGATTACTTTCCATCCTAGCAAATTTATTTAAGTGCCAATTCCATATGGAAAAGTTTGACTCCGATATGCCAGATTCTTTTTTTCTTTTTTGGTAAAGTGTAGCTCTTGGACAAAAAGGAAAAAAAATGAGTGACATAGAGATTCAAATTAATTTCAGATGGTTTTACAGTTTGTGGTTTGTGGTTGTTAATGCTAAAAAATCAGGATATATAAAAAGATTAAAGAAGATTTTCAACTACCAAGCTTAAAATATATGTGGTCATGAACAAATGCCATGCATTTTCTTAGTTTATCCTTGTTCCTTTAAGTGCTAGTATTTTTTTTAATACTATGATGTCTCTTGCATCCCATTCATGTATTTATTCAGCAAACATTTACTGAGTGTTTGTTGTGGGGCAAACATTACTCTGGGCCTTCCGTTTTCATAGACATGACTCTTCCCTAGAGGAGATGACAGTCTACTGGGAATACTAGCGATGTAGAGAGATAACAGTATGACATCCAGTAAGCATATGACCAAAGTAGGATCAGAGCAACTCATGCTGCCTAAGAGGGTGCAGGAAGTATGACACAGCAGATAAAATTGGAACTGAGACATGAAGGAAGTATAAGGATTTGAACAAAGAAGTGGAAGGAAAGACCTTCTATGTGAAGGGAGTAGTGTAAGACAGAGGCACAGAGATGAAATAGGTTTGACGTGTTTTGGAAACAGTGGTAAATTGCCATTTTCTTAGAGCTCAAGGCACATTGGGATGCAGAAGAGAGGGGAAGACTTGGGAGAAGGAAGGTTACCGTTTCCACTGCCAGACATAAAGAGCTCAGTTTTCCTCCAGAGAGTCCCCCTCCTTTTTATCTTGGAACAGCACAGTAATATGGGAACTAGTAAGCTTTGGTGCAATTAGCAGGAGTTGAATAAAAAGTAGGCTTTTGATTTGCAAAGAAAATAGGATTGGGTGTTTCAAAAAGCCAAAAAAGGATCTGAAAAATGGGAGAAAACCTCAGCATGTTCTCAGAACAGTAAGTAGATCAGTTGGATATTCCTAAAGTACAGGTGCTACAGATGAAATGGAGGGAAGCCTCCATTAGAGCGCCACAGAGCCCTGAACATGTTTTTCTTTATTTCTTTGTCCGTATTCATCGACCTGGGTGAAATCGTGGAGGGCAACTTGATGGAATAGATGCTAATGTGGTTGATAACAGAAGCAAGCAACAAAATGATTTTTGACAGAGAGATATGCTGGCCTGAAAATAAGAAAGTAAAATTTAAAGGCATAAATCCAAATTTCTACAATTCTACAAATAACTGGGGAAAAAAGTTACGTGTTTTAAACAAGTGCCTAAAAGAAGGGAATAGTATTAGAGGCTATTAAGAAAGCATATGTGGTCTTATCAGGAAGATATGGGTAAAGAAGAGTGAAAATGTCTTTCTACCCTCCATCAAGGCATATCATTTAGTCCTGCACGCAATATTTTAAGAGATAATTACAGAGAAGAGAATGGCCAGGGAAGGTGGCCAGGGTGGTTGGTGAAAGGTCTGGGAAGAAGACTGCAGGCAGAAGAGACAATGAAACTGAAGCTATCAACCCTCCTATTGAATAAAGGAGATAAGACAGTTATTGAAAGCAAGAATTGTCTAGAGGGAAGGCAATAGACGCTAACTGGAAGTCCAAGGACTAGATTTAGTTCTACGATGAAATGATCTTTCTAACGATTTTCATTGTCAATAGGGATGTAAACAACTTGGAACAAATACCTCTCAGATAATGAGTTCTCTGTGAATTGGGAGTGTTCAAGCTGTGATGGGTGCCAACTTGTCAGTAACGCTGTGATTTGTAGGCATTTTGCCTAATGACCTTCGATGTCACTCGAAGATATCTGAGAATGTAAAATACAACACTCTAGATAGACTTAAGATGTATGTGAACCAGATGGCCTCAGCTGGATGCATTTAGGAGCCCTGATGCCAGCAAGCCCTGGGTGTGCAGTAGGGCTGTGTGTGAGGTTTCATTGGAGGTCTGACTGGTGGGAAATGACCTAGTTGCTAAATTGAGATGAAATAATAATTGTAGCCATTAGGAGATGAGTGCCTGTTAGCGCTCGATTCTCAGCTGGGTACTTTATACACACTATCTGTCTTAATCATCACAACAAACTTGGGTGGTGGAGTTTATTATCTATCCCTTCTTTTACCAGTGCACAAAGGAAGATTAAATAGAATGAGTCTAGCTGCAACATTTGCCAGCTGTGTCCCTTGGAGAGTTACATATCTCCATGCCCCAGTTCCCCCATCTAAAAGTGTGGATAATAAGAATGGCTGCCACATAGGTGAGGGTTAATAGTAGACGCTTAGTAAAAGTTTGCTATCATGTTTTAATTTTTATTATGGCTCCAAAGCTCATGCTGTTTGCACTGCAGCATTTTCCCTCTGGTAGCAATGGATGGAAGGGAATATGACAGTAAAAGAAATACTGAAAAATATTAGAATCCTCATTCTTACAGGGAGTAAGAATCATTCCTTTGGGGAGTTTGGTAGAGAACCAGGTGGCAGTTGATGATCACATAAATAGACTTACATTTTTATGTGTATTTTGACTCTCTATATCCTTCCTCATGTACACAACCTTTCCACACCAACCTCAAATGCTACTTACTTTATAAACCTTTTTTCTGGGAGCACTTGGGTGGCTCAGTCGGTTGAGCATCTGACTTCGGCTCAGGTCATGATCACACGGTTTGTGTGTTTGAGCCTCGCGTTTGAGCCTCACGTCGGGATCTGTGCTGGCAGCTCAGAGCCTGGAGCCTGCTTGGGATTCTGTGTCTCCCTCTCCTTCTGCCCCTCCCCTGCTCATGCTCTATCTCTCTCTCTCAAAAATAAACAAACAAACAAACATAAAACATAAAACATTTAAAAAAATAAATAAAACTTTTTCCGATCCTCAGACCGGAATGGGATTATATTTTCCTTTAACCCCCCACAGAACGTTCTTGCTTATTATTTCCTGTCTTATATAATGGTTACTTGTGTGCTTGTTTTACCCTCTCCAAAGGACCTGAAGCTCAGTTTCAGCATGGCCTTTAGCGTCTTCTTTGTGGCATTTCTTGGAATATCTCAATTTTGGTAGCAGTTACTCAACTCTTTGTGTGAATTGAACCGCATTATAAATCTTTCGTTTTTATCCTTTAGACAATACTGAAAGGCATCTTTAGATTTGCTTTATGTAGGCCATAGAGATTCTTTTTTAGAACAGATATGCTAATACCTAAAATTTTAAGTTTGTATGTGTCTTTAGAAACAAACATCACTTTACTGAAAACAGATTCTGAATCTTTGGTATCTGTATACCAATGATTATGAGTTAATGGTGGAGGAAACAAACTTTGTTTCACTCTGGTGCCAGAGGGCTTTTCAACAAAAAGCTGAAATGCTCCCTTACCTGACTCAGTTGCACAGATGCATGGTCGCAGACGATCCCCTGCATTGCCCAGCCACACAGGTGCAGTGAGTCTTGAATGTACGCTCACTTTGCAATGTCAACCATCTCTATATCCTCACTCTTGCTTAGCTTAAATTCTCATACCTGACCTATTGTCATAGCTTCCTCAATTGAGGTCCCTGCCTCGATTCTTGACTCAAGTAAGTCCCCGTTCTTCATCATAGTGAAGTCTTTATACACAGAGCTGACTGTGTTCACTCACCTAGAATGTCCACAGGAGAAGTTTCAAGCAGTTGAGCTGGCCTCAAGGCCCTTCTGAAATCCCTCCCCATCAGATTTCCAGTGGCACCCTTTCCCTGTCCTCTTCATTCTGCCAGAGCCCTTGGATTTTAGGTCCAGAAATACAAGTTAGTTTTTTTGTTTGTTTGTTTATTCACTCTTTGATTACCCATTAAATGTTATTGTGTGCCTTCTCAGTCGTGCACTCTATCCGCATAGTCTGGCTCGAAGCCACTCAATCATTGAAGATGTTCTTTTTAAAAAATGTTTATTTTTGAGAGAGAGAGAGAGATAGAGTGTGGGCAGGGAAGGGGCAGAGAGAGAGGAAGACACAGAATCCCAAGCAGGCTCCAGGCTCTGAGCTGTCAGCACAGAGCCCGGCATGGGACTCAAACTCACGAAACGTGAGATCATGACCTGAGCCGAAGTCGGACGCTTAACTGACTGAGCCACCTGGCACACTGAAGAGGTTCTTTTTTTTTTTTTTTTAAATTGCTTTTTTTTAAGTTTATTTATTTTGAGAGAGAGAGAGAGAGAAGACAGCGTGAGCAAAGGAGGGGCAGAGAGAGAGAGAGAGAGAGAGAGGGAAAGAGAGAGAGAATCCCAAGCAGGCTCTGCACTGCCAGTGCAGAGCCAGACATGGGGCTCAAACTCATGGGGCTCAAACTCATGACCTGAGCCAAGATCCTGAGTAAGACACTTGACCGGCTGAGCCACCCAGGTGACCTGAAGAGGTTCTTAATTTCTGTCTCCTTCAGCTTTCAGAACTGTAAGATGGGGATGATATTAGTGCCTAAGTCAAAGGATCGTAGTAAAGGTGGAGTTGCTACAGGTAAAGGAGTACATGAGTGTACGTGTGTGCTCAGTCCTCTTCTGAGAATGCCTTTGTTCTGGCTGTTCTCCCTGTCAACTTAAAGAATTTCTGTCCATTCTTTAGAACCTTCCTAAGGCATCAGCTTCTTAGTAAAGCCTTTCCATATCATCCTCAGGAAGATCTGATACTCCATCTTCTATTCTACTTCTGTACCTTGAAAATACATTTATATGCAACATCCTTTAATGCAATTATTTTTATGTTTACTAGTGTCCTCTACTGGGTCATAAATTCATGAGATCATGTTGATATGTCATTGATTCCTTAGAAGCTAGCTCAGTGGCAGGCACATAGTATTTAATAAATAATTGTTGGACTGTGTTTTTTTTTTTTTTTTTTTTTTTTAGTTGAACAGCAACACATTTTATGACAAAGTGTATGATGGTATCGAATTTCAAGATTTTGGACTTTGGTCCAGAGCATGGTGTCACCATGTCCTACTGATAGACGTAGATACATATCTATATATGACTGGTTTGATTAGTTAATATAATCATTACAATAATTACTGCCAGTTGTCATTTATTTAACTACTTCTGGTAGTTGACAAGAAATGAAGCTCTGTGACTTCCCATGTGGGAATGCGAGCCAAGAGTAGTGGTGATTCAGTGCCAACGATCTGTTGCTGTTCACCTGGAAGACTTGTCCTCTGGTTCAAGCTGTGCTTTAATAAACACGAGCTCAAACACTTTATGATGGGAAGTACAGCTGAGGACTCTTTCAAGTGCACAAGCAGATCATGCTGAATGCCTTTCTAGGTCATGTTCATTTCATAAAAACAGTCAATTCCCAGCCTTCCCAGAAGAGGAAATGCTGAAGGTCCCTAGCTGCGATGTGGGGTGAGGAGGAAACCAAGGACAGGGCGGGGGGGTGGTAAGGGCCCCACTGCCTGTCCTTTACTTGGCGAGGAACTGGCAGGCATGGAGCCCAGTCACACAGGTCCCCACACAGCAGCTTTCGGGCTGAATCTGTGCTGCTGCTTAAATGTAGAAGTTTTTTTTTCTTTCCTTTTGCAGCCACCACATAGTTCCAGTGACCGGAGCAACATGACATAGAAGCAGAGAAAACACACTAAGTTCTTGCCAGTTGCTAGGCAAAGAAAATGCTTTTGGATGTGTGAAGTATGCTTCCCATGTTGATTTCCTAATCATGACTTGTTTTCAAAGCCAAACACAATAGCATCCTGAACACTCATCAGCATTTGGTCTGCTTTGCTGCCAAGCTAATTAACAGATTTTGATTTAGAGGGATGAGAATAAAGGAGATGCTTTTGGTAAAGAAGTAGCATCGTGGGAAATTTGATTTTTTTCCCCTATTTAAGGATTGTTATTTGTAATTTCTGGACATTATGTTATAAATATTAATTCTACTGGCCATGTTTGTTTTGATTTTAATACACACAGTTTATAGATTATACTTAACATTGATGCTAACATATTTGCAATGGGTATCACCAAGTTATCTTTTTAAAATTCTGATGAGTTATTGAGAAGGTACTTCACTTTGGATCTAAATGCCGGGATTAGAGCACTTGGTGTGATGACTTACTTGTCACTGACAAAACTGAATTTTCCTTATCATCAGGGATGGGAAAACAACTTTTTTCTCTGGAACACCAGACCTCTCATTGCTAAGCAGGGAAGCCTGTGAATCCTGAAATCAAAGGCAGGGAATTCTGGGGAGGGCTGCGGAGTCGGCAGAGGTGAAGGGGCTGCTGAAGGGGAATTAGGAAGGGGACTCTCTTCCCTAGCATGGCCAAATGTTTGGAAGAAACAGGAGTAGTGAGGGCATTTGGGCTTGGCTGGTCCTGACGTCCACCATTTCTCTGGGGTGTGGAGCTGCTCCAACCTCGCATGCAACCAGAGGTACCCGCCAGAGATATCCAGAATGACGTGTCTTTAATTCTGTTATCAGGACCGTGAGGTTTCTAGCAGGGAGCACAGCTCTACTTGAGGCTTTCAGGAAGCTTTGTGAATAGGAAGGCATATGTAGTGGTGGAAAGATCTCAGGCAGCTGTCACTTGGGGGATGCAAGTTCAAAGTTAATTTCACTTGGTTGGCAGACGAGTATTAAGAGAAAAGTTCATTTTCATAATGCTTCTTTTGGCTGGAGACAGGAGAAATGTGGAAAAGGTTAACGTTTTTTTTAGGATCTCTTTCGGGCTAATCGGGTTATACTCATGAAAATGATTTAGTGTGCAAGGCACAGTACTAAGTACATTGTGTATGTAAGTCCTTTTAATTCTTGTAGTAATGCCACGTGGTAGGCATTCTTATTCTCCCTTTCTTACAGATGGGACATTGAGGCAGCGAGAGATTAAGCAACTGCCCAGAATCACCCAGCTAGTAAGTGGCACAGCTAGGGACCAAGTCTTGTGGCAGAGCCTCTGCTCTTAGTGCGCTATACTGCCTGAGCATGCAGGGAGCATGGAGATGATCAACAGTGGGATTGGTCTCTGAGCTCTCTGTAACACTTCATGGAGCACTGATTTATCTCGCTGGGTTTAAGTCACCGATTTACATTTATATCACTTCTGTCCTTGTGTCGCCTTCTAAAGGCAGGGGTTTGACTTTGCATCCCTGGTCCCAGCCTGCACCCTTGGCACCTTATGAAGTTGTAGGCCTCAGTGCCAACGACCTGGGGGCTGAGAGGAACAGCAAGGTGGGGAACTTCAAGTGACTCCATGACCTTTTCAGCTCTTGTCAGTGGAATAGAGATAATGTCTCAGACTTTAGAATTCATTGAAACCAAAGTTAAAGATGAGTAAAATCATTCATTTCTGGTGTGTTTATGTTTGCTCTCTTTTTATTATCAATACCTTCATCCTTCCAGAATTATGTAAAGCTGCTCAACACTCCCTGAAAGTTAAGCTAGCGAGACATTTAGCTCACAATGCTAAGTACATCAATTCAGAGCCACCATTGGCATCTTCAAGCTTGATTCTTTTTCTTTGTCCTGGCTGGACACCTTTAGAAAATTCTGGAAATATCTCTCCATGGGGAAAGCTATGTGCATTGGGAGCAAAGATTCAGTTACCAAATGCATCGGGAATGTAGTCACAGACTGAGAGTTCCTCTCCAAGTAACATTTCAGGTTCATTTCCTGCCTTGTTCCCCCAACCCCCCCAACTCGTGCACTGGACTGACTATCCCCAAACAGACCCCGTAGCTTCTGCCTCTGGCCTCACATGGTTCCCTTTGCAAGAAATGCCCATTACCCCATATCTTCCTCTGTATTGAAACCCTTCTTGGTCAGTGATGCTTAAATTCCCCGTTTTCTAAGCAGCTGTCCAGGATTCCCTCACCTGCATTTGGCTTCTCTCTTCCCTACACTCTGATAATCCTTATTTCTAGATTATTAACTTACTCAGGCAAATCTCCTGTTAGTGTTTGTGAATGGGTCTGTCTTCCTCATTGGGAATTCTGGAGGACCAGAAATTGTGTGTGTGTGTGTGTGTGTGTGTGTGTACATGTGAACATTCCCTTGTACATACATACATACGTACAGTGTTTTTGTAGTCCCCATAAGGCAGAATAGCAGGTACTCAAAGATATTTTTTCAATTTGAATGACCACCCCTCATCTTCCCTTTCACGTTTTGCCTCCTCACATCATGGATGCCTCATCCTGATACTGCCAAAAATATTTGAACACTTCTGCCTTCTAGTCATACAGTTTGGGTTGTCTCTCTTCCCATTCTTTTAATTTCTAAAATGCTACAGAGTCCACAGCTGCCTAACATCTGCCTGCCCTCAGTTCTAGCTGGTTCTCCTCCTCCTCCTTCTCCAGGAGTGGAACTAGGGCTAGAGTCAGAGCAGTAGGATCAATGGTGACAGAAGGTTGGAGAGAGTTAACGCACTCCACACTGAATGCTCTTCTGGCAACCCTTATGTCGTTCCTTCAGTAATGTTGCTTCCAAGGAAGAACCTGGAACTCATGGAGATGATGGAGTGCAGCTGGGGTTCAGAGCCGGATTTCTCTCCCGAAGGTCTCATGTTCTTTCCCCTACCACTTCCTAAGTCTTCTGAGCCCTGTCATGTGCATGACACAGGGCACTCATCACCCTAGTGAGTCTTCACCCCAGTCCTCTTCAGAGAGAGATTGATAGCTCCACTGTCCACAGAGAGCAAGCCACCACCCAAGATCGTATCCTGCCAGTGTTAGTGGTGGAGCCCATGATTCAAGCACAGGTCTGCCCAACTCTTCTTTTTCCATTACCACACCATCTCCTGGCTTGCTCAAAATATGTATAGGAGACTTGGCCTGTCTTTTTTTTTTTTTTTTTTTTTTTTAATTTTTTTTTCAACATTTTTTATTTTTTATTTTTGGGACAGAGAGAGACAGAGCATGAACGGGGGAGGGGCAGAGAGAGAGGGAGACACAGAATCGGAAACAGGCTCCAGGCTCCGAGCCATCAGCCCAGAGCCTGACGCGGGGCTCGAACTCACGGACCGCGAGATTGTGACCTGGCTGAAGTCGGACGCTTAACCGACTGCGCCACCCAGGCGCCCCTGGCCTGTCTTTTTTGTTTCCCAAGGTTCCTGCCTGCCATTCACGTTTCATCTTCTGGGTTCCCACCCTAGTTGTAGAGTCTTCGGCCTGAGTTAGGGGGTCTCTTAATTAGTTTATCCTTTTGTGAAAACCTTGGAAACTCAGAAGCTTCTGGAAGGTAGGCGGGCAATGTATACATGACAAGCAGGTGGTGGTAACTTTTAAGATGGAGAGATCCTGTGCCCCATCCAAAGGGGCAACGATACCTTCAGCCAACTGTTGCTAAGAGTGTGGCCCCAGTGTTCCAAGAGCTCCTCCTTTTTCAGAATAAGCTCAAATCCTGGATTTTTATCTGAGTTTTCCAGCAGAACAAGCAAACCAATCATGTGTATGGATCAGATTTCCAGGCTACTATTTTGGGCCTCTGCCTGGGAACCTGACTGCCTGCCACCACTTTGCTGTTTTATATGATTCCCCTGCCCTGTAAGATAACTGGGTTTGTAACCCTCATTTGGAGGAAAGGAGAGAAAAATTAGTGAATGAGATATGGATATGGATATGGAAAAAGAGACAAAAGAAAGCTAATATTTGGTTTAAAAGATGCATGCTTAAATAAGCAGAGCAAGTCTAAATTTACATTTAAATACAAGTGGAATTCTAATTTAGTGACTACAGAGAATATTAGATTTCCTCAAAATAGATTTTTTCCAAAATTAGTTATCCCTCTACCTAAATTTTGCCTAAGAATGATCATTAAATTTATTTTAAAATCATCTAAATCTTAGATATTTTAATAATTAAAATTTTCCAGATCTGATTAAATATAGACTACTAAAGAATAAAACTAATATTTTATTTTCTATAAAACTATAATTTGATAAGTATTTGAACTGTTTAGCCAAATTAGCACAGAACTTACACATATATTAGCAACGTGTTAATAATGTTGCTCTATATTTTTCCTGCAAAACTATTGATGATATTGCCATTTTAAGTAGAAAACTGATTTCACCATAGCGATTCAAAGTTGCCTCACTATTAAGTTAAAATAGTTTTATCTGTCATTCTGTAATTACTTAATGTGATATTGCTAAATTCAGTCACCTTCTGAAGATCCAAAATTATTATCCCTCAGGCTGTGGAATGCACTTAAGCAGGCATTTAAATTTTGTGTAGGGGTACAATAATTCTGTAAACAATTATCTCCATATTTTTAAAAATATGTAACTCACATAATCCAAAATTCAGGCTTGTTTACAAAATGAATATTTTCTGCCAGATGAACCAACAATTTCTGGATGTTAACGCTTCCTCAGCTGCTTATCTGTAAAAATGTGAACTTCTGCAGTAAATCTTTCAGAGTCCTGTACGTCCTGAGTAGGTATGGTGCTATGCATGCCATGGATCAGAGATTCTCAAGCCTGCCTGTACATTAGAATCACCTGGGGAGCTTTAAAGCTCTATCTAGATCCACTCCAGTAGATCTGACTTGTTTGGCTTGGTGCGGGGCTTGGGTATTCTTTTCTTTGGTTTTTAAACTCTCCCTAGGTGGCTGTAATATGTAGCTATAAGAACCATTACAGGCCTGGGGCACCTGCATGGCTCAGTCGGTTAAGCGTCTGACTCTTGATTTTGGTTCAGGTCATGATCTCACGGTAGAGAGATCCAGCCTCATGTCAGGCTCTGTGCTGATATCATGGAGCCTGCTTAAGATTTTCTCTCCCTCTCCCTCTCCCTCTCCCTCTCCCTCTCCCTCTCCCTCTCCCTCTCCCTCTCCCTCTCCCTCTCCCTCTCCCTCTCCCTCTCCTCTCCCTCTCCCCCTCCCCCTGCCCCTCCCCCTGCCCCTCCCCCTCCCCCCTCCCTCTCCCTCCTCCCCCTCTCTCTCCCTCTCCCCCTCTCTCTCCCTCTCCCTCTCCCCCTCTCCCCCCTCCCTCCCTCTCCCTCTCCCCCTCCTCCTCTCCTCCCCTCCCCCTCCCTTCCCCCTCAGCCTCAAAGCACTTATCTCCCTCTCTGTCTCGAAAAAGATCAAAAACAAAGCAAACAAAACAAAAACATCACAGGCCACAGAGAAGAAGCCAACCATAACTGATACAGTGCACTGAGTTTCAGCACTCATTTCTACCTCACTTAAGGTTCCCAGTAGCCTACCTAGATCATACTACTGGGGCCGTGGGCCTTGCTCCCTTGGCCTAAGGCTGAAAGCCTCACAGAGGTGATAGCTCTATGCACCTAATGCAGTGAAATAGAGGGAGTTTTTAACCTAGCCCTACTTGTGTGTGTCATTTTCCTTAATAATAAGTACACTTATAGATCAACTGGGTCATGTGCTTGATGTCAGAATTATATTTCATTTCCCCAACACCTCTACAAAGTAGTTAAAATTATGATAACTTTACAAGGAAAAAACAAAAGAACAGAAAGAAAAAAGAAAGTACTATACCCATGCTCACACAACTCGTAATGTTGTTTTAAATCCAAGTAGACTAATTGCAGAGTTCACACGCTTAACCTTCATACTAAGGGGTTCAAATAAAACACTCCTGGGGTGAGGCAGAAATAAAAGTGACCAAAGCTGTTCAAGGATAAACATTAGGGAGTGGTGAGGACTGGGGAGCCCCAGGAGGATAGTACCACTCTGCACTGGCCAATTGCTGCCAGGGAGTGTGTGTGGCTCCCAGTGTAGACAGGACATCTAAGTTTTTAAGAGATAATCTAAAAAATCTGGAATTTTTAATACGAATCTTTCTTAACTTTTAAACATAGCATGCATGCGTGCCAGTTGGGTAGGTTTAGAGAGAGAGAGAGAGAGAGGGAGAGAGAGAGACAGAGAGACAGAGAGAATCCCAAGTCAGCTTGGTGCTGTAAGTCCAGAGCCCCAGGCGGGACTCGATCTCACAAACCCTGAGATCATGACCTGAGCTGAAATCTAGAGTCGGATGCTTAACCAACTGAGCCACCCAGGTGCCCCCAGAGTGTTTTATAATATAAGGAACATTGCTTAAAATCTGATTTAATCAGGGCCTCCTCGATGGCTCAGTTGGTTAAGCCTCTGACTTCCACTCCCGTCATGATCTCGAGGTTGGTGAGCTCAGGCCCCACATCGGGCTCTGTGCTGACAGCTTAGAGCCTGGAGCCTGCTTTGGATTCTGTGTCTCCCTCTCTTTCTGCCCCTCCCCCGCTCGTGCTCTGTGTCTCAAAAATAAACATTAAATTTTTTTTAATTGATTTAATCAGATATTGAGCCTTCTTAAATAACATCTAAGAGTAAGGAATATTAGAAGTGCCTGAGTGGCTCAGGTACTCTCTTTCTCTCAAAATAAATAAATAACCTTAAAAAAAGAGACTAAGGAATTTTAACTATAAGAAATTTTTAAGACACAGTTTTCTTCCTTAATTTTCTAATATAGTATATAATAGTTTACACATTCTTAAAACAGTACAGTATTTTCCAAGAAACATCATTGTTAATGGCACCATAACCAAAGGACCCAAATGATAACACTTTGATTTAGAAGCAGTCAAAAGCTTATTTTTCATAGCCTCTATAGTAATGGTCCAGATTCCATTAGTTTGTGTTATGCATCTGAACATAATAGGAACTGTCTTCTTGTTAGAGGATCCAAACTGAATTCGTTCAGAAGATGTAGGGGGTCATAACTGGTACCTTAGAAAAACAGGGCAATATAATTTGTTATTCCTATGGAAAAACTTCAGCTGAACACATTTCTATGGGAAAATCTGAGGTTATGAAAAAAATTGTATTGTTTACTTTAAAAAATAATTGTTGGGGCGCCTGGGTGGCTCAGTCGGTTAAGCGTCCGACTTCAGCTCAGGTCACGATCTCGTGGTCCGTGAGTTCGAGCCCCGCGTCGGGCTCTGGGTTGATGGCTCAGAGCCTGGAGCCTGCTTCCGATTCTGTGTCTCCCTCTCTCTCTCTGGCCCTCCCCCGTTCATGCTCTGTCTCTCTCTGTCTCAAAAATAAATAAACGTTAAAAAAAAAATTAAAAAAAAAAAAATAATTGTTGAGGGTCATGGACTCTTTATTTCAGAACTTGAACTACTTGAAATTTTCCTTGGCTTAAGTGTGTAAGCAGATTTCAGAATGTTTTTTTTTTCTTTTAATGATGAGGAAATAATTAAGATGTTTTCTAGATTTGTAAGTATTTAGAGATAGGTGTTCTGTTGTTTAAGAATTGTTTCTTTTAAATACAGATAATTTCTCAAATCCTTGCTTTGACTGTACTTTCTGACTGTACAGCATAGTTTGTTAGACTGTGTTCTTTTTCCAATTTGTAGTCATAGGATTGAAGATGAACTGTTCAGTTTATATTTATAATTTTAGTTTCTTAGATGACACAACTGCTTTTTTGAGAATTTAGAATATTCAGGTCAATAGCTATTTATTGCGCATCTTATCCAGTAAATTCTACTGGTGATATAATTAAGAAAATATATATGGGCCAAAGGATGGAAGAAAATCTTTATGAAGAAAGTGGGCTTTGATTCCTGAAGGATGTATTGAATTTATGTAGAGTGGTGGATGCAGTTCTTATCGTTAATAACACAGGTAATCGAAGGAGGAAGTGATTGGAATTACAGGATGACTTTCAGAAGATAAGTGGCTGAGAAAAAATATTTAAAAAGGTAAATTAAGTTCTGTAGGAATGATATATAGCAATTTTATATAACTTTAAACTGATTATTGCTCATCTACTATCACCTGATCCTGGGCGATTCTGCTGGTTAAAGCATACATCTAATGCAAGCCAGATCATGCTTTCTTCTCTTCCAAGGCTATGGACATACTGTCTCAGAAATATGCCACATTGGTCATCAGGCACGTGGCTACTAACATGCACCCAGAAGAAGTTTGCATTAGCCTAGCCCAGGAATGATCTTGTTTGCATTTGACAGCTATTTCACACTGGCGTAGACACTACAACAAAAATTCAGTTATTGAAGTTTCCTTAATATTGTTACCGAATGTGCTATTCTAAGTTTTCCAGTAGAGAAGAGAGGGGATTCTTTCACTGATTACAGCCTTTGGATGTCAACTAAGTAGTGTCAGCTAATTTTCTTAAATCTTGAATGAAATACCTTCCTGTACTTGAAGGAGATATTAAAGATGATTATGAGTTATTTACATATAATCCTATAGTAAGCAGTTGGAAAATTTGAATTCAAAAAAGAGCACTGGCATTATGAAATAGTTATACCCAATGAATTTAACATTTTTTAAAGCATCTATTATGTGTGAGATTCTGGGCTAGATTCTTGATTTCTGCTCAGGTCATGATCTCATGGTTCATGGGATTAAGAGAGCCCCACGTTGGGCTTTGTGCTGACAGCGTGGAGCCTGCTTAGGATTCTCTCTTTTCTTCTTTCTCTTCCCTCTCTCTCATGCTCTCTCTCTCAAAATAAATAAATGAACATTCTTTTAAAAGAATCTTACCAGTAACTATCTTTGTTAACTAAATATTCAGGAGAACTATTTCACCATGAAGTCCACATGATGAGTTAACCCATGTTCATGGAACTTATGCTGTGTGTCAGACAGTTGTAAAATCTAGGGCACATTAAAAACAGGCGCTGTGCCTGGGGAGGACACAGGGTTTAGATCCAAGAAGATAGTTTATGCTAAGGAGACCCTACACAGTTTTAATACAGTTTGAATAGATAAAATTCTATCCTAAAACTGAATTTTAAGCATTTTGAGGGGAAGAATTCTGTTTCCTTTTATGTTTTTTCTTTTCTTTTCTCTTCCCTTCTCCCCCCTCCATAGTTTTCTCCTCTTCTTTTAGACTAATTACTTGGTGCACTCTTTATATCTACTGCCCTCCATGTATAATGAAACGTAATAACAATTTTATGGCTAATGAAAGTGTAAGTTTTTAGAGTTATTATAAAGCTACAGTATAGAATTTACATTCATGGCTTTTCATGATTAAAATTCCTTATAATTAGTATAACACATAACATTTTCTTATAAGCCCTTTTATTATTGGTTTTAATTATTTATTTTTACTAATTTATATCACAGACTGTGGTATAAATTCCTAGTTGAAGATAATTGATGATTGGCACTTTAACTCATTTTTAGAGTATCATTGGTAGTCCTAGGTAAAACCAGATATATGTACTTGATTATATAATACTGCAATTTGAAGATAATTCTTTTACAACAGATAGACAAAATTAGTTTTTCCTTTTACAGTGCTTCGTTATCCAAGATACTACATCATGTGGAAACTATTTTCTTTTTGAGAAAATTATATTTACATCGCAAACTTCCAAATTATCAACATGAGTGAAAAGCTGAGTTGTTTTATTAGATGATATGTAAATATCTACTTTATTAATTATATCTTAAAATACATCTTAATGGATAATATATATGAAAAATGATATGCTCACAGTGTTTATAGCACACAATGAGAACATAGTTTGTCCATTTACCACTTGATAGACATTTAGATTGTTTCTAGTTTTTATCTCTTATGAATGAAGCTGCCATGAATGTTGTAACATGAGTCTTTGGGTTGATCTATGTCTCCCTTTTGCTGGAGTCAATTCCATGTAGTGGGATTGTTCCATCATCTGGAAAACGTAAGTTTAATTTTATAAGAAACTGGTTTTCAGAGGCTGTACTTAACTATTTTGCATTCTCATAGGTGATGAATGAGAATTCCAAGTGTTTCACACGCTTGCCAACACTTGGTATTGTTAGTCTTTATATTTTTAGTTCATGGTATTTAGTTAGTGTATTTTATTCTCATTTTAATTTGTTCCTGATAACTAATGATCGTAAGTGCCTTTTCAAGTGTTTATTGGCATTTCTATTATCTTCTTTCTGATCAAGGGTTTACTCATTAAAAAATAGTATAGTGTTGGGGCACCTGAGTGGCTCGGTCAGTTAAGGATCCTACTTCAGCTCAGGTCATGATCTCATGGTTGGTGAGTTCAAGCCCCGCACTGGGCTCTCTGTGGGCTCTCTGCTGTCAGCGGGGAGCCTACTTCGGATCCTCTGTTGCCTTCTCTCTCTGCCCCTCCCCGGCTTGTGCTCTTTTTTTCAAAAATAAACATTAAAAAATCGTAATAGCGTTTCTTTTTTTATTGATTTGTAATTATTTATATATTCTACATAAGAGTTCTTTGTCAGAAATATGTATTACAGATATTTTTTTTCCCAGACTGTGGCTTGCCTATTAATTTCCTTAATTGAGGGTGTTTTCATGGTGGCAAAACTCACATTTCACATCGTAAAGGGAACAGTTAGCTTTCTAGAGAGTGCTTAGTATAATTATTATCATTATTAACTCCATTGGTCAGCTTCAAAGGAGATTTTCTTGCTACTTTGACTTCATTAGTACATTGTTCTTAAAAGATTTCTGAAGACTATTTCAGGGTTGTATCCTATGTCCTAAGCCCTAATAAGCCCCTGTATTCCTCTCTGTAGTAGTATTAAAATAATTTTGGAGGGAAACAAGGGAGCCCTTTAAGTATCTAAATTCCTCAGATGGTGAAAGATCATTCAGATGGGGGCACATTTCCTACATTTCCTAGGTGAAACTAGTGAGTAGTATGCTAACCAGGAAGTCTTTGGTCTGCCCCCGGTAAGTGCTGGAATTTGTTAGCTGAAAGTCAGTATGCAGTTGTATTGTGCTCTTTAATGTGGTCTTAGTTTACATGCTATAATTAGGGTAAGAGGAAGGGATTTCCGGACAATTTCCTTCTATAAGCAATATTGTGTTACAGAAATATAAGGTTACTTAAATTCTGTGATTTTTGTTCAGTTAGAGAAAAAGTCAATACAATCAAAGTCAAGTAGCCCTAAATAGAGGAGACTTATCTGATTTCTGTGCTAAAAGATATGAAGGAATGGCATCCTTTTCCAAAGCAGGGATAGGAACTTTGGAAATGAAATTTAGAAACTGAACATAATTTGGTTTCTGTTTCAACCTCCACATGAGGTCTCCTGACCTGACTATTTTAATTTACCTGTGGGGGAGTGTGGGTCTCACAATCCAGTGAGGGGCCAGAGAATTGGTGCTGAGTCAAACAGGGATTGAATCCAGGCTTCCTCATATCTTGGCTGCTTATCCTTGGGGAAGTTACGTCACCTCTTTGAGACTCAGTTTCTCCATTGTTAAAATTCAGCAAAGATTATATCCAACCTTATAGGATAATTGAAACATTAACTGAGATAATTTTTTAATAACTAGTGAAAAAATTGGACACTTTATCATTTTTTCTTTGTGATAGAAATAGTAAGTTTTTACAGTAACCTTAATTATTCTGTAACTGACTTTCTTTTTCTGGCCATTCGGCAATGGGTAATTATATCATGTCCATTTATTCATATCTGCTTTCATTTACTTAACAAGTAAGTGAATGGACATCAAATCAGTTATGCCTGTTTTTACTTGAGCCTACTGAGAATTCAAAATTGTTTATATTTCTTGCCACTGAGAAAAGGACCATGTCAATCTATATAAAATAATCTACTTAATTTAGATTTTTTAGTTTAATATTGATGCAATTAATTTCTTGATTAAAATAACGTTTAATAGTTTTTGTAAACATTAACAATCCCTATATAAATATATATGTGTATAATGCTTCTCATTTCTTTAAGTTTATTTACTTATTTTGAGAAAGAGAGAGAGAGAGAGAGAATGAAAGTGAGAGAGGAGCAGAGAGAAAGGGAAAAAGAATCCCAAGCAGGGTCCATGCTATCAGCATAGAGCCCCACAAACCATGAGATCATGACCTGAGATGAAATCAAGAGTAGGACACTCAACCGACTGAGCCACTCAGAAGCCCCAATGCATCTCATGTTTGAACCCATATTCCCTCTAGTATGTACTTTTGACACTGGCATTTCGTCACTCATTTACATCATTTTGGAATAAAAAAGAAAAAAGTATGGCCATGTCTCATTTATTCTTATTTAATGAAGTAGTACCTAATAAGAAAGCAATTGTTGACACTATCTATTAGTAATATTTTTTGATGGCTTCCTTAATTTAGTCTGTAGAGCAGAAGGGAATATTTAAAAGAAAAAGATAAACAGAAAACAGAATTGTCATGCAACTATTCCCTAACTGCCATTTTAAATAATTTTCAGAGATAACAAAGGGGATTACTTGGATAGGTGTTTATTAATCAAAATTGTTTGTATGTGTGTGTATGCATGTGGATGTGTGAAAAACGTTTCTAATTATGGAGGTATTAACAAAATTCATTTCACCTAATAAGAGATGCAGTAGCTTCATAAATCATCTTCTTGCTTCTGACTTGCATCCCATTTTTCATTATCAATAAGCTACGAGACTCCATCTAAAACATAGGCCAAGTCCTGTCACTTCTCAGTTCAAAACCCTTCCCATTTCACTATGAGTAAAATTGAAAGTCCTTATAATTCAACAAGGCCCTACATATTTTCCCTGTTACCTCTGATTTCATCCTCTACCTCTTTCCCTTCTCCATAAGGTGATACTATTTTTGGCCTCTGTTTTATAGATGAAGAAAGTGAAACCCAGAGATTCCTTAATCTTGCTGGCATTCAGACTATTGTTCATTTGTCAAACATAGAATTCCTACTATGTGCAAAGCACTGGCCATTGTTTTGGGTGTAAAGGCAGTTAAAACATTGTGTTTATTCTCAAGAAGCTTCAGGCTAGCGGGGAAAATGGGTGCGTAAATTCAATACAATCAAATAGTGCATGAGGTACAGTCACGAGGAGAGAAGTGCATGGGGCAGGCATTTTGGAAGACACAGGAGCAGAATTGTGGAAGCCTATAGAATTAATGCATGGCTACCTAGAGAAGAGGATACCTGAACCACTGTTAAAGAGGAGTAGAAGTTGGCTGAGTTTGGAGTGAAGAAGGGCATTCGAGGCAGAGGGCAAGGGGTGAAACAAGGTGATGAATGGGGAGACTGGGAGAAGGTGAGTGTTTCAGGACCATAAACTTAACACAAGGCAATGAGCAATAAACAGACCAGATCACGAACACTTCAGTGTTCTTTTTTTAAAAAAAATTGTTTTAACTTTTATTCATTTTTGAGAGACAGAGACAGAGCGTGAGTGGGGAAAGGGCAGAGAGAGAGAGGGAGACACAAATCTGAAGCAGGCTCCAGGCTTCAAGCTGTCAGCACAGAGTCCGATGCGGGGCTCAAACTCACGAACTGCGAGATCATGACCTGAGCCGAAGTCAGATGCTCAACTGACTGAGCCACCCAGGCGCCCCTCAGTGTTCTTTTAAATGCCCTTATCTTTTTTTGTCTTGCCCCTTTGACCTCATGTTTGACTTCAGAAAAGTTAGCATCTATAAAATGTGCATTTAAAAGATAAGTTCAATTTTAATAGTTTATGAACTTTTGTTGCCTAACATTAAGGCATTAGCTATTTCTTTCTACCCTTTACTCAGCCTGGTTGTTTCTGTCCTGTTGCTTATGTATTACCTTAATAAGATAAGAACTCTTGATGTTTTTCTCCAACGCTGTCCTGCCCTGGTCTTTCCCATACCACTAAATGGTACCAATGTTCACTCATTTGCTCAGGTCAAAAATTTAGGAAGCAACCTGGATTTCTTTCTTTTGCAATCTACATCTAATTCATCAGCAAATCCTGCCAGCAATGATTTCAAAACATAGCCAGGCTTTTCCACTTCTCACCACCTCAAGCCACAGTATCATCACCTCTCTCCTGTCTTATTTTAGTAGAAGTCCAATTGGTCTCTTCTGTAGTCAACATTCCACACAGTAGCTATAGTGGACTTTAGATCAACTCTTCTGCTTACAACACTTCAGTGGTTTTCTATCACACTGGGAATAAGATGCCACATCCTTACCATGACCGCTGGGCCTTCTGAGATATGTCCTTGCCTGTCAACTGTTTCTCTTACTTCTCTTCTTCTCCCTTATACCACTTTACCCACTCTGCCCCTCCCATAGGTCCACACACTCCTGCTTTATCTGCATCTGCCTCTGCCTACTGTTCCTTCCTAGATGTTTCCATGCCTTGCTCTCTCAGCTCCTTAATGTCTGTCCTCAAATGATACCTTTTCAGAGGATTCTTCCCCAGCTACCAGGTCCTCACTCTTCCCATCACCGTGTTTTATTTTTCTTCATAGTACTCACCATCACCTGAAATTGAATCCTGTACTTAGTGGTTTATCTCTTGCATATCCCAACTATGGAATACATGCTCTTGAGAGCAGGGAATTGGTCTTCTCATCATGATCTACCTAGTGCCTAGAGCAGAGCCTGGTATACATTAGACATACCAATGACAATCTCCTATCATAAGGATCACGTTCCTACTTGTCCAGTGACAAGAGGTAAAATTGTGAATATTCCAGGACATGTGAATTAATTTCCAAATGGGATGTCCAATCCCAGTAGATTTCAGGATGCATTGTTGAATTTTTGAAATCTGGTTGCTGCTGTTTTTCTTTGATCAGAATGTGTAATTTTACAGTTGACATGGAGGAAACAGCTCATTCATGGTTTGCTGGTCCTCCAGGATCTGTGTGCCCAGCCTCCCCAGTATCACTGAGGCAGCCCTGGCCAAGCTAGAAGGGAAGGAGAATCCCTGTTCATTCTGGGAAGCCAGCTCTAGAATTAGTTTTACTCTTGGAAATCCAGTGAACTGGGATGAGCAGGGACACCAGTCCGTGAGCTTCAGGCTGATAACCCACCTCTACAGTACACCTCCACACTATAAAGTTAGGTTTTACTTCATTTCTGATTTTTATTCCAGTTCTTTATCAGGCCTGGGGTCCAAACCTAAATCCCATTGCATTTGGAAGAGGTCATGACAAGGAAAATTATTCCCTGGTAGATGCCATTCTCCCTTCCCACCTCCTCTTCTCCCCATTCCACCTCAAGCAGCACCTGTATATAGGTGTAACTTTCAGAGCAGTTACAGTGCATCACATGCTCCCATCTCCCTGAATAGTATCACTGCTGCCTGAAGTCTACTTGCTGGTGGCGCTTAGGACTTCCAGACATACCCCCAAATATTGGGTGTAGTTCTGATTAGGTTTTAATTTATTCTTCAGTTTGTTCTTTATATTATTTGCATTTTCAAGCTCTGAGGTCTGCAAATAATTGCCCTAAACCATGTTAGTTATGTGCACTCAGCCTAGGGACAATTTCATTTACATCCCCAAAAGGCTGCATTTTGAGGATCTAGGATGACTTAGAGTCTTCGGAAACCAAGAAACTGCCGATATTAGGGCATATTTGCTGTTTTGCAGCAGTTAAGCAAATCTGTTGCAACTTTGTGGTTCTATAATGAAATTCATAAAGTTTTGAACAGACATTAGCTTTTTCTTCGTTATTTTACACAACCCAGGTCCGAAAAAAAAATGCGTAAATTTGTTGTGGTTGTTGTTGTTATTGTTATAATTGCTTTTTTTCCTGTAAGGGAAGTTTTCTTATTTACCTGCACCCAGCGTGCTTCATGAATATTCAGCTGTTGATGGAGCTGCAAGCTAATATCCATGGAAATGAACTCATTAATAGTATTTTGCTGGCTCCTTCTTGGTTCATGAAGTATACAGAAGTACTTATAATATTTCCTATTTTATATTCCTCTTGGTTTTTGAAACATAATGGGATTATTGATAATAGTTGTTATCCCAGATTTTCGTAGTTATTTTTTCTCATATTTCTTAAGCAAAGGCTTTCAGATATTTGACTTTTTGCAGATTGTTAATGCAATTTTTACAAAGCAGATTATGAATAAAAATTATAAATGGCTTAAAGACAGTTCTCAGATATTTTACATATTTATACACATACAATACCTAATCCTCTTACTAATGCTTTGATTATAACTTGTATGGATGTTGTCAAAAAGAATGAATCTCCTTGAAAGTCTTCCTTCAGAGATTAAATGTGCTGTCATTTAATGAAAATAGCATCTGGCGAGTATATTTGGTGATCTAAAACAAAATAGGAAAAATAGCAATAATAGCTAACAGTTATATATTGGTTTTGATGTAAGAGTTGCTTCATGTATATTAATTTAATCTTTGCCTCAAGTCCATTTGAGTAGATACCATATTACTCTCATTTTACAGATGTCAAGACTGCATTACAGAGGTAAAATTACTGGTCAACTGTTGCATATCTAGTATTTGGTAGAGCTGGGATTTGAACCCAGGCAGACTGGCTCCAAAATTCAAGGTTTTAACTGCTTCACATTCTTCTGTTTTATTCTGACAAAGTCTGCAAACTGGACTACTTATTGTCCCAACACCTGTGCATTCCTTCCCCACTAAAATACCACCTATTTCAAATACCAGATTCCCTCCCAGTTAAGGTATTTTCTGGGCTCTCTTCTGTTCTGTATTAGCCCAACACTAACTGTTAACATTACTATACATTAGTTCCTTTAAGGAATAGAGTTCAAATAGAATGAAAAAGGAAAGGAAACAAAGCTACAGCTAGGAAGTAGATGGTGTATCGAATATGTAGGCATGAAAAAAAGAAGAGAAAGGAATATGGTAAGTCTGAATGGGCAATAGGATGTTGACAGAAAAATCATATGTGTTTTAAGGATAAGAGTGGACAATTTTAGGAGCCATTCCTAAGGGTGAAATAGATATATAAACTTCTCTGTGAAAAGAAATTTATCATGAAGCGAAATGTAAAAAATCTTTTTTCTGTACCTTGTGGGATTTTATAGCCAGCTAGATCAGAGTGTGAGAAAAAAGGAGGGTATGGATGCCAGGAGGAGACCCATCTTCGTGTTGGGGTCCTCATTCATTTCTCTGGGTTGTTTTCCAGCATAAAATACTTTTCCTTCCCCCACTGCTACATTTCCTTTTCATGGGAACTGAATTCTCAAATAACGACTTAAACAGGAATAGTGTTCTGCATTTTAAATTTGGGAAATGACCAGTTTCCTGTGCCAGAGAAAAATTTGTGCTTGAGAATATTATCTATATAGTGTGCTTTGTACTTCCCGCTTAGCCCTTTCTTTCCTTGTGCTGTGTTTTTAAAGTTATCAGATATCACTGTAAATTCCTGAGCAGCACAATATGCAGTATTATATTAGAGACACAATAGCCTGCTGGCATCTCTGAATAAATATTTATGTAATATTAAAAATAATTTAACAGACACCTTTGAGAAAAATTTTCACAAGTATGTTCATGTAAGCTTATGACCTGCCTTTAGAAATTCATTTTATCCCATATTGATCACCAACTGACAGCTGAAACATACTTTTATCTGAAATGCCCCGCAAAATTCTGAGGTATTTGAAATATTTTTTTGTTGTTGTAATTCTGAATGTAATGAAAAGTTCATTTTTTTATCTCACTTTAAGCTTTTTTACAAATATTATGACTTGTAACATATAAAGGAATAGATTTTCATTTTAATTTTGGAACCTAGCCTAACATTATCTTTGTCTAATGGTTCTGTCAGTGCTGTAAAGAGTTGATAGCATTCAGAAGAGCTAAGGCAACTTCAAGAATACAGTTTTGCTGTACCTGATTTTCTGTGGTTGTTCTCAGATTGGCCTGTCATTCTACTTCATCAGCCTGTATGATTTTTGTCCATACCAAGATCATGTAGCAGTTCATGGAAATCAAAGCCATGGTCTGGCCATATTCCACATACGTTGTTCACTTTTTATTAATACTTTATGCTCTAAATCCTCTCAAGGCTTAGAGATGGGCTGCAGTCTCTATTAACACCGTACAGTTGGATATCCAATAAATTTTTTCTACCTTCTACTATGGGTTAATTTTTTAACTTTTGGAGTGTTTACAAAATATGAATTGAGAGATTAACATGAACCATATTTGAGGGCAAACCTGGAATTCTGAGCAGAAAGGATCCAATGCAATGTAACAATGTGGAATATACATATATTTTAATAAACAGTAGATTTTTCCCCTCACAAATGCCTCAAATTATTTGTTTTGGAACAAAGGATTCTCCCGAAGTTAGAGTTACTTGGATTGATTTACTGTTAATAGAGGAGCAGAGAAGCGGACACAAGGGGCTTACCCTTTAGTTGTGTTCTCTCTAGTATTAGGAATAATTGAAGCCACAGTAGATATTATAGAACTAGGGTTGTAGGTGTAGCAGTAGTAGCAGAAATATCAGTATTTGGTCCTGATTATGCACTGTGCAAAGTGCCAACAAAAATTACCTCCGTGAATTCTCGCCTCTCTGTGAGATAGGTACTATTATTTTTAACCTAATTTAATGAATGAGGTAATTGAGGCTTACTTAGAACCTTGGCTACACTCCCTGCTGTGAGATATCCTGTGTCTTCATAGATGTGTGGATAGGTGTTTCTAGGTGTGTTGGGAAGAAACATGGAGGATTAATTTAGAGGGATTTCAAAACAGCTGATGATAAACATTCGGTGCTTCTTAATCTTACTTACTTTATTTAGTTGATTTTTTCCTAAAGTTTGGTGTATCCCTAACCATTCCGGAAAGAGACATCAATCACCCAAAACAATACAAGGAACACAAGATTATCATGAATCAAATGATATTTGGAATATAGGAGCCAAGAAAAATTTATTGCCCAAAAGCTACTTTATTAAAAAACATTTAATAGTTTAAAATAAAGGATATAGAGGTTTTTTCAGTCTTTGAGAAAACTAATCGTGTACATGGTTTTCAGAGTTGTCTCTAGAAAATATCACTTCTAGAATTAACATCTAATATAATCATGAATTCCTTGGGAAACTAGGCGTTAAGTAAATAGGCACCAAAATTTCTTTCTTTCTTGTTTTTTTTTCCCCATTTAAGTTTTTTCTCCTCTCATCTTGGAAGTACTTTCTTACTCAAACACATGAAGACCAAATGACATTTTAAAACAGAACTCTGGAATGATCAGTTATTAAGAAGTTATAAAAGCCCAAAGGGCCTTTGCAAAACCCCAAGATTATATGCTGAAAATTAAAATGGCTACAGAGATTTCTAAGTCACAAAAATGAGTAAATTGAATTTTATGTAAAAAAGATGGTATTAGTGTGAGAATAAAGAACAATTAACATTTAGCTCTGGTGTAGGAGGTAAGAGGGAATAGTGATGACTGTAGCAAGTGGAAGGAACATGTGGCTGCCTTTGCTCTAGTCTGTGGCTACTATTCAGCAATGTGGGTCCTGGGTTGATTTTTTTCCTTGTGTTTGAAGAGGGACCATAATTACTGATTTTTATGTAAATGTTCTTATTTCCTTAAATGGCAGTTGAAACAATGTTTTAACCATTTGTGCCATGTTAAAAAATACTTCTACTGCTTTTGATCTCTGCTTTTGACTTAATTCATTGCTCTTTCACACTCTCAAAGAGATATAAACATTAAAAAAAATTAAAAAGAAAAGAAATTGCAAAAGCGCAAAAGAAAAAAACCCAAAAACTTAACAAATAAAAACTTTCAAAATTGACAAAACACACTTCAGAGAAGTTTGCTTTTATTGTAGTTTTTTTTGTAATCTCAATAAATTTTCTAATTTTTACTTTCAATAATTTTATGCATAACTGTAATTCCATTGAGAATAGTTCTAATTTCTCTTTCATCTTCTGTCCATTTTCACTGTTGACTTTCCAGCCATCTACTATTAAACATCTTTAAAACCTGTGTCTGGTGTGTATTTAGTGTACTGATCACATGCTGACCCAGTACGAATTCTTCCCCCGAAAACTCCTGAAGAACACAATTCTGTCATGCTGCCTTTTGGCATGTTGAGGTCAAACAGAAGACGCTAAATAATGTTTTAATTATCCTTAAATCCTGGGAAAGTTTCAGCCAAGGAAGTTTAAAAATTATGGATGTATGTTGAAAAATTATCTTTACCTAGATGATGGTGATGTTAATTTTGAATCAATAGTTTTTCTAAAAAAGAATAAACCATCTTTTTGTGGGAAACTGAGCAGATATTCAAAGGCCCTCAACAAGTATGACACAATAAATCCTTTTGGTTCTGAATCATGAGAAAACATCAACATTCAAAGGGTTTTTGCTGGGGATATTGACATACTGTTTGGTATCACTGTGATCTCTTTCGGCATCTATCTGAGTAATCCATGGTGGCATATATTTTCCTTTGATGGTTTGTAGAGTGATAGATGCCCATGAGGGTGAGTCTTCAATGCTACTGAACTACTGACAAATGATTTATTATTCTATCAGTTTTTGGAGTTTCGTATGGATGGAATGTTGCCATGGCAGTCTAGGGACAAACTGTTATCTGTTTCAAAGATGAAAACATGCTGCCCATACATTTTCCATAGGGAATACAGTCTGGTGGAGAGCAGACATGCAAACTAACGGTATTTTGTCATTGTTCACTGTGTCTGAGTTGAAAAGACATGACAAAGGGAGCTTTTAAAAATCTACTCAGTTGTTTGAAAAGAGATTTAAACATAAGTTCTACCTAATTATAATTTTTATAAAAATGTGTTGAACTTTTTATTCATAATCTAATAAAAGTATTGAAATAAGGAGATACATGGAGAAACATGGGACTTTGCTAAAGCTCAGGAAGACACGGAAAATCACTTATTGTTATAATGTAGCCCAGAGAGGTTGATAATACAAAAGTTTTAGCCTCAAATTTGTGCATCTAGTTAGCACTGCTGTAGGTATTTTGGGATTCTATATGCCGGTGGTGCTCAACTGTGGGGGTGTAGAGTGGGCTTTTGGCAATGTATAGAGACATCTTTGGTTGTTACAACTGGGGATGGTAGTAGCTATCGGCATCTAGTGGGTATAGGCCATGAAACTCTTAAACATCCTGCATGTACAGGACAGTGCCTACAACCAAGATTTTTCTGGCACAAATGTCAAGAGTGTTAATGTTGAGAAACCCTGGTATATGGTGATGGAAAAGATAAAGATTATATGATATTATTATATTCTAAGTTGCTGATGGATATTTGGGAAGATAATACACTAGGGAAGTTAATACTACACAGTCTTGTGGTCTTTAGAAACAAAAACCATCCAGTGAAGAAAAAATTCTTCACTTATTCCACTGAAGTTTATTGAGAGCTTACCAAGTGCCAGGCATTGTTGGAGATGCTGGGGAAACCCGACTGAGCAAAACAGACAGACTCTGCCTTCTTGGAGCTCCACTACTAATGCAAGGTACCAGTAAATAAACAATTACATAAAACAGGAGCAGGTAGTGCCACAGGGTAAATGAAGTAGAGTAATAGAGTAGGTAGGGCAAGATGGGGTTGGGATAGGGAGAACGTTAACTGGATGGTCTAGACTGGATGGCCATGAGAGACTGTAAGCTAAGAACTGAGTGACAGCAGGAGGCAGCCAGGTGAAGAGTGCTCCAGGCAGTAGGAAGCAGGCTGTGTAAAGGTGTTAAGGTGGAAATAAATGTGGCATGTTGAGGAGGACATGGAAGGTGGTTGTGGTTAGGCAGTGGTCCAGAATGGGGAAACTGGGATGAGGCAAAACAAGAGAGGAGGGAGCGGCTGGATCATGCTCATTTCTTTTTAGGCTGAATAATATTCCACTGTTTGTATTTATCCATTCACCTACTGAAGGACATCTTGTTCACTTCCAAGTTTTGTCAATTATGAGTACAGCTGCTATGCTATGAACATCTAGGTGCAGGTTTTGTTATGGATATAAGTTTTCATCTCATCTAGGTAACTTCTGAGAAATATGATTGCTGGATTGCATGGTAAGAACATTTATGTTAAGAATATGCCAAACTGTCTTCCAAAGTGACTATATCATTTTGCATTCCTACGAGCAATGAAGGAAAGTTACTGATTACTCCACATTCTTTGGCATTGTCAGTATTTTGGATTTTGTCCTTTCCGATAGATGTGTAGTATCTTGTTGTTTTAATTTGCAATTGCCTAATAATGTACGATTTGAACAAGTTTTTATATGCTTATTTGCCATCCATGTATATTCTCTACTGAGGTGCCTGTTCAGTTCTTTTGCCCATTTTTTAATTTGGTTGTTGATTTTATTGATGTGGAGTTTTATGAGTTCTTTGTACATTTTGGACAATAGTTCTTTATCATATATGTCTTTGGGAAATATTTTCTCTCCCAGTTTGAGGCTAGGATTCTCATTCTCTTGTCCTTCACAGAGGAGAAGTTTTTAATTTTAATGATATCCACCTTATCAATAAATCTTTCATAATCATGCCTTTGGTGTTTTATCTAAAAAAGTCATCACCATACTCTTCTAGGTGTTTTATAGTTTTGCACTTTACATTTGGGTCTGATCCATTTTGAGGTAATTTTTCAGAAGGATGTAAGGTCTGTGTCTAGATTCTTTCTTTCTTTTTCTTTTCACATATGAATGTTCAGTTGTTCCAGCACCATTTATTGAAAAGATCATCCTTTCTTCATCATATAACATTTTCTCTTTTGTCAAAGAGTTGACTATATTTGTGTAAATCTGTTTCTGGGCTCTCTGTTGTATTCCATTTATTTGTTTGTGTGTTCTTTAACCAATTCCACACTGTTTTGATTACTGTAGCTTTAGAATAAGCCTTGAAGTCAGGTAGTCTCAGTCCTCTGAGTCCTCTGATTTTGTTCTTCTTCCTGAGAGAGAGAGAGAGAGAGAACCAGTGTGAGTGGGGGAAGGGCAGAGGTTGACAGAGGGACAGAGGAAGCTGGGGGGGGGAGAGGAGGGAGGGAGGGAGGGGGAGAGGGAGGGAGGGAGGGGGGGAGAGAGAGAGAGAGAGAGAGAGAGAGAGAGAGAGAGAGAGAGAGAGAGAGAAAGAGAGAGAAAGAGAGAGAATCTTAGCAGGCTGTACACCCAGCACAGAACCTGACATGGGGCTCAATCCCACAACCCTGAGATCATGACCTGAGCCAAAAGCCAGAGTTGATGCTTAGCCAACTGAGCTACCCAGGTTCCCTGTTCTTATTCTTTAATATTGTTTTGGCTACTCTGAGTCTTTTATCTCTCCATATAAACTTATAATCATTTTGTTGATATCCACAAAATAACTTGCTGGAATTTTTATTAGAATTGTGTTAAATCTACAGTTCTAATTGGGAAGAACTAGCATCTTGATGCTATTGAGTCTTCCTATCCATGAATGTGAACTGTGTCTCCATTTATTTGGTCTTCTTTGATCATTTTTATCAGAGTTCTGTAGTGCTCCTCATTCAGATGTTATACACATTTTTTTAAGGCTTATACACAAATATTTCATTTTTGGATGTGCTAATGTAAATGGTAGTGTGTGTAATTTCAGTTTCCACTTGTTCATTGCTGGTATAGAGGAAAGTGATTGACTTTTGTATATTAATCTTGTATCCTTCAGCCTTGCTATAAGATCTTATCAAGTTCCAGGAATGTTTAGGGTCAATTCTTTCAGATTTTCTACATAGACAATCATATCATTTATGAACAATGAAAATTTTATTTTTCCTTTCCAATTTATATACCTATTATTTTCTTTTTTGTCTTATTGTATTAGCTAGAAAATTCAGGACAATGCTAAAAGGGAATGGTGAGAGGAGACGTTCTTGCCTTGGTCTTGATTGTAGTGGGAAAGCTTCTAGTTTCTCACCATTATGTATGATGTTAGCTGTAGGCTTTTTTTTTTTTTTTTAAGATTTTTAAAATAATGTTGAGGACATTTCCCTCTTATTAGTTTACTGAGAATATTTGTCATGACTGGGTGTTGGATTTCTCAAAAGCTTTTTCTGCATCTGTTGATCATATGGATTTTTCTTCTAAGACTGGCGATGTGTTGGATTTCATTAATTGATTTTAGAATATTGAACCAGCTTTTCATACTTGGGATAAACCCCCCTTGGTTGTGATGTATAATTGTTTTTATAGGTTTTTGGCTGTTGTTTGTTAATATTTTGCTTAGAACTTTTGCATCTATATTTCTAAGAGATATTGGTCTATAGTTTTCTTGTGAATTCTTTGGTTTTGGTATTAGGGTGATGCTGGCCTCATGGAACAAGTTAGGAAAAATTTCCTCTACTATCTTCTGAAAGAGATTGTAGAGAATTGGTATAATTTATTCTTTAAATGTTTGGTAAAATTTACCAGTGAACTGATTTTGGCCTGGCACTTTCTGTCTTGGAAGGTTATTAAATATTGATTCAGTCCTTTTAATAGATAGAGTCCTGTTCGTATTATATTACTCTTTGTGTGAATTTTGGCAGATTATGTTTGTCAAGGATTTGATCCATTTCATTTAGACTATCATTTGTGGGTATAACATTATCAGTGTAAGATAACTACAAAAATATCTGTAGTTGGGGGCACCTGGGTGGCTTAGTCGGTTAAGCGTCCAGCTTCAGCTCAGGTCATGAGCTCACAGTTTGTGAGTTCAAGCCCTGCATTGGGCTCTGTGCTTACAGCTCAGAGCCTGGAGCCTGCTTGGAATTCTGTGTCTCCCTCTTTCTCTGCCCCTCCCCTGCTTGCACTCTCTCTCTCAAAATTAACATTAAAAATTTAAAAAAAATCTGTAGTTGGTAATTTCCTTGTGTTTTTAATTTTGTTTATTCCCTTACCCAAATGAGTCCTGAGTGCTTGGCAGTAAAAATAAAATTGAAGAATACTTCCCTGTTTTTGGAGGTATTTGGAAACTGTAGATGGAGGCCGAAGAGTCCCATCCCATTATTAGTCTTATGCATAGGGTGGGTACTGAAAGTAATAGGGCAAAGTAGAGACATAAAAGGAAGGAAAGGAGAAGTGATGCCATGAATGTACAAGAGAAAAGTCAAATATAATTAAGTAATAGAATTGAGTGGTATAGATTTATAGTGATAAATTTTGGGCTCTGGATTTCTGAATCTCTGGAGAGCTTTGGAATCATTGCGAGGTGTTATATTTTTTTTTTCAAATATGTGTAGATCTGGTTTTATTATCATAGTAAGTTCATTGCTTAGTTTTAACACCTGGCTTCTAATGTGCCAAATACATTTATTATATTTATTGTATATTATGCCTCCCTCTACTAGAATATAAGCAGAAATTTTTTACTATTTTGTTTATTGATATATCCTATATGCCTAGAACAGTGGTTTTCAAGGTGTGCTTTGTAGTCTTTCAGGGTTTTGTGAAATCCTTCCAGGGGATATGTAAGGTGAAACTATTTTCATTGTAATACTAAGACTTTATTTGCTTTTATTTTTTCTGTGTGGATGCTTGCACTGATCGTGCAAAAGCAATGATGTGTAAAACTGCTGATGCTTTAATGTGAATTAAAGAGTGCCACTAAAGAGTAGTGGCACCAAATTGTACTAGGTATATTTCACTGTATATTTCACTGTCACTCACTCGTGGGGGAAGGGTGGTAGAGGATTCCTGTTTCACCTAAGAGTGTTCTTGTGAAGCTGTAAAAATTATTAATTGTACTAAATTGTGACTCTTGAGCACATGCCTTTTAATATTCTGAAACAGGAAGTACACCTAAGTACTTCTGCATACTCAAATATTATGGTTGTCCCATGGACAGAATTTGTGATTGAGTTGCTATGGAACATTATATTTACTTGAAATAACAACTATGAGGTAAACTGTGGTTTTAGTTTCAGGGCACTGGAGTATTTGGCAGATAGTTTATTCAACAAAGAAAGAAGTGAACCTGTTACTTCAAGGAAAACAACTGATAGTATTTGTTGATGATGATAAATTCAAGCTTGCAAGTGAATTTAGAGTTTTGAAAAATTTACGTCTGTGAGCTGGATAGCCTCCTAATACTTAAAGACTTCTCTAGTGAGTTGGATACTGATAGTTACTAATGTGATGTGAGTTTTTTTGATATCGTATAACAAGACGTGTTAATATTTTGAAGATATGTATAACTCTTAGTGAAGCATGGTTAAGAAAATTTACAGCATCAAGCATAGATAAAAGATCCCTTCAAATTGCAAGATAAATGAATTGTTTTTTTAATTTTTTAAAATGTTTATTGATTTCTGAGAGAGACAGAGTGTGAGCAGTGGAGGGGCAGAGAGAGAGGGAGACACAGGACCCGAAGCAGGCTCCAGGCTCTGAGCTGTCAGCACAGAGACCACGAGATGGACCACGAGACCATAACCTGAGCCGATGTGGGCTGCTTATTTAACCCACTGAGCCATACACACACCCTCAATTGGTTTTAATGTAGCAGAGTATGAAAAGTTCACTGATATGGTTGGTTTCAGATTAAAAATCATTCATGACTAACCTTTAAGAAACTACCACTTACTGAGTTTTGGTGTTGTATCAAAGAAGAATACCCACAACTATCTGGAAATGTTATAGAAATGAACATATCTGTGCATCTTTTGAGAGTTATCTACTATGTGTGCCTGATGTAAAGAGTGGGGAGGACAAAAATGAATTGAGGGAGATAATTTAGTACACTGAAATCATAAACAAGTGCATTCTGAGAATAAAATCATGGATTTTATCTCATCATGGATTTGCCTTACCTTTTGAGTAAGTGGTGGCCCAGACAGACAGACAAGGAAGAAGGGAATAGCTGTCATCTCCCTCTTACATATAATCTCCTTCCCTCTTTTAATTTATTGGTTGCAAATCTGTGACATTTTTAGCTCTCTTAAGCTTTAATTAATGTATGGCATTTAACCCGTTTTACCAAATACATGATAGGAAGGAAACAACATGGAGCAAATTGAAGAGAAGATAAAGAGTTCTGCTGTCTGTGTAGGAAAACAGTAGTCCCTAACTGTAGTGATATCTCGGAATGTGTTGTGTAATCATTGTTAGGGGAATCCTGGCAAGCTGAACTGCCAACACACCTGCAAGCTGGAAGGTACAAGGAGGGGCACCTGCAAACCTCACTTAGTCTGTCTTATCTCGCTGGTCTTTGCATCTCCCTAGCCTTCAGAGATTATTATGACCCATTTATGCAGATTGTGATTTTCATGGTTGGAGGGAGGGTTTTCTTGTGGAATAGCAGAAACTCCAACTGGTTGAGTGAGAGGGTATTGTGCATAGGGTTGGAAAGCCAAGAAGTTTTCTCCATTGAGACCCACTGACTTGTTTCCTCAAAGTCTTCAGTCTTTGGAAGAAAAAACGTAAAGAAATTTTCATCAGATGTAGTCTCAGGACCAATTGCATCAGAATCATCTAGGGAACTTACTCAAAATACAGATTTCTGGGTCCTCAACCAATCTGCCGAATCAGACTTTCTGGGGATAGGGCCAGGGAATCTGCATTTAGAAATACTCTCCAAGTATTATACACAATAAAAAGTTTGAGAACCACTGGCATTTATAAGCCTTTTTCCAGTATATTTGTATCAAAATGAGGATGATCTAATTCTGATGAAATTCTGGACCAGTGGGAATAAATGAATGCAGAGGTAAAACAGCATATTAAATCCTTCATGTATTTTTGTATTTAGGGTATTAATGCTTCTTTGACTGATAGGAAAAAAATTAAATGCACTAATTACTAAAGTCTGAAAGGTTGTTAAAAGACAGTTCTGAAAACAGGTTATTTTTCTTTATATTGAGGAAGGAAGACTTTTAGGTTTTGTTAAAAATGTCTGTTTTCATGATTTTGCGTTCTGGGCAAAGTATCTGAAATCTGCCTTCTCTGTGCATAAAATGAAGTTCTCAGGAAAATAAATGCTTGATCAGAAATGCTAACAAGTTCCAGGTTCTATTTCATTCACAGTTAAACAAAAAGTTCCATATTGTCACAGAGGGTAAGAAGATAAAAAGTCAGATGAAGATATAGTTTACTGTCTCAGTTTGTATGTTTCCTTCTAGCTCATATTTTGATTCATTTGTACTACCTCCAAACTTTCATTTATCAGCTTCAGAATGTTACTGAGTTCAGTTCATGAAGAAAAATGTTTATAAATTTAGAGGTGAACGTTTAGTTTTGCTTGTGTGAGAGGTTACCTGTTTACTATGTGGTCAACGTGAAATGTAAACTAGGCAACTAAACTACCATGTTACTTTAAGACTAAGTAGAAAGAGCTAACAGACGATTTTTGGTATGAATACATGGAAAATATTCAACAAAACCAGAACTAAAATTAAAAATAAGACTTATACTAATTAAGATGGGCAAAGTCAGGAAATTCAGAATCTCTTTAGGTTGCCAGTTACACCTAACTATAGATAATAGTTCAAAACTCACATCGCATATCATATACACTTTCCAATGAAAGAATTAAGGTGACATTCAGTACTTTTCTATTCAGTTTATTTAATTCAGCTGACTTATTTCATTCAGTTGGATCTACTAGTACTAATGTGGCTTTGTTGTTATAGACTCTGAAACATGAACTGGTGGAATCGGGAATAGAGATGGGTCTGAAGCTAATGCTAGGAATGACATCCTGTGGCTCATTTGTTTTGTTTCTGTTAAATACTTTTGTTTTTCTTTTCACAAAAGTTATAATATGCTCGCAGCCAAATATTCTGAGCATAAGAAAGTGTATAAAGGTTATCTTTAACCACTGTTTGCATTTGGTATATGCTATATATTTTCTCAGTATGAATCCACACTACCATTACACATGTATATTTATGTGTATATAATGGCATGTAATATGTATATGTGTGTACATATATGTCAGTACATTTCAAGTATGCTGATTAGTAAATTTTTCACCAGACAGTATTTTATAGACATCTGTTTTATATGCACATAATTATATGTAATTTATATCACATTCTATTTATTATTATACTTCTGCATGGTATTTTATAATTTGCATGTACCATAATATATTCAATGATTCCCTTACTGATGGGCATTAGGTTGTTTTCAATGTTTCCACTTTTGTAATCAATATACTGTAACCCCTTGTCTGAATGTTTTCTTAGGATAAATTCCTAGAAGTAGAATTGCTGGGTTAAAGGAAATTCCCATTTAAAAATTTGAGATATATTGTTAAGTTGTATTGTCCCCACAAATGTGCCATTTTATACTCTTACTAGCAATGTCTTGAGGATGTAACTTTGGAACATTTGAACAATACTGGGTTGTCTTAGTCTCTTAAATCTTTGTAAATATACCAGGTCAAACATGGGATTCTTGGGGTGCCTGGGTGGCTTATTCAGTTAAGCATCCAACTCATGGTTTCAGATCAGGTTATGATCCCACAGTTTGTGGGATCAAGCCCCATGTTGGGCTTTGCACTGGCAGTGGGAGACTGCTTGGGATTCTCTCTCTCCCTTTTTTCTCTGCCTCTGTCTCTGTCTCTGTCTCTCTCTCTCAAAATAAATAAATAAACATTAAAATGGGATTCTTACCTTAATCTTCATTTGTTTGATGTAGTTTCCAGAGACTCCTTGGAGCCTCTGTGTATTCTGGGGATTGGTGGGCTATGCAGTCAGACCCTGACTTGGCAGGTAGTGGCTGAAGTTCTTAAGACAAACAGGGAAGGCAGTGATCTCACCTGATCACTAGATAGTTAATGAACGATGTCTTAAAGACACAAACCAGATTTGCTGGATGGAAAGTCACTTCTCCTTTTCCTTCCAAACCTTCTCTTTTAAGACCCAGTGTAAACAACTCTTTCTGCTTTTTTCCTTTGCAAAAATAATAGTGTATTTAGTCATGAGTCCAAGCTTAATGACTTGTCAAGAAGAGTCCAGATCTTTGAAATACTAATGAACTTATTTGCCTACCATAGGGCTATGGAGAGCCCTGACCTGATCCCAGGAATACCAAATCCGTCTTTCTAAAACTTGGGGGAGGGAGTAAGAGAGGAAGAGAAATCCCTCCATTCCTTCTTGAAGAGTCACTTTCTCTCTTCCTCTTTCACTGACTATCTCTATCTCTTCCTCCCTACCTCCTTCTTTCAATCTCTCTCAGTTCCAAAAAGGTCACTGGAATTTCTGACCCTTTGTTTTTTATCAGAAATCTCATTTTTCATTAGAGTTTGGTCTTGTGCTTCATAAGACTTAGAAGTTTAGGAAACATTTGACTCTTTTTTTTTCCCTTAAATGTATTTATTTACTTAGAGCACACAAAAGTGCTCATGTGTAAGTGGCAGAGGAACAGAGAGAAAGGGAGAGAGAGAGAATCCTAAGCAGGCTCCCCGTTGTCAGCTGAGAGTCCGTTGTGGGGTTCAATCTCACAAATTGTGAGATCGTGACCTGAGCCAAAATTAAGAATCGGACATTTAACTGATTGAGCCCCCCAGGCTCCCCCAAAACATTGGACTCTTAAGTGTTTACCACAGAACATTGAGATCCTGGTGGATAAATTTAAATTCATATATACATGGTCACTTTTGGTCTTGCCCCCAAACGAAGGATAAAATCCCCAGGTAGGAACCACAGTGAACAAGAGTTTAACCTTTTACAACAAAACTATTATATTCAGTAGTTATTAGAGTTTTAAACTTTGGTTTCCTGTAAAACAGAATTAGTTCTCTTCAACACCCTGTTATTTTATTAACCTAATGTCACCTTCAAAATATCTTTTTTTTTGTTTCATGCAGGCGTTCTTACACCGAATGAACCAGTGCGCTGCGTCAAAAATTGACAAAAATGTAACAGAAGAAACAGTGAAGGTGAGGAGTTGCAGTTTGCCCTCAACACAAGCACACATTCTCCTCAGATAAGATTTTATCTGTGGGATGTTACTTGAGTGTTCTTCAGCTTACTGGTACCAGTAGAAGCTCTGTGCCAGGCACTTGTGTGGGCGACGCTGAGAAAAAGGGAAACGATGTCGGGAAAAGAAACAGAGGGTTATGATGATGACATAGAAGACATGGAGACTTTTTTTTTTTTTTGCCAAGGCCTTAGGGCAGTTTGAAAAAAGGAAGGAAAACAAACCCAGACTGAGAACCTCAGAGTCCGTGAGAGGGAGGGAGCAGAGTTGTGTGTGTAAGAGGAAGGCAAGAGGTGGACAGATGCAACTTCCAGTCTCTGATCTCTAAAGAACAAATGATTTGGGTGGTTCATTGGTGCAGAAAAAGTTCGCATAATATCCTGGACTCAGAAACAAATGGATAAGAATTTCCTGTTAAGCTGCAGGGAAGGAAAATTATGAGGAGGTTTGTAAAGGGGGAGGAGATAAATGAAAATTAATTGTACTATTGTTATTACTCATTTAAGTTCTATAAATCATCATTGATGTTTATTTTTGGTGCTGATTTGCTGTTTTACTTTACTAAAAATAGAAAAAAATCCAAGGATTTTTTAGGCCCTTCCGAGTATTTTTTTCATAAATTAAATACTAACTTTCCAATTCTCCTCACCGTGGGAGTATTTTAGTTTGTGTGCTTTTGGTGGAAAGCAAAAGACAAGTGTCTGTATTATTCAGATGGCTTGAGGTTGCTTTGTCTCTCGTATTGGGAAACTCCAGACAGAAGAAAAGGTTCAGGACCTGTGGCTCAGGGAGGTCAATAAGGTTGCCAGGTTCTCTGTAGCTCTTCACTTTGACATCCAGGTTATCAGCTTGGCCGTGGACTGGCTCCTCCCGCAGCTGCAAAATGACCCTGTAGCTGTCCCAGCTGTCACTTCCAGACACAGCACCTTTCCAGAGGGGGGGAAAGGGCGGTCCATTCCAGGATGCCTTTCTAGAGAGCAAAGAAACCCTTGTCCCACACAGCCTGCCAGCAAATCCGCCTGCACAATTTTACCTGCCGCCCATTTTCGCTAATAGGGTGGGGACTGTCCTGCTTGGATTTAGTCACTTAGGCTTTTCCTGAGAGCCAGGAATAGGTTCCTGATTCCCAGAGTTGTGTGGGGGTGGAGAGGATGTCCAGACAAAATTGGCACTCTGCTGACTGGCTTGCTATGCCCTGAAGTTTTCAGCTTGGAAATAGAATACTGTACTCTTACGGACTTGTGTGTTTTTTTGTTTTGTTTGTTTGGTTTTTTTTTTTAGTTGTTTTTGTTTTTAACCTGCTTCACTATTGCACTTACATGTATTTGCAGATGCTGTTCTCAAACATTGAAGATATCCTTGCAGTACATAAGGAATTTTTAAAAGTCGTGGAAGAATGCCTACATCCAGAACCTAATGCTCAGCAAGAAGTGGGAACCTGCTTTCTTCACTTTGTAGGATAAATTTCTGTTTATTTTAAAAGCTCTTTCCCCCTAGATTTTAAGGTCTAGCGTTTGGCACAAGGGAATGTGGGAATTCAGCATTAGAAGCAAAATGTGACACCAAAAGTTTGGGGTCTTTTAAGGCCAATGAAATCTTCCACTTAGAGCCAGAAAGGGGTGAGGGCCTCACATCATCCATTTTATTCAGTGAAGAATAAACAGCCTTTTCTTTTCCCCAACAAGTTAGTTCTTCGCATGCTCTGTAGCTTTGAATTCTAATGAATATTCAGGCTGTTCATAATGAATGGATTTTTATGTTTCTCTCAAACATAGAGCATTTCCCTTTTGAGGCAGAAAATCCTTACTCTTATAATGGCGTGATGAGCCTTTTGTTAGTCAGAATGTTCCCTTTTTAATCGACTGGTGACAAACCTGCGGGTGGACAAACCTATTCACTCTAGGTACACATATGCCTGAATCTGAGTTTTTCCCAAGGATGGTTCCTCAGAAGGTTGTACTGAGCCGTACAGAAGAATAGCCAGTCAGTATTCTGGTGTTTCAAATCATACGTCATGATTGTGTGATCATTTCCATCCCTCTGGACACAGCAGTTGAAATTATTTGTGCAATCAATTTGCAAAGTAAAAAGTCACCTGAAAATGAAAATTGTTTTTAGAACTGAGGGCATTCATACTAAAAATAAAAATAGTACTGCTATATATATATATATTCCACTGATGCTTATTTTCAGAATACCAATCTGAATCCATTTGTGTATCAAAATGTTATATAATTAATGTTTTATTTAAAAATATCAAAGTGTTTTGTCAAAGAAATCAATTTTTGTTTATTTTGATTTCTTTTTTTTAAGTTTATTTATTTTTGAGAGAGAGAGAGAGCACAAGCAGAGAGAGGGAGAGAGTGAGAATCCCAAGCAGGTTCTGCACTGTCAGTGCAGAGCCCAACGTGGGACTCGAGCCCACAGACCATGAGATCATGACCTGAACCAAAACCAAGAGTCAGATGCTTAACCAACTGAGCCACCCAGATGCCCCAGTTTTTGTTTATTTTTATTTCTATTTAACCTTTGGGGAGCCTGGGTGGCTTAGTCAGTTAACGATCAGACTTCAGCTCAGGTCATGATTCACAGCTCGTCAGTTTGAGCCCTGTGTCAGTCTCGTGCTGACAGCCTGGAGCCTGGAGCCTGCTTCGGATTCTGTGTCTGCTTCTCTCTCTGCCCTTCCCGCACTTGTGCTCTGTCTCTCTCTTTGTCAAAAATAAAGAAACATTAAAAAAAGTTTTTATTCCTATTTAACTTTTATAAAGGTAACCATATGTAGTTTCTAGGTCTATATTTCTGTATGTAGTGAGCAGACTCTGCATATGTTTTTTTAATAATCAGGATATATTTCATAAAGATAATTATATTAAAAGGAGAAGCTCCTTGGACATAGCAAGATCAAGCTGTGCTTTCCTCGGGCATGACTGGAAACCACACATGTTTGTGTCCACTTAATCCAGACTGTTCCTTTTCATGAAAGAATTCAAATCTTCTGCCAGCTGGAGTATTTGCTCTTTCAGTCCAGTCCTGCACATGGGAATCTTGCACTCTGACATCCATTTCCTCAGTAACACACTATGAATCTGTCATCTGTGAATTTACTCAACTATTTCTGAAGTTTGTTTCATTCTGGGTCATATCATCTCTTGAAATAAGTAATTCAATACATTTTCTACTGGCTGTATAAAATAACACTCAGTGTTGCTTTCCAGATGCCTGTCTTTGAAATTTTAGAGGATATACTCCTATTCTAATATAGATCAACACATTTTCTGTGTCTTCCTCTTATTGGTACTGCTTTGATAGATACGAATCATGGCCACTTGGAGAAAAATCTAGTGATGGAAGGATACTTAGAGATCATGATGGTGAAAAGACTCCCTTTTTGAAAGTATCCCTTTGTAGCAAATATGAAGGTTGTTTACATTTTTTTCTGCTTGACCACTTTCAGTGACAGCTCTAACCATTAGAAAATCTTTATGCTTTGCAACTATGTGGATGGAACTGGAGGGTATTATGCTAAGTGAAATTAGAGAAAAAAATCATATAACTTCACTCATATGAGGACTTTAAGAGACAAAACAGATGAACATAAGGAAAGGGAAACATAAATAATATAAAAACAGGGAGGGGGACAAAACAGAAGAGACTCATAAATATGGAGAACAAACTGAGGGTTATGGGAGGGGTTGTGGGAGGAGGGATGGGATAAATGGGTAAGCGGAACTAAGGAATCTACTCCTGAAATCATTGTTGCACACTATATGCTAACTAATTCGGATGTAAATTAAAAAAAAAAATTTTTTTAAAGACCAAAAAAAAAAAAAAAAAGAAAAAATCTTTATGTTAATCTTGAATCTGCCTACCCACTGCCCATCAGTGCCCTTGCAGTTTCTACCCAGTGGTCCTAGTTTTATGTTTAGAGTTGTAAATCCTTTACAATAAAACAGCTATCTGAAAGTAGCTACCATTTCCTTACTATACTAACAAATACCTCTTTTTGAACTGACCTCTCGTATGTAGTGTCTTCACAGTCCATCATCACTTGTTATCTTAGTCACCTGTTGCTGAGTATTTTCCTGTTTGTCTGTGTCCCTCTTAAACACGACTGTCCAGATTGGTTCATATGAACCGCAGGGTACTACGTTTCTTTATTCCTATATAATCTGGCACATGCTTTTCCCTCTATCCCAAAAGCTTCCTTCTCTCTCCCTGCCTGGGAATGATGGATTCATCTCCCTGGACCTTGCACAGATACTATTTTTTTCTCTTTTTAAAGCTATACCTGAGTCCTCTCAGTAAAGCTAAGTACTCTCTTCTCTGTAATTGCTACCATTTAGTTCATTTACTTCTTATTGCATACATCATATTGGACTCTGGTTAATATAACCTATTCTTTTCCTTAGGCTATTCTTTTTGGGTCAGAGAAAATCAATGAATAGAATGTATTTATATATATACACACAGTAGAGCTCCCAAAATATAGTAAACACTATAAGTTTGTTCATAAACATCACACGGAGTTAGTATCTTAAAATGGCTAATAAAATGACTCTAACTTATCCTTACTCGAATTCACAGAAAGACAAGTTTCGTATCTATGATGAATACTGTAGTAACCATGAGAAGGCCCAAAAATTGCTTCTTGAACTTAACAAAATAAGAACAATCCGCACATTTCTTTTGGTAAGTATATATTTAAGTGTTACCACATGCTGTGATTTGTTGATAGGCTCACTAAGAGCCAAGGGCTAGCACAAGTGTAGTATAAAAACTACTTGTGGGGCAATGCTTTCAACACATCCAGGCTAGGAGGCTAGAGTCCTTTGATAAACGTAAGAAGTGAGACTTGGCAGTAGTGTATGGATGGGAAAACGTTGATAATACCTTCTCCTGGTTGACTGTGAATTGTTTGTGAGAACTACAGGTTCCTAGCGAGGAAGACATTTATGCTAGAGTTCATCATTGCTTTTATATCCCTCAACTCTGTAGGGCTTCATTTACTTCTGCTAAGGGAGCTATAAGTAGGGCAGTCACAGGAAGGAAACACATCATGGGTACGGTAGAAAAGACATTTAAAGATTGACTTCTCCTATGTGCATTCCTTATTCACTTTATTTAATTTCTTTACAATAGCACAAATAAATGCATATTTTGGCAATAATTTGGGCAACTTAATTGCCGGGGAGGAACACACTGTAAGTGTTCAATTCAGTAATATTCAGCAAATTGTAGAGTGGGGCATCTGTCCCATTACCCACTTTTAGAGATTCCCAGCACCCCGGAAAGTCCCTCATGCCTGTTTACAGCCCATCTCCACAACCACCATTAGCTCCAGGCAGTTATTGGTTTAATTTCCGTCTCCATAGATTTCCCTTTTCTAGATATTGCATATCAATGGAATCCTACAATGTAATGTTTTTTATATATGACTTCTTTTACTGAGTAAAATGCTTTTGAGATTCATCCTTGTTGAAGCATATATACATATTCCATTCATTTTTATTACTGAATAGTGTTCTGTTGTATGGATATACCATATTTTGTTTATCCACTTGCCAATATGTGACCATTGGGTGAACAGATGACTGTGATTAATGATGGACCTCGAAGATACTACACGTGAGACATCATTTCAGAGAGAGATATTTGTTAGTATAGAAAAGCCAGGAAATTCAGTTTGGGCTATTGTAAACAATGCTGTTATGAACATACATGTACAAGTCTTCATCTGGATGTTTTCATTCTCTTGGGTAGATGCTAAGAGTGGAATTGCTAGGTCATAGTAAGTTTATGTTTAACTTTAAGAAGCTGCCAAAGTGGCTGTGCCATATCCACCAGCAATGTATGAGAACTGCGGTTTCTGTCTTTGCCAATACATGGTATTACCAGTTCCAATTATAGCTGTGCTAGTGGATGTGTAGTTTATCTGAAGGTGATTTTTATTTGCATTTCTCTCATGACCAGTGATATCAAGCATGCTTTCATGTTCTTGTTAGCAATCCACATATCCTGTTTGGTGAAATGCTTATTCAAATCTTATGTTCATTTTTAAGTTGAGATGTTTACCTTATATTGAGCTATAATTGTTTTTTATTTTGGATACAGCTCCTATATCTGATATGTAATTTGTAAATGTTTCTTACCAGTGTGGTTTGTTCATTTAAAAAATATTATCGCTTGAAAACCAAAAGTCTGACATTTTTTTGAAGTCCAACTTATTAAATTTTGTCCATATGAACATGTTTTTGTTATATTTGAGAAATCTGTATTCAGGTCTTATACTTACTTTGTTAATTCCCAAGTATTTTACTCTTTTTGATGCTGTTGTGATTGGAATTGTCTTAATTTCATTTTTGGATTGTTCGTTGCTGCCACATAAACGTTTAACTGTTATTTAGTTTTGCTCTATGTATATTTTTGTATCTTGTGGTTTAAAGTCATGTGTTAGTAGTTTTTTTTTTTTTGTAGATTCTTTAAGATATTTTACATATTGGATCATGTCATCTGAGAGTAAAGACAGTTTTACTTTTCCTTTTCAATATGGATTCCCACCCCCCCGCCCCCCAAAACCTGGCTTTTTGCACTGACTGGTTAGAACCAGTATATTGTTGAATAAAAGTGTTTAGAACAGATACTTCTGCCTTGTTTCTGATTATAGGGGGAAATCATTCAGTTTTTCATCATTAAGTATGTTAGCTGTAGGTTTCTTCATAGATGTCCTCAGGTTGAGGAAGTTCCATTATATTTGTAGGTGGTTGAGAGTTTTTTATTGTGACCTTTTTGCCTTTTCTAATACAGGTGTGTAAAGCTAAGAATTTTGCCCTGCTTTAGTTTGATTCCATAAATTTTGACACATGTTTTTATTACTCAGTTTTTGAAAATGTCTAGTTTCCTTTGTAATATCTTTAGTCTTTTTTAAGTTTTCTAAAAATTTTATTTATTCTTGAGAGAGAGAAAGCATGCGAACATATGAACAGGGGAGGGGCAGAGAGAGAGGGAGAAGGAGAACCCAAGCAGGCTCTGCACTGTCAGTGAGGAGTCTGTGGCTGGGGCTTGAACTCCCGAGCCGTGAGATCATGACCTGGCTTAACTGACTGAGCCACCCAGGCATCCCTAGTCTGTTCTTTATTTAGAAGTTTGTCTTGGGGGATAATTCTGCATGGAACTTGTGTTTCTGCACATTTTCTGAGCAGTGGAACTGACTGCCTTTGTTTGGGCCTATCTTTTAAAAGATGTTTGTACCATGAACAGCCGCAGAAGGTAGAGATAGTCTCTTTGTCCTCAGCAGTGGGCAGTGATGCCTGCTGCCATCATAAGAGATACATGTTTCATAGCCTCAGGTCTCCCCCTCGTGTTATACATGTGCATGGGTCATCTGGTCTTCTTTGTCTTGCATGTGGGAGCTGGGGCTTGGGAAACTGGCCCCAAAATAGTGATTCTCTGGCTCCTGGTATTGTTGTAAAGAAGAAAAAAAAAAGGTCCTATATCCCTGTCCTGGGAGTTTTATGTGTTCTTCTAGCATCCATAAATATGTGGCAAGTTAACTTTTTAGCTTGCAGCTAGGGTAAAATCTTAGAATCATCACAGTTTTACCATTCTGTTATTTTATTTCCCAGTATGGGAATTTTTCAAATATCTTCCTGTAGTTGATTTTTTTAAATTTAATTCCATTCTGGTTAGAGAACATACTTAAACCATTTAAATCCTTTTAAATTCATGAAGACATTTTTATAGCTTAGCATATGGTCTGTCCTGGAATTTCTTTTTTTCTCTGTATGTTCCATGTGTGCTTAAAAATGGCATATTCTGCTGCTGTTGGGTGGAATGTTCTATAAGTGTTAGGTCATTTGGGGCGCCTGGGTGACTCAGTCGGTTAAGTGTCATCCAACTTCGGCTCAGGTCATGATCTCATGGTTCATGAGTTCGAGCCCTGCATCGGGCTCTCTGCTGTCAGCACAGACCCTGGAGCCTGCTTCAGGTTCTGTGCCTCTCTCTTTCTCTGCTCCTCCCCTCTCATGCTTTGTCTCTCTTCCACCCTCAAAAATAAATAAACATTAAAAAAATTTTAAATGTTAGGTCATTTATGTTTGTAGTCCTTTCCTTTAGGTGTTCAGTCAGTTACTGAGGGTGGGATATTGAAATCTACGGGTATAATTATTAAATTGTCTATTTTCCTTTCAATTATGTCAGTTTCTGTTTTATATGTTTTGGGGCCCTGTTTTTAAATATGTATTCATTTAAAGTGCTTACATTTGTATTTCTACTTATCATAAAATGTTTTTCTTTCTCCCTAGCGGTATTTCTTTTCTTAAAATCTATTTTGCCTGATATTATTATAGCCATGACAGCTCTCATACTGTTTGTATGTTATATCTTCTTCCATTATTTGACTTAACAAGATATTTGTGTCTTTAAATCAAAAACATGCCTCTGAGAAACAGTATATGGTCAGACCTTGCTTTTTTATCCAGTCTGACAATCTCTGCCTTTTGATTGGAGATGTTCAGTTCATTGACCTTCAATGTAATTATTGATATTATTTGTTGATATGTACCATTTTATTGTTTTTTCTATATGTGTGGTTTTGTTATTGTTCCTTTGTTCCTCTTTTACCTTCCTTGGTATACTGTTTTACTTCCTTTGTTGGCTTTTTTAAACTACATTTTTTAAGTTTTTTAGCAGGGAAGTGATTGCTCTTACAACAATATGTTCTTACAAATCGTAATTTATCAAGTCTATTTCCTAAAGTTGGTTATTTTTGTTTTGTTTTGTTTTTAGTAACTTTCCTTGACTTAATTTGAGAACCTGTGACTCTTTCGTGACTCTTGACTGTGCAGCTGATATCTCTACCCAGTTTTATGTCTTATAAGTTAGCCGTTCTTTTTAGGAGTCCTATGCCACTGAAATCTTAGGGCTCTTTATAAAGTGTTAGAACTCTGCTATCTTACTTAATCCATTCTGTTCTCAGCGCAGTTGACTCTTTGTTCACATTGGTCTAGTTTATTGTTTGAATTGTGTCAAGCCACACTAGAAAATTCTCAAGAGTTCTGGTTTTAGATGATTCTACAGCCATAGTCTGGTAGGAAACCTGACTTTTTTATAATTCTTGCCCTGGCACTGAGTGGCCACTAATTATCTGAATGACTTTAGGAAATTCATTACATCACTGGTGTCATGTTCCATATCCATAAAATGAGGATAATAGTAATTATCCTTTGAAAAACAGGTAAGAGTTTACAGATTTGTTGATGGTATTATTTGGGGCACTTGAATATGCTGCCACCTCAGTAAGTTTTCATGATCAGGGAAATCTCTGGGAGCTCATTTAGGAGACATTCTTTGTGTATACGTTAGAAGAGAGCTGGCTTTCATAAGCCAGTCTAAAGTGGCAACCAACCCCTGCTATTATGAAGACACTTCCTAATCCGTACAGTACAAATAGACAAGGAAATAAAAGTGCGTTAGGCAGTCATGAGTTTCTTAAGGTACTTCAACCCAGAGCTAGGAAAAGGGGGTGGCCACATTTATAGGAATGCTAACTCCTACTGGAATACTGACATCACTGGAAATCTAGTGAGATGTACATAGTTGTGTTTCATACAATTGCTCTGGGGACAATGTCATGCAGAGTTGGAAAGAATATTTTGATAAACTGATTGTAATAGGGGATGAAGCCCCTCAAAGAGCATGCTTGAGTCAGAACACTTATTTGCTGTTCTGACTTCTAAACTGTCTGGGGGAAGTTAAAGTCATGGCATTAGTTGTGCTGACTTGAATACACAAATTGGAGCTAAAGCCAAGTTGTTCATGACAGCCGGCAGGGGGTTCTGCTGTTACCCTCAGTCTTTCCTTTTCATCCTTTCCTGCTCGGCACTTGGTCTGTCTTCTCGATGAATACAGGACAGTAGTTTTAAAATGGTAGTATAAAGGTAGCTAAATGATAATAGATATTTGAGGGGCCCTTTTCTCCCTTCATTACATATTTATGCCTGTTTTCTCTATGCCAGTTACTCTGATAGACACTGCAGAAACAGGTTTTGGCATCAATTTCAAATCTTTTTTTTTTTTTCTTTTGGTATTGATACTTAAACCATTAAATAAAGACCAGATGCTTAAGAGGCTATAGGCTTTTTTTTTTTTTTTTAAATCAGAGTTGATTTCCTCTTCCCTTTCATCTTTCTCTGATTGCTAATTTTGAGAATGTCCCATTCCTCTTGCCTCTCTGGAGATCATATCTGACCTCCTCTGCGACTGGCTGGCCAGTGTCATTGGTGAGGTAGTATAGCTAACAGTGACTTAGCAATCACTGGTTGAAACCATGCCAAGTTTACAGACAGGAAAACTAGCATTCTGAAATCAGCCCAAGTTACCTCACTAGTCAGTGGCAGAGCATGTGTAGAACCCAATTGTCTCTAGGCCTGCTCTTTACAACACAACACCACACCATGACTCAACTACAACACAACTCCCTTTATAAGCAGGATTGATCTCTATGTATACTTGTGTCTGTCTACCTATTATTTATTCACCCATCAATCCATTCATCCCTCCATCCATCCATTCATCCACCCATCCACTCACCCATCCATCCATTCCTTCATTCCTCCATGTCTATCCTATTTGTCTTCAGACTTCATACTCAGAAAAATATATATAAATTAATTTCCAAGATATGTATTCAAAACACATTTTGGTTTCTATAACCAATATGAAATGTGAAGTATTTGTTTTTGTCTTCTGTAAATGTTATTTGTGATTGCATGGGCTCATCTCTGAGAAAGAAGCTATGTAGAGATAAGCTTTGACAAAGTTTCAGCAGAAAATTTTATGATAGAAGATCATGTCACAGCTTTGACTTTAAAAAGTGTAATTAATTGTTTTTATTTCTACTTCAGAACTGTATGCTACTCGGAGGACGGAAGAACACAGATGTTCCCCTGGAAGGATATTTAGTAACACCAATACAAAGAATTTGCAAGTATCCTCTCCTTTTGAAGGTATTTTATGTGTTTATTTCACTGTAGAATTTTCCTTGTATCTGCATATTTTGCAGATGGTATTTAAAAGGTTTTTCTTTTAAATAATCTGACTTTTGTTTTGTTTTCTTTCTTTCTTTTTTTTTTTTTTTTTTGAGACCAAGCACATGAGTGGGGGATAAGGGCAGAGGGAGAGAGAGAGAGAGAGAGAGGGAGAGAGGGGGAGAGAGAGAGAGAATCTCAAGCAGGCTCCGTGCCCAGTGTGGAGCCCAATACGGGGCTCATTCTCAAAACTGAGATCGTGACCTGAGCCAAAATCAAGAGTTGGGCACTCAACTGACTGAACCATGCAGGCACCCCTAAATAATCTGACTTTCTAAAGAAAAGGCAGATCATAGTTATTGGGGGAAAATGGCTATTTTGTCACATATATATGGAGTAGGAAACAGATCTTTTGGCAAAAGAGACTTTGTAGACTACTTTATAGACTTTGCTCCTTGTAGAAAATATATTTGTTTGAGTTTTATTTAGAGTTAATGCATTAGTTTCAAGATAATCCATTAAGTACCTTATGACCAGTTTATATAGCACTTTATGTACAGGGTTCTTTATCTTAAGTAAATCCACTGTGGGCATATGATTTGATAGTCCCTAAAAATGATGACTTCTTGATACTAATGAAGTTAAAGTCAAAGTTACATAATTTCAGAGCTTGGTATTTAAATCTATATTACAGGGAATGGTGTGGGTCACATGGGACAATAAATGATAGGAATGACAGTGATAAGCAAACACTACCTCTGGAAGACAGGACATGCCCCATTAATGGTTGTAGGTCCATTGCCTCATTATAATGACCCAAAGTTTTATTCTGAAAAACATACTATAATGTCCTAATTATTTGTAGTATTAAAGTATGTGAATAGATTTGTATGGCAATTCTGAAAATGATGCTTTTGGAGGTACAACATCAGGAACTACAACTACCAACATCAGGATGCAGTTTGGGATGGTGGTTGAGCACATGAGTTCTGAGTTCAAATCCTAAGTATTCTGCTTACTAGCTGTGTACTGAACACATAATCTAACGTCTTAAAGCCTTGGGTTTTTATTTATGAAATAGGAATAATTATGATGAAATTATAGCATGTATCTACAAGAATGTGTATATGGATATGCGTATCCATATATTGTGTATACATATATATGCATATCGAAAAGGGATTACATAATAACAATAGTTGAACTATTTTAGGCAAATCATTTAACACAGTATGTATTCCATATATATTAGCTATTACTACTCATATATATTTGTTTCTGATTTATTTTAATATATTAATCACTACTTGCTATCTAAATTTTAAAAATACTCCAAAATGCTATGCATATATTAACTGGTGTTCTTATTGATTAACTCTTTGAGAAATAAATGTAAGCAATTTTAACTAAAAATACATTTTTAAAATTTATTTATTTTGAGAGAGAGAGAGAGAGAGAGAGAGAGAGAGAGAGAGAGAATATATCCCAAGCAGGCTCCATGCCATCAGCATAGAGCCCAGTGTGGGGCTTGATCTCATAAACTGTGAGATCATGACCTGAGCCAAAATCAAGAGTTGGATGCTTAGCCAACTGAGCCACCTGGGTGTCCCTAAAAATACCTTTTTTTTAACTACAGCTTCTGTTAGTTGCATAAATTGGGGTTTTGTGTACAATTTCTTTGAAAACAATTTCTCCTTATAAAAAAACAAAGTCCATTGAAGTTGCTCAATGAAGCCCTAGAGAGAAGGTAACATGGGGATCTCCAGTTATGCAGAGCTTTGGTGTGGTCCTCAGAAGGTGGGAGGATTGGTGTAAAGGTGACTTATCTTTGTGAGAGTCCTTTTAGATGCCTATTGTGGTGACCCAGATCACTTCAGCTATCCCTGGACCCGGCTTTGGAATGTAGGCATTTGTTTAAGAGTCAGAAGGGATAGTGATATTAAGAGAAATATGCCATGCCAAGTAGTTGTTCTAAATCACTTCTGGTTAGGGATGGCTGCTGGTTAGGGTTGGTTGATCTGACCTCTCAAAAGATGGAATCATGGACACATCCTTGCTTAGGAAGATAAATAACTCGCGGTACCTTCAAGGAGTGAAAAGATGTCATGTTTCCCCTTCTTTGGATGATTGTCTTCGCAAAGAAACATGAACTATTTACTTGTGTAGTAGGTATGTTGGTGTTGGTGGTTTTCTTTGTTGTACTATTGTGCTGATAATCTCTTTGATTTGGGATGATTTTATTTACTCAGAAAGACATTAGGGATTAGGCTGTGTGTTAAAGAAAAGATATATTGGTCTTATTTGTGGAACTTGAAATCAGCACAAGCCTCATGGAAAGTAACTGACAGAGATTATTACTAGTCATTCATCTTGCTATTTTACATTATCTAAATTCTCAGTTCCACAGGTACTCATTGGGCACAGTTGCATGGGGCCCCAAATCATAGCCTGCGGACTGACTTGACCACTTCACATAATTTACAAATACTTCTGCACTTTAGAATTTCTAGAGAAGCCAGCATGTTTCTTCCATGGATTTGTGTTCCAGCATAACTTTTTAAATCTTGTCTTGGGAGTGATGTAATGTGTATTCTTTTGGTGCTAGCTCTGCAGAACAGAGTGTGAACATATTGAATGCAGGGTCAAAGTTTATGGCAAAATTTTCAACAATAACAGACCCCAGGAGAATATAACAACCGCATACTTTCCCACTGTATGTTAAGAATTAAGAGAATTCTTTTAAAAGACTTGCCTTAGGATTTCTGTAATCGTGTTAGTTACATGATGATGGCAACTGTAGTAAAGAAACAAATGACTAATTAAAAAGCAATGTGGTTACAACTGTCTAGACAGTGGGTGAAGATGTTTAATTTTGTGCTCCTAAAAAACAAACAAGACCTTTTAATATATTTAAAAGATTAAAGATTACTCTTGTTCTGATATCCTGAATGGAAAAAAACCATAAAATGCCAAAAAAAACCCAAAAAACAACAAAAAAAAAGAAAATTATTGAGAGGCATATGGCAATTCATTCATTACAGAGAATGAACCCAAGTTATTGGTGAAAACAGCATAAATTTCCCCTTTGATGATGGAGTATTGTGGAATTTACACATCATTTATTTTGCTGGAGTGTAAGACATTATTTAAAATTTTTGCTTTATGTATAGCCTGTTTTTATAGCTTCTCAAAAATTTATTAGAAAATAAGGCATTTAAATTATTTTTGAAATTTTGGGCTTACTATTCTGTTAAAGACTTGAGGAAAATATGTAAAGTTATATTTCTGGTTGGAGCAGAGGTCAAACTTATAAAAACATTTCATGCTGCAGGTGAGATATTTGACAGTTTGAAAGGAGAAGTCTAATTTAGTTTTTTTTTTTTTTTATATTTTTTTCAACGTTTTTTTTTTTTATTTATTTTTGGGACAGAGAGAGACAGAGCATGAACGGGGGAGGGGCAGAGAGAGAGGGAGACACAGAATCGGAAACAGGCTCCAGGCTCCGAGCCATCAGCCCAGAGCCTGACGAGGGGCTCGAACTCACGGACCGCGAGATCGTGACCTGGCTGAAGTCGGACGCTTAACCGACTGCGCCACCCAGGCGCCCCTAATTTAGTTTTTAAAGACAATAACTTTAAGGAAAAAATTAAAATCACTGCCAAATGTGTATTAGGGGTAATGCACATTCATTGATTCAACCTTTTATTTTTGATCTTAATCCTAGTGGAGTTTGTGATGTCACTTCTGAAAGTGGCTCTCACGATCTTTGCAGTTTTCATTTCCTGGTCAGTCTGAACCTGCTGTACCAGAAAGCAGAAGATCAAAGGGCGATTTGTTTTTTGTGTATAAACAGGAGTTGCTGAAGCGGACTCCAAGGAAACACAGTGACTACGCAGCAGTAATGGAAGCCCTCCAAGCCATGAAAGCCGTCTGTTCCAACATAAACGAGGCCAAGAGGCAGATGGAGAAGTTAGAAGTTTTGGAGGAGTGGCAGTCTCACATTGAAGGCTGGGAGGTACATTCACTCTACTCAACAATGGAGCTTAAAATAGTTTTGTTATGTCTTAATACTGTGAATAGAATTGTTGACATTGGATTGAACCATAAATGGTCATTTTCACAGATAATGCCAGAGGGCTGTAACCATTTCTGAAAAGTGCTGTCATTATTATTTTTAAATATCCATAAAGCGGCAGTTAATTGACTTAGTGACAGCCTGAAAGCTTTGTGATAGAGCCACCCAACACTGTGTGGGTTATAAGCTTTGGTATTTCAGTATTTGTGCATCTCGATTATCCTTTTTCCTGACTGCCTTTGGTCAACAAGTACATAGCTTGAATCCTGGAGAGAGTTAAGAAGGGGGTTCCGCTCCATACGTGTTCTGTGATACTGTTATTTTCAGATTCTAAATTAGGTGTATGGTGATGGATTTCATTGTAAGCCCACTTAATCTCTCTAAACTTGAATTTCCTCATTTCTAAAATGAAAGAACTATTATGTGATTTTTCAGGTCCACTGAAGACAAAAAGTTTTACAGATTTATGATTAATTAAAGAAAGATTTTTTTAGATGATAAAAAGGCAAAAGAGTGATATTCAGAATCTGTAATACGTTTTCGTCTATAGTAACTTTGAATCCCCATCATTTCATGGGGTTGGAGCCCCATATTATTTTAGTGCCGTATAAAGAATAAACTAAAATTTTGTCTTTAAATTGCCTTAATTGAGATGAACATGAGCTTTCTTTCAACTAGGATAATTTGTTATTATAAAGTAAGCAATTAGTATAATTTTTAAAAGCATAAAGAAGATTTAAAATGTTTCCAGTCAAATACTATATTACACAAATTTCAGTACATTGCTTTTTATCTTTAAGGCTTTATAATTGACTGGTTTGTTTCATATCTTCAATATGTTGATTTCTGTTTAGATCTAAAATTGTCTATTCAGATTTGCAAGGAAGCCTCAAACAGTGACCTCTGGGAATTCTCTTATTTACCCACTTTTCACCATGAAACTTTTCAAATGCTAGCTGAGATTTAGTCTTTCTCCTCATCTATATTCTTTCATTTCAAGTGTCCAGGGTGACCTCCCGTGTCAGCATGAATGCTACTTATTTCAGTCAATTAAAATGGTTGTGTGTTTTAGTGTTGATTCATGATGATAATTCCTTTCCTGGGGAGCGGTTGTCCTGCTGGGATGAGAAAAATGGACTGAAGTTTACTTTTGTCATTCTGTTGTCAATTGAGCATTGGAAGAAAAACTGAACTTGCTTTGAATTGGAGGGTTTCTCATTGCTATCTGCCAGGCCTTTTACCAAAACAAAACTTCACAGATTCTTCTTGGTACTCTAGGGAAATGGAATCTGTCATTTTTTCTCTCCTCATGTATATCCTAAAAATTGAGTCTACTGCAGGAATAAGAGATTCCTGAAAAAGCATTGATATTTCTTGCACTGAACATGCAAGTTGCTCAAAGGAAGAATATGTGTGGACCATAATGTGTCATATACAGCCCATAGCAGTGGGTGCCTCAGTGTCACCAGCCTTGCTATATTTATAACAAACAGTTGGAGTGTAAGAAGGAAATGGGGCATCAGGACAGAAAACAGGCTGCAGGAAATCAGAAATGACTACAGTTCCAGCATGCACAGAGGAGATAATACGAATGTTGGGTCCCTAAGAGGGCAGCAACATAAATTCTACCGGAGCAGGATTTGAAAATGATTGCGTAAGACACAGCCATAGGTGCTTTGGGAGGTGTTGGGGTCTTGAGGGAATGCACGTTGGAGGAAGGCACAGCCAACTGGTTGGCAACTTGTGATCAGAACCTGATTCCCCATCTCAGTCCACCACCTCGGAGAGAGTGGGAAAGGTGTCATAGTACTCAAGTCTGGTTCCTTCCGGGAAGTTTAGGAGAAACTGCGGGTAGGATTCCCAAGGTAACACAGGACAAAGGGACACAATTGTGCAGGATGAATGCAGGTTCTGGGAGGGAAGGGGAATGGTTAAAGAGCTTTCTCTGAATTGCAAACAAGGATTACTGCTCAGCTTGCAGACAGCTTTGTGTTTGTTTCGAGTGGCTCTAGCGGGGTTAGGACAGGGCCAAGGGCAGATGTCAGGTGGCATGTCAGCTAGAGAACACAGAGATCCTTAAAGAGCTTTTGAGGTGAGGAGCCTTGAGCTGAAGTTGGGAAACCTGTCCAGCTCCTTCCCTGAGCTTCCTCAGGTCTTTTAGGACCACCTTAGAGATGCCACTCTTTCTCCAGTGACCAAAATTTCTTGAATGGGCTCCGAGTCTGATACACCGTGAGTTTGCACTATTTCCACTTGAGGTGGATTATTTATTTCAAATAAGCCACTTAATTTTCCAGGGTCTTATTTTCCCATTAATCAAATGAAGACTTTTTATAGTGAAATCTGTCAGGTATCTTGCCTATCTAGTATTTTGCATTATAAATTATCATTACATTCCTTTATGTTAGGCAAATAAGTGATTGAAATTTATGACTCCCAAATCAGATGACAGAGTGAAAAGACCTGGTTGTTGTTCACTGTTAGACTGGACTCTAACCCTTGGTTTGGGGATAATGCATCAAACCTCTCATGAGAGAGGTTAGTGCCGTGTGGGTTAGTGCAAGAGTCAAATGAAATAAGTGGAAGTGCTTTGACTACTGTAAAATGCTATGCAAATAAGTAGTATTTTAAAGCTCTGGTTCAGTGGTAGGGTTTTACCCTTGAGAAATTCCCGTTTGTCTAATATATGCACCTGTCTACTGAAGGTGTTATATCACTCCAGTTAAGGTTAGATAGTTCCAAGCAACAGAAACTAAAAGAAAAATTAATTTAAAGGATATGGGGTCATTCACAGGATCAAAAGAAAAGCTATATTCTCAAGGGTGTCTAGGCAGCCAAAGCTGTCAGGCAGGACCTTCAATGCCTTAGCTAAAATGGATAGGCTCTAATAATTTTTTCCACCCTTATATTATGTCACTCAAGATTCAAGATCAAGATCTAGGATTCCTCTAACTTGCCTGGCTAAATTTGCTTAGGGGAGGACAGAGGTCCTTGATTGCCAGTCACCCACTTTACTTTTGAGGAAATGCTGATCTTCCATTGTATGCAATCTTGGTGAGTCTTAAATAGTTTGCTGAGGTATTATAATCCCCATTACACAGATTTTCAAAATGAGGCTATATAACTTACTCAAGTTCTTATGACTAACGGATGGCAAAGTTTAGTACGAAAATAAACAGACTGGTTCTAAAGCCTATATTCCTTGGCACCATGTAATATTATTTATACCCATCAGATAAAAATGTAGCTAATTTGTGGGGCACCTGGGTGGCTCAGTTGGTTAAGCATCGGACTCCTGATTGTAGCTCAGGTCATGATCTCACAGTTCATGGGATTGAGCCCCATGTTGGGCTCTGTGCTGACAGTGTGGAGCCTGTTTGGGATTCTCTCTCTCCTTCTTTCTCCGTCTCTTCCCAGCTCATGCTCTCTCTCTCTCTCTCAAAATAATTAAATAAACATTACACAAAATTTGTTTTAAAAATTAAAATTATTATCTAGATTAAGTTGGTTGCTTGCCCTTTAAAAATAAATTGATTGTATGGGGCACCTGGGTGGCTCAGTTTGCTGAGCATCCAACTTCAGCTCAGGTCATGATCTCCTGGTTTCGTAAATTTGAGCCCCACATCTGGCTTGCTGCTGTCAGTGCAGAGCCCGCTTTGGATTTTCTGTCTCCCTGTCTCTTTGCCCCAACCCTGCTCTCTTTCTCTCTCTCACACACACACATACACACAAATCTCTCTTTCTGTCAAAAATAAACATTAAAATTTTTTTTAAGTAAATTGATTATAAAAATTAGGTTTTTGTCAGCATTTATGTAGTGACAGACACCACAGAAGATCTGTGGGTTAATTGTTCATATTTAATTACCTTTTATTAGCATAATTTATTATATCTCAGTTTTATGTCTTATCTTACATTCAAAACATTCCACAGGATATTCTACTGGAAGTAATTGTAGGACAGTGATCAGTGTGGTTGGGAAGGAAGTTTATTAGCTGTTTAAGCAGAGCCACTGATTCATTCCATAGAACAGAACCGTTCTTGATGTTGGTGGGCTTTTTGACTGATTGATAGTGTAATGATCACTGTAATCTTTGGAGTCAAAATGGACTTTGTCAACAAGGGAGTATCAATCAGCATTATGTCATTTGGTAGTTTAGCTTTACATTCTTCATAGGCCTGTTTGGGATAGATCTCTTAAATCTGAAAAAAATATATATTAAAAGATAAGGGGGAGAATTATTAATATATGAAGGTGTTGGGAAAAATAAGATCAAAATAATTATTGTGTTTTAGGAAGTAAAAACAATCAGAATAGAAATTTGACACCTCTTGATTACCTTTTTACATAGAGAAATATAATGGTACAAGACCATTTTAAAATCACCTGTTGCTGCTTTACGTTTGACTAAGTTTGTGTCTGACAGTGTATTGACTTCAAGTCATGTTCTCTTATTTTATGAGTGTGAGTCTAACAGAGGTTGTGATGAGACCTGTTTCTTTCATCTTCTCTGTAAGGTGATTTCATAGATACACATTTGTCTACTGTCTTGAAGCAGACTTGATTCTTAAGGATAAGTGGTTTGGGAAAAAGACCATTGAAAGTGAATCTACGTAGAAAAGGGAGCAGAATTTCCTAAGTGGGAGTGGGGGGGACGTCTGATTGGGACTTCATTTTGGTTAAATGAAAGTTTATGTTATTAATTTGTTTTATCTAATATATATGACATAATTTGGCTAATAACTTCTGTTAATAAACTGTATCTCAGAAAGAGTGAATCAGATGCTGACTCTTGAGGGGTGGGGGAATACATCTTACGACATTATGTGATTACATGATGTGATAGTCTTCACTTAATGTTTAACTTTTCTAGTATTTTTAAAAGAGTTTTTGAAAGAATATTCAAATGCTTCATTAATTTTCTCAAGACACTCCTTTGATGTTGAAACCATTCTCTTTTGAAACACCCATCTAGTTGTCATTCTTGTCACTTTTCTTTTCTTCCACCATGAATGGGTCTAGCTCTGCTAAATTATCATCTGTCAGTGCTTTGCATATGATTGGGGAAGTTTCAAGCCCTCCTGTCATCTTTCATCTTTGCTAAGTTTATGCCCTTCTCTCTGCAGTCTGTGTTTTTCTGATACTGACATTCAACATTTAGTTGACATGATGAATGAGGTAGACTCTGGTGTTAAGCAGGGAGAGCCGATGATTGGGTCAGATAATTATGAATAGTTTCATTTTATAATGGTTTTTGCCACCTCATTGCTGCAAAGAATCAGTAATGAACCCTTATATAACATATTAAGAGAACTTGTTAACATGAAAAGATTTATGCTTTCAAACGGTCCAGATATGGTTTAGTGATGATATTTTTATTGCGTTTATTCAGAGGATAGGGATTGTTTTATTATTGCAGTGTTTCATAAGTCATGATTTTAACGTTTGAAGAAACACTAGCAATTAGAAAAGGAGCCATAAAATAAATGTACATGCTTCTGTCTTTTCTGGCTCTTGTCATTTTCTGAAAGCATACTTTGGCATCTAACAAGTGCCCACCTATGAAAATTCATCCTATTTACACATCAAATTCTTTAATGGTGCTTTGACATTTAATAGTTTTTCATGTATGCTGGCTATCTAATTGACAGCTGATTATATACCTCAAATTGTAGAATCAAAATTATTCAACTTTTAACACATTAGATTCTGAATTGTTATTATTTTCTTGCTGGTTCTTGTACCATGAGGCACACACATTGAGAAGGGGAGCCATTGGTGAGCAATGTTGCGGACACAGATTGCCTCCAGGTCCTGCTCGTAATGACTTAGGTCATTGTTTGCTCTGTTTCAGACTGATCTCTTCACCATATTGGAAAGTGGTATTTAAATAGTGTGCTCCATCAAGTTGACAGTGAAGAATGATTGAAGCCTAAAACCACAACATGGAATGAACTATAAAATTAATTATAAACATACATAATCATAAACATACAGCTCTCCCTGATAATCATCACTGTTAACTCACACCAACTCGCATTTTATTAATGTGTGGTGATTGCAGTGATCACACTGCATTTAATTCTGTGTTTGCATATCTGTTTCTTCCACTAGTATATGGGCTTCTTGGGAACAGAGGTCATGTCTCAAGGTCTGAGTTTACAGCATCTAGGGCCATAGTGGGTTGGGTGGTAATTAAATGCAGATATAATTATATGATAGTTATGTATTCATTATCAGTGGCTTCTCACTATTTTTTAATACTTCTGGCCCTTTTGGATAGTGGCAGTGATTCTGATCCGGTTCTGTTATTTGTTTCATTTTTATGCTTCTTTGATGATCTCTTATCCTCTTTAGCATCCAGTTTTGGCTTATGGTTCTCAAATGTATACCATGGGGGAGTTTTTACTTCCTCATATTAGAGTTGAGCACTGTAGAGTTGTTTGAAATTCAGTCTTTGTGAAGGGGTTTCCATAGTGCAGGTTCTGTTTCTTTTGTCTAAGGGCAGATGCGGGTGGGCTTCCCTCACTGTATTTCACTTTTGCACTGTTGGGGGCCATGGTGAAGGACAAAGGATGAGGTAAGTTACCACAGGTTGGAGTAGAAAGAGAAGCTTTTGGAATGAGAAGGACGAGATGAGTAGACTCCCACCCCTGGTCACAGGTATTCACTTATGGTTACTTCTCACCTTGAACCGTCAGCCACCTTTCCTTTCCTGATCTAATAAAAGCAGTCAGGGTTAGAACCATCCATGTAACTTCATTGCTAGCGTTTTGCTGTATTTAATTCTATAGACACAATTCATCGAAAGCATGATTTTACATGACAAATGTAGCTTCCTAAGTGGAAATGCACATAAAAACGATAAATCATCTAGATGATAAAAGTACATTATTTTGGTTAGCTTTTTTTAAGGGATTGCTAAGACAACAGAACTCTGAATAGTATGGGTGAACACATTATTTAAAAGTATCTGCATTAATTTGTACATATACATATTATAATATGTGTAATGGCTTTAAAGTAGTTCAAATTAATGATTTATGCAAGCCCTCTTACTTTTTAAAAATAATTCTTTTACACCTTACCTCTCAAATATTAGTTTATGACTGTGATATAGCACTGTACTGTTAAAGTAGCTTATTTTCATGGGCGGTACTTTTTCACAGTCACATGAAATTCAGTCTTTGTAACAGTATTTCTATAGTTAGACTTTTTCAGCTTTTTTTCACAATAAAATAATTTTCTGCCTTCAAACATCTATATGATGACCTATGAAACAGTGTACAAAGCTGATTTAATTAAGTGTACATCTTTCCCACCCTCCCTCCCCGTTCATTCCTTCCTCCTTTCGTCCCTTCCTCCTCTCCTCCCTTCCTCCCTTCCTCCCCTTCTCCCCTTCTCTCTCTCTCTCTCTCTCTCTCTCTCTCTCTCTCTCTGTCTTTGTAAAACTTTAGGAACAGAGAAGCCAACTTGCTACAGATTGATACCAGGAGAAAAGTGTTTAACACATTGCCTGGCATGTTGTAGAAATGTTGAAAACCTGACTTTAGCATTCATCTAGAGAAAAGCATTTATCGTACATGGCTGTTCAATGACTAAATATGGATTTGTCAAAAAATAGACATCTAGATTTAAAAGTTGGCATCAGTAATGCTAGATAAAAGATAAAATACTAACAGGTCATGTAACATTATGCAGGTTTATAATGAATATTCACCAGTGATGAAATACATCACAGGTGTAACTGTGACCTGGGCAGAGACCTGTGCTCACCTTTATCTCCATGTCAGCAGGCTTGCTATACTGTGCACTTGAGCACCTGGACTCAGGTACTCAAAGCCTCCAAAGCACTTTTGCTTAGAGTGTTGAGAGAATACCACATGCGTCAGCATTTGTTGGAATGGTTTGGGACCCACGCCAGATTCACTCAGGTTCAATCTCAGAGTAGTGCCAGGGAACCTGAGGATTTTAAGAAGCCCATCAAGTGTGTCCCCCAAACTCTAAAATTTGAGATCAGTGCCCTAGAGGCTTTGCTCTCTTCTGACGATATGCCTGGCTTGTTTTATTGCTTCCACATTTTTTATTTTCTAGTTCACTTGTCTGACATTGTCATTTTGATAGACTCTTGTGCTCTTGACTCTTACCTAGCAGTCTGATGCTCATAGCCGTACTTTATTTCAATTTCTCCTGTGAGTTTTGTAGTTTGGCTTCTTTATCCCTAACCCCGGAAGCTCTCCTGGTATTTCTAGGTAAATGAAAAAAAAATTACACATAATTTCAAAATACCATAAATTTCATTTGCTTTAAAGGTGAAGTCATGAGATTTTTTTTTTTTTTTAGTACAGAGAAAGGCAGATTTATCATGTATGTGAAGGGGAAAATGCCACATCATTTTAGAAAGAGACATATATTAAGTGTCTACTTGTAGGTGGGATGGATTTGAAGTGAGAAACATATCATGACTATACAGGAGACTGTATATACACACTTGGCTAAATTTTCTTGAATATTGATAATATCATATGTACCTGTAGTTGAAAAATTCTTAATGATTTCTAGCTGCTATAGTCACAGAAATAATACACAGATATGGAGCGCCTAATTGGCTCAGTTAAGCATCTGACTTTGGCTCAGATTATGATCTCACTGCTCATGAGTTTGAACCCCACATCAGTCTCTGTGCTGATAGCTCAGAGCCTGGAGCCTGCTTCGGATTCTGTCTCCATCTCTCTGCACCTCCCCTGCTTGCTCTCTGTCTTTGTCTCCTACTCTCTCAAATATAAAATAAAACATTAAAAGATTAAAAAAAAAAAAGAAATAATGCACAGATTCAATCATGGTAAATCAAGAGCATCAGGTATTTTTTTTTATTATTATTATTATCTAAGAGATACAGATGGTATAAAGAGAAATGCTATAAACCTTTCTTTTTTTTTTTTTAAATTTTTTTTTTCAACGTTTTTTATTTATTTTTGGGACAGACAGAGACAGAGCATGAACGGGGGAGGGGCAGAGAGAGAGGGAGACACAGAATCGGAAACAGGCTCCAGGGTCCGAGCCATCAGCCCAGAGCCTGACGCGGGGCTCGAACTCACGGACCGCGAGATCGTGACCTGGCTGAAGTCGGACGCTTAACCGACTGCGCCACCCAGGCGCCCCTATAAACCTTTCTTTTAGAATGAGTTTGTTAGACAAATGTATACATTTGACATAGATTCCTTTAAGTACATAAGCAATTCTCTGGGAATTAAGTAATTATTCACTGAAGAGATTTCATGTGATGATAGTAGATTACTATGATAGAAGATGGTAAAGGCAGATACTGTACTAATTCTTTTTTAATGTTTATTTAGTTTTGAGAGAGAGAGAGAGAGAGAGCATAAGTGGAGGAGGGGCAGAGAGAGAAGGGAGACACAGGATCTGAAGCAGGATCCAGGCTCTGAGATGTCAGGACAGAGCCCGATGTGGGGCTCAAACCCACAAACTGCGAGATCATGACCTGAGCGAAAGTTGGATGCTTAGCTGACTGAGCCACCCAGGCGCCCCGCCCCTGCACTGATTCTTAAAACTTGCTATTAAATATTAAAGACATCTCATCCCAATATGATTTAGTAAAATAGAATATGAGTGATATTATATTTATATTGTGAGATGGACTTTGGAGCATAACAAGATGGTTGGGCTTGATGTCATTACCCCATAAAATGTCATTAATAGGTAATTAAACGGATACTTTGGGTTATTTATGAAAAGTGTTGACCTCAGGGGGGTGTGGGTGGCTCAGTTGGTTGAACATCTGACTTCAGCCTAGGTCATGATCTTGTGATTTGTGAGTTCTAGCCCCATGTCGGGCTCTGTGCTGACCGCTCGGAGCCTGGAGCCTGCTTCAGATTCTGTGTCTCCCTCTCTCCGCCCTTCCCTGCTCATGCTTTGTCTCTCTCTGTCTCTCAAAAATAAATAAATGTTAAAAAAAATTAAAAAAATAAAAAGAAAAGTGTTGACCTCAAAGAAGTTAAATCTTATTCTGAAATTTGATCAGGAGCTATGAGGTAATGGGAACTTATGGTAATGACTTATACGTAATGTATTTGTATATTAGCGACAGGTTTGGGAGTTTGCTATGATACCTATCTGGATTAAATGATTCAAAAGTCAGACTATTTAAGTAGAGGATAGAGGAAAATGATATAGGTGCTTGTACTATAGGGGCACTTGGAATTAGTTGTAAGATGGGATTGCCATAAATGTGCTAATACGATCTTTTGGCATCTATATGATTTATTTGCCTGCTCATATCTGAATGGTTGTGTTCACTTCTGGAGATGTTACATATTAAGAGAGAACCTGACAAACTGGAGAAGGTCCAGAGAAGATCTTCCAGGATCTTGCAGGTTTCTGAAACCAAGCCATAGGATGAATGGTCAAAAGCAATGATGTTCTATAGTTTGGAAGGCAGAAGGGACATATTAGCTATGTTCAGATATTGGTGGGCCAGGTCTATCATGATGAAGAGGGTGTCCCTCTACTCCCAGGAAGCAAAAGTAGAGTCAGTGAGTAGAAAGAGGGTTAGAGTTTGGCTCTACAATAAGAAAAATATTTCTAATAATTAGAGGGACTCAATCAATAAATTGCCTATCTTCTGAGGGAATGAACTTCATTTTATAAGAAGTGTTTAAGAATAGGCTGGACAGCCATTTTTGTCAGCAAGGGTCAGTGTTCTCTGAGGCAACAAGATGTGTCCACCCTCATTAACCTGAGAATAAGAGAAATAACATTGTCTTCAAAAAGTTAAACCATAAAAATCCAACATAGAGTAAGCCACAGCAGAGATCAGAAATCAGTGAAGTCCCCTTGCAGAAGAGTATCACCTTTAAAGCTAGCAATGATAATTGTCCCAGCCTTTATTGAGTCCTTTTATGTGCTAGGCATCATGCTGGGAGTTTTACATATATTGTCTGTTAATACTCTGTTTAAATTAAATACTACTATCCTTTTCTACGGTGGTTTGAAGGCATGAACATGGCTATAAAATCAAAGGAGTCATTCAAAAGTGTGATTTGTTAGTACCGAAAGCAGAGAAGAGAGAGCGAGGGCAGCACACAGAACGACAAATGGACTGTGGATGGTCTTGTCCAGGTGGTAGATAGATTGTGCTAGCTCATTGCTTACAAACTGCTCTAATACTAGTTACCAAAATTTCCCTCCCACCCTCCCTCCTTTCCTCCTTCCTTCCCTTCCCTCCTTCCTCCCTCCCTTCCTTCCCATGCTCCTCCTATTCTCTTGGTACATAAATGAGCAATTCCAATCCCACCTATAGGCGCTGTTGAAAGCTTTCCTTCATCCTACTCTAATAGTCCAGGCATGCCTCTGACTTGTCTGATGCTACCATCTGAGAGAGCTTCCTGCTGTAAAATTAGCTTTTTATTAGAAATCAAAGGTACAGCTGCTGACAGGGAGTACTCAGCCTCTCCAAAACCTAACCTATGAGAATGTTTGGCTCATTAGCTACCATGGCCCTGCTATTCAGTTCACTCTGCTGTTCACAGGACTAGAGACAGTTTCTCTCAACTGGGGAGCACGACTTCATTGGAAAGTCTTTGTGGCATTGACAAGACAAAAGATATAAACGAACAAGAATTTGATGGGACAATTCAAATAACATGCAGACAGTTCACAGGAGGACAGAAACAGGGAAAAGGCAGGGGTTTCCTCAGTGGTAAAACTAGGAGTGGTGGGCAAAAATCATGTCCTTTCCTCTGTTATTGTCTGGTTGTGAGTTTGTTACTTTGTAAAGATTCTTTCTGATTATGATACAGCTTTCCAAATAGGTACATTTACAAAGGAAGATTGCGTTGGCCATACTTATGGGAACATTCAGTGTGTACATCAGTTATTTTTATTATCAAGAATAATATATCCACTTTCTATTTTACTTTACACATTAGTTCCCATGAGTTCTTCAGAGCTGGTACAATATATCCTGTGAGACTGTGTAAGAGGATGGACTAAATGCCCCTAGCTATTATACTTAGCTCAAATTTACATTAAATTCTTCTTGTATACATTAATAAAGATGATAATCACAAACAAGTCAGGAAATAAAAGGTTAAGATTTTGGTTAAATAGGAATGCATCCATCAATATTAATTTTGGGAGCTTATTTGGAAGACTAGTTAATATGCAAATGAGGATAACATCTGCAGTTACCCTTTCATGAGATAACTTCCTTGTGTGGCTTTCTTGGGCTACTGTATGAAATAGTCTAAGGCGAAGCGTCGTGTACCTTTTGTACAATTGCTATCAATATAGCCACTTTCGTAATATTGTACAGGTTCCTGTGCAAAAATCAAAGTGATGTTTCCTTGTTTACATTTTTAAATGTCTTCATTCTGTCTTAATTTTCTTTTTTCCTGAGGTAGGGATGGTATTTAGTATAAATAAGAAATCATTTGTTACTGGAATTGGGATTTATATTCTTATTTGATGACAGTTTTTACTTAATTATCACGTGTTGAAGGATATGACTGTGTACATTTTTGATAGATCTTCAGTTATATATCCACCCTTATGGCGGAAGGAAAGAAGAAAGGGATCTTTCTAAAATTTAAAATGTTTGTGTAACTGATGGTCGCCAGAGGGAACGTGGGAGAGGGGAGGGGTGCAATAGGTGAAGGGGGTTAAGAATGCACTTGCACAATGAGCCCTGGGTAAGGTATGGAATTGCTGAACCACTGTATTGTACACCTGAAACCAGTAGAACACTGTGTAGTAACTATCCAAGAATTAAAATAAAAAGCTTAATAAACAACAAAAAAAATATTTAAATAAAACATAAAAGCAAAAACAAAATGTGTTTGTAATATAGACACTCAACATAATCACATTCTCTTAACTTCCCATTTGGAAAGTCTCTTATTGGTAGATAGGAGTTGTCATTGTAATTAAACTTTTTACAATAAATCAGAAAAAACTGTATCACTGATTATTGTGGAAGTAGGAAATTTAAAATTAATGTTTTGAGTTTTAAATATCAAAAATAAAAGTTAAAGCATTCAGTTTAAAAAGAATAAGAAATTTATCATCAGATTTAAAGAGACCAGACATATTTAAAACAAACACTCATTTTAAAGAGCACAATTTAGAGATATCTACTGAAAACTTTTTTTTCCTTTCTTGTCCAATTTGGTGCATTTGTTATGATAGTTCAGGTTGTAGAAACAAATAGACTACGACATTTATAATGGCTCAAAATAGGTGTTTCTGCTCAGCTCACACAATAAGCCAATGCATGCGTTCTACTTTAGTGGGTAGCTTTGTCCTTTTGATGATTCAGGCCCCGTCCATCTTGTGGCTCCTCTCAATGGTTAGCCCTTGTGTTAAGACTCAGTTTTGTCACTAATCATATGACCTTAGTGTGCACTCAATGAAGGCTTATTTAATGAATGAGTGTGCCTGTGCTAACTTTCATAAGGTAAAAGGCTCTATGGGAGGTTTTTTTGTTTTTTTAATTTCTTCTTTTTTCTTCCTGTCCATCCTAGGAGAGGAGATATAAATTGGGACGTGCTAAAAATTTGAAGAATTTCATATACTTTATGATATGTCCACGGAGCTCTTTTCCCACCCCAGGGAATGAGAGGAGGAGCAAAGGAGTAGTAGAGACATGAATGTTTTTGGGGTTTTTAAAAAAATTTTTTTCACGTTTATTTATTTTTGAGAGAGAGAGAGACAGGTGTGAGTAGGGGAGGGTAGAGAGAGAGAGGGAGACACAGAACCTGAAGCAGGCTCCAGGCTCTGAGCTATCTGCGTAGAGCCTGATGTGGGGCTCAAACTCATGAACCATGAGATCATGACCTGAATCGAAGTCAGATGCTTAACTGACTGAGCCACCCAGGCGCCCCAGGACATGAATGTTATGAATCAATTTGAAATCATCTCCTTTTAAAAGCACACAGGTGACATGTATCATCCATGTTTATGCACATATGTGTAAGATAGCTAAAAGGAGGCACACAATCTCTTAAAGGTGGTTGTAGCTGGTGAAACTGATGAGGAGGAGTCTGGAAGGGAATATTTATATTCCCAGTGTATAAATATTTATAATGTTTGAACTTTTATCCTGTCTATATATTGTATCTTAAAATAAAAACAGACTTTTAGGGAAAAAAAGAATCACACACAAAGTTTCTATTAAATAATCAGGCTTTCTCTGCATTGTTTTTCTGACCTAGGGATCCAACATTACCGATACCTGCACTGAAATGCTAATGTGTGGAGTCTTACTGAAAATCTCTTCTGGAAATATTCAAGAACGGGTGTTTTTTCTTTTCGATAATCTTTTGGTGTATTGCAAAAGAAAACACAGGTAAGGGGATAAACAAGTACTAGTTCAGAAATTATTTATCCGTCTCATAGCCTCAACCTTTTCCTCAGTGCTCCTGGGAACTCAGGATCTCCTCAGTAAATCCCATAGTCTCTTCACCTGCAATGATTTTCTCCTTCATTATACCTGCAGCCCCTGTCCTGTCGACATCCCTTTACTTTGTCAACACTCACAGCTATAAAAATTGAAATCTAAATTTTAAGCATCCCACTGCTTCACTAAGCTGCTCCTGTCAAAGTCATCATTCCCCTCTGTGTTTTCTAATCACATGGTCACTTTGTTTTATGTGTTTCCTCGGCAGAAGTAGATGAGCACTTCCTCCTTCTTAAAACACTTTCTTCTCTTTCCTTTTGTAACATCACACTCTATTGGTCAAATATTGGCCTGCTGCGTGCTTCTGCTTTCCACTCCCTTTGCTCTATCGTATTTATCAACTCTGCCTTAGTGATTTGATTCAATCCTGTGGCTTCCTGTTCCACCCACCTCCACGTGACTTGCTCAGAAATCTCTAGCCCAGAATTATAGACTCATCCTTCCTACCTATTTGGTATCTCACTTGTGATGGTTGTGAAGATTTTCAACATGGAAGGAATAGAATTCCTGATTTCTTCTCTTAATGGTGCTCCTCCCCCAATTTTCCCCATCCACTGGTTTCCCTAATTTCAAAAGCTAGGAGTTAACCTTGGTTCCTCTCTTTTCCTCAACCTCCCAAATGTAATCCATTAGGGAATCTTACCGATTCTGCATTTAAAACATATGAAAACCTCCCCACATCTCTCCATCTATCCTAATCCAGTCAACCAGCGTCTCCTCCCTGGCTAACAGTGGCTGGTCCCACCAGGTCCTCATTTACTGCTCTAAAGTTTATGCTCTATACAGAAACCAGAGCAACCTTTGTAACGCAAATGAAAGCACATTATTACCTATCTTGAAGCTATCATTGGCTTCCCGGAATACATCGGAATACAATTGCAACTCCTTATCCTGGCTTGCAGATTTCTGCATGACCCAGCCCCTCCCTACTTCTCTGACCTCATCTCATCCCATGTCTTTTTTTCCTGTTCCTTGATTATACCATTTGCATTTCCTTCTTAGGGCGTTTGCCCTGCCTGTTTCTTCCCAGGATGCTCTTCCGTCTGAGTTTTGTTTGGCTAGATTCTTCATGTCTTTTAGATCTCACTTAAGTATCTCTCTTTCAGAAATATCTTCTCTGACCACCCCATCCACTGTAGCCTCCCAGCCATTCTCTATCAAGAAAGTTCTTGCTAGTGTTTTCTTCATTATTTATTTATTTGGTGCCACCTTCACTAGATTAGACTGTAAAGTCCTTGAGAACAGCTGTCTTGCTGCTTAGTCTCTGCTATTTCCTCAGAGGCTGGACCTGACCTGCCATGTAATAGACAATCAAGAAGTATTTCTTAAATAAGTGAATAAACGAATGAACGAAACCCAGCCAAGTCCCTGGTATAGCTTAGCCACCATTAGTTTAAATAATTTTATGTATCCTTGTTATTGATGTAATGCTACTTGTCTTAAAGCATGGATATAATTTTTCTTCAGAAGGTGCTTAATTTGTAGGATGTTTTCTTGAACTCTTGGCAAAAAGTTTTACAGGTTGATTAAGCAAAATAGTAGGGCTGCATTTAATTGGGAAATTTATATGCTTCTTCCCAACCATATCTAGGTAACATTAGTTTCAGTGAAATAGTACTAAGCGGCTTCTCTAAATTTAAAGGTAAAGCAGGTGGTTGAGAACGCAGGGTTTGAGTGAGTGTTTATTCTAGATTCAGAAATTAGGAAATTATAGCCAAACATTTTCTGGTAAAGTGAGAATGAGAAACTCAAAACCAACGGAGGCAAGATTAAGGGAATGTCCTTCTTTATCTCTTGAAACGGGGCTCCCTAAGTCAATGAACAAGATGCCCAGTGTAAGTTTGAGAAAAGTTGGCAGCTACATTGATGACGTGGCTGTTTTGCCTTTTGGACTGTGCTATCAGAATTCTCTAGTATGAGACATTAATGGGGAAATATAATGACATTAACTGAGAAAACATAGAACTACCCCATGTGCCTTGATGAAACGGAGCAGTTTAGGATTAAAGTCAAAGGATAATTAAATTGTTTAAAAAAATAATTAAATTGTCGTTATCTCTGTCTTAATGAGTATTTAAAAAATTCTTTTTACTCTATATGAAAATAAACTTGTCTGGTTTTTTTGGAATGCTTTTCTGAAATTCTTTGTGTTTTGAAGCAAGATTGAGATGAATAGAAGTAGGCTTTAGGAAGACTGTTAATTTTACGTGTACGTAACTCATTAAAAAATTGTAATATGGGGCGCCTGGGTGGCTCAGTCGGTTAAGCGTCTGACTTCGGCTCAGGTCATGATCTCACGGTCTGTGAGTTCCAGCCCCGCGTCGGGCTCTGTGCCGACAGCTCAGAGCCTGGAGCCTGTTTCAGATTCTGTGTCTCCCTCTCTCTCTGCCCCTCCCCTGCTCATGCTCTGTCTCTCTCTGTCTCAAAAAAACAAAAACAAAAACAAAAACAAAACAAAACAAAACAAACAAAAAACCAAACCATAAAAAAAATTGTAATGTGATTCAAATTGTTTACGTGCAGTTGTTTTTTCCAAGCTTTACTGAGGTATAATTGACAAATAGAATTGAAGGATATTTTAGTTCTACAGCATTATGATTTGGTATACATCGTGAAAGGATTTCCTCCATGTAGTCAATTAACACATCCATCTAGGTACAGTTATTAAAGGCATCCATTTGAGAATGAGATCTTTTTTCTTTATTACAGTTGATCTCATACTTATATATATGCCCGCCTTCAAGTCCAAAGTTTTTGCACAATTAGCAAAAGTTTTTGTCCACATTATACACACATTGAAGACATTTGCTTAAAAATCACAGGCTTTTTCATTTTTAATGTTTATGCATTTGTGAGAGACAGAGAGAAACAGAGCACGAGCTGGGGAGGGGCAGAGACAAAGGGAGACAGAATCCGAAGCAGGCTCTGGACTCTGAGCTGTCAGCACAGAGCCTGACTTGGGACTCAAACCTACAAACCTGAGATCATGACTTGAGTGTATAATGATGATGTCATTTATGGTCTCATGGCTGTTATTGTTAAATAGCTAAACAACAGGAAACATTTGTAAAATTAAAAGCCTGCAGTTTTGGGGGCACCTGGGTGAGTCAGTCGGTTAAGCATCTGACTTGGCTCAGGTCATTATCTCAGCCACTGATAGAAGAATGAATATTATCCCAATAAGTTAATAACAGTTACTTATTCTCCTATCAGTGGACTTTAGATTTTTATTTGTTTTCTTTGTTGGTTTTAGTTTTTCTGCTATTATGAACATTCCTGCACATGTATCCTGGTGACCATTAAAACACATACTTAGGAGGGAAATCATAGAATTGGGATATGCAAAATAGTCAACATTACAATATAAAACAAAATTGTTTTCAAACCTGAGGCTTTTCAGTCTATATACTTTAATAGAGCCATCTTCTGAAAGGACCAAAGATCTCTCTGAGTGAAGTGTTACAGTATTGATCAAACACTTACTGAAATTTCATATTGAGTGTTACTATCTGCAGGTCAAGAGAAATAATAGAAACATGTACAGAGTTCACAGCAGTATCACAAAGAAAATTAATACTTTGAAAATACGACCCAGTGAATGATTCCATGCCATGGTTCTCTGACTGTGACTAAAACTGTTACCAAGTATATTAAACTTTTAAAACAATGTATGATGTGTCAACTTACAAGGAATTCTTTTTTACCAGACACCATGATACTATGTCCTACCTGGGAGAATGTTCAGGTACCTGCATATTAGTCTGCTCTGCATTCTTCTCTGTCCTTGGCTGACTCTGATGCCAACTTGCCTACTGCCTGGCCCGAATCCCTAAATTGTAGCATTTATGTAAGGTTATTCACAAAGGACATTCAGAGGTCACTTTCAAAATGAACATGGGAGTGCAAGATGGTGAAGATCTGGGACTAATAAATCCTAAATCAGGTTAATTAATGTATTTAGTTAGGTTTCTTTACTAGTGGTGAAGGACTACTAAGTTTTAATGAGAGTTTAGACAGATAAGCCAGGAAGATGTACTCTCTTCCAAGGAAGAAACTCAGAGACCATGACAGCACCTTGTGACCCCTCTCAGCACCTGCCCAGCACTTCTCAGCACTTCACTGCCTCTCAACACTTCAGGACTGATCTCTAACTGTAGGAGAGAGGAGGAGAGGGACATTGAAGCTGGTAAACATTTACATCTCCACTTTTGCCACATGTGTCTGTATAACACAATAAGTGAATAATTATTTCAGTATATTAAATTATTTGCTAAACTTTTGTCAATGAGTCAAATGGAATAGTTCAGGTTAATTGAAATCTTTTGAGTGGCTAGGTGTTCTTAAATCCTCCTGAATCATTTCTTAGAATCTTTCTTCTTTAGGGGCGCCTGGTGGCTCAGTTGGTTGAGGGTCCAACTCTTGATTTCAGCTTAGGTCATGAGCCCAGGGTCCTGGGATCGAGTCCCATGTTGGGCTCCATGCTGAGCTTGGAGCCTGCTTAAGATTCTCTCCCTCCCTTAGCCCCTCTCCCCCACTCAAGGTTGAAGAATCTTTCCTCTTTAAGAATTAAATTAGTTAATAATTTAAAGAATAATTTTAAAAAGTTTTTAAGGTCAACTCTCCTGAATGTTCAGTGATTCCATTACAAACATACTTAACCACTTAATTCATATGATAAATGTTCACCTGTAAACCTTTGTATTACATGCTTTTTTAGCATTAAAGACTGGTAATAGGCACACTATACACAAAGTTTTGGAATGTTTTCAACTTCTTTTTAAAATAGAAGAAATGAGACCCTTATAAAGGGTTATAAGTGTATTAAGAGACTTACTCAACAAGCATACAATTCTCATATCATAAAAACAATCTAGGGAAAATATTTTCAGCTGGATGACACTCAATTTAAGAATTCCCAGCACAGTCCGTTTCTTTGCAGAGGGATCATAAGTACTAACTGAATTTTACCAGAGCTTGAACAGGTGGAAATTACCAGCTAGTTACTGAAAAAAGAGAAATGAAAGTGAAATAAATCAGATGAAGTTTTATTTTTTTTTATTTTATTTTTTATTTTTTATTTTTTTATTTTTTATTTTTTTATTTTTCTTTTATTTATTTATTTTTTTAATTTATTTATTTTTCAATATATGAAATTTATTGTGAAATTGGTTTCCATACAACACCCAGTGCTCATCCCAAAAGGTGCCCTCCTCAATACCCATCACCCACCCTCCCCTCCCTCCCACCCTCAGATGAAGTTTTAAAATAACTAACTTTTAGTGTGTGTCAGACTTTGATTGGGTACCTTTGATTTCTAACTTGAGCAAAAATATATATTTACCCACCTACCTGTATACTGTTCTTAGTCCAAAGCTTCCATTTATCTAAATTATTTAATTTTTTTTTTTTTTTTTTGAGAGAGAGAGCATGGGGGAGGAGCAGGAGAGAGGGAGAGGAATCCCAAGCAGGCCCAATGTGTCAGCACAGAGCCCCATGCGGGGCTCGATCTCACAAACCATGAGATCGTGACCTGAGCCGAAATCAAGAGTCAGACGCTTACCTGACTGAGCCACCCAGATGCCCCAATAACTTCCATTTATTTTAAAACACTAGTCTATAAGTTTCAACTTGTAAAGCAACCAGTGCTATTATGAATGGGAGGACACAAATAAAAAACAAACACCAAGAGCCTAACATTTGGTGTCATTGATTGCATCAATGTCTGTTTTTTTTTTTAAGACTAGCTTAAGTTATATTGCTTCAATACTGTTTTTTATTAAGTTTAGTAACAAAATTTTTGTGATTTCATTCCACCACAAGACGGTTGAAGAATAGCAAGGCATCTACAGATGGACATCGGTACCTTTTTCGTGGCCGAATCAATACAGAGGTGATGGAAGTGGAGAACGTGGACGATGGCACAGGTAGGTAATTAGTGATTTTAAAATGAGACGCCAACTCCCTCATAAGACAAACTTCTCACCTGAATACTTCTTTTGCGGTACATTAGAGCTTAGGAAAACTTTTTGAGGTAGAGCAGTTGGAGGAGAAAGGCTTGATAAGGAAGAAGAGGATTCTTGTCAAAGTGGAAAATTATATTTGGCCGAAATACACTAGCATTCAACACAGAGATACAAAGAAATTGCTGAGTAGGAGTGACATATGCACTCATATTTCCTGGTATAGCCAGCATGAGTGCAGAAAATAATGAATGAATTTATTTTCTTTTTAAGTTACACTATCTTTTATAAGTATATATGTGATTTTTTTCATATATTCTATTGTATAATATATATTTCATGTAATATATTGTATTCTACAATATAATATATAAAACCCTAGATTCGTTTTAGCTAGATAGCCGTTGTGTGTAGAAACATGTCAATTTTCTTACAGAGAAAAGTTGTGGATGAAGGTGGTTTGTGTATTTTAAATGCTCATTTTAAGTACTTTATTACTTATAGATGGTACATTTTTGCTCTGCAGATCTGAAGGTACAGACATTGATAAGTAAGTCCGTGAAATCACAGTCACAAACATTAAATAAAATGAAGTTACATAAATTATTTTTATTTGAAAAAATATATGGATCCCATTATGTGGTTATGTACTAGTCTATAATATGAATGTTCAGGAAATTGGATCACATTTTCCCCCGATGATTTTAATTAGATTTCAAAGATATGCTTCTAGGAGAAAAAGACACGATGAAATAACATATATTAATTGTTGCTAAATGACTTTAATTCCCATATGCAGAAGTGTTCTGTATAATACTTCATTTAAACTGGGATTGGGGCACAGGTCAGCTCCCCTCTACCACATACCTTTGTTACCATCTTTTAGTCCCAGAGGGGAGAAGAATGTTTATCCTTTGCAGGGGTGCAAATTTTCAAAAGTGCTCACCTGTGTGCCATTTCTCTATCCCATTGTCAGTATCCTAAAAATTGTCCAGAATATAAAATAGTAAAGCATGATTGTTTCAGGTAAGGGGGGAGGGACATGCAATGAGCAAAACTCAGGTGTACTGCCTGGGAACTAAGTCGTCTTGTGGTGAGGTTCCTCATGGACTAGGGGAGAGATGGAGTGTGGAGCTGTCTGACAGGTGGCACAGCTAAAAATCCCTTTCTATAATACAGGTGCAAATACATTCTCACATGTGGGACCTAGTAGGCTATCTTTCCTTGGCAGGATGTGCACAATATTTATTTTTTCAAAATTTTTGATGTTTATTTATTTATTTATTTTTGAGACAGATAGCGAGTCAGGGAGGGGCAGAGAGAGAGGGAGACAGAGAATCCCAAGCAGGCTCCGTATGGTCAGCGCAGAGCCCAATGCGGGACCTGAACTCAGTAACCATGAGATCGTGACCGGAACCAAAGTCAGACGCTTAACCGACTGAGCCACCCAGGCACCCCCACCGTATTTTTATAAGGTGGCATTAATTCATTTTAATGCTTTGAAAAGAGACTAGTGACATTAGGAAGTTGCCGGTCTAAAATGTGAACAGCTCTCTCACTTCAGTAACCCTGTTGCTCAAGAGAATATCCAAAAGCCCACGTACTTGAGGTCGGAAGAAGTAAGGCAGGGAAAGGCACACTCAAAGCTCTACTCTGTTCCTTCTTGGCCTCGTCTGCCCTGGTGGAACCACCTGTCCCCTGTTGCTTCAGCCTTCTCTTTGTTTTCTTCATAAAGCTCCTGTGTCTCACTTCCTTTCCTCTCTCCCAGATGGTGTGGTTGTCTCCATTTGTGCCATCTGCATTGGTAATCTAAGTGAATTTTGGTAAACTGTGTTGAATTTTGATAATGATTACTATGCTATGGGAAATTGGGGCATAAGATAAAGAAATGGAAGGAGCCCAGGGCCTTTGGAGGCATGGGCATAAAATAGCATCTTCAGCGTATCTGTGTCAGATAGGTATATGGGGGTGAGCCTATGTGGGGTGATGGAGCTTTAATGCAAATTGTCTTTGGATTCAACCCCATGAAAAAGTTCTTTTAGCATTGGTAAGATTTTCACCTTCAGGACCTCAGCACCTGAGGGACAGGGGCATTATAGAAACAAGGCCTCAGACCCTGGTAAATACAAATTAGTAGGGAAGACTAATATTAGTGATAAAGTGTCTAATGACAGATCATGACAGCCTTGACACATCCAAGGCTCAGGATTCATTGAAATATGATGAAGAAATTAATTACACTTTGTATTATTCAGTTAAGGTTTTGTTTCCCCCTTAAACATACATATGCAGCATGTTGCTGAAATTTGGCTGCAAATACTTGCTACAACGTCACTTAAAGACATTTTAGGCTCCAGCTGGATACCTTCCCTTTGCTTCCTGCAAAGAAAATTTGGTTTTCTCATAAGTGTGTGTACTAGGTCTTTTGGGGGAGTATGTGTCCTCAGCCAGGACATGGAAATTTAAAAATAGAATTTCTGAAGATGAATAGGATCTTGAAGATCAACTCATATACCCTGGTAGCATTTCAGATGATGGAAACCAGGTCACACTTAAGAACTAACTCATCCACTTTTACCCAGCTGTTTAGTATGGAGCTGGGACTGGAGTGCGGTTTCTCAGGTGCCTGTGGCCATACCTTGAGAAACATGGAGCAATGACTCCATATGAATTTTAAATCTATAGGGACCAACTGGAGAGCAATGAAGAGATAAGGCATTAATGTGTAGAGATTGACTTTGGTTGTTTGTTTTGAGAGACAGTCTGGGTGCTGCACCAACTTTTTCCTTTCCTGTTTTCTTGGTCATTTCCATCATGGAATCTCTATTTTTGATGAGCTCAGGTTTTAAGTGTTCTTTTTAAAAAAATTTTTTTTAACATTTATTCATTTTTTGATAGAGAGGGACAGAGCGTGAGTAGGGGGAAGGGCAGAGAGAGAGGGAGACACAGAATCGGAAGCAGGCTCCAGGCTGTGAGCTGTCAGCACAGAGCCTGACGCAGAACTCGAACTCACGAACCGTGAGATCATGACCTGAGCTGAAGTCAGACGCTTAACCACTGAGCCACCCAGGTGCCCCTAAGTGTTCTTACTTTATACTTATAAATGGGAGCTCTGATGCTGATAGATCTCAGCAGAGCTGATCAGTGTCTGTATACCAAGTTCTTCCCACGCTAGGACCCTGGATAAATTCAGTAAGGGATGGCAAATACCATCAGGCTTTTGTGTTCATTGCCAAAACCAGAAACAAACAACAACGATACCATATTGTGGTATAAATAATAAAAATTAATTAATCAAGATGTATTTTTAAGCATGCTTAGAAATTTCGATGAAAATTTAAATGCTCCATCTATTTGAATATATTGTAGAAATACTAGGTATTTTTGTATACTCTAGTTATAAGTAAAATGCTTTTCTTTTCTAAGGGCCTCCATCAGACAACCATTTGCGCTAATTTAGCTCAAAACTTGCAGAAGTAATTGCATTTGGAATGAGACTAAGCTTTTAGCCAATGTGTAACCATCTGAAATCTTTTGAAAAATAAACATGATTCTACTTTTATTTATAATGTTTAATGAGTTGGATTATATCAGTTATATCTCAGAATACAAAAAAATTACGGCAATGATGATAAGACATGCAGAAATGTAAAAATCTGTGTATTTGTTTTAATATATCTGCATTATCCATTACTTCTTATGTTCAACAAAGATGGTAGCCATTGAGTATGTGGCCAGATTTCCATTCCACCATTCTCTATAGTTTTAATTTTTTTTAATGTTTATGTATTTTTGAGAGAGAGAGAGAGAGTGTGTGTGTGAGCTGAGGAGGGGCAGAGAGAGGGAGACAGAATCTGAAGCAGGCTCCAGGCTCTGAGCTGTTAGCACAGAGCCAAATGTGGGGCTCAGACTCACAAACATGAGATCATGACCTGAGCCAAAGTCTGATGCTTAACTGACTGAGCCACCCAGGTGCCCCTCCATTCCACCATTCTCTAGATCCAACTTCATTTGGGTGAATTCTAATTTTTTTTAAATGTTTATTTATTTATTTTGGGAGAGAGAGAGAGAGAGAGAGAAAGAGTGAGTGAGTGAGTAGGGGAGTGTTGTAGAGAGAGAGGGAAAGAGATAAAGTGAGAGAGAGAGACAGAGACAGAGACAGAGACAGAGAGAGAGAAAGAATCCCAAGCAGGCTCTGCACTGTCAGCAGAGCCCGACATGGGGTTCCATCACATGAACCATGACATCATGACCTGAGCTGAAGTCAAGAGTTGGCCACTTGACCGACTGAGCCACACAAGTGCCCCTGGGGGATTCCTCTAATTTAATTCCTCTTCTTTGTTTATGAGTATATCAGTTTAAACATGATTTATAAAAAGTATCCAGCTTAAGAGCTATGTAGGAAAACTGTCAAACTTTCTACAGTTAAATTTCTTTGTAATTTTCATAGTATATTCTTGGAAATTCATTCAAAACGTAGCCCCAGGAGCACCTGGGTGGCTCAGTCAGTTAAGCATCTGAATTTGGGTCAGTTTGTGCTCTCATAGTTCACAAGTTAGAGCTCCGCCTCGGGCTCTCTGCTGTTAGCCCAGAGCCTGCTTCAGATCCTCTATCCCCCTCTTTCTCTGCCCCCCTTCCCTGTGTGCTGTCTCTTTCTCTCTCTTTCAAAAATAAATAAGAAAACATTTAATAAATATTTAAAAAAAGTATACCAGATCATTTGTAAATTCTTTCTTTTTTCTTTTTTAATTTTTTTTTTTAATGTTTATTTATTTTTGAGACAGAGAGAGACAGAGCATGAACGGGGGAGGGGCAGAGAGAGAGGGAGACGCAGAATCAGAAGCAGGCTCCAGGCTCTGGGCCATCAGCCCAGAGCCCGATGCGGGGCTCGAACTCACGGACCGCGAGATCATGACCTGAGCTGAAGTCGGATGCTTAACTGACTGAGCCACCCAGGCGCCCCTTTAATTTTTTTTTTTTAACGTTTATTTTTGAGACAGAGAGAGAGACAGAGCATGAACGGGGGAGGAGCAGAGAGAGAGGGAGACACAGAATCAGAAGCAAGCTCCAGGCTCTGAGCCATCAGCCCAGAGCCCAATGCGGGGCTCAAACTCATGGACCACGAGATCGCGAGATCGTGACCTGAGCTGAAGTCAGACGCTTAACCGGCTGCGCCACCCAGGCGCCCCTGTAAATTCTTTCTTAAGAACAAGTTTATTTGTGTAGTTGGACAAAGGGCAAGAATGGTGACCTTTAGAAAATGTGATCTGTAGTTCAATGTTGGGCAAACCATAGATTGCAGGACAGTAGTCAAATCTGAATTAGGTAAGATGCAGAATTTTTATTCTTTAAGGTGTTCCTGAAAGTGAACAGGATTTTTAAAGAGAGTTTCAGCTACCATTTTTTATATAAATATTTGAAACCATTCAAAGATATTGAACACATTGGGTTTTTTGAAATTAAATTTTGCTTATTAAAGAAAATTTTGGGGGTGCTTGGGTGGCTCGGTTGAGCATCTGACTCGGTTTTGACTTGGGTCATGGTCATGGGGTCATGGGATCAAGCCCCATGTTAGGCTCTGCACTGAGTGTGGAGCCTACTTAAGATTCTCTCCTTCTCCCTCGGTGTCTGCCCTTCCGCTGCTCTCTCACGCACTCTCTCTCTCTAAATAAATAAACTTAAAAAAAAAAATTTGAAAATAACAAAAAGTTGAAAATATAAAGAGAAGTAAAAGAATTTTAATACTTCCTTCAATTTTTCTTTTTATGCATAGATTTTCAAAATGTTTAAAAACATGAACTCTAGTTTTATATCCTTTTTTCAATTAAATAAAATCATTATGTGAATTATAGTCATCTTTTTATCTTCATGTCTTATCACCACATAACATAATATTTATTGTTGCTTAATAGTCAAATAGATAAACCATAGTTACCTTTTCAGCCGTATTTATTGTTGTGTAACCTGAATTGAATACATTCTTTTTTTTTTTTTTAATTTTTTTTTTAACGTTTATTTATTTTTGAGACAGAGAGAGACAGAGCATGAACGGGGGAGGGGCAGAGAGAGAGGGAGACACAGAATCGGAAACAGGCTCCAGGCTCTGAGCCATCAGCCCAGAGCCTGACGCGGGGCTCGAACTCACGGACCGCGAGATCGTGACCTGAGCCGAAGTCGGACGCTTAACTGACTGAGCCACCCAGGCGCCCCTGAATTGAATACATTCTTAATTAAAAAGTAGGATAACTTTACAATGTTGAAAAGACTAAGAGTATAAGAGTTCTTTCCTGATACACTTACATTTTCAATATGTTATTAATTTAAAGGAGTGTTCTTGAGAATTAAAAAAAAAAGGTCAGGGGAGCTATTTTTAGTTTCAAAAGGAAAAATCAGACTCTCTCTTTTTTTTAAAGTTTATTTATTTATTTTGAGAGAGAAAGTTCTCAAGCAGGGCAGAGAGAGACAGAGACAGAGAGGATCCCAAGCAGGCTCCGTGCTGTCAGCGTGCAGCCTGGTGCGGGGCTTGATCTCATGAATCGTGAGATCATGACCTGACCTGAAATCAAGAGTTAGATACTTAACCAACTGAGCCACCTAGGCATCCCTCGAACCTCTTTTTTTTTTTTAAACTTTTAACTTTTTGCCATAAGTAATGGCTAATGCTATTTTGGATGCCAGAAAATTTTCTTCTATTATTTGATAAAATCAAAGATTTATTCCAAAAACTAATTTTCTCAACATTAAATATTCATAATGTAAGTGCATTATAATTTTTTTAATATGAAATTTATTGTCAAATTGGTTTCCATACAACACCCAGTGCTCATCCCAACAGGTGCCCTCCTCAATACCCATCACCCACCCTCCCCTCCCTCCCACTCCGCATCAACCCTCAGTTTGTTCTCAGTTTTTTGTTTTTTTTTTAAATTTTTTTTTCAACGTTTTTTATTTATTTTTGGGACAGAGAGAGACAGACAGAGCATGAACGGGGGAGGGGCAGAGAGAGAGGGAGACACAGAATCGGAAACAGGCTCCAGGCTCCGAGCCATCAGCCCAGAGCCCGACGCGGGGCTCGAACTCACGGACCGCGAGATCGTGACCTGGCTGAAGTCGGACGCTTAACCGACTGCGCCACCCAGGCGCCCCTGTTCTCAGTTTTTAATTTTTAAAATTTCTCTTAAAAATTTATGCATTCACACTGTTGATCACCAGCATAAGAGTTAAATACATTGTTTAGACATCAGTTTCTTGATGTTTTGAATAATATTTTCTGGCAGTTTCTTCTGTTTCATAGCCTGAGTATATGGTACTTGGCTAGCTTCCATCTCATTAAAACTCATGCTATTGAAAGGATATCAGCATTTCCACTGAGAGTTATAGTAGTATCAGTTTTAGCAAAACCTCATCTCATTATGTAAAACTATGCTGGATTAAGAGTGAGGAATTTGCAAACTGTATAGCTTCAAAGTAATTAGTGAGTTGTTCTCGGCTGCCCCTTGGATTTTTCTCTTTTTGGAAAAACATCAGTGCCTGGAGACTTGAATTTGGATATTCTACACTTAATGAATGACAATTTTCCATTCCTTTTTAACACTTCCTGTAGAATTATATTTTAGATATAAATATAAGTGAAAATTCCTGCACTTGCCATTAATGTTCTTTCAGTAAAAACAATATTTTTAAATTTCTACTAAGGAAAAGCACTGCTAGGCTTTTCCATGATCTTTATGTGGCTGTTCTTTATAAATAAGTTCAATTCAAATTTATTGTTTAGAGTGAAGTTATTGGGGGGTGCCTGGGTGGCTCAGTTGGTTGAACGCTGACTTCAGCTCAGATCATGATCTCGTGGTTTGTGAGTTCGAGCCCCACTTCAGGCTCTGTGCTGACAGCTCAGAGCCTGGAACCTGCTTTGGATTCTGTGTCTCCCTCTCTCTCTGCCCCTCCCCCCTCCCCGCTTGCAGTCTGTTTCTCTCTCTCTCTCAAAAATAAATAAATATTTTTTAAAATTATAAAAAAAAAGAATGAAGTTATTGAGAAATGTGCTGTGATTGAAATTATGAAGCCATTTATATATCACTAAATACATCATATATTTCTTTTGAAATAAATGAGAATCAATTGCTTATTTTGTATAACACTGATAATTTGGTAACTGATATCATTATATTTATACTACATTTTGATACATATGTATGTATATACATATGTATGTACTCACATATTTGTATATATGTTTAAAATTATTTATGATTTTTAAAATTAGTGTGATAGTAGTTAGCACATAAACTTTAAAAAGTGACATTATCCTTTCATTTTAATTTATTAGGTGACATAAGCTCTTCCTTCAAAATATTATATTGGAACAGAGATGTACCTATCGTTTGACATAGTAGATTTTACAGTCAATTAACAGTCTTGCTTTCTGTACATGAAACAATAGCCACATGCAATCATTTGCTGACCTGTCTGGTTTTGAGTTCAGTCATACATTTTCTAAGGGAAGTTTGAATGCACAGGTAGTAGTGCTTAGGCAAGGCTTCATGGAAGATGCGGGTACACTTTAAAGAGAAGAAAGAGTTGCTGAGGCAGAGAGCAGGGCTGGTGGCTTGATGAGAGCCTCAGCCTAGAGAACAGGTGAGAAGTCACAGCACAAGGAGGAGGAAAGCAGCAAACAGTGGCAGGGCCACAGGGGAACACAGTGGAAAATGGCATTGTTCTGTAGGGGTCAGTTTAAAGAGAAGCGCTAAAGCAATCCTCTATGTTTTCCCCTGATTCATTGGGGAGATAACAAAGGTTTTTGAAGTAAGGAATGGCCTGATGAAAAATGTTGAAGGAAGAGTCAGCAGGGTGTGAAGAGAGCAGTGCCAGACTCAAACAGTCGAGGGAGGGAAGGAAGGAACACCCAGGTTGCAGAGGTGTCTGTCCCAGGGCACGTGGTGTGTAGGGTCAGAGCATCACCCTGGTAGATGAACTTGTGTTCCTCTGTGGTCTGTGGAAAGAATACACCATGTTCCTTTTAAAGTAAGCCCAATATTTTATTACTACAGGTTACATGTGGCTATGGTGATTTTCTTTACCTGGGGTGTGGCTAAAGGGTAATATCATTAGTGGGAATGTGGGGTCTTTTAGGCTGCAGTGCTGGGTTCTCTTAGCTGATCTCAGTCTGATTGTGGAAGAAGGGAGAGTGTGAAAAGCCTATGCTTGTTTCTGATATTGGCCCTGTAAAGTGACCCATGCGGGGAGGGGGGTCTATGTGGACATGTGCAACTTGATCTTTTTTTCCCACCAATTTATCCTATTTTCTCAGTTGGTTATTTTTATAAGTAGTAACAAGGGATTATGGTATAATTATGAACTAATAATTTTTACTTCCTTACTAATTCCATTGATATTTATGTGACATGTATTAAAAAGTTCTGCTACTTTATATAGGATATGAACATGAACTAAATATGTAAAGATAAGAAGAAAAGTACACAAATTCCTTTTCAAAACAGATGGCAGGGCGCCTGGATGGCTCAGTTGGTTGAGCATTCAACTTCGGCCCAGATCCTGATTTCACGGCTTAGGGATTCAAACCCCTCGTGAGGCTCTGCACTGATAGCTCAGAGCCTGGAACTTGCTTTGGATTCTGTGTTTCCCTCTCTCTCTGCCCCTCCCCTGCCCCTCCCCTGCGCTCTCTCTCTCTCTCTCTCCCTTTCTCAAAATAAATAAACATAATAAAATAAAAATAAAACATATGGCAATTTCCTGATGGGGGAAATCTTCTGCCATTTGAATCCTTATTTTATCAGAAATTGTTATTATTAACAGGATTATGGCACACACAGGCACACATATATCGTATATATATTATAACATATATATTATATTATAGAGTAATATCTAACATAATTCTCTCCTGGCTCAAGTATAACCTGGAATTTTTTAAAGTTTATTATCTATTTTGAGAGAGAGAGAGAGAGAGAGAGAGAGAGAGAGAGAGAGAGAGAGAAAGCAAGCAGGGGTGGGGCAGAGATACAGAGGGAAAGAGAGAGAATTCCAAACAGACTCTGCACTGTCAATGACGAATCAGATGTGGGGCTCGAATTCAAATCGCGAGACCATGACCTGAGCTGAAGCTTAACTGACTGGGCCACCCAGGCGCCCCACTATAAGTTGGAATTTTTAAAGACCCTCAATATACAGAATCATTTGAGAATGCATTTTTGGAATAGTCAATCTGGTCGCAGATACATTGTGGTGATTTTGGAGCTAAAAAGACTACGGGCATCATGTCTGCCTCTACTCAGACCTCACCAAATAAAATAAGGCCATTTGAGAAAAAACAAAGAAACAGAAAACAAGTACAGTGCCACAAAGTTATTTCTCTAAACCACCTTTAACGTTTTGTGTCTCACCTCCTGTCCACCCACCATTACTATTTAGTGACTGTCAGGGAGATGAATGAAAAGTGTCACTTTAAATTGGTGCAGGTGCTGACTCAGGCCTTTGTCATATGTTTTTTCATTTTGAAATCTTTGCTTTGCAGACTGTCATGCCAGTAAATGCTGGATACAAGTAACATCACTATTCCCTACCTGCTATTAGGCAGAACTGCCGTAGAGGGTTTCCTGTTGACATTTTCAAATCTAGCATGACAGTGTAGCCAAAATGATGGGGAGAGCTAAAAAAAGACAATGTGAATTCATACTCAAAGAAAAATTTCTTCTCCCTATATGGAATGATGTGGTTTTAAAGAGTGCACATTTTTCAGGTTTTCATGAGCAAGGATAATGGATTGACCTTTATTTGTACCTTTCCATTTATTAAAGATTAGGTAAATGTGCTCTTGGTATGTTCCATTGATTTGTTCTGATTCTTCCTGTGTGGTTCATGAAACAGCTGAAAATTGTTCAGTGGGGATATACTTTGCTTTTGAAAGCTAGAATGATATTTCAAATGAGTATTAGAAAGGCAAAATGAATCTGACACCTTGGATATTTGATTATTGAGATGAAAATTCTTTTAAACGTTCTTGTTTTATTGCTTTAGGAACTTTAACAATATTTTTGGACATAGAGGAAAGGAATGTTAATACTTCAGATGTTTAATTTCATGTAATATATTAATATTAAGAGTTAGAAGTGTTTTATTCCTGAGCACTAACTGCATTTAATATACAAACATTTGATTTTTTATTTTTATGTTCTTCATTTCACACATTTAAAGCGAAGATACTTTTAAGAACTCAATGGTGTTGGAACTTCTGTGAATTGAATGGTTGTGTTGATATAATTTATATATTATATTTGTTGTTCACCTTTACCCCCATTAATTTCCAGCTGATTTCCATAGTAGTGGACACATTGTTATCAATGGATGGAAAATACATAACACAGCAAAAAATAAATGGTTCGTGTGCATGGCAAAAACACCTGAAGAGAAGCACGAATGGTTTGAAGCTATTTTGAAAGAAAGAGAACGGAGAAAAGGTGGGTGTATGAATTGGCCACTATTACACTTTTGTGACAATTCTAACTTAGGAAGAAAGCAGACAATGGGCAGAAATTATGAGAAAGTAAAAAGGTGTGTGATGTTCACCTGGATTTTCCAAGTGAGGTAAGATCCATGCTAAAATACTTTATGGATACTTCTAATATTATCACTGAAAGAAAAGAAAAACCTTGTATAGTTAGTGAAATAATTATATTGTGGCCAGCAGTGTCTTTTAAATATTATGTTAGTCTGTTGAGGCTGCTATGACGGATACCACAGACTAGGTGGCTTATAAACAACAGAAATTTATAACTCACAGTTCTGGAGGCTAGGAGCCCAAGATCTGGTGTCTGGTAAGAGCAATTTTCCAGTTCCTAGATGGCCATCTCTTCACTGTGTCCTCACATAACAGCAGGGCAGCAGATCTCTCTGGGGTCTTGTCGATAAGGCCATTAATCTCATTCATGAGGACTCCACTCTCATGACCTAATCATTTCCCAAACACCTTACCTCCTAACACCAGCACAATTAGATGTCAGGTTTGAACATATGAATTTGGGAGGCATGCAAACATTCAGTCTACAGCAAATAGTTTCGTTTGCTTTAAAAGTTGTTAAATTTTCTTTGCACCTTATCCTCGCCATTTCTAAAGCATCATCTCAGAGTTTTCCTGTAAGAGACAAACTTCCATAGTATAAGGCAGTGTTGTAGGGCCTCCAACAGTTGTTCTCTATATATGTAACAGTACAGTGAAAATCTCTAGACCAAATATGCTAGTGTCCTAATTATAGAATAAAGCACTTGGGATATACATTAACTTTTTACAATGCTGTTGACTATAATGCAAGCCAATAAGGAGTTTGTTCACATGAGGAGGCCTGGTTTGAAATTGCTTCACGTTTTTAGCAAGATTCGCAAAAGGCACTTGATCTGGCAGTATTCAATTGTGTGACGTTTATCTGCAATTACGCACATTCCTTTAATTCAGCTAAGAAATAGAAATGCTTGTGTTACTACTAATTTCTTTACCCAATAATTGATAAGAAACAAGACAGTATGTATTCCTTTTCCCAGAGACTTAGGAATAAAATATCCCATTGCTGATGAAATTTTGAAGCACAAAGAACCCTTTCTTCGATCTTCAGAAATTTTTCCTTGAAGAACATACAAAGCTCCTATTTCGATTAAAATATTCATAGCACACATTTATATGAGCATTTCCAAAGCATTTTCAAATACTTAACTCCTTTGATTGATCTTGGATGGAGAACTAGTTAGAAAAATTTAAAACATAGATTGTGAATACCAAATAGCTGATTCTTTCCGTTTTGTTGAATCCAGCAATCAATTCAAATAGCATAGCAAGTCATTTAAAAGGTAAAATAAATTTTTCATCAAGTTGAACCTTTATTTATTTTTTCAGAATGGCTGTGCATACAGGTAAACCTAAGGTGAAAAAGGAAGGGAGGAAGGAAAGGAGAGAGAAAGAAAGAAAAGCAAGCAAATAAGCATGTTGTATAAATTTGTTTATGTGAACAGGCTCTATTCTTGATGGAGTATTCCCTATTACTGACAAGTGGTAATTGCCCCTCCATTGTAAAAATAAAATTTTCATAAGAAAATTTGTAGCCAGAAAACTAAAAATAATTCAAGTATTTCTTCTTCTGCAACAGTTTGTCAGTCCCGTCCAAACGTCCCAGATTGTGGGCGTTCTCAGGCTTTCAGCTTTGACACTGCTCTCTGCTAAGATAGCTCCTTGCCTGGGTTACCTGTTCCCAACAGATCCACATCAACATCTACACTGCCACTGGTCCATCTCTCCTGAGCTTCATACGCATGTGTTCTGCTGACTCCTGGACTCTACCTGAACGTCCAAATTCAATATGCACAGTATTGGATGCCTCCTTATCTGAATCCCTTTTTCAGAAATGCGTCTAACCCCCCACTCTCCAGTTCCAGGCTCTCAGGTCAAAAGCCTAGAAGGCGTCCTGATCTCTCTTTTCTCCATCGTGCCTGCATTTAACCCTTTGCTGTATCCTATCAGTATTGCTCCCTAGATATGTCTCAGCATCATTCTCTTTGCCCTGTAGCCCCTGCTATTGTCTTCAGGGTTCAACTTGCCTGAATTTTTGAGGCTTCCTCCTAATGGTCTCCCTCTTTTTAAACCCTGCCCCCTTCACTTTGTTCCTGTATTGTCATCTGAGCTTTGTTTCTGAAGCAAGAAAACTTTCTTTCCTGTCCTGCCCTGCTTTACCCCTCCCTCTGGTGGAAACCCTTACATGCTTCCCTGATACCTCAGGGATGAAGTATATGGAAACTGCAGTTGAGCAAGGTCCCTAACTAACTTGCCAGTGTGTCCTGTCCTCTCATGTAGGGCCTGGAGCTGTGCCCCTGTGTTGCTTCACCTTAGGTAGCTCTTGTTAACTCTCTTTCTCTCTGGAAATACCGTTCACCCCTCTGCTTTTAAACATTGGTCTTCTGTGAAACCTTTCTTTTTTTTTTTTTTTTTTTTTTGTTTAAATTTTTTTTTTTTAACGTTTATTTATTTTTGAGACAGAGAGAGACAGAGCATGAATGGGGGAGGGTCAGAGAGAGAGGGAGACACAGAGTCGGAAACAGGCTCCAGGCTCTGAGCTGTCAGCACAGAGCCCGACGCAGGGCCCGAACTCACGGACCGCGAGATCATGACCTGAGCCGAAGTCGGACGCTTAACCGACCAAGCCACCCAGGCGCCCCTGAAACCTTTCTTAATATTTCTGTGTAGAGGCAAGATCCTCTGAATATGCCTTTATTGTATCACAGTTTCTCCTTTAAGGCTGTTTCCAGGGCTAGCCGGTCCACTTGTGCCGATCTAATTCTGCAGAAGGGGTGCAGGGAGCTTGAGGTACAGCTGCTCTTCCTCCAGTGGCCAAACCATGTGCCTTTGGGCACAATTTACACAAGGTGCTATATGGCCCTCGAGATCCTGTCTTGACTGTCTCCTTGGTATCCCAAGAGCTTGAAAATCAGGGCCCTAGCGTATGGAGCGCTGTGTCTGCAATCCCCTGCATGTGGTAGACGTGAAATAAATGTTTGTTTAATGAAGGCATGGGTGAGTGAGGAGACTTTCAGTACCTGTCCTTTGTTTCATTTCTGATAGGTTTAAAATTAGGAATGGAGCAAGACACCTGGGTAATGATCTCTGAACAGGGTGAGAAACTTTATAAGATGATGTGCAAACAAGGAAATCTGATCAAAGACAGGAAAAGAAAACTGACCACGTTCCCTAAATGCTTCCTTGGAAGGTAAGGTTGGTAGTCTAGGTGCATGTATTTCTTTCATGTTTCCACTATCTCACGTGTTAACTTTCCTTTAATGATTTGTTTTTCTTTAACAAATATTTCTCTAAGCATTTTCGAATATTTCTTTGCTATCAACATTTCCTGGACTGTAGTGGGGTGAAGGAATGGATTTAGGGCCAGAAGTCATACAAAACTTAAGACATCTATCCATTCATCCATGACTTCAACAATTTTGGATGTACTGTGTTCCAAGGGCGAAGCAGAGGTTGGGGTCAGGCAGGGGCTGGCAGGCAGGCGGGTTTACCTATAGGGGACAGAGTCTGGCAAGGATGTGAGTACAGAGCCTACGAGTCAGAGAAGACTGGAGAAGTGAAGACACACAGTCTAAGCTGGCAATTAATTCAAAACTTTGACAGCTGGGCTCAGCATGAAGGCCTATCGATGAGGAGTCTGGAAAAGTAGGTCATGCAGTGAGCCTGGCACAGAGCAACAGGCAGGGAAGTCACCTGAGCTTTTCTCATAGATTGGCTGTGTGTCCTTTGGTTTCTCCAGACAGCTGTATGTGGGAATTCCTGCTGGGTTCGGCCTGCAGGACTGAAGGGAAGGGCGGCCGTCTTCAGGTACCGCTGCTTAGGCCAGGCCCTATGCTGGCTTCTTCCTATATGTTATTTCTAATCCTCAAATACATACTTAAGAGGTAAAATCTTTATATTTTTTAAAGATTCAAAACCCAGCCATCAGGGAGCATACCGTGCTCACATTCATATAGCTAGTAAATGCCAGTGTCAACTCTCTAAAAGTAGTTCAAAGCCCAGACTTCACCATCAGACTGTCTCCATGCAAATCTGCTCCTACCTCTGGCTAGTTGAGAGATTTGGGAAGTTTAAACTTCCTTTTCCTCTCTAAAAATGGAGATGATTGTAGTGCTTACTTGCAATACATACCAGAATGCCTTCTTGATTAATTATGTAGACACAACAAAATAGCCATAGGCCACGCCAGCTCCCAACCCCATGAGAAGAATATAAGCCAGGAAACCCTGGCCTGCAGGGCAGCATGGGGTCTCTTCTCCAGTGAGCATGGTCCTCACAGCAGACCACCCAACTGCCAGCAAGCTAGTGTGGCTATCATTGGTAGGCCCCCAGGTGACAGCTTTTGTGCAAGAGAAAGAGCAGATGTGAGCCCACCTTCACTTGGAAACCTCAATGCTACAAAGAAGACTTTCCTTCCTTCCTTCCTTCCTTCCTTCCTTCCTTCCTTCCTTCCTTCCTTCCTTCCTTCCTTTCTTCCTTCCTTCCTTCCTTTCCTTCCTTTCCTTTCCTTCCTTCCTCCCTCCCTCCCTCCCTCTTTCCTTTCCTTTCCTTTCCTTTCCTTTCCTTTCCTTTCCTTTCCTTTCCTTTCCTTTCCTTTCCTTTCCTTTCCTTTCCTTTCCTTTCCTTCCTTCCTTCCTTCCTTCCTTCCTTCCTTCCTTCCTTCCTTCCTTTCCTTCCTTCCTTCCTTTCCTTCCTTCCTTCCTTCCTTCCTTCCTTCCTTCCTTCCTTCCTTCCTTCCTTTCCTTCCTTCCTTCCTTCCTTCCTTCCTTCCTTCCTTCCTTCCTTCCTTTCCTTCCTTCCTTCCTTCCTTCCTTCCTTCCTTCCTTCCTTCCTTCCTCCCTCCCTTCTTCCCTCCCTTCCTCCCTCCTTCTTTCCTTCCTTCCTTCCTTCCTTCCTTCCTTCCTTCCTTCCTTCCTCCCTCCCTCCCTCCCTCCCTCCTCTCTCTCTCTCTCTCTCTCTCTCTTTCTTTCTTTCTTCTTTTTTAAATGTTTATGTATTTTTGAGAGAGTGCAAGCAGGGGGAGAGGTAGAGACAGGCACAGAGGATCTGAAGCAGGCTCTGCACTGACAGCAGCAAGTCTGACTTGAGGCTTGAACTCAGGAACTGCAGAAGTCGGACACTCAGCCTGCCAACCCAGGTGCCCCACAGAGACACTATTTCTTATTATAACCTTTTAGGCATAACTTCCCACTTCTCATAGGGACATGCCTACTTATAAGAGTGTCACTTCAAGCTATGGCTTCTCACCAGGTGTTTATTAATATTCCATTTACCCGTTGGGGGTCATTTTTACCATAAGAATGCTGCCTGGCAACACAGCTGATGCCCTGCCTTCATCAGGTTCTAGGAAACAGAGCTAGAAAGTTAATCCAGGGTCATGTTTTCCTAATTGAAAGAGCAGGGTTTTGTTAACCCTTTACCCTGACCATAATGCATGTTAGTTGCAATGATTGATTGTAAGCCTTCTCCAGAGCGCCTTGTACATAGGAGAGACACAGTAAATTTTAGCTGTGTTCATTGTGGCTTTTCCCACAACAGTACGCTACCTCTGTGTTACAGCCCAAGGTGGAGATTGTTTTTGACTGGATTACAATCCTTTTGCAGAGCGTTAATGGGATCTCCTTGTGATTTGAATAAGTCCCGCAGTAAAGCCACCCATTAACTTCCTTTCGTACCCCTTCTCTTTTTTTATCCTATGCTCCTAATTTATAGAAATACTTAGAAAGTGCTCTTTTCCTAATTTTTTGACACATTCAGGAATCTGCTGACATCAGAACAAAATGATGCTTTAGCTACATACCAAACAGCACAACTCACCTGTCAGCCACTGACATTTAATAAGCGCTCAAAATGTGCCAGGCACTGTGGCCGTTATCATTTATCAGCTCATTTAATCCTGTGACAGTGCTATGGGGTTGATATTCTTACTATTTTTGTGCTATTGAGGACAAAACTGAAGTTTTACTTCTGTTTAAACTTTCTTTTGGATGGCTCCTATTTAATAAAAGAATTAAAAGCATTTTAACAACTTCTTCTGCCTTAAAATGTACTTTTTAGTCTAGATACCCATTTTTAGAATTTCATGTCCTTCAGTTATTTGACTGCAGCCATATGCATTGCTTTTGGTTTTGAAATAAATGGAGAAGTAATTTTCGACATTTTCCATAGCTTGGCTTCTCTGACCTCTGTGCAAAATTAAAACCATTCTAAAATGTATCTGTGACTTTATGTAAGAGTTCAAATGTTAGGTTTAAAATTTTTTTTTTTTAACATTTATTTATTTTTGAGACAGAGAGAGACAGCATGAATGGGGGAGGGTCAGAGAGAGAGGGAGACACAGAATCTGAAACAGGCTCCAGGCTCTGAGCTGTCCTCACAGAGCCTGACGTGGGGCTCGAACTCACGGACTGTGAGATCATGCCCTGAGCCGAAGTCGGACGCTTAACCGACTGAGCCACCCAGGCGCCCCAAAATGTTAGGTTTTTATAACATGAGCACCATAAAATATTTCATTGTAAAACGTTTCTGTATCTAGTGTTCTCCTAATGATACCACATGGCCATAACAATTACCATGACCCAGCTGGTGCTCTCCTGTATTGCAAAGCATCATCCTACTTATCTGTGATATCTGGGGCTCCTCTTCCCACCCCAAAATGGTGACAGATGTGAGCTGTGATCCTCTCTGTCCTTCACAGCCACAGTAGATGTATGCGGTGGACAGTTCTGATGGATTGTTTTGTGCTGGAGTATTCCTTTTGGATGACAGTTTAGATACAACAGTGAATTTACTAGATAATTTTAACATTTGAAAACAGTATAGTAAGACTCTCCTATGGCTTTTGGTGTGTATTAATTTTATATTGCTGCAAAATAAGTTACCACACACCTAGTGGCTTGAAAAAACTGCCATTCATTAGCTCATAATTCTCTAGGTCAGAAAGAAGTCCAGGTGAGCAATACTGGGTTGCCTGCTTAGGGTCTCACAAAACCAAAATCAAGGTTGTGGGTTGGGCAGAGGCTGGGCCCTTATCTTAAGGCTCTGAGAACAAATTCACTTCCAAGCACATTGAATTTGCTGGCAACTTCAGTCCACAGAATTCAGTCCTCTGTGGCTGTAAGTATAAATCCTATTTCTTTTTTTTTTTTTTTTTTTTTGTTTGTTTTTTTTTTTGTTTTTATTTATTTTTGGGACAGAGAGACAGAGCATGAACGGGGGAGGGGCAGAGAGAGAGGGAGACACAGAATCGGAAACAGGCTCCAGGCTCTGAGCCATCAGCCCAGAGCCTGACGCGGGGCTCGAACTCACGGACCGCGAGATCGTGACCTGGCTGAAGTCGGACGCTTAACCGACTGCGCCACCCAGGCGCCCCGATATAAATCCTATTTCTGTGCTGACTGTTGGCCAGGACCACTCTCAGTTAGAGAGTCAGCTGACTTGGGATTTAAATTTCATATACAAAATCCATTCACAGCACTACCTAGATTAGGATTTGATTACAAAACCAAGGGATGGGATTCTTTTTTTTTTTTTTTTGATGTTTATTTATTTTTGAGAGAAAAAGAGAGCGAGCGAGCAGGGGAGAGGCAGAGAGAAGGAGATACAGAATCCTAAGCAGGCTCCATGCTTTTAGCTGTCAGCACAGAGCTGGACGTGGGTCTCAAACTCTCAAACCAAGAGATCATGACATGAGCCGAAGTCATACATTTAACCAACTGAGACACCCAGGCGCCCCAAGGAATGGGATTCTTGATGGGGGTGGGGGGTAAGAGGACATGTTTAGAATTCTGTCCACCATATGGGATATGATTTTTTTATTTTTATTTTTTAGTTTTTAATTTTTAGTTTGGCTTCTTGGAGTTTCAAACACACTGGTTCTCTGTGCCTGAAAAGCCACATTCCAGACAGTCTGTTTCTTATATATTAAATCATTATTATTCTGTCTGTTGGATATCTTTAGGGTCTCTTATATTCTCTTTATAGTTAAAACTACTCTAAAATTTTCCATTTGTGTTTATTAGAGGTCTCAGTAAGTTGAATAGTTATTAAGTATAGTTTAGGTAAGCTATGGACATTTGTTTCCTAGAATAGAGTAAAATTTAAATAATTTTGGGCTTTGCATATGTGAAAAAATGCATGCTGAAATGCACTGCAAATATTTTTTTATATTTGAGACTCCTTCCATAGCTGCTTGATGAAAGCATGGTACAAATAGACTTTCAGAGGAAAAAATTAACTTTTTCACTGGATTTCTATTGCAGTGAATTTGTGTCATGGCTGTTGGAAATTGGAGAGATTCACAGGCCTGAGGAAGGGGTTCACTTAGGACAAGCATTGTTAGAAAATGGAATCATCCACCATGGTAATTCTTTTATGAAATTATTAATTATAAAATATTAAAAACTAAATTATTCTGTTTATCCACAGATTGCATGATTTCATTAATCAATTTAACGTAGAGCAAATCACCACATTATAGGATGCTTATGTGTTTTTAACAACATATTTGAGTGACTAATAAATACAGAACTACATTTCAGGGAGTATGGGGTATGGTGATATATTTGCTAACTTTAACACGAACGACTACAACACTGGCAAGAATTAGAAATACAGGTAAGTGCGGGAGTGTGGAGGAAGGAATAGCAGGTTCTCACTGGAGTATTTGGGACTGCTTCATGAGGGAAAGGGCATTAAGGTTGCACAATGTAGAGAGTAGAACTCTCACAGGGACAGAAGGACAGAAGGATGTCCCACCCTGAGGAATGGTATAGGTGCTCAGGCATGGGAGTGAAAAGTTCATGGTGGCCTCTTCAGGAACTAGCACAGAATGTCACATGGCAAGAGAGTATACTTCATGGATGAATATATGGAGGGAGGATGTGGTGAGAAAGGTAGGCACATCTGATCCCAGAAGATGTTAACTCTCTGGCTGTAATATGGGGGGCATATTCTGAAGGAGGTGAGAAGGTGATGCACACTTTTAGGCAGAAGAGTGGCCAGAACTTGGCTTTAGAGTCCTCAGATACAGCAGCGTGGAACATGGAATGAAGACACCTGGGACACTGTGGAGAGCCCCTTCCACCAGGAGACCCCAGCCTTTCCCGGCAGTGGGAGGTTGAGGGCTGTGTTCTTGGGCACAACGAGAGTGGTCCATTGGGGAGATTCTGGTGAAGCTGAAATAGCATGTCTGATAACTGTTGGATGTGGGAGATGAATGAAGAGCAAGACGAGGTTATTCTGAACGCTCTACCTAGATGACAGGGATGATTATTCAGGAGGAGGAGGGTGTGAAGGAGATACAGGGTTTGCAGCAGGTTGGGTATAAGACATCCACAGGGGAGTGCTCAGTAAGAGGTTGGGAATGTGTGTGTAGAGCTCAGGGTAGAGAGAGATCCAGAGACAAATTTGGGGATCATTTTGAGAGAGCACCAGATTGCTGAGAACATCAATAACAAAGAAGAAAGCAGTGATCATGGGAGTAAGAAGGAAAGCCTGAAGAATTTCTTAAAAAAATTTTTTTTTAATGTTTATTTGTTTTTGAGAAAGACAAAGTATGAGCAAGGGAGGGGCAGAGAGGGAGGGAAACACAGAATCCAAAGCAGGCTCCAGGCTCTGAGCTGTCAGCACAGAGCCCAAAGCGAGGCTCAAACTCGAATTGTGAGATCATGACCTGAGCTAAAGTCAGACGCTTCACTGACTGAGCCACCCAGGCACCCCAAGCTTGAAGAATTTCTAATGCAAAATGTGGGAGAAGAGAAAAAGAGGTCATTGTGAATAAATACGGCTATTGAGCTAAGGTATTTCAGTGTTCGTTTTTGTTTTTAATTAGAGTGGGGTGAAAATGAGCTAGATTCTCCCAGTTTTTCCCCACCGCGCTGGGTGCCACCGATGTAATGTGCCACCATCTATCCAGATAGAAATCATCTGGAATTCCTTTTTATCCCTCATGCCCTCAAACCCTGTGAACTCTACCACCAATATAGGTCCCGAACCAGACCACTTCTCTCCCTTCCAGAATCCCACCTTCCTCCCAAGCACCATCTTCTCTTTCCTGGCTTCCACTTTCGGCCACTATCCCTATTGTCCTCCTCTTCAGATAACAGCTGGAGAGACCTTTTAAAACAGATGAAAGATCAAGGCATCCTCCTACTTATAATCATCTACTGGAGTCCCATTAAACTCAAAGAGAAGTCCAGAACCTCTTACCGTGGTCTAGATCTCTTACCATGGGCCATAAGGCCCCACATGATAGCGCCCCTGACTTCCTCTGTGAGTCAGCACATGGTATTATACCTAACTCATTGCACTGTGGCCACTGCAGCTTTCTGTCTCTCCCTTGAACACTCCAAGATGACTGTATATTTAGCAACTTTGTTCTTGCCGTTCTCATTCAACAATTATTTATTAGTTCCTAATATATGCCAGGGACCTTTCTAGGTGCTAGAGATAGAGCAGAAAATGAAATGATAAAAGTCTCAGTATTCATGACTCACGTCTTCAGTGACATTCTGACTCATCCCATTCTTCCAATAAACTGCGTTTTTAATTTTTGAAATTTTCTTCATGAACTTATCACTCGCTAAAATTATCATGTTATTTTATTTATTTATTACTTCTCTCTTTGTCTCCCATACCTACTCTAGCCACCAATCACAATAGAAGTACCATAAGAACAGGAGTCTTGTTAGTTAATATATAGTAAATACCTGGAGTGCCCATCACATGCAGATGCTCAATAAATATTTGCTCAGTAAATGAATCAATGAATAATTATATTTTGAGTAAACAGATAATACCGATAAATTATATATGATTTTGTACTTGATTCTTTAACACTATGAAATCACCCTTTAGTATCTAGTATGCTAAAAGGCATCATCCAAAAACTTATAAGTAAATATCAAAAAGTGTTGAGCTACATGACTTTCCTCTCTGCTGCTGCTTTTTCCTTTCATCAAAGCCCACGTCCGAGTGTATACTTGGGTCAAGAAGGGAATGTGTTTGTTTTGTCCTGTCGTCCATTGAAGCTCAAGTAGGTGGAATGTAGAGAGGTTTTGCATACAATCATTGACCTTCAGAAATCAGGAGATTCCTTTCTCATTAGACGGCGTACTTCCAGGGACTATGTATTACCAATAGAACAAAGAAGGGAAAATCTGTTTATGATCACCTTGGTTTATTTTTTTCCTTACCAACTCTTTCCTTCATTCTGCATGTAAGATACTCTGCTAGGTGCTCTAAGGTATGTAAACATGAACTAATGACCTTTATTTCTTATGGTCTAGTAGTTTTTTTAAGCCTATCCTTTTATCCTTTTCACCAGGCAATCCAGCTATTGACCTATTTCCTTTCAGAAAGGCAGAAATCTAATAGGATGGGAAAATTAACTTTTTTTGTTTTGCAGAGAGCACTGAGAAGGAAAAGTATTGGTTAACACTAGCTGCTGTAACAAATAAGTTTCAATCTAGTGGCTTACATTCTAGAAGCTACTTTGTCACTCAGGTAAAGTCCAGTCTTTGGTAGATGAGGTTGGGTGTTCTCCCCCACACAGGGTTTTGGTGTTTGATAGAGGCTCACTGATCTTCAGTGCAAGGCTCTTAAAGGTTGCCTTGAAGGAGTGGTGGAGTTTTGTTTTGTTTGTTTTAAATGGGCCTGTACACTTTCCACTGTGCCTTTTGTGTGCATGTCCTTGGGTGCAATTCAGTTATGTGGCCACTCCTTACTTCTTGCAAGAGAAACTTAGAAATGTAGTGTAGCTGCATGCTCAGGAAAGACAAAAGCTAAACCAATTTGTTAAACAGTGATCCAATTTCTGCCGCTGAGGCATAGCTCCCAGATCAATATAAGATCTATGGAATTATATTAAAGACAGAGTAATCATTATATAAACTTGTCATTGTTTTATGATGATGTCAGCATGTAATAGTCATAAAAATAACTTTCAAAATTTCTATTTCAGTGGAGGTTTTCATGATTGTTAAGTTGTTAATTTCAGTGACTTCAAACCATTATGAACTAGAAACAAAAGAAAAAAAGATCTCAAAGTTATCAACAATTGATGTTGCTATTTAAATTTGTTTAAAAGACTGTTTAAAAAAATGCAACATTTTTTACTTCTATGGGATTATTACTATTTATTTATTTATTTATTTATTTATTTATTTATTTATTTATTTGGAGCAGGGGAGGAGCAGAGGGAGAGAGAAAATCTTAAACAGGCTCCACACTCAGGACAGAGCCCAACTGTGAAATAATGACCTGAGCTGAAATTAAGAGGCAGAAACTTAACTGACTGAGCCACCCAGGTGCCCCAGATTATTACTATATTTTAGAGTTACACACTAATTTTGTCATGTTTTCCTGTTTTGACTATGAGGTATCTTATGATAGATTAAAGTATGTTACAGATTTTATTTGCAAAGCTGGAAGGAGTTAAGGTGTGCGGAGAGGATGTCCTTTGAAAGGAGCTATTAGGTTATTTTCAAGCCATCCTTCCACTCTTGCTTTCATCTTTCATCAAAGGTGATCTAGGAATTGTATGATAATTAGTTACTTATTTGCATAGTTCATTGGGTTCTGGAAATTGAAGATATAACTCTTATGTGTGGAATTTTACTGACTTTACAATGACAAAGCTGTTATTACTTTGCCTGAAGTCATGAACAACTACTCAAACATGTTCATGTTAATTGTAAGTTAGTACAAAGTAGAGTTGAAATAATATTTATTAAATATCTTTATGAACAGTCTTTTTGTGTCTTATCTGTTCTTCAGTTCAAAACTGCTGGAAGCTCTTGAAGGAATTACAGAGTTCCACAGAGAGGGAACCACCCGTATTGATTCTGTTAAAATGCTTCTCACAATATTTTTTTTAAGTTTTTTTATTTTGAGAAAGGGAGAGAGAAAGAGAGAAAGAGCAATCAAGGTTGGGGCAGAGAAAGTAGGTGAGAGAGAGAATCCCAAGCAGGCCCCACACTGTCAACATGGAGCCCGATGCGGGCTGAAACTCAACAATCCATGAGTTTGTTACCTGAGCTGAAATCGAGAGTTGGAGGCTTAACCGACTGAGCCACCCAAGAGCCCCTCTCACAATATTTTTAATTGCTTCCCTCTAATGAGAAAAAACATCAAGAACATAAGATTTTTTTATAAGGGATATCAGAATGAGAGAATTTCAGTCCTAATCAACTTATCCCCCAACTCAGACACCACTTTTCTCCAATACCATTTTGAAAAGGAAGAAGGAGATAAATTCTGGATTAAAATTTATTTTGAAATTTCAAATGCAAAGTTTGAAATTATAACAATTGTTTGTCGCAGTTTGATTTTAGTGGCCTGTACTATTGTTATCAGGATTTGGTCAGTGGTGATGTTAGATTTGGCATACAGAATTTTTGTTGCTAAAAGTAATCACCCTTTTTAAGTGTCCGAAATTAACCTGTACAGTCCCCCCCACAACTAGGGGTAAGAGAACATATTATGCGATTTCACATTAGTAATTTTATTAGAATGGAGAAATATGAGCCATACGTGCTAGTTTTATTGGTATGTGGTTCCAGCTGCATTCTAGTGGAAATAGAGTTCCTAAAATAAAGTTGAATGGACCATCTGTTTTAAAGAGAGCATGCAAAAAGAGTTGACTGTTACTGCCATCATTCACATTGCTTATATTGTTGAGAACTTCATAAAAGCAAAGCCTGGCTATACCAGGAATTTTGGGTTGAGGCAGCATATGCTTTCTGTATGATATGCTGATAATACTTTCTTGTCTGAGTCTACTATTTACATTATAAATGCTTAAGCAAGAATTCAGAGACCTCATTCATTATATCCGGTGGTGTGTGAAGTTGGCTTGTACAAACTTAAGAGAGTTGGTAATTAAATTTCTTAAAAATTTGCAAGCTCGTTGTGAGGCACAGCTATTATTAAAAATTAAATAAATAGTACATAAATTGTATTAGAAACGAAGTTCATAAATTATTTTAAAAATCTTTTAGTGTTTATTTTTGAGGGGGGGCGGGCAGAGCACAAACAGGGGAGGGGCAGAGAGAGAGGAAGACACAGAATCCGAAGCAGGTTCCAGGCTATGAACTGTCAGCACAGAGCCTGATGTGGGGCTTAAACCCACGGACTCCAAGATCGTGACCTGAGCCGAAGTTGGATGTTTAACCGAGTGAGCCACCCAGGCACCCTGAAGTTCATATATTATTAAAACTCATCACTTCTTAATTGTTGTACTACGTTTTCTATGTTCTTGGTGTTATTTTTCTCCTATCTGTTATTGTTGGTGTTATTTAAAATCTATTATTTCTGTGTGATGGAAATCGTAAATAATAATGTATCACTGCTCGTCTAACTCTGTGTTCAGTGACTTTATTATGGTAGTTTGAAATTGACCAGTGTGGGATTATTTAATACCACAGAAATTAGTGAATACTACAAATCAGCACTTCTTCTCTCCCGCCATCAAGAAAGCCAGTTGTTAAACATTTACCAGGGTATCCCTAGTAATACCACTGTATCGCATAGTTGTTTAAAAGATGGCATTAAGCAACCTTCCCCATAAGATAACTTGAACTCTCAACAACTCATAAACCCATTTTCCATGTTCAAGAAGTTGGGGGAGTACAGTTGAGTGCAAAGCTATTCACTGTTTTTTTAAGGCAACAGCTAAGAGTTGCAAATTAACCCAAGATGAGTTGTCAAGGTCACAAGAGTTTGCCATACAACAAAGCACTCCATTTTGAATAGAAATTTTAAACCACCACTTCTTTTATTGTGGCAGGAGACATTTGGGCCCAATGTTTCCTTGAATTTTGAAATATCAAGACAATCATTTATTTCAATGAATCTTAGGAGATAAAAATGAGAAGAGGTAGATTGCTGAGAAGAAATAAATAACTGGTCTTGAAACATGCCATAAGATTTCAAAATATGTCTCTCAATATTATTTTTCTTTCACACATGCTTTTTTCTTTTTGGCTTGATCTGGAAAAAAAGATGCCAAAAGGCTGTGTTGTCTTTCTTTCTTTGGCAGCAGTCCTGTGTCGATCTGATGGCTGCAAGCCATGCACATAGTTTGGATAGGTTGGGGTAAAATAGCTGAAACTTCACGTGTGTATGTGTGCGTGTGTGTGTGTGTGAGATAAGTCATTCGGCTTTCTTCTGGATTCACCAAATGTAGTTCATGGAAATTAATTCTGACAACTTTTTCTCCCCCTTCAACATTTTTAACAAAAATAAAGGTCAAAGTCTTCCATCTAATCGTGAAAATAGAGCTTGTTGCAGCAAATTATCTCTTCTGCAAATGTTGCATTCCCTGTAAATAAAACATTTAAATATAAACTCTTTGAGGTTTAATTTGAGGTTTTTTTCTTTCCCAAAGAAAGTCTTTGTTAGACTGTGTGTAAAATAATTTCTCCTAAAAAGAAGAAAACTTGAAAGGAAGTTAAATAGGAGTCTTTAGGAATATGAAAGTCTTATCTCAAGGATGAAAGTGAAGGATGACCGTTCTCATTTCTGCTGAGAAAAAAAAAATAAATGACATGTAAGAATAGCATTTCTCAGCTTAAGAAAACTGTTGAAATTTTGGGATAAAGTACATATTGAAATTATATAATCTACTCCAGAGTTCCAAACACAGGATAAATGGTCAAGATTGGTGTATGTGTGGTCTTGGCCTGTTTGCTGTGGGGTAAAACAGATAAATACTAAAATTCACTTCTAGGACTCAGAATTGAATTATAACCCACAAATTAGATTATCCGCTCTTTAAAGGGCCCTTTTTGCTTGACTTTGTGGCATTGTGGAGAAATAGAAAATACAACTTTGTATATTTATATAAATAAAGTAATACACTATACACGTGCAGCATACTATGCTAGTTGAATGTTGCTAAACTCTATTTCCTAAATCATTATATGGAAACTAAATGTATCATATAACAAAATCTTATCATGAATCTTACTGAAATAGTATTACTGTGTTAGGAAAACAAAAGTTTTTGGTAAAACTCCAAGTTTCAATGTTTGGGAATTTGTATTTTATAAATTTGTTTGTATTTGCCACTTTTTATATTGTCAGTATTTTAATATATTGTTTCTATGTTCTTAGTTACTGATAAGCATCAATTCAAGCCAGAACAGATGTTATATAGATTTCGCTATGATGATGGAACATTTTATCCAAGAAATGAGATGCAGGATGTGATTTCAAAGGTAACATCCTCTCCCAGAACCTTTTATCAATAGCAGAATTCATGTCATACTTTACCAGGATGAAATGCTTTTGAGAGACTTAAAAGAATTCTTATGCCATAGAAAATGGCATAGGTAAGCAAGCCTCTCAATTCTTCTTGCTGTTGAAAGAGTTTTAGGGTTCAATCACTTTTTTTTGTTCTCTTCTGTAGTTCTAAATGGAAGTAATGAAATTGCATTACTCAGAAGATCGTATACATTGAAAACAATGTCACATGTAGTAACAAGTGGCCATTATACTTGAATAAGTTAAAAAATAATGTACATATATAAAATTTATGTGACAGTTTTGTTTGCACACTTGACAAAATTTATATTGACATGTAATGAATGTGTAGTATGAGGTATTGCTACATAGATTTATTTTCTACTTATGTCTGTAAATTTTACATTTTAAGAAAAATAGTTTTAAAAACCCTTTTTATTGTTTCAGTTATATTATTTTTCTGGTGTAGTATAATAGTTGAATAACTTTCAAATTGGTAGAGATTATATAGTGATTCCAGAATGTTTACGGTGGATTTATTTGTCTTACAATTTCATTGGTCTGTCTTTGAGTGATCTTCCTTGTTTTTGACATATCTTTATTTTATAATAGGGAGTGAGATTATATTGCCGTCTCCATAGTCTGTTTACTCCAGTGATAAGGTGAGTCTAACTTTTGGACAACTTACAGGGAAATATTTATGTTACATATTAGGTAAATATCCTTCAGTTGGAACCTCTTGGCTTATTTTGTTTTTCTTCCATAAGTGAAAAGTTTACTTTTAAAGATTATTTTAAGTAATAACTTATCTTAAAATATTCCTAAATTTTCTGAAGCTCTATTTATGCAGTTTCTTCCATTCTTTTTATTCTGATTTCTAAAATTATTTGCCATTAATTCATACTAAACTACAGGTTTGATAATGAAATAATCCAGAGTTAATATTTAGTAAGTAATAGTTGACTGGGAGAGGATTTGGAAATACTATGACTACTGTATATTGGGGTTTTTTTTCATTAAATTGTATAATCGAAACTTGGATGTGTATTTTCATAATATTTCCCTCTGATACTTTTTTATCCAAAGAAAAGATTTCGTACTTGAAAATTAAAAATTATTTTGGAGTTAATAAGTAAAATTTTATAATTTTGTTCTCAACCATGATTTTCCTTCTGAAGAGATATGCCTGTCTTTTTGTAGTGGAATCATAATTAATTTTCAGTTTATGTCTTTAAAAAGACAGCAGAAAACTGAGTTTTTTATTGTTACTAATAAAAATGTTCAGCAGTATTATTGTATTTTTGTAGCATATACACTTAAAGAATGTAGTGTAATGTTACACTAATTTCCAATGGGCAGATATCATTCAGAGTTTATTAACTGAAAGTTAATATTCACATAGAACAAAAAAAAATGGATGTATTATTTCCACAATGAATGAAGAGGCTTTTCAGTTCGTGGCTATGGAATCCAAATGTTTGATGTGCCATGTTTCTATTTTTCATTCTGGTTTCCAATTCCAAAGAAACTCAGAGCTTAAAGAACAAACAAACAATACAATTCAGAAGTTGCTGTTTATGTGTAATGGAATGCCCACTAATGTTTTATAGAGAACATGGTGCAGATCCTGGAGGAAGAAACGGAATCTTGCCCATCACTTCTGAAAGTGCCCTGTTCATGTTCACAAACAAGTTTTGTGAAGTGAAAAGAAGTGAAAACGAACCCATATTTATGGATTCTCTGCTAGGTTTCTAGCAGACACCCTGCAATTATTTTGGATAACTTAATACTAAAAGATGGTTACTTCACTCAGTACTAATTGGCTACTTAAATTTGTTTTCCTGCTAAACTAATAAAAAGCAATAGTGGTTACATTTTTCATGTCACCTGTGTACCTAGGTCATTTTGTATGTGAGAAAATGTACTCTGAAAATATCTCTTAGCCGTAGGGGACTTCTTATCAAGAAGGTTACCTTCCGTACGAGCTGATATGAAGGAATTGTTCTCTGGCTAGAAATGACAATTGTTTATGAGTTGTCAAGGGAGAATTTAAAGGAAAAAAAAGCCATAAAACGGATGGAATGTATGATAGTCATGCTTTTAATATGTGTGAACTCCACTTACAAAAAGAAAAATTGCTTGGGTGAATTGTGCAGGTCCACATGTGGTTTGTAATAGACTGAGTACCCTTTTCCTTCTTATTGATGCTTATGGAAACCAAAATGAAATGGGTACTGAGGTATCAGAAACATGGAGATAGATTTTAAAAGAGTTTTTTAATGTTTATTTATTTTTGAGACAGCGTGTGGGCTTATGTGTGGGGAGGGGCAGAGAGCGAGGGGAGGCAGAGGATCTGATGTGGGGCTGGAAGTCACAAACCGCGAGATCGTGACCTGAGCTGAAGTTCCATGCTTAATCGACTGAGCCACCCAAGCGCCCCTAAAAGGATTTTTTTAAAAAAGAATCTGCTGTGATTACTGGCTAACCTAGTGTTTTTATTACTAAAATCTCAGAAATTTCAACCATATTTCAGGGACTTTTTTTTTTTATGAAAGTGGATAAAATGAGGTAAGTATTAATTGTAAATTGCTGACAGGGGCTGAAGAACTGTGAACAGAGCTAGTAATTATTTATCACTTCAAGTTGTTTGAGGTTCGGATCTTTTGACATTTTGAAAAGACTGTCATTTTCCCTTTGATCCAGCCCTGCAAAATGAATGAATTATAGACTTCTGCCCTTGGGGCCCCATTCTGATCAGGAGCACTTTGTTGGTATCTAACTTAACTTTGAGTGATTTCTCAGATCTGAGAAGTCTGCTGAAAGGATAGGCTGATGTACAGTTGGCTGGTTCCCTTGGTTCCCTGGGGATGTGGTGTCACTTGTCCGTGCTCTGATCAGACAAAATGAATGACAGGGTTCTCAGCATGTTTACCTCAGGACAGTCTTGCTATCTGCCACTGCAGCTGAGCCAAACGAATAATCTTCTGGTGCAAATCCAGCCTTCCTGGAAAATTCAGGAATAAAAGGATTGCTTTATTCTCTACATTTTGAGGACGTGTGTGTGTGTGTGTGTGTGTGTAGAGTATATCTTGTTTTAAGGGAAGAAGTTCTATTTTGTTATTCTTTTATTAATGAGATATTATATTTCTAGCTATGTTATTATCAGATAATAAAACAATAATAATTTACTTGGTATATAAGAAAATGTCAAAGAAGAAATGTCCTGCTTTGATATCATTGTGGGTCTCTTCTGATATGAGCTAATGGAGGAGTTTTCAAGTGTTATATATACCTTGTAAACCTCTTTTATTTGCACATAATTTGGACAATAGATTCAGATTGTATTGAATCTTCTGTTGCACACTGATATTAAATGAAATGTTTTCCTGTGCTTACTTGTCCTCTTGCTTAATGGTTTTGGCTTCTGTTTCCTTTGTAGAGATAAAGACTACCATTTAAGAACCTACAAATCTGTAGTCATGGCCAACAAACTGATAGACTGGTTAATTGCACAGGTAAATAGATAAATAGAAGTTGCTGAGTTACTTTCACTGCTGCTTTAAACTTTGAGATGGTTTAGGAACTTTTTTTTAATCCCAGATAGGAGGCAGTGAGATACATTGGCCAAGTGTATACAGCTAATATGAAGCAGAGTTAGGAGTTGAATCTAGTTAATCTGACTTCAGAGTCTTCAAACTTGATTTTTATGTTATATGGTTTCTCAAGAGGAAGATGTTCCTATTTTTAAAATATCAACTGAGATCCATCAAGAAAACTAAATGTAGTTTGAGTATCACTGAAGTGTACCTATTCACATACACTGAACTTTCATGCAAGTGTGTATTCTATTTTGAAGTTAAGATTTTAGATTAAACCAAACAATTACCTTTAGATAAAAACTAATTCACATATCCAGTGGGCTTACTAGAGTCAGAGCCTTTTATAACATTGTGGTCAATACATGTCATTGGAATTGGTTCTGTACTTGGTATCAGAATTAGGGTTTCACATAGAAATTATAATCTCATAGAATTCCTATGAACTTGTACTATATGTTGACTCTGTGAGAAAACTGAAGAAAGTTGTTTTGTTTTGAAGCAAAATTTGGTGCTTAATAAATAAAATTCTGACTCCATGGAAATCAATGAGCAAACAATATTTCTCTTTTTGGCTTTTTTTTCTTTTTTTTTTACTTTTCAAGTGTGAGCATTAGAAGAATAGAATAAGCTGCTCAAAAGCTGGACCAGGTTGCAATTATTTTTTTTCTTCAGATTTTCTTAAGGGTCTGTTACAATAATGTCTTTAGAAATTATATGTAGTAGAAATTGGGACAACGGGGTGGGACTTCGGTAACCTAGCATCTGATGATGGTTCTGCTGATACATAGTTTTGCAAAGTTGGACAGGTCACTTAAACTCTCTGGATTTTATTTTCACAAGTGTTTATTACTACTTACTGGAATTATTATCTAACAGAGAAACAGGCACAGGGATATTAGAATAACTTGTTAGGACCGACAACAGATACTTTAAAACAAATGAGTGGACAAAACATACAAAACATGCATTGTAGGTGAATGATTAGAAGCGTGAAAGCAAGGATGAAAATAAGCACAGAGTTCAGGCAACAGTAAGGGGCCAACCTGACTAGGAAGAAATAAGATGAGACAGCACTTTATAACCACAAAACTTACAACTGTAAGGTTTATACACACACACACACACACACACACACACACACACACACACGTATTCGTATATATGAATATATTCTTAATATGAATTACATACTTAATATGAATAAACCAGAAGTTTTCTAGATAAAAACATATGAGAAGGTTGTATTGGGCTTTCTTTATTGCTTCAGTTGTATGATCTGATTATTTTCTCTGCAGGATAGTGACAGAGAAGCTTGCACGTATAGGCTCAGCCAGACAACCTACTTTCAGTGTCTTACAAGTCATCTGACAGTAGTTGATTTCTTTAGGTGTCCTTAAAGAACAAGGCCAGGAAAGTGATAGCACAGATCATGCACAATGATTTTTCATTAATTTTATTTAGTGTGTTTTCAATATTTGGTAATTTTCTGGCTGCACAGTTGGTGTACAAGATTGAAAAAATAAGAGAAAGGGATCATTTGTAGTAGCAATAAATTTAAGTTAACTTATATATTTTCATATTTAAACACTGTGGTTTTTCTCAGGAAATATTAAATCTTTGCTTTTCACTTAATGTCAAAAAAAGGTATTTTCATAATCAAGTGGATAAATACATCTATATAAATCTATATAGATATATAGCAATTAGGTACATTCTGGGCCTACAAAAGTAATGTATGGTGTAATAAATGAATGGCTTTGTCAATGTCATGCTGGGAATGTCAAATGAGTTAAAGACAGAACAAAGCCTTTAGTTGCCTATTAAGTTGTGGTATATTTTTATGTGGTTAACAGGGGGATTGCCGTACCAGAGAAGAGGCAATGATATTTGGCGTCGGACTCTGTGACAATGGATTTATGCACCATGGTAAGGGATTTTTATCCTAGGAGCTTACAGATGTATTTCACTGTTTTGTTTTTGTTAGGACCCTGGGAGTATCTCAGTATTAAGGCATTTCAAGATGAACCAGCAAAACTGTGTGAGTCTTGCCACTTGGCCATGCTGGATCACCACATCTGCATTCAATTTCACCACTGGTGCCATTGTTACATCTAGTTACTATTATCTACCAGTTGCCATGACTTCCCTTTTGTTTTTCTAGACTGATTCCAGAAAAGCAAAAGTTTCAACTAGAAGTTTTGTTTTTTTAAAAAATAGCTTTTTAAAAAAATGAAATAATTTTAGCTCAGACTTGTAGTTCTTTTGAATGCCGTTATATTTTTAAATAATTAAATAAGGGACACCTGGGTGGCTCAGTTGGTTAAGCATCAGGCTTTGACTCAGGTCATGATCTCACAGTTTGTGAGTTCCAGCCCTGTGTCAGGCTCTGTGCTGACAGCTCAAAGCCTGGAGCCTGCTTCGGATTCTGTGTCTCCCTCTCTGCCTCTCCCCAGCTCACACTGTGTCTCTGTCTCTCTGTCTCTCTCTCCCCAAAATAAACATTAAGAAAATTTTTTTTAACGTATATTTATTTTTGAGACAGAGAGAGACAGGGCATGAACGGGGGAGGGTCAGAGAGAGAGACGGAGGCACAGAATCTGAAACAGGCTCCAAGCTCTGAGCTGATGGCACAGAGCCCAACGCGGGGCTTGAACTCACGAACTGCGAGATCATGACCTGAGCCGAAGTCGGACGCTTAACTGACTGAGCCACCCAGGCGCCTCCTAAAAAAAATTTTTAATGATTAAATGAGAACCTATATGGTGGGTAATTATTGTTCTTTTTAGAAAAAAGTCTTTTATTTATTTGTTTTAAATGTTTATTTATTTGAGAGAGAGAGAGAACAAGTTTGTGAGTGGGGAGTGGCGAGAGCAGAGAGAGAAACCCAAGCAGGCTCCTCACTGTCAGTGCACAGCCCGACGTGGGGCTTGACCCCACCAACTATGAGGTCATGACCTGAGCTGAAATCAAGAGTTGGACACTTAAACAGCTGAGCCACCCAGGCACCCCGAAAAAATGCTTTTAAAATTATCTCAGAGGATAAAATTCTAAATCTCTAGGAAAAATCTGTTTCATTTTGTCTAGTAATTAAAGATTTTCTTTCTTGTTTGATGACTTCATTCCCCCTAAATTTATAAAAATAATGAGACTTAGTTTTCCCTCTCTGTTCATACCATCTTACAGATTCCACAAACCCAAACAATCTTTTTCACTGCTTTTATATGTTTATAAACAGATACTGGATAACACTTCTGCCTGTTTGTCAGTTACTTTCAGAAGGTTATCACCTTTTTTACGAAGAAGGAAGGATAGCAAAAGTTTCAGTGATGTTGAGAGCATCTTTGGTTAGCATATATGCATTTGGGAATTGCATTATATCCCACTATCTCTAGAACACTGTATGAGTTGTGAAAGAGAAATACCAGTCCATGAAGAACAAACTATTGAATGAGGAAAATGACATTATTATAAGGACTTAAAACTATAGTGTCAAGCTGAAAACCTTCAAATATTCTAATTGTTTTTCTCTTTAAAGCGTCGAGGAGCAGTAAATTTATCTACATATTTAAAATATTGAATTTAAAAAATACTGAGTTAAAAACAAAAGTTTTCTCTACAAAAGTCAATGTTGGTAAAGCACAACCAATTTGACTGCTGCCTGGCCTTGCTGGTGTCTTTCTCACTCCTGTTAGACAGACTGTTTGATGGAGGAAAACAGCAGGAGCAAAATACCATGTACATTTTGGGAAAGTGCTTAGATCACATAGTCAAGACCTAACTTGATCTCAAGTGTATTCTCATTTGTATTGTCAACTGTGACTTGTGTCACTTTTTAATTTGTGGTTGATAGCTTCATTTGCCAGCCAATCTTCCATTCAAAGATCAATACATACATCATCCAGTCAACAGTTATTATGTGGAACTCTGTAAAAATAATGAAATAAAATAGCTATCATTTTTTAAAATGTATATTTATTTTGAGACAGAGAGAACAGGGGAGGGGCAGAGAAAGAGGAGGAGACAGGAACTGAACCACCCAGGTGCCCCGAAATAGCAGTCATTTTGTATTGCTTTCTATATGGCAATGTAATCACACTTATTACTTCATTTTAGTTCTGTACATTATGAAGAAGGTTTTATTGCCCCCATTTTACTGATGAGGAAACTATGGTTCAAAAGTTTAAGTAACTTCTCAGGGGCTCCTGGGGGGCTCAGTAAGTTCAGCAGCAACTCTTGATTTCGACTCAGGTTATGCTCTCACAGTTTGTGAGATCGAGCCTTGCATCGGGCTCTGTACTGACAGCATGGAGCCTGTTTGGAATTGTCTCTCTTTCTCTCTTTGCCTCTCCCCTACGCTCTCTCTCAAAATAAACATTTAAAAAAACAAAGAGTGGAAGCAATTCTCCCAATGTTACACCCAGAATCAATCCCAGACCTGGAGGTCTGTTTCATCATAAAGACAAACTTTCTACAGTGCCATGGGACCATTATCTTCTCTTTAGCTTCCCGGTTCAATGAATCCCGCTGTTCCAACAAGTGCGCTTCAAAGTACTAAGGATAGATAAATAGAAATAGAGAAGATTCCTCTTTGAAAACATTTTGCCAGCTGTCAGGATCTCACTGAATATAAATTCTATCAATATTTACCCTTTTAAAAAATTTTTTTAATGTTTATTTATTTTTGAGAGAGAGACAGAGACAGAGACAGAGCACGAGTTGGGGTAAGGGCAGAGAGAGAGGGAGGAAGACAGAATCCGAAGCAGGCTCTAGGCTGAGAGCTGCCAGCACAGAGGCCGACATGGGGCTCAAACTCCAGAGCCAAGAGATCATGACTTGAGCCAAAGTGGGATGCCCAACCCACAGAGCTAGGTGCCCCTAGCCTTATTTTTAAAAAGGTCAACAAAACATAAACCCTATATCCTCAGGGCATGCCAGGAATCTTAGGGACTTTGGGTGGAAATATGAACATTCAGATAAAAGGGAAAAAACTGACCTTTATTGAAATAAGAATATTTGAGAAAAATGTTTTTAAACAGAAAAGAACTAAGAATTAGTGGAAACTAAAATCACATTTCACCCAGAAGATACAATTCTGTTTTGAAGTGTTGGAACAAAAGTGACCACAGTGGGAATTGTTCACACACATAAGAGTAACATTTACCCATTTGAATTTTCCCATAATTGTTCAGGATATTACAAACATATTCCAAATGTTCACTACAAATTCAAAACACTGTAGATTTCTATGTTTTGGATTGCATACATATTTTAATTCAATATAATCTTTTATTTAAATTTGGATTTTAATCTGGAAAGTGACAGACGGGTAAGTACAAAAAATTCAACATTGAAAAAAATACTCAAAAATTCAAAATCCTTAGCTAATAGTAAAGGAAACATCAGCTTGAAGGTGTAGAAATAGAACAGTATTGCAGGGATCTCTGTGAATGTAACTTGTTCACTGAATGTCTATGAGTGTGGAAAATAATTTTGGTTTTTGGATTAATTGGAACAATTTGAATCTGTTTTTTGTAGTCCTTGAGAAAAGTGAATTCAAAGATGAACCCCTACTTTTTCGTTTTTTTGCGGATGAGGAAATGGAAGGATCAAATATGAAGCACCGACTTATGAAACATGATTTAAAAGTAGTGGAAAATGTTATAGCCAAATCATTATTGGTAAGTTAACATGCTATATAAGTTTTCTTCTTTTATTCTATTTAATTTGTACTTGTTTTTGTAGTTGCTTTATGAATAATGTTAATATTTTGCATTTCAGATTAAATCCAATGAAGGCAGCTATGGTTTTGGGTTAGAAGACAAAAATAAAGTTCCAATAATAAAGTTGGTAGAAAAGGGGTCTAATGCTGAGGTAATGTAAATTAGCATTTTTATTTAAAAAATTTAGAAGTTCCAAACAAGTTGAAATCAGCTTTTAAGTATCTTTGTTGAAAATAGTGTTACTGAATGATCTTATTCTGAAGTTCTACGAGATGCTCTTGGGATTTGTGACAGAGTCCATGCACTCAAAGAAAGCTGGATGGAGATTTTGTAAGGATCTATAGCTATGAATTTCATGACATCCTAGAAGGCCGCTGGGCTCATTCCATAACCCTGGGACTTCCCTGTGCATCTTTCTAGCTTGGAATGCTGTGGAGACTGCATCCAGTGGGGCTGTATTATGTATGTCAGATAACTCTTCCACTAGATCAAGGGCTAGGTCTTTTCTTTACCTGTCACTTTTGACTCATAAATATGACTTTCATCAGTAGAGCACATGCTTCGACTTCTTTTCTCATTAGGTTAATGCTGATTGATGTTCTCTCACCTCACCAGCCTTTTAAACAGAGGAATCTCCTGATCATTTATTTATTCATTCAGAATGATTTATTTAGTACCTATTATATGCTAGGCAGTGTTCTAGTCTCTGGGAATACAGCAGTGAACAAAAGATAAAATTTCCTGTCCTCATGGAACCTACTGGGAGTGTTATATCCTAAATATATCAGATTTAAAATATTCTCACCTTGCTGCCTGGCTTGTACAATGCCTTAATCCTCAAGAAAATGTCTAAATATATAAATCTTAAATAAAGCCTGTGAGAATGAATGAAACATGGGTTTAAACTTTGAATCTATTTAAAGTTGGTAGTAAACTGCCATCCGTCCTCCTATCTGCTAATGCCCAAGGTTTCTGTCTTTTACCAAAACACAGACTCATGCAAGACAATGTTTTATGTACACCACATTAATTTCAAACAAAATAACTCTGGTCAACTCATACTTAGTGGGCTTGGCCAACAAATGACTATTTTTAGTAATTTTCTATGAGAAGGAAATGTTTTTCCCAGACATTTTCTGAGGGTGTTCTTAGGGCACAGCTTCATCTGTTTATGCCATTAATTAAATATCCTCTGCCAGGTTTTCATCATTTAGCTGATAATCAAAGCAGCATGTAGTTTATAAGCAGTAGAACTGGTTAAGAATGGTGGCCTGGTTGGAGAGATAATGTCTTCCTTGTCATCTTTTCAGCCTCGGGCAATCTGGGCTTTTTGGAGCTCTTTTTGTTGAGTTCCCAGGCCATTCCTCTCCTGCCCTGAAGATACTTATGCTATATCATGCTGGTGATGCATATTTGGTTGTCATTGACGGCCACATAGAGGTTGAACCTCTCTGAGTTAATTGGATATAAAAAGAAAACCCAGTAAAAAAACATTAACCTAGTGTTTCATTGTAGTTTAAAGGATGAAATAAGAAAAAGAACTATAAGATACAATAGAAAGAGGGTCACAGGAGGAGTACAAAGTTAAAACATAGAAGAAAGGGGGTGGGTTTCAGTACAAATGGGTGATCAACTTTAAAACTATGTCAAAGAGAATGATAAGTGTGTTATCTCCCCCACAGTTCTGTTGTGTGAAGTTGTATAAAAACATTGCAGGTGTGTTAAAATGTCAAAAATCTGTATGTTCTGGGTCTTTTCAGTTTCTAATTCTGTGAAAAAAATAGATTCCTTATTAAAATATATATATTTTTTTTTTTTTTTTTTTTTTTTTTTTTTGCTATTTCTCTCTTAGATGGCTGGCATGGAAGTTGGGAAAAAGATTTTTGCTATTAATGGTGACCTAGTTTTTATGAGACCTTTCAATGAAGTGGACTGCTTCCTGAAATCATGCTTAAACAGCAGAAAGCCACTAAGAGTTCTTGTGAGCACAAAGCCAAGGGAGTAAGTTGTATGATTCATGTGGGATTTTTAAAAAAATTATACAAAAATGAATAAAATAGAAAATTTAAGTACATGTCAAGAATTAAGTATCTTGTTGCTTAGAACATTTAAACCTTACCAGCATCACTAATACTGGTATTTAAATGTTGGGAAAAACTGCTTTGCTTATAATACTAATGCTTGCTACTCAAATCAGGTAGTTTCAGTGGAAATAATGCTTTATTTTTGTGGCCCAAATTTTCCTGGTCTGGGTTGGGCTGACTTTGATTATAAGTGAAGAAAATTAGTAGAACAATTGATAATAAAGAACTGCATTCCCCATGTTCAGCTCTAAGAATTTCAGGTCTATGAGTTGGTTGATATCATTTATCATTAAATGTTTATAAGAAATGGTGAAGTTGGTGAAATACACTTGTGTGTGTGCGCTTGTACTTAGTAATATGTCCATTCTTTAAAAAAAAAAAGGTCTATCCATCTACCTATGATTAGAAAAAAATCATGTTGATTATAGCAAATTTAGAGGATAGAGTTTTCTAAATAAAGACATGTTTCTTATAATCATATCACCCATAAATAACCATTGTTATTTTTTGAAATTCAGACAGTTGATTTTTCTAAGTACTGATGCAGATTTACACAATCCTTTGTTTATAAAATGGGATTGTGCTTTATAATCTGTTTTAAATTTTTTTTAACTTTTATTTATTATTATTGAGAGACATAGAGACACAGAGTGTGAGCAGGGGAGGGGGAGAGAGAAGGGGTGAACAGAAACTGAAGTAGGCTCCAGGCTCTGAGCTGTCAGCACAGAGCCTGATGCGGGGCTCGAGCTCAAAACTGCGAGATCATGACCTGAGCCGAAGTTAGTCGCCTAACCAACTGAGCCACACAGGCGCCCCTATGATCTGTTTTTAAAATTAATAGGGTATTATGTATATTGTTGGAAGATGTTGGCTTTTCTTCTACAAATCACTTCTGGTCTAGTGTTCCCATGTCACATTTCCATGATTTGTTTAACCAAGTAATTAATCAATATAATGCATATCAAGGTCTAAGCATCATGTCTATTTAAAGTACTATGATTATATCAAAATTACTGTTTAAAATGTAATTATATCATTCGTTAATAGTGATAAACAACATTAATTTTCAGGTAAATGAAGATTACCACTTTAAAAACAAAAGGTTTATTTTAACTGCTTAAGAAAATATTCTTAGTATGTGTAGTATAGTATTCTTCCCTGCCTTAATATATATATATTCAGCAATAGCTGGCAGCACTCTTTATCATAGGAGTTGAAATGTGATGCAATGAGCTAGATTCTGTAGCATTAAGTCAGCCAGGTTGCTGCTAAAACTTACCAAGGAAAGAGTGAGATGACTCATTAAAATTACTAATTTAGGAAGACTTTGGGCTGGAGGGCAGAGAATAACCATAACAATGTCTTCTCTCTAAACCTAATTTTGATCTATTACTCCCCCTTTATCCAACCCTGTCTGGGATAAGGCTCACCTAGTTGCTTACCTCTGGACACTTTGAGGTCGCTTAAAAGGAAAAGGGCAGACTAGAAGGGTATAATGGAGTAATAGTCCAAAACAGTCATTAGAAAACATAAAGGTCCTCCCCATGGCCCTACTACCCCCTGATTTAACCCTGCAACTACTGATTCACTGGTCCTAGACATTTCAGCAGTCAGATCACTTCAGAAGCCCTCAACTTTCAGACTAAGTAGATAGGGGCAAATCGTCACTCCCAGTACTAGCCACTAGATGAACAGCATTGGAACCTGTGTCCTCTGACTTCTTCCTTCAGTGTTTGTCATACAGTATCTGGAACCCAGTATTTCTGGTCCAGGTTCAAGCTTCTCTTCCACAACTTGCTTGCTTATTGTGTTGCTTCAACACCCTCATCCATCCATTAAAAAAATGGAAATGAGAAGAGTACCTATGTCATGAAGATGCTAAGAACATTAAATAAATTTAGGTTAATAAAAAACTTAGTTATCTGTTCAGCACATAGTGTGTACTCCAGTGATGTTATCTGTGATGCTTACCTATTCTCTCATTTCATTTTTTTTCACTGCTTATTTATTACATCAGGAGCCTATCTTATATTTTGTTTCAAAACTATTTTAAGAATATTCATCTTTTATCTTTTACTTTTAATTTGCTTGAAATCGATAGCTTTTCCTTTATGTCTTTATGCTAATATAAGATTTCTATAAATCATTCTGTCATATTTTCTTACAATAGCTACTTATACTTGATGTAGTCTCCAGTCTGGGGGTAGAAAAGGCAAAAATATGAGAGGTAAATACAAATGAAGTCTTGCTTTGAATCTAGCTGTATTTTACACTTGATAGCATCAAAGAGTTTTTCAAAAAGCTTTGTAGCAGATTATTTAGTGCACTTACTTCCTCCAAGAAACAGAATGTTCCTTTTGTATGAATTTAATTCTTCCTTTAATAGACAATATAGTGGTCACAGCAGGGAAGCGTATTTTCCAAAGATCATTTTATGAAGAGAGTCCCAGAATAAGACCAAAATGCATTTCATAGTGTTTTGTACAAAAGTTTTAAAGAAATATATAATAATCTTGAAGATTAGCGTCAACCTTTCCTAGCAATATTAGAAGGATAGAAGGCCTTGCTCAGAAAGAACTGAGAGACTGTTATGAATTCCTCACAATCCAAAAGCAATAATAACTCACCATGGCTTGAAAGCTCTAGGTCATTTCAGCAAAGGTGAAATCTTATTCATAATATATAAAAGCATGGGCTACTTCTATGTTTTTGCTTCACGCTTAGAAAATGTATTTATTCCTTTTTCTTTTCTTTAGTTATCTTCCATTTTCATGTGTCTTTTTTTTTTCTTGAAAGATACTAGTAACAAAGTGCTATTCAAGGGAAGTGCATAGAGCCTTTTACACCAAAAAGTATACAATTAAGGATAAAGGACAAATCAGTTCTTTGACCTATACTCCAGCAATGCACAGATCACTTCTTAGTATATAATCTAATTCATAATAATACTTTCAAGTTTTCCTAGAATACACAGTTCACATTTCTATCACCGATGCTGGTGTGCCTGCCTAGGTTATATTTCAGATAGCAGTACCAGGCTTTGCCATGAGGTGTAAATGCTGTACATTTGTGGCTTTCTCGAGTGTTCTAGGCGCAGTGTTGCCCAAACTGCTCCAGTGGCTATTTTATAAGCTTTAAGTAAGTTCCACTGTATGTAACTTCAGACTATGTCTAACGTGCCCTTGAAGGGCTGCCGACATTTATTGCATGATTAATTCATCATCTTTTGGAAACAATTTTATTTCTTGGGCATAAGGGCTATCCATCAAAATTTATTGCATTGTATTCATTTGTCTTTGCTCTGGACTGCAATTTACGATACTCATTTTTATTGTTATGATGTTCTGCCTTATCTCATGTTCTCTGCTTTTCATTGTTGCTCTCTGATCTCTGGCTTCCTTCTGTGGAGTAGCTCACTTCTTAGTACCAAACTGGATATCCCTCACTGGTTGTCCTAACAGTTTACTCCTCTTCTCCTTTCCTTCATCTTCTTTTCCGTGGGGATTCGTTGAAAATATTTCTTTTGTTATTCAGGTTCTCCTTTTGATGTACTCTTCTTTCAAAATTTCACTGAGTAAATGCTAAAGTTAATCACATTCTTAAATTATTTTGGTGTAATGTTTGACACATCTTTTTAACTAGCTTTTTGTTGTTGTTCTTTGATGAAGTTCCCTACGGGTAGAAATGTATTAATTCTGTGTTTCTTTTATTACTTTTAACAAAGAAGTGTCACAGTGCACTGTCTTCTTTATAACAGTAAACTAAGGAGAGAAGCTTCCATTTTACTGAAGTGACTACTAGTTCATAGCATGGTGCAGGGCAGTTAACAAAGATTTCTCTTTTAATCTCCACTGACACCCTGCAAAGTAAGTTTTACCATCATCTTTTTGTGGAAACTCAGGCTCAGAGAAGTGAAGGCGTTCATGCAAGTTATTCAACTATCTAGTGACTTAAATGAGGATTTAGAGCTAGTTTTGTCTGACCCCAGAGCCTGTTCCTTATTCACCACGTACCATGCAAATGACTGTGCTCAGTTGAGGAAGTCTTTCGTGCTTGGCTGCTGTGTGCCTTTGTGAGAGCATGCACCCTTTTTGTCTCCTGGTTTCTAGCCCAGTCAGTGTCTTTTACACAGTAGACCTTCAATAAATATTTATTGAAAGAATGAATAAAGGAATGGACACTATTGTTTTAACCAATTGTGTGGCATGTTAAAGTCTTCTCACCTTGTTTTCTGATTGATTTTAGGACAGTGAAGATCCCAGATTCAGCTGAGGGACTTGGATTCCAGATCCGAGGATATGGCCCATCGGTTGTACATGCAGTAGGAAGAGGTGAGAAACCCATCCTGTAAAAACAGCTTTTTAGAATGTATGGATATTGCTTGCTAAACAAAAATATATTCAAAACGTGCATGCTCATGTTGTTATGAAGTTTCTCAATCATATTTTTACTTGATTAGCTCAATGGTAATATATTCCTAAAACAATATTAAAAAAAAAACTCTTAAAAATCGGGGCACTGATTGAGTATCCAACTCTTGGTTTTGGCTTTGATCATGATCTCACAATCCGTGGGTTCAAGCCCTGTGTCGGGCTCCACACTGGCAGTGTGGCTGCTTGGGATTCTTTCTCTCCCTCTCTCTCTGCCTCACCTTCCCCCCTCTCTCTCTGTCAAAATAAATAAATAAACTTTAAAAAAGAAAAAAAGAAATGTGGAATCTTAGGACCCACGCAGGACATACTGAGTCAGAATCTACATTTTAACAATACCCTCAGATGATTTGTATGCACACCCAAGGTTGATAAGCTCAGCCCTAGAATAATGCTCTAATAACTTCTATTTTGTCATGACCTAACTTCCTGAAATGCTAGTCTGTGTTTTCAGTTGTGCTTCTTCACTTCCTATTTTAGTTTTAGCCCATTGCTGTAGACATCTCTCCTCATCTTCCACCCATGTCTCCAAAGTCTGTCTTATAGAGTTATCATGGACTTGACTGGAACGTACGCTAGACATTGATAACCTTCATATTAATTGAGCTTTTCTGTGGCATTTGTTTAAACTGACTACTCCTGTTTGCTGAAAATGTTCATCTCCTGATTTCTAAGTTGGCACTTGTCAGATTTTTCTCCTCTGCCAGCTCCCTTCATCTGTCAACCGCTTAACTGTTGGCTCCCTCTTTTCTTCTCTACCTTCTTGTTCTCTGTAAGAAATCTTATTGATCCTGTTCCTGGAGATTTTTACATCTCTATCTCCAGCTTAGATCTCTTTCCTGAATTCCATAGTCTAGATTTCTTTCTTTCTTTCTTTCTTTACTTACTTACTTTTTAATGTTTATTTATTTTTTAGAGAGAGAGAGACACAGAGCGCGAGTAGGGGAGGAGCAGAAAAAGGGGAAGACACAGAATCAGACAGCAGGCTCCGGACTCTGAGCTGTCAGCACAGAGTCTGACACCCGGCTCGAACTCAGGGGTGATGAGATCATGACCTGAGCCGAAGCCACATGCTTAAACAACTGAGCTACCCAGGCACCCCTAGATTTAATTATTGATTAAAACTCTCGCCTAAATGCCCCTTTGGCACCTTACAACTCAGTATTATTTCCAAGTGAACTTTCCATCTATTCTCTGAACTTGCTTTGCCTTCTGTATTCTCTTTATTGAAATGACTCTATTTACTCAGCACTGAGTCCAAAAGCAGAGGAGTGATCCTGGGGACTGTAGCCTCTTCATGAACTCCATCATGAGACATCAAATACGTGATCTCATTCTCCCCTTTTGTAACAAATGCTACTTTAGTTCTAGCCTGGAACATTGCAGTAGATGCTTGTTGTGATTTTGATTTTTGACTTAAGTTCCAATGATTCGTCCTTGGTTCTGGGGGTCATGTCACTTCTCTGCTTAAAATTCTCAAATGCTTTTCCTCGTGCATAGATAGTAAGGTTGAGGCTGTTAGGTGTTCACATGAAGTATGCAGGCACTTCGAAACCTGGCTCCTCTTGACTCTCCAGAGTCTTCACCCACACTCCCATTTTAAGCTCATACCAACTGCTCACATGCTCCCAAATGTCCAGGTTGTTTCTCGACTCAGTGCCTTTTTTTAGGCTATTTTCTCAATGGGGAGTGTCTCTTTTCCCTCCAAGACCTACTTTAATCCAGAAAAACCACTTAGTATTTCTGGGAGTGAATGTTAATGAGAAGAAAAATACATACTGTCTTCTTGAATATAAATTATGTTCTCTAAAATGTTTAATAATTCCTTCATGGGAGAAATTGCTTATAAAGAGAGGCTCTTCTAACATAAATTTTGTAATCACTTGTATTAATTATATTCATTGTATTTATTAATGGTGCTGCATAAGTGTTGATCGGCTCGGAACATCATATAATAATAATTGAAAGTTTCTGAAAATTTTAACTCACTGGAGCAATATGCCACTTCCATATTTAAGTCTATATCTATGCAAATAAATGGACAGTTGATGTTACCTGATTAATTTTATTCTCCACAAATTCTGTGGTTCCTTGACCCTTTGTAGATATCCTGAATGCTTATTTTACTTAGCAGAGCCAGTCAATGGTAGTTGCTAATTGACTAATTTTTTTAAAGAATTTCTTTTAACTGTTCGCATTTTTAAAAATGAAAGTGAATATAGAATTGATGAATAATTATATTTTACACCTGAAACCAATATAATGCTATGTGTTAATTATAGTTGAATTAAAAAAAATAAAAAGAAATAAGACTGAAATTTATAAACTATTACAAATTTCAAAAATGTCCTTGCAATAAATGTTACTGAGAAAAATAAATGAAAGTGAATACTTTTCTAATATTTAGAGATTTTTATAAAGAAAGGTAAATAGGGCATACATTTCTGGCTTTCTCATTTTGCTTTTATATTTGTATATGTAGAATATTAAGACTGATGAGACATTTGAAAGGGAAAATAACTGATTAGCATTGTAAAGGTCACTTTAAAATATCCCTTCAGGGGTGTCTGGGTGGTTCAGTTGGTTAAGCGTCCAACTCTTGCTTTCAGCTCTGGCCATGATCTCTCGGTTTCATGAGTTTGAGCATCGGGCTCTGCGTTGGCAGCACGGAGCCTGCTTGGGATTATCTCTCCCTCTCTCTCTGCCCTTCCCCCATTCATGCTGTTTCTGTCCTCTCAAATAAATAAGTAAACTTAAAAAAATGTGAAAAAATATCTAAAGTATTCCTTCAAACTAATTCTCAGGGGTATGAGAGAATATTCTGTTAGTCACTGTTTGAATGGCCAGATTAAAAGTAGAAAAATTTTGAGAAGGCATTACTATCAGAACCAAGTTTATCAAGAACATACTAGCTAGATCTCTTATTATGTTTTAAAATGGCTTTCCATATTGTATATGTGATAAAAATGAATCTCATTCCTAAAGTTATTTTTTTGGCCATTTTCTCATTTTTATTTGAAGGGACTGTGGCTGCAGCTGCTGGTCTTCACCCTGGACAGTGTATTATCAAAGTAAATGGTATCAATGTCAGCAAGGAGACACATGCCAGTGTCATTGCACATGTCACAGCCTGCAGGAAATACAGGAGACCAGTGAAGGTAAGCTGCCCTTGGCTTATCTGGGTCTCCCTGCAAACTTGCAGAGAAAGCCCAGGGAAGGACACAAGATGGTTTCTACTTTTAGGTTCACATTTAAGCACATCATTGTAAACCTCATGATGATTGTTTTATCTGCATAATTAATCATGATCAATTCTGCTTAAATGATTGCATTTTATTGTTTCAGTATTATCACCTGTTTAACAAGTGCTCTGGGGTGTTTTCATTTGCATTGTGATATGAGTTTTCAGATACCTAAATGTTTATCACATTGAAATCCAAAGGTTTGATTTGTTTTTTTGACCCTTGCTATTACTTTAGAATATGTAATGGTCCTTGTGTGTCTGTGAAGGTTTTTTTAGGGTCTGTGATTGAGTTTTGTATATATTTATTTAAGTTACTGGATTTAGCTCTTTAAAGAAAATACCAAAATGTACTTGTCATTGCTTAAAATTCTAACCACTATCCTCTGATTAAATTTCAAGTGCCGTAGAAAAATAAAATTAGAATCCAAATTTATAAGCAAAGCTTATCCCATGAGGTACAAGTGAATATTGGGCTATAAGAGAAAATTCCCTCAAATTAATCAACTAAATGCAAAAGCAACTTTAGAGGAGAGGCTTTGTATTTTTTCTGCCATACACAGTCAGGTACTCTTCCAGATTTGAGAATATGACTTGTCCAAACCAGAAAGAGCAATGGTTATTTTCTCATAGGCCAGGACTGACAGCCTATAAAATACTGAACCTACAAGAAACTGAGCTCCTCAATTTTGCTTGTTAATAAGGTCAAACTAGTGTAGCAAATTGGAATTCACGCATAGATTCATAGGTTATTCTGGTTGGCAATATTAACAAATATTTATTGAACTATATCATTGAATGAATTTTTTTAAAAAGACACTTCTGAAATTATCAAACCTTTCCCCTTCAATTAGAATTTTAACAAGTAGCCAAACTGATTTGAGTTTCATTCCTTTTCATTTTCCTTGACAGTCTTCCTAGAGAGAAGTTGGTTAGTAACATGATTAAGAAAAGCAATAAACAGAAAAATTCACTCAGTGAGTAACATGCTGTATCCCATATCCATTGCCACAAAACAGGCTGTTCCAAAACTTATTGGCTTAAAACAACAGTGATTGATTATTTCTCTTGATTCTGCGGGGTGACTGAGTGTTGGCTCCTGTGAAGGCACTGATATAGCAAAGTTTTGCATGGAACAGCTGGGCTCTGCACCTCCCCTCCTCATGGCCTTCCACTCCAGAGCTCCTCCACATGGCCCCCTTTTCCAGTCTAGCAGATTGTCCTTCCTGCATGGCGTCTGGATTTCAAGAGGGGATATTATAAGCGATCAACTGTATTTACATCATGCTTGGAAAAATCAGATCCCATGACCAAGCCTCAGGTCAGTGTGGGAAGGAGCTACACCAAGGTGTGGATACCAGAGTGTGTGGTTCCTTAGGGACCACAACAGGCTACCAAGATGTATTTGACTGATCAAATGTTAACTAGCATTGTAACGATGTATAGCAATATAATAATTAAACACAGTTGTGAAGTTAATACATGCAAAAATGGAGAATGGAAATTGTAGTGCACTTCGGTAGTGCAATTCAATTTATCATCTTACCTAAGAAAGGAGTAAACTTTCAAGTGATGGAAAGCTGAAAGCATTTACTTGGTAGCCATTTCCTCTCTCTCATTTATCTAGATAAGACTGCAACTGCTATTTTAATTAAAAATAGGATGAGTTATGATATGGAAGGGTAAAAATATAGTTACATCACTTGGGAACGCAATGAAGTGAAAGATGTTCTTTCAACTTTCTTATTGGTTTGATTCAAAAAAAACATTAATTGGATCAAAATATAGGTGGTAGGAGAGTATTTAAATGGTTTATATCCTGATAAATGATTCATTCTTCAGAAAACTGTCCATCTAACATTTATTTATTTAAAAATGGAATTTAAATTTTACTTTAAGATATACTTGAGGCATTTTAAGTAAGACACTTGGGAAATACATCTTATTTACAAACATCTTTGGAAGGGATGCTTGCTTGGCTCCGTCAGTTGAGCATCCAGCTCTTGATTTTGGCTCAGGTCATGGTCTCACAGTTCGTGGGTTCAAGTCTTGAGTCAGCCTGCACCCTGACAGCACGGAGCCTGCTTGGGATTCTCTTGCTCTCTCTCTCTCTGCCCCTCCCACGCTTGCTTGCATGCTCCCTCTCTCAAAATAAATAAACTGAAACAAAACTCAGAAAAATCTTTGGAAGATAAAATTTCAATCCTAAAAAATTAGTTTGTTAAGCAATATAATTGCCATTGACTTTTTTTTAGTCTCTTATGTTGATTTTCTGTCTCTTTAAAATTTGGTTATCTTTAAAAAAACTAGAAGAATAAGTAAGATTGTCAATCCTCCTAAAGCAGGTTTATGAAATGGATATACATTTTAAGAAGCACTAATATTTCTAAGGTTTCATTTCCCCTCCTCATTCCAGCAAGACTCCATACAATGGGTTTATAATAGCATTGAGAGTGCTCAAGAAGACCTTCAAAAGGCTAACTCTAAACCCCCAGGAGATGAAGTAGGGGATGCATTTGACTGCAAAGTAGAAGGTGGGTTCCTTCTTTTCCTCCTTGATAATGGTTTAAAGTGTTGGGATTCGCTACTGATGGCCAAGAAAGAATTCTTGAGACGTCTTCAGTGCAAAAGGTGGTTTTACTAAAGCATGGAGACAGGACCCATGAACAGAAAGAGCTGCACTGGGACTGTGAAGAGTGATTATATATACCTTCAGTTTGGGAAGGGCTTAGGGATAGCTTACATCTCTCAGATATTTTGGAAACATGGTTTCCAGGACCTTGAGGGGCTAGCTGCTGTTAGGAAAAGGTCATTTATTTACCATTCAGGAAAAATTCAGTCATGAGACCCTTCGGACGTATATCAGTGGGGCCATAAGCTTGGAGTATGATTGCTAACCTGTATCTTGGGCGGGGGGGGGGGGGGTGTAAAGATAAAAGAAGCTTCCAAAGCAATTTATTTATTTATTTATTTATTTATTTATTTATTTATTTAGCTTATTTATTTATTCATTTTTTTCAATATATGAAATTTATTGTCAAATTGGTTTCCATACAACACCCAGTGCTCATCCCAAAAGGTGCCCTCTTCAATACCCATCACCCACCCTCCCATCCCTCCCACCCCCCATCAACCCTCAGTTTGTTCTCAGTTTTTAAGAGTCTCTTATGCTTTGGCTCTCTCCCACTCTAACCTCCTTTTTTTTTTCCCCTTCCCCTCCCCCATGGGTTTCTGTTAAGTTTCTCAGGATCCACATAAGAGTGAAAACATATGGTATCTGTCTTTCTCTGTATGGCTTATTTCACTTAGCATAACACTCTCCAGTTCCATCCATGTTGCTACACAAGGCTATATTTGATGCTTTCTCATTGCCATGTAGTATTCCATTGTGTATATAAACCACAATTTCTTTATCCATTCATCAGTTGATGGACATTGAGGCTCTTTCCATAATTTGGCTATTGTTGAGAGTGCTGCTATAAACATTGGGGTACAAGTGCCCCTATGCATCAGTACTCCTGTATCCCTTGGGTAAATTCCTAGCAGTGCTATTGCTGGGTCTTAGGGTAGGTCTCTTTTTAATTTTTTGAGGAACCTCCACACTGTTTTCCAGAGTGGCTGCACCAATTTGCATTCCCACCAACAGTGCAAGAGGGTTCCCGTTTCTCCACATCCTCTCCAGCATCTATAGTCTTCTGATTTGTTCATTTTGGCCACTCTGACTGGCGTGAGGTGATATCTGAGTGTGGTTTTGATTTGTATTTCCCTGATGAGGAGCGACGTTGAGCATCTTTTCATGTGCCTGTTGGCCATCCGGATGTCCTCTTTAGAGAAGTGTCTATTCATGTTTTCTGCCCATTTCTTCACTGGGTTATTTGTTTTTCGGGTGTGGAATTTGGTGAGCTCTTTATAGATTTTGTATACTAGCCCTTTGTCTGATATGTCATTTGCAAATGTGTTTTCCCATTCCGTTGCTTGCCTTTTAGTTTTGTTGGTTGTTTCCTTTGCTGTGCAGAAGCTTTTTATCTTCATAAGGTCCTAGTAATTCATTTTTGCTTTTAATTCCCTTATCTTTGGGGATGTGTCGAGTAAGAGATTGCTACGGCTGAGGTCAGAGAGGTCTTTTCCTGCTTTCTCCTCTAGGGTTTTGATGGTTTCCTGTCTCACATTCAGGTCCTTTATCCATTTTGAGTTTATTTTTGTGAATGGTGTAAGAAAGTGGTCTAGTTTCAATCTTCTGCGTGTTGCTGTCCAGTTCTCCCAGCACCATTTGTTAAAGAGACTGTCTTTTTTCCATTGGATGTTCTTTCCTGCTTTGTCAAAGATGAGTTGGCCATACGTTTGTGGGTCTAGTTCTGGGGTTTCTATTCTATTCCATTGGTCAATGTGTCTGTTTTTGTGCCAATACCATGCTGTTTTGATGATTACAGCTTTGTAGTAGAGGCTAAAGTCTGGGATTGTGATGCCTCCTGCTTTGATCTTCTTCAAAATTACTTTGGCTATTTGGGGCCTTTTGTGGTTCCATATGAATTTTAGGATCGCTTGTTCTAGTTTCGAGAAGAATGCTGGTGCAATTTTGATTGGGATTGCATTGAATGTGTAGACAGCTTTGGGTAGTATTGACATTTTGACAGTATTTATTCTTCCAATCCGTGAGCACAGAATGTCTTTCCATTTCTTTATATCTTCTTCAATTTCCTTCATAAGCTTTCTACTGTTTTCAGCATACAGATCTTTTACATCTTTGGTTAGATGTATTCCTAGGTATTTTATGCTTCTTGGTGCAATTGTGAATGGGATCAGTTTCTTTATTTGTCTTTCTGTTGCTTCATTATTAGTGTATAAGAATGCAACTGATTTCTGTACATTGATTTTGTATCCTACAACTTTGCTGAATTCATGTATCAGTTCTAGCAGACTTTTGGTGGAGTCTGTCAGATTTTCCGTGTATAATATCATGTCATCTGCAAAAAGTGAAAGCTTAACTTCATCTTTGCCAATTTTGATGCCTTTGATTTCCTTTTGTTGTCTGATTGCTGATGCTAGAACTTCCAACACTATGTTAAACAACAGCGGTGAGAGTGGACATTCCTGTCGTGTTCCTGATCTCAGGGAAAAAGCTCTCAGTTTTTCCCCATTGAGGATGATGTTAGCTGTGGGCTTTTCATAAATGGCTTTTATGATCTTTAAGTATGTTCCTTCTCAAAGGAATTTTATATGTTAAAGTAGACTTCCAGGATCCTGTGGCGGGTCAGGCTAAGATTCCCTTTGCCCTTAGCAGAGTGTCATCATTGAGGCAGCTGAGCCAGAGGAAGGTCACTCTGCCTATTCCAAGGACTTGTCAATAGGCTGTAGGCAGTAAGGAAGTGTAATATTTCATTTGCTTTTGTTTCCCACATCACTCCTCATTTGCTTACAGTAGTATTGTTTTCTAATGTGCCTGTGCCTTGTCCCAATTATTGAAAATCTTATATGTTCAAGCCACTTTCTTAAGTCATAATCTCCAAATAGATGTTATGTGAAATACGTAAGTAATAATAGTTAGTCACTAATACGTCATAGCTACTGCACTTTGTTTGGCACTTTATTAAGTGTTTTACATGGATTATCTCATAAAGGCATTAAAAAGGAAACTCTCAAAAAAGTGTTAGTGTCGTATCCTTATTTTAACCTAACCCTTAGCCTAAGGGACTTGCCCAAGCCAGTAAGTGGTAGGATGAGGATTCAAACCCAAGTTAAAATGCGTTTTCTTGTTTTGAGTTTAAATGTTCTGTAGACCTTCCTAATCCAGTGTGGTTCACAGACCATCATCAGCAGCATCACCTGGAGAGATGCAGAATCCTACCCCCACCCATCTACTGAATCACAGTCTCCATTTTGACAAGATGGGATCTGTATGCATGCAAAAATTTGAAGTCCTAGTTTAGAAAGAAGGTCTATAGTCCCTTTGAAAATGCTTTCTTGATTCAAGTAACTTTTACTATATTCTAACATTAATGGTACTGAGGCAAACTAATAATGTGAAAACATTAGAGAAAGAGAAAGATCTTTTGATAAGGACTCCTATTGTTTCTGTTCTCTCAGTGAAACAAACCAGATACAGATTGTTGGATTCAGTGGCTTCTTCGCCAAGGGTAAAGGGATGGAAACAATTAAATTTATGTTTGCATTTGACAAATACCTTGAATTATTGTTTCAACACTTTTTTCACAGAAGTCTTTGAATCCTCTCTTAAAGTTTCATGATATCTTTTCATTTATATTATTGGTAGGTATCGTTGGACATTTTTATTGTACTGTTAGTTTCTTCCAACCAGCATAGTTACATAATCCCCTGTACTGATCATACGGGGGTGGTCAACTTAGGGAAAGCTGTGTTCCCTCCACTCCTGGAAGGAACCACTCAGATCATGGACAGTATCAGAAATATTTCAACCACATTGGAGCACCAAGATTGTTATGACACAGTAACTTTCTTATTTACTTAAACTAGGACAAATCTCAGGACATTATCTTGAGCCCTTTATTCCTCATTTAGAGTTAGTTGATTTTTGCTCCTCGTCGTTGGTGCCACAGTGAAAGGGTTGGTGAGATGCTCTGATAATTGGTTTCTAGCTACTCTGGGACTCCATTATTTTAAGATAAACCGTTATTCTGCCTTTGTCTATTTTTACTATTTCTACCATCCTAGGACTTAACTGTTTTTATCTAACTAAGATTCTGTTTTTGCTAATTTAATATTTGTTGTTAGGTTTCTCAGTGGTTTCTTGCTTCAGATTTTTGTGTTTTTATATCAGCGGATTGATTGTAGGCCAAAAACCTGTAGGAAGACATTCCAGATGAAAATGTTATTAAGCAGACAATGACAAATCTTCTCTATGAGCTATCTGCAGAAGATGGTGTTTGGGAAAATTCAGGGATCCTGTCTGCTGAAATAAATGATTAGTGCATCTCCTTTCTGCTTCTTCCGTATGGCTTTGTGTAGTTTTTCCTCCTCTGAATAAGTATTCGTTCAATGTTTGAGGCAGTTTTAGGAACCCTGACTTTAAGTCATGCATGCTTTTAACAAAAATTATAAAATTGTATATATAATGTTTATATTGGTATAAATAGGCATACATATGGTTGATAGATCAAAATGGATGTGCAAAGACTAGTCATGTTGGAATGGTGAGATTTGGATCATGCAAACATATGTTTTTTAAGTGCTCTTGTTTCAGAAATGTTAACAACAATATTAGATTTATCCATTCTTTAAAGAAATCTTTAAACATTATTCAGAGACACTCAAATTATTTGAAGAGACTCACAAAACCCTTCCTGAATTTGCTGAATGAAAACTGTCCTTGTTCCAGAGGTGATTGACAAGTTCAACACCATGGCCATCATCGACGGGAAGAAGGAGCACGTGAGCCTGACTGTGGATAACGTCCACCTGGAATATGGTGTTGTGTATGAGTATGACAGCACAGCCGGGATAAAGTGCAATGTGGTGGAGAAGATGATTGAGCCCAAAGGTTTCTTTAGCCTCACTGCCAAGGTATGAGTGATCCTGGGAAAACAAGGGATTTTGTTCTAAATAAAGTAACTGAAACTCTCCCCCACCCCCACTTCCCAAAACGTAAACAGCTGTGTATGCTTCAGCTGTCAGCTCGTTCAACTTTCTTTTCTGTTTTCCCCCCATTACTCAGTATGCATACAATCTTCTTTTTTTATTGATCTCTTTTGGAGTACAGTGTTATGTTAGATGGGACTCTTGCCCAGGCAAATGTTAGTTGATTTGGCAAAGGCTTCTCTACATTTAGCAAGTTTGCTACATCTGTTGATTCAGTATCATGAATACCTTTCAGATGGTTTTCATGACAGGTGGTGCTTTTTTAAATGTAGATAATCCTCTGAAAAGTATTTGAAGTCATGAAATGTATTATAGGAAATTTCCAATTCTCCAAGTCTCATGTTTATTTCATATAATTTCACAAATCTCAGTGATCCATTTATGAATAGATCTTCAGACATTTATGTGATTCTTAATTGGGAAGGATATCACCCTTAGTCTTTAGGCTAAAGCAAGATAGGGAGTAAGAGAGTTTTCATGCAAATGGATAAAACATGTGGTTAGTGAAAGATGGGCATGTGCTTGCTTTTTATGATCCTTTCACCAGGTGAATAAATAAAATTCCTATTGGATACTCCCCAGGTCTGTGTTTTAGTATTTCATCTGTATTTATTTATTTAAATGTTTATTTATTTTGAGAGAGAGAGAGAGAATGAATACTAAGGTTAGTGGAGAACCTGACATGGGGCTCAATCCCACAAATGTCAGATTGTGACCTGAGCCAAAATCAAGAGTCGGATGCTTAACCAACTGAGCCACCAAGGCACCCCTGCATCTGCTTTTATATCACCTTGTGAGGATTCAGGTATTACAAGTAAGAAATATGACATATAGCTTCACTACTTTTATTTATTCACATGTCACTTCTTGTTTCATTGTGTGTGTGTGTGTGTGTGTGTGTGTGTGTGTGTGTAGCTGAGATAGATTTAGCATTAATAGTATGTATTTTTTAAAATTTTAGTGGCAGAAAATAATGTAGAAATCCAAATGCACTGTTTCAAAAATACTTATTTTATGTTTTTTGTTTTATATTCTGAAAGTCAGCTTCCAAAACAATTGCGTTATTCTGATGACATTGTACCACTCTGTATCTTTCAATATAGCATCTGTATGTTCAAAATGCCACCATTGCCCAAATATGTTATATTATCAAGGCAATCCATGTAAGTTTGGACCCAGGTTATTATCATTATTTTATCCATTTTCTAGCTATTTCAAATTTGCGAAGTTACATGGATTATTTTATATATGACAACTGTATAAGTACTGAAAATACTTCTATTTCATATTTGAAGAAAAGAGTATCAAAGAAATTAAGAAATTGAACCAAGATCACACAGCTAATGATAAATTGAACTCTACTTTCTAGAGTAGTGATTAAACCAAAAACTCACACTCTGTATTCTGCAAGACAGGGAAGTGGAGCTTCCTGTGAGGGAGCTCAAATAAACATAGAATCTATACATTGTCTCGTACAGTATTATGAAAATGTCAGGTAAGGGTGCAATCAACCCTTGCAATCTTTGAACAATCATAAATATGACACATAATTCTCCATTCATTGGAAATTCCCAGTGATCAGTGGTAGGTACACACACAAACACACACAAATGCTGCCTTACAATTGATTCAAATGTTCAAAAGGATTTACTAATTAAAATATCACATGGACCTTTTATCTGATGTGTTTATCAGCTGGGTGCTCAGATACTGCAACTGACATTGATTTTACGTTAGTAAGAGAATTTCTTCTCATGTATTCATTTCTTCAGCAAACATTTGTTGTCTGCATTCTCTATACTGGGCTCCCAGTAGAAAGTAAGGATGCCATTCTATAGGTTTTCCTTAGTTTTTGTTGTTCTACTACCAAACTGAGGGGAAAAAAAAGTTCTGAGTAACTGACTAAAATATAGGCAATGTGTTCCCACATCAGAGCATACTGATTTGTCCAGCAGGCAGTCTTTGAAGTCCACTCACTTCCCTCAGGTAACCTTTTATAGCCAGCAGAAGGCAAAACACGAGGGGCAAACAAAGTCCGTCACTTCGCGGTGAGAGTTTTACTGAACATAGAAATCCCAGGCAGTGAAAAGAAGTGTGCTGGGGAATGTCACTCTGTGTTCTAGACTTGTGAAAATTGTATTTGGCTAATTTTGAAGGTTTTCTTTACTTGTGTGTGTGTGTGTATTACTACAGATTCTTGAAGCCCTGGCTAAAAGCGATGATCATTTTGTCCAAAACTGCACCAGCCTTAACTCTTTAAATGAAGTGATTCCTACTGACCTTCATAATAAATTCAGTGCCTTTTGCAGTGAAAAAATTGAGCACATATGTCAGAGAATATCCAGTTATAAAAAGGTAAAACTTCTGTTTCCTTATTTGACATGTATATATTATTTAAATAATTTAAATGTCCAATTTAATTCACTTACTGATATTTTCATTACTTGTGTACCAGTTTATTGAAATAATAACATTTATATAACATTTTATTTTTTTATTTATGTAATATTTTAGAGTTTAGAGTTTTTAAAATGCCTTTACATCCATTAACCTCATTTGATCTTTGCAAACCTGAAAGCTAGGTCATTATTCCACATTTTCGACATGTAACTGAGGCCTAAAGAATTCAATTATTTGCTAGCAAAAGATAGAGTTGGGATGTAAATCCAGGCCATGTAATTATGAAGTCAATAGTTCTTTTCTTTTTATCTCAACAGAGGGAAGAGAGCTCTCAATCAGAAAGTACACAGAACATAGTCTGTTTGAAATTGACTGATTTGTACATTTATTTGACATATTTATTGAGCACATTTTATATGCCAAGCACTGTTCTTGGTGCCAGGAATATGGCAGCAAAGGAGAGAACATCTTCCCTCTCGGGTTATTTATATTTGAGAGGGGTAAGCAGCAAAGAAGTAAATAAAGTTCACCTGCGGCTCCAAAGTGGGGAAAAAAAAGCAACCAGGGTGTCAGGGGGAATATGGCCAAGTCATAAGGTTGGAAGCTCAGACAGGGACCAGGAAGAAGCGCTCTGGAAGCTTTTTACCTTTTGGAACTTTGGAAGGAGTTTGGATTTTCTTCGCACATCAACAAGAAGAGTTGGAAGCTTTTATTTATTTATTTATTTTTTTAAATTTTTTTTAACGTTTATTTATTTTTGAGACAGAGAGAGACAGAGCATGAACGGGGAGGGTCAGAGAGAGGGAGACACAGAATCTGAAACAGGCTCCAGGCTCTGAGCTGTCCGCACAGAGCCCGACGCGGGGCTCGAACTCACGGACCGTGAGATCATGACCTGAGCCGAAGTCGGCCGCTTAACCGACTGAGCCACCCAGGCGCCCCAAGAGTTGGAAGCTTTTAAACGTGTGTGACTTCATCTGATTTAGGTTTCTAAGAGATGGCGCTGCCTCCTCTGTAGGAATGGATTGCTAGGAAGAGATGAGGCATAGATATGAGGAGAAAGCTCTTGGAATAGTCCCAGTGAGTGATGATGATAGGTTGGCCTGTGGTGAAGATGGGGAGACAGAGAAAGTTCGATGGATTTGATATAATTTAGAGATAGAATTAGAAGTTGATGTCCAAAATATATCCTACAGTAAGTTTTTTTTCTATTTTTGTCAGTAGACTAGCTAATAAAATTATTTCCCTCAAAATGAGGCTGGTTGTTTAAAATTTGGCACAGCCATCCGAGGAAATATTATTTATCTCAGTGTTTCTGAATGTGAGTTAATCTATATGTTTTACACTCCTGATATATTAAGTAAAAGATAAGCCCATGTATGTCCAGATAGGGCTATATGAGAATAGGGAAATGTGGAAATGAATACTTGAACACTGGTTACCTCAGGTAGAGTGGGACAAGGGGAAGAAGGATCACCATATTTTTCTTTAGGACTTCACTAAATGTTTATCTTGTGAAGTTGAATATGGGTTGCTATTTTGATTTTTTATAAATCCATTCACATGAAGAAAAATGATATTCAAGATTACTGCTTAATTGTCACATCTGTTAATTCTCTTTCCATGATTGTTGAGCTCAGTTCGCCTATTTGATTTCAGGAAAGATTCCATGAATGCTTTGTTGTTGCTGAAGAGCAGAAGATTCTTTTTATTTCTCTTTTCTCTCTGAGATAGGACAGTGTTTGAGGTAAAATTTAAAAGGTCGAAACAAATGCAAATTAGCATTCCCTTTTGAACACATTTTGAAAAGAGAATCATTCTCTTTCAGAAATGGATCTGTATAAAGTATGATAGGTGTTGAGACAGATTCTAGTTGTCAAACTTGTCAGTGTTTGGGGGTCATTTCTCTTTCTGTTTTTTTTTTTTTAATTTTCTTCCTACTTCTCTCCATTCATACAAAAAAACAAAAGCAGTAGAAATATCTTAAAAAATATACATGAAAAAAGTAAACTATGTGAGTAAAAACAAAACATCAGGATGAGGATATATTAGATAGGGTATTGATTCAGCTGCTGTAAGAAGGACCAAGATAACATGGGCTTAAAATTGAAAGTTGATTTTTCACTCATATGAAGGTTCAGCGGGCTGGGAGTCCAGTGGGGACTGGATTGACAATCTTCTAGGGCTGCTTCTATAGTTTTGCTGTCTCTCCTAAGACATTGCCCTCTTCCACAAGGTCAAGGTTGGCTGATCAGCACTATGTCTAAGTTATAGCCCCTCAGGACAGAAAAGAAGTGGAGAGCAAAGAGTTTCCTGTTGAGGCCATGACCTGGAAGTTGTACACATCACTCCTGTTCACATGCAATTAGTCATTTAGTGAAAGCAGACTGAGAAATATTGTCTCAAACTGGACATCCATGTGCCCAAATAAAACTCAGAGAATTTTATTAATAAAAGAAGAAAGAGAGAATGGATATTGACAGAAAATTAGCAGATACATTTATAGGTAAAGTTATATTACAATAAATGGTATAGACCACCAAAAAGGTGATAAGGTCAGCAAGTGCTAAAGCTAGTTAGTTGCTAAAGTGGAATATTATATTTCACCTGCAGTTTCCTGATAACCAAAAAAATAAATAAATAAATAAATACAGTCTATCACATATTTATCAGCATCCCTATAATTTATACATGTTTCTTAAGAGAAGCAAAGCTTTTCTTAGACTAAGTTCTAAAAGAAATCTCTCACGCTGAATTTCAAAGAGGCGACACCAGGAAATGTCAGGGCAGTATCTGTAAACATATCCCTGAAAAAGAAGCGGCGGTTTGTTTTATGTGCAGATATTTTTCATACACTCTTTATTGAAAGCCAATGGCATGCGTCAAAAACTCAGCTTCACAAAAGGAAATTTATTGCAGGTTGGGGCAGGAAGAACAGGTAAACGTTTACTAAATGCATACCTGTTATGTAGGCAGTAATTGCTTAAGGATGGCTCCCCTCCCACACCTAAAATCTATATGGAAGACGGGTCAAAATACATGAAGTAAGTAATAATAATACTGACTACTTAACCTATTAGGAGGTGCCACGATGACTGGGTGAATGTGTTGGCACCCCATACCCTCTTCTCTATGATGGTGCTCCCTGGAGTTATGCAGCACACATCAGTTTATAGCAATCTGCTGTCATATCAGGCATTGCATAGATATTTTACAGTTTGCATATGTTGTATAATTTTATCCACACAGTGACTTGAGACACATTATCTATTTCATTGATAAGTGGCTGAGGCTCAGAGTGGTCAAGTAACTTGCCCAAAGGCATGCAACTGAACACAGCTGTGGAATTTAAACCTTGCTTCCTTTTATTATAAATCTGTTTTTGTTTGTTTACCTGCAATTTGACACTGTACTACACAGTATATATATTGTTCAAATTCCACTGCTACATTTCACTACACAGCTAAACAGTATGGGTCTTATTACTACGGCAGTGGCAGTTCAGTAAAGGAGAAATCTTTGTGGATTGAATAGTCAGCAGATGTTAGCTGCTGTAAGTTGGAAAGATTTCTCAGAGTGAAGAGGAGTAGAGATGGCACTCAAGTAAAGAGAGATATTGTAAGTGAAGGCCACGATGTAGAAATGAGATTGATTTTATTGATGAAGAATTGGCATGTTGCCTACACTAGAAAGGATTGGAGTTAGATACCATTAAAAGGAAAACTGACAAAATCTGAGTTTTCCAGTGATATTTTCGAGTGGCATAAGAATCAGATTTGTTTGTAAGAAGTACGAGTTGATGGTGACTTGGTCTCATGTAGAAGCTTTGGGGATAGAGAGAAAAGGATCAATCCAAACGATACATAGCAGGTAAAATATATATAGCTCTACGATGGATTGGTTATGGTGGATGAAGAAGGTGTTACACCTTGGTTTTTAACAAAAATATGGTTTGTGATAAACTGGAGAGTGTTATGTTGGGAGTAGGATTAGAAGCATAAAAGGAACAGGTTTTTCCCAAAATGTTGGGGATTCTCAAAAACATGAACCTGCCGAGTAAAAAATTTCTTACACTTTCTCAGAAGTAACTGACAGCCCGGAAAGCTTTTAAAGCAGAGATGGACAGGCTAATGGGCAGTGATTTCAGATGATAAAAATAATATCACTGAATTGTGGGAAGTTCTTCTATGTACATTATTGTTGTGTGAGCCTCGAAATAGCTGTATGTACTGAAGAATCCCACCATCTGCTTGTTTCTCCAGGAGATTAAGAATTGGCTTAAGGTCACTTAGCTGGAAGTGGCAGACTGGGTCCAGTCCTGTAGAATGCTGTCTCATTTATTTTTCTTTTTAATTTTAGAAGTAAAGAGAAAATTATATTCAACTAGAATTTAAACACCTTCAAAGGTATCCTTTTCAGCATCCCTTATTGACCATAAACACATTTAGAATAATCGACTGCCTTTCTCACTAGATAGACAAGCAAGGTTAGCATGAAAATATTTCAAGAATATTTTTAATTTGAACAAAATTCAGATACCTAACACAATAATAGCCTTTCTAGGTTACATAAGGTTAGCTCCATTTATGTATCAAATGCATGTCAACAGAAACTATAGCATTTGTGAACGTATATTTTTAATTTTCATGTATTTACTTTGAAGCTATTTTTAGTAGCATATTTTTTCTTCCAGATGAAGGCTTCAAACACCCCTCTTTTTTTGTAAAATAAAATGTATCCATAGAAACTAAAATTTCAAAGAGGCTGGCTTTCCTTTATTTTGACTATTAAAGTTTTAGGTTTTAAAAATAGAAACAAGTTGATTTCTGCAGTTTCTATAGCCAGGCTTCCCCAATCATAATTGATTTTCTGCCCAGCTGTACAGGCCACAGATGTTTTTTAGCACATGTATGAGACAAGTTTCAGACCTTACTGGAGAGTGAATCCTAAGCAGGCATTTAATCTCCTTGGGGCAGGATGTGTGGGTGATCCAGACATAAAACTATGCACTGTTTGGAGAAACATTCTTATCCTAAATTGTCCTTGGGACCCTTTTTAATTCTAGATTCATTCTCTGTTGTAGAGTAATTCCATAATTGGGTTTATTCTGTGTATTAGGGATGTTTCCTCCATATAAATATTTAATGAGCTTTCAAGAGATAGTTCCTGTTTACACAAAAATATTGCGTGTAGGAATCCAAAGTCTTACTTTATTTATTTATTTATTTATTTTTAATTTTTTTTTTCAACGTTTTTTATTTATTTTTGGGACAGAGAGAGACAGAGCATGAACGGGGGAGGGGCAGAGAGAGAGGGAGACACAGAATCGGAAACAGGCTCCAGGCTCCGAGCCATCAGCCCAGAGCCTGACGCGGGGCTCGAACTCACGGACCGCGAGATCGTGACCTGGCTGAAGTCGGACGCCTAACCGACTGCGCCACCCAGGCGCCCCCCAAAGTCTTACTTTAAATATTCCAAGTGCCTTTAGTTATTAATGCCACAAAATCCTCAAACTGATTGATACATGGGTCTGGAAAATTTGTGGTAAAAGCTTCCTGATGTCCCCTTCCTCTGATACAGAATTTTTATAACTATGCCAATAGAGTTTTACACTTAATTGAAATGGGAGATTATCTTCAAAATAGTAGCCTACCTTTCTATGTTTTTTCACTTTTTGTCAAGTGAGTATAATTGGATTTTAATGTATTGTCATGGTTAATAATTCGTGAATTAACTACCAGTGCATTAGAAACCTGAAGTTCCACTTCCAAGAATTACTTATTCTTATCAATATACAAATACACTTTAATATCATCTAGATTTAAAAAGTCAATATTTCCCTTGACCCCCAGACTTTTCTCTACCTACTGTTTCATTTCTTGAATTCTATCCTGTAAAACAACTACCTATACTTGCTGTATATACCTGTTGTCTCACTCGCTTGACATTCTCAACACACTCAAGATGGGCTCAAGTACCCTCCATGTAACTCAAGTGGCTCTTTTTTTTTTTTTTTTAAGAAAGAGAGAGCACCCAAGGGGGAGAGAAAGAGAGAGAGAGAGAGAGAGAGAGAGAGAGAGAGAGAGAGAGAGAGAAAGAGAGAGAGAATTTCAAGCAGGCTCCATGCCCAGTATGGAGCCTGACACAGGGCTTGATTCCACGATCTTGGGACCATGACCTGAGCCTAAATCAAGAGTCAGATGCTCAACTGACTGAGCCACCCAGGTGCCCCTGAAATGGCTTTTTAAGGTCATTGATTGATGATGATTTGATTTTGCCAAAGTTCATTTACTGTCATCATCTTATTCCTTGTTTTAGTAGCATCAGTGCAGTTGACTGTGTATCTGGTTTTGTCTTTTCTGGGTGGCTCAGTCACAGTGAGTGTCCCACGTTTGTTCATCCTTTTTTCTCTGATCTCTTCATGCTGCAGAATTTGGGATTTGCTCCCCGACTCTCTCTCTCTCTCTGCTCTCCATCCCCCAGTGATCACATTCAGTCTTGCCGTCTGACCTCTCCATTTGAGTCTAACAGATACCTCAGACTTCACATGTCCAGAATACAGTCCTGGTCCTGCCCCTCCAGTTTGTCATATTTGCTGTTTTCTCCACCTCAGAATGAGACCCATCCTCCCGCATTGCTCTGTCTTAAAACCTCGAATACATTCTTTACTTCTCGTTCTCACATACCATTCTCTTGGCTGTACCTTTACCACATGCAGCCTTTTCTCACCGCTGTGATTGCTGACAGCCTAGGGTGAGCCAATGTTGACTCTCCCAAGAGTGGTCTTCCTGCTTCCACCCTTGCCCACTGACGGTGTGTTTGTTCTGAGGGGCTGTGGATCTCAATCACAGTAAGAACTAAATCTTTCCAAAGGCCTGTGAGCTCCTGTTTGAGCTGAGCCCTCCTTCTACCCATGATCTCCCCATTCCTGTCTGTCACCTTTCCCTTCCCCTTTCACTGTGTGCTCTGACCACACCAGTCTTCCTGACATGGAACACACTTTCCTTGGGGCTTCTGCATTGAATGTTCACCCTGCCAGGCAGCCTTCTCTTCCTAACACCCACATTCCTAACTCTTCCTTCCTTCAAGATTTTGCTTAAATGCCAGATTCTCACTGAGGCCTGCCCTGACCACCCAGATTACAATTGGCAGGGCATTCTTCACCTCACCTCTGAAATTCCCAACCCTCTTTCCCAGCTCCATTTTGTTTTCAGCTATACTTATCATGTTCTAGCATGGTGTAATTGACTTGTTATGTTTATTGTTGGCCTCTCCCTTCACTAGAACATAACCTCCCAGAAGGCAGAAATCTGTTCCATTCACTGATGTTTCCCAACTTGCCTAGAATGGAGCCTGATTTAGAAAATCCTCGATGTGTAATTGTTGGATGGATGAATAAAGGTGGGGATAAGTGGGCTACGCTATCCATGAGAGGCCTAAAATGCTGTCCATGCCAGCTCACCTTCCCCTAAACCCTGTACATTTCTTTATTGCAAAATTGCAATTTTTGTTTATGGAAAATAGCGCTTTTTTTTTGTCTTTCTTTGTGCGCTTCTCCAAAGCAGATTAACGAGTTCAGTGTTCTTTTTGATGTTTCCAAACAAGATGCCAGGTTCATGTTGGCAGGGCCACTTACCACCGTGTGGCCAGGCTAGAACACATTCCTGTGCGTGTTCTACAGTCACAGGAACTGTGCCTTGCTCACTTTAGGTGTGTTACAGGAGGGTGTCACAATTAAATATTAGGGCATGCCCTCTAGGAGTACATTTTTGATGTATTTAGCACATTTCTAGGACCCATGACTGTGGGGTGCCTCCTGCACCTCCCCCTTTCCTAGGGACACCCTTGGATGGAAGACAGCACTGCTTTCATAAGCCTCTTTCTTCTCTGAGAGAGGCAAGCAAAGACGTTTCCTCTCTGACACTCTTTGAAAGAGTTCCAGCCATTTGGGCATGGTTGCACACCCCTCCTGAGTGTATGGGGAGAAGAAACAGACTGTGTCCACGGGCGTTTGTACTGCGGTGCATGTTGGAAAGTTATAGGAAACTGGTTGCACTAGAAAGGCAGCATTCCCCCTTGTCTACCTGATTGCTCTAGTAACACCACAGCCCATTGCTCTGTTCACTTCCTTCCTAGCACTTACCAAATTTCTAATTGTCCTGGCTATCATATTTATTATATAATTGTTATAGATGCATATAGTTGTACATATATTTATACATGTACATTACATATACTTGTAATAATATGTTACATATAAGAATATTATATTATTTTCACCTGTGTCCCCTACTAGACCATGAACTCCATGAGGGCAAGGGCTGTGTCTCCAGCATTTAGTGCGAGTCTGGAATAGATGCTTCTCTTTATATTTTTCAATAAGTAGGTAAAAGGTTAAAGTGAAAGAAGGCAAAAGAAGCATATCTATCTATTATGGTCAATGCTGGGCCACGATAAAATTGATTTCTGTGCCTTTGTGTGTACCGTGGGGCCTTATCCCGCAACTGCAACAGAAAAGACCTTCTCACTGCAAGTTTGCGTCTTTCCCAATTTGAGGTCTTTCCCAGATGAGTCTTCAGGTCACAGTTTTTTATTAGTAAAGTGAGGGGATAGAACATTAATTCTCTAAATTACTTCCACTCTTTTAGTGGTTAGGATATTATCACTATACCATTATTATCAAGTTTGTTACTAATTTTGTTGGCAGTTTTCTGCATTTCAGTCCACTTCCATTTTAATTGCTACTGTGTGCTTATACTTTGCTGAGCTACATAGCTTCAGACATGTGATTTGAAAGCACAGTTTAATATGTAGATAAAATAGTTCATATTCTGATGATGAGCTTGTAAGTTGTGATTTTTGGTATTATGTCTTTATTTTTTAATTTAACCTAGAAAAGTTGCATGGTAACCAGTGTTAGTCTTAATTTTTAATCTTTCAGTGCCCAAATTACTACTCACTAGTAGTATAAATAAATAGGATCTGCTTATTGTTTTCAAGCAAGAAGAGAGCACAGAGATTATTTTATCCATATTCTTTATTTTACTAGGAATGGTAAAAGGACAGTGACTTGCCCACCATCACATAAGTTATAAATAGCCTAAGTGTAACTAAAACATACGTAGCCGGTGGCTCTCCGTCCTTTGATTTTGAAAGTATAATCCAGTTCAAGTCCATGAGGTGCACAAGACAGACATAGGTATAACCCTCATAGAATTTACCACCCACTGAGATAGAGATAAGATTATTCATAATTGTAAGGAGGGTTACAATGTGCTATAACCTAGCCAAGGAAGTTGGACCTAGATGAAGGCTCATGGTAGGCCTGCTGATTTCATAGAACTTGAAAATGAATAGAAGTAAGTTTGGCAATGAAGGAAGAAGAACACTCTGGGCACAGCACTCCGAACAGTCTGTACAAAGACCTAGAATGAGTAGATGGTATGTAAGAAGGCCTGGGTGAAGGCAACAAGGAGCCCAGGGAGCAAGGGGAGGAGAGCTTGAGATGATAACCTAGGTGCAGATCAGACTTTGGGTGGCTGTATAGACCATGGCAAGAATTAGATGGACTTGAATTACAAGGTTCGAAGTGTGGAGTGGCAGTTCTTGGAAGTCATGCAGATCCCTTGAGTGTCACTTTATTCAGTGGCATAAAAGCAGAGTCCACACCAGTCTTCAGGCTGACCCTGACCCAGGTGCTCAGCAGTTCTTAGCAGGAGATATGGGAAGTATAGTTGTTTCTGCCTGTTGTCCCGACCTTCTGGGTCAACACCACCACACCTGCTGTCTCACCTGTTCTGAGACTCAGGTTTGGACTGGCTTTCTGACAATGTTTGGAATAATCCACTCTTCACCTGACAGCTGTCCTCTTCTGCCGCTTTGCCTCACTTTAAATATCGTGTTCCTATCTGCATATCCTTGGATTCCAATATGATTTCTCTGTCGGATTCTCAGCTGCTAGCAGTCTGTGGATCTGACTCCTAGTAAGTGGGATTGGTCACTTAAAATTTACTTCTTTTAGGGGCACCTGGGTGGCTCAGTCAGTGAAGCATCTGACTCTTGGTTTCAGCTCAGGTCATGATCTCACAGTTTCATGAGTTGGAGCCCCACATTGGGCTCTGTGTTGATGGTGTGGAGCCTGCTTGGGATTCTCTCTCTGCCCCTTCCCTACTCACACTGTCTCTGTCTCTCTCTAAATAAATAAATAAATAAACTTAAAAAATAACCTCTCTTAGCATCTAACTTGTAATCAGAGTTTCAAAAGAATCCTATGCATTTGTTGCCAATATTGCTTTGCTTTATTATGAATGTGCGGGTTTTAAAATAATGACTTCATTTCCAACAACGTAAAATTTGTTTCACTAATTCCACTTGACATGATTTAATTTTTTAATATTTTGTTACATATGATGGAAGTGAAGTGTTTGAGTTGTTGCTGTGTGTTCAACTGCTTTTTATTTATTCTTTAATTTACAGTTTTCACGGGTACTGAAGAATAGAGCCTGGCCCACCTTTAAACAGGCCAAATCTAAAATTTCCCCATTACACAGCAGTGATTTCTGCCCTACCAACTGCCATGTCAACATAATGGAAGTTTCCTATCCCAAAACATCAACCTCTCTGGGGAGTGCATTTGGTGTTCAGCTGGATAGTAGGAAGCATAATTCTCTTGATAAAGAAAATAAATCTGAGCAAGGTATGTTAGCTTTTGAGATTTTCTTAAATCATGAAAAGTACTTTAGGCAATTATTAACTATTCCAGCATCCCTGAAATATGATCGATTCCTCTGTGTGCAAACAAGTCTGAACTTTATAAAGACAGGAATCCTCTCTATTTTCATTTGGATAATTATACATAAGCATTTATCAAATGAAAATGGGGTTATTCATTTTTATTATTTTTTCTCTAAGAAGAGTGGTTGTTCTTGCCTTCCTCACATGTATGATAGACACAGCTTATCCTGCTGTGAAAGCGACGAGTCTGAAGTGGCCCCATAACTGTGAGAAAAATACAGGAGGAGCTGCTTCAGCCCAGGGCCACTCCACACCGTCACACTAGGGTATGAGATGGAATCATATTTTAATCACAATTCCCAGAAGCTTTAATTCCTGAATTAAATTCAGCATCGGATTGGCATTTTATTTTATGTTAGCTTGGGTGTCTAGAATGAATTGCATTGGATCGTTACTGTAAGTCAAAGGTCATAAATATTGTTCTGGAATAATGTTAACTCCTCAGGGAAACTGAGCCCTATGGTGTACGTTCAACACACAATCACAACAATGGCAGCCCCTTCAGGTCTGTCTCTGGGACAGCAGGATGGACATGGGCTCCGATATTTGTTAAAAGAGGAAGACCTAGAAACTCAAGATATTTATCAGAAACTGTTGGGCAAACTTCAGACTGCACTGAAAGAGGTGGAGATGTGTGTTTGTCAAATTGATGAGTAAGTATTTTATTTACTGTACTTTTAACTGTGCCTAATAAAATAGCTATAGAAAATGTGACTTTTTTGAACATCCATCATTCTCTTTCATTTTTAGAAATGTACGAGTGTGTGTGTGTATGTGTATATGTGTAAATCACATAGATCCTCTTTTTCCAATACCTTAAAAATGATATAACATGATAAATATATAGATATATATTTTAAGGAAGCATTTAATACCAGAGAAGAGATGAACAAAATCCTGTCTTCTAGAAGACACTAAATAAATCTCAATGTGCAAATAGTAAATTGAAAAATAATGATTGAAAGAGTACCAACTAGGTATAGGGATCTCCTTGTATGCTTTATGCTCCTGGTATTTGATATATATGCACTCAATAGATGTGTATGGAAAAATATAAAATATAACATCTTTAACATGCCTATTAAATAAGTAAATGCAAAATTATGTATCCATAGGACCAATGACCAGCAACCTTTTTTTTTTTCCTTCTGATTGAATTAATGGTTTACTAAGCACTAACTCAAATAGCTATGCCGGTCATTTGGAAATTTTTACCAAGAAACAGAGAAACAGAGGTAGTTAATTAAAACTTTTCCAGGGGTGCTTGGGTGGCTCAATCGGTTAAGTGTCCAACTTCAGCTCAGGTCATGATCTTGCAGTTCATGAGTTCCAGCCCTGTGGCAGACTCTGTGCTGATAGCTAAGAGACTGGAGCCTGCTTTGGATTCTCTGTCTCCCTCTCTCTTTGCCCCTCCCTCCCTCACACTCTGTCTCTCTCTCAAAAAATAAATAAACATTAAAAAAGTTAAAAAAAAAACTTTTTCAAAGAGGTCAACTCCGATTCTTATTTTAAAATTTGATGGTTGGACAATTGCCTCAACTCTGTGGGATGGTTTGCCACGTCTCGCTGTGTGATGATGCTTCACAGGTAGTCAAGACAACTCTGTATGGTCAAAACAACATGGGCTTTGTGATAGCTTGGTTAGTCATGTGTTAAACAGGATGAAGAATAATAACACATTACAAGTTTGTGATGAAAATTATAAAAATTAATACAAAAAGTCATCAGGCAGTGCTTAACATCATACTTGCTCATCTTTCAAGGAGTTGAAATTGCTGAGTATATCTGAAGTTGGTAGAATTCTGAAAATGGTATAGACACATTATCCCCTTCTTATTGTACTCTCTTTATTAGGTTATAGATTAAGATTGCTATTGGGTGTGTATTGTTTAATCTACACACACATTATCCCACACTTCCTTGGATAATTCAGTTTTGACATAAAATATTTAGAACTTATTCTAAGCCTTTTTTTTGGTCATTGGACATTATACTAATACAATCTTAATTGACATGATCTCTTATATCTTTGAAATTTAGAGATAAGGATCACCATATGAGATGTATCATATTTCTAAGGTTATCTTTAGATAGTTACTATTTACTATGCTGCTTTGTTCTGACATTTTTATGAGTTAATTTAGACTGGAAATCCTGCCTTCTTGTGTCTAATACACTAGTTTTCAAAACTACGTATAGCATTGGTGTATTATATTGTGACTGTCCCATTTACAGATGAATTAAATAGTTTGGGGTTGCTAAGAGAATGGGTGGTTATTTTTAGGGAATGGTATCATACTTTGGGTTGTGTGAGAATCACTCATGTGACACATAAGTTAATATCTTAGGGCATTATATTTTGTTTTATTTAATAAATGGAATTTTATTATATGATATGTTGTATTTTAGAAACCAGTTTTTCCCCCTTAAAGTATTTAGGAAGTGCACAGAGTAAGAATCTTTGTTAATAAAGCAATAAATTGTGGCACTGAATCACGAATCCTAGCTCTCAGAGGGATTTTAGGAGAACATCTGGACCGATCCCATACTGCCAGTTAGTCCAAGAGTGATTATTCCTGCTTTTCAGATGAGTCCTTTACCAAAGGCAGGAGTATTGATGTGCCTACGCGGACACTACCTTGGAGACGAGGCCTCTAATGCATTGACTACTCAGCACTTCCTGGCAGTTGTCCAGACTTCATCTGTCTTTGTTAATTTACTGACTTTTTTTTTTAACTTTAGCTAATGTAGATACATTTTTAAGAAAGTGGTTAGAGCCAAAGGGCTCCCTTTACCTGGCTTAAAATGCTTTATATTTAAAGCACTCATTGAAGAAAGAAGTTAGGCTATTTTTATTAGCCAAAACTACTTAAAATAATTACTTGTTTTTACTGTTTTTCTTAAGATTTTCCCACTCTAAAACCCTTTACCTTACTATGCGTGTTTATTAGGAAAATGACATGAAATGAGTAAGTGATTTGAGAAACTTCCTTGGTCTTCTCTGTGTGCACCATATAATTTAATTCTAAATATAAATATGTTCCATGTAATTCAATGTGCAGCATAATCATTTTAAAACAGTGCAGTTGTCCAACTGCCTGGAATCCCTGTTGCCCCATTCAGAGATACTGCAGTGCAGTCGAGCTTGACAAATTATTTGAAAAGCTAGTTACCCAACAATTTTCTCACCATGTAGTAATTATTCTTGGTCAGACAGAGATGCCTCTGCAGAGTGGAGAAGCAGATCTCTGATACTTTGCCAAGTTTTAAGAGGAATTGCCTCATAACACCTCATTGCTGGCCTTTCTGGAAATCATTCATTCCTGTGAAAGGGCTTGGTACTGAGCTTGTCTGCTTCCCCTGCCACTTGGGAACCCTTCTAGAAATAAAATTTTCTTCAACACATAGACATCCCAGTAAATGTTCCTACTTCAGTCATATCCAGAGATGGAACTAGAGACATATTTGTTGTCTATAAACATGAAATAAGGTAACGTTATGAACTTATTCAAAATTCTGTGATTCCTGTCTCATTGAAGCTAAATACTTTGGCCATTGCATGGGCTATTTTCTGACTAATGACACGTAGGTATGAGACCTAAGTAAAGGATAATCTGCGGATAATCCAAACCATCATCGGGACTTTAAGATGCAGGGTTTGTGTATTCTGTCAGGGAAGGAATGAATAAAGAGTACTGAGGGCTAGTGAAGATAGGAAAGCTGAGAACAGACTGCATTTTACAGGTGCAAATGCCCCAGACTGAATGATCAACAAATGGCATTGTGGGACCCTTAATGAGCTGGGCCTGCAGGTAGGCATGGTAGGGCCGACAGTGGAATTACCTTTGAGGTTTTCCCAAGGATTTTGCTCTTAAATGTATGAAAAGAGGGCATAGCTTCATGAGCTCTAACGTGTATTGTAGGGGCTTAGGTGCCAGGCACAGTTGTATTAGTATACACACTGATTTTATTCCCACAGTCCCTCTGTAATGTGGGTTATGAAACACAGGGACATAGCACATTAAATCTCTAACTTCAGTATGTTTCCAAAACTGAATTCTAGATTTCCTGGTACTAAACCTACTTTGACTCCTTCCACATGAGAGTCTTCCCTCTTCTCAGTCAGGTATTCCCCACGTCTGCAGTTCTGCAAGCCAGAATCTGGGTCTTACCTTTGATTCTTCTCTTTCCTCCCGCTTCGCCTGTAGTACCTTGTCAAGTTCAGTCAGTTATACCTCAGAATGTATCCGCTCCATCACCTTAGACTGGGTCACCATTGTCTCCTCACTAGCATCCACTGTGGGAGTTTCCAGCTATGTCCCTCTCATGCATTCTACGTTCAGCAGATGCCAGAAGGATCTATAAACGTAAATCATGCCAGTTCCTTGCTTAAAACCATTTAATTGCATTGCAATGCCATTAATATAATATCAACTACATCACTGTGGCCTGTGTAGCCCTCCACAGCCTGCCCCTGTCAGCCTGTCCAAACCCATTTCCCCGAGTTCCAGCTGCTCTAGCCTTTTTCTGATCCTGGAACATGACAAACCTCTGCCTGGTTAGCACTGCTCCTGAGGTCTGCAGCTAGCCTTCTAGGCATTCAGGTGTCAGGCTAAAGGCCGATCTGTGGAGATCAGCTTCCCCAGGATAAAGTAGATACTCCTGTATCCCAGTCACATATGTCATTCTTCCAGATATCTGCCTTTCTACACAACTGTTTTTTTTTTTTTTTCTGATGCTAACAAAACTCTAAAGCCCCACGGACTTAAAGCGAGAGGCTTTCTCTCCATGCTCATCTGGGTCACAGGGTTTCCACTCCACGTTGACCTCACTCAGAGTTCAGACTGACAGAGCCCCCATCAGTAGGAGTGACTCTGATTGTCACACCAGCAAGAGGGAATGAGGTAGGCTGCACACTGGCTTAAAGACCGGCACCTAAAAGGGACTCCTGGCACCTCCACTTACACCATACTGGTGGAAACAAGTTACGTGGTCGTTCTTACCGTCATAGGGTAGGGGAGGCCACCCAGTCATGTGTCCAGGAGGACTGGGATGTGGTGATCAACACTAATGACCCCCTTCCTCCCTCCAGCATGTATAAATGATATGCAGGGAGGGGATGTGCTTCTTAATTTGCACAGTATATGTATATAAGAGTGTGTCTTACTCACCCCATCTCTAAAATGAGGATCATCATCATCATCATAGTAATACCTACTTCATAAAGGAGTTTTAGGATTGAATGAATTTAATACCTATTAAGTTCTTAGCATGGTGACTGGCATAAGAGCTCAACAAATGTTAGGTCTGATGAAAGTGATACAGATGATGATATTTAAGTCTCAGTTTAACAGAAAAACACACAGGTTGGTGTCAGATAGTATATACAAAAATCTTTATTCATCAAGGGTGTGAGAAGGAGATTGGCCTGCTTGAGGCTTTAACTTAGAATTAATGGACCTGTACTAGGTAGCTTAATATCGTATATGAGCAAAAGCAAACTATTTCCATATGCACAAATATTAAAGCTTTATGCGTTATTAGTTTAAGGATCTAGAAATTTTATGCAAAGACGTGGTGTCAGAAACACAGGTTTTCTGTCATTTGTTTGTTAGCCTAACATTTGTTCCCACAGGGTCAGTGCAGGCATCATTGCAGCTGTTTAAAATGAAGAGCAAATATGTGGATATAATTCATATGACTTTGAAAAAAAATGAGTATGCTCAGCCCCATGACTTTTAATTTAAAAGATACATAAAGCACAGAGTACTCCTTGCAAAATGAGAACTCCTGCATCTCCTTCCTCTTTAGTATTCAGAGTTCATCTGTCTGCGCAGTATAGGCTTTGGGTAATTGGAGTTAATCTAATGTTTTAAGCTCTTGGGTAGAAGGAGTGAATAAATACACATCTGTCTTCCAAGACATAAAAGTATCTTTGCAAATAAGAAAACTCTGTTTAAAATAATTTATAGCTTCACAGTGCCTACATTGGGCAATGTAACCCAGCCCCCTGATTTTCACTGGTATCTAAAATGTATAAAATGCCAAAATATTATTCAAATGTCATATCCCAGTGAGACCTTCCCTGACTACACTATTTAAAGTTGCAGCTCTAGCTTCTTCCCCTTCTTTATTTTCCTTCTTAACATTTGTCACCATGCGATACACTATATAGTTTACTTGTTTATAGTTGGTTTCTTCCCAGTAGAACCCAAGCTCCAGGAGGACAGGGGCCATGTTTTGTAAACTGCTGTATGCACAGCATCAATAACAATGCATGGTACAATAGATAACGTCTAATTAAGTAATTAGCGAATTCTCTTAAGTATTTACTCAGTGCATGGCACTGTGGGTTATCCATGGAAAGTATAAGACATTCTCATAGTCTTGAAATAAAACAGCCATGACCTTGCTATGGAAAGATGAGCGTGAAGATCTGTACATTTGTGCTGTTGATTAGAACAGAATGCCATCACTACTTGGCGAGAAGATGATTGTTGGCTGCAGAAGCCATGCAAGAGCCCTTTCATAAGATATGGTTCACTTCGTTTTGCAAGTTTTACAGCATTTTGTTTGATCACAGATTGATTCCATGTTTTCATAATTTTGAGTGAGTACTAACAGAAACTTTTTACAGGCAAACATTCAAGTCTGGAGCGATGGAATCCGTGCTACTCAAAGTGCACATCAAGTATGATGCCAGTTCAGAATCTGGCATCTCCCACTTGGCTCAAGGTTGTGTTGTTAGTCTTGAGCCAAGTGGGAGAACTTTTCATTTGAGTAGATTTGTGATGCATCATCGTGACTAGAGTGTCGATGATATGGGGTAGCCCCTGCTGCCTCCTATCCTTATATTGTGTGTGACTCTGTTTAATGTCTTATGACATTATCACTTGTATGAACAGTGAGAAAGGATTGACCACACGATATTCTCTCTGTCAAAAGAGAGAAAGCCTGGGAGAAGCCCAGGATAGATGGGTAGATGGGTTTTTCATATCTGAGGGAAAGCCAGTGAGGATATTTAAGCACATTTAGTGTTTATTTTAATATTTGGGTAGCACTGTAAAGTTTTCCAGGTATTTTCAGGTGGCAGCGATAGTGGTGATAATGGCTAGGGGAGAGAGGTGACACGCATTATGTACAGGAACATATTCTCATTTCATTTGGGCGAGTTCTTATTTTCCCCATATTGTGGATATCAGAGAGAACTATCCTAGTTTTTCTGTGGTAACAAAACTAGTGAGTGGCACAACTGGGATTTGAACACAGTTTTCTAGTCTAAATTGTGTGCTGTTTCCATTATTCTGAGAAGAAAAAGCGAACTTCGTATGAACTTTAAAAAAATATATCTATTTGAGAGAGAGAGAGAGAGAGAGAGAGAGAGAGAGAGAGAATGTGCACTTGCACACATGCACAGGGAAGGGCAGGGAAGTTGGGAGAGCGAATCCTAAGCAGCCTTCATGCTGTCCGTATGGGCCCCATGTGGGGCTCAGTCTCACAAACTGAGATCATGACCTGAGCTGAAATCAAGAATCAGACACTTAACCGACTGAGCCACCCAGGCACCCTGTGTGATCATTTTTTTATGCAATCAAATACTTATTTTATGTGAAACAAACAGCTTAGAAGTATTTGTAAGCCTATCATATTCAACAAGTAAGGAGGTTATCCGTAGCAGCCAGTTTGAAAACATGCACTTATTTTTTTTTAATATCACATTGCAGCCTTCTGTCTTCCATAACATATTCTCCTAAATTAGAACGTAAGACATCAGAGTGCACAGGACCAACAGACAGTGACAACGAGAAGGGAGAAAGAAATAGCAAACGAGTCTGTTTTAATATGGCGGGAGATGAGCAGGAAGATTCAGGTCATGACACCATCAGCAACAGAGACTCTTACAGGTAATTCATTAATTCCTTGAACTCATCTCATCAACACAGTCAAATATGGTTCTGTATTTTCCGCAAAGATCTTGAAAAAACTTTTTGTCGTTTTTATTTATTACCCTCACAAAATAACCGCTGGCTGTTACCCACCCCAGAGAAAGCATAGGGATTCCACATAATCTTTCAATTATTGGTTTTTCATAATCTTAGTAATTTGGAAAAAGCATTTTTTTTTCTCCAGGTCTGTGGACCTAACTTGGGGGACTCGTTTTGTTACAGAGTATGTAATATGTATAGCAAATAAGCCAATTGAGCCTATGTTAACTTTTTTTTCCAAATATCTGTTTCTGATTATTGGACTATTGGATAGTGAATAGGAGTTCTTCTTGTTGTATTTCTCCCCTTGCTTGTTATATTCTAAATTCCAAGCTAATTGGACTAATTTCACCTGCTCACCTCCATGACCAGCTTTGTGTATTTTTTCCTTCCTTGCACGCTTTCTGCATAATCTTGGTAGGTAGGACTGCTGTACCAAAGTACCAAGGACTGGATGGCTTAAACAGAAGAGGTTTATTTATTTATTATCTGACAGTTCTGGGGCCGGAAGTCTGTGATCAGGGTGTCAGCGGGGCCTTCCCTTCTATGGGGGTCTATGGAGGTCTGTGGAGGAAGGATCAGGTCCAGGCCTCATTCCTTGGCTGTAGATGGCCGTCTTTGCCCTATGTCTTTGTGTGTGTCCACATTTCCCCTTCTTCTAAGGACACCAGTCATACTAGATTAGGGCCCACCTTAATGACCTCATTTTAACTTAATTATGTCTGTGAAAACCCTCCTCCAGATAAGATCATATTCCTGGGTATGGAGTGTTAGACTTCCAGCTGTGAATTTTAGGGAGAGACACAACCAACCCTCCAAAGTCTGTCTTCCTACCAGACTCCAACATGGCTCCTACAGTGAACTTCCTTAACTGGAGTTGCTTATTCTTTCGATCTTTGTGTCACCTGACACCTCATTGACAGCTGTCCTAACCCACCACATGTGCCACATGTGCCACTTCAGCATCCCCTACCTTACTTACCTTAATCGAAGACAAAAACTCTTATTTGCTGTTATATGTTATGCAGTGGTTTACAATGAAAAGACACTAAGTAAGTATTACTAAAGCTATTCTCCTCAGAGATGTTTAGCACAAACTAACAGCTAACATTAAAAACATTTTCACCAGACACATGGGGAAACAAGATGATTTCACATAATTCCCACCATGGCCTGATGTGGCACATTCTCCTATTAACTCCATTTTAAGTGTAAGGAAGGTGAGTCCCGATGAGTTATATAATTTGCCTGTGAAACCAGGTGGTCTGGCTCACAGTTTGTCTCTCAGCCAGTGTACTGTCCCAATTTCTACGTGAAAAGGATTTTAATGAATATGTAAGAGTTAATTATTCCTAGGGATTTAATAATTTAGAACCCAGATTAACCACTTTTACCATTTCATTCACTTTTCGCTTCAAAGGATACCAGTAGGCTGTTTAATAGGAACCTGTGGTTGTTCTCCAGTGGGAAATTACAGATCTGAAAATACTTTCTTACCTCAATTTCTAGTTATCAGATAATTGAGATTACCCTCAAAGTCTCCCTCTAGGCTAAAATAGAAATTTTGAATGTAAATTGAAAGTTCAATAAGTCCTTTTTACCAATTCTGAGAGGAAAAAGTATTTTGCCTCGTGGACTCTTTCCTGAAATCTGTAACGTGTCCATATTCACCCACCAACCTTTTAATCACTCTTTCCTGGGACAGTGATTACCGAGCACTTCCCGGGTGTGGCAGCCCGTGCTGAGCTCTGAGGTGGGGACAAGGTGTGGGTCCTCTCTGGGGTTAGCTCAGGGTGCAGTTGATGAGTTAGAATTTAAAGCTCCCAGAAAGAGTGGAAAGGCAGAGGTCAGGAAACAGGACCTTGTCTCTATCAGCAAATTAACTACAGACACATAGCGTCAAATAGATTATGAAGAGTTTGAGGTGCAGCTGGACTCCTCGTTTTCTAACTTCCCATTTAAAAAAGTTCATTCAGGAGTAGCTTACGCGGCATAAGACATCTTGAAGTATGACTGCATTGGAGATTTTTTTTTTCAACGTAAGATAAAACGCGAGTTGAACAAAATTTCTCTTTCTCGTAATTTTCTGTTAGACCTGTCAGTAAGTAGAACTGTGAGAGGGTGCGTTTCTCTAGTAAGAGCTGGCAGATGTGCCCCGAAAGTGACATGTGCCTCCTTCTTTCCAGCGACTGCAACAGCAACAGGAACTCTATCGCGTCTTTCACCAGCATCTGCAGCAGCCAGTGCAGCTCGTACCTCCACAGTGACGAGATGGACTCAGGTGCGTCCGGCCGCACCTGGCCACGCTCGGCCTCCGGGGGGGGGGTACTTTTAAGGGCTGGAGTCCTTGGATCGGCTTGCGTTTTCACCGTCTGTGAGGCATTCTTGGCTGTCGCTCTACTGCGTTTCACTCGCACGTGTTCGATAAAGTTAGCGTCGCGGGCCCATGGTAAACAGAGTGAATTAAAAAGAGATGAGAGAAACAAATGGATTCTGATCTGAATGTGTATCTTAGGAAGTTTCGTGGTACTGTGAAGGATGCGAGGGTCCCTGGCAACGGGTTGTGCTAAAACGTTAGGCGTTGACTGTGGGAGGAAGTGGGACGGGCTTTGAAACCGAGGACTTGCGAGACAGTAGATGCTCCTGAACTGGCCTTGGAGGTGGGTGGCGGGGAGACGAATGGTGAGGAAAACACTGAGAGTTAGAAATACCCTGCAAATAGCTTAGTTGGAGTGTGGTAAGAACAAAGACCTGGCGCCCGGTTAGGACACATCTTAATTTTGAAATACGCAGTTTATTTCAACTATGTAACCGTTAGATAACTGCACCGTTTGAACGAATCGTTGACATGGGATATACAGTGTTTGTTCCTGTGAGGCACTCTGTTTCCACCTGCATTTCAAAGAGCATTCATCTGATACTCTAACTGCTATTGAGTCTTTTGGGACTCTTATCTGAATATAAGAACTTGATGGAATAAGAGCTCATGTTGAAAGATTATTTTCTTATTTTATTTATATTAAAATATTTTAGCATGTTAAACATAAGATTTATCTTTATATCCAGGTGATGAGCTTCCCCTCAGTGTTCGCATTTCTCACGATAAACAGGACAAGATACACAGTTGTCTTGAGCATCTTTTCAGCCAGGTATGATTTTTTCTTTTTTTCCACAGGCCAAACTGTCAGGAGTCCCTTCTGTAGACAGAGTAAAAAGAACTTGGAATAAAAATGGAAAGGCCTCAATCTGTTCCTCTGCCCCCTGTACCTCAATTTCCACAATTTAAAATGGGAATAAAGATTCTTCAGCCAACCAACCTAAAGGATTGTTGTGACTATCAAGTATTTTATGGTTCTTGGAAACGTTACAGTTATAAACACAGGCATTATTCTTTTAGTATATTTTATTTATTTTCAGAATTCTTCATGACATTTCTTGCTTCACTTTATTCCTAATTTTAAGGAGCGCAAGGTTGTTGTAGTGCTTGTGTTGGTGTTTTGCATTTTTAAAATTTGTTTAAATGTTTATTTATTTGAGAGAGAAGGAGAGAGAGAGAGCAAGGGAGGGGCAGAGTGAGAGAGAATCCCAAGCAGGCTCCATGCTGTCAGCACTAGGCCCAACATGGGGTTCAGTCTCATGAACTGTGAGATCATGACCTGAGCCAAAATCAAGAATCAGATGCTTAACCAACTGAGCCACCCAGGTGCCCCGGGTGTTTTGCAATTAAAAAAAAAAAAAAAAAAAAATATATATATATATATACACACACACACACACACACACACACACATATATATATATCCATAACCAAAATTCATAATGTAGAAGCTTTTACTGCTTTGAGAAGGATTATGATGACTTTTAGGGTTTTTTTTAATAACTCTAGAAATCTCTTTTTGTAAAGTAAACATATAAAATATATTTATACTTTATATTAATATATGGTGTGGTAGGAAATATTGCAAGTATTATCTGTGAGTTTATTCCAGTATTTTATTCAAAGGTGGATTTTTGCAAGCATCCTGAGATTTCAAAAATAATTGTGGCTCTAAGACAAAGCTGTTTTACAAGAGTTACTCTTGGAAATGTATACTATATATTATGAGAAGTATGTAACTTTCAGAAATCTCTGCTGTTATGATAGGTGGATTCGATTACCAATCTCCTAAAAGGGCAAGCTGTTGTAAGGGCCTTTGAGCAAACCAAGTACCTCACACCAGGGCAAGGATTACAAGGTAAGGTTTAAAAAAAATCATTATTAGAAGCAATTGGGAAACAAAAGTGGGAAATAATATAGTCATGAAGCAAAAGCATAGTTTAAGAAGACAATGGCTGCTCATGCTTCAAAATCTCCTTAATATTAATTCAGTTTAGTTATTTTTGAATGTATATAAAAATGTCAGTACAGGACCTTTTAGTTTCTTTGAAAGTTTAAAATGTTCAATTCCTATAGGGACTAGAATGAATAGAAATGAGTTAATTGAAGAGATGTTGCACTGCTTTTGCTGAAACCAGCATAAGTGCCTACTTGGTTGTAGCCCATTGGTGGGGGAAGGGGTTTCTGGAATGTGTGTTGGCAAACAGAACAGCCAAACAGACCAAGATCTAGAGCCACCACTTTCTGACCTCTAGTTTTGGACATTGAAAACAGAATTTTTAATCTAAACTGTTCCCTTGGTTTAAACATTTGTAAGAAAATAATTGTAAGGTTTGACTTTTTTTTTAGGTTTAGCCAATTTTCTCCTGTAATGTAACTAGAGAAATTACCACCATGCTAATAATCCAGGATGGCAGGAATGAAAGAGAATTCTGAAGCTTAACGGTTTATTAACTGTTTGCTAAATGGTTGAAACTTATAAGAGCTTTTCTGTGTTTATTTAGAATTTCAGCAGGAAATGGAACCAAAGCTGAGTTGTCCAAAAAGGTTAAGGCTTCACATCAAGCAAGACCCTTGGAATCTTCCCAGCAGTGTCCGGAATCTTGCTCAGAACATCAGAAAATTTGTTGAAGGTCAGGATGAAAAGCAAAGAACATTGTATAGCATTAGCAATAATCACTTAAACCCCCAAAACTCAGTAGTGCCCTGATTACTTTTTGCAGTATTTCATGTTATGAGGAAAATAAAAGAACTGGAAAGGGTGAGGTAGGAGGAAGGAAAAAGGAATAGAATTATAGAGCCTCATGCTCCAAGGATCTAAACAATGTGGAATGAATCATGAAGAATATTTTCAGTAAATGGAATAAGAGCTCATACTTAAGAAGAAAAGTGGAACATGGAGAGAGTTTCATATTTTATAATATGAAACAATATCAGAAAAATTTCTAAAAGATTCACAAAAGTCATGAAGCTAAGTTTTTTTTTCAATATATGAAATTTATTGTCAAACTGGTTTCATACAACACCCAGTGCTCATCCCAAAAGGTGCCCTCCTCAATACCCATCACCCACCCTCCCATCCCTCCCACCCCCCATCAACCCTCAGTTTGTTCTCAGTTTTTAACAGTCTCTTATGTTTTGGCTCTCTCCCACTCTAACCTCTTTTTTTTTTTCCCCTTCCCCTCCTCCATGGGTTTCTGTTAAGTTTCTCAAGATCCACATAAGAGTGAAAACATATGGTATCTGCCTTTCTCTGTATGGCTTATTTCACTTAGCATCACACTCTCCAGTTCCATCCACGTTGCTACAAAGGGCCATATTTCGTTCTTTCTCATTGCCACGTAGTATTCCATTGTGTATATAAACCACAATTTCTTTATCCATTCATCAGTTGATGGACATTGAGGCTCTTTCCATAATTTGGCTATTGTTGAGAGTGCTGCTATAAACATTGGGGTACAAGTGCCCCTATGCATCAGTACTCCTGTATCCCTTGGATAAATTCCTAGCAGTGCTATTGCTGGGTCATAGGGTAGGTCTATTTTTAATTTTCTGAGGAACCTCCACACTGTTTTCCAGAGTGGCTGCACCAATTTGCATTCCCACCAACAGTGCAAGAGGGTTCCCGTTTCTCCACATCCTCTCCAGCATCTATAGTCTCCTGATTTGTTCATTTTGACCACTCTGACTGGCGTGAGGTGATACCTGAGTGTGGTTTTGATTTGTATTTCCCTGATGAGGAGCGACGTTGAGCATCTTTTCATGTGCCTGTTGGCCATCCGGATGTCCTCTTTAGAGAAGTGTCTATTCATGTTTTCTGCCCATTTCTTCACTGGGTTATTTGTTTTTCGGGTGTGGAGTTTGGTGAGCTCTTTATAGATTTTGGATACTAGCCCTTTGTCTGATACATCATTTGCAAATATCTTTTCCCATTCTGTTGCTTGCCTTTTAGTTTTGTTGGTTGTTTCCTTTGCTGTGCAGAAGCTTTTTATCTTCATAAGGTCCTAGTAATTCATTTTTGCTTTTTAATTCCCTTATCTTTGGGGATGTGTCGAGTAAGAGATTGCTACGGCTGAGGTCAGAGAGGTCTTTTCCTGCTTTCTCCTCTAGGGTTTTGATGGTTTCCTGTCTCACATTCAGGTCCTTTATCCATTTTGAGTTTATTTTTGTGAATGGTGTGAGAAAGTGGTCTAGTTTCAACCTTCTGCATGTTGCTGTCCAGTTCTCCCAGCACCATTTGTTAAAGAGACTGTCTTTTTTCCATTGGATGTTCTTTCCTGCTTTGTCAAAGATTAGTTGGTCATACGTTTGTGGGTCTAGTTCTGGAGTTTCTATTCTATTCCATTGGTCTATGTGTCTGTTTTTGTGCCAATGAAGCTAAGTTTTATGGGAAGTCTAAAAATTGTGAATCCATGAGAATCAAAATAATAACACGGGTTTTATCACTGTTTTTCAAGTTTCCTTTTTGGAAGTGTTTGTCTAAGTTTATTGTTATTAGCTACCATGACATTGCTTACTCAACATCCTATAATTGGTACAGCCTACAGTTGGAGATGTAACACTTCAAGATGATTCTAGTGAGTCTCATTTCATGTTGTTTAGGGCTAGAGTATTATGTAGGAAATTCTGAGGGTTTCCAAAATGATTATAGTGAAATAAAATGAAATGAGAAATATGTTTGATTTTTTTAAATGCCTGATTCAGTGGTTGTCTTCCCAACATTGGACCAGTGGTTGGAAATGTCTGGAGATATTTTTTTTGGTTGTCACAATTGTGAGTGTGCTACTGGCATCTAGTGCATAGAGGCCAGACATGCTTCTAAATGTTGTGTGGTATACAACACTGTCCCTCACAACAAAGAATTATTTGGCCCAAAATGTCAATAGGGCTGAGGTTGAGAAACCTCTAGAGTAAATAAATATATGCCTGCATTTAAATTTTTATCCCTCAGTCATTTGGATACGGTAAATAGTATTCAGCAGAATAACAACATAACCCCAGTCACTACCATTTGTTTTAGGGTGAAATAGAGAGAGTTGTATACTTTGCCGACAAAAGAGAGCTCTTAACCAGATAGAGTCTAAGCCTGTCACATAACTCTTGGGCCTCAGTTTCTTCATTTACCAAATGACAGAGATGTGTGTGTGTTCTGGGATTACTAAATTTTCCACCTAGAAATGTACTCAAATATAACATCTTAGATATTGATTACCGATCAGTAGAAGGAAAAAGTTGTATAGATATGGAGAACTCCATATAAATCTCTTGTGATGAAATCTCTTGTTTTTGACAGCTGGATTTCTTGGCTATATTATTAGTTTATAGCTAAATATAATGGCTACTTGTTACACATAACATCATATTTAATGAAAAGTCTGAATTTAAAACCCCCCGAAATAATGAATATCAGAAATGATAAATATATTTTTTTAAAAGCTTCCAGGTTTAAAGGAATTTAAACATACATTTTACTGAGTAAAAGGTAATTTTTTTTTGAGGAATAAATGCCAGTATCATAACACTCATAGAATTTGTAAATGCACTTGTTCTCATCATCTTTGAGGGTTCTTCCCATCTTATAATTGTTTTTAGACTAAATGCAGTATCAAGAACAGAGAAATCATTAAACCTTTTGTTTTTTGAGGAGCTTTATCTTTAACATTTAAACACTTTCTAATGCAATATAAAAAGCTTAATTTTTAGTGATACTCATTTAAAAAACCTTACATTTTTGGGGCACCTGAGTGGCTCAGTCAGTTGAGTGTTGGATCGAGTCCTGCGTCAGGCTCTTTGCTGAGCACATGGAGCCTACTTAAGATTCTCTTTCTCTCCCTCGGCCCCTCTCCCCTGCTTGCTCTCTCTCTCTCTCTCTCTTTCTCTCTAAAATAAATAATTAATTAATTAAAAATATTACTTTTCATCTTAAGTCCTCACCAGTTTATCATGAATTCATCCTATTCAACTTAAAGGTAATTTTCTATTTCCCATTTGTCTTTATATAGGGGATTATTTAATGAAGGGTTAGGTCTTGGCTAGAAATTCAACATAATGTCAGCTTGCCAGCATTTCATGGTTTACATAAGTAGCTGGGATAACCCCATTCTGATGTTCCTGTAAGGGAGGAAAAAGGTGATCTTTTTCTTTCTACCCTTCTAGGTTCTCTGGCTGGGATCCTATAAATTAGTCAGACAAAAAAAAACAAATGAAAAGCATATACATTTATTTAGTATCTTTTACATGACATGGGAGCCTTTGTAAGGAAATGAAGACCAGAAAAAAATGGTTAAACCTGAGTGCTTTTTAACTAAGTTTGATGAAGGGTAGAAAATTTTGGGAAAATGGAATAGGACAAAAGGGTATGAATGAAGGGTAATAAACTGGGGGAAACTTAGCAAGGCCTGTTCCTCTCAGTATCCCTCCATGTTCTGAGGTAAGGATGTTTTTTCCTCTGGGATTGAGAAGGCACTTCTCGCATGAAGGTTTTATGACCTGCTTCAGGGGAGAAGCAGAGAGTCCTCTGTACATCTGCTGTTCCTCAAATTCCTTCATGTTAAATTTTCAGTATGATAAATTGTCATATTTTGGGATAGTGTGTTCTGAACCTCATCATTCATTCATCTCTGATTTCAAAATATCCTATCAAGTATATACCAAAGATGATATAAAAACATAACAATTATATGATCTTTATATAGGAAACACTGTTACAGTGTCATTCCTAAACTACATCACACTGTGTCATTCATCCATTCACAGCCTGCTAAACTGAGGGTAGAAGACAGCAGAAAAAACAGTAGACGAAATGGTGGATAGATTCATTGTGTAGTGTCACAAAGTTGATGCCTGTCTCCTGCTTAAACGCTACACTAAATTATGGTCTCGAATTATCAGCCAACTGAAGATATTTTTGCTTGATTAGTCCACTGTGATGTTGTGATTTACAATAAGAAATATGTAACTGGTGTTTGACCCCGTCCCTGGCAGATTTTCTAAAACTCTTGGAATTTCTTGTGAGGAGAACAATAAAGGTGTCTTTTGTTCTGTCAATGAGGTGACTTTTGGAAAACCTCTACTGATGGGGGCTGGTTGCAAGGAAGCCAACCCTGTGATTAGGGGGTTGGAACTTTCCAAATTCCATCCCCCTCCCCACCTGGGGGAGAGGGCCTGGGGATTTAGTTCAGTCAACAGTAACTAATGATTTAATCAATCATGCCTATGTAATGAAGCCTCCATAATATCCCAAAAGGATGGGATGCGAAGAGCGTCCAGGTGGGTTCTAGAAGAGTGGTGCATTGAGAGAACATGGAAGCTCTGCACCATTTCCCCATGCCTTCCTTTCCCAGGGCATCTCTTCCTTCTGGCTTCTCCTGAGTTCTATCCTTTTATAATAAACTGGTGATTTAGATGTTTCTCTGGGTTCTGTGAGCCACTCTAGCAAATTGATCAAACTTAAGGAAGGAGTGGTTGGAATCTCCAGTCTGTAGCTAGTTAGTCAGAAACACAGGTGACACCTGTTGACAGGTGGCACCTGAAGTGTGTGTGTGTGGGGGGGGGCAGGCAGTCTTGTGGGACTGAGCTTTTGCCCTGTGAGATCTGATGCTGCCTTTAGGTCGATAATGCCAGAACTGAGTCGAATTGTAGGATACCCCGAGAGTGTTGAATAATTGCTTGGTGGTATGGGGTGAAAAAAACACACACGGAGATTAGTGGTATAATTGGACCCATCATCACCTTAAATTCAAATGTTTATTAGCGAACACATTTTCAACTCTTGCTCCCTACAAAAATTGTACTTTTCTCAAAATCTATCATTTTTTTCAACAACTTACTTTTTTCCCCATTTTTTCCTCTGCTGTTGTCCCAAATAAACTAAAGAGCTTCTTCTCCTTTTTTTTTTTTTTTTTTTTTTTTTAATTTATTTTTGGGACAGAGAGAGACAGAGCATGAACGGGGGAGGGGCAGAGAGAGAGGGAGACACAGAATCGGAAACAGGCTCCAGGCTCTGAGCCATCAGCCCAGAGCCTGACGCGGGGCTTGAACTCACGGATCTTCTCCTTTTTTTAAATCATAAGTCTCCATTTCCCCCTTTTTCTCCTTACCTCAGTAATTAGAATAGTTTTCTGGTGATTCCCCTGTCTCCATCTTTTCTGGTTTATATATTACTATATACTATATTCATCTTCCTAAAATATCATGTTAATAATCTGGTACCCTGCCCCAGAACCTAACAGTGATTTTTGTTAGATAAGTCTAAACTCATCAACCTGATGGTAGAAGCCATTTTTCAGTGGGGCTATCTAACTATATCCCAATCTCAGTCTCTAAATTATATAATAAAGTCTTTTCTATTCTAGATTGTTGGAAATTTGGTATTCATTCTTTACTGTATTCTCTTGCTAGCACTCTTTCCCACTCTTAGGCTATGTACCTACTCCCTTGACAATGTAACTTTCAAAAATGTTTAAAAACATTTCAGGACTCACTTAGAATTCTAGACAACTTTAGCTAGATCCAGATTATAATAACAATAATGCTTCACAGGTACACGGTTCTTTAAACAGTTTTCCAAAGCTTTTAATATATATCCCTTTTTATTTTTTTACACAGGCTCCTGAAATAGATAAGATAGTTGTTATCATCACTTATGAATGAGCACATTGAAAGTCAAAGTATGGTTGGCCATTGAACACCATGAGGATTAGGGGCTCTAATTTCCTACAGAGTCAAAAATCTGCATTTGACTCCCCCCACTCTGCCATCAAACCTAACTACTAATAGCTTACTGCTGACCAGAAACCTTACTGATAACATAAATATTCAGTTAATATACATTTTGTGTGTTATATGTATCATATACTATATTCTTAAAGTAAGCCTGAGGAAAGAAAACGTTAAGAAAATCATGAAGAAGAGAAAATCCACTTACAATACTGTACTGTATTTATTGAAAAAATCCACATATGAGTGGACCCATGCAGTTCAAACTTTTGTTATTCAGGGGTTAAGTGTACTTTAGCAATTTTCCAAATACCACAAAGCTGGTACACTTTCCTTGGTTTCATTAACCCTTAGTCAACCACAGTCAAGAAGCAGAAGATCGTCTTTCTGACTTATCATCAGAAGGTTAGTAGTAGCTTGACTCTACATCGCAATGCCTACTTCATCTCATCATGTAGGCATTTTATCACCTCACATCATCACAAGAGGAAGGTTGAATACAGTACAGTAAGATATTTTGAGAGCAAGAGAGACCATATTCACATAACTTAATAGATTATTATAATTGTTCTATTTTATTATTAGTTCTTGTTGTTAATCTCTTACTGTGCCTAATTTGTAAATTAAACTTTGTAATAAATATGTATGTACAGGAAAAAACATCGTATATATAGGGTTCAACACTATCCATGGTTTCAGGCACCCACTGGGGGTCTTAGTCCATATCCCACATAGATAAGAGGGGATGACTGTAACAGATGGTTCTTCTGACTCTTTCTTGTACTTTCCTGCCTCTGAAATTCTCGTGTTATTATCTTCTTTGTAAAATGTAACGACCTCTCAAGTATTTCCTACATTTCTTATCAGGTAATTTTGTCACTCTGACTCTATTGTGAACCTGTCTGGAATAGGATGCAACCTAACCTTCTTTTATTTCCCATAATCTTTAGCACATGAAGAAGCTTTGAATATTTTCATATTTCCTTATTGCAAGTAAACTGTTTACCAATTAGAAGTAAGGCAATGAGTATGAAGTTAATACACATCATTTATTGAACATTTGTGATTGCCCTCGTTTGGAGATGTGTTGTGAAAAAGAGTATTTGGAAATATTTAGTATTGTTCTGCACTTTAGGACAGTATATTGACATACAGATAGGAAAGGAAGTCTATATAGAGAGAGATTATATAGATATACATTATATAACTTACAAGTATAATCTGTATAATTAATTTATAATTCTAATATATAATGTATAATAAAATATGTATATTTATAGATAAAGTTTATAAATGTATATACGATATTTAAAAGTTTAAGTAACTAAGAAGAAATGCCGTTTGAGAGTTTATTGATCAAGACCACAATAGCTGTAGAAGTTTAGAGAACACCATGGAAACTACAGCAGCTAAGGGTGACTTACAAAGGATGAAGCAGAATTTGAAGGGTGTTTCACAGACTAATTTAATTTGGAACTGGAAGGATTTTAGCATCTTGAGAAATGGATAGAATTTATATAGGCAGATAGGAAGAATAGCATGTCAAGTAAATGGGATTTGTATTATCTAATGGAGTAAGGTTGTGCTATTTTTTACTACACAGTTAAAATGTGGTGTCAATGGCAAAAAAAGACTGAACAACTAACTGCTATGTTTTCTTTTTCTGCAGAGGTGAAGTGTAGGATACTCCTGGCTCTTCTTGAATATTCAGGTAATATTTCTCATTATTTTTATTATTTGAAATTATTGTAGGCTGAGACCTTAGAAGTGTCGTGATATCACAGCAATGCCTTTAACAGATTAGATGGAAATATGATCCATACTTACTCTAAAGCCTTGCAAAGATTTTTTAAAAATACTTAGTTTTAATAAAAACACAAAACATTCTCATCTTCAGTTATAGTACAAACATGGAAATGTATATAAATATATATTTAACTAAAACTAGAGCCACCATACAATCCAGCGATTGTGCTATTTAGGTGTTTACCCAAAGGATACAAAAATACAGATCCTAGGTGGTACATGCACCCAGGTGTTTATAGCAGCATTATCAACAATAGCCAAACTATGGAGAGAGCCCAACTGTCTGTCCATTGACTGATGAATGGATAAAGAGGATGTAGTATATATACACCATGGACGGTTACTCAGCCATCCAAAAGAATGAAATCTTGCCATTTGCAATGATGTGGATGGAGACAGTAAGTACTTTGCTGAGAGAAATAAGTCAATCAGAGAAAGGCAAATACAAATACCATATGATTTCACTCATATGTGGAATTTAAGAAACAAAACAGATGAACATATGGGAAGCGGGGGGAGAGACGAGAGGGAAGCAAACCACAGGAGACTCTTAATGAAAGGGAACAAACTGAGGGTTGATGGAGGGAGGTGGGTGGGGGATGGGCTAGATGGGTGAGGGGTATTAAGGAGGGCACTTGGGATGAACATTGGGTATTATGTAAGTGATGAATCACTGAATTCTACTCCTGAAACCAATGTTGTACTATATGTTAACTAAATAAAATTTAAATTTAAAAAAAGGAGAAAAATAAAATACAAATCTCCTTTTCTCTCCCTCTCTTCCTCTCCCTCTTCCTCTCCCCCTCCCCCTCTCTCCCTCTCTCTCTCCCTCTCTCTCTCTCTCTCTCTCACATATAGATGTATGTATACACACACACACACACACACACACACACACACACACACACACATATGTATATATATATATACACACACACACAGACACAGAATATAATTAAAAAGGAGGAAGGAAGCAGGTTTTGGTAAAGTTAATTGTGTACATGGCATTTATTGTGAAACTGGTCTAACTTTGGTTTATGAACAAAGAGGTAGTTGGGCTAGATTCAAGGGGTGGAGAAGTGGACTGTACTTAGAAGGAGAGGTCTTTTACAATCTATCATACCTGGAAATTTTAAATTATAAGTGAATGAATGAGTCAAGTTAACCAGAGGGCTTTTTTTGTTTGTTGGCTGATTTTTGCTTTAATTAAAGAAGTGTTGTTTTGTTTTTTTGACTGAGTAATAATAACAAAATATCTTACTTTTTTTTTAGTTTTCCTAATAACCACACAGTTGATATACCTCATACTTATGGATTTCCTTGGGTCCTCACAATCACTCTGTGAGAATATTATTTTTCCATAGTTTTAAATGTGGAAAAAAATTAACATTCAGGCTAATTAATAATAACTGGTAAATGTATTCATTCAACACATATTTTTGAGTATCTGGAAGATTAGATGCCTTATTGAGTAAATGCATTAATAGTAAGTGGCAGAGGAAATTCAAACTTAGTTATGCCAATTCCAGAAGTAGTCCTGGAACACATTGCTTTGTTCATTAGTATTTAAATGGCTGTTCTTATAGATCCTTATTTTGATTTCAATTTTATTTTTCTATTCCCATCATCATTCTCCTTTTTCCTACTTTATTTACTCACTCTTCTTTTCCCTCATATATAGGATAGCATCAGAATGCAGAATGCAGATTACTCCATGTTGTCGGCTGCAGAATTATGCTCTCCACAGGTGAAGGGTAGATTGTGTCTGCTAAATACTGTGGTTTTTTTGTTTTTTTAATTTATTTTAAAGACAGAGACAGGGAAGGGGCAGAGAGAGGGAAAAACAGAATCTGAAGCAGGCTGCAGGCTCTGAGCTGTCAGCACAGAGCCCGACGTGGGGCTCGAACTCACGGACTATGAGATCATGACCTGAGCTGAAGTCGGATGCTTAACCGACTGAGCCACCAGTCGCCCCTGCTAAATATTGTTTTTAGCTCACTTTTATTACTTTCTCTTTCTCTCTGTCTCTCTCATCTCTTTTTTATTTCTTTGTTGTTACTTTTTTTTTTCTTTTCCCTACAGTCTCAGAATAATGACTAGGATTACTTGTGTGTCTAGAAACCACGTCATTCTTTTTTAGACCAGCTATGGAATTTGAGCTTTTTAAACAGTGGAGAGTAAATTAAGTGTTACTATTTTAAAACATGTTTGTAGAAGGTGAATTTAAGTAGGTGCTTAAATCCTGGAATGAAACGGAAGCCTTTGATAAGTAAAACATTCATTTGTTTTGAATGTATTCCCACTACAAGAGAATTCTTATTCTGCAAAAACAGTAAACAGTCACCAAAAAAACAGCTCTCTGTGCCTTTCTTCTTTTGCTAGAAGCTAGAAGCAGCTGTTGTTGTTTTTGCTGTAATTCTTATTGATAAAAATGAGGAATGAGAATAGTTTTGGGGAAGGATGGACACTTGTGAATTTTGAACAGCTGCGTAATTATAAGAAAAGACCTGTTCATTTTTGCTGGGAGTTTGCTTATTTTGGTGTCTTTGCTCATCGTGTGGTTCCTTCCCTATTTAGCAATAGAACTGAGCTCCACTCAGTGCCAGGCACCCTGCTAGATGCTGGAGAAAAGAAGAATCACAATAATCATGCTGTGCAATTTCACTTTGATAAGTGCTTTATCTCGTTTATCTTTATTGTAGGTCTAAGAAGTAGAAATACCTCACATTATATGTAGGAATCTGATACCTAGGATTATATGGTTTAAAATGGATGGAATGGGTAGATGAAGTCAGATTATATGTCTCTAGGTCCATGAGCATAATTTACATTATATGCCACTTCTGCTGATCTTGATGTGCTGATGGTCTCTTGGGGAACCCAAACGTGTAAACAAACTCTCACACCGCTGAGTAATTAGCCATCTAGTACAGGAATGCCCCCGAGCCTGTGGTGGCAGATCAAGAAGTGCAGGATACTTCCTGAAGGAGAGGGGAAATTTCACCAGGGGAGGTAATATTTCCTAAGTTCAATGGGTTTCAGTAGTTCAAGGAGTTGACTCTTAAAGATGACTTAAAGTTTGCTAATGGAAAGGGTGAGAAAGTGTCTGCAGCCAGAAGGCCCCAAGGCGTGAGCTGTAAGAGCATTTAGCATTTGAGGAACCTGAGCAGTAGTGTGTGGCTCAAAGAGGAGAGGTCTGTACAGCCAGGGTCCTGGCTGCTTTCAGATACATTGATTTATCGTATTCTCACAACAAGCCTGTGAAGATTGTTGCTGGTGTAGGGATGAATGGAGGGAAGTAATGCATTTATAAGCTGTCAACCTAACTTGAGGATAGATAGATCGTAAAGATCCCTTTCTGCCACTCTGAGTTTTCTACCTTTGTTACTCACCGGGAAGCGATAATGTGTAAAAGTTATTTGAAAATCTCAATATGATGTGCATATTGAAGTTTATGCAAACAAGTCATTTACTCTTCTGAAAATAGGAAAGTACAACTGAAAATCACCTCAAGAAGTAGTAAACATTTATAAAATATTTTTTATTTAAAAATCTGTTGGTTTGAAATTTAAATGGCTGGTGGTCCAAGGGCATCTTGCATATCAACTTCTGTGACTCTACTGTGAGCACAGACATGGCCGAGGCTTCAACTTGGATGTCTTCATACCCCCAGTGATTGGTGCCATGTTTAATTCCTGTGGTGTATTCAGTGTGAAAAGTTTGAATTAATGAACAAATACAACTTTGTGTGATCATTATCTGATTTGGTAATGAGGTTGAATGAAAATTTTATTTGACTTTAAATGCATATACAATATAGTAGTGGAGTGTAGAATAAACATCTGAGTATTCTTTCTAAGGTTAAAAAATGGGAAGAAATTTGAGCATTGCTTCCCAAAAGCAATTTGAAGATAATTATTTCAACTAGTGGCAAAGTTATTAACCCTTGTGATCTCTTCTAAAGTTCTCAGTGGAACTGGATCCTTCCTTCTCTAGACCTTAGCTTTCCATTCTTCATATAAAGCATTTCTTTCCGATTCGGTTTTTATTGTGAAATTATTCTCAGGTTATAGGTGAGAGTATTCCTGCTAAAATTACTAGTATTTTTTTTTAATTTCCCAGATTTTCTGCTTTACTATAGGACAACAGAAAAGCAAAGCAAGAATGTACAAGAAAGATACAGGGCAGTTTTATGTAGTTTCTGTCTTGAACCCCGTACCACAGCTACACATTTGGCTCCCAAACCATCTGAATTATCCTTTTAGGTTAAACTAAATCCAGGCATTTCAAGAAGTCAGAGAATGAGCTCATGCATTTTCATTTCACTTAATTGGTTTCTTAGTTGCTCTACTGGTTCATCATTTTCATTTATTAATTCAGTAAATAGTTGCTGAATGTCTACACTTTGTTTAAAAGTGCACAACACTTTTAAAATTGTGCACAAGAAAAAAAGTGTTTTGCTTTTTTCTTAATTGAGGCTTGGACAGTTTTTTCCCAGTTTGGCTATTTCACAGTTACCTGTAAAACCCTCTTTTCCATCTATTTGAATGAGACACATGGTATGTAATTACTTAAGGGAAATGTCTAACACATGTTATTGATTAAGTTAAAAAGTTGAACCATATGGAATTGCCATATTCAACCATTTTGACCTAGTATAGCAGCAAGTTTGTATAGTTCAACATAATAAGTGGATATTTTCATTATAAAATTAAATATTTTAAATACCCAATCCTTTTTCTCATAAATTTTTTAAGATACTCGCTTTTACTAATAGTGAAACTAGGTAATACATAGCAGTTACATTATGTGTTCACATGCCTTTGATGGTTATTAAAAACATATGATCAGTGTTCTTGTTAACTTGAAATCATGCCTTTTTATCAAAAAAGCAAGAACTCATTAAATAATGGCAACATTTATACCTATGTTTTACACTAATACTGACAATGCTTCTTCATTTCAGAAAATTCTGAGCCCTTGAAATATTCAGTACATTTTTAAGAAAATGAGTATTTTCACTTTTATTGTTCTTCTAGTATAAGCGATTTTTCAGTGCACAGAATTTATGGCTTAGATTTATATAGTTCATGGAGTTTGTATGTATCCAAACACCCAAAGAAGTGAATCCCTGTGATCAGGTTCTCAGAGGCAAGCTTGTTTCCACTTAGAAAAAATGGTGGCCCAAGAGTGGCAATTCACAGGGTAGACATACCTTCAGTGTGGGTCCATCAAAAATCCAACCAGTTGCATAATAAGAATCCTGGTGAAAATCAGCATATGTTAAAACTGTAAATACATTACTTATTTCAAAGAAATATAAGAATTTATAAACTGGACATGTTTACGACTCCTGAAGTTTCCTTAGGTGAATCTAAGAGATCCAGATTTGCTTATTGTTATAAACAATCAGATATCAATACTCTTTTCCCCATGTGCATATCATGTTAACAAAATTAGAGTAAGTTTATTAGATCATTTAAAAAATTTGGTATTAATAATGTATTTCATTTGCCAGCACAAACTGGAAAATTGAACTTTGAATTTCCTTTAGGAAATATCATGAAACAAACAAATCATGTTCCATCAGAAAAAAAAACCACATCAATAAATAAAGCCTTTTTTCCCTTGGGTTTTGTAGAACAATTCAATGATTGCAAAATAAAGTCACAATATCAATTAACCAAAGTTATTTTAATGGTTTTTAAATTTTTTTGGTGTTTAGCATATTTGCTAAAGTGTATGCTTATTAGTAGAGTTCAGATTCACATTTTCCACATGGTTTGAGTATAGTGAAAGGATGAAATAACAGCAAATATAAATGCTTAATGAATTGGTTTTATTTACCTGTGGCATTTTTCAAAACTGTCTTTATGTTCTCCTGGGTTACAGACAGTGAGACACAGCTCCGAAGAGACATGGTTTTCTGCCAGAGTCTTGTGGCCACAGTCTGTGCCTTCTCTGAGCAGCTTATGGCAGCCTTAAACCAGATGTTTGACAACAGCAAAGACAATGAGATGGACACCGGGGAGGCCAGCAGAAGGTGGCTGGACCAGATAGCGAATGCAGGTGTTCTTTTTCACTTTCAGTCGCTCCTGTCACCAAACTTGGTAAGGAATCACAGTGTCTCCCACTGCCTATGACAACCATAACATACCTTGTAACCCATTCCCAAATAAGTGGTTATTCATTATATATTAGCAGGCAGTCAGCTACTTTAAAAGAATTCATTTTTCCATGGGCAAATATGGTTTTAGTAACTATGTAGAAGGTATTTCTTCTTTCCTGATTTTACATATTCTCAGGCTGCTGAAAGCTGAGAAAGCCTCCATCTGTTACTAATTCCTATATCCCTAAGCAGTGATGGAGAAAGATCATCAGAGGAAAGAGGGTCTTTATGCTGTGGTTCCTTATTTCCAATCCAGAAGTGCCACGAAAGCCAAGCTCCCACTGAGGTTGATATTCTGGAGCCTGCTTGATAGACAAGATCTGACAACTTTCATGCCTTACTATCTGACAATCTGTTTAAAATTTGTGTATGTTAAATGATTTTATTTCCTTCCTTTGCACGCATGTTTGTCCTGTTAAATGTAAGAACACTGCCTTAATTATTGTAGAATAATCCATATTTATGTGTCAGTTTCCCTCAGTGCACATGAAGAAAGCATCACAAAATATTTGATAAATCAAAGTAGTCTTTTAACATATACTTTCTATGGTTCTGATAGTTGTCATGATGTTCAAAAAGACAAATATGTTCACTCTTAACGTATAAGCTGAAGGTGCTCATCAAATAGAATTGTGATTTTAAATATGAGATCCTGTGTCACCTATTAAACAAATATATGTGAGTTTATATATCAAAATGTTTTTCTTTAACGATAATGAAGATAGGGAGGTAATTGCAATACTGCACAGTCATAAAAGGTTCTGAAATAAGGTAAGGAAGTCTGCCTCAGTGTACTTCAGAGAAACAAAATTAGGTTCTTTTGAAAAGATTCCATGCGCTCCATGTGGGCGACGGTTTCTTATTTGATTGCTAATAAAACTCAGAAAGATTTAACTAATGAAAATTTTGAAATAAGGCACTTTTGGAAATGTTTACAAACAAAATAAGTATTAATTATTTCCTATCAAATAGAAATGTCGTAAGAAAGCAAGCCCACTTCCTAACACATTAAGTGTTTGTTAGATGGGTGAATGAATGAGCCTTCATTTCTTTTCTTTTTTTTTTTTTTTTAAATGTTTTTTTTAATGTTTATTTATTTTTGAGACAGAGAGAGACAGAGCATGAATGGGGGAGGGTCAGAGAGAGAGGGAGACACAGAATCAGAAGCAGGCTCCAGGCTCTGAGCTGTCAGCACAGAGCCCGACACGGGGCTCGAACCCACAGACTGCGAGATCATGACCTGAGCCGAAGTCGGACGCTTAACCGACTGAGCCACCCAGGCGCCCCTGAGCCTTCATTTCTATTCTACTCTTATTTTAAAACTGACGCTGTTTAATCAAGTGCTGGTACTTTTACTTTAAACTTAATTTTGTTCCAAATCCCAAGGAATGGGGGAAAATATTTGAACTTATATACCTGATAAGTGACTTATATCCAGACGCTAGAAAGAATTCTTTATTTTTTAATTTTTTTAATTTATTTTGAGATTGAGAGAGAGAACAAAAACAGGGGAGGGGCAGGGAAGAAGAGACAGAATCCCAAGCAGGCTCCACAGCCGTCAGCACAGAGCCCAATGCAGGATCAAACTCACAACTATGAGATCATGACCTTGGCTGAGACCAAAAGTTGGACGCTTAACCAATTGAGCCACCAAGTGTCCCAACACTCTATGATGAATTCTTAACACTTAATAAAAAGACAACTTGATTAAAAAAGCACACAAAGGATTTGAATAGGTGTTTCTTGGAAGAAGATATAAAATGGCCAGAAAACACATGAAAAGATGATCGACATCATTAGCCATTGGGGAAATGCAATTCAAAACTACAATAAGATACTAGGACACATTGAGATGTGGATAACTGTAATCCAAAAGACAATCACAAGTGTTGGTAAGGAGAAATTGTAACCCTCATACATTGCTGCTGGGAATGTAAAATAGTGCAGCCGTTTTTAAATTTTTTTCCATATATTTTTTATTTGAATATAGTTGACACACAATGTTACATTAGTTTCAGGTGTACAACATAATGATTCAACCTATGTGTTCTGCTACCCTCACCACAAGGCTACCATCTGTCACAATACAACGCTATTACAGTACTACTGACTATACTCCCCATGCTGTGCCTTTTATTCCCATGATTGATTCATTCCACAACTGGAAGCCTGTATCTTCTACTTCCCTTTATCCATTTTGCCCATCCCACCACCCCCTTCCCTCTGGCAGCCATCAGTTTGTTCTGGTATTTATAGGCCTGATTTGTCTTTTGTTGGTTTATTCATTTGTTTTGTTTTTTAGATTCCACATATCACTGTAATGTAGGCCCATCCATGTTGTCCCAAATGACAACATCTCACCTTTTTTATGGCTGAGTAATATTCCTCTGTGTGTGTGTGTGTGTGTGTGTGTGTGTGTGTGTGTGAGAGAGAGAGAGAGAGAGAGAGAGAGAGATACATCATATCTTCTATCTTCCTTGGATTATCCATTTGTTGTTGATAGACACTGAAGTCAGTGCAGCCATTTTGGAAAACTATTTAGCACTTCTTCAAAATGTTACACATAGAATTCCCATATTACCCAGAAACTCTACTCCTATATAATATACAAGAAAAATGAAAACTTATATTTACACAAAGAAAAATGAAAACTTATATTTACATAAAAACTTGTATACAGATATTCTCAGGCTACAACATGGATGGAGGTTGAAAACATTATGCTAAGTGATTATAGCTGTAAAAGATATATATTATTTGAGTCCATTATTATGTAATATGTGAAATAGGCAAATTTCAGAGACTGAAAGTAGGCTAATGGTTGCCTAGAGCTAAGGACTGGAAGAAGGGATATGGGGAGTGAATGCTAATGGGTACTAAGTTTCTTTGTGGGGTGGTGCAAATATTCTAAAATTAGACTATGGTGGTAGTTACACAACTCTGAGTACACTAAAAACCCCTAAGCTTATACACTTCAAATGGGGGACTTTTATAGGATGTGAATTATATCTCAAGAAAACTGTTTTTTTTTTTGCTTAGTCTTTTGAAACCCTTAACATTATAGAATTGATTAAAAAAATCCAAAGGTGGCTTTATAAAAAGTGAAAGAAACCCATATTTTTTCTGTCTCTGTAACAAGCACATACAAGCCTCCTAGCAATGTGGAAGGTTCTGTGGGAGGTGCCAGCACTGGCAGTCTGTGTGTCCCTGAGCTCTGAGCACAGTCCATGGTCACTTGCATATCACTTTAGCCACATCTGCTGGAGCATCAGGACTTGCACTATAGCAATCAGAGGCCTGCCTGTTTGGGACACTTCTTCCTTGTGTGTATTCTTCTCAGTTAAGAAGATGCTGATTCTTTAGCCCTATCCTTCCAATTCCAGGTTCATGGCATACTTTTGCTGCTTCAAAGGACTTTAAAAAATAAGTTTACTAAAATAAACATTTATCCAGCACTTACTGTGTACCATACATGTATTAAGTACCAAGCCAAAGTGCAAAGGTGATGATTCTCTTAACTTTTTGCTTTGCGTGCTATACATCTTTGGGATCTGGAGTTTGATTTAGTGATTCTTTTTCACACAAGGGACATTCTTTACTATCTCCTTCACCCTCTACTCATGCTGCCCCCTCCCCAAAATGGCTGTGTGCTTACAGCAACTTTTAAAAGTGTGTGTAAATCTTGTTAAAATCATTATTTCAAAGGATCATTGATAGTCTTAAAGAAACAAATGTTACCTTTAAAAGATAATCTGTGTATGATAAGGCTAATTATTCTTTCAGGAGGAAATTAATAAAAGACTCTAGGTCATGCACAAAACTGCTAATAGGAAGGCCAGAATTTAATACTAGAAAGATAATATTGCTGAGACATGCACAGAACTCGTTACCGTGGCTGGGCCTTACCTGCTTCAATGTGAAATAATATGCTCTTAGAATGAAAGGAATGATAAAAACAAATCAGATTTCGTAGTCACAAGACTTCTAGATTAAGGCCCCATAAAGGCAAGTGAGATAGAAACGATTCTTGTACCTAAGCTCTTTGGAAGAAAAATCACTGCATACATGCAAATTGCTTTCATCACAGCTCTACAAGGTTGCAAAATGAATAATGCATTGGCTATCTTATTGTAAAACAGGATGGAAACTGTGTACTGTGGCTTTTTAATAAAATAATATTCTTGCCTTTTAGCTGTTACATTTTTAAGATTATAGAAGTTTGGAAACAGATAGCATGCTTATTGTATTATTTACACATTTGTTTGTAAATAATAAAAATCAACACAGTTTGAATATAGCTACAAAATAGACTGAAAGATTGTGTAGAACCATTTAGGTAATATGGAAAAGGAAAAATATAAAACTATGAAAGAGACTTGTAACTTTGAGGGATTTGTTAATTTCATTGTGGACAGTAAATTCTTAGATAAGTGTTGATAATTTGGTTTGCATGTAAATAAAACACAAATGAAGCTAGTTTTGGTCTGGAGATGTGATACAGTGTGATGTGATGTGATGTGATGTGATGTGATGTGATGTGATGTGATGTGATGTGATGTGATGTTCTATCCTTTGCAATCCAATCATATTTTGTACTATTTTCTTTCTTTCTAGACAGATGAACAAGCCATGTTAGAAGATACACTGGTTGCACTATTTGATTTGGAAAAAGTTTCTTTTTACTTTAAACCATCAGAAGAGGAACCACTGGTTGCAAGTACGTAGTTAAATGTCTCATAGGTGTTTCATAGAATTTTTTGACATCAAACAAAAACATATGGCATAACTTTGATATTATATTTGATATATAGTTCAAATTGTTTTATATAAAATATTATATTTAGGGTAAAATAAATAATAATAACCAACTGTGGAAGTGATAGAAAATATACCAGAAGAGGCTTATACCAGACCATTGAAAGAACCTCGCGTTTCTAATTAAGCCATGGGTCAGAGGAATGACCTGATCTGGCTTACCTACTGAAAGCTGCCTCTGATTGCAGTGTTGAATAAAGCATTACTGGGGACAAGGACAGAAGCAAACCAGTGAGGAAGCTACTTCAGTGACCCAGGTTGAAAGATGATGGGGACTTGACCTTGAGGGTAGCTGTGGAGATGATAACAAGTGGTTGATTCTGAATGTATTAAATTATGAAGGTAGAGAGAACAGAATTTTATTAAAGTTTCATCTTCTCTGATAAATGAGAGAGAATGAGAACATGAATTACAATGTTAAGGATTTAGATTATATTCAAGGGAGAACTTGGTGAAGGGGATTAATTGATTAGGATATTATTACTTGAAAAAATTGTATGGTCTTCTGTGGGCATGTATAAAACAGAATATATTTTCATTTACTTTAGTCATGTGGGTATGATTTTTCCAAAGGCAGAGAAACTCTTATTTTCACAACATGACCTGTTTTTTTTTTTTTTCTTTTAGATTTTGCTTTAGGGGCCATAAGCTCACAGGAGTACTGTTTTCCATGGTTCAAATACAACATTACTGGTGAATGGTCTGTTGAACAAGCAGGCAGGGGACCCGTGTTATAAGCTTGATAAAACAGTTACTTATTGCATAGCCACCATGAGAGGTTTAACTTTAGCACATTGAAAACTAGTATAAATATTAGAGATAATTAAGACCACATAAGCAATATTAGCATGTAAATGTGTACATATCTGTGACAAATATAAACATTCATATAATTCATATATATTTTTATGAATGTCCCCAAAGCATAACCTCAACTTCTGAAAACAGGTCCCTAGGGCAAGGTCAATTCCAATGCTACACTAATAGATATTCCAAGCAAGTCATTAACAGTGATGGTAGGAACATACCTAAGTATATTCAGGAAAGAAGAGAATTTTTTAATACCCAGTGTCATCACATCTTATTTAAGTGGTATAAGGAAGCTAGAGCTTTATTATTAATTGCATGTGATTTGATCTTTCTGTAAGGTTACAAACAGAGGAGTCAGATGGACAAATTAATTTGCATCACTGTAGTGAAGACTAGTTTGGCTGCTTGTCTTTGAGGGAAGGACTGAGCACAGAGGGGAGGAAACATGAAGTTATAAAGAGAACAGTGCTTTGAAGATAAGAAACTTGAGTTCCAAACTTGTGCGACTCTTATCCACAAACATGGGAGTACTAGCTTTCCCTCACTCATGGGGTCATGAGCCTTAAATAAGATAATGTATTTGCAAGTCCCTAGCCTTGCACATTCTCTCTCTCTCTCTCTCTCTCTCTCTCTCTCTCAAAAACAAACATTAAAAAGAAATTTAATGAAAAAAACAAAAATTAAAAAAAGGGGTGCCTGGGGGCTCGGTTAAGTGGCTGACTTTGGCTCAGGTCATGATTTTGTGGCCTGTGGGTTCAAGCCCCACATTGTGCTCTGTGCTGACAGCTCAGAGCCTGGGACCTGCCTTGGATTCTGTCTCCCTCTCTCTATGTGCCTTCCCTGCTTGTGCTATCTCTCTCTCTCTCTCTCTCTCTCTCTCTCTCTCTCTCTCTCTCTCTCAAAAATAAATAAACATTCAAAAAATTGAAAAACAAAAAAAAAGAAAGTCCCTAACATTACAAGGCTCGTGGTAGTATTCAGCAAATATTTGAACCCATCCTCCTCACTTTATTACTCTGCATTCTTTTTAAAGAGCTATGTTTAGTGTTATTTATAGTCGTATTTTTGCATTAAAAAATAATGAGATTCTGAAGAAATAGGGCTTGCAAGCAAGTTGAACTCAAATGTCTGGATTGAAGACATTTTATTTTTCTTTAAGAAATACTAGGTATATACACCATGCTAACTGCTGAACTAAATTCCCGAGATACAATAGTGACTAAATAAAACAAAGATCCCATGGGCATGAAGCTTAGAAACTAGTGAGAGATAGAAAGGAATAGATGGACATTGTAACCCACTGTAGTATAGGGAAAGTACGAGATCCTTTCTATGTCATGTTAGGTAATTAGTGAAGAAGGAGTAAGTGAGCTAAATGATTAGGTTGTATAAAATTAAATATATTTTATGGAAAATCTTCATGTTTTTGGAGAATAAAAATATAATGATAGCAAATCTTCCCCCCTTTCAATGGTGATACAGGTAATTTTACTATAATGATTAGCAGAATGGATATTTTTGAGCTTTCACTTTTTCTATATGAGCCAGGCATTGCACCTGTAACCGTGGATGCCGTGGTGAATAGGACAGACACCATCCCTATCTTTATGGAGCTCACAGCCTACTTGGGAGAAAGCAAAGAAGGAATCAACTACAAAGATGATTAGGGCCATGATAAATCCTATGCAAGAAATAAGCAGTGCATAAAGAATGAGGGTACGGTGGCTCTTTAAGGAATCAACAAGGAAGGGCTCTCAGCAGAAATAGCTTTTAAGCTGAAATCCAAAGGGTGATAAAGACCCAGCCCTGCAGAGGGTCAAGGAAGAGCAATTCAGGCAAAGGGAACTAACAACTTCTTGGAGACTTACCTTCAAATTCATGGGCCTGTTCAGTGACGGAGGGCCAAGTTTACCGGGATGGGATGCCACGGTTGGAATTCCTCTCTGGAATAAATACCATAGGAGAGAACTTTTCTTCGTGCAATAATTTTTTTGTAGCCTTTAATTGTTACATAGTCCTAATCTTCGATTTTTTTTCATAGTAGATAAATTTCCACAAATAAAAGGCAGCAATTTCAGCTCCACATTACTATGTGCTTTTACAGGTATACCAGTTACTTCGAGAGAAGGTCATTCTTTCACTCTTAGCTTTAACTTCATTTTAAATTTAATATACTTGATAATTTTCAGTCATTTTCACTTTCTTTCTTCCTAGGATAGCATGTTTATTTGTCCTATAATGGAACTCCAACTGCTGCATTATTATCTTTCTTTCAAAAACATTTCGTGCCAAAGAGCAAACAAATGGAGTTTTAAAAATTGAAATACAGGGGCGCCTGGGTGGCGCAGTCGGTTAAGCGTCCGACTTCAGCCAGGTCACGATCTCGCGGTCCGTGAGTTCGAGCCCCGCGTCAGGCTCTGGGCTGATGGCTCGGAGCCTGGAGCCTGTTTCCGATTCTGTGTCTCCCTCTCTCTCTGCCCCTCCCCCGTTCATGCTCTGTCTCTCTCTGTCCCAAAAATAAATAAAATAAAATAAATAAATAAATAAATAAAATAAAATTTAAAAAAAATTGAAATACAAATGAAAGACATTGTATGTAAAGGGGAACTAGAAAATACAAATACTTAGTATATACTTAGTATATATACATTTTCTATAGTGTCTGTGCATCCTTTTTCTATTATAGAGCTAAGGAAAAAATGGAGTTTCCCAATCATTAAAATCCAGTTAATTTCCAACTCTTCAACTGAGAAATGTCTTCTCTTTTCTAAACCAAAATCCTTTATACCTCCCATAAACATATAGAAAGGGGCTCCTAGGTGGCTCAGTAAGAGTCCAACTCTTGATCTTCACTCAGGTCAAAGCCCTGCATCAGGCTCTGCGCTGACAGCATAGCATGGAGCCTGCTTAAGATTCCCTCTCTCTCCCTGTCTCTCTGCCCCTCCCCTGCTCCCTTTCTCTCTCTCTCTCAAAATAAATCAAGTTAAAGAAACTTTAAAAATATAGAAAGAAAAATAAAATAAGCATTATTATATGGCATAAAAGAGACTTGTAGATGTTAATGCAATACCTCTGCTATTGATATGCATAATTACCTACATTTAATGAGAAACCTGGTATCTCTCTTCCATAATGGATTTAACCTTGAACTCTACTTTTATACATAATTTTATTCAAGAAGTAGGTTAGAACTAACAAATATTGAGCAAGAACTTGTATTAAAATTTCTACTATATTTTTGCCTTAATTTTTAACTTGGTTAATATGACTATTCCAGCTTCTTAGGAAGATTTTACATTCTTTTTAAATGACATGAAAGTTATTTGTCTTGGATAAGTAACATAAAATGAGAAGTATTTATGATAGCACTATGAAATACTCCTGCATCATTTTAGCTTTTCAAATTGGTTGTTTTTTTGGGTTTGGTTTTTTATTTTGCTTTTGTTTTTGAGTAATTAAACTTAAGATCTTTGAGAAAACTAAAAGAATTTGGACAGATAATTTCTAATGACTGTAGGGCATCAACAGAGGTAATATGTTTTTGATCTGGTGCTCAGGGAATGGAACTTGCAAAACCCATGCGAATTTTGATAATCGTTGCTCTGTACCCAATCTCTTGTACACTACTTAAGAATTGTACCCAAAGGACTCATTTTGACTAAAATATGAATGAGGCAGCTGCCCTGGGAGATTCTGATTCCAAACCATGTGTAACTAAACTTCTCATTTAGTTAAGTGAGACATCTGGTGTGTCAAAGTGTAACGGAGTTTCCTATTGTAGAATTTTATATACAGTACAGTAATAAATCTGTTGCTTTAGCTAATAAGAATCTGATTTAATACTTTCACTGAATAGCGCTGTAAGTTTGCCTAACCTGAACTCGAGATATATGTCAAGTATATTGTATGAGTATAATACATTATATATAATATGCATATATTTATATTAGTTTCTAGTAATTTTCAAGATTTTTTTAAAAGTTAACAAATACACTTTATAACATAACCTGACTTTTGGAAATAATGTAATATTAAATGTCACTTAGATGTTCCTCTTACATATCAAGCGGAAGGAAGTCGGCAGGCTCTGAAAGTTTACTTCTACATTGATAGTTATCATTTTGAACAGCTGCCTCAACGTTTGAAAAATGGAGGAGGGTTTAAAATTCATCCTGTTCTTTTTGCACAAGGTAAACTACTTTTTTTAATACATGTACTTAAATTATGTTATCTTTATTTTTAAAAATACATGTAATTGTAGCCATCATAGTTGTTTTTTCCATTAATTCAAAAATTCCTTCGCAGTACCTAGGTAATGTATTTACTTCTGCGAATGTTTATTAAGGAAAGAATAACATTAGTTTTAAATATTTACCAAATAGGACTGCAACAGTATTTATAACGGAGAAACAAGACATGAGTGCTTTAAATAATACAGATAAATTAATTTGGCTCAAATAAATTATGGTAGAGCCATTAAAATTATATGGTTAAAATTTTTTTATGAGATAGAAAAAGATTGGCAATGTACACATGCAAGTTACAAAAAATTTATATTCCATTCTCAATTATGTAATCCAAGTGTGTATATAATCAAATGTATATAAAATGTTTTTGGTATCATTGGGTGATTAAATTGATGATGATTTTTTATTCTTTGAGTTTTTACCCTGAGTAAAAATATATTCCTTTTATAAATAAACAAATTGTTTTGGCAAATGAACAATGAGTTTTTTTAACTGCAATAGAAGAAATTAAGGTTAATGAGTAAGAGTCTTTCAGTGAACTGGTTTCCAAGGAAAGATCCTGGATCTTTTTTATTTCCAGAGGCACAAATACAGCCCCAAACTGATTAGAAGTCCAGATTATTCTAGTGTAGTTTCTTCTAGTCTATGATTTTTTTTTTTTTTTAACTCGTGCTGTGGTCACAAGATTATATCAGTTTCTCTGAGCAGGTCCATGGAGGATTTCATTTTTTTCTTCTATTGAGTTTTCAAGAACTGCATCAGTTTTGCTGTGGAATTTTTATATTCTAATAAAAAATGAGAAGAGTAGAGAAATAAAATTAATCTCTGTAACTGAAGAACAGACAGGCAAATGAAATCAAAATCTATGGCCAAGTGAAAATTCTTGTACCATATGCATATTGTAATTCTAAAAGTTAGATTGCCCTTCCTTTGATTGCCATAGTTTAAAAACAATGGCTGCCTCAGATACTTGGTAAGAATACATTGAAGCAGAGGAAATTGTCAGTGCAGAGATCTTAGGAGTTTATTAGAAGGTATTTTCATTTTTTTTTGGAGGACTGTGGTAGGGTCCATATAGACAATACAAGAGTCTGTAATGGAAAGGAATGGGGGAATAAAAAGAAACTGAGCAGAAATAGACCTTTGGAGCTACCTTGGGAGGATAGTTTAGCCTAAAAGGTTCTTCACTTCCTTTCCTTTACTCCTCTTTTTAAAAATTCTGCCTTTGAAACCATGACTGAGATGACAGATGGCATTTTGCATCTTTTCTAAAAAAATTATTACATTTGTGACACATCAGCCATAAATAGCTGAATATTCATACCCAACAGCAAATGTTCATAGGAAAAGGAAGAGTATTTTCCATGTAACCTCTCTTTTATAATTATGACTAAGTCTAATTTAAAAAAAAATCCCTAAATACATACTAGTTCAGTGAAAAGAGTATTGCTTTTTAAAATGTAACGGAACACTAGCTAACATTAGGTTTTAATATTTACACAGCAATGAACTATGAAAAAGCAACAATGGAAATACTATTGCAGTTGAGGTCACAGATAGGTAAAGAAGACTGGAAAACAGCTTGTCTCATTAGAACAGTGTCAGTGATAAGGCTGCTTATTTAAAGGGGCTGCCGAAGTTCCTCTGCACTTCTAAAACTCCCATGAGGATTCATTATTAGTCGCTCTGACTATTTTCATCAGATTGAGAGAAGCCCAGGAAATTCAACACCAGCTTGAATAGAGATTACCATCTGGTAATTGAAAGTGGTGGTAAATGAAGAGATTCCAAATGGTGTCTATTCCGGAGATGGAAGTTTATTCAAAGGGTTTTAGCTTTAGGTGTACATATGTACATTATTGGTCTTTGCTAGCAAATCCGAAAATTAGAAAAATGAGACGAATTTGAAAGCCTCCTGGGAAAATTATTTCTGTCAGCCCTTGTAAAGTTGTCGGTTGTACCATATACTTAGAACAGGAAGCAAACATACTGCTTTCTTCTCATTTTTCTTGCCTGAATAGACCTTTTGGCGAAGGAGGGCACTCTGACTGATGGGGCTCGCTGCAGAGATGGGACCAGCTATGAGATCAGGAATTCTAGTGCCAGAAGCAAGCAGGATACACTTTAAGGAACGTGTATCACTCAAGGGGAGACCCGCAGGAGAACAGGAATCGAGGCAGACAAAACAAGTGATACAGATTTACAAGATAAAGATCACAGAAACAGCTAAACAGGAAAGCCAGCACAGAGCATGAGCAAAATGCTAGAAGGAAAAGATCACACAAAAGCAGTCTTCTCTAAGTACTTCCTGCAGGCCAGGGAATTAACTCTGGGGGGATCCCCAAGCCCTTGATGAAATAAAGCAAGTGACTATAAACTTGGTGAAAATGGGAGTAAGGAGGATAGACAGATATTCAGGGTCACTTCCTCTGCCCATTTCCCATTGGCTTCTTTGCTTGCTGCTTCTCAGTGGTTCTCAATACTGGCTGCACTTTAATCACCTTGGGGAGGTTTTAGAAAATACCCAAGCTTGGTTCCACAACAAACTGATTAAGTCAGAATCTCTGGGACATAAGGCCCAGATACCAGTATATTTTAGAAGCTTTACCAGTGATTCTTTTTTTTTTTTCTTTTTAAGTTTATTTACTTATTTTGAGAGATACTGAGACAGCATGAATGGGGTAGGGGCAGAGAGAGAGAGGGAGACAAAATCCCACGCAGGCTCCACACTGTCATTGCAGTGCCCGATACGGGGCTTGAGCCCACGAAACTGTGAGATCGTGACTTGAGAGCCAAAACCAAGAGTTGGACGCTTAATCGACTGAGCCACCCAGGTACCCCTTTAAGGTGATTCTAAAGTCCACCAGGAGTGAGGAAGCACAGGTCAACATAGATTATGAAGCACTGTGCAATTATCCAGTTAATCCTTGCTTAATTAGATTGATCCATTTCACAAAGGTTCAACATTTCTAGATATGGGGAGACCGGGCGATGGGGTAGGGCCTTTTCACTTCTGCATTGTTAAGTCATGAAGAGGCAGGCTGCCTCTAGGAGATAATGATTTCGGTGGGACAGTTTTCTTCAGCAAAGACTGAAGATTCCCTAAAGAGCTAATGGCTGAGGGCTGTCTTCTGGCAACCACAACAGCTAGGCAACAAGCCCATCCTTTCTGAAAGGGAATCTGAGTGAGCGACCTGCCATGGTCCACCCTATACCCTCAGATCCATTTGGGTCAAGAGTAGGAGTGTCTCCTTTGTGACTCTGATGGGCTCCCTTCCTGGGGAAGAAGCATGGTAATGGGATGAGAAATAATGCCAAAGATGCCCATTTTCCCTCTTCTGTATCCATTGTGGATCATCCTTGCTCTCAGCCTCAACTTTCTGGTCCCAGTGGCATGACTAAGACTTCCATCCCCGGGGGGCCTGACCTTCCTGTTCATTCTGCCCTCTTCAGGCCAGGGTTGCTGCATTTGTCCATTTACCGTCAAATTTAGACATGGAAGTACCAAGAGGGACCCAAGTGGATTACTGGGTGCCAAACATGTTCCTTCCTGCCCTCATTATATAGCAATAGCCCTACTTCCTTATGTGTTGCAGACTATGAGTCTGGAGTTCTCTCTTGTCTGGCAAGAGAGCAGATGCAAAATTGAATATGAGAGAGGCTAATGTCCGGGAGGAGACAAGAACCCCAAACAGGGGTTTCCTCTCCGTATTGAGTGCGCAAGGTCGTACGCACATGGTGAAAGTGAAGAAAATAAGATCTTATACACGTGGTGAAGGTGGAGAAAACAATCAGACAGTTATCATTAACTTGTGTGTGTAAGAAGCAAAGAGTCTAGGGGGCAAGTGGCGTTTGTGATCAAGGTATATGGGCATCAGATGGAAAGTAAGTTCCTGCAGGTGATACAACAAGTTGCTCGTGATCCCAGTACAATATCTTGATAGCTCACCTGAGGCACTTTCACCCCATCGTGGCGGCTTTCCACACTGTTTTTTTTCTAACCCATTTATATAAGTAGAACCTATTTCCCCACAATTAAGATAATCAGAGTTGACCAGCCTTGCCAAGATGGTGGTCTCTCATCCTGGATGCCTTGGCACCAGGGGCCTACAGTGCTCAGGTGGTAACCGTAGCTGATGTTCAGTGGGACCCCTGCCTTGTCTTCTAGGGAAAGTGGGCTACTTTGGGGATCAGGACCTTTTAAACCCATGGAGCCAAAGTTTCAGGGACGGGAAGCACACATCCCTAAGTGACGCACTGGGACTGATGTTGTATTAGTTTCCCAGCCCTGCCGTAACAAATTACCACAAACTCTGTGGCTTAAAACGACAGAAATTTATTCTGTCATTGTTTTGGAGGCTAAAAGTATGAAATCAAGATGCCCGAAGGCCATGCTCCCTTGGAAGACTCTAAGGAAGAATCCTTCCTTAACTTTTAGCTTCTGCTGACTGTCAGAAGTCCATGGCATGCCTTAGCTTGTGACGCAAGAATTACAGCCTCTGCTTTCGTCTTCACACAACCTTTTTCCCTCAGTGTGTCAGTCTCTGTGTCTCTGTCCCAATAAGGTGGACACTTATAAGAACAGGAGTTGTTGGATTTGGGCCACCCTAATCCAGTATGACATCATTTTAAGTAGATGATATCTACAAAAACCCTGTATAAAAATTAGGGTCGCATTTGCAACCACCAGGGGTTAGGACTTTTGTTTTATCTTTTTGGAGGACACAGTTAAACCCTCAATAGATGCTAAGCAGGAACCTTTCTACTTCCACTCTTGGTTCCCAGACCCATGTATCCTACGTACTAGGGACATGGCATCACATAAAGGTCTTTGATGTTAGTTATACTGTGCCCTAGAATATGGCATCTCTTCTTTGTAAAGTAGTGATAAGTACTTGTTTCCTGGGTCTCTTATGGTGGTTTTCCTTACACTAGATAGGACATACCATGCCAGTCCTTTCTCCACAAACACTCTTGTGTATATTTGTTTTTCAGCCCTTATGAAAAAGGCTGGCACCACAAACTGTAAATGCTGACTTTTACTTCTTTATAGGGTGTCCTTCTGTTCTCAGAGAATAATTAAAATCAACCAGAAACTTGAGGATTTTCTCTTCTATTTTTTTAAATATTTAAAAAATATTCCAGTATATAGTGTTTTACCTTTTATACTGTTTTTATTTATTTTTGAGAGAGAGAGGGAGAGACTGAGTGTGAGCGGGGGAGGAGCAGAGAGAGAAATAGACACAAGAGTCCAAAGAAGGCTCCAGGCTCCGTGCTCTCAGCACAGAGCCCGACGTGGGGGGTCTAACCCACAAACTGCAAGGTCATGACCTGAACCGAAGTCAGATGCTTAACCGACTTGAGCCACCCAGGCACCCCCAGCATTTCTCTTTTAAACAAAAGGGAACATTTTGTTACAAATATTGTCATTTTTCTAATCTGCCTTCATTCGAGTATTTTTTTTTAGAGTGTTTGCAAAACCCTACTCTGGGTCCTTTAAAAGATGAATCCCTTTGTATTCTCTGTGGGTTTTATACAGTATTTGAAATTGAAACATTAAATAACTTTTTCCCCAAATTTTTAATTAAATTCTAGTTAGTTGACATACAGTGAGTGCAACACTGGTTTCAGGAGTAGAATTCAGTGATTCATCACTTACACACAACACCCAGTGGTCGTCACAACAACTGCCCTCCTTAATACCCATCACCTATCTAGCCCATCCCCCCACCCACCTCTCTCCATCAACCCTCAGTTTGTCTCTGTCTTTACAAGTCTGTCATGGTTTGTTTCCCTGTCTTCCCCTCTCCTCCAACATGGGAGTAAAATCATACGGTATTTGTCTAACTGATTTATTCACTGAGCATAATACACTCTAGCTCCATCCACATTGTTGCAAATAGCAAGATTTCGTTCTTTTTGATGACTGAGTAATATTCCATAACGTGTATATTATGTACATATATATGTATATACACACACGCCCCATCTTTTTTATCCATTCATCAGTGAATGGACATTTGGGCTTCATGTACCCCTCCAAATCTGTATTTTTGTAACCTTTGGATAAATACCTGGTAGTGTTATAAATGAAGGAACAGTTTCCAGAATTAAGATTTCCTAAATGTTAGAATCGGTCTGTAAACATGTGAGCTCACCCCTCTTTAAAGGGCAGTACAGGAAACCAATTTGACAATAAATTTCATATATTTAAAAAAAATAATAATAATAAAAATTAAAAAAAATAAAGGGCAGTACAACCACATGCTGGTCTCAATAGGGTTGATAAAACTTGCTTTCCTCACGAAAACTGTGACCAGTTCTGAAGAATTCTGACCAACTGGGGCCAGTACATATGTCGTGTATTAGTTAACCACTGAAGTGTCATTTTGCTGTCAGGAAAGAGTGTTAGTTTGTTGAAACAATTCTTAAAATTGTTCTTCAGATATTCTGTATTTTTCCTGGTCAGTCCCTTTCTTGGAAAAGGCTTGAAAGGTATTTTGAGTGAGTAGAAATTCAGTTCATTTTCAGTCTTAGAATAATTTAATTTCCATTTTCCTGACCACCTAAGTTTGACGGGATGATTTGCTTCCTCAAATTCGGAAGGGGTAGAAGGAAAACAAGCAAACAAAGAAACTTGTCATATTTTCAATACTGCTTTTAATTAAATGCTATTAAATATTTATTCAACCAAATATGTCAATACTACTACTAAGAAATATATTGTTGTTTAGATGAGAATTAAGGAAACTAGACAAGCAAATGCTGACAAGAGGCCAAACTTGGAAATTTGGACATTATTATGTATTTAACATACTTTTGCTGAGTGTAGAAATTGAATTTGGCAAAATATTATCCCATTTTCTTGTATTTATAACAATAAATAACCAAGGTATTCATCTAAAATTGAGAAGTTTTTCTCCTATCTCTTCTTTGCTTTACAGTTTAGTTTTTAAATATAGAACTCCTCTTTTGTCATTGTTCATTTCCTCACAACCCTACACATCTGCCATAACATTTTGCTGAGACTCGGCAAAATTGTCATACATTTTCCCCATTTTTAAAAAAGTTCTGTGTAATTGTTAATTTTATCTGTTGTTAATTTGGAAATATTGCCAAGGAATGTCATAAAAATGCCAGTTTGTTTTTAGATGGCAATAAGATTTTAGAGTAGGACTGGACATTCTGGCCAAAACTGAGCCATTAAGAACTTTATAGGGGCACCTGGGTGGCTCAGCTTGTTAAGTGTCCGACTCTTGACTTCAGCTAGGTCATAATCTCATGGTTTGTGAGTTCAAGCCCTTCATAGAGCTCTATGATGACAGTGTGGAGCCTGCTTGGCATTCATTCTCTCTCTCTCTCTCCCTCTCTCTCTCTCTCTCTGTCCCTCCCCACTTGTACACACGTGCTTGCTGTCTTTTTCTCTCAAAATAAATAAATAAACTTTACAAAAAATTGCTAAAAAAACCAACAAAAAATGACGTTTGTAAAAATTAGACCCCAGGTGTTTTCTTACTCATCCCACCCCACCCCTGACTGCTACTTTCCCTGTTGCTCCCTCCTACCATACCCTTTCCAGTCTTTCTTATCTTAAATCACAAATTGAAGTGTCCTTGCATGGACCCTCCTCTTATTTCCCAAAACTTCCTGTTTGGCTAAGCACACTCATGCATAATCTATATCTCCTGGAAATTGAATTAGATATTGCCTGTGGGGCATTGGGCATGTTGCCTAATATATAAAACACAGTGAGTAAATGAAAAGAATAGTCATGGGTTCTCTTAATGCTATTATTTCATTTATTTATTTCCCAAGAATCATAGTTAGTAAGTACTCTTATTTTCCATTTCACAAATGAGGAACCTGAGGATCTTGGATTTTAATTAACATGCTTGAGGTCACACAGCTACTAAGGAGTGGAAGTGGTGGTTTTACTTCAATGCAAAGATTTTCATTATTAGCTCTACAACTAATAAGAGGAATTCACATTGAAGGATGACTGAATCCTCTGAATATTTGCCTCTCACAAATAACATCTCATTAATGGAAGTGAACATGGCATTTATGTGAGGATTGTTTTATCGGGAAGACTTCCTTTTCTTTCTTGTGTGTATTCAGGACCAGAAGCTTGCTGAACCACTTGCAAATACTCTAATTAATGCAGAACTCATAAGGAAAAAAACACGCAATCCTTGAAACAAGCTCCCAAATTTGATATCATGTAACTGAAGCAAATGTAGTCAGCATTCTCACTAATTTTCCATAAGTGTTTTTCTCAATTATAGGCCAATAATGCCATTTTTTAAATTTCAAATTGAGCAATACTCTAAAGGTTTGTTGTTTCTTCAGTGCTGTGGAAATCTGACTAGTTGAGAAAGCAGCACAGCAAAAATTAGCAATGAACTTGCTGGGATTGGCACTGGGTATTATATGTAAATGATGAATCACTAACTACTCCTGAAACTAATATTACTCTATATCTTAGCTAACTGGAATTTAAATAAAAGCATGAACCATTAAAAAAAGTTAATAATGAGTTTCCTATTTTTGTCCCCAAAATGGTGATACGTTTCTGTCAATTTGAAGAAATGTATTATTTAATTTAGAAGCTATTGCATTTAGCAGTTTGAAAGATTATTTTTTTTATCAATTTTGAAACAGTCTGCTGAAAACTGAGGTTTATCAGTGGCAATAATCTCAAGGGGAGATCATTTAAATTTCCAAATTGGATCCATTGCCATTCCTGTTGGTGGCAACCTCTCTGTAGGAGATGTTGTATTTCTAGGCACTTCCTTGTGATTCATTTCTTCTGCAAAAGGTTAAAAGTGCCATCACATAAAGTTTAAAGGAAAAAGAAATAATTGAGGCGCCTGGGTGGCTCAGTGGGTTAAGCGTTCGACTTCGGCTCAGGTTATGATCTCATGGTTGGTGAGTTTGAGCCCCACATGGGCTCTGTGCTGACAGCTCAGAGCCTGGATCCTGCTTTGGATTCTGGGTCTCCCTCTGTCTTTCTCTGCCCCTCCCCGACTAGCGCGTGCGCGCATGCGTGCTCGCTCTCTCTCTCTCTCTCTCTCTCTCTCTCTCTCTCTCTCTGTGTCTCTCTCTCAAAAATGAATAAATAAGTATTAAAAAAAGAAATACTTAACCAAAAATGTTAGTTAAGAAAGAAATCCATATTAACCAAAAGATGTTTAAAATTAATGGAAAGTTATATATATGTTTATGTTTATTAACTAAATTAAGCATTGTAGTAAAGCTAGTATTCTAAGATTATCTATGGTTCTAATTTATTACACTAATATTTCATGATTTAACTGCAACTACAAGAGAATGTGAATAGACACGGAGAGCAGAAGTTTCAACATTTTTACTCTTATGTATGTTAATACACAGTTCTGCCTCTCATACATATGCACGTATATATGCAATGTACATAGGTATGTGTGTGTATGTACATATATATATATACATTTGTGTGCTTATCTATATAAATATGTGAAGTTTGAGTTTAGCTTCACAAAGAATGTATATAAAATGTTTTAAAAGTAGAAGACAATTTAAATTACAAATTATCTTTGCCAACTTAGATATAATCACCAAATGTTTGATATTTATTTTTAGAGCAGAAGAATGATTTTCATTCAGTTTTGGACTGGTGAAAGATAGTTTCTTGCATGTGTGGTCATATTCAGTGTTTTAAATACATTTACTAATAAACAGTAAGATTAAAGTAAATGTGGAGAAACTGAGTTATTAAATCACGTTAAAAAGTAATTTACTTGTTTACACAGCACTGGAGAGCATGGAAGGGTATTATTATAGAGACAGTGTTTCAGTGGAAGAATTTCAAGCCCAGATAAATGCAGCCTCATTGGAAAAAGTCAAACAATATAACCAGAAACTCAGGTATGTAATCTTTCAGTTTTTTTTTAAAGTAAGAAGGTAAGTGTTTGTGTTTTGACAAGAGCAGAGCAATAGAGGTCTTGACATACGCGTTATTAAATGATTGATGATGATACTCCTTCTGATATGATGTCTTTTTATTTAAGGTTTAATATTTCAAATATTCTAACAAGTACACTTTTTGAAAATAAAATCGAAAAATAGTGTTTGAAAATTTTCATGCTATTGTCTTAATTGCTGAAGAAGATCAAAAATTAAATATTTATTAGATCATCAGCAGGGAGGGAAAAAGCATTGATATTTTATAGTGGTGTCCCCTAGGAGGTTTCAGTGAATTAGGGGCAAATAAAATAGGGCTCCTTTATGTACCATTAAACACCTGGCATCCTGACAGTGAGAGAAGAATGTGGTTAACACAGAAGCTATGTCACAGCATGTACTTGGTATTGGAAAAATATCTACTTTCAAATACATATATTAATGTTTCGATTTTGCTGTTTTCCCCCCTCTAAAAATAGTGTTACTGGCAAAATAACCAATGGCAGGGAAGATTAGTCACAGTAAGTGAAAGGGAAATGTGTTACAATTCAAACTTTAACTTTCAACAAATTATTAGCATATATAACTCCCTCTTACCTGATGAATTATTCTGCGAAGAGATTATCTTTTTAAATTACTTACAGATTACAGCTTTTATTTTTAAGAGAAAAAATACTCTTGTTCTACCTTAAGCCTTAATGATTCAAAAATCGTTTTTATATTATATTTTATTTCGTATTACATTATAACTATTGTAACATTTTTTTGGTTTTGTCCACAATATGGCGAGACTATGAAGATAAATTAATTCCTAAAATTCCTGACAGGAAGAGGTATTCGTTCTCGTCGTATGAACGAAGGGTAGGCTCTTTCACCACAGATGTTTTCTCTTGCTTCCCCTGCCTCACACAATCCCTTTCCGTAGGTTCTTTACTTTTCTTCCGTCACGTTAATCACTTCTGAAGCTCTCAACCTCAAAACCCCCAGTATCTTTTTGACTTCTCATTTTCTCTTCCTTCCTAAAATATAGTTGGAGATCCTGATGAGTCTGACAGAAATGTCTCTTGGACTGCCCCCACTTTACTCTCTCATCTAGGTCACTATTTCTCAAAGACATATAATGTACTGACTCCTTTCACAAGAAAAAACAAACAAAAAAGTTCATCTTAAATTCTTAAATGGTGTGTCCACTGAGTAACACTGCCCAGTCTTGGTCAATCTGACCAATCTCCTGTCTCTAAGACCCCATGTTGTTTTAATCTCAGGATTTTGCTTCCAGATAATAATTTTAAGTTATCTATCTTACTGTGTCACTCTTCTTGCTCAAAAGATTTGGTGATTTCTTATTGTCCCCAAAAGGACTCACAACCTCCTTACACTGGCAGTCAAGATCTTTCATGACTTGACCTGAGATTTCTTTTCTCTGCCTGTGCTCCAGCCATGCTGTACTCTCCTTATATCCAGTCATGCACCGTAGTCTCCTTGCTCCATGACTTTTCACCATCCACCTAGCATCTGGTCTTCCATCTCCAGCTGCTTACAAAGCTACTATTCCAATGATTCAATGTCCAGCTCTAGTATGCTCTTCTTTTTTTTTTTTTTTTTTCAACGTTTTTTATTTATTTTTGGGACAGAGAGAGACAGAGCATGAATGGGGGAGGGGCAGAGAGAGAGGGAGACACAGAATCGGAAACAGGCTCCAGGCTCCGAGCCATCAGCCCAGAGCCTGACGCGGGGCTCGAACTCACAGACCGCGAGATCGTGACCTGGCTGAAGTCGGACGCTTAACTGACTGCGCCACCCAGGCGCCCCATCTAGTATGCTCTTCTTAATAAAATATTTTTCTTTTATTATTGGGCTAGGATGAGGCCTGGGCATTAGACTGTCTAGAAGTCTCCTAGGAGTTTCTGATGTGCAGCTGGAATTGAAAACCAATTCCCTAGATCCCAGAGTTCTGTTTATAAAAAATATTTTATACTGCTTTTTTTCCTTAAGTTTATTTATTTATTTTGAGAGGGGGAGAGAGGTAGGGAGAGAGGGAATCCCAAGCAGGCTCCACACCTTCAGCATGGAGCTCGATGTGGGGCTCAAACCCACGAACCATGAGATCATGACCTGAGCTGAAGCCAAGAGCCAGATGCTCAACTGACTGAGCCCCCAGGTGCCCTAGATTCCAGAGGTCTCAAAGGATGACCCCCAGGCCAGCAATGTCAGTGCCGTCTGCAAACTTGTTAAAAAAAAATCTTAGGTAGACCCAGCAGTCTGGGTTATAATAAGCCTTGCAGGTGATTCTCACACACACTCAAATTTCAGAAGCACTGCCCTTGGCTAAATAAATGTCCAACCACTCTGCCAGTCTTTCATTTTACTTTATTTATGACTACTATGGAATTCTGTTTTTCTCCCTGATGATACCGTTATGTGTATAGATCTCTCATCTTTATTTTATGATTAGCTCTTTAAGATGAGGGATACACTGGGGCTCCTGGGCAGTTCAGTCGGTTGAGCATCTGGGGCTCAGGTCATGAGGTCATTGGTTCGTGAGTTCAAACCTGCTTTGGTCTCTGTGCTGACAGCTTAGAGCCTGGAGCCTGCTTGGGATTCTTTGTCTCCTTCTCTGTCTGCCGCCCCCCTGTGCACTAGTGTTCTGTCTCTCTCTATCTCTCTTTCTTTCTCTCAAAAATAAATAATAAAAAAAAAGATGAGGGATACATTTATCTTGGTGTTTCATTTTGCATAAGAAGTTCTCCAAAATGTATGTTGAGTTGCATGAAATTATTTAGATACAACAAGCCAGAGAGAAGTGGGGATGTCACCTAACATTCATGCCCCTGTGGATCTTTGTATTTTTAACCAGAATTATAATGGATACTTGCATATAACAGGTACCTGATGTTTAAGATTTTTTATGAAGATAAACAACATGTGTATTAATGCATGCTATCCTCTTCACATAAAACATTTTCATGTATCTTTTCTAGAGAAAACATTTTCAAAAGCACAAACCCCTCAGGACTAATTGGTGCTCTTGTCAGTAATTGGCTGCTATATATCCTATTTGTTGCATATTAGATTTCCTTTGCACAGGAAGACAATTATTTTCCTCTTTACTTCCAGTAATGCCTTCTCTTCCTGCCTATTTCTTGAATAAGGCTGTTAATTTCTTCGTTAATTTTTCCTGTTACTTTGTAACCATAAATACTCTGAAACTACTCTTGGGCAATCTTTTTTTGGTTTTGGGGGCTACAGACCAACGTTGACCATTTCTTTAAAGGGGCTATTACTATCCTTTGTAGAACAATAACCCTCAGGTGTCTCTAGTTCATTATAACCCAGAGCCTTTTGAACACTTTCACTGAAAACCATATCATTCTTGATGTTACTTTGTTTATTTGCTAATGAGACCTCAGAAAAGGCCTTTTTTTTTTTTTACAACAAACATAAATAAATGAACTAGTGTTTTTTTTAGAAAGCATTCTTTAGATTACAAGTTTCAGAAACCAAACTCAAACTGGTGTAAACAAAATAATGCATTAGCATATGTAACAGGTATATTCAAGGCATGTGGCGCTGGCTGCGTTAGGGCACAGCTAGATCCAAGGATATGGTCTTCGGTGGGGCGGGGGGGCGGCTTTCTTTCCCTGTCTCTTAGTACTTTTTTCCTCTGTGTGGGCTTCATTGGTGTTACACATTTGGGTAAAGATGGTCACTGCAGACCAGTGTTGCAGTCAGAGAAGAGAATGTGTCCACCCCCATTACTCCTCCACAGAGAGTTCCACCAAAAGACCCGAGGAGGCATTCATTGGCCAGACCCAAGTCACGTGCCCATTCTTGGGCGGGCTCAGCATCACAGAAGTCCACACCAATCAGCTGTCACAAAAGGAACAAAGTAAGGATGCTCGACAAGAGGGAATAATGGATTTCGTTCTAGTTATAGTCTTTAGAACAACAAAGAACAGGTGCAAAAATTTACTACTTAAAAGATGATGATAGCCATAATACCTACCAATTTTTAAGAACATATTGAGTCGGTCACAATTCTAGGTGAGTTATGTGGATTATTTAACAAAACTGGTAAGTTCCATATTATCATTTCCATGTTAAGGGAAACTTATACAAGTTTACCCAGATAATAAGTAGTAAAATCAAAATTTAAATCACAGGCTTTTTTTCACTAATTTAGAGTCTATACTATTTGTTCTGTGTTAGGCTGGCTTAGTGACTGGAGTGAACATAATATGCTGAAAACAAATTCTCTGTTACTAAGTTTTGGTGTCAGGTACTATCAAGTGCCCCCAATTGCTCTGAGTTTGTACCATCAACTGTTCATTCATTCAGTGTCCATGAAGTTTCCCTTTTCATGAAATTGAAAAAAACAAAATGAACAAATGAATCCATAAACAAATTATTGGAGATAGTCAACAGTTCAATGAAGAACTAAACTATGGCAACTAAAACAAGTTGCCATACTAGGAGGTCGGTCATGTAGAGGAGGTAGTTAGGGATGACTTAATTATTAGGTGGTATTTGAACAGAAGACTGAATCAAAAGGAGACAGCCTTGCCAAAATCAGGGGGAAAGTCTTTCTCAAAACTGTGAACTGATGTACATAAATCATGAGAATTAACTTATCATGTTTGAGGAAGACAAAGAAGGCCAGGAGGATTCTAGTCATTAAGAAGGATGATGCATGAGGGTGCCTGGGTGGCTCAGTCAATTAAGCATCCAACCTCAGCCCAGGTCATGGTCTCATAGTTGATCAGTTTGAGCCCCACATCAGACTCCACGCTGAGAGCATGGAGCCTGCTTTGGATCCTCTGTCTTCCCCTGTCTCTGCCCCTTCCCCCATGCTCTTGTGCTCACTCTCTCTCTCTCTGTCTCTCAAAAATAAATATTAAAAAAAAGAAGGATGATGTATATTGAGAGATATTTGTAGAGACCTGGTTATGTAGGGCTGTAGGCCATTGTAAGGGGTGTAGATTTTATTGTAAGTACAATCCAGGAGTCTTTGGAAAGTTTTTATTTAGTGACTCTTGTCCATTTGTATCTCATATTTCTATTGCAAATAATATCCAAAATGGTTGAAGCTTCCGTGAGGCGGTAATTCATTACCAGCAGGCTGCTCTGGCCCTTCTTGTTCCAGTTTCTGTAGGAATACAGATCAGCCAATGCACTTGGGGGGTCTTTGCCATATGCGTGATAACCCTGATGCTGGTTGCCTAAAAACACCCTGATTTAGCTGTTACCCCCTATGAACAAGGTAGAGGCAGCAGAAATGTCTAATAGCTGTGTCTAAAATATACCCTCCAATGCCAAGTCAGACAAAGTTCTTGGCTGATTTCAACCTGATTATTAGGAAATAATACCATGTAACGTCTCCCTGATGTCTTCTATGATTTTCTCAAGCCCACTGAGGCAACTTGTGGAATGAGAGAAGATATTTGCAAATGACATCTGAAAAGGGTTAGTGTACAAAATATTTATAAAAAATGTATGAAAGAATTTATAAAACTCACACCCAAAAAAAGCCCAAATAATCCCCTTAAAAAATGAGAAGACATGAATAGACATTTTTCCAAAGAAGACATCCAGATGGCCAACAGACACATGAAAAGATGCTTAACATTACTCATCATCAGGGAAATACAAATCAAAACCACAATGAGATACCACCTCCCACTAATCAGATGGCTAAAATTAACAACACAAGAAACAACAGGTGTTGGCAAGGATGTGGAGAAAGGGGAAGCCTCTTACACTTTTGTTGAGAAGGCAAACTGATGCAACCACTCTGGAAAACAGTATGGAGGTTCCTCAAAAAGTTTAAAATGGAACTACTCTGAGATTCAGTAATTGCACTACTGGGTATTTATCCAAAGGCTACAAAAATACTGATCCAAAGGGGTACATGCACCCTGATGTAGATAGCATCATTACCGACAATAGCCAAATTATGGAAAGAGCCCAAATGTCCATCGACTGATGAATGGATAAAGTTGTGGTATATGTATTTACAATGGGATATTACTCAGCCGTCAGAAAGAAAGAAATCTTGTCATTTGCAATGATGTGGATGGAGCTAGAGAACATTATGCTCAGCTAAGTAAGTCAATCAGAGAAAGACAAGTACCATATGATTTCACTTATATGTAGAATTTAAGAAACAAAGCAAATGAACATGGGGCAGGGGAAAGAGAGACAAACCAAGACTCTTAACTATAGAGAACAAACTGAGGGTTACTGAAGGGCAGGTGGCTGTAAGATGGGTTAAACAGGTGATGGATAATAAGGAGAGCACTTATGACGGATGAGCACTGGGTATTGTATGGAAGTGCTGAATCACTAACTTGCACACCTGAAACTAGTGTTACACTGTATGTTAACTAACTGGAATTTAAATAAAAATTTGGAGAAGAAAAAAAAGAAATAAATAATAGCATGTAAAGTGTTTGACTCTGAAATTCTAATCAAGAAATTTAGGAGGAAGGGCAATCTTCCTTCCTACCTTCAACATCCTCATGCTATTTTATTCTCTGTCTTCTACCTCAGGCTTTCCTTTTTATTCCCTCTGGCCATGAGCCATCTTCCCCATTAGCATCATTTTTTCCTGCCCTACGTAATTATAATTTATCATTACCAAACCCTTTCATTTTGATGTATCCTGCTTATTGGCAAAAAATACCACACTGCTTGGTGACCAGTGAGACAAAGTGTAATATAAATGTGAACAATATTTTGTGTATTTAAGTACTCCTTTCAGTTTGAGGGGGTCTAGATAATTATTTTTTAAATACTATTTTCAGTATAAAGTCAACAGTAAAATATAACAAAAATAAAAGGAAGCAAGTTGTATATTAGTTATTGAGATCATGTATTATGTTTGTGAAGTGATAGCTTTAGACTGAATTTTTTTAGGGCTTATAATCTTGGATATCTAAATGTAAATTCATCTCTTTAGAGAAATAAGGCAAGAAAATTTTTTAAAGCATATATTCTCTTAAGGTATACCTCTGTGGATAAAGAATTTTCTTTAAAGAAAGCAAGTTTTTTTTAAAGCCAAAATGTATTTTATGTAACAAGCAGAAGGAAAATGGATATCTTATTTTTGTTGGGAAAAAAATGCTATGCAAATACCAATCTCAATGCCATATATTTTGACCAATTTTTTCAACTGAGAAATGCCCGGCGAGAAGTATGTATGTGTTTGTGTATTCCCATGATAGCACCTCCACGAAATGTGTCATTTCTCTCTACCTCTGAGGAAAAAAAATGTCAGTGAATATGTTCTCCTGGCATAAGATAGATATGAAGGGTGGCATGGACTCACTGCCATTTTATGTCTTTAAGTACAGCTATCAAACAGCCTAAGAAAATAAAGAACATTGGGACCTAAGCCTTTACACCCCATCTGTGCTTATAAGGACATACCCTAATTCCTATTTCTTTCTTCCCTCAGAGCCTTCAACCCATAAAACACTATTTCCTAGTCCTTGTTTAGATAGCCAAAAGTATATCCAGGCTTGAAATGGAATATTTTGGTTGTTCTATCAATAGAACTGTGGAAGCTACCTTAAATCAACAGGAATATGGATTTAATAAAATCTGAGAGAGACAGTAAGAGAGAGAGGAGGGAGAGCAAGAGAGACAGACAGAGAAAACACTGAATAGAATTTAAATAATGCCTTTGTCCTACAATTGTTTTTCTTTATAAAGCTGCAGCTTCTAGAGTTATTAGATGATGTGATTTCTTTTTTTGATTAACTGGAAATATTCCAGATGAATATTTATCTCCTCTGTAGCAGTTACATATTTGTTTTTCATTCTGTTCTTCAACCAAATTTCATTTTTTAATATTTTAGATGCAACTATATTTCTGTTTCTCTAAGACAAGCTGTAAACTAAATGTGTATATTCAATTTTTTTCTATTTTCAGATTATGAATACAGTTTCCAGGCTGTAAATTTTGTTTCATATTAGAAGTGATTCTTCAATAGCAGGAGAAAACATCTAAGTCTACAAAAAATTTGAATTCATTTATATGACTTAAGCATTTTCTAGACTCCTTTTCTATATATGATATGTATACAGGATTTAACATGTACAGAATATAAGTTATACTTAAGTGCCAGATTCTCATACAGTGTAAATCTAAAGAAACTGCTGGATATTTATTCGACAAATCCAGTATGCCCACCAAGTACCAGGGACAGCGCTTCACATTGGGGGAATCCTAGTAGACAAGATTGCAGCCTTCCAGGAAAATTTTGCCTGTGGGTTATGATAAACATGAAACAAAAATTTTACTAACAATTTATAGCAATATGTAAAAAACTTTGTAGGGAATGTGTAAGGTGCTATGCAAGTGTGTAAGAAGGGAATCAATCTTAATTGGATGGGAAGATGGTTGAAGGTTTCAGGAATGAATGATTTGAGGAAGTGACATTTATGCAGAGATCTGAAGGAGGAGTTGGACTTGCAGTGTTTGGTGGGCAGGAAATGAGAGATAAAGGTGTGCAGAAGGGGTATTTCCTAGCAGAGGGAATAGCATGTGTAAAAATCCTGAAGGGGGAGGCAGAAATTATATAGTGTATGGAGGCTGGAATTCAAGAGGGAGAGGGGTGTGAGACAGTTGTGTGAAAAGAATCCCTTCTGTACTTCCTTCACTAACAGTTCTTCCTCAATTTCTTTTAAGCCAGCTGTCGCCCAGGGCACGCTTCAGCTCAGTTTCCATGTGTTGAAAGAGTATAATTATTTAAGACCCATCTGAAATTTATCTTCCTGCAGGAAGCCTTCAGTTATAGCCTTAGCTGAAATTAATCACTTTCTTTTTTAAAACTTAACAACTTCTTTGATTTCATTTGTTTTATTTTGACTTGAGGGTTATTTACCTGCCTTGCTCAATACATATGAGGGCAACAAGGTCTTAGTTCTCCACTGTGCTTGGTACATAGTAAGCACCATAAAAATAGTTGAATTGAATTGGAAATCAGGTTAACTGCAATATAATGGTCTTCTATTTTTGTACAATTAGCATTTTATTGAATTTATTCCAGTCTCCAGTCTACTTCTTTTTATATCCAAAAAATGTAGGGCCATTTGAAGGGTACAGATGCTGACTCTGTTGGAGACTTCTCTCAAGAAACTCATCAGCGTAGCCAAGGTTCATAAATTTCACATGGGACAAGAACAGATAAGTTGAAATTACAGTGACACTTTTGAGAACAACATATCATCTCTTCTTTATTTGAAAAATACTGTAATTCTATTAAACTTTGCCATCAGTACCTTCTGAGAATGTGATACGGCTGAATATATATTTATGCATGTAGTTTTTAATTTATCTGGACTGTACTTATTCTTGTCTGTATTCAGATGAGTTCATTGTTCTTGAGAAGTTGTAATTACATCTAATTATTTTTATGTTATGTTAAGGGAATTTTTAATGCAATTTTTTGATAAGGGCAGCAAATGAGATTAGAATTAACTATGTGTTTTCACATTTTTATAAGTCCTTCATTGTGATAATATTTATCAAGGATGAATAGATATTTTGGATGACAAGTAGAAGCAGATCATCTTTAAAATCATCTTTTAAAAATATTTTATTATTATTACTATTTAATTTTTAATTTATTGCCAAGTTAGCTAACATACAGTGTATACGGTGTGCTTTTGGTTTTGGGGGTAGATTCCCGTAATTCATCGCTTGCATACAACACCCAGTGCTCATCACAACAAGTGCCCTCCTCAATGCCCATCACCCATTTCCCCCCTTCCCTGCCACCCCATCAACCCTAAGTTTGTTCTCCTCATTCAAGAATCTCTTATGTTACCTCTCTCTGTTTGAAACTGTTTTTTCCCCTTCCCTTCCCCCATGGTCCTCCAAAATCTTTGAAGAGAATTCTCTCTATCTCAAAGTTAAAAAAAAAAAAAAAAGAAAAAGAAAAAGCTATTGTTTTCATCAAAGCAAAGGGAAGATCAAAGTTCCTTTTCCTTTTGCTCAGAATTTCCTTCGAAATAAGTGAGAGTTGAAAGTGTCGCAAAGAAAATCAGCATACCCTGAAGAGTCAGTTAGGAAATATACTCTGTGAGGAAGAATTTATCAGTGCTTATGGAAGCAAGATTGATTTTTATTTTTAACCCTGCTGACATTTCTAGCTCATCACAAGGACAGTCTTTAAAAATTATATTCAAGGCATTCTAGTCAAGCTCTTTCAGTGATTTGTTTCCTATTGCTTTTGTTCATTTCCTTTTTGCTGACATTTCATACTTCTTTTGCTTGGTGGATGTACCATAAGGTGGTGAATGATTGAGTATAAGTTACCCATTGAAAGCTTTGTCCCTACAGCAGTCAGGACATTTAGTGTGGGCCTAGAGCTTTTCATTCAGAAGACATAATCATGACTTAAAAGGAATTAATGTGGATTTAAGGAGATCATGATTTGTGTGAAGAATAGAACATTATGTTTATAAAATTAGCTGTCTAGTTACATGGACCACCCAACTTCAACTGAGGGCAAAATTCTACCTTCTATAGAATTTTATCTTCTATAGTTTGTGACATTCTGTTGGTCATTCAGGAAGAAAACCGAATATATTTTTGCTTGGTTTTTGCTAATTTCAGCCAGAATGACTCTAATTTACTAAATTGCTTTGGCCATTTCCTCTCCATCTTTCCTGGCACACCTCAAAATTCACCCCTGCAAGAGGTCTTCCCACCTCCCCTGAGTTAGTTAACATTGATCACATCATGCATTATGTATCTGTTTCTCCTTTTCACTTTGTCTTTTTCTTTTATCATTGCTGATAAGGTACCTAATAATAGATGACTAACAAGTGTTTGTATGTGTGAAAATTTGGGGCAACCAAATCAGGACGCAGAATATAAATGGTGGTGGGTTCCTGACTGACATCATTATGACTTCAACAGAATATTTGGAGAATGGGTTGGACTGTAATGTCGGTGTTGAACGGGTCTTCCTAGCCACTCCCATTCTGTTTTGAGAATATTCTTAATGGTTCAGTAGTATTTATCGTGCACTTATACACAAGTGCAGGAATGTGTATAGCATTAAGAATACAGAGATAAACCAGACAGTATGCTCTTGAGAATCTGAGGGGAGAGGAAGAGTGAATGTGGTAGATAGGCTATTTTGAAATACCCTACTAAAACCATGGGGGAGGGAACAGGATGCCCAGAAACACAGACTAGGAGCACGTAGAAGAGACTAAGGAGCTCAGGATGGGGTAGTTCTGACACAGGACGGCTCCTGAGCCAGGTGAAGGAGGGGAGGGAAGCTTTCTCAGTGAGAGGGACCATTATGAACAGAGACATTGCAGAACCATAATGGGGCAATACAGCAGGCAAGGCTGAAAAGAGACAGGAGGCGTGGTCAGGAGGGGGACCAGAGATGCCAGCTGAAGAGCTTAAGCTTAAGCATGTAATTGGGGTGCTTGTGAGTTCTAAGCAGCACAGAGGGGGAGCCACTGAGGGGTTGCATTTGAAACTGAGCGCCTTGGTGGTACCATTGAAGATAAATTAGGGGTGAGAATAAGATTAGAATCAGAAAGCGTGGTTAGAAAGCTACTAAAATAGTTCTGGCAAATGATATTAACCCTAAGAGGATGAAAATGGAGATGGAGAGGAAGGCATAGATTTTAGAAATATGTGGAAAGTAAGTAAAAGGTTTTCCTCACCGAATACATATAGGGGGGTTGGAGATACACTGGATTGGACACCTGGATCATTAGTTGAATATAGTGAGGAAACAAGAGGAGAAGCTTCTTCAGGATTGAAAGTGGCAACATACTAAATTGATTTGAATTTCATATGGAGGATTGACATTCAAGAAGCTCTCTATCCAGTAGGCTGGAGGTACTCACATAGAAGTAAATAGTTAAAAGCAAACTAATGCTTGAGATTTCCCAGGTGATAGTACCATACATACATTGAACTGCTCAAAGTCAGGCAACTGGCAATGAGGGGAAAAGGCTCAAACTAGATATTTCCAGCTCCAAAGAGTACGCTTTTGTTACAGTGCTCCATTGATTCTCCGAGGTAGCAAATGATCTCAGTATTAATGTGTGTGGCTTCAGGAAATGATTTAATGTGAGTTTAATTACTTACAATTAAAGAGTTAAGTACAACACAAACATGTGAAATCTTCTTTGAAAAAAAAAAAGGGAGAATTTTGAAGTGACAGGGAGCATTCTGGTTTGTTTTCTCTGCAAAGGGATGTGTCCATAGCTGTAGGACTAGAAAAGAAGATATGACAAAGACCAGAAGGGAAGAAAAAGGCAAAAGGGACTAAAATAGTTGAATCTTATTGCTACTTGAAAGCGAAAGGAAGTATCTCTAGAGAATCAAACTCACTAATGTAGTTTTGCCCTTGCAATGAATGCACCTTGTCAAATATTACATACTGTCAAGGAAGGAGAATTCATCTGCATGCATACATTTTAAAAGCCATAAAAATGCATTATCAGCCATGTTCTTTGCATCATATTCCAAAGTAAAGTATTGAAATATATATTATGTAATATTATACATAAGAATATATAATTAAAATTATATAATTATAATAATGATACATTATAATTAAAGATAAAATATTTTAGAATAATACTAACTTAGGATATTTTCATTTGTCTATTCAGATTAAGACTAGTTAGGCAAAATTAAACGCCTATAGTTTTGTTCCTTTCATAGCATATTTCATACAATTGTGTATACATTAATAAGTTAGCAGCTTCTTAGATACACTTCAGTTTGTATAAACTTTGAACTTCACCTACTAGAGACATCAGTGAACTCAGATATAAAATTAGACACATTCAGAAAACACAATGGAAGTCTTAAGATCTAATGTCTTTAGATCTAATGACATTCATTGCATTTCCTATAAGCCAAATGAGAAAAAAACAAATATTCTTTTAAAAAAATTTTTTTTAAATCTTTATCTTTGAGAGAGACAGAAAGAGAGACCGAGTACGTGTGGGGGAGGAACAGGAAGAGAGAGGGAAACACAGAATCCAAAGCAGGGTCCAGACCCTGAGCTGTCAGCACAGAGCCCGACATGAGGCTGAAACTCACAAACCATGAGTTCATGACCTGAGCCAAAGTCAGACGCTTAACCAACTGAGCCACCCAGGTGCCCCAGAAATATATTTTAATGTTTATTTATTTATTTTGTGCATGTGAGGAGCAGAGAGAGGGGGAGAGAAAGAATCCCAAGTAGGCTCTGTGCTGTCAGTGCAGAGTCCAACTCGGGGCTTGATCTCATGAACCATGAGATCATGTCCTGAGCCAAAATCAAGAGTTGGACACTTAACCGACTGAGCCATGCAGGGACCCCAAAAACAGAAATATTCTTAACAGACTAAGTGACACTTGGGCCATAGGACAAAGAATTTTGGTTAGTTTAAGTAAATATGGGATTTCTGCACTAATATGAATAAGAAGAAACAGAGGGCTACTGATCTTGGAATTGTCTTTTTCATTAATATACCAGAAGATGGAGAGTCAGTTAAACCTGGATTCCAATCCTCCCTCTTCCCTTGACTAGTTGTATCACTTACAGCAAATTGTTAATAACTCTGAGCCTTGATTTCCTTCTTTATCCACTGGAGATAGTGATGCTTCATCAGCTGTTGTATTACCTGAGAGGAGGTTTGTACAGTCTTCATTATTTGCTTAATGTAAAGAGTAACAAATATCATATCTGTAGGAAACCCATTGGTTTCTCCAAGGTCCTCTTTTTTTTTTTTTTTTAATTTTTTTTTCAACGTTTTTTATTTATTTTTGGGACAGACAGAGACAGAGCATGAACGGGGGAGGGGCAGAGAGAGAGGGAGACACAGAATCGGAAACAGGCTCCAGGCTCCGAGCCATCAGCCCAGAGCCTGATGCGGGGCTCGAACTCACGGACCGCGAGATCGTGACCTGGCTGAAGTCGGACGCTCAACCGACTGCGCCACCCAGGCGCCCCTCCAAGGTCCTCTTGTGTTGGGGCAGCTGACCTTACCGCCCAACGTGGGAGGAAGGCAACTGTCTCCCAATGAGACAGAGAGGGAACTTGCCTAAAATAGCTATGCACAATGGAGCCAGAAGAGCCTTATTTGTGCACAGAAATACTCCTGAGAATAAACCAGATAACTGTATTCGATTTCACCCCAGAAAACTAAGAGGATAAGAGGCAATGATGGAAAACTATCCAGAAAGATGTATAGCCTCTGCTGTGCTTCCAGTCCTGGATTGAACCCAAAGGCAGAAAAGATGGCTGCCCAGTTCTGGTGTGGACAAGATGGCAGAACACTTATAAACACCTTCAATGATAGTAATAGAAGCAGGAACTTTTTATACACTGCGTAATTAAAAACTAAATGGAAAGTATGGCATTCAGCTCTGCCTTACTACAATCTTGAATGCTACCAGATTCTTTAGGCAGGTAGTAAAGGCTTGCTGGTAAAGCCATTCTTGTTATTCTGCAATCAAAAATAGAATTTTTGAGTGAAATTGTGATTTCCCCATATTCAATGTTTTTATGTATACTTTGAACAACACTGCATATACTGATATTTAAAGCTTTTAATGTGAGAAATGAGCTAGTTTCTTGCTTAGTAACTAATCTAGGTTGGAATGTCAGTGTAGTTTGCAGGGGAAGATGTACACCTAAACTCTTTCTCCGCCTGTTTTAATACTCACACAGTAGAAGAAAACCAATCTCGCAGAGATATGCTGATGGAAAGAGAAGACAAGATTTAAGAGGAATTTCTTAACAAAAATCCAATGAAATTGTATTGTCTGTATCATCTGTAAATTATGGATAAATATTACCAATTTTATTTTTCTGATTTAATGTTAAACCATCATTTTGATTAATAATTATAATAACCATAGAGATGACAAGTTTTGAATAAAAACAAATTCCTGCATTTGTTTTCAATTTTTATACACTTTTGGTTCATAGTTGACAACCTAACCTTCAAATGGCACTTAATGCTGTGTGCCCATACTGTGCATGACTGTTTTGTGACTCACAGCACATGTGACTTACTGCACTGGTCTGTAACCTAGTCAATATAACAAATGCTCTTGAATGCTTTGGGTGTTGAGACAATGTAAATTGTTATACAATTTCTAAATTTTTGCTGACAGATTCTTAAGTCTGCAGACCACATTTCGAGTGGCACTGAGCTAGAGTACATAGGCTGGGATTTAAAATAATTACTAGTGTAGGATATAGCTTTTGCCTTTCAAAAGCTCCCTAAGCAAGGTTGAGAACTGGAAAGTGAGCTGAGGGCAGATTCTGAAGGAGGGAGAGCAAGCTTGCCTTGTGTCTGGGTGAAGAAATGTCATTGAAAACAAGATGGGGACAGGTCAGCACTATAGTAGAGAAGCAGATGTAGGAAGAGCTGGCATTAGGAGTTTCTGTTTTCCCACACAGAAAGCTTGCTGGAGTCAGGTTCTTCAGACCGTTAACAGGGAAAGAAAGTCAAGGTTACACGTAATGCATACCAGAATGCAGGTTTCCTGAGGGAACTTGTTAATGACTGTATCCCTAAAGCATGGAACATTGATTTATACCCAAATAGTTGTTCAAAGAATATTTGTTGAAGTAATTGAATGAAAGTATTGATAACACATTCTTATGTCCAGAAAACCAAGTGTAGGATTAGTATTTTGCTTTGTTTTGTTCTGTTTTTTACTCTCAAGTCCCTTATTGCCACAAGGATTTCAGGAGGTTTAAGGAGATTTCCAGTAGTTTATCAACAATAAATCTTTAAGTTTCATATCATTTACCCCTTCTCTTCTAATACAGCATAGCAGATCCATGACAAATAAGGGATAAGACCCTCTCTCTCTCTCTTTCTCTCTCCCTCCCTCCCTCCCTTCCCTCTGTCCTTTGTCTGTCTGCTTCTCTATCTCCTCCTTTCCTTCTTTACCCTCTTTTCTTTTCTTTTTTCTATCCCTTTATTTTTCTTTCATTTATTCATTCATTCATTCAACTACTGTTTAGATCTTCTCAGTAATCTCCCAACTGCCATTTTTCATGCCTTCCCCCGTCTCCAGAGGATTAAATAGCTTTTTACAGACTTAAGTTCCATGATCTCAATAGACTACTCTTTTTTTTTTTTTTTGCACTCTTAAGATTCTCCTTATGCCTTAAAACCCTTAATTCCCTTTGTCCTAATGCTGACTAACGTGCTAAAACTTTTTAGGTCACTTAGCACACTGGACTGTAATTACCTGTTTATTGTCCTCTTTCAAACATAGGTTCTTTGCAGGTGAATAATTGTCTTCTTTTTACCCTTCTATCCACAGTACCAACTTTTTATTTGTTTATTGAACAAATGAACAAATACACAAATTGGGAGTTTAGAAGTGTGCTGATTTGAGGTCTCTTAGATGAGAAAAGATGACCCAGGAGAGTGTTCAGAGCAAGAATGGTGAGATGGAAGAGAAATCAGATTCTGGTGGAGTAGGTAAGAAAGAGAAGCCCATGGGGGAAGCAGAAGAGGCTAGCATGGGGCGCCTGGGTGGCTTGGTCGGTTAAGCGTCCGACTTCGGCTCAGGTCATGATCTCGCGGTCCGTGAGTTCGAGCCCCGCGTCGGGCTCTGTGCTGACAGCGCAGAGCCTGGAGCCTGCTTCAGATTCTGTGTCTCCCTCTCTCTCTGCCCCTCCCCTATTCATGCTCTGTCTCTCTCTGTCTCAAAGATGAATAAACGTTAAAAAAAATATATTTAAAAAAAAAAAAGAAGAGGCTAGCGTAAGTGAGTGTGTGAAAACAAACAAAGCACCTGGCCCATTCAGAAGTCTTAGTGGATAGAGAATTGGAAAAGGTGAGGGTGACCGAGAGCACTGTATGTAAGAAGAGATTCAGAAAACAATGCCTGGGAAATGTCCACTGGATTTGGCCAGTGTAGAGTGATTGGCATAGACGTCATTAGGGAGAATGGTTTGAGGAGGGTGGTGCATGGAGGTCTGGCTGCAATCTGCTGGGGGGAGTGGGTTGAAGATTTGGAAGTGGGATTAGCAAATTAGACTTCTTTGGGAGAAATTTAAATGGAAGAGGAGGGAGATTATCAGACAGTATCTAAAAGATACAGAGTCAGCGCAAATTTATTTACTTCTCATTAGTTCATCCAGTTAAGAATGAAATTTGATCAAACTTATCCTTTGTGGGAAGGACTCAGTAGTGCATGATATTATTCCTTGTTAATCAATACTTATTCTCATTTACCCTTAAATTCTGTGTTTACTGCTTCATTTAACAAATTTTTACTGAGCAACTGCTTTGAGTCCGGCAGTGTTTTAGGTTGGTGGAGGGCATAAGTGAAATATGATGTAGTCCATCCCCTCATGGAGGTTATATTCAATTCCAAATAGTGCTTTAAAACTTACCTTTGATCTGTTTTCTCATCTGAAGAATGAAATTACCAAAAGACAGTCCCAAGGGAGCTTTAATTAGTTAATGCGTTTTGACTTACCATATTCTGCTAATGACATCTAATTTCTTTATATCCATATTTCTAGTTCTATTAAATTTTCCCTGCCCTTCCCTCTGAAGCAGATGTCTACAGTTATTTATAAGATGAGACTCATTTCTGAATAGTTGTCTGCCTTAATGTCTTAGAAGACAGTGACAGTTCCACACTGCTTCAGCTGATTTTAATTAAGCACTTGGAACGTTTAAGATAGGGCGGTGACCTCATTGGTCCTTTTCATACAATTATCTCTTTCCAATTATAAGTAAGGTTCAAAAGCAAAATAGTGAGAGTGTATGTATTTTTTGTGACGGAGGACATTTATTATGGTTGGCAATTTTTTTATTGACCAATAGCTACCATTCATGATGGATGGTTTCCAATTCTTTTTGACACAGTTTTTTTTCTTTAAAGAAGGCACATTCTCCTTGGAAATGGTCTAGAGCTGTCATTTGTCCATGAATTTAGGAAATTTAATTTAGGAAACTTAAGAAGTTTATTTATTATGCTAAAACATATTGAATACTCACAGTTGTAGGTGTTACTGTATAAGTTAATCGAATAATAAAGATAACCTGTACATTGTCTTTATCTTCAAGGTGCTTATAGATTGGGGGGAAAGAAACATGTAAACAAATCCTTGCCCTACAGAACAGTGGATACTGATGTTAAGGAATGTACCAGGTGATAGGGAAATGGAAGAGCCTCTGATTCTGAAGATACTTTGGGAGATTGAGACAGGAGGTGATACTGAAGATGGGTCTTAAAGAATAAATAATAGTGGGAAGTGATGCCAGCAAGATGATGGTATTGCAGTTTCCAGTGTTCCTCCACTTACAGAAACATTAATTTGAACAACTATCCATGAACATAAATATCTTCTTCACAGGAGCAAAAGATTATGTGTAAGGGCTTATAGCACCTGGGTGGAGCATGGGAAGTAAGAAAATATGCATTGACGATGGTAAGAAAGACAGTTTCACATTACTCCTATTACCCTGACTAGTCCAGCATGAAGAGAAACACACTCCCCGTGGGGAAAGAAGAGTGCAGTGAGCACCCAACTTCACTATAGACCCCAGAATCAGGCCTACCTACATCAGTGCCTGGTCAACCCCTATAACCCCAGACTCCAGGTTGGCTCCTGTGGAACCAGGAACCAAACCAGTCCCTGAGGACCCAAGCACAAAGCCTATCCACCTACTGACCAAGGTATCAGACCTGTTATAGACTTCACCAGATACCTGGTCTCAACCCCATAATCTCTGGATTGGCTAGCTGGTAAAAAGGTTTCCCTGGTGGAGCCAGTCCATGAAGACTGAAAGAGTTACCTACAACCTACATCTTCAAATGCACAGACACCAACACAAGACCACAGGGGTCATGAATAGTCAAGGAAGAATGGCACCACCAAAGTAAACTAATAAAGCTTTAATAATAGCAGACTTTATTAGTAAACTAATAAACTAATAAAACTGACCCTAAATGATGGAGATCTATAAAATTTTGGACAAAGAATTCCTAATAGTTCTCTTAGGGAAATTCAGTGAACCACGATACAAGGAAACACAGACAACTAAATGAAATTAGGAAAACAATGCATGAACAAAATAAGATGTTCAAAAAATAGATAGAAACCATTAAAAAAATCCTAGAGTTGAAGAATACAATGAATAAACTGTGGGATTTAATACGGGGCTCCAACAGCAGATTCAACCAAGCAGAAGAAAAAAATCTGTGCTCAAAGATAGGATATTTGAAATTATCCAGTTAGAGGAACCAAAAAAAAAAACAAAAAATGAAAAAGAGTGAAGAGAGCCTACATGAATTATGAGATAGCATTAAAAGACACAGCCTTCTGTTACTAGTGATTCCAGAAGAAAAAGAGATGGAGAAAAGGGCAGAAAGTTTTTCTAAAGACAGGATTGCTGAGAACTTCCCAAATCTGGGGAGACATTTGGGCATCCAAGGTTATGAAGTTTATAGGTCCCCCCAAATTTTCAACCCCAAAAGATCTTCTCCTAGACACATAATGACTAAATTGTCTAAAATCAAAGACAAAAGTTTTAAAACAGCAAGAGAAAAAATGTTCCTCACATACAAGAGAATCTCCCATAAGGCAATCAGTGGATTTCTCAGCAGAGACCTTGCAGGCCAGAACAGAATGGGATGAACTGGAGGACATTATGCTAAGTGAAATAGGTCAAAGAGAATTGCAATATGTCTCACTTATGTGTGGAATCTGGAAGGAGGAGAAGGGGAAGAGGAAGGAGTTTTACTAATTGAAACAGAGTAGATCGGTTACAGAGGACGGGGTTGGGGGGAGGGCAGGGCAAACTGTAAGATATTGGTCAGAAGGTACAAATTTGCTATTATTTAGGACAAATAAGCGAAGAGATGTATGGGCATGTGTCTGTACTTCATAATACTGTCTTGAACAATGAAAATATGCTAAGAGTAAATTTTAGATGCATTCATCACACACACAAAAATGGCAACTGAGGAGATATGTTAATTACCTTGAATGTAGTAATCATTTCATTATGTATATGTATATCAGATCATCATAGCATATGTCTTAAGTGTATAATTTTTATTTAAAAATTTTAAAGAATGAATAATTATTATGATGTTAGCTAACACTGAGTGAATGGCTATGTTAAGTACTATACTAAGGGCCTTGATTTTTACAAAATAAAGGGAAGCACAGCTTTTTTTTTATAGGTTCTAGTGTAAAAGTATAAAAGCTACCTGTGAATCTCTTTCTCTTGATCATAGTTGTCTCTCACCTTCTGAAGAGGGATTGTTAAACACCCTTCCTCTAAGTTCCAATGAGCGTTAAATACTTTTCTTTAAGTCTTGTGCTTCAGTGTTAATTGAGATGTAGCCTAGTATTTATGAGCTTAAAAAGAAACTTTCCTGCCAAGAATCCTTCTTAAAATGTGCATAATAATTATTTTATTTTTAAAATTAAGATATTTAATATATTTATTTTCTTCTATTAAGTCACATATATATTTGGCTGTTTAAATAGTATGGTAACTCCCAACTCCTTTATAGCTGGAATGAAATAAAGTTCATGTATCAGATGCAGGCTTTGTGTTAGGCACTGTCTTAGGTTATGGGATTAAATTGTTTTTTCTCAAGTTAACGTACAGTGTAATAGTAGTTTCAGGTGTAGAATTTAGTGCTATTCAACACTTACATACAATACCCGGTATTCATCAGGAGTGCCCTCCTTAATCCCCATCACTTATTTAACCCATCTCCCCACCTACTTCCCCTCTGGTAACCATCACTTTGTTCTCTATAGTTAAGAATCTCTTTCTTGGTTTTCCTGTCTTCCCTCCATGCTCGTTTGTTTTGTTTCTTAAATTTCCACATTATAAAACTCAACACCCAAAAAACAAGTAATCTAGTTAAGAAATGGGCAGAAGACATGAATAGACATTTTTCCAAAGAAGACATACAAATGGCCAATAGACACATGAAAAGATGGTGAGGGGTGTTTGGGTGAGGGAAGATATAGTCTGTCAAGCATCTGACTCCTGATTTTGGCTCAGGTCTTGGTCTCACCATTCATAGGATTGAGTCCAGGGTCAGGCTTCACTCTGATATCGTGGAGCTCGAGTGGGATATTCTCTCTCTCTCTCTCTCTCTCTCTCTTCCCCCCTCCCCCACCTCTCCCCCTTGGCCCCTCCCCCACTCGTGTGCACATGCTCTCTCACTCTCTATCTCAAAATAAATCCAAAAAAACTTTTTTTAAAAAGATACTCAACATCACTCATCAGGGAAATACAGATCAAAGCTACAATGAGACATCACCTCACACCAGTCAGAATGGCTAAAATCAACAACACAGGAAACACATGTTGGCGAGGATGTTAATTAAGAAGCATGTAAGAATAGTTACACTATTGGTGGGAATGCAAACTGGTGCAGTCACTCTGGAAAACAGTATGGAGGTTCCTCAGACAGTTAAAAATAGAACTCCCCTGTGATCTAGCAATTGCACTAGTAGGTATTTACCCAAAGGATACAAAAACACTAATTTGAAGGGGCACATGCATGCCAATGTTTATAGCAGCATTATCAACAATAGCCAAATTATGGAAAGAGCCCAAACGTCCATCGACTGATGAAGGGATTCTCTGTCTCCTGAGAGTATGCAGTTTAGCAAAGATGACAGAATGAGTGTGACTCTGGTCTCGTATAATGAGATAAATTTGTTTCAGTTGGGGAGTTCTCAAGAAGATGTCATATTTGAGCAGGGTTTTGAAAGATCAGCAGAATTTTCAAGCAGATGAGTGAGAGGGGATTCTAGGCACGGGATCATATGAGAGAAGAAGAAGAAGAATACGAGAGAAAAATTTCCTGGGGGTGGCTGGTGTGTTGGGGGAATCCAGCATGATCATGGCAGGACAAAGAGGGCAATAGGAGATGGGAAGGGAAATCTTGGTAGATTGTTAGGAGAGTCCTTGAAGGCCCAAATTGTAGACTTTGTGTACCAGGGAAATCTGAATGACTTTAAGCAGGGTAATGAAATGTTCGTCTCCGCTTTAGAAAGGTAATTTTGAAGGCCGACTGGAGTCATATAAGGAATGTAGAGAAGGATATGGAGGAGAAGCCGATCTGTCAACTTAATGTTAGTTGAGCCTTTTATGGCTTTAAACCTAAATAGACTTATGATTTTAAACCTAAAAATTATCCTTCAGTATGAAGGTGCCAAACTTTCTTGAGACTTAACTGTTACCAAATTAAACAGTTAGTTTAAAAATAGAAATATTACTTGACTTTACTGTTTTTCTTGGGTGTACTAGATGTTTTTTTCTAATATGGTTCTATTCTTCTAAACTTTATTCTTGGAAAGGCCCGTTTTTTAGGCTTTGCTTTTTCTGTCTTATTTCCACAGAAATTATGTTCTGTAGTAGGAGAGCATGGTATTGCTGTTGGAAAATATATACATTTGCGCATATATTAATAGTAGGCGTGCCTGTGGTGATATATATGTGTTGCAGGTGTGAGAAAGAAATGGCCCCCTAGAAGACTCCTGTAAGGAGGAACAAAAATCAGAATGGAGTAAAGAAGTAAAGCAAAGGAAAAGAGTGATAGGAAGTTACCAACAACAATAAAGACTGGCAGGGATATCTCCACTACCATAATTCTCTTTTCAGAGCATCAGAGAAGTCTCAGAGAAATCCTTTTTTTTAACATGGGAACGTCTTGCCCTGTGTGGTCACATAGACTTTTTTGTTAGCCTTCCAGGATTTTTTTTTTCCAACACTCAAGTAGAAATGAAGCTGTTAATTGATACCAGGCAGTTCTATAAGGACTGTAACCTTAGGTGTTCCATTTTTTTTTTTAATTTTTTTTTAACGTTTATTTATTTTTGAGACAGAGAGAGACAGAGCATGAACAGGGGAGGAGCAGAGAGAGAGGGAGACACAGAATCGGAAACAGGCTCCAGGCTCTGAGCCATCAGCCCAGAGCCTGACGCGGGGCTCGAACTCACGGACCACGAGATCCTGACCTGAGCTGAAGTCGGACGCTTAACCGACCGAGCCACCCAGGCGCCCCAGGTGTTCCATTTTTGACAAGGCAGAAGACAGATTTATCCAGGAGAATCCAAATTTATCTCATTATTCAGGATTTCTCTTCATGTAACTTTTAGTAAACCACCTTTCAGAAAAGTCAGGGCTAATGCTTGTGACCATGAAAGGTGGATAGGATAGAGGTACAAATTAATGTTCTCCCACTCTACTTATCCTATATTTTTTTAAAAATTTTTTTTTCAACGTTTTTTATTTATTTTTGGGACAGAGAGAGACAGAGCATGAACGGGGGAGGGGCAGAGAGAGAGGGAGACACAGAATCGGAAACAGGCTCCAGGCTCCGAGCCATCAGCCCAGAGCCTGACGCAGGGCTCGAACTCACAGACCGCGAGATCGTGACCTGGCTGAAGTCGGACGCTTAACCGACTGTGCCACCCAGGCGCCTCTACTTATCCTATATTTTTTACCCATATGTGGGCACAGGTTGAACCTACCTGGTGATTTTTCATTTATACAAGAAATCAGTGTCTTTCAATAATATTTTCTGTAGAATTTTTTCCCTAATTTAAGTGCTATGGTAGACAAATGCAGCTTAACAGTAATACTCATTGGACACCCAGTCACAGCTGTAGTCAACTGCTGAGCTATTGTAATATTGATATATCTAACCATGCCTATGACTAATACCCATAATTGAGCAAATATTGTTATAGTTCCTTTTCAAAATGCAGAGTAACTGCTAAAATCCAAAAGCTACCATATACAGTTTAGAATATTTTAAGAGAGGACATGATATTACAAGAAGTATAGATGAGCCTGGCCAAGTGAGAAATTTTCATAAATTATTATAAATAAAGAATGATTTCATAAGCAATGATCTGGAGAAGAAACAATACTACAGAGAGCTGAGCTGAATACCGTAGTTGTTCCTCCTTATTTATAAAACGGCACTGGCTCTTATGCCTTAATCAGTCTCTCTTGGAAATTGAATATTCTCCAACATGCCCAGAAAAAGTGGGGGGGGGGGGGGTGGGGTGGAAATGGTGCCAGATGAGAAGAATGTCACTTTTGTCATTGATTTAACCTTTGTGTATTGCTTATGACAAACTTAATAGGTTTAAATATTTTACATCCAGCTGTTGCTATTTTCATTTTTTTCACACAAAGAGACAACCTGACCATCATTGAACCACCAGCCAGACCCTGTAGGGCTATGTCCTAATTCTTTACCCATTTGAGAAAGCACTTTCCTAATTTTTGTATTAGTATATTAACTTGAATAACTCTACATAACATCTAAGCATGCCCCAAATTCATTTTCTTTCTCTTGTGGCCAACATCAATTCCCTGTTTTCATTACATGGTCTTATTTTGTTTGTTTCAAACTTTTATTTAAATTCCATTTAGTTAACATATCGCGTCATGTTAGTTTCAGGAACAGAATTTAGTTACTCATCACTTACATACAACACCCAGTGCTCATCACAATAAGTGCATGGTCCTATTTTGAATGCTAAACCGTTGTTTCCATTTCTAGGATCTGTTGCAGCTCCAGATTCCCTAAATGTTCATATCTTAAGTGTCATGTATTTTTTTCATTTATTTTTACTTTTTTACCAGTAGTTAAGCGTGTGCTGTGTAGTGCTTCCCTCCACGGTTTAACAAATGACTTACAATTCTTTCGCTTGCCATGTAATTTCCTCCCAGTATGGATCCTGCCTACTTGTACAACATTCTCTCTCCCTACTCTACATGAACCTGCTCTCCAGCCAGATTGGCTCCATCCACTTCTATATCTGTTCTGCTCTTCATGGTGTGTTTCCTCCTTTGAAATGCTTTCCTATTTTGACCTGTCCAGAATCCCATTCATCTATCAGAGTGCAACTCTTATGCCATATCCTTATTTATATGGCCTTGCTTCTTCCTCATATGGATATATCCCAATAACTTTGTTTCACCTTTTAACTTACTTATCCATTCTACATTGCATTATAGATACCTGTGTACCTGTCTCCCCTATTAGATCGTATGAGAGAAATGCCTAAAATTAGTTTCACTGTAGATATTTGATTTGTATACATTTATACCACTATATAGTGTAACTTAGGACATTATCACCCTTTTCATTGGTATTTGATTCTATAGGGACTAAATGAAAAAAATATTATAATGTATCAGTTTTATATGGCAGAGTTAATCTACAAAGTTGACAACGAAGTCTGATGTGTGCCAGCACGAAAGGAAACTTACTATCCAGCCTGTATAATGTTGCAGCAACACTTTCAAAATGGTCTTAATAAGATTTGCTATACAAGACAAAGGACCATGACTTCATTCTTACTAAACTCAGAAGCGTAATAAACTATGGTCAGTTTGGGCATTAATCCAATTTTACCATTAACTTGCTCATAAATTTTGATTAAGGGGCATTGTAAGACTTGCATAATTAACGGAAGTGCATTAGAAATTTATTTCCTGTGAACAGTTTGTCATATTCTCAAAAATACTGAAGTTATGTGAATACCTGTAAACCTTAGGGATGGTAAAATATCTGGCCGAACACACTTTTTTTCTGATGGGGAATATCTAAAATTAGTTGTAGCCTCACGTTGAAATTTTTATCATAACAGTCGATTGAATTAAAATCTCTGTTGGCTATGTAAATTTCATACGAGTAACAAAGTGGCTATATTTCATAGTTATTTCCTCTAGACTTCATCAGCACATAAATTTATTTTATAATGATTTCTTGCTTTCTTTAATGTTCGATTAACAAATATTAACTATTCGTACAAGTTTGGATCAGTAAATACATTTAATGCTACATTTGTAGGAGCCATTTACCTTCTAAGAGTATTTTCAAGGGTGGAGTTATATCATTAAATGCTTTATCTGTTTTTGTCCTCCTATATAGCAACTTGAAAAAGATGAGATTGTTTCTGAATAAACTTTCACTTGATGTGGGCATTTATGCATTCTAAATCTATAAAAGTTATTTTTCTACTGGCTGTCTTCATAAAATATGTTTTTGTTGTTGTTAAGGATTTTGCTCCATTGAAAATTTTAAGGTTTCTGCCAAATGAATTAGAATCCACATATTCCTGCTCTTAACTGGCTGACCCAGTGACAAACTTTTTTTTTTTTTTTGGCGGAACATCTGTTTCCAAAAGTAGGAAGACTGTTCAGTGTGGCCAGCTGTAGTGGACGTTTCTGTAGTGAAGCTTTCCATAGGTTGTATTAATGATCTGTGGACTGCCTCTACAGGATAGTTTCTTTCCCAAACGATTCAAGGTACAGAGGAGCTGAAGTATCTACAACGAAGGTACCTGATTGAGCCATTTAAATGATAATCTTTTTTTAACCTAAAGATAGGCTCAGTTGATTAAGTGGCCAACTTCAGCTCAGGTCATGATCTCACAGTTCGTGAGTTCAAGCCCCACATTGGGCTCTGTGCTGACAGCTCAAAGGCTGGAACCTGCTTCAGATTCTGTGTCTCCCTCTCTCTCTGCTCCTCCCCAGCTCACACTCTGTCTCTGTCTCTGTCTGTCTCTCTCTCAATGATAAATAAGACATTAAAACATTTTAAAAAAGAAAGGTTCTTTTCTGTTTAGACTTGAACCTCTACTTGTGTCCTGATCATGGAATTATATAATTCCAAGTACCTACCTGAATTTTCACTTTTTATAAGTATCAGAAAATATTTTAGATGGCCTTCAGGAAAAGCAGGAAGTTCTGGCCTTACTTTTATTCCTTGTTGTGCCTTAAAAATTCTCCAAGAGGGGTGCCTGGGTGGCTCACTTGGTTAAATGTCCAACTTTGGCTCAGGTCAGCTTGTGAGTTTGAGCCCCACATTGGGCTCTGTGCTGAGAGCTCAGAGCCTGGAGCCTGCTTCAGATTCTGTGTCTCCCTCTCTCTGCCCCTTCCTCAGCTCACACTCTGTCTCTGTCTCTCTCAAAAATAAATAAACATTTAAAAAAAATTTTTGAATGCTCCAGGAGATGCCTCCCACTGTGCACTTGAATAATAGTTATTACTCTTGAGTCCTCTTTGGTTACCACAGTACTGAGTACTTATGTATTGATTAATATTCAACATTATGCTATATAAATGTTAGACATTTTTAATATATGTTGTAAAAATGAGGTACTTGAGACCCTGGAAGGCTAAATAATTTGTCCATGAACTTGTGTATGTGTACTCTTTTTAACTGCATTACTTTCTCTACTAAGCACACTTGAGGAAAGGCATGAGGACATCTGGTCAAGGTATCTCTGGTTTCTGGCATTAAAGTACCACCTTATTCCAAGCATGTAGCAATGCTAGATAAAATACAAAGTCAGAATGTAAAAGTCACAGCTGAGCTCATAATTTATCATGTCAGTGGCCCACAAATCAAAGGAAAATGTAAGTGATGAGGAGTTGTAAGCTGTGCTGAGGCCTCTGGCTTGCTGGCCTCTGAGGGGGTTGTGGGGGGACCAGTACAACTTCTTCAGGGTAATGAGGGGTTAAAGTCGTTCTACACTAGATGGAGATCCAGAGCCATCCTCGCAGTCTGAAACCAGGACATAGAGAAGGACTCGTTTGCTGCTGAGTAAGAGTCAGAAATCTGCCCACTACCTGAGACTATAGTTTTTGATGCCAGGAGAGGCTTATGATGGCAAGGAGAACGTGACACAGCTGGTAAACTGGGAATTGAACCAGGTCACTCACTGGTTCAATGATGTGACCGGAAATAATCCAGATGTCAGCACAGTAATACTCACATTGCCAGCATGAAACTGATCGTACATGGGTGGTTCTGGGTACAAAATGAGTTGTAAGAGAAAGATAATAACAGGGGATGGAGCTGTATCAAAAAATTAAATGAAACTAAAAAAATCTTCCCACTTCAAATGCACTTGCAAAACAAAATTCCAAAGCACAAATCCTAACACTAGGAAAGAGCCAATGAATTTGACCGTCAAAAATAAATTTGACTAGAAGAAATTAAAATATTGAAACAGGCTAGGAAAACATATTTTTAATTCTCAAAATATAAACAAAGGATTGCCATCCATAAAAAAAGGTATAAAACCCTGAAATCAAAATAGTTCAATTATCTATTTATTTACAAATTCTTATTAAGATCATACTATGTTCCATAGAGTCTTATGGGTGCCAGAGATACAGGAATGAACCAAATAAGTTTGTTTATGTTATTTATTTATTTATTTATTTATTTATTTATTTATTTATTTTGAGTAGGGGAGGAGCAGAGAAAGAGGGAGAGAGAGAATCCCAAGCAAGCTCCCATCTGTCAGCACAGAACCCAATGAGGGGCTCGATCTCACAAACCATGAGATCATGACCTGTGCCAAAATCAAGAGTTAGGTGCTTAAACCGAGCCACCCACGTACCCCAGTTTATTTATTTATTTTGAGGGGGGTGGCGAGAGAGAGAGAGAGCACATGTGTGCATCTGCGCGCACAAGTGGGGGAGGGGCAGAGAGAGAGTATACCAAGTAGGCTCCACGCTATCAGCACAGAGTCTGATGCCAGGCTTGAGCCCAGGAGCCTTGAGATCATGACTTGCATCAAAATCAAGAGTGGGACATTAAATTACCTGAGCCACCCAGGTGCCCCTGAACCAAAGTAAATAAAATCCATATCCACATAGAGAATTTATATTCTCGTAGGGAGTTTACCTATTAGTGGTAAGAATGAAATAAGGATAGACAGAATTCTTGGAAGTGGGAGATAGTCATTGAAATAAAATTCCCAGTAGAAAGGATAATCTCTAGACTTGAAAATGACAGAATTTTTCATTTGGAAGAGCGTACTTAGGAAATCACCTAAAATGCAATAATGGGAACAATAAGATTTTTAAAGTGTGTGTGTGTGTGTGTGTGTGTGTGTGTGTGTGTGTGTGTGGAGAGAGAGAGAGAGAAAGAGAACACATCAGATCATCAGATTACGTGAAGAAATAATAGCTTAGATTATTTTATTTATTTATTTTTTAACGTTTATTTATTTTTGAGACAGAGAGAGACAGAGCATGAACGGGGGAGGGTCAGAGAGAGGGAGACACAGAATCTGAAACAGGCTCCAGGCTCTGAGCTGTCAGCACAGAGCCCGACGCGGGGCTCGAACTCATGGACCGGGAGATCATGACCTGAGCCAAAGTCGGCCGCTTAACCGACCTGAGCCACCCAGGCGCCCCGCTTAGGTTATTTTAGAATTGAAGACAAGACTCCTCAAGTTGAAAGGACACTCTGAGAACCTTATCTGGATAAGTAACAATAAATCACTGCCTAAACACTTTGTGGTAAAACTTTAGAACATCCAGGTTGAAAAAAAAATCTAAACCAATCAGAAAAAAATGTATAGACTAGCCCCAAAGCAAAGAAAACTAGACTGAGAGCAGACACCAAGAGCAGTATTGAGGGGGGAAGTGTACTGTAATTTGGATTCTAGAATTTAATGACAACATATACCACTGACACACTGATCAAACATATTAATAGAATATCCAGCTTTTAAAACTGAATATTTTGGGGGGCATCTGGATGAGTCACTCAGTTAAGCGTCCGACTTCAGGTTAAGTCATGATCTCGCGGCTCATGAGTTTGAGCTGTGGGTCGAACTCTATGCTGATAGCATAGAGCCTGGAGCCTGCTTCAGATTCTGTGTCTTCCTCTCTCTGCCTCTCTCTCTCTCTCTTTCTCTCTCTCTCAAAAATAAATAAACATTTAAAAAACTGAGTATTTTTGATGAAGCAAGCCTAGAAAAAGTAATAACTAATTTCTGTGTTAAAAAAAAAAGTAAGACTACACAAAGGAATGAAATAGCAACATGCAATAAAAGAAGACTATAAATGGCCAGCAAATACATGCAAATTGAAAATAAAAATACCAAAGGTTGAAATTTTAATAACATCAGTGTGAACAAGGATGTGGAAGAATGATCACAGATATTCTTTGGTACCTCCACTTGGGCAAGTATGTGGGTGACCTCATAAAGCATGAAAGTGGTAAATGCCAGCTTCTGGGTAGTGTTTACCTTCGGGAGGGAGAGTTTGGAAAAAGAGTGGGACTGGAGAAGGGTGAGCAACAGGGGCTCACCCATATCTGTAATATTTTATTTTTTTAAAAGGTGAAGCAAAAGTTCCAAGTACCAGGATCTGTTAAAGCATGGTGGCGCATACATGGGTTTTATAGTATTAGCCTACATATGTACCTGTGTAATTGCAATGAAAGGATACTCAGAACTTTCAGGAGAACATGAATGTTTATGCACGACAGTAAGGTTTATAAATAGCCAATCTTCTGGTAATGAGCCCAGTTGAAACCCAAAGTCTTTATCAAGGTCTATAAAGCCCTACAGAGTCTGCCCCTCTGACCTCTTTCAGTTGCTCATTCAGTCTAACCTAACTCCATCCCCATTGTGTGGTTTTGGACCTCACACAAGTCAGACTCGTTACCTCTTCTCATACCAGCAATACTCTTATATTATTGTTATCTCTTTCTGATACTGGGGAAAATCTAGAAAATTTAAAAATATCTCCATACATTTGATTTTGCTATTGATCCAATGCTGTTAGTAGATATTGACTCAACCAGCTAAATGGAACTGTATTTGCTTGGCCCTTGATGGATGTTCCTGTTTGCAGTGGTTCATGCCACCATAATTCAGTCATTGGATGCAAACACTGCATGGGGTCACTGGAGTCCCCATACTCCTGGCAGCATCATGTGCTCAGGAGCAACAGGTAGCTGTGGGATTTAGGCTGAGGCAGTAATTTTCCGTGGAGTCGTGTACTCTTTTCCACCATATTGCTTTTTCCACCAAGCACACTTGGGGAAAGGCATGGGAACATCTGATCAAGATATCTCTTTGCGTTCCAGCTTTGAGGCACCATCTTTGTTCCAAGATGGTATGTGGAAATCTCCTAGGAGTTCAAAGTGAATTATAATGAATAACAACTAAGTTTGGATCTGGAACTGTTTTAAAATTTTTGTTATTGTTTGGATTTGTATGTGAGAGATGAATAAACTAATTCACAGTATGAATGAGCATAATTTTCATTTTGGAAGTTATTCTTAACGTTTTGTAGTTTAAAGTATAAAACTTGATTAATGCATGCTACTTTATCTTTAAAAGACAAAAATAAACGTCACTGCTAGCTACAGTGGTCATTGGAATGGCTGTGCATGTGTGTGTGTGCGTGTGCGTGTGTCTGTGTCTGCATGCACATGTGTGCATAGTGGGACTCTGGTCATTAAGTTCTCTCTCACTGATTTTTCCCACTACAACGCATGCATTTGATAATAATCTGCCAGTATTTTGAAGTTCTAAAAGGTGCTCCACAACATCACTCTAATCAGTTTTATTTCAGTATCTTGTTGGACAATCATTCTAATACTATGGAACTTATTTTGGTATGTCAATATTAAGCGCTCAAATCTTGAAAATAATTCCACCTCATCAAAAATAGATAGTAGATTAACTATAGCTTAAATGTATCCTGTCTTCATGGGTCATTTCCTTACAACTTCAGTTTAGTATTGAGCCAAGAGCTGAGCAAACGCAGCAATAATTCTTTGGAAATTGAGCTTAATTATTGCAGGCCACTAGGATTCAACTTCATGTATTAGAATACTTGTTGCCATATTGCATTCTGGTGACAGAAAGAACAAGTGTATCCTCAAAGAGGGTCTAATTCCCAATTTGAGCATAGTTAGTGGGTGAAAGAATTCAACTCAATATTCTGTTTAAAATTATGGTTTTGAGTATTGCTTTTATAATCTTGCTCAGTAAGTGAAAACTAGATAATGTTCTCCAGTAGTCACAAGAAAATACATTTCTTCAGCTTTTTTTTTTAACGTTTATTTATTTTTGAGACAGAGAGAGACAGAGCATGAACAGGGGAGGGGCAGAGAGAGAGGGAGACACAGAATCTGAAACAGGCTCCAGGCTCCGAGCAGTCAGCACAGAGCCTGACGCGGGGCTCGAACTCACGGACCGGACCGCGAGATCATGACCTGAGCCGAAGTCGGACGCTCAACCGACCGAGCCACCCAGGCACCCCCATTTCTTCAGCTTTTGTAATAATATTAATTATTGAAGTATTGAACGTGTTAACGAGCACTTTGTGCTATATACTGTTCTAAGCATTTTATTTGCATTCACTTATTTAATCTTCTAAGCAGGCTTGTGAAGTAGAAGCTAATGTCATCCCTAAATTACAGAAGAGGAAATGGAAGCACACACAAATTAAGTAATCTCTCTGAGGCCATACGATACGTAATGGAGCTGGTGGTGGTGGCTTCAGTCATTTTTTCTGAATGGAAGATTATGGACTTTTTTTTGCCATCCTGCCCATCCTAGTTTCAACACTTATTTATTTATTCATTTGTCTTTAACAGGACGTCAGCGAAACTTGCATACCTTCATGCATTTTAATTTTTCTAACAATAAATGACCATTTATTGTTTGGATTCTTACAGGGCGTTCTACTTGGACAAGTCAAATTCACCACCTAACTCCACATCCAAAGCTGCCTATGTAGATAAGGTAAAAATAGATGATTGCATTTATTGATGCTTTGCCATTTACACACCTTGCTTTTTAAAAAAGTTTTCTGCTGTTGTCTTCAACAATTTGTTCTTAAACAAATTATAAATACTTGTAGTCTCCAACTCTGTTACTGCCACAATGAAAATATTTTAGACTATTCGTTAAAAGTTAGAACAACTATGAATCATATGCCATCTAAAAGCATTTCTTCCTACTAAATGTGCTGGACTTTATGCCCATGACTTTTTTTTTTTCTGCAGCTAATGAGGCCTCTCAATGCTTTGGATGAACTTTATCGACTGGTAGCCTCGTTTATCAGATCCAAGCGCACGGCCGCCTGCGCAAACACAGCTTGCAGCGCCTCCGGGGTCGGTCTGCTGTCCGTGTCCTCGGAGCTGTGCAACAGGCTGGGGGCCTGCCACATCATCATGTGCAACAGCGGCGTGCACAGGTACGTGAACCACCCTGCCCTGCCTGCGGCTCTCATACTGAAGTTCGTTCATAGGTTCTTATTTCTATTTCGGTTACGTGAAATTATAACTGGAAACATGCAAAGGACTCAGATGTATTTGGAGTAAGATTTGGGAAATCAGGTCATTGTTACACAGTTTTTTCTGGCTTTAGTGATATTTTCAGTGACTGTTTATTCATATACATGAATGCAATCCCATATTTATATCACTGTATCATATCTGCCCAGATGCTCATCACCCTTGTGTTTATATTCTGAGATTTATACTTTAGGTACAAAGTTGTGCACCAATTCTGTTCACTGTAGGAACTTGCCTGGTAGGAGCGGGCCACTAGCTAACCAAAACTTTTTTCACTACAGTTGATGGACATTCCACTCTTCAGTGGTTTGGGTTTCTGTACCCAGTTGTTGTGAGATAGGCGATGCCTTGGGGTTACTACTGTCTTCCTACTTTGGGCAAAATTAAGTCCAGGAGCCCATACAATATGTGTTCCTGAAAATGGAATGGAAGATTTTACATGGGTCCAGTTCCAGTAGTTTGTCTTAGGCAGCTGTGCTCAGTCTGGGGCAGCCAAGGTGGGTTGATGATCTCATACAGTTGTATCAGCTGCAAAATGTGGGTGGAGGACCCCATGTCAAGTCCTTCTCCATAAGCATGTACTCCTCCTCTCTCATCTCGCCATCTTCACAAGGAGGCGAAACCGTGTAGTAAAAATAAAAATAAAGCAGAATTTGGTCCTCATTGTAATCTGAGTGGGCAAATAGTGTCCTGTCACCCATCATAGCCTCTTCTTAGAACTGGGCCAGTTGGATTTTGAGGATGGTGGTATTGTTTAGTCAGATATACCTGGTACTTTATGTATGCAAAGGGCTGCAGTGTTATGTCATAAAGTGGTGATGCTCATGTTAGAAACATAAATACAGCATGAACAGCCAATGACAAAAAATAATAAGGTATCATAAGAGAGCATAAGAAAAAATAACAAAAATAACAAACCTACATTGCAAGAAAATGTAAATGGCCTAGGAAAGTTACAGCTAAAAACTAAGATTCAGAAAGAAAACAGATGTTTGAGATGGGTAGACCTTTCCAGAGAAGGTGATAGTTGAACTAGGTTCTGATGGGTCCAGGTGAAGGGTAGAAAGTGGGAGAAAGATGATCTGAGACAGCAGGTTCTCATCTGTGAAATTCCATTTCAGTTTGGTGTACCTGAAATTCTAGTTTTCAAGTCCTACACAGTGTATTCTTTCTTATGATGTATGGCAAGACCTTTTTCCTCTGAAAGGAGCATTATATTCTGTGGTTGACAGAATACACAGAATTTCCTCCTTTATTTGAATGGCTGTGTACTTTGTGCTCTATTGCAAGCTTTAATAAGCTTAATTGAAAATATCATCTGCAACCAAATGAATAAAATATTACTTCATAATTTGTTTACTAGCAGCAAAGTGATCTCTCCCTTCTGATCAACTCATGTTCACTCCTTCTGTTCCCATTTATTCATTCATTCATTTATGTATTCATTATTCATTCACGCGGTAAATATGCACTGAGCACCAATTATGTGCCAGCACTGCTCTAGCTGCTGGGGATCTAGCATTGAAAAATTAAAGTTTCTACTCTCAAATAGTGTGCATTGTGTTGGGGGGAAACTGATGATTAGCAAACGAATATGTAATGGGGTAGATGGAAAAAATAGAAAAAAGACAGGAGTCAGAGAGGTAGAAGGTGTGACAGGATGGAAAGGATGAGTAGTCCCATCCAACAAGGGATTTCATCAAAGATTTGTATGGAATGAAAGAATGATTTATGCAAATATTTCCAAGAAAGAGCATTCGCTCCTAGGGAGCAACAATGCAAATGTGAGAGCTCATGTGGGAGTGTGCATAATGTGTTCAAGAAACTGCACAGAGGCTATGGTGGCCTCAACAAAGCGTCACCACCTTAGTTACTGATGTTCTTATGTTATCCTGGTGCAAGGTCATACGTAGTTGTTTGAGAACTTGATACACTATGACCCCAAAGGGGACACCTCAGACTTTGAAACTACAAGCCTATGTTACCTCCTCATTAATTTACTGAAAGTTAATTCAGTTAATTCTGCACTTAATCCTAGAATTATGACCAGGTTGTCCAAATTATTCTCTCTGCTATCCTGTGAGCAGTTTTAAAATTTGACTATTGTTACATGGGAGACATAGATTGATATCCCATAACTGTTTTATAAGTATCATATTCATTGATTGGGGTGTTAGGACCACAAGTAACACTGCAATTTCAAAGTGGTTTGACTTTTTCCATTTCTACTATTCAAAATAAATGTAGCTTTAGTTAGTTCATTTCAGAGTCATTTCCTGAGGTGTAGGCAAAAATACCCCATGGCAAATGCTGATTTAAAGTTGAAACTATTTGAAAATGGTACAGCTTTATTTTCCTATTATGCAGAATACAATGGGAGTTTAACATTATCTTTTAATCTTTCAATGAAGGCTATGCTTACACTTTTCATGACAATAAAATGTACTAATTTATATTAGATTTGGAAATCTCACATAAAGACTGTTCTTAAATTAATTCTTTAGTATTATAATTCAAATGGCTAGAGAGAAACCCAAGCACATCCACACCTGCACTCAACATTAAACATGGAGGTTTACCTTCAGGTTCTGACAAACAGGAGAAGTCCACAATGTGAAGCAGAATAAATGTTGCACCAACTATTTTTTTATCACTGACTTCTAAAATCGAGATGAGAGGGGCGCCTGGGTGGCGCAGTCGGTTAAGCGTCCGACTTCAGCCAGGTCACGATCTCGCAGTCCGTGAGTTCGAGCCCCGCGTCAGGCTCTGGGCTGATGGCTCGGAGCCTGGAGCCTGTTTCCGATTCTGTGTCTCCCTCTCTCTCTGCCCCTCCCCCGTTCATGCTCTGTCTCTCTCTGTCCCAAAAATAAATAAAAAACGTTGAAAAAAAAAATTAAAAAAAAAAATAAAATAAAATCGAGATGAGAAATGCACAGCAAGATGGTATCCACATCAGATAGTCAGTTTCCTGATTTTATTTACCAAATAGTAAAAGAATCTAAAGTCTTTTTAGAGTATTGAATTATACTTGAATTGTACTGCATATGTTTGATATTAAAGAGAAGAATGTAGGTTTTCAGAACAAAAAGGCAGATTTAATTAGCATTAGTGTCTAGATGTTTTAATGCCAACCTGAATCGGATGGCAGAGCTGCATTCAACAGTGAATGCGAGATTAGCGGGAAGAGAATTCAGAATGAATTATTAAAATCTTCTCATAGCGTTTAGCCTGGCTTTGTTTTTATTAAATTCTTTTCGCTAGGGTAATCCTTTGTGTGTATTACAATTCTACTGATGAACTTCCCTGCCCACACTCTTAACTATTCACTCATGTCAGTTCTCTTCATTGCTGCTGAATGGTGAGAGAAGAATAGGACTGTCTCTTCTTAAAAGCAGGTGTTTGCCTTTTAATCAATATCGACTGATGTTAAAAGGTAGTTTCATAAGTGAAAATGTTTTATAATTTCCTATCCTGATCAGCCTTTTTTCATTTTCACTTTGCATTCATCCGTTGCAACTTCCATCTAACGGCACACAATTGGAACATAGCTGTATTGGTCCATACAGCTTAACAATCTGCTTTATGCTCATAACAACTGTATCTGTGTCTTCAAAACGTATGCATAGACTTTTTCATTATCACTTTTATTTGTTACATAGTTAGTCCAGCCAGTTGCTCTCCCAGAGTTTACTAAACGATTAGGTGAGTGGTTTATCTTCTCGTCTATTGTGCATAATGCCTACAGGGAGGCTTCTTTCATTATGTAGCTGTTCAGATTTCAATTTGATCTCCCAGTACGTTAAAAGAACACAAAAATATCCTCCGGATGGAATTACTGTGGCAAGTTTAAACCTATGTGGTCAGTATATTATTGTTTAAGTTCTCAAAAGGATCGTGCTTGTGTATAACACAGCCAGAAGGTTAGATAGTTGTGTGGCACTTTGACCTCTTCCTGGTCTTGGGAGAGATCGAATCCAGTTATCTACTGTGCTTCTCTGCTAGATATGCAATGATATTTCAGTAGTGCCTCAGTTTATACTTCTTTGATTAACAAATACAAACATGTGAATTGAGTATTTTTTGAACTTCCTTTTCTACAAAGATTCAAACAAAGACTGTGTATATATCTACTTTATAGGCAAATTGTTTTTTGCCACATTGAACATTTTTACAGTATTGAATCGGCCCTATGACTTTTAATGTCCTCTTCTGTACTCATACCAGTCAGCTGTTGCAGGCAATCCAAAAACATGCTACAGGGGACCTGAATTTCCCCTCTATTTCTTACTGCAGCATCCTTCCATTAAATGCAATGTTTCATTTTGTTGTGGTTCTTTATCCCCCCCCACAGCCCCCACTTAACAGCCAACGGTTTTTCTTGAACCAGTATAAATCAGTGTGCTGCAAATGTTATAAAACCTGAATCATGAGTCTTACTGTGTCCAAAAACAAAGGTGTCATTTTCTTCCCACTACATTAGCTTCTGCTTGCCTTGCCGGTGGGAACAAGTGGGTGGAAATTTCCAGAGGCTACCTGAAACGATTTGTCAAAGAAATTTCTAATGAGGGCAGGAAATCTGGGATCACAGTTTTTCCCTCTAAGGACTTGTTCCAAAGAGTTTTTGTCCGCTTAGTCTCAGTATTTTTTAATAATTGGTTTTCAGTGGTGTCAGAACCCTGGTATGGCCCTGCAGGAAAGTGCGTGATTTGAGCACAGGCCTCATGTCTAACTCCCCTTTGAGCCCAAACCTTGGAGATCTGTACACATAAATTACGTTTTATCTTCATGCTTTGTTGTGAGGATGAGTCTCTTACAGGAAACAAAACCTTGCATTTTTTTTTAAAGATTTCTTTAATTTTTTTTTTTTTTTTTATTTTGAGAGACAGAGTGTGCATGCAAGTGGGGGAGGGGTAGAAGGAGAGGGAGAGAGAGGGAGAATCCCAAGCAGGCTCCATGCTGTCAGCACAGAGCCTGCCACGGAGCTTGAACACCTAAACCATGAGATCATGACCTGAGCTGAAACCAGGAGTCAGACACTTAACCAACTGAGCTACTTGGGCTCCCGAAGGGCTTGCATTTTTAAGTAACAAACCTCGGGTTCACTCATTGATTGGAGGCTGTGAGCAGCACGACCAAGAGGGGCTCAATGCATCAGAGATTCACTGGCACCCAGCATCAGTCAATGTCTTGTGTTCTGGTTAGAACCCTGCATAGGTATAAGAAGGAAATAGTCTGTGGCAAAGGCCCACCTGTTTTTGTTATTTAAAAACATATTGAAAAACATCAAGCTGGCTACCATCTATGTATTATGGTGGTAAATTTCTTTTTTTTTTAGTACATTGTAGAAATTAGTTTTAACATATATAAAGTTTTAGGAAATAAAACACCATATGTATTTGAATCTTCTAACTTAAGAGGGGTTTATTCCCAAGATGTGTTCCTTAGTTGGTTATTTGGAAATCAAGACATATTTTCACATTTGACGGTAATACCAATGGTGTTTGAATCTTCAAAGTCAGCCCTCTCTCTCTTCCCCTTCCCTGACAAGCACTTATATAATCTATAATGTGACCATGGTATAGGACCCAAAGTATGATTATAAACATTTGTTAGGGAAATGAAAGCCAGGGGGCACCTGGGTGGTTCAGGAGGTTAAGCATCCCACTCTTGAGCTCAGTCCAGGTTCCACATTGGGCTCCACACTGGTCATGGACCCTACTTAAAAAAAAAAAAAAAAAAAAAAGGAAAGCCAGGAGATAAAAAAAATAAAAGCACTGAAGACAACTATGTATTACTAGTCTGGGTAATGGAACAGTTTTTTTAAAAAATGTAGACGAACATGTAATGACTCTTGGTTCATATAAACAATTAAAAAAAAACTTCTTCAGGTAACTATCAATTAGCAATTTTAGAAACCACTTTTGTTCGAACTTTGAAGGACTGTGTTAGCACTATTTTATTCTGTCATAACCATGACATTAAAGGACAAATTGACAAATAGGCCCAGCTAGAGGAAGGCAGAATCTTATAAAAGTGGATCATTCAAGGTAACCTGACATAGGTAATCAGAGTCCTAATAGGGCGGATGATAAAGCTACATCGTTTTCCGTTGCGCACTTAAAAACATCAAGTAAGAGGAGTAGATTTACTCTGGGGATTTCCATATGTAAGTTAGATTCTATGTATGAGACAGAAAAAATAAATTACCATACTAAGCAAATGAAGGTTTCAAATATATCCCTTTATCTTTTGTTCATTGAATAACAAGATTAGTGGGAATACTTGATTTTCAAATCTCCAGAAAGACGGCTACATAGAACACAAGAAACATTTCTGCTAGCTCATGATCTCAGAATACCATACTTTCCCAACAGAAAATTCTAAAATTATGTTCTGTAAGAATCTGAAGCATGTGAGTCTAAAACACTACTTTTATATAAGGGCAGTAGTAGCAAGGACAGAAATGACATTTAAAATTGCCATTAAATTTTGCTGCAGTTATGATTATTTTTATTTGACATTATTTTCTAATAATAATATGGTTATTATTCTTTGATATAATTTGATTATATCGATGCAACTGTTCTCATTTGTTTGAACTCTAATAAAATCAATGAATCAAAACAATGAAACAAAAACAAATGTGAAAATTTAAAATTGTGCTATAATCCTTAGAAGAGAAAAAATAAAATTCTATTATAATAGGGTTCTGGGAGAAAGACAAAGTATATCCTACTCATGATAGGATAGAAGTATAAATCTTAATAACTCTGCCAAACTTCTAAGGGCAGAGAATAGAACGATGGTTACCATGGGCTGGCAGGAAGAGAAAATGGGGAGACATTGGTCAAGTGATACAAAGTTTCAATTATACTAAGTTTTAGTGAGTTCTGGAGATCTAATATGCAACAGTGTGACTGTAGTTAACAATACTGTTTGTATACTTGGACATTTGCCAGGAGGGTAGATCTTAAGTGATTTCACCACCAAAAAAAGAGAAGAAGGAAGAGAAAGGAAAGAAAGAAAGAAAAAGAAAATGTTTAACTGTGGGGGTTGATAGATAGGTTAATCAACTTGATTGTGATGAATACTTCAAAATGTGTGTATATAAATATATAAAATCAAACTATATACCTTAATTTTTAATTAATTTTTAATTTTCAATTATACCTCAGTAAAACTTGGGGAGGGGAAGCAAATCGAGAATTTCAAAGTATGTGGAATTGTAAAATAGGCAAATAAAACTCCACAATTCACCCTAATTTTTAAAACCAGGTAAATAATATAGGTATTTTTTCTTAAAACTATGAGAAATCAAACATTTCAAACATGATAGAAGTTTCATTCTTTTACTTTTCTTTCACTATCTATGAACAATAGATAATATTAAATTATTCTGTAATTTTAAAATGTCCATTGTTTTCTTCAAATTAGATTACTCTGAAAGAAGAAGACAGTAATTATGAGAGTGAGTTATTGCAGTGGTTTCTAGTTCTGACCTCCAGTTATCACATGATGTTGACCAGACAAGCCTTACTTTCAGTACATAAAAAAGCGAGAGCTTATGTATGATTGCCTTTCATCATTAAAATTGGAAAAGTCTCAGTAATCACAATACATTAAACATATCTTAATAAAAAATAATCTAGAAGAGTAGTTTCTAAAAATTATTTTTAATAATAAGCTCTACACCAAACACGGGGCTTGAACTCACAACCCCAAGATCAAGAGTCACATGCTGTACCAACTGAGCCAGCTAGGCATCCCAATAAAAATACTCTGAATACATAATTATTAGTTACATTTCATTAGTATTTGCCAAACCCAGTTTCACTAATTGACCATATTATTAAAATTTATATATTTGTGTTACAAAATTGTATTTGTATGTAGCTATTTAAAAATGATAAATACAGGGGCGCCTGGGTGGCGCAGTCGGTTAAGCGTCCGACTTCAGCCAGGTCACGATCTCGCGGTCCGTGAGTTCGAGCCCCGCGTCAGGCTCTGTGCTGACAGCTCAGAGCCTGGAGCCTGCTTCCGATTCTGTGTCTCCCTCTCTCTCTGCCCCTCCCCCGTTCATGCTCTGTCTCTCTCTGTCCCAAAAATAAATAAAAAACGTTGAAAAAAAAATTAAAAAAAAAATGATAAATACAGAATCTACTATAAAAACATCAAAAGGGCAGGATTCTTCAAATTTTATTTTAATAAAATGAAGTTATTGTTTTTTCCTACACCTGCAAAATTCTATTAAAAGCAAAATCAAATGCCACTTTCTGGGATGTGTTCCTGAAGGCTTCATGGTTAGTGATTTTCTAACCACTCTCATAAATGTCATAAGCCAAATTTTCTATCCCTCCAGAGGAGGGAAGAAATATGGGTGTCTCTTCTATATGAACCTAGAGCAGAAGAGCAGGTGACATGGAGAAAGGTTGACAGAAGGAAGTAGCAATTTCTGCCTTTATGATGCTAATCTTAAGTTGGTAGTAGGTCATTTGACATAGTCTGGAAGAAGACAGAGGTGTTAGATTGCAATCCTGTTAAGCAGGAAGGGTGTATGTAACACCTGTTTTAGGTTTTGAAGCATGAATAGTGGTTGGCAGGTGATGGAAATGAAGAATGGTTCTGTGGAATGCAGTCAGATGAAAATACAACACTGAGGTGTGAAATAGCACCCTACCTGGAGACAGTCACCATAAAGAGTTCCCTGCTTCCTGGCAATGAAGAGAGAGGGAAGCGTGGCAGAGAGATGAGGTCAGAAGAGAGATGGGCATTGGAGAATGGAAGGCTCTAACTGCTAAGTTAAGGATTTGGGACTCCCTCCTGGGGACCCCACGCAGCCAGTGAAGGGTTTTCAGCCTGAGTGGCTCAGTCAGTTAAGCGCCTGACTCTTGACTTTGGCTCAGGTCATGATCTCACGGTTCGTGAGTTCAAGCCCTGCATCAAGATCTCCGTTGACAGTGCGGAGCCTGCTTAGGATTCTGTCTCCCTCTCTCTCTGCCCCTACCCCGATTGCTCTCTTTCTCTCTCTCTCTCAAAATAAATAAAACTGAACTTAAAAAAAGAAGAATCTGATTAGATGTATTTTTTTTAAGATGGCTCTCATGATCTGTGATAGAATGAGAATGGAGGTAGAGAGACACCTAGGACTTCACAATGTACAGGAAGAGATGAGGAGACCCCAAATGAAGGTATTAACACAGAGGGTGGAAGGGAAAGGGTAGATGTGAATGGTATGAAATGGAAATAGCAAAACTAGAAGTTCGGTGAGAAATAGAGCTGGGGGGCGGCGGGGGGAGATCTTGATGATTGGAGCCATCCAGTGTGGGAAGTAGTGTGGAGGGGGCTGCCATGGGGAAAATATACATATTTTTTTTTTAGGGGATTATGGAGAAGGACTGTTATGTGTTGAGTTTTAGATGTCCATGGTATCTTATATGGGGATGTTCTTTGACAGATTTGTAGTTAGCAAGAACTAAAGGGGTGTGTGTGTGTGTGTGTGTGTAAAGAAATACAACATAGAGGTGCCTGGGTGACTCAGTTGGTTAAGCATCTGACTCTTGATTTTGGCTCAGGTCATGATCTCAGGGTCATGAGATCGAGTCCTGCTTGAGATAATCTCTCTTTCTGTCCATCTGCCCCCTCCCCTGCTCACATGCTCTTTCTCTCTAAAATAAAAAAAAAATTTTTTTAAATAAAAAACAGGTATAATGCAAATGGGTATATACATACACACACAGATGGCAAAGAGGCTATGGAAAAACAGGTAGGGTGATTCGTGAGTACAGGAAGATTGGAGAAGGAAATCACATCAGAGAAGGCTTCACATAGATATAGTTGAGTTAGGTCTAAAACATTACTAAGAATTTTCTGGGAATATGCTTCAGGTATTAGGAACAGGGGATGGGTATTCTAGGAAAAAGCACAGAGGTATGAGAAAAGAGTAATCAGTCGCCAATCACAAACAATGAGAAATGATCACTTGGGAACACATCTGGAGTGTTAATATTCCCTAGTTGTCCACCTCCCCATCCTCTGTGAGCCCCGAATCAGAGGAGCAACATAGGAGGAGCCTCAGAACAAAACACTGAAGTATCTACTAGAAAGGTATGAAAAATACTGAAACAAAGCTCTATTCAGTGTCCTGGGTAAACAGATCAAAGAGGAAACAGTTATGGTACAGTGTCAAAAAATTGGGGAGAGAGCTGAAAATCACAAGCTGAACACCACACCCTGAAGTGTTGATGTCCTCAAAGAATCTCTGGAATCGGGACAAAAGGCAGATAGCAAAGTAGAGAAGATGGGAATAGGGAGGTAGCATTGAAGAACTTTGGGCAGCTGGGAAAGGTACCTGACGTATTCAGTCAAATCCCCAAAACAAAACAGAAATGAGATAAATAGGTGAAAGAGTCTGGGCTGAAAATCTAAAATGCAGAAAAGCAGATTCAACCCTGGTGGCTATGGTAATTAAGGTCGTAACTTACACACAGATGTTTCATATTCATACACATTTTTAGCATAGCAAATACAACCTTACGTGCCTAAGCGCTCATTCCCCATCCCCACAATTGCCTCTGTACTAACCTCGGCGGTGAAAAACCACATCAAAGAAAAACACACCTTAACAGGCTTGACTAGAAAGGTATGAAGGATATGGACTATTTTGCCTGGCAGTTGATTTTTAAGCCTAGGCTTAAAGATACATGCTGAGAACTTTGAGAAAATGTATTGAAAGTTGCAGTAGAAAGTCCCATTATCTTTAATGGGACTTTCATGGCTAATTCCCTGTGCAGCGCTGAAAATGTGCCCCTTAGACTTGATTGCTTTTTTGCCTTAAGATATATGGAGTTCGTGGAGTATTCAATTTGGCTGTGCTGCTGCTGCCAGGATCTCGCTCTAGCTGTTGCCCATCACTTCTGCATTCTGTTCGGTTGTTTTCCACCATGCACCCCTCTGCCTGCCGTCTCTTTGCCTTCTTTTCAAATTAACCCCTTGTCTTTCAGCTCTCAGACTATGACACACAGGAGCCCAGTATGGTCATGGGAAGATTTCATCGGTCCTCTCTGTTTGACCAGAGTCATACAGTAATTTTGAAAGCATCGATAGACACCCAGAGGGTATCCCTATAAAACACACTGGAAATTTGCCTGAAAGATTACTGGCTTTTGGATTAGAGCTATTATCGGACTGCCATTTACATTTTCTTAAAGGGAGAGTGTAAATGTGTAGTATTATACATGCATATATATGATGAGTGAATCCTGTAGTATTGAAAACAAAAATCGGTTTGCCCTTTTTTGACGTAAATGTATTTATGTGTTTCATTTCAAAAAACGCCTTCTCTCTTCAGGGGAACAAGGACATAGGTGTTAGGTTTTGGAAACCCCTGTTGACTTGTGGCAGTTTTCTCAAGCTTTTCATTTGTCACAAACACTTTGCTAAGGGTGACCAAAGTGGGAAAGATTCATAGGTTAGCAGGGGGCCTTTCCATATTAATTTTTCAGAGGCTGCCTGGGTGGAACTGTAGCAGCCAACTGGGGATTGCTCAGTGTTTAACGTACTGCATTAGCCCTCAGGTGTACAATTCTTCCTCAGTGCAAGGTAATAAAAGGGAGCAGGGGAAAGAAACCACGTTAAACGATTAGTTGCTTCATTCAGGTGCTTCATCCTGGTTGTCAATAGACTTTTCACAGTAGTGCTCTGTGCTCAGTAGTTAAAAGTAATTAGAAGCCAGAATAAATGAGATCACCGCGGGAAGGAACAGCTTTACACAGAACAGTGCGTTTTATGTAGAAAAGTACGAATCTGTAGTAGAGAAGAACTGCCATCTCCCTTCAATTTATTTTTGCTACTTGATTGCTTTACAATCGGTGTATTTCCTTAGTGTGCTTCAAATCTAGATCCTTTTTAATCGTGAATGCATTTTTGTATGATGGGGTCTACATTCATAGTAAGTAGTGTGGGCTGGCTAAATTAATCTCTACCAACACAATGCATTTAAAGTATAAATGTTGCTACCAAGATCGTGATTGTTGAATTATGGATGTGGGGAGCTGGAACTTTCTAAATGCAGTAATCCACGTGATGTGATTTTGGTAACATGGAAAGAGCCCTGGACTTTGAATCCAAAAAAACTGGTTTTGAATCCTATACTTATTTACTGTGTGACTGTGATTACATCACCTGGTCTCTCAGAGACTTATTGGTGAAGTGGGAATAATAATTTCTTTCTGAAAAAGATAGCAGAAGGAATCAATGAGCAATGTATGTGAAAGCATCTACCGCAAGACCTGGCATTGGTGCACACTGAGTTTCTTCTATCTTAATCTGTGTTTCTGATAGTGAATCCACCTTCCCATTGCAGAGTTAGAAATATGAAATGCATCTGTTTTAAAATAACTAGATCAAAAATTGAGCACTATTTCCTGAATTCGCCCATTCTGTTCCATCCTTATTTGCATTGCCTTTCGTTGGATCCCCTTTCCCACCCCCATGAACCCCCTCCCCACATGTGGATTGCTGCAGCAAAGCTCCTGGTCTTTCCATCCAGTCTTGTCATTCCTCTATTTTCCACACCCGCTTCCAAGGCAGTACCTTTGTTTTGTCTCGTTTTTCAGATTAATCTTTTCCAGATTAGAAATCTACTCATGTTACTCTTCTGCTTAAAATACATCACTGAGGGGGTGCCTGGGTGGCTCAGTCAGTTAAGTGTCCGACTTCGGCTCATGATCTCACAGTTCATGGGTTCAAGCCTTGCGTCCGGCTCTGTGCTGACAGCTCAGAACTGGAGCCTGCTTCGGATTTTGTGTCTCCTTCTCTCTCTGTCTCTCTCCCCACTCATACTCTCTCTCTCTCTCTCTCTCTCTCTCTCTCTCTCTCTCAAAAAATGAATAAAAATGTTAAAAAATATTAAATACTAAATAAATAAGTAAGTAAGTAAGTAAGTAAGTAAGTAAAATAACTAGAGCAGGGGCGCCCGGGTGGCTCATTTGGTTAAGTGTCCGACTTCAGCTCAGGTCATGATCTCGGGGTTCGTGGGTTTGAGTCCCGCGTCCAACTCTGTGCTGACAGCTTAGGACCTGGAGCCTGCTTGAGTCTGTCTCTGCCTCTCTGCCCCTCCCCTGCTCACACTGTGTCTTCTGCCCCTCCCCTACTAGCATTCTCTCTCTCTCAAAAATAAATAAACATTAAAAAATTTTTAAATAGCTAGATCATGCCTACTAAAATAGGGGAGACCTTGCAAGAACTATTTCAAACATTATAGTTAGATGTGAAGTTTTAAATGTTCTCACCACAAAAAAAGAAATGGTGGGGCACCTGGGTGGCTCAGTGGGTTAAGCATCCGACTCTTAATTTCGGCTCAGGTGATGGATCTCACAGTTCATGGGTTCCAGCCCCACATCAGTCTGTGTGCTGACAGCGTGGAGCCTGCTTAGGATTCTCTCATCCTCTCTCTCTGTCTCTCTGTCTCTCTCTCTCTCTCTCTCTGCCCCTCCCCTACTTGCACTTGCTCACGTGTGCTCTCTCTCTCTCAAAAGTAAAGAAATAAACATTTTGGAAAAAAAGAAATGGTAATTTTGTGGGGCAGTGCAGGTGTTAGCTAACCGTATGGTGGTAATCATTTTGTCACATATAAATGTATAAATGAACATGTTGTACACCTTCAACTTGCAGAATGTTATATGCCAATTATATGTCAACAAAACTAGAAAAAAAATCACAGTAATGAGTCATGATAGGATGAAAGAGGGGTGTGAAAACTACAAGAGTTAACTCCTCTGAACTGTGAGAAATAGAATACACAAAACACTGGGCCCTATTAGAGCTTATTTTTAGAATCCTCCTTTGGTAGCTTGTAGAAAGTCACTCAAGAGCAGCAGAAACAGAATCCCCTTGAAATCAAGGACAGGAAGTTTTCTTTCCTGGCCTCAAAAACCAAGAGTATGGGTTAGAATAGACACAGATATTTAGGACTTGAAAAGAATCAGATGCCGACACTTGTTTATTCATGCATTCATTGAAGGGAAAAAGGAAGGACGGAGCACTGTTGTGTGGCCCACACCGTGCTCTCCCAAACCAGAGAGGTAAGAGGGTCACAGCGCTTACAATCTGAGATCTTGACAAGGGACCCACATTGGAAGCCAGGCAGCCATACTATGGAGCATGAGTATACTTTAGTAATGACAATAGGAGAAAGATGGTCAGAGGATTGACTTTTTAAAGGAAATGTCTCAAGGAATAGGTTTATCACTTACAAAGTGCAATAGAGAGGAAGAATATATAACATGTCATGTTGACAGTGAAAACGGATTTTGTTAGGGTTTCAAATGTTTTCTTCAGAACCCAGAAAATATTGGCAAATGATAACTGGACAATTGTGATGAGGGAATAATTACTAGTTAATGAATTAATATAAGAATAATTAATCAAAATATTATGATATATATTTTCCAAATATTACCAAAACTCAGCCAGAGTTGTTAATCAGAAGATCTGGTGTGAACAGTGATTGAACCCAGAGAACGGGAAGTACAAGCCATTGTTGAAGAAAGAAAAGTCATATGCCATTTATAAGCCACAAGGAAGGAAATCTGATTGTATTTTTACCAGTATTTATTGTCCTTATAATGCATTTATTACTTCATCAAATATATTTTATCACTGATTACTTCCTGAACAAACACATAGATGGCATACAACACATACAATACATGGAACAAATGCAGAATATAAAGAAATGAATCTTTTAGGAGTGTACATATAAGACCTTTGGCACACATTAAGAATTCATGTCAGTTTTTCCAGTAAGTCTATACGGAATGCTTACTGAGTCCTGGGAAGTATGTAAGGTCTAGGAAGGCTACAAGTCAGTTCAGACACCAGTCCAGCCTAGTGATGGTGGTAGTGGTAACAGTATTAATATCAGTGAAAATTGCCAACATTTGTTAAGAATATACTACATGCTATCCCCTGTGTTAAGTACTAAATGTGAATTATTTCACGTAATCCTGGGAACAACACACTGAGGTGCATTTATCATTGAACTCAATTTACAGATGAGGAAAAAGAGTTTCAGGAGCTTCAGCAACTTGCCCAAGTTCACATAGTTACTAACAAAATCCAAGATCCAACTCAGGAAGTTTACCTGCAATGCCTGTGTTCTTTAACCCTACACCTTTCACACAAGTATGATACAGCATGATAAGAGGTATGATGTGTGACCTTAAACAAGCATTATGAGATCCCATACGTGAGGGAGCAGCACATGAGAAACAAAAGAGAGAGTGATTTCAGAGAACTGTACACAGTAGAGTGGAAGAATGAAGACGGAAAACCAGGGACCGTATTGTGCACATTTTGTGTTGCACGTTAAGAAGTGGGAAGCCATTTGATGTTTTGCGCTTTGAGCTGCATATTTTTTTTTTAATTTTTTTTAATGTTTATTTATTTTTGAGACAGAGAGACGGAGCATGAACAGGGGAGGGGCAGAGAGAGAGGGAGACACAGAATCTGAAACAGGCTCCAGGCTCTGAGCGGTCAGCACAGAGCCCAACGCGGGGCTCGAACTCACGGACTGTGAGATCATGACCTGAGCCGAAGTCGGACGCTTAACCGACCGAGCCACCCAGGCGCCCCTTGATCTGCATTTTTAAATGATCACCTTTGCTATGGGGCAAAAACAGTGGGAAGAGGCAAGACTAGGAGAGTCAGAGTGAGGTTGCACCAAAATAGGCAAGAGATATTAGCAGCGTACCTAAAGAGGAGAGATTTATGACACAGTAAGAAATAGGAAATTAAATAAGCATGAAAGGTACTAGAGTTAGGTGTGTTAACATGTGGAACTGCACAGTCCATTCATCCCTTATAATGAATGAGTTTAGTTTGATGGCTTGGGGGCTTGTAACATTTCTCAGTCCGGAGGTGAAACAGTGGGCAAATGACAGATAACTAGACAAACATTTTAGGGAAGTGGTGATTTTAATATTAACCCACAATCTGGGAAGGTTTTATGAAAATGGGAACATTAAAGATACTAAAATGTGATTTCATAATAATACTTTAAGGAATTAGATCATTTCTACGTCTTATTTCTTCTAAGTGCTTTCTTTTTTTTTAATATGAAATTTATTGTCAAGTTGGTTTCCATACCACACCCAGTGCTCATCCCAACAGGTGCCCTCCTCAATGTCCATCATCCACTTTCCCCTCCCTCCCTCCCCCCATCAACCCTCAGTTTATTCTCAGTTTTTAAGAGTCTCTTATGTTTTGGCTCCAAACCACTTTCTTATCAGGGCCGATATCAATGAGAGAACCTCTAACTCATCTATTTCCTACCACTGCTTGTTTTGTGACAGCTGAATAAGATGGGAACATGAGAAGAGCACAAAGAAGAGCTAAAAACACTCGGAAACTGAGCAGAATCGTTTGTGTTTTTTCCAACAAGGAGAAATGTGTCTTTAGTTCAAAGATTGTTGCAACTAATCTGCCTCAGGCTGCCCGGGACAGAAGTTCAGATGATGCCGTGGAGTGCATCAAATCAGGCAGTCGCAGAACCTTCCATCTGTCATAAAAAGCTTCTGTGTATAAAAGAGTGGTGTGCAAATAGCAGAAGTGGCTGCTTCTGCTCCAGCTTATTTCACCTCCTTTGTTCTCTTGGGATTGAAATAGTCATTATTTCTCTGCAAATTTCGAATGCTGCCCAGGTAGTCAGCTTAGTGAAGTATCACGGAAAACCACAGCTGATTAGAGTCCTAATAACTTGTTTGTGACAGTCCCTTGAACAAGGATAATGGGCCTGGCTTTTAATTAAAGGAGAACAAAAGAAGACATTTATAGAAAAGGGGGAAATTATTTCACGTTTTCAAATCTAAATCTGTAATACTCTAAATAGACATTCCTATAACCGTAAGAAAGCCCTATAACTCATGTGAAGAATATTATCAAAATGATAGGTTCCTTAGGATGTCCTTATAGATAGACTCTGAGTGATGCATTTGCGCCAAGGGAATTTTCTCCCTCTTGTCTCCAAGACTAAAGGCAGCATCATATTTATAAAGGAGGGTGAAAATGAGGCAATACACCTGGAAGTCCCAAGCTAAAAGAACAAAATCAGACTCTGATTATTATGTAGAATTCTACATTGGGACAAAACTCATTGATTTCAGAATTGTTAAATATTTATTTCTTCTTTCTTTCTTTCTTTCTTTTTCTTTTTTAATGTTTATTTATCTTTGAGAGAGAGTGAGAGAGAGACAGAGGAGAGCATGAGCAGGGGAGGGGCAGAGAAGGAGGGAGACACAGAATCTGAGCCAGGTTCCAGGCTCTGGGCTGTCAGCACAGAGCTCAACGCGGGGTTCAAACTAACAAACTGTGAGATCATGACCTGAGATGAAGTCGGATGCTTAACCAACTGAGCCACCCGGGTGCCCCCATCCTGTTTTTCTAACAAGAAATTATTCTGCTAATTATACTGCATGAGCACAAAAAAAGATAACATAGTTATCCAAATGCCTCAATTCTATTACTTTTGCACAAAATAGTTAAAATCACTGTTCAAGTAGCTTTTGAAGTCACAATGTGAATCTCTAAATCCAGTGACTCTGGTGGGTTTTGTATGGGGGTAGTTTTCAGTTATAATTAAGTATGTAACACTATTGAGGAGTACAATAGAAATTTTCAAAGTAATGTTTGGCCTCAGTTTTAAAAATATGGGGACATAAAAACACACTGACCCTTGCATTTCCCGTTGTAATGTTTTTCACTTCATCGTCTACATCGTGGTAGTTTATGGCAAATTGTGGTGACTGCAGATCCAGAGCTCTTCATCACATTAGTGTTGCATGTATTTTATTTGTGTCAGAATCTGAATGACCCTTCTCCACTAGTAACAGGGAAGGTTGGGGTCACCCCCAAGAGAGAGCATCATAATGATCAGATTCCTGACTGTGAGCTAAGAGTCAGCAAATAAATCCACTGTTGGAAAACAGAGCTGAAAGCCATAAACCTCACATGGTTCTGGTTTCTCACTTCAGTTTCCCAGTGAGTCATTGCGTAACCCTTGTGGCCCAAAAGGGGTGACGCCTGTCCCCAAGTGTTCAATTTAATGCATTTCAACCCTTGGGAGATTGGCTTCCTTGTTCAGTGCAGTTTGAATCAACATTAAATAAAGCATTCAAGCTTGGGAGGTTTTAAAAGGTAATTGGGAGTAAAACTGATGGCCTTTATGAGGCCATTTTTGTCTGGGATCATGGTAAATGACCAAATATGTAGAAGATCCTTGGGTTTTGAGAATCTTTTATGTAATTTATTATAGAAGTGTCACGAATCATCTTAAGGAGAAGCATTAACAGGTTTTTTTAAAGGACTAACATAAGTTGTTTCAAGATTTGAAGGCTTACAAAATGAACTAAATATAGTGTAATACAGTATGATTTAATAAATGGTTGGGGGGCGCCTGGGTGGCTCAGGAGGTCAAGCCTCCGACTCTTGATTTTGGCTCAGGTCATGATCTCACGGTTTGTGAGACAGAGCCCCGTGTCAGGCTCCACGCTGACCCTCCCCCACTCTCTCTCTGCCCCTCCCCCCCCAAGATAAATAAAAGCTTAAAAAAATAAAGAGTTAAAAAACAATATATCACATTTAAGCCCATTTAGGAAAATAAGCTTTGTCTCTTCAGGAGACTTAGTTGAGGCAGAGGTTTGGACGCTGATCGTGTTGTGCCCCTACCATCTAGAAAATGGACTGGCAACTGGGAGACTATTTCACATGCTTTTTCTGACCTTTCCCTCTACATTTTGACATACAACATAAAATTGATACCTGATGTCCAGAATCCGTTGGGACAAACATATGAAATAAAAATCCCAAAGAAACATAGGAGCAAGTGCAAATTACAGTCGGGTGAAGTCTATTTCTAGCAAGCCCCAATTTGTAAAAGAGATAATGGTGGAAGTTTGTCATTCGCTTCATGAATTTATCATAATGATATAACATCATAATTTTATAAAATTAATAAAATTCTAAATTTTTAAAAATTAACCACAGGGTTATTTCAATGACCAGCATTTTAAAATAAGTAGAAAGAGGTTTTGTAAGTAGTTAAAATATAATGGGGTTTGGGAAATGGGATTTATGAAAGCTCACATTCCTCAAATTTTCCAAGTGATGTGTCGCTCATAATGAATTCATATAGACAGACTTACAGTGTGAGTGCAGTAGTGAAGTGGGGTGGAAATAGCATTACCACAGGCATGGCTAAGTGTCACTTAAGGTAATTCTTATGGCAGTTTATGAGGCCACTATGCCAGCTTTTATCATTTCACAGATTAAAAAATTGAGGCTGAGAGAGTTGAAGTAACCTGGCCGGGGACCTACAAAGACATCCAGTACCCCTGGTTATGACGCCCATGTTGTCAACTGCTATTCTGTATTCAGAAAGGTTTTGTGATATTTTGAAAGACACTCCAAAAGTGGACAAACATTCCTTATGCGGGGAGAGCTTTGTGCAGTGGTACCAAATGTTGACCAAGCAGAAAGAAGTTCTGGGTAGAGGGGCAGGATGGAATAGCTGCAGTGCTGGGAAGATGAAGCAGAAAACGGGAGAGCAATTCGTAGAAATCCTTAAGCATCAGGTGAAGAGTTTGCTTTTGCAAATATTGCCTGGAAAGCAACTGAAGATCTTTTGAGTACAGTATTGATAGCATATTAAGGACAGATGCTTAGTAAATTATTTTGGTAATTTGCTTCACAAATTGTTATCTTACATCATATAATGTAAATGTTGGCTTTTTTTTTCATATCAACCAAGGAAATAAGGGCCTCCCTTACTCCTAAACTCTGATCCTCAAGGCCATGCATCTTGTGGGCCCAGACTACTTCTCTAACTTCATCTCCTCCTCTCTGTGTGACCCTGCACATCAAGCTTCACACTTGCTCTTAAACAGACAGAAAATGCATTAACCTCAGGGCCTTTGCACTTGCTCTCCCTGAAATGGTCTTCCCAATAGCAGCACTTTTCTCTGCTGTTTCACCCTATTCAGTTTCTACTCCCTTAAAAATTTTTACTTCTCTGGATAACTTATCACCACCTGATATCCTATATTTGCTTCTTTATTTTCTTTTTTCCTCCCCTTGAAGTTTAATCATCAAAAACGATGGTACTTTTTTTCTGTTTGCTGTTGCATCCCCAGCACACTGAAGTGGATAAAGATTTTAGGGTCTGAAGTTAAGTGCCCTATTTAAGAAAAAAGAATAGAAAAATTACAAAATGAAATAGAAGTGAAACTTAATATTTATTTATTTGGAATGCAAAAAAATTTACAAGATTTAAAATGCTGGCAAATACCACAAGCATTATAAAATCTGAAAAACAAAAGACTGCCTTTTTTTTACTTTATTGCCTGACCCACCTCTATAATTCTTCCCTCCACAGTTTTTGGTAACATACTCTTTGACTGCCTCTTCAAATTATAATAATTTTGTAATATAATCTGCAGAGAGAATAGGAAAATAATTTTGTTCTATCTCTAGCATAGCTGAACAAGTTTTTAAAAATATATTGATTAGAAAAACCTTTTAATTTCAACATTATTGCTAAATCTCTTACACATTTTAAAATTGTTGTTGAATATGAAAACCCTTATAAGGTTCTTTAGCATATGAACCATAACGTTTGGAAGAATATTCCACAGACTAGCTTCTGGCTCTGTACATTTCTAGCCTGGTTTTTCCAACACCACACACAGCGCCGGGTGCCTCAGGGTATGAATATTGCATTACAACCTTGAGCCCTGCCCCTCCTTTTCAACAGTAGGTAAGTGAGTTGCACAATGGACAGTACAAATACTCTGGGATCCATTTCTACACGAGAAGACTACAGTAGCCTAACTAAAACGGAAGTGACTGCAAGTCATATACATAGGTTCCAGTCAGCCTAGCCTAAGTGTGTCCTAAGTCTACTTCCCAAGGGAAGTTGGGACAGACATAATTAGGTCAGCAGTCCTAACTATTTGCAATTAAAACATTTTGCTTCAGACAGGGCATCTGGGTGGCTCAGTCGGTTGAGCATCCAACTCTTGATTTCAGCTCAGGTCATGATCTTACGGTTCATGGGATCGAGCCCCACTCTTGGCTCTGCTCACAGTGCAGAGCCTTCTTCAGATTCTCTCTCTCCCTCTCTCTGTCTCTCTCTGCATACCCACACTCTCTCTCCCTCAAAATAAATAAATAAATAAATAAATAAATAAATAACCAACCTTTTGCTTTTGCAAATTTATAAAAGCATGTGACTATGTGAACAATTTGCTAGGGATCCATATAAGTAAGGGACCCTGACTTTCAACCTTTTTTAGCTTGTTAGTAAATCAGCTTCCTCCAGCACCTAATGGTACTTGTGGGTACAAAGTAGACACTCAAAAAATATTTGTTGAGTGAATGAATGAACAAAAGTTACTCCTTTGTGACTCTTCCCATAACATTGTTAAATCAGAGTGCCTTTCAAATTAAATTGGACCCATTAACTACAGGTTACATTTATCATATTAAAACTCTACTATATCTCTGATGTGATGTAGGATCTATTCTTAATACAAAATATGTCAAGAAGATTTATTCATTACAAGCACGGATATATTGACCCTTTCCCTTTTCTTTCTGTGGGGAAATTCACAATTTCTGCATAATTTTATAGCCCTGTCAAGTACATTTTCTCAGGAGTATGCCCTAAGCAGAGCTATTATTGGAATGTCTTCCTACTAAAATTATGGAACAACTTTCCTCGGTGTCTATGTTATATTTGCCTTTTTATCAAGGACAAATTCTACTCTGTGATCTTTATTTTTTTTTATTTTTGTGACTCCCAGGGAAGAGTTGTCTAAAATTTAAAAATGATACTACAACTAGAAAGACCTGAAAACTGAAGGCCCGTGATTTCCAGGATGGAGTAGAACTATAGGTTTAAATTTTAATTTAACTGTCTAATATGAAAACAGTTATAGTGCTAGAAAGGAAACTGGTGGGTCAGATAAGAACTCTTGTCCTGAACGAATTTGCTTAGGCTTCCCAGCCTTTGGTATGCTGTCTTCATTCTCTTGTCCAGGGTTAGCAAAGCTGTCTCACTGGCAATCAACAAAGTACCTATAAAACCAAATGATCTCTTGTCAAACCTGACTGAGTATATACCTTTATGTACCGTTGCAAAACCATGTGCCATTTCTTTTTTTTTTTTTTTTTTTTTAATTTTTTTAATGTTTATTTATTTTTGAGACAGAGAGACAGAGCATGAATGGGGGAGGGGCAGAGAGAGAGGGAGACACAGAATCGGAAGCAGGCTCCAGGCTCTGAGCCATCAGCCCAGAGCCTGATGCGGGGCTCGAACTCACGAACCGTGAAATCGTGACCTGAGCTGAAGTCAGACGCTCAACCGACTGAGCCACCCAGGCGCCCCAACCATGTGCCATTTCTGGATCTAGAATCTTCCCAAGAATGCTAGAAGCAAAAGTCTTCTTGCAAATGCTGAATTTTTCCACTTGACATTCAGATACTGATAGCTGAGAGAAGAGAAAAAGCTAGGATGCAAATTTTGGTATATTAACAACAAAGTTGTGGGCTTACTGCTGAGCTTTCTTCCACATGCTTAATTCAGGAGAATGGAATCCTGTGATGCCATGATAGAAAAAGTAGGCTCCCACTGGACAAATCAACTGTGAGTCAAACACAGGCAATACTTCCCACAGGGACCTGGTTGTATCTTTTTAAGTGTTTCACTTTTTTAAAATTTCAAATTAATCTCGGGACCTAATTGGAATATACACAGTGGTTAGTATGAAAAGACAGATTAGAAAGACAAAGCCATCTGGTTTTGATATGCTAGTGAAAGAAAATATATGTATCCATTTTAAGGTAGATTTTTCTGTTAGATGATGTGTGTGTGATTGATTCTAAAAAGGTGACACCTGAAGGTACCCTCTCCGAGAGCATATTACTGGACCACATTGGTTGATTGGGAGATTTTTAAAGTCTCTAGCAGATAATTTGCTGCTGTAGTACTGTTTACTACAACTTGAACTAGAGAGAAATAAATTGGTTTAAAAAGATTAAGAAAATGGATAAAAATTATAGGCTGCTTGTTAAAAATCCTTCACAACCAGTAAGTGTTTGTTATAAATAGAGGAAGGCAAGTCATGTTTTATCTAAAAGAACAGACATATTTAAGTTTGATTAGAAGAAGATAAAGATTTCTTTTAGTGTCATTCAGCTAGTATAATGAGTGTTGTTGATTAAAATGTTGGAATCAATAAGGACTTAAAATTGGAGTAGAGGAGACCTTAAGGAGGTGGAAAAGGTTATGGCCTGTCAAATAAGCTGACAATTAAATGCTTTGTAAAAAATTGATTTTTTTTTTTAAGCTTGAACGGTCAACTAAACTTCTTGGCTTTCATGGGCGTACGCTGTTCTACAGCATGTGAGAGCATATGAAACTGCAACTACATATTATTATCAGACTCATACACTAAATGTTTGTAAACATACTACCGAAAGCTAATTGTAAAACTTTAGCCCATGTGAATATGTTATTAATGCTGTGTAAAGAGGTCATTTAACAGCCAATGAAACTTAACATGTTTCTCCTTAGAATCCAATCATGTATAATAAGGCAGTAACTCATCAGGTTCTTTCTAAAATGTCAGCAGTAATGTTTTAAGCCCCTTACTTTTCTTTTTATTAATTCATCAGTATCAAAATCTAGCAGATGTATTGGATTTCTGTAGTTCAGTCTCTTAACCAAAGATAAGTGAGTTAGATATTCCTCACAGAGAAGCGATTGCATAGTAGACCTTTCATTTGTAAGGAAACACTGAACAGATCTAGAAAAATACACGTGTGTAAAAAAAAAACCAACAAAATACAGGAATGTAAATGCAAAAATGGAAAAAAGACCATCAAAATATCCATGAATTGAAAAGTGCAGTAAGAGAAAATCTGCTCATGAATTTTACGAAAATTCAGAGACCAGCACCTGAAAATGTTAACAAATATGCGTAGGTTCTCAGAGCTGCCAAAGAGAAAAACGTAAAAGGACGTAAAAGGAATTCCTTAAAAGGGAAGGCAAAAGACAAAGGACAAGGAGAAAGGCACAGCAATTACTGAAATCAGGGGCTGGATTCTGAATTTTCTCCCGGTTGCTCTGGGCATCACATTCCTGTCTAACTAATTATAAGTTCCTTTTGAAAATTTTACAATCTCTTCTATTGGGTCCAAGAAACATACTTAAAAAAAAATCAACTCTGATCTTAGTGGATATTAATTTCACTGTTTACTTTTCTAAGCCTTTTGGCATAAATTAGTATAAATCTATTAACTATCATATGTAGACATGAATGAAAAATATTAGGAAGTCATTTCTTTTAAGTTACATGGAATATCAGTAAGGAATAATGTCTGATAATTAGATTTTATTATAATTTTTTTAACTTTAGGTATATAAACTCATAAACGCAGTTCATTATGAGTTTGTTAAATTTAAATACTTAGGACTCTAGTCATGTGGCTCTCTAATCTATTTTTATTTTTATTTTATTAATTTTCATTTATTTATTTATTTACTTCTTTTTAATGTTTAATTTTGAGAGAGAGAGAGAGAGAGAGAGCGCGCATTCGCATGAGTAGGGGAGGGGCAGAAAGAGAGGGAGACAGAAGATCCCAAGCGGGCCCTGCCCTGACAGCAGAGAGTCTGATGTGGGACTCAAACTCACGAACCATGAGATCATGACCCGATCCGAAGTTAGATGCTCAACCGACAGAGCCACCCAGGCACCCCTATAATCTATTTTTAAGTAGGTGTTCTATGTAGAAATATCAATGGTTCATTGTCCAGTTGCTTCCATTTTGGCTGGCAGTTTTGATTTTGACATTAGTCTAGGGGAAGAAAAATAATTTTCCTTCTATTCTTCTGAGTTCTTACCTGAGACCCCTATAATAAAATATTAATGAGAGAAAAACAAACAGTTTATTAACGTGTGTACCTTATGTATACATGGAAGATACCCAAGGAAAAATGAGTAACTCTCTGAGGAGGCAGATTTTGGGCTAGCATATTCTGTTGCCCTTCATTAGTAACCCAAAGCGTTTTGAAGTCCTTAATGGGAGCTGGTGGCATTTGACTTGCTTTTGCCTTTGCACACAGGTGCACCCTGAGCGTGACACTGGAGCAGGCCATCATTCTGGCCAGAAGCCATGGACTGCCTCCTCGCTACATCATGCAGGCTACAGATGTGATGCGGAAGCAGGTAAGTCACACACAGTTTAGGGATTGTTTTACAGGACCGTTTTTTTTTTGTTTTGTTTTGTTTTGTTTTTGTTTTTTTTACATTTTCAATGTGTATTTATTTTTGAGAGAGAGAAAGAGAGAGAGAGGAGGAGGAGCAAAGAGAGAGTGAGACACAGAATCCGAAGCAGGCTTCAGGCTCCAAGCTGTCAGCACCGAGCCCAACTCGGGGCTTGAACTCACAAACTGTGAGATCATGACCTGAGCTGAAGCTGGAGGCCCAACCGACAGAGCCACCCAAGTGCCCCTACAGCACCTGGATTTGAAGGTTCCTTTTAATCAGGATTTATCAGGTTTAATGAGGATTAGTCAACATTTATCAGGTGTCTGATTAGTGCCTGGATGTGGGGGACACTTTTTCAGGCTCCGAGAGTAAGTGTGAACAAGAAACACTCCCAGGGACGAAGGCAATACAGACATCTATATGAGGATCCTCCAAGAAACCAAGCCAACCTGGAAAAAAGGATGTGTAAGAGATAACCAGAAGGAGGAAAGGGGTTGGCCAAGTGTAATGGGCAGGAGTGGATTTGAGGCTTATGTAAGGAGCAAGGGCAAAGGCTACATGGCATTTTCTGGGCATCGCAGGTGATTTAGTAAGGCTGAAGAGGGTGGGGGCAAGGAAGAAGAGGAAAGAATTGAAGGCCCTTCTTGCTCCTGGAGCTCTCAAAGTGAAGTCCAAGCCATGCTAAGAATTTGGTGCATTATTCTGAAGATAAAAGCACATATCTCAAATTTTCCTTCAGAGGATGAAGAGTAGTCTTTGGGATGTCGTTAGGTCACTGAAGTATTTATAGGTGGGAATAAACTCCCATAAAGAGAATGAGCTTTTGATACAATACCTGATGGTATTTTAATGTGATAGTTTGGTTTCTAACGCTTAAAATTCTTTTAAAAGGTAACAAAAATGCATTAACCTCCAATTTATTATTAGGAAAATGTGCCTTATATAATAGAAAAGACACAACTTATTAGAAAGACAAGAGTTGGAAAATATCAATTTTATGTTTTATTCTGCCACAGTTTCTCAGGGTAACCACAGAAAATTGATTTAACAAATATTTATTCTTGCTGACTTGGTTTGAACTGCCCAATGATAGTAAGTGATTTAGTTTTTAAGATATGCTTTTCTAGTTAAAACTTATTTGTTTACTAAAGACTTAGTGTATAACTCTTATGCAAATATACTAATCTCTGTGGGTTTGCTCCCAAGATATATTACAGAATGTAAAAAAAAAAAAAAAAAAAAAAAAAATCCATGGAAGCAGTCATAAGTGATACCAGCACCGGTTTGGGGTCTGTAATTCAGGAATAAAGTACAATGAATGGATATACATTGGAGCTTCGAGGTGGGAACCCTGGAGCTGGAGACTGAAAACCAAGATCTGACAAGGTCTAACAGGGATTTGCTAAGTAAAGGTTAAATCCACAAGAAGCACAGGGCACAGTATGGTTCAGCTAGAAAAGGGCAAATACAGATGCAAATGCCAGCAGATTTTGGAAGGATTTTTTGGATGGATATAATACAAATTTGGTTTTAAAAAGTAGGCCAAAGTAAACTTGTGATTATTCATTTCAGGGTTGGGTTTGGGATGCCAAAAGTACAGAAAGACACTAAGCATTCTGTTTCACTTTGTTACTGTTAGAATAAGTTTGAATTAAGACTTGGAGGGGCCATCTCGAAATTATGGTTTATGGCAAGACTAAGAGACTGATTATTAGCCTGTTTTAGAATAATCTAGTACAGGAGTAATGATGAATTCACTAGATACACATTCTTACTATATGGACTTCAGTAATCAAAAACGTTTAAGTTCTTACATGTGAGAACGGACATCTATAAACTAGAGGGGGGAAAGTAAAAACCGTATTATGTAAGCCTTAGTGACTTATTTAACCAGTGCAAACCTTTTTGAAATACAATATACATGCTATATTTACGTATATTATTATATGTATTATTGTATATTTATAAAATGTAACTTAAGGAAACTGAAAAGTTACGAAGCTTCTTATAAAATTTCTAAACTGCAGTTTTTCAGTATTCATCACTTCTTCCTTCTATTTTTAATAAATATATTTAGAATAGGTAGCTACCCTCCTTTGTTACTGGTTTCTCTGCTGCAAATATGGCATCTCCAGGTGGATCTGAAACAAAGAACTGATTTCTGACTTCTGTATGGAAGATCAGAGAGCCTGGGGCCCTCTCTTTAGAGAAAGTGGGTTAAACTGGTGTACAGGGGGATTTTTGCAGCATTCCTTCTGCTGCCCATCCTCTCCCCAGTGTCCAACTGTTACAGGCAGTGGAATTAGTGGGATCCAGTCTGCAAGCCAGCTCTTACCTACCTGTGATCTAAGTAGTTAGAACACAAATGGTGATCAAAGATCTGACTTTTCTGTTCCTTTTGTTTCTCAAACATTTAGACTCAACTCTCCAGAGACTGAATGGTTGAGATGTTTGCCAGATTAATGAGTAATATTTTCTAAGATCTTTAGTTTCTTTTTTAGGGAGAAGCGCTTCAGCATGATTTATTGTATGGTTTTCATGTACAGCTTTGTATATCTATTTTTCATAGGCTTGTTTAATGCTCTGGTTAGTTAGAAAGAAAGCTGAAAGATAGAGGGAAGGGTACTATGCCCCTTCTAATTTTTTTGATAATGATTATAATAATCCTAGGCAGCACTTTTACATAACCTAAGATCTGATTAATACAACGTTTGAGGGAGAAGCTTTCATTTACATTAGAAACAAAGTTTTCTATCCTACAAATTATACATTCCACGTATTATTGGGTGGAAGACTGCCTCAATTTTTTTTAAATAAAACTGGAATTTCAGAGAGTTCTGTCTCCTTACCTACAATATGAGGACATTATACTGGGCACAGTAATAAAGGCTGAAGAAGATGTGATTCTTCCCCCATCTTATGGTGGCCATACATAGGCAGATCATCATGATACAAGTACCAATAGACAAGTGGTATACAACCTCAGTGTTTTCGGACATAAGACAGGGAATAAATAAGTGAGTAAACTGTGAGCCTCTCAGTGGCTGGGACACTGAGTATAGTTTGTTTTGGTGGGCATAGGTTTCCAGAATAGTACCTAGCAGAGAGTAAATGCTAAATGGCGTGCGTTCAATAGTTCTAACTGGGATAACCAGAAAAAGGCTTCATGCAGAAAGTGATATCATGATAGTGATTTAAAAGCATAGATTCTTGAGCCAAGCAACCTCAGTTTGAATCCCAACTCCAGTGTTTACCGTCTGTATCATTTGGGACAAGATTCTAAGTCTCTCTGTTACTTAGTTTCCTCATTATTAAAACAAAGATTTTAATAGTACTTGCCTCGTAGTGTTGCGAGGATATACTCAATGCACTTAAAACAATACCTGATATAGCGAATGACCGATTAGTTATTAGCCAAGATGATATTTGATTTGAGCCTGGGAGGATAAATGGGAGTGGACAGGTCGGGAAGAGGAGAGAGGAGGTCCTTGGGTAGAGGAAACAACGTAAACAAGGGTGGAAAAGTGCAAGTACCTGGCATGTTGAGTATAAGAAGAATTATATAGTTGAATTCACTGTGGAATACACCAACAGTTGTGTTCAGCATGATGAACATCAGTGTGATTTGCAACCTTTGAAGAAAGCAAAAGCCTTTCTACAGACTACTCAGTGGAATATTATGAGACTAAAGACAAAAGTAATTATACACAAACACTATACCCTAGCCTAGTAAATCTATTTCTCACAGGGATATGATTTACAATTTCTAAAACTAGCTTATGTGTATACTAGGTTTGAAGAGATAAGTAAATATATTGTAAGTAATGAGAATAAAGTTTCTTACTGTCAGAAAAGGAAGTTACAAATAGGAAAGGGAGAAGGCTATAATCCAGAACAAATCCTGTGGTGTGGATTGGGATCAGAGGTAGCAATTTGAACCGATGGATACACACACGCACGCATGTGCACGCGCATTTAGAAATAAATATAGATGTTTGAGTATGTTTGCCATTAGTTAAATAGCTCTGTCTACTCAGACGACCTAGAAGCAGTTACATACCAATGGTAGCAGTGAGCAAACCCAGTGTCCAGATCTTGGGTTCCAAATATAATTCTCCATTGAAAAGAGCCACAGTGCTTGGAGAAGTGGTTAATCTCCACAACATAATTATTAACTACAAAAAGAAAAGAAGTAACTTTACAGTGGAAAAATCTGGCGGACACCGCTTGAACCGAGTGAAGACAGTTACTGTCACCGATAAGATGTAGAGAAGTCATGTGATATGGTGATGGTCAACATCAGTGGTCCCATGCACTGAGGAGGCACAAAATCACTCTTGTCCAAAATGCATGTCTTCTATCTGATCGTGAGGAAACAGCTGACAAACCCAAACAGAAATATTCTCCAAAATAGTGACCAGTACTTAGCAAAAGTATTAAGGTCATAAAAGACAAATCAAATCCAAGGAAATGCCATGGATCAGAGGACCAAGGGGACAAGAAAACAAAATGTAGTATGGGATCCTGGGTTGGATCCTGGAATAGAATCAGGACACGAGGGGGAAATGGTGAAATTTGATTAAGACTTACAGCATTATATGAACATAGATTCCCTGGTTTTGACCATCATACTCTGGTCAAGTGAAGGGTGAGCATTAGAGAGAGTTTACATAGCTGAGTTAAGTATGTGAACTTTCTGTTCTGGTTTTACAACTTTTCTCTAAGTCTAAAACTACTCCAAAATGAGTTATTTTTTAACTGCTTAATTATAATTCCTCAATTCCTTCCCATCTGTCTTTTTGCCACCCCCACCCCTTTTCCCTATTTGCTTTCCTTTATTTGGTCCATCTTGAGAGGATATATTCTTTTGTTTTCCTTTCTTCCTTTTCTCCTTTTCTTTCTTCCCTTCCCTTCCCGTAGTTCAGAATTTGGTAGCAAGAAAGAGAATTTCAGAGGTTTTGTATTTCTTTATTTTATTTTTTGTTTATTTATTTCGAGAGAGAGAGCACAAACAGGGGAGGGGCAGAGAGAGGCAGAGAATCCCAAGCAGGCTCTGCACCATCAACACAGAGCTCAACACGGGGTTCAAACTCCCAAACCGTGAGATCGTGACCTGAGCTGAAACCAGTCAGAAACTTAACCAAGCCACTGAGATGCCCTAGAGTTTCTTTAAAACCACTCTCTTTCATCTGTTCTCAGCCCCAAACCCTGGTGTTTAGTTCTATGTAGTAACTAATTCCCATTAGGAACTGAACAATGATTATAGCTTCATTCATGAACTTGACAAATTGTGAAGACTTTTTCATTGCTAAAGTGCATTGCCTTTGTACTATAAAGTTTGGGGCAGAATTCTTACATTTCAGAGATCCACACGCACATGCCTTGTCCAGAATTGCTTTAGAACTATTTAAGAAAATATTTTCTTGATAAATACTATGAACTTTAAAATAGCTGATTATTCAGCTAAGGATAAAACAGGTTTGTGAGTGCAATAGAACTGTGATTTTCTGTTCCACGAAAGTGAGGACACAGCACATATTTGTAGCCTTCTCGTTTCTTATTTTCAACATCTAAAGTATTGCTTGCTTCTAGGAATAAAGACATAGATGAGATAGTGAACAGGAAGCTGTGATTTAAGTTTATTTTGAATGATTTAGATAGCTATTGAAATAAATATCAACCCTTTGGAAAAATATGTCAGCATATTTTGATACTTAAAGCATTAGTTTTGAAAATGCTCAGATGATAATTTTTTTCTTCTGCTTCACCTCATCTCTCTTGATGTTATATACATTGTTGGAATAAATATTCTACACTCAAATGTTAATGGTAGGCTAAATAATTACTAATACAATGTAGAGCTAAAAATGATTTTCCCTACTTCTCTCAGGGAGCAAGAGTTCAGAACACAGCAAAGAATTTGGGAATCAGAGACAGAACCCCACAGTCTGCTCCAAGGTAAGTGACTCCCCAGGTCTGCTCTTTCCCAAAGGGCTTACCGCCACTTCCAAGGCAGTGTCACTTACATCTAATGCACCTGCCACAGTACATGCCTAGTGCAGTACTGAATATAATCATGGAAACTGGCCTTGTAAACACTCTGTGGCTAAATGTGACTAGTCATAAGTGGTCTCTGAATTCAATGAAATTTTAAGGGAAGCAAACTTAGAGGTAGCAGGTAGAAGTCTTGACATTATTCTGTTTTCCAAGTTCCGTCATGAATTCAAAGACAAAAGTCCACACAGGTACTACTAATATTTGTGACCCAAGTGTACCGAACTACCAAAATGCCATTTTCATTTATTTTTCTCTGCCTGCACATGCTGTTCCCTCTGGCATGATTGCTTTTCCCATCTGTGTCTGTATGGAAAACTCCTACTTACCCACAAAACCCTTTGTGTCCTTTTCTCAATGCCCTTTTCTCTTTGAAGTCCTGGCTGAGTTTTCTTCCTCTTTGTGCTCCCTTAGCATCTTGTGTATTGGTCTTTTATAGCTCTTTTATAGCTCTGTGTTACAATATATTGTTCCATGTCTCCTCACCCAACCTGAATGTGGATTCTCTGGAGGCAGAGAATATGTTTTTTGGATTTTATTCCTGGCTGATCATAGTGCTGTACAGTAGACACTGAATATCTGAACTGATTTCAAGAACGTGCGAATGAACAAATGAATGAATGAGCTTTTTGTTTGTGATCATATCAAATATTCACAGTTCACATATCATAACAAGAAAAGACTCTAGGGGCACCCGGGTGGCTCAGTTGGTTGAGCGTCTGACTTCAGCTCAGGTCATGATCTCATAGTTCATGGGTTCAAGCCCCACATTGAGCTCACTGCTCTCAGTGCAGAGCCCTCTTCCGATCCTCCCTCCTTCTCTCTCTCTGCCCCTTTCCTGCTCATGTTCTCTCTCTCTGTCAAAAATTTAAATTTTTTTAACTTAAAAAAAGAAAGGACTCTAATTCACCTTTAGAATAAATGAACATGGAGACAGCCATCAAAGAAATGTTAATTTCATTTCCCTGGTGACAATAAGGTAAGCAGCCATCTATCTTGAAGTGGGGCAAAATTAAATAATCTCTTTTACATTTGATTGTTTTTATACGTTGGCATTTTAACAAAAAGGAGACTCCTCCAGGCACTGTCACAGACAAGACACTTTTGTTTTCTATTTACAAAGCAGTTACCAGAGTGAGAATCATGACAGCAGCATTTATGAAGTTATATTTCATCCTAAAAAACTCTGTGGGCAGTAGAAGTACTTTCACAAGGGAAAACATATTTTCCCCCTGAAAATGGATGGAGCACTCATGTTCTAATTGTGTTTATTTTTAGTGCTGGCTCCTAACTTATTTAATCCTCAAGTCTTGTTAATGTTATCTTTCATAGTTGATTAAGTTAGAAAGACTCTGTTCCTAAGGAGTCATTTCACATAGGCATTCTCTCTCTGGCACCTTGAGCTGACGTGGTATATTGTGATAACGGACCCAGTGAAGTGTTAAAATTCCAATAAGAAAACAAGATAATGGTTTAGCAAGGTCTTCATAGCTAGAGCTTATAAACACTAATAAACAGAAGGGTTAAGATAAGACTTCAGCATCCTGATCAATAAACCAATACGCAAGCGGAATACAAGAAAAGAAACTGATGAACTCACTTTTTTCTTTATTGTGTTGTGTTTTAAAACTCTTGAACTGAAACACAATAAAATGTGCCAGCTGTAAAGTTGACATTTTTATAAGAGAATAATAATCCCCAAAGAGAAATCTAAAGTAATTTTTAATTTAATCCTATTTATTCTTTCACTCACTCTACAAATATTTATTGAGGACTTAAGAAATGCAAAGCATCCTGCTCTGCTTCATGGAGGGTAGAAACGTGAGATGGAAATAGAACCATCCCTCAAGGACCTTTCAGTTAAAGAGATGAGATGAGAAAACATAACTGGAAGGAAAGGTAGAAAATAAGAAGCACTGTGTGAGGGGTGGGATCCCGCCCAGCTGGGAACCAGGGTTCCTGTCCCAGAGACAACAAATTTAAGAACAATTTGCTAGAAGAAGAATATTCTAGGATGACACCAAATCTTTGGGTTGGACAACAATGGGCAAATGGTTCCAGTCACTGAGAAAAATAAGCACGTGTAGGGAAAGGAGGGTGAGCTCATGTTGGTGACATTGGGACTAAGGATCAATGGGACACCCAAATGGAGATGGCATTGTGGGCAATACAGTGTTCTTCCTCCTAACTTTCATACATTGGATCTTCAGATTAATCAACTTATCTTCATCATGAACCAAATATTACCTTTCAGATATAAAGGTACACTGGTCTTATTTTCTATTAGATCACAAAACCTGGGAACTATTGTGCTACGATAGCTTGATTTATTTTATTTGTTTAATTGTGAAGCAGCATACTGAAGTGGTTACACGTGAAAAACATGATTTTGAGTCCCAGCTCCTGCTTGATGACCTTATTTAGTCAGATTACTTATTTTCTCTGAGACAGTTTTCTCATCTTTAAGTTAGGGAGAATTGCCTTGGGACAGATTATTATTGACACTGTAGCCTTGAAAATGTCTCTTTTGCCATGTAGAAGGATGAAGGGCATGATCTGTAGGTTGAAGTTTCAAAGTTCTACTCTCAGCAGATTTGGATTTGGGCTGGAAATACCAGCTCCAAGATGGCTGCCTGAGCCCAAACAGGAAAAGAAGAAAGTGGAGCCAGGAACAAACCTTTTCATGCAGGGGCACTGGTGTGCATGGGTGGAATGAAACTATGACAAGGGCCCCAAGGTGTTGGGCAAACCAAGGCCTTCTGTTACCTAACAATTTAGCTGACAAAAAAACAAATGCCTCAGTGCAAGGTAAAAGCCCAACTCTTAACTATTACATTTTACTTCCCAACTCTATCTGCCTGTTCTAAATTCCCAAAGCCCCACAATTTCCATTACAAATGTGTCTGAACTCAAATAACCCTGAGTCACTTCCAAGAAGCCTCACAGAAGCTGAATCTGCCCAGTTCTGCAGTATCCAGAGCTATTATTTCATTAGGTGATCACACGGAGTAGCCTTTTGCCAATTTGCAAGGCAGACATTTCAAAGACTTGCCTACACAGTGGCATTAGTTCCATTATGTGGAAACGTGCAGTGCAAGGTAATGGAATGTGATGGCTCAGCCCAGATCTCACGGGTAGGACATTTGCTACCCAGCTTACTGTTTGTGTTCTACCTGAGTAAGGCCACTGCCTTTCCCTTCATTAGGCAGTGCTGTAAGGAAAATGAAAGGATCAAAATTAAAGAGGAAAAGAACTTTCCGATCATTCCATTATTCCGGCACTGGGAATGCATTTTGAAGCAAAACTGTAGTTTTTTACTGCAAAGGCAGCTTTGAGCTATATCAGCTCAATTTAATGTATTCTTTTCTCTGGGAAAGATGAAATAAGCTTTTCTGATGTGAGATGTCCTTATTTCAGTATTCATTTTCTTCCATGGAGATTACATGCAGAGCATTAAGCACCTTTCAGACTTGAATAATCTCCAAAGGCAGTAACTTTTTCCTGTGTGTTTCCAGACTGGGAAAGTTTATGTTGTTAACTAGGTTTCTAACTCAATATTCAAACTTTGTCATTCTTTTCCCCTTTGATTTAGAATTAGCATGGGATTAAATGTTGAAGGAGAAGGAAACATAATTTGCTAAGTTTGTCAACAACTCCTGTAAACTGTGTTCGATTTAATTTGTAAAAGAAGGGAATCACCATGCTACCCCTATCCCTGAGTTTGGAGTACTTTTGAAAAGGAGCAAAGTTGAAACCTGTACTTAATGTTATTATTTTAGGGGTTTTTTTTTAATTTTTTTAATGTTTATCTTTGAGACAGAGAGAGAGTGCGCACACAAGCCAGGGGAGGAGCAGAGAGAGAGAGAGAGAGAGAGAGACAGAATCCAAAGTAGGCTCCAGGCTCTGAGCTGTCAGCACAGAGCCCAATGCAGGGCTCGAACTCACAAACTGAGAGATTATGACCTGAGCCGAAGTTGGACACTTAACTGACTGAGCCACCCAGGCGCCCCTGTACTTAATATTTTTAGATCACGGATGCAGCTCTCAAGTAGGGCCAGCATGGCCATGGAGCTATTAGGACTGTGAGTATATGTAGTCTAACATCTAGCCACCTCAGTCAGCTGATCTTCTCTCAGACTGTGCTTTTAATAATGGTTGTGAGCTGTCTGGTCACTGTGGCTGTCTTGCAGCTATTTTATTTAAATATTTAGAGAGAGAGAGAGAGAGAGAGAGAGAGAGAGAGAGAGAGAAGGAGACAGGCAGAGAGAGAGGAAGAGAGAGAAGTCCAAGCAGGCTCTGTGAGGTCAGTGCAGATCCCGGCATGGGGCTGGAACCCACCAACTGTGAGATCATCACCTGAGCCGAAACCAAGAGTCAGGGACTGAACAGACTGAGCCCCCCAGGTGTCCCTGTCTTGGCAGATATTATGTTCCCCTTAATTTGGTTCTGGAGTTAGGATGTTCTGGAGAATGTGGAGCTCTGGAGCTTGTATAATCCTAATTCAGTGCCCCGAGCTTTGCCTCAAGACACCCAGACCTGGGATGTCAAGAGGGAGCCCTTCTTGGCATCTCCACTAGTTCAAGTAGATTCCTTGAGCCACTTGAATCTCCACTTGATTCTGCTGGCAGATGAATGGGACAGTGGGCAGAGATGGGCAGATATTCCCGAGGAAACACCGGATAATTGTGCCTTTGAGATTCAGGCCTCAGGACTCTGCCACATCAGCCTATTCGTAACTGACTGCACCCAAGACACGGTACAGAATGAAACAAATTTCGAAAACTAGTCAGGAAACCAGTAGACCCCTATGAGAAGGCGCTGTTTTGCTACAAATTAGTCATGATAGACAAGATGGTAATTATCACTATAGTATCATCTCCTAGAACTCAGAGAATCAGTTTTGCTGCCAGCAAGGTGAACAGTCAGGGCAGGCAGCACTGGAGTAGAAGCAGCTGGTGTGGGAAAGATGACATTGCGTAATCAGTAGTCATCTCCACTTACACAGAGACATTGGTGTTTTCTGAAAACTAGAACTGAAGTTTTGGAGTTTGCTAATTCATAAGTAATTTTTAGTAAAATAGGCAATATGATCATGGCTCCTGAACCGGGAACTTATTGTCAATATATTTTTTGTACCAGTAGAAACATCTCAGGTAATGGCAATACGCCAGGCTGCTGTCACACTCTTCCCTGCCTTTCCTAGGCTGTACAAGCTGTGCGAGCCGCCTCCCCCTGTTGGAGAAGAATGAGGAGAATCCCCAAGGAACCAGGCAAGCAGAAGCTTCTGAACACTAGACAAAAGACATGCTGGCTAAACATTCTTCATTCAAGATAAATAAATGAAATTTTTTTCTCTAGCTCCTTCCCCATGGAGTAAATAACCAATGTTCTTCTTGTACGTGGATACTTGTGCCGGAAATGGATGAGAGATCACTCAGACCATCTGTAGCTTCACAAACTAATCTGTCTATGTATTGACACTAACTATTCATTTTTAGGGTAAATTTTGTCCTTGGAATTTATGAAAAAAAAAAAACAGGTAAACAATGAACCATTGTGCCTCCTCTCCCATTAGTTAGAATTATTTCATTGTGTTTGTTTTCATCTTCTCTGAATGGAATCATGTGATAATGGAGATTTCCACTTGAAGAAGTCTTTCACTGAAGAAAGATGGACACACTTTTCAAATCATCATACAGAAATGTTACAGACCACATAGACTGGGTGTTATTGTAGGCATTCGGTCCCCTACCTGCATCAGAGAGAGTATGATTTGTGAATGGTGAAGAGCATGCTTGACTCTTTTTCCTACGGGTTTATTTCTCAGTAACAGAGAAGAGAGCTGAATGAGGCTTCTACCAAGACTTTCTTCCCACTGCTTGTGGTGGGAAGCACTGCTTTGTGCTCATGGACAGTTCCAGCAAGTGGGTGCTGTCATTGGTCTCTGAAATGGCATGGCTTCCTAGGGCCACGTGTACTGGTGCTGTGCCACAGGTGGCCAGGGGGTGGAGAGGGGTGGAGATCAGGGAGGTACGGGAGGGGAGAGTGGGGTAAAGGAGGAAATTTAAGTCCATTTAAAAAGTCAAATTTTAACTTAGAAAGATACCTAAAATTCTTACTTTTATTAAGACTTCCATATGAGATGTGAGACTCTGGAGAGAATACACCGTGCTGAGTATTTTTCCATCAAGGTATGTGTACAACAGTGAAAATAAAGCATTATTTGTTGAACTGTACAAGGACTATTAGAGACCTTGATAATGTATGGAAGCACAAGGTGTATTCTATTTTCATTCTAAAATACACGTCATTTTTATCATTTCTATGTTGATAAAATAATATTGTTTTTTAGTGTAATGAATACAGTAATATTGATTTTGAATCTACAATTCTCAAAACAGTTAAAATGCCCTTCCTGTGATTGTGACGAGTATATGGATTTGGACTAATTTAGTATGTGAACTGCTTTTCATAACTAAGGTATATGCAGATGATTATTACATTTTCATTTATGAAATTTGATAATGATTTTCAGATGATCATTAAAAATCTTCACTGCCATCAGTTGTGTATTGAATAACAAAAATACTGTGTTATACATATACCAGTTATTCATACACTGGTCAAGCTGATAAAAATTGTTCTTTGGCACAGAAGCACTTAAGATTTTTGCAATAAGTCCTTATATATAGTAAGAGATAAACTCAAAGTTTTCAAAGGAAACGTTGAACACTTTGAATTTAATGAAGATATTACCTTAACACAAATACCTACATTAAGTATATCTTAACTTTCAGGGATTTAACATTCTTGATATTATTATCAACTGATCCTGAAGGTCCATGACATTAGTATTTTGCGATTTTCCTGTACTGAAAAATTGATTACTTTCATTGTGGCTAATGAGTGAGCAAAACTGATCAACTATCAAGTATTTTTCATATTGTCTTTACTGTTTTCTAGTCACCATCCTAGAAGCCTTATTTCTCGTTAGAAGGATGAAGGGGTCACTTCAACACTTCAGTCATACTTTGCTATGTTTCATGGAGGAAATTATCTGCAATTATAGTATGTATAAAATAGCATATTTTTAAGGGTCTATTCTCTGTATAGTAGGATGTGCTTAATATTTTAAGGGTTAAATGTAGTGTAAGTGTACCAACCTTCAGAGTGCTTGGTACTTCTTGAATGCTCCAAAGTTAGTAATGATTTCTATTCTCATCAGTCCCTGTCATTTTTTAATTACAATAAAAATTGTAGTTAACATTTAAGTAGTTACTATGTGCCAAGCGGTACCTCCAAGTGCTTTATCCCTATTTGTTGTTATTGTTTCACTAATCCTCACAAAGACTGGGATGGTGTCTTTTCATCATCCCCATTTCACAGTTGAGGAACTGAAGCAAAGAAGGGCCCAGTGACTCGTCCAAAACCACAGGACTGACAAGTGACAAAAGTAGGATTTAAATCCAGGAAGTCTGCCTTCTTAATGCATTACCCTGCTTCTCCATATTCACGTAAGAACTGTTGTAATATTACCCATTACTTGTTAGTAAAGTTGTGACATGTGTTGCCATTAAGTTATACATTTTATATTGAGTAAAAAATGAATGGAAACATATAAAATGTCTTTAATATGTGAAAATCATAAGATTTCCTAGGCATTTTACCATTCTGGATACACATTTTGAGGCAACGCAGTGTTGTTGCAATCTGAAAAAATAGATTCCTCATAATTGAAGGTAACAATTTTAGGTATGTTTTGAAATTCTGGAAAAGTATACCATATAAAATTTGACTACGGTTCCAAAACAGTGGTAGCATTAAAAAAAAAAATGTCCAATGAATGAATGAATAAAGATGATTTTTCAATATCATAATGTGCCTCCACATGACACTGGACACTTAACTGGCCATGAGTTTTTAGAATGAATTTACCTAAATGCTCACATACTCCTCTACAACTCCTTGAAATGTTGCTAAAGCCCTACCAACAGTTCTTCCAAGTTCTGAGTTTGGACATTTGCTTCTCTTCGCCTAAAGGGGAAGGTCATGCATAGAAATTTTGGTTCTTAACGTGGGATCTAAGTAAAAAATAATTGCTAACTAGTAATCCATAGTCAATACATCTTAAATATTCCATTATATCTTATAAAGTTATCTAATATAAAATATAACAAAACTTAATATAATGTTAACAGAATGAGCAATTTGAAGAGACTAGAATTTTCCATCTATTTCCGTTATTGTTTAACAAGAAACAAAGAAGAATTCCTGTACTAGCTTTACTTCTATTGGATATATAAAGTTGAATTTAGGAGGTAAGCTTTATTTTATGAACTAATATTCTAATTGTAGAAGTCTCACACTATGTTCTGTCTCTTTTTTTTTTTAAGGTTTATTTATTTGTTTCGAGAGAAAGTGAAAGAGAGAGCAATCAGGAGAGGGGCAGAGATAGAGGGAGAGAGAATCCCAAGCAGTCTCTGTGCTGGGCAGAGGCTGACACGGGGCTCAATCCCAAACCATGAGATCATGATCTGAGCCGAAGTCAAATGCTTGACTGATTGAGCCACCCAGGCGCCCCTATTTTCTGTCTCTTTAAATCATATTCTTCCAGTGACCTAGCTTCCCTATGCATTCAGTGGTCACTCTTCTTGTAGTAACAATGTTTAATTTAAAATTAGGCTAATATCTTATGACACTATAATATATATGAGATTACAATGATACTGATTCTGACTCTATTGATTTAAATTTTATGATAGTTAACTAAGTTCAGAATGAGATGAAATTAATGTTGGTACTAACTATAAAAACCAAGAAAATAAATAGTTAAAAACAAAATCCTGAGGGACATATTAACTAATTTAAAAAAATAAAATAAACTATTTGGGGCACCTGGCTGGCTCAGTCAGTGGAACATGTGACTCTTGATCTCAGGGTTGTGAGTTCAAGACCCACGTTGGGTGTAGAGATTACTTAAAAAATAAAATCTGTAAAAAAAAAAACCCCAAAAACAAAGAAAAGAAACTATTTTCAACCCTCTGAACACATACATTTTATAGAAAAAATAATATTTAGTGACATGGAAGCTTTTAGTTGAGAGTTAGTTACTCTATATATTTGACAATAATGCATTTGTATGTAAAGTACTAAAGTATTCCTTCATTAGTTCATATAGATCTTTTCCCATGTAGCATGAGTTAAGACAGATTACAGGGCGTATTTTTACTCACTTGTATTAAAAAAAAATAATACTGAAGTTTAAAATAGATATCAATACGTTAAGTCATTTTACTTTACATTTTACTTTAAAGGACATATTTAGATTTTTTTTCACTAGTGGTATTTACTAATATTGAAACTAATGTTTGGTATGTGACTAAATTGCTTCTGAATTTTTGGAAACTGTTTGATTCTTAAAGACTTATTTTTAAGTGGATTAACATAGTAAGTTATACTTCCCCAAAGCCAGTGGTAGTTATTCATTAACGTGTTTGTATATACTTGTGTTTGTGCTGAATTTGTTGAATGAATAGTCAGTTGTTCTGCTTAAGTATAAAGGCAAAAGATTTTGAAATAGTTTCGAAAAATCTAAACTCCAGTTAATAAAAATATTCTGTACTCTATCAGAGTTTTGAGGTTTTAATGATAAGCCTCAGAAAAATTTCACCCTACGTGAGACAAAAGAGGTGGGGAAAAGTCATGAGAGGAATCTGGGCCAAAAATGGGCCCAGGCTAATTCCTTTAACATATAGTGGTCACAGTCTTCCTAGGTGCTGCAATTCTGTAATTGTCATTATAGTTAGTCTTTGCTTTAAAATTTTTTTTTTACTACTTCGAGCCTTTGCCTTTAACAATGATCTCAGCATTCATATGGCCACATTGCATGCATGGAAGACTGTACAAGTATGGCCTGTGCATGCTCTAGCTGTTGTCCCATAGACACTTGGCCTACTTCACTCAGGATAGCCTGCTTCTCTCACTGAGAAGAGACATCTGAAGTCTACGAAGATAGATGTAGAGATACCTGTATCTCTGTATACATTTTTATATACATATATATTTGCTTTTTGTTTTTATGATAATACATTATAGAAGTGACTTAGATTCTCATGTCTTGTTTTGGATGAAGATATGAAATACGGGGTTGTTCAATATATTGAATATTTGTTCTATAGGCATCAGGTTTGTCGAAATACACAGGAAACATGCCTGGTAGGCCATCTTTTGACCACTGACAGTAGTTTTCTACTCGATCTGGAGTCAATTTACCTGACTTGGCCATCCAGAAGAAGTAGCTGGTTAAGAATAAAAGTATTGAATTTTCAAATGATATTTCTACCAGAAATAGAAAGCTTTGGATACTTTCAAGTGCAGATAACAGAATAAATGTCATCCGTGTACTCATTCCACAAATATGTTTGAGAATTCACTTTGTATAAGGCACAGCCAGTGGGCCTTTTTTTTTGTGTGGGATGTGTTTGGTTTGAAAACTTTCACATTATCTCTTTTGTGTTAATGGACACTTGTGTCTTTTACGTGAGATGACATTATTTGTAATTCAAACCTATTCTAATACCTTATAGGTATATATACTGTAAGAATTCAAGAGTACTAAGTTGGTAAAATGCTTTAGAAAATATACATTTAAATTTGAATATCTAATGCCACAAGCAAATTTATTAGAGTTTCAGATGAATATGTATTTTTGTAACTGCCAAGTAAATGAATAGATCATAGCTTTTGCTTAAAAAATATTTTTATAAGTATTCAGTTGATAGTTGCTTTATGTATTTGAATATAATTTACATTTCATTATTTTAAATAGTAAAGTATTTTACTATTTTAAATAGTAAAATATCAAATTTGTTCTATAAACAGTAATTCTTTTGAATATATTCATATTTAACATTGTATAACCTCCAAAATGCAATGATATATTTCACCTGAGTGTATTATTGTAAGAGTCAATTTTTCCTTTGTAAAAGATACATGTAACATAGTTTCAATCATTCAATATTTTGTGAATGGTTAAAATGACCAGTGTCTTATGTATTTCGTATCATTTAATTTTGTGTGGAAGACTAGAATAGTAGCATTGTGTTATTAGTGTCAATAATAAAGTAAAATGTAGTATGACCATTTTAGCTACTTTCCGTTTAAATTTAGTAAACCAATTATGTTTTCACCTGTTTGGGAGACAAAAATCCATGGAAACACAGATTTTTACCCCTTAAGAGCTCACAAGCTCCATAGGAGAAACTTGATACACATATGAAACAAATCTACATATATGAGCCAACGTAAGTTATAGAGGCAGTAATTTACCAGAAGAGGACAGGAAAAGAAGTTTAATATGGGCCACAGCATAGGAGGGCTTCATGGAGATACAAGACTTGTGCTGTTTCTAGAATTAAGTAGCCAATCTTCCAAGATTTATTCAGTACATACTATGTACAAGCCCCTGTCCTAGTTGCTGAGGGTGTTACAAATGCATATAATTCCCAAATTCTACAGTTAAAAGAATTTGGTATATCTATTTTATAACAATGATAGAGAATTACAGGGGCACCTGGCTGGCTTAGTCAGTAGAACATGGAACTCTTAATCTCAGGGTTGGGAGTTTGGGCCCCACGGTGAGTGTGGAACCTACATAAAATATATATATGTGTATGTGTGTGTGTGTGTGTGTGTGTGTGTGTGTGTGTGTATGGAATCCCAGTGAGGAATTTGAAAAATATGTATGTTGTTGACTGCATAGGTAACCTCAGAAAAGTCAAAAGAAATAATCATTGAAGGAAACAAAAATCAATAACTAGATTTTCCTTTTTTGGAGATCGCTGGTGTTCCCCAAGTTTGCAAAACTTAACACAGTCATAAGAAAATGGAACCAGCAAGCACAGACTATTTGTTTTAGAACAGCATTTCAGATATTGGTGTTCTAGAGATGCTATTAAGTGAGACATACACAAAGTATTTTGTGGTCAAAATAAGGTTAAGAAACACAGAATTAAACAGGCGTTTTCATCATAGGATTTCTCTGACCTTTTAGTGTACCTTTTAATCATGACTTTAGAGGAGAGAGGTGATATGCTATGTTTTCCAAACTTACTAGAGGGTAGGACATATTTCATAAAAGATTTGTTGATATTTCCTTGGGACACATATATTCAGCAAAGTGCGATATGGTAAAACTATTCTAGAAATTTCATGGTAACATGAAGAGGAAAAAAGGTAAATACATTAATAGGAGATAATATAGCCCCGGAGTACCATCAAGGCTTAAAGGAAGAAAGGATGAATATTGACATAAATAGTAACAGTGGATTGGGATTAAAAGCAGGTTGTTATATAAAGTTTTTTTCTCTTTCAATTGATCTATGTTCAGGATATTAGGGGGCAAAGAAGAGCTTATTTCATACAGGATTACAAATGTCTTCTCCGTTCTAACCACGTCAGCCCTGTAATATGATCAGATGTTGGAGTAGAGGAAACTATTGTGTTAATCCTTGGCTCCAGTGTGCCATGATTTCTGAACTAAATTTGTAATTTCCGACGGCTCTGTCCAGGGTGTCTTGAGTTAGATGACTTGAAAGTAAAAGATGAATTTTCTCTTCACAAAACATGTTTTAAAATATGCTAAGTGTAGGGTTTCATGGACTGACATTGATTAGTCATTTGAACATGATTTGAATGCATTAATACAAACATCTCACTGGTTTTTTGAAGGTAGGTCTTGATAATGTGAACACCCAAACCATCTCCAAGATTCCTTGGGATGAGGAATTTTCCTGATGTAAATGTGGACCCTTCACTATTAATTAAAGAGGATACACGAGAGGAAGTTTCAGCATAAGACTGTCTAGAAATTTAGCAAGTTCGTAGACATTCTGCCCTTGTCTCACTATGTTGCTTTTATTTAGGAGAGATATATGAACTCCTTGCCAGAAAAGTGATAAAATATATTATTCCAGGGCTGTGAGCTCAGAGAAAAAAGGCAGTGATCACCACATGATATAATAGAGTGTTCGGTTTAGGGCACCTTAGTTCAGAAGGATAAAGACAAGTGAGGGTATAAAAGATGGTCAAAGAATGAGTAAGGACATGCAAGGATTGATTGCCAGGAAATATTAGGTCCACTAAAGATTACTGCCGCTCTAACTGCCCACATGTTGACTCACTGTTAAAAATGTTTACCTCAGAGTTCAGACATTAGGATGTTCCCTAATTTTAGCAATGAGGGACCTGGAAACTGTAACCAAACACAGAGAAAATACGTTCAATGATTATATGAAAGGAGGCTTTTATATACTCTTTGAAAAACTTGTTTGAATTGTGTAAAATATTATAGTTGGAAAGTAAGCTAGGATAAGCTTTGTTTTCCCCACTTTTTAAAACTGAAGTGAGGGGCACCTGGGTGGCTCAGTCGGTTAAGTGTCTGATTCAGCTCAGGTATCTCGCTGTTTGTGGGTCCGAGCTCCACATGGGGCTCTGTGCTGACAGCTTAAAGGCTGGAGCCTGCTTTGGATTCTGGGTCTCCCCCTCTCTCTGCCCCTCCCATGGTCATGCTCTGTCTCTCTCTGCCTCTCAATAATAATAAATAAATGTTAAAAAAAATTTTTTTAATAAAAAATAATAAAATTGACGTGAAATTCACATAACATCAAATCAACCATTATAAAGTATACAGTTCACTGGCATTTAGCACATTCACAGGGCTCTGTAGCTGTCATGTCTGTCTAATTCCAAAACATTTTTATCATCTCCAAAAAAGCGTTTTTAATTCAAATTATTTCAAGATAATCATAGATTCACATTTTTTACAAAGTTGCCAAAGCAATTCAATGGAAGAAGGATAGACTTTTCACCCAGTGGTGCTGGGACAATTGGACATCAGAAGCATAAAAATGATTCTTGAACTCGATATTATGCCTCAGACAAAAATTAACTCAGAAAAGATCATAGATTTAAATATAAACATAAAATTGCAAAGATTTTAAAGAAAAATAGAAAAGAAAATTTTCAGGATCTAGGTCTATATAGAGCTCTTGGTCGTGACACAAAACACATGATCCATAAAAGAAAAAGTTGATAAATGAGACCTTATCGAAATTCAAGGTGTTTTTCTATTTTAAGATCTCTGTGAAGACAGTGAAAAAACAGGTTACAGATTGGGAGAAAATAGTTGCAAACTACATACCTGACAAATCAGTGTCTTAGAACATGTAAAGAACTTTGCAAATAGTTGCAAAATGTTTCATACTGTATGATTCCATTTACATAGCATTCTTAAAAGGGCAAAATTATAGAAAATTCCGGAGAACAGATTAGAGGCAAATGGACAGGAAGGAAGTGTGTGTGGCTATTCAAAGGCAAAGAGTGATCTTTGTGATGGTGGAGCATTCTCCCATTTAACAGTATTCAGGTTGATAACCCAATTATTAAACTGTACTATTGCTTTCTTTTTTTTTTTTTTCTTTTGAGAAAGAGCTAGTGGGGGAGGGGCAGAGAGAGAAGGAGACAGAGAATTCCAAGCAGGCTCTGAGAGGTCAGCACACAGAACCTGATGTGGGGCTCAAACTAAAGAAACCGTGAGATCATGACCTGAGCCAAAATCAAGAGTCCAACGCTCAAACCACTGAGCCATCTGGACACCCCGTGCTATTTTTTTCAAGATGTTACTTTTCAAGGAAACTTGACAAATGTCAGATTTCTCTGAATTATTGCTCAAAACTGCATGTGAATCTACAATTATCTTAATAAAAATTTCTATTAAAAATTTAGAATGCATTTTAAATGACTTTCCAATGGTAGTTTTAAAGGTAGCTTTATTAGTAAGGAAAATGTCTTCCTGAAAATGAAACCACATTTTGAGATAGAGGCTAATAAACGTGATGATTTCCTTTTATTCTTCCTCCCAGCATTCATTTAGTCAGAAAGTCAGTTGCTCACATTCAGCACCCACGGTGTGGAAGGCTTAGTATTGGGATTGAGTACCCTGTCCACTGTTCAGGGGCCCTTGAGGAGCTCGTATTTTAGATGTGTGGCAATCTAGTACTCTGATTTAGAGGCCCCCTTCAGCCCTTAATAGCTCTGTGACCATGGACAGGTTACTTCTTTGACCCTCCGATTCCCAGAGCTATAAAATTGTAATAATAATACCACTTACTTCACAGGGCAGTAGCATGAATTAAATGAGATAACGTAGGTTAAGAATTTAACACTGAGTCTGACACCTGGAAGCACTCTCTAATGTTCACTAGAAAATAGACTAGTAAGTGTCTTTATGAAATTGAACTAAGATAAAAGTAGGAGGAAAGTCTTACTCTGGAGAGATTGTTTTCTTCAGACTGAAGGCTTGACTGGGGAAGAGAGAGATGAGATCAGAGGAGTTAGCTGCTATTTGAAAGCATGATATGCCATGTTAAAGAGTTTATAGTTTATCTTATGGGCAGTGGTGAACCTTTGGAAGTTTTCAAGCAGGTAAACAAATGAAATGATCAAAATGGTTATATATACAACAGTGCAGTTAGAAGGCTGTTGCAATGATTGAAATAGTGTTTCTCAAAGTGGGATTCTCAGGCCACGTTCATCAGACTCTCTTGAAGGATTATGCTCAGGGATTTCATTTTTAATAAGCTTTATGGGTGATTCTTTTTGCATGCTTGGGTTTGAGAATCATGGTCTAAAGGAGAAGTGATGGGATTCTTAAAATAATATCAGAGATTTACAGAGAAGAGAGGGAATTTTGAGAAATATTTAAGGGGTAAATTAACAAGATTTGTTAATGCATAGGATGTGGGGAAGTACATTAAAGGAAGAATTAAGGATGTTGCCAGAGTTTCTAACTTGGACAACTGATCTTCATAATAAGGGTCTAGGGACTGGACAGCTGAGGGTAAAATTCTGTAAACTAAAATTTAAAATTCTGTTTAAACTAAAATTTAAACAAAAGAAAAGATGCTGTGGATTAAATCCAGAAGAACTATTTGAAGTGGTTGAGAGGAGATTTCAAGCAACTGGGTGGTTATGGAAGTCAAGAAAATAGAGTTCAAAGAAGGAATTGTCAAATGATTCAGGGATCGTAAGTAAAATGAGAGGTAAAAAGGGCATTTGGCTGTTGAGTTACTTTTATTTCTTTGCCTTTGTTTTTAGTTGCAGACATTTTGTGAGCTTTTTTGTAAGATAAAAAAAAATTTTTTTAATTATACCAATTAATAATCCCAACAGAGTGCCTAGTGTCTGGCACCACTACCAACAATAGATGATACCTGTTAGTCCATTTCCTTCAGTATAAGTGATAGAACCAAAGTCTGACTGCCTTTAACACCAAAACAAAACATAGAAAGGATGAGGCAGGGACACCTGGGTGGCTCAGTTGGTTGATTTCAATTCAGGTTGATCTCGCTGTCGGTGAGATGGAGCCTGCATCAGGCTGTGCGCTGACAGCAGGGAACCGGCTTGGGATTCTCTTTCTCTCTGCTCCTGCCTCTCTGTCTCTCTCCCTCTCGTAAAATAAATAAACAGTTTAATTTTTTAAAAAAGGATGAAGCAAATGTAAATGTAGGTGGATCTTTGGAGCAGGACCAGTCATTAGGGTTAAAATAATGTCATTCAGATATTTCTCATCTCTTCATTTTGCTTTTGTTTGTTTTTGCCCTTCTCAGACCAGCTCTGCCTTAATGATAGCAAGTTGGCCACCAACATCACCGAGCTTTTAATTCAGTTTACCGATACCAGTGGAAAAGAACTTACCAAAAGTTGCAGCAAAATTCGTGCTTGCTTCTGATTGGGCTGGTCAGTCATGTGACTTCCCTTAAACCAATCACTAGAGCCAGGCAGATGCTGTACTCTCATTGGCAAGAATTACATTGTCCTCTCTTGCTTAAAAGGAAGAGTTGTCAGAGGATTCCCAAAAGAAAAATCAGAGTGATATTACCAGAAGCAGAAATGGATTCTGGGCAGGCACAAACAACAGATGGCCAGAGGAGTACTAGAGTATTCATGTGCCAATCTTAATTACATGCTTTATCTTGCATTGACATGTTTATCAGTGTATTTCCAGTTCTGTGAATTTCCTGATCTTTTAAAGCTAGAACAGGAAAGTAGTAGTGGTTATCTTTAAAAGAGATACTTGGTCTAAAAGCAAGGTTATATATGATAGATTATATGTTGAGCAGATGAGGAAAACAAACAAACTATAAATAATTTTTCTATAAAATTGGTAGGAAAGGAAAAGGAGAGAGCTGGAGCTATAGTTTGAATAAGAGGCAGTATAAAGTGGGTTTTTGTTTTTTCACTTGTAAGCAAGGGATCAATGGAGAATTATTTCTCTATTAAGAATGAAAATGAGGGGCGCCTGGGTGGTGCAGTCGGTTAAGCGTCCGACTTCAGCCAGGTCACGATCTCGCGGTCCGTGAGTTCGAGCCCCGCGTCGGGCTCTGGGCTGATGGCTCAGAGCCTGGAGCCTGTTTCCACTTCTGTGTCTCCCTCTGTCTCTGCCCCTCCCCCGTTCATGCTCTGTCTCTCTCTGTCCCAAAAAAAATAAATTAAAAAAAAAAAAAAGAATGAAAATGATTAGTTTTTTTTTTTTCTATGTAGCTATTAGGTAAAATGCTTTTCACAGTAAGGGTATGTAAATACACATGTGTTGACTTTTATTTGGCTTTGACCCTTAGAGGTATATTACTCAACTGTAAGTTTCCAATGTGATGTTAACCTTCGTAGAGACCATGTTATTTGGGAAAATGGGTTTAGGGGGTCACAATGCATATTTGACAGATTGATGATCCAAACACGAACTTCATATTTTGGTTTTGTTTTGTTTTGTTTGTTCGTTTTTTATACACACACACACACACCCCAAATTTTTTTTATTCACTCATCTATTGGACATTTGGGTTACTTCTACCTCTTGGTTATTGTGAACAGTGGTTCTCTGAACACAGGTATGCAAATATCTATTTGAGATCCTACTTTCAATTCCTTTGGATATATATACCCAGCAGTGGGATTGTGGGACCATATGATGCTTCTTTTTTTGTTTGTTTGTTTTATTTTTTTTAATTTACATCCAAGTTAGCACATAGTGCAACAATGATTTCAGGAGTAGATTCTTTAATGCCCCTTACCAATTTAGCCCATCCCCCCTCCCACAACTACTCCAGTAACCCTCTGTTTGTTCTCCATATTGAAGAGTCTCTTATGTTTTGTCCCCTCCCTGTTTTTATATTATTTTTGCTTCCATTCCCTTGTGTTCTGTGTCTTAAAGTCCTCATATGAGTGAAGTCACATGATACTTGTCTTTCTCTGACTAATTTCGCTTAGCATAATACCCTCTAGTTCCATCCACGTGGTTGCAAATGGCAAGATTTCATTCTTTTTGATTGTCAAATAATATTCCATTGAATATACCATATCTTCTTTATCCATTCGTCAGTCGATAAACATTTGGGCTCTTTCCATAATTTAGCTATTGTCGATAGCACTGCTATGAACATTGGGGTGCATGTCCCCTTCAAAGTAACATACCTCTTATCCATTGGATAAATACCTAGTAGTGCAATTGCTGGGTCATAGGGTAGTTCTATTTTTAAGTTTTTGAGGAACCTCCATACTGTTTTCCAAAGTGGCTGCACCAGCTTGCATTCCCACCAGCATTCCAAAAGAGATCCTCTTTCTCCTCATCCTCACCTATTGTTGCCTGAGTTGTTAATGTTAGCCATTCTGACAGGTGTGAGGTGGTATTTCATTGTGGTTTTGATTTGTATTTCCCGGATGATGTTGAGCATTTTTTCATGTGTCATTTGGCCTTCTGGATGGATGTCTTCTTTGGAGAAGTGTCTATTCATGTCTTTTGCCCATTTCTTCACTGGGTTATTTGTTTTTTAGGTGTTGAGTTTGATAAGTTCTTTATAGATTTTGGACACTAACCCTTTATCTGATATGTCGTTTGCAAATATCTTCTCCCATTCTGTCAGTTGCCTTTTAGTTTTGCTGATTGTTTCCTTTGCTGTGCAGAAGTTTTTTATTTTGATGAGGTCCCAATAGTTCATTTTTGCTTTTGTTTTCCTTGCCTCTGGAGACGTGTTGAGTAAGAAGTTGATGCAGCAGAGGTCAAAGAGGTTTTTGCCTGCTTTCTCCTTAAGGATTTTGATGGCTTCATGTCTTACATTTAGGTCTTTCATCCATTTTGACTTTATTTTTGTGTATGGTGTAAGAAAGTGGTCCAGGTTCATTCTTCTGCATGTCGCTGTCCAGTTTTCCCAGCACCATTTGCTGAAGAGACTGTCTTTATTCCACTGGATATTCTTTCCTGCTTTGTCGAAGACTAGTAGACCATACATTTGTGGGTACATTTCAGGGTTCTGTATTCAGTTCCATCGATCTGAGTGTCTGTTCTTGTGCCAGTACCATACTGTCTTGATGATTACAGCTTTGTAGTATAGCTTGAAGTCTGGGATTGTGATGCCTCCTGCTTTGGTTTTTGTTTTCAAGATTGCTTTGGCTATTTGGGGTCTTTTCTGGTTCCATACAAATTTTAGGATTATTTGTCTAGCTCTGAAGAATGCTGGTGTTATTTTGATAGGTAATGTATTGAATATGTAGATTGCTTTGGGTAGTATTGACATTTTAACAATATTTGTTCTTCCTATCCAGGAGCGTGGAATCTTTTTCCATTTTTTTGTGTGTTTTCTTCAATTTATTTCATAAGCTTTCTATAGTTTTCAGTGTATAAATTTTTCACCTCTTTGGTTAGAGTTATTCTTAGGTATTTTATGGGTTTTGGTGCAATTGTAAATGGGATCGATTCCTTGATTTCTCTTTCTCTTGCTTCATTGTTGGTGTATAGGAATGCAACAGATTTCTGTGCATCGATTTTATATCCTGCAACTTTGCTGAATTCATGGATCAGATCTAGCAGTTTTTTGATGGAATATTTTGGGTTTTCCATATAGAGTATCATGTCATCTGTGAAGAATGAAAGTTTGACCTCCTCCTGACCGATTTGAATGCCTTTTATTTCTTTGTGTTGTCTGTTTGCTGAGCCTAAGCATTCCAATACTATGTTGAATAACAATGGTGAGAGCGGACATCCCTGTCTTTTTCCTGACCTTAGGGGGAAAGCTCTCAGTTTTTCCCCATTGAGAATGATATTAGCGTTGGGTCGTTCATATATGGCTTTTATGATCTCAAGGTATGCTCCTTCTATCCCTACCTTCTTGAGGGTTTTTATCAGGAAAGGATGCTGTATTTTGTCAAATGCTTTCTCTGCACCTGTTGAGAGGATCCTATGGTCCTTGTCCTTTCTTTTATAGATGTAATGAATCACATTGATTGTTTTGTGGATATTGAGCCAGCCCTGCATTCCAGGTATATATCCCACTTGGTTGTGGTGAATAATTTTTTAGTGTATTATTAGATCCAGTTGGCTAATATCTTGTTGAGGATTTTTGCATGCATGTTCATCAGGGAAATTGGTCTAGAGGTCTTTTTAGTAGGTTCCCTGGTTTTTGGAATCAAGGTAATGCTAGCTTCATAGAAAGAATTTGGAAGTTTTCCTTCCATTTCTATTTTTTGGAACAGTTTCAAGAGAATAGGTGTTAACTCTTCCTTAAATGTTTGGTAGAATTCCCCTGGAAAGCCATCTGGCCCTGGACTCTTGTTTTTTGGGAGATTTTGATTACTAATTCGATTTCCTTACTGGTTATGGGTCTGTTCAAAATTTCTATTTCTTCCTGTTTCAGTTTTTTTTTTTTAATTTTTTTTTTCAACGTTTTTTATTTATTTTTGGGACAGAGAGAGACAGAGCATGAATGGGGGAGGGGCAGAGAGAGAGGGAGACACAGAATCGGAAACAGGCTCCAGGCTCCGAGCCATCAGCCCAGAGCCTGATGCGGGGCTTGAACTCACGGACCGCGAGATCGTGACCTGGCTGAAGTCAGACGCTTAACCGACTGCGCCACCCAGGCGCCCCTCTTCCTGTTTCAGTTTTGGTAGTGTATATGTTTCTAGGAATTTGTCCATTTCTTCTAGATTACCCATTTTATTGGCATATAATTGCTCATAATATTCTCTTATTATTATTTTTATTTCTGCTGTGTTGGTTGTGATCTCTCTTCTTTCATTCTTGATTTTATTTATTTGGGTCCTTTCCTTTTTCTTTTTGATCAAACTGACTAGTGGTTTATCAATGTTGTCAATTCTTTCAACAAACCAACTTCTGGTTTCATTGGTCTGTTCTACTGTGTTTTTGGTTTCAATAGCATTAATTTCTGCTGTAATCTTTATTATTTCCTGTCTTCTGCTGGTTTTGGGTTTTATTTGCTGTTCTTTTTCCAGCTCTTTAAGGTGTAAGTTTAGGTTGTGTATCTGAGACCTTTCTTCCTTCTTTAGGAAGGCCTGGATTGCTATATACTTTCCTCTCATGACCACCTTTGCTGCGTCCCAGAGGTTTGGGGCTGTGGTGTTATCATTTTCATTGGCTTCCATGTACTTTTTAATTTCCTCTTTACCTTCCTGGTTAGCCTATTCATTCTTTAGTAGGATGTTCTTTAGTCTCCAAGTGTTTGTTACCTTTCCCAATTTTTTTTCTTGTGGTTGATGTCGAGTTTCATAGCATTATGGTCTGAAAATATGCATGGTATGATCTCGATCTTTTTGTACTTGTTGAGGGCTGATTTATGTCCCAGTATGTGGTCTGTTCTGGAGAACATTCCATGTGCACTGGAGAAGAATGTATATTCTGCTGCTTTAGGATGAAATGTTAAGTCCATCTGGGCCAGTGTGTCATTCAAAGCCAGTTTCCTTGTTGATTTTCTGTTTAGAAGCTCTGTCCAGTGCTGTAAGTGGGGTGTTGAAGACCCCTAATATGATGGTATTATTATCAATGAGTTTCTTTATGTTTGTGATTAATTGAATTATATATTTTGTTGCCTTCAAATTTGGAGCATAAATGTTTACAATTGTTAGGTCTTGGTGGATAGACCCCTTAATTATGATATAATGCCCTTCTGCATCTCTTGATACAGTCTTTATTTTAAAGTCTAGATTGTCTGATATATGTATGGCTACTCCGGCTTTTTTTTGTCAACAATTAGCATGATACATGGTTCTCCATCCCCTTACTTTCAATCTGAAGGTGTCTTTAGGTCTAAAGTGGGTCTCTTGTAAACAGCATATGGATGGATCTTGTTTTCTTATCCATTATGTTACAATACAACTTTTGATTGGAGCATGTAGTACATTGACCTTTAGAGTGAGTACTGAAAGATATGAATTTACTGCCATTATGTTGCTTGTAGAGTTGGAGTTTCTGGTGGTGTTCTCTGGTCCTTTTAGTCTTTGTTGCTTTGGGTTTTATTTAGTTATTTATTTTTTTCATCTTTTCCCCCCTTAGAGAGTCCTTAAAATTTCTTGCAGGGCTGATTTAGTGATCATAAACTCCTTTGATTTTTGTTTGGGAAACCTTTAATCTCTCCTTCTATTTTGAATGACAGCCTTGGTGGATAAAGAATTCTTGGCTACATATTTTTCTGATTCAGCATATTGAATATATCCTGCCATTCCTTTCTGGCCTGCCAAGTTTCTGTGGATAGGTCTGCTGCAAATCTGATCTGTCTTCCCTTGTAGGTTAAGGATTTCTTTTTCCCTTGCTGCTTTCATGATTCTTTCCTCTCCGGAGTATTTTTTGAATTTGACTATATATGCCTTGTTGATGGTTGGTTTTTGTTGAATCTAATGGGAGTCCTCTGTGCTTCTTGGATTTTGATGTCTGTGTCTTTCCCCAGGTTAGGAAAGTTTTCCACTATGATTTGCTCTCATCACCCTTCTACCCCTTTTTGTCTATCTTCATCATCTGGGACCCCTATGATTCTGATGTTTTTACTTTTTAATGAGTCATTGATTAATTCTTAAATCAAGCTCTTTTGCCTTAGTCTCCCTCTTTTTTCCTGCTTCATTATTCTCCATAAGTTTGTCCTCTCTATCACTGATTCTCTGTTCTGCCTCATCCATCCTTGCCACCGTGGCCACCATTTGAGATTGCAGCTTAGTTATAGCATTTTTTATTGCATCCTGACTAGCTTTTACTTCTTTTATCTCCACAGAAAGGGATTCTAATCTATTTTCGACTCCAGCTTATATTCTTATTATCTTGATTCTAAATTCTGGTTCAGACATCTTGCTTGTATCTGTGTTGGTTAAGTCCCTGGCTGTCATTTCTTTGTGCTCTTTCTTTTGCGGTGAATTCCTTCCTTTTGTCATTTTGAAGGGAGAAAAGTAATTAATGAGGTAGAAAAAAGTTTAAATAAAAAAATTAACAACAGACACACACACACAAAAATTAAATAAATGATGCTAGATCCTAGGTGTGTTTTGATCTGGGTGTTGAAAGGGGCTTGATAGATTAGAGAGAAAAAAGGGAATGAAAAATTAAAAGGAAATCATTTGAAATTTCAAAAAAAATGAATACACTGAAACAGAATAAAATGAAATGATGGAATAAAATAGAACTTGAAAAAATTTACCCAAAAGTAATAAATATAGTAGAAAAAAATTAAAGAAAAATAGTTTTAATAAGAATTGAAGATAGAAATAAATTTTTTCTCTTTGTGTATTTAAAAAAAAGAAAAGAAAAAAGAAAAAAAACAGAAAATTGAATAGGTGGACCAGAGAACATACTAAAATACGATTGAAATTACTTGTTTTCCTCTAGAAGTCAAACTAAGTGCTTTGAGTCTGTCAACTAAGCAGGCAGAGAGATTTGTGTTTCTGAAGAGCAGGGTTGGCACTTAGTGTAATGGCTCCATTCTCCACTAGATGGCGCAGCTAGCCTACTGAGGTGGATTGTTGTGGCGCTTTTAGGTGCACATGCGCATGCGCAGGAGCAGTGAAAAATGGCGTCGCCCACCTACCCCGTTTCTAGTGTCGGAACTGTGTTCTTCCCCACCAGCAGTCTTCCACCCATTCTTTGTCTTCGGCTTCCATCTACTCCCCACTTTTATACTGTCCGTGACCAAGCCTCAGGAAGCACCTCCCTCCTGAGTTTTGTCTCAGATGCGGCCGTTTTTCCCGACCCCTTATTTCTGAGGGCTTTGACCCCTTCCGCCCCTCTGCAGGAGGGTCTCACTGAGCATTGGCCGAGTGCCGGCCACACCCAGGAACGTTGGTGAGACCGTGCTGCTGCCGACTCCCAGAGACTGCAGCTGGGCACCAGCCTGCCCCAGAAAAAGTCCATGCGATCGTGTAGCAGCAACATTTCAGGGATTTTGGAAAATCACAACACACATCTGGCACCAGGCTTCACCCTTAACGACCTTGTTCCAGCACCAGCGAATGTGGTTGTTCTCCCGGGTCCACTGGGGCCTTGGTCCGTTGTGGGGAGCCACACAGGGTCTACCAGATGTTCTCCCAGCAGTGAACTGCCTCTCCCTGCCTGGCCCAAAGACTCCCGGACCCCACTCTGCTCCTGGGGATTTGCCCTTCTCACCAGAGCACTGCCAGGTATCGAGCTGCGGCGTTTCAGATTCTGCGCTCCCCGTTTATAATGGAATTTAAACCCTCTCCTTTCTCCTTTCTCCCTTTTTAGTTCAGTCTCTGCGGCTGTTTCCACTTTTCCACTTTCTCTCCAGCACTTTTTGGAGGAATGCTTTAACCGTATTCCCCACCCCCCCCCCACCCCCCTGTCTCCATCCTCTGTCCACAAGCAAGCAAAAACAGCTCCCTGCTCTTTGCAGCTTCTCTCTCCCCCAGTTTACCTCTCTGCGCCGTCTACCTGCAAGAGTTCTGTGGTTCAGGTTGTGCAGATTGTTGTGTTCGCCCTCAAATCAGTTTTCTAGGTGTGCAGGATGGTTTAGTGTTGATCTGGCTATATTTCATGGATGTGAGACACCCGAACTCCATATTTTGTTTCAGACATCCTCTGAATGTTGAAAATGCCAATAAGGCTATCTAAATGATGCAGACTTTTATACTTAAATTACACACATTATTGTCCACAGAATGAAAGTATTCTTAAAAGTAAACAGATTAAAGAAGGTTTCTGACACACTATTTTGAATTCAGATCTAAACAGTGGATGGAGTATTTAATTCTGAGCTTATCCCTGACCATTGCTTTTGGGATAGAATAAAAAATCAGAAGTAGAAATACTAGATGATTATTACTAGGTTTGTAATCATAAGCTAATAAGTGTCAGTGGTCTTGAATTTTAACTTTAAAACTGAAATCCGTAAAGAAATGTATCTTGTGCACTCCAAGTGAAAGAGGATGGAAAGCCATTACATAGTGTTTTCACATCTGACGTTATAAATCACAAAGACATGTAAGAGGCATTGCCTGCAGCTTTCCTCACGCCTCTAAGATACATTTCAAGCATCTTTTGGAGTGCCTTTAACCCACTGTCACTTTATTCTTCAACCAGAGGAGAAAAGGGAAAAGACTGTTATTAAGTTTCATTTTTCCCAGGACCATTTCATCAAAGTCTATGAGATCACTGAACAGAGTTATCAACTGCCTGAGCCCAGGGCGACAGATAGCAAATGATGCCAAACTCAGCTCTAGGGAAGAAGCAGAGTGAAAAGTTATCTGAAACATCTTCTATTAGCATTTATATGGACATTAGTTAAGGGAATGGTTGAAAAAAGTCAGTTGTTTGAGAAAACTGAAGAAGAGGAAGCTTGATTGCAACTCCTGCCAATGCTTCTGGGAGTAACACCATTTAAATGTTAAAAGTTGAATCACATCTCCGGTTCCAAAATTGTAATTATTATTATGTTAAATATAGAGACAATGGAAAATGTCAGAGAGAAAGGAAATATACTAGGGGATTTTCTACATAGAAGGCAGTGCTAATTCTTTCTTTTTTTAATGTTTATTTATTTATTTAAGAGAGGAAGAGTTGGGGAGGGGCAGTCAGAGAGGGAGAAAGAGAATCCCAAGCAAGTCTCTGCACTGTCCGCTCAGAGCCCCACACGGGGCTCAACCTCACAAAACGTGAGATTATGACCCGAGCCAAAATCAAGAGTCAGATGCTCAACCAACTGAGCCACCCAGGCGCCCTGACAAGACTAATTCCATGGTTGACAGAATAAATGTTTCTGATCACTGTGGGGAGCCCAGCAGGTAGTATTAACCCTGGCTTTTACTTTCTGTGTTCTGATGTTTTGACATCTGGGGCCTTCCTGACTCTGGAGGAACTGCCCTTCACAAGGTTACCCATGTCCTTGCTCACCAGCTAGTGTGCTTTTCAAATGGCAACCAACCAATCCAGACCCCACCTCCCCAACCACCTGCTATAGCAGGATCTCACACTCTGGGCTACTACCTCCCTGCTCTAATCATTTCCCAGGCCAGGTACCAGACAACCAGGGACAGCCCTACAGCCCAGAGCCCGCTGAAATTATTTCAGCTAGCCATTCCCAAATCTGCTGATCCTACTTTGCCTGTTTGTCCCACAAAAACCACAATAAAGTCCTGCCCCCATTTTTCCTCCTCTTCCTCTGCCTCCTAACTATCCCCGGTGCTTCCCCATGTGACCCCCTGTGGCCTGGCATGCACCCTCCTCTTGGGAATTGTGAGTAACGAAATATGGTTTCAATGGTAATCATCTCCTGATCTGTTGGCCTCGCCATACCTGCATAATACTTAAACCTATTTCTAAGCAGGGATGGGGGTATGAGAGGGACAGGAGTAAATTTCTTTTTAGAATATCTGAAAAGCTGACAATAAAGTTCTATTGGATGGTCAGATTGCCCCCCAAACCATTTTGTAATGGTCCTAGGTAGAGACTCATTTTCAGCTGTTTGAAGTTTCCTACTTAGGGGCCACCCAAGCTCACCAGTATCATCTACTGCTCTTCAGAGCCCATAATTGGCTTTACTGGTTAGGTAGTTACTTTTAGTTAGTTGGTTGATTATATGTTGCTAACATGCTCACAGCTTTGGGCAGAGAACTGGATGAATTTTCTCCAAGAGGGCAAGGATGCATTCACTCTTTAAATCATGTAATAGGTTTGTCTGTATCTGCAGAATAGGCGTCAAGTGGTGGTTCCTAAATCTGGCTGACCCTGAGACTCACTCATAGAAGACATAAAATGAACCTTTTCCCGGGCCTCACCCCAGTTTTACTAAGTAATTCTGGTGACCTGCCTGGTCTGGAAACTCTGAGACAGTATAGCTTAAACCAGCACTTCTTAAGCTTTAATGTGCGTATGAATCCGCTGGGAATCTTGTTACACTCAGATTCTCACTCAGTGGCTCTGAGTGGGTCCTGATGCTGCATTTCTAGCAAGCTCTCTGGAGCAGTCACCACATTTCGAGCAGCAGGGCCCAGGACACAGTGCACCTGGGGGTTCTGATTGAGCAGGGTGGGCTGGACCTATGAGTCATCACAGGTAATTTTATCATCAGATTATGTTATCATTTAGGATATACCAGCCTAAGGCAAAACATCTGTCACGTAAAAATGACACCACGATAACAGAAATAATGTGTTTATTCAAGTGATGCCTATTATTGTGCCATGCTATGCACTTCACTGTGCCAGGATGGGGGGCTACCGGGATCAGTGAAAACAGGAATTCTTGCTCCCGTGAGGGAGATGGCAACTGCAAGAGTAAACTCCTCAACAGCGAAGACAACACCACAGAGTGGTAAGTGCTTTGGACACTATAAAGCCTGGTAAGGAGACAGCGGCCCAGAGAATCGCTGCTAGCTTGATAAGAGCAAGAGCAACAATAACTGTGATCACCAGGACAGGTGGCTTGTGAGGAGCAGATCTTACAGGTCCGAGAATGTTGAGGTATTTTACATGGATGATTCTGTTTCCTTCTCACACCAAACTTATGGCAGACCTTTTCTTCTCTTCATTTTACAGGTGAAGCAGGTGAGGTTTACAGAGGTTTAAAAACTAGTCTTTTTAAAATTTTTAGTAAAATTGTATTTTTTTAATGTTTGTTTATTTTTGAGAGAGAGAATGCACACAAGCAGGGGAGGGGCAGAGAGAAGGGAACAGAGGATCTAACACAGGCTCTGCGCAGACAGCAGAAAGCCCAAGGTGGGACTCGAACTTATGGACCATGAGATCATGACCTGAGTTGAAGTTGGACACTCAACCGACTAAGCCACCCACGTGCCCAAATTGTATTTAAAATACACATATAAAATTTACCATCGTAACCATCTTTAAGTGTACCGTTCAAAAGTGTTGAGCACATTCACACCGTTGTGCAACCGATCCTCGGAATTCGTATAAAACCGAAAGTCTGCACCCATTAGACACTAACTCCCCTTTCCCCCTCCCCAGCCCCTGGCAACCATTACTCCCCTGTTTCTCTGAATTTGATGACTCGAGGTACCCCCTGTAAGTGGAATCATACAGTATTGTTTTTTCGTGACTGGTTTATTTCACCTAGGACAATGCCCTCAAGATGTAGCATGTGACGGAAATTCCTTCCTTTTTAGGGCTGAATAATATTCCATTGTATGTATCTGCCATGTTTTACCTCTTCATTTATCTGTTGATGGACACTTGAGTTGCTTCCACCTTTTGGCTATTGCAAATAAGCTGCTAAGACCCTGGGTGTCCTAATGGCTCTTCTTGCTTGTTTTCTTTTTTTTTTTTTTTTTTTTTTTTTTTTTTTAATGTTTTTTATTTATTTTTGGGACAGAGAGAGACAGAGCATGAACGGGCGGGAGAGAGGCAGAGAGAGAGGGAGACACAGAATCGGAAACAGGCTCCAGGCTCCGAGCCATCAGCCCAGAGCCCGACACGGGGCTCGAACTCACGGACCGCGAGATCGTGACCTGGCTGAAGTCGGACGCTTAACCGACTGCGCCACCCAGGCGCCCCTCTTCTTGCTTGTTTTCAAAAGCACCAAACTCACCAAGGCCCTTCTTGCCCCAGGGCATCAGGAAGGTCTAGGAACGCTCTTCCTCAGATATTCTCACAGTTCAGTCTGGCACTCGGCTCAAATCTCTACTCAAATATTACCTCCTAGGGGAAGCCTTCCCTGATAACCCCATAACCCCATCTGAAATTCTGCTTCGTAGGCACAGCTCACTGTGCCCTTCCTTACCTTGCTCTATTGTTCTTCAGAACACTTGTCAGTACCTGGCATTATATTATGTGTTGAATTTATTTGTTTGTAGCTTGTCTTCCCCTTTCAATATAACCTCAAAGAAGACTGTTCCTATAATGCTCTATCTTCTTTGCCTAGGATACTACCTGGTAGTGAGGAGGTGAAAATATTTATAGATGAATCAATGAATGATGGAAGGAAGGACGGAAGTGGTGAAATCTGGATTTGAATCCAGACCCTCTGTTTCCAAAGCCCTTACAGGGTTGCTGCCTCACCCAACCCCAGGGGTGCTTAAGTGTCTGATTGGATAGATAGAACATGGGAATGGAGTTTCTGGGTGGAAGAAAACTTGTGGTGGAGGAGGGTGGGAAGCAATCAGTGTGAAGTTCTAAAAGTATTATCTGGATGCTGAAGGTAGAAGAAACAAGATCCAGTCATAACTGAAACAAGGTCTTTATTGTGGGATGAGTACTGGCCCCCAAGAGATATGTCCATGTACTAACCCCTGGAACCTGCAAAAACAACCTTATTCGTAGAAAGGATCTTTTTTTTTTTTTTTTTTTTTTTTTTTTTTTTTTTTTTTTTTAGTGTTTACTTCTTTTTGAGATAGAGCATGAGCAGGGAGGGGTAGAGAGAGAGAGGAAGACAGAATCCAAAGCAGCCTCCAGTCTCTGAGGTGTCACAAAGAACCTGACATGGGGTTCAAACTCACAAGCCATGAGATCATGACCTGAGCTGAAGTCCGACGCTTAACCAACTGAGCCACCTGGGCACCCCTGTAAGAAGGATCTTTTATTTTATTTATTTTTATTTTTTTAAATATATGAAATTTATTGTCAAATTGGTTTCCATACAACACCCAGTGCTCATCCCAACAGGTGCCCTCCTCAATACCCATCACCCACCCACCCTCCCTCCCACCCCCCATCAGCCCTCAGTTTGCCCTCAGTTTTTAAGAGTCTCTTATGCTTTGGCTCTCTCCCACTCTAACCTCTTTTTTTTTTTTTCCTTCCCCTCCCCCATGGGTTTCTGTTAAGTTTCCCAGGATCCACATAAGAGTGAACACATACGGTATCTTTCTCTGTATGGCTTATTTCACTTAGCATCACCCTCTCCAGTTCCATCCACGTTGCTACAAAGGGCCATATTTCATTCTTTCTCATTGCCACGTAGTACTCCATTGTGTAAACCACAATTTCTTTATCCATTCATCAGTTGATAGATATTTAGGCTTTTTCCATAATTTGGCTATTGTTGAGAGTGCTGCTATAAACATTGGGGTACTAGTGCCCCTATGCATCAGTACTCCTGTATCCCTTGGGTCAATTCCTAGCAGTGCTATTGCTGGGTCATAGGGTAGGTCTATTTTTAATTTTCTGAGGAACCTCCACACTGTTTTCCAGAGCGGCTGCACCAGTTTGCATTCCCACCAACAGTGCAAGAGGGTTCCTGTTTCTCCACATCCTCTCCAGCATCTATAGTTGTAAGAAGGATCTTTTAAAGTGTAATTAAGTTAAGGATCTTAAGATGAGATCATCCTGAATTTTGTGGGTGGACCCTAAATCCAATGATCCATGTCCTTGTAAGATAAAACCAGAAGGATATGTGAGACAAGGCAGCCAGGGAACTTGGGGAGGGGGGAGGGGCACCAGAAGCTAGAAGTGGCAAGGAAGGACTCTCCTTTAGAGGCTTTGGAGGAAGCACACCCCTGCCAACTCCTTGGTTTCAGGCTTCTGTCCTCCAGATCTGTGAGTGAAAAATTTCTGTTGCTTTAAACCACCAATTTGTACAGCAGCACCAGGAAACTAATACCATGCTAAACTTAGCAGCCAAAAGAGACAGGAGAGAGGGCTAGAGTTTGGTGTTCCTGCTAGATCTAGGGCCCAGCTTAGACGCACTGAAGACACATGTTAGGGCACAGGGTGTTCTTACAATCCCAGACCCCTCATATGCATCTGGATCGGCTCTGGCACTGGTCAAGGCTACATCGGGCAACATCATCACTGTGTGCTTCTGGGTGGGGTAGGGTGTGGAAAGCCAGCAAGGGCTGACTGCACCATACAGTGAGCAAAGCAAACCAGATGGTAGAGAATTCAAAAATGCTAAAGATGCATAACAAGTAACAAAATATTGTGGGTATTGGGAATACCTGCCCCAAAAGTCAATTCTTGTCCAAATGATAAAAAATGTTTCATTTCTAACCTTTATCAAATATACCCAACCCTTTGCTAAAGGAAGATAGAGACTTTCTGTCCTTTTAGAGACTCTGAAGAAAAAATGTTTATTGGGATGAATTTAAATGAAGTCCTATCCCAAGGCTGGAAGATGAATTTAATAACCTACTATATGGTCCTGATAGTCTTATATTTGTAAAATTTTCTCCGTGCCCATTTGTCCTAACCCAATATTTTATATAAAAACTTCAGGCTTGGGGCGCCTGGGTGGCGCAGTCGGTTGAGCGGCCGACTTCAGCCAGGTCACGATCTCGCGTCTGTGAGTTCGAGCCCCGCGTCGGGCTCTGTGCTGACAGCTCGGAGCCTGGAGCCTGTTTCCAATTCTGTGTCTCCCTCTCTCTCTGCCCCTCCCCCGTTCATGCTCTGTGTCTCTCTGTCCCAAAAATAAATAAAAAACATTGAAAAAAAAATTAAAAAAAAAAAAAAAAAAACTTCAGGCTTTTCAGAGCTGTAATCACATCAAATAAAGCTGTATATCTTGTACATAGTCTCGGTATTTCATGTAATAACTTTTAATTCCCAAACTTTATAGTAACTATTAGAATTAAATTTTAATTTCCTTTTACACTTATGTTATTTTAATAATAGTATCAGGATTATAAATCAGTAGCAAAAACTCATTAGAATTTTTATTTTTATTCTCAACTTGTGAAATTCTCCCAGCTTTCTCCTCTCTGTCCAGCCCTTGGGTTTGTATCGTGGCAGTTTGCTGTAGACTGAATGCATCTCTCCAAAGTTCTTATGTTGAAACTTAATTCCCAGGATTTAGAGGGAGGGCCTTTGGGAGTTGATGAGGTCATGAGGGTGGAGCCTTCATGAGTGGGGTTAGTGCGCTCCTAAAAGAGACCTCAGAAATTTCCTTCATCTGTCTGCCATGTGAGGACGCAGCAGGAAGATGGCCATCTGTGAGCCCGGAAGCAGGCCTTCCCAGACAATGAATATGTTGGCTCCTTGATCTTGAACATCTCAGCCTCCAGAAATGTGAGAAATAAATTTCTGCTATTTCTAAGCCACCCATTCTATGGTATTTTGTTAAAGCAGCCTAACTGGACTAAGACACAGTTCTACTTGGTCAGGGCCAGACACGCAATGAAAGCCTTGCCCATTACCAACATAGTTCCCATATTGCCCATGTTGGTTCCTTGGGAAAATGGTCTATTTTGCATCTTCACGCAGACACTGTGGAATAGTGGAAAGAACAGACATACATAAATACATTTGACAAGAACTGTCGGCCAGCACTCTCTACTACCAACTAACCAGATACTTTGGCCAAGTCTACCTCTTAAACAGACACTGAATAAATGACATAAATGACTTAATTCTTGGCACATAGCAGCATGTAATACATGCTACTTTGCTCTAATACATCCATTTTCCCTTTTCCATGATAATTTCATTTCCCTTTTCAACTTCTGGGAGAGTAAGTTGTATTCTTACTTATTTGTATATGAGGGGTGTTTTCAGGAAATCCAAATTTTAAGTCTTCTTAGCCCAGACTTTCATTTAATATCAGCTAAGTTCTAACTTCTTGTTTATTAGCAATGTCTAGACTGTTAGCCATCCCCATCTTAGAACTCTAGTTGTGCAGCATTAGCAATATTTCCTCTATTGTCTCCACATAGTTAAGTTTCAGCACAATAGGTAGCAGCAAAAGCAAGTTCCACCAACCTCAAAATATCTATGCTTATTCATGCTGTTCCTAGTGCAAGGGTCCATCCATCTCCTACGATGCAGCAGATGGAGCAGTCACGGTGGACCGATCTGAGTAGGAATTTTTCTGAGTCAGTTGTGAACTTGGCTGGGGCTTGAAAGATGAGTATTATTTTGCTAGATGTCAGTTGATAAGGAAAAGCAGACAGGAGTTATGCTAAGATGTTCAGAAAGTATAAACAGTAAGGCTCTGGTAGAACAACGCTGCCTTGACTCTTGTCATTATGTTCCCTTTTGTAAGGGGTTCTGAATCAATCTTTGCTAATAATGGCACATGAACAATGAGGTATGTTAACAAGTTAAAAAATAGAGCAGGCAGCAAGGTGGTAATGGGGACTTGGAAAGTACTGTGGGGGTCATGGAGAAAACATACTGCTGCAGAAATGCCTCTTCAGCCTTTATTAAATGCTTCTACCATAAAAGCTGTAGTTTAGTTTAGAAAAAAGCTTCTCTTTGGAGATTAATGTCACCATGATGTAATCAGCTTTAAAGTGCTTTACAAAAAAAAAAAAATCTAGAATCAGGGTGAATATATCCAAGTTGCAGGACAGTAAGAAATGTCTTCAAATATTATAATCATTAACACAGATGTATTTCACTGTAAACATCTGATACACGAATGCCCTAATTTATCAAAATATATATATATATATTCATATTTATATTTATATGTATATGTAGAGAGAGAGAAAGCATAAGCAATTCCTTATTGAAAGTTTGACAGTAGTTTGAAGTTCTAAGTATCCCTACTGTGATCATTTACTAGCATATCCATACATCCATCAGGTGAGTTAGAATTCACAGCTGGAAATGGTGAAGTTGGCCATCTACCTTAGGAAGGTGGCATTGTCCAGGAGAAAGAACACAGGAGACTTGACTTGTAGGCTCAGGTCCTCCACTGAGTAGAGTCACCCTGGGGGATGCCCTACATGCTTTGGAGCCCTGTTTTCTCATGTTGAATCAGAGAATTGGATCAAATCAAATATAAGGTAGCTTCTAGTTCTAACACTATATAAAAGAAAGTGATCTAATGTTCAGGAATCCCAAATGGGATGAGAAGACAAATGCTTCCTAGAGAAGGTAGAATTAGAAATAGACAATGAAGGATACATAATGGAAATCAGTTATATTGGGTTTGCGTTCTGGGGAAACAAGTCTGTAGGTATGAAAGTTGGGAAATTTGGAGCCTTTAGAGGAATAACAAGTGGTCTAGTTTGGCAAGAACAGGAAGGACAGGTAGAGAACACATTGAACATGCAGATTGGGACCATACAGTTTCTTTATTCAGCAAATTATTAAGCACTAAATATGTCCCAGACACCATCCTAAGTATAAGAGAAAATGGTGAATATGGTAGGCAGCATTTCTTTAGGGGAACTTATAATCTTTTGGGGAAGAGAGACTATTTAACAACTATGTTAGAAAAGCATATGGCAAGAACATCTAATCCAGTCTGGAGTGGGACAGTCTTTGAAGATGTCATATTTAAGATGAAACCTAAAGGTTGCATTGATGTCAGCTAGGTACTACTTGGAAGACTGTTCTAGGGAGTGAAGTATCTGTCTTCTCTAACCCTTTAGGTCTAAATTCTTTTATCAGGGGTGCCTGGGTGGCTCCGTCAGTTAAGCGTCCAACTTGGGGTTTCAGCTCAGGGCATAATCTCATAGTCATGGGATCAAGCCCTAATCTGGCTCTGCACTTGGTGTGAAGCCTGCTTGGGATTCTCTCTCTCCTTCTCTCTGTCCCTCCCCCTCCCTTATTTGTGCTCTCTCTATCTAGCAAACTAAATAAATAAACATTTAAAGAATGAAAAAAATAAATCCTGTTATCAGATTATGCACCATGTGTTCAGTAGCAAATATAAATGAGTCACTGACACTCTAAGCAATTGAAATTGCAATATTATACCAGATATAGCAAAGCGCCTCTTCATTTTTAAACACAAAAGTAAATTTATAGTTTAAAAGGTCTCACAAACATGAGGTACCTGGGGAGCTCAGTTGGTTAAGCATCCAACTTCAGCTCAGGTCATGATCTCACGGCTTATGAGTTTGAGCCACACGTTGGGCTCTGCACTGCAGAGCCTGCTTGGGATTCTTTCTTTCTCCCTCTCTCTCTCTGACCCTCCCCCACTTACATGCACACACACTCTCTCTCTGTCTCTCTCTGTCTCTCAAAATAAATAAATAAACTTTTTAAATAAATAAATAAGTAAATAAATAAATAAATAAATAAATAATAAAAGCCCCCACAAACAGTATTTGTGAAAATTAACAAATAGAACATTAACAGCAATCTATTCATTTAAGCTCAGCCAAATTTTAATAAAATTAGATAATTTTAAAAAATAATAGGTGGAACTTGTGTGGTAAAACAGTTTCTGATTATGTGTTCAATGCTTGATGAAAACCCAGAGGTAGGAGGCTATAAATTTTAAGTTGTGAGTTTCTGTATCAAGATTAACCAGTTGGAGTATATAATGAAAAAGGGCTATTTGTTGAATTCATCCAAGGCTAAAGTTTGACAGACAAAAAAAGGATTAATGGCAATTGTAAGAAGGGGTGTAGGCAAGACAAAAAAATGATAGAAAGTCAAAGGGCTGCTGACCCAATGGGGGAAAGGGAACTGACAGTCTCAGTATGGATGAAGAATGCATCAGGAGTGAGGGGAAACAGCAGTGAAAGTGGCGAGGCAGTAGGATACTGAAATGTAAAATGTCAGAAAGGGGGATGGAAGGTTTAAGGTGTAGTCACGGGAGTAGGGGCTGAAAGAAATGGAAAAAAAAAAAACTAAGAGGCCATGATTTTGACTGAATGTTCACATGGCTATTTAAGTCATCCAGAACAATAATGAGAATAAGAGTGGGGTCAAAACTTCAAGCCCTAATGCCAACATTTTCAAAGAATGTGGGTAATTTTTATCCAACCTGGAAACAAAAGGGAAGTAAATCCCAGTAACACCTGCAATCATCAACCTAAAAGCCCTGGGGGATGAGGAACAAGAGACTGTTGAGGAGTGATAGAGTGTGAGGAATACAGCCATGTGCTCCAGGATGACCACGTGTAGAGGAGGAGAGGTGAGGTGAGGCAGTGGATTGAAGAAGAGTTGGATTATACTTGTAGTGGGATTTTGGTGTGAGTATGGGACAAAGGTTAAAGGTGTAAGGTGGGCACAATGGAAAGAAATAGACATGATCAGGATGTCCTGAGCATGAACTAACAAGCAAGAACAAAGATGGGTTTGGGAACCCAAGGCTGAGGATGAGAATTCAGAAGTGGGAAGACTTGGACTTAGGACACTAGTGAGCAGTGGCAGGGATAAAGGTCTTGAGCTGATGTTAAAACTCTTGGATGAAAACATGTTTCCCGCTGATGCAGGCCAGGAGCACTCAGTTATGCCTGAGGCCAGACAACAATCTCTGCCCTGTGGCTGACTTCCTTAAAAGATCTTAAAAGATCAGCTGCCCTAGTTGAAAAGGTAGCATAGCCTGGGCCGAGCCACCATGACCTCACTCAGAGTTCTTCTGTGAAGACACAACAGACTTATGGGGAAAGAGAATGGCATCTTATTTACAGATTACTAGGCAGGGTGAGTGTTGGCATTAGCTGAAGCAGTTGGGGTTCACAGGCTTATCCCAGTTAGAATTCAGGACTGGCCTCTGTGCTCAGCATAGAGCTGGGATGCAAGCAACATTGACCCATCAATGGTAAAAAGGGGAAACTTGGAGTGCACAAAGGGAAGCTAAATTGTCTTGCAGCTTCTTGCTCACACAGGACACTAAGACTTCCTCTTGCCATGGAAAGTCATACATGCAGGAACCAGAGTCCTGGCACTTTGGGCAAGATTTCCTTCAGCATTTCCAAGTGTAGCTTCCTTTGATTACTAACTGGGTGTGATGCAACAGGACAAGTGAATCATGGACCAACCCAATCATGGCTGTGGACACATCGAGAACGGAAGCCACTTGAGGGCAAAGCCCTTGGAGGATTACTTGTTCGTCAGTATGTGAATGTCAATGACAGGTTATGGAGCAAAAGAGGAGCAAGTTCATCCCTCCTCTGGAAAGTGAAGCCTAAAGCAGACATGTTTTACCTGTCCTCCTATATGCTTTCAAGAGCAATCTGAAAAGGCTGGGGGTGAACAGCAAATGTGAGCCATGTCCTGAATCAGATGAGGACACATGCGTGTTGTCTTCAACATATACATCAGTAGGGTCATCAAGACACATCTCTTTGAAGCATCCTTAGGATGGGTTTTCCACTCGGCGTAGAATCCATCAGAGCTCAGCAAACCAAACCAATGTCCTGGCTGACATTTCAAGAAAGAAAGGAAGGGCAAACCTGAAAAAACCTAAATCAAAATTGACTTTGGAATCTAATAAAAGCTGAATGTGCAATATAAAGGCTAAATATTAAAGATGCAAATAGCAAGCAATTGTTACCCTCTAGAGGACATTGGCGTCTGATATTAATAATACACATAACAGACTGGGAACATAGGTCAGGTTTTCTTTATGAGAAGTGATTTTTTTCTTGGCTTTTATAATGCAAGAAGATGAGTTTGTAATTCTGTGTCTCGATGGTAGCTTTTCTTTCTGACTTAGTCGTTTAAGGCAATCTGCACAGGTACCAGTATTATTCCACCAATATTTTAAGTAGTAAAAGATTGGTGGAAAAAAGATGTGATCATAAAACTCCAATAGTTGATGTCAGAATAAAGTTCACTTTCCCTTTTCTGGGACTATCTGTAGCTTTTAAATTTCAATTCATATTTTGGCTGTATGAAGTTTATTTTTTCAAACAAGAATAAAAGTATGCAGAGAGCTTTATGTTCTCTCTCTCTTTTTAAGTGTAAACTGAGAGAGGAAAGGCTCAAGGAAAACACTGAAGGGAGAAGTCACCACTTCTCTGTGCTCCTCCATCTTGTAAGGTAGCTGACTTGCGTCTCCCCGCCCCCACCTGTCACTGCCTTTAAGATGGGCTTTCACTAGAAAAACTAGAACATCTTAGTGAAGTGAAATGAGGGTGTGGGTCAGGAGAGGTCCTCGGTCAACAAAGAGGATGGATATCTGCCTTCCAAAGTTTCAATTTTGTGCAAAAAAATCATGGCAGCCAAAATTCTGACCCATTTTAAAACATTTCCATGGAAATGTGTTAAATATACTTCATATATATAAAGTTAAACATGCTTTATTTCATACAGAAATTTTCCTATATTTAATTTATACACTTCCTTCCCCTTATTCTTAATCATTTTAACCTAGTTCTTCCAGATGCAAATAAAGTCTATTTCCTCTACTTGGGTAATTAGAGAAATTTCCTCTATGTAGGTAATTTGAAAAAAGAAAACACTGCCAATGTTTCCTTCCTAGACTGCACATCTTTACTTACCAGTTCTTTTAATAATGTGAATGAGAACTCAAATGGGAAACTCCGCAAACACAGACTACTATGTGCTAACCTCAGTTTACTTCTGATGCATTACTCAAGTCTCTGTTTTTAAAATGTCAGTTAACTTAGGAACTTGAAAAATTAGTTCTAACTGCTATCAACTCTCAGCAAGGTTGATGTGTTAAGATCCACTGAAGCCAGCGTTTTGACTACACAAATTCAAACGTAGTTCAATCAGACCATTTGATGCTTGACATAAAACTTTATTTAGTACATTTTCCTTTTCCTACTACCTCTTACAGTGCTATTTATTTTGAGGTTGTCAGGGATCTCAGGCATGTGTACTCCAGGCCCCAAAGCTAAGATATGCACTAGGGTTGATGTGCTTTTTGGAGACAAATCTTTTCTAAAGTCTGGCTTTATCCACGATTCTTTGCTCCATGAAGCTGTAATCATGAAATACTTTTTCCAGTAAAAAAATCCTACAGTTATGTATCAGGAGTTTTACCACAGTTTATTACTATGGAAAGAGGTCATTTAAATCCAATAAAGCACCATCTTCGCTTAATCTCTTTTATGATGAGCTGAGCTTAGCTATTATAAAATTTCTTTCCAAGTTTGCCCTTAAAAATAATTATGCAAACAAATAAAGATAGACCATTGGATAAGAGCATGGGATTTGCATTTAGAAGGTTTGAATGTCTCTTCTTTTCTTTACTAAGCTGCCTAAACTTGGGAAAATTAACTGTTAACCTCTCCCACGGAGAAACGGAGGCCTATGGAACACCTAGTGGTTCTTCTGAGGAATAAATGCCAAATGTATATAAAACACCCAGCGCAGCAGCACTGCAAGCCCCCATGGCGGGGGGGGGGGGGGGGGGGGACTCTTTGTATTAATTGGGTTATATGAATTTGCAGTTGCAACCTTTCCTCTTTTTTCCCCACTTCATTTATAAAAATAGCCCCATGCAATAAGAACTTAAGCAATGAAAATAGGAAAGGTTACTCTCTGAATTTGTAAAAGAAATCAAGATAGGATATTTATTATTTTATTACATATTACAGACAATTATAACTACATATTCTACACATACATATTTATATGTTTAATATTTAATAAAATTATAAATTTTGTATATTTAGGTGTGTAAATTGTATGTTTTATTTAGCCCACAGCAATGTATTGATATTTAATTAATTTCCAAGTGGCTTCTCATAAATCAGATGACACCATAGTACTTCCAATTCATAATACATATTTTACATTTAAGATTTTCTGGACACAGAGTATGAAAACAAAGTAATAATCCTATTTGCCCAAGATTGTACAAATTACAAATAGATAATTGCCCAAGACATAAATGAAGTTTTGTAGAACATTGGAATTATTTGCATTTACCTCAAGACTCATTATTACTATGATAATCTGTGCTTCCCACAGCCACATGGATTGAAGAGATCAGGAAGCAAACTATAGCAGCTGAGACGGCAGAACACACGCGGTGGCTCTTCAAAAGTTCTCCCACAACCCCACACCAGGCTTTCTTGCTGAGATACCTGGGAGCTCTACTAGGGAGTGCTGGGGGTCAAACCTGGAAAAGCAAAATCTGTAATCAAATCCAAAGGGTGAGGTGCAAGCCAAAAGGAGAGACCAAGGCTAGTGAGGGTTAAAAAATGAGCACCAGGAATGTGGCAATGAACAAGGTCAATTTGAACTTATCAAGTCCAGTCTAGCAAGCTCATTTACTGTAAGAAGACTGAAAAGCAACTTGCTTTTTTATTTTTCATTTTTTCTATACAAAAATTAAAAAAAAAATTTTTTTGAAGTCCAGTTGACATACAATGATACATTAGTTTTAAGTCTACAACATAGTGATTCAATCCCTGTATATATTATGCTACCCTCACCACAAGTGTAGCTACCATTTGTTACCCTACAACACTGTTACAACACTATTGACTATACTCCCTGTAGTATACCTTTAATCCCCATGACTTACTTATTTTTTTAACAGGAAGCCTGTATTTCTCTCTCCCCATTACCTATTTTGCCCAACCCTCACCCTTCCCCTCTGGCAATCATCAGCTTGTTTGTGTGAATGGCTCTAGTTTTTGTTTTATTGGACACACTGCATGTTGTGTAGTGACATAGGGCTGCTCTTAAGGTAGACACTTTCAGAAATGCTCATCTGGCATCAAAGTATAGTGGGCTCAATCTCAGGCCAAGGTTGCTCGGTTAAAAGCAATAATTCTAGAGAGAAATAGTCAAAGGTTGACTCAGGGAAATAAATATAGAAATGGAAAAGAAGGGAAAATAAGGAAATTTATCTTCTTAGTAGAATTGGCATACATCGACAACTGGTTCGATATGAAAGATTTCTGATTAATCTATTTTTTCATAATTCTTAAAACCACATCCAGTAATTGTGAAATATACTCTAGGAAACTTTTCATCTTTTTACCTGTTTGGCCAAATGCTCCCCTTCCGGTTTTGAGCCAAACGCCAAGACTCTAAATTTTATGATATTGCATTATGACCAGGTGGTAAGTATGCCACAGGTATCAAATACACAGGTATCAAATGCCATCAGCATAGAAATCTAGAAAGAACAATCACCGTAATACACAATTTAATATGAAGTCAACAAAGTATATGTAGTATTTTCTCTATTTCCCCCGCCCCTTGCCACCACATTTTTGGTTTTGTGATTTATTTTGACATCATTTGGGGTGCCTGAGGCGAGAGCCAGCTTTCCACTCTGTTTTTTCAGCATTCCTGTTTACTGTCCATATCGTCATGGGCTCTGATCTCCACAACTGAGACCCACAGCTGTGCAGCTTCTAACTGATTTCAGCCGTGTCTCTCCAATACTTTAAGACGCCACATGAAGCCCTTGCCAGTTTCTGACGTTGTGAGCAAAATGGTATCCTAGTTTTATTTTCTCATCATTGCTGTCATTTCTCCACCTCTCTCTGTGCAACTTTTGCCCTTGGGGATGGAGTCTCTTCCATTCACTTTTCGTAGATTTTGACCCCATTTAAGCTTTCAAAGATTTCTCTGCCCATAAACTCCATTGCCACTTCTTTCTAGCCTATATAATTCTTTACCACACTTAAAAATAACCGTTCTCCTCCCCCTACTGTCCCCCCGCCCCGATGCCCCTGCCATTTATAATAGTTTATCAAGCACCATTTGGTTTTGGAACTGAAATCAATGAAAAACATGTCCTGCTTCATAGGGAAATGAAAACTAAGTTCCAGGTTACTTAGGGGATGTGGTCCAGGGAGCTGGCCGTCCCCCAGGAAGGCAAGGCTGCAGGAGGCCAGAGGCAGCCTCCTGCCATTGGATTGGCACCTCTGTGGATGGTTATGTTGCTCACAGATGGTGCCTTGATAGATGCATGTTCACTGTGGTGTTGAAAATGTTGTGGGCACTGAACCACAGGCAAGTTTTCATTCTTCTTATTTCCAAAACAATACAGGAGATCCTCTGAGACTAGTTCAATCCAACTCTGACCACTTTAGATTTTCACTCTTAAGAAGTGTAACTACAAGTTTCAAGAGACCATTTTCTCTCCTCCCCATCCCTTCACCCCCCGCCCCCGTCTCTAATAATTTTGGGAAACCACAATACAGTTCTATGTTTATTATAACATTTGGCTGTGGGATATTTTATGTTTCCTAGGTGAGTGGAAAAGTGAGAATAAATGCATACATACTTAAAATACGTAAAGACATCATTAGTAGTAACTGGTTTGGATTGAAATGTAATTTCTATGGCCAGGAACAAATAACCACCTGTCTCAAAGAAGTGATACCAAATTCTATTCTAGCAGAAATAGGTAGGGAAGCCTAAAGATGTATAGCTCTAAAATAGAGTTTATTTTCTTTGTTCCTTCCCAAGGAGAGCAGTTTGAAGAAGGAAGGGTTGGGCAACAGAGCCCAGGTCTTTTTCATTTGAAATATTCTGTGGATATTATTTTGCATAAAATTTGTTTCTCAGACTTCTTTTAAAAAGTTTTGGCAGAATGGGGCACCTGGGAGGCTCAGTCGGTTGAGCGGCTGACTTCGGCTCAGGTCACGATCTCGCAGTCCGTGGGTTCCGGCCCCACTTCGGTCTCTGTGCTGACAGCCTGGAGCCTGTTTTGGATTCTGTGTCTCCCTCTCTCTGACCCTCCCCCGTTCATGCTCTGTCTCTCTCCATCTCAAAAATAAATAAACGTTAAAAAAAATTAAAAAAAAAAGTTTTGGCAGCAAATTATGGAAGGAGCCTAAATGTCCATCAACTGACAAATGGATAAAGAAGATGTGGTTTACATATACAATGGAATACTACTTGGCAATGAGAAAGAATGTAATCATGCCATTTGCAGCAACATGAATGGAACTGGAAGATAAAAGGTATTATGCTGATTGAAATAAGTCAGCCAGAGAAGGACAGATATCATATGTTTTCACTCACATGTGGATCTTGAGAAACTTAACACAAGACCATGGGGGAAGGGAAGGGGAAAAAATAGTTACAGAGAGGGTGGGAGGCAAACCACAAGAGACTCTTAAATACAGAGAACAAACTGAGGGTGGATGGGGAGAGGAAAATGGGTGATGGGCATTGAGGAAAGCATCTGTTGGGATGAGCACTGGGTGTTGTAAGTAAGCCAATTTGGTAATAAATTATATTAAATCAATCAATCAATAAATAAAAATTTTTGAAAAGAAAAAAAATTGGCAACAGGGGCGCCTGGGTGGCTCAGTCACTTAAACGTCCAACTCTTGATTTTGGCTCAGATCATGATCTCATGGTTCATGAGTTTGAGCCCCCCAGGGGGCTTGAAATTCACCCTCTTTCTCTGCCCCTCCCCCACTCCCTCACTCAGTCTCTCTCAAAATAAATAAATTTTAAAAATTTGGTAGCATAGTGAAGTATTTTATTTTTGCCTTCAGAAACCTTGGAACAGAATAAAGAAAGGATCAGCAACTACAGATTCTGCCCCTTTGTAGCTTTATTGTTTATTTTGGGGAGTGTGGACCAAGTTCACACATTTCCCAGAACTTTCTTCCCTCTCATCTGCACATAAAATGTTTTGTTTCTGCATCAATATTCTTTTAATGCTTCATACACATGAGATCCATCACATCATGTCCCAGTTATCTGCTTATACAGAAGAGCCTAACTAACTGCTTCGTGTAGCATGGAATTTATAAATGAGATAATTCTCTAGCCTTAATGACAGTATCCAAAATAATGACAGGAAAAACCATTTTTTATCCAGGGTTCAAGACTAATAACTGGCATTTGTCCATTCAAATTTGACTATAAGATGTTACATAATTCACTGTTAATATATATCTATGATTTTAAGAGCATTTCTGTCCATTTTATAAAGTAAAGCACATAATTCAGAATTGACATCTGCCCTATAGTACAGATTTGAGATTTATTAAAGAATCTCTATCACAAATAACTGTAGTTTCACCTGAAGAACACTAAAGTCAGTGGAAAAACCTGAATCCAAATCTCAATTCTTCTATTTTGTGGCTTTGTAAATGTGAGTGAGTTCTTGAGGCTTCGTTTGTTCACCTTTAGAAGGAAACAGCCATAGGATTAATATAGGGATTACATGACTTGACAGAAAGTGCTTAGAAACATAAAGTATTATACAAGTATTTGTTGTTAGAGCAGCTGAATAGGCATGGGTCTTTGCCATCATGCTTTGCAAAAGGTATCTAGTTCTTAACATCTCCTATGATATGCAAATAAAGTTAATTTCAGGAGACTACATCTCCAAAAAATAATTATTTCTTTACTCAGAAAAGTAGGTACAATTTTCAGAAGTAGTTAAGGGAATGTCAACTTTATTAAAATTACTAGGTAATTGTGATAATTCAATGATTTATATATTCTACCTGTAGTTTTCTGCTCAGTTTCACATCCAAGCAGATATTTAGAAAAATGGAAGTATGTTTTTGTTTGGTTTTGTTTGTTGCTTTGGATTCTGTGTCTCCCTCTCTCTCCACCCTCCCCCACTCATGCTCGCTCGCTCTCTCTCAAAAATAAATAAACATTTAAAAAAATTTAAGTATACATTTACCAAATTCAAAATCAAATGGTACCATAACTAAGAATCTTTCCTTAGGCATTCTTGGCCGAAAATGGATTTTACTATTGTATATATATACATGTTAATTTGAATATGAGTGTCATTGTTAAACTCACACAATATCTTTTGTCCCTAAGCTCAACCAAAAGAAATGCTATTTGATTTTCATATAAAGATATAAGCCAAGTGGAACGTGATTATTTTGAAATTATGTTTAGTTTTAGTTTTGCTTTGTTTCATTCACAGCATTGGGGTGAAGGGCGTTCTTTTTGTCGGTTCAGCCTGATATTACTCTCCTTCAGCCTGGTCGATTTGCGGTGATGTGCTGTCTTTCTGTCCTCAGCAAGAGGGTGAAGAGCAACCACAAATTGCTCTTATTCAGTTTATAAAATGCTCAGTGTTGCTCTGAGCTAGGAATCAAATTACAAAGAACGCTAAGACCTTCAGGAAAATTCTAGGACACGGAGCACGGTACCAGCACTGAACCAAAATGAAGCCCCACCCAAGATGCTAAGAGACGATCCCATATCACCATGGCGATCCGGTGCCCCCTTTTCCAAGGTGACCACTACCGTCCTAGACCCCTCCATCTGCAACCTTTCTCAGTCTTTGTTGTTTCTGATTTCCATGGGACGGGGCACTGTGGAACAACCTCTTTTTTTGAAATGACTTCGTCAGTAATCTTGCTGTGCATAACGCTTCAACTTTGGCCTCTGTGAAGACTTCCAAATCAAGCTGTGAGCTCCTGCAGAACAACTTCGGGGGGGTAATTTTAAACTACAGAGTCAGAAATCAATGTACATAGTTTAGCACTGAGCAGTGCACATGGTACAAATAGTAATAGCTATAGCTCTATAAATTGTCACAAATCAAAAAGATAGTTGCTAAGTACAAATGGCCACAAATCAGAAGATGATTTCTGTGTACAAACAGTGCTTACAGCTATTCTTTTGATTTGTCTATCAATAGTCATTTTCAAACACAAAAAAGAAGCCATATTCTTAAATGCTTCAGAGTGAAGGAGTGTTTTCTATCTTTTTATTCTAGGCCCAAAGCATAGGTTAAGGTCAACTTTTAGTATGAAGCCCAAGTTTAACTGATGGTGGGTCAGGGTGTTCAGTGGTAACACAGACAGAATATCCAACACGCAGATATTTTGTAAGATATTCTTTTTGTAATATGCTCCATGTGACACATATCTGAGCTCACAGAAATGATGTAGCTCTCTGATTTCTGACTTGAACTGAAGAATGGAAAGCTTTTAGAAACATAATATTATTCCCTCCAACCAACATAAAAATCCCGGTAATTGTGATCGTTTAATTAATATATACTATGTGGATAAATTCTAGCAACTTATATTTACAAGCCATGAAATTTTTAATGCCTTTAACTGAAAGGTTTTAAAATGCTGTTGGGACTGAAATATTCTCTGAACTATAATTCAGTTAGCTTTGATTGTTTATGTAAGGAATGTTGAGAAACTAATTATCAACCCAGATAATGCCTTTATCTCTAGGAAAGCATAAATTCCTTATTATTAAGCAACTGGAAACTTGTTTTATGTGTTTAGTGATGTGGCTGTTGTAAAACTAGATTGAGTAAACTGCCCATGGTATGTTTTCTTGTGAGGTGGTTTCATTTAGAACAGTTATAATTGTATGTGTGATGATGTGATCAGAAATGGTTCTCATTCAAATTAACTGTGAAGTGTTTGAGTAACATATTATTGGGGAGCATGGCACCTATATTAAAAGACTGAGTTACCAGTCCTGGATTTTAAGCAAAGATATTTTCATTATGTCTGAATTTAACTTTGCATCTTTAACTTTTTCTGTAGTGTAGCATTTTTGAATTGGCTTTTTATTGGAGATGTGAGTTCTGAAAATCTGTGAGCTGCAAGTTCAAACTGGCCTTCAACATTAAGTAAATGTCCTATTTTTTTCTTCCACCAAACTCCCTCTCTCATTCCTCAGAGCTGTCTTTTCAGCACATCACCATTTCCTCAAGTTCCCTTTTCACTCATTCTTGTGCCAATGGTTTGGTGCTTACTTTTAACGCATTTTCTTTATATTTAAGGTGTATATTTAAAGTGCAAGTTGAATCTTGTTTTAATTTTTTTATCCAGCGTAATAATTTGTGTCTTTTGAGTGTTTAATCTACTTGCACTTTAAGTATTGATATAGTGTGGTGCCTGGGTGGCTCAGTCAGTTGAGCATCCAGCTCTTAATTTCAGCTCAGGTCATGATCTCACCGTTTGTGGGTTTGGGCCCTGTGTCGGGCTCTGTGCTGACAGCACAGAGTCTGCTTGGGATTCTCTCTCTCCCTCTCTGCCCCTCCTCCACTTATGGTCTCTCTCTCAAAATAAAAATCATTTTTTAAAAAGTATTGATATAGTTGGTTTAATTCTATTTTCGGGCTATTTGTTTCCTACTAGTTCCATCTGTTCTTAAGTTGATGTTGTTTATTTTTCTTTTCCTGACCTCTTTTGGATTAATCAGGTAGTTTTTAATTATTATCCTTTTTTCTCAACTGTTGAATTTTAGTACTACTTTTTTGTGCTTTCAGTAGTTGAATATACATTTCAAGATGCATCCTTGACTTACTGCACTGTACCTTAAGTAAATACTGGTACCAATTCCTGAATGATACAAGAACCTTATGACAGTTTCTCTTCATTTGCTTTCTTTTGCCATAACTGGGGCGCTTTTGAGAGTAAAAACGTTCACTGTTAGTAACGGCGTTGCCAGAAATGGCATAAACTAGTTGGACCAGTTCGACACATAGGAAGACCCTGTTTATGTAGCCCTTCTCTTCCTAGAACATACTCCCTCGGAAGCTGCCGCTGTTTTAAAAAAAAAAAAGGCAGTGCAAGGTAATGATTAAGGAGAAGGCTGGTGGGGGGGGGGGGTGGTGTCACAGGTCATGGGCCCAATCCTTGATCTGCCACTTTCTAACTGCATCATTTTTGGCAAATTAATTAAACTGCGCTTAGTCTTTTCATCTGTATAAAACAGAGGTAAAACTATGATCAAATGAGATCAAATTCATATGGATGTTATGAGGATTTAAAAACAAAATGCTGGAGGGCACGAGATGCTGCCTGGCATATAGTAGTTGCTGAAAAAAGACCAGTGATTATTTTTTTTCCCATAATTTCCTTCAAAAACACACGCTTGCCTTGGCTCAAGTTTATGCTTTGCGGTTTTTTTGAGAACCTTTTCTGATGGTTACAATAGATGGAGGGTATCATCTCACCATCCTTGCAGGAATGGCCTCAGTCTGTCCCTGCAGCTAATCTTTCCAGATGCATGTGGAGCATTCCTTCAGCCTGTAAGTCTTGATGGTTGGTGATCACCCAAGAATCAAGTCCAAACTTATTAGCATAGCAAAGAATTTCCAGAGTCCTTCCCTGCCACTCCCTCAATACAGTCTGTATTCTAAACAGTTCAACTCCTTGCTACTCTCTGCTCAAAAAAAATCATGGCTTAGGGCCTTTGGTCAGGCTGCCTGCAAAATGCTTACTTCTTCTTCAGTCATCCCTTCTTTATTGTTTAGGTTTCTCTGGTCTTTCACAATTGAGTTAGATTTTCCCTTTTTTTGTGTGATAACTTGGTATGTGTCAGCAGCTGTGAGAGCAGTATAAAGAGTATTTTAAGAGTTAAACTAATACATGACATCAGCATGACAAAAAGACTCTATCTAGAGAGAACACTTCCCCAACCAGAATAACGAAGAAATACAACAGTGGTTCTCATTCCCAGAGGGACTTTGAAAACATTTGTGGGATGTTTTTTGTTATATCAATGACTGAGCATGCAGTCACTTCTGCTATAATGCTTGTTTTGAACCCATGAATTTGTTCCAAGACAATTAATATATCAGGGAACAAACTGAGTATAATGCAAATTTTGAGTTTGCTTTTTGCAAAATTTCACCCATAGGAAACACTAAGGTGAATGCAGAAAACTGGGCCGAGATGAGCCCAACTGTGTGAGAATACACAAAATACGCCACTCACTGGGGGAAGCAGAATACACCCCACCCCCCACCCCCTCCCGGAATGTGCCACTTTGCCTGTGTGTTATTTTGAGCTAAAGACTATCAGTGCCCATCAGACTAAGGAAGAGCTTTTTACCTCCCCATTAAAAGCCTAAAATGCCATTAAATGCCTAAAAGAACTTAGATAGGTGGTCTGTTCCAGGAGGAGAGCTATTAGGAGAGAAAACTTTTATATCCACAAAGACTTATCTGCATGGCAAGGCAAACTTTTGCTTGCAAAACATTTGCTCTTTTCATTTTCCTATGAATTGTCTCCCTCCCTTTTGAAGCCTCAGACACCTACCTCCTTCCACTTAGCTCAAGATGGTATATAAACCTCAATACCTGACTGCTGGGGAGTCTCATATTTTTTAAAATGTTTTGTTTATTTATGAGAGAGCACAAGTGGGGAAGGGACGGGGGGGGGGGGGGGCGGTTAGGGGATGGGGACAGAGGATCTGTAGTGGGTTCTGCACTGACAGCAGCCAGCCCAATGTGGGGCTCGAACTCACGAACCACGACATCATGACCTGAGCTGAAGTTGGATGCTCAACCGACTGAGCCACCCAGGTGCCTCGGAGTGTCATATTTTTATGGGGCTCTTGTACTTATGAAATTTGTTTTTCTCCTGTTCATCTGGCTTATGTCAATTTATTTATTAGACTAGCCAAAGAACCTAGAAGGGAAGAAGGGAAACGATTTCCACCCCACAACACTCTCTGTCTTTCTCTCTTCAAGCTATCTCAGCTCTTGGTGTGTGTTATCCTACAAAGTTATGTTTTATTATTCTTTTGTATTTGTGAAATTTTATATCTGAAACAAAACAAAACACTTATTCCACATCCCAAATCTATTTAAGAATTCTGGTTCAAAACACCAAGTAGTGCTTAGAAAAGAGAAAGCACTGGAGGATCCCAATGGAAATCATCCAATCCTTCTAAGGATCCTTTCGGTGCTAGTAGTATCAGGTTTGTGGTGTCTAAATGGGGTATATCTTGGTTGGATGCAGCCCCAGACGTGGGGCGATGATGAGGTAGGAGCCGGAGGTGTGGGAGGTAAAGGAATTCACTTAAGCCAGAACAAAGGAGATGGGAGTTTATTGAATATGCAGCAAGGGAGTGGCAGGCAGGACAGCAGAAGAGAGGCTGTCTGCCAGGAGCTAGTGGGAGGGGGCTGCTTCTAAGGAGGGAAGGTGAGGAGGTAATAGCAACATATGGAATTTTCCCTTTTTTGGTAACCGTGCCTGGTTGTAAGTAGCCCATTGGTCAGTCAGGGCCTGTGGATATTTTGAGGCGGGTCACCCGCTGGGCCTGTCTGTATTTAGCCAGGTGGGCACTGTGGGCCCTTTCTACATTCCGTTGCTCAAGCCTGGTTTCCTGAAAGTGGCCTCCACAAGGTTTAGTGCTTTCCAACATCACCACTATTTCCAATATCTTCAGCCACCAGGTGAAGCTCCCAATGCAGATGGGAAAGCTGAAAAAAAATGTCCAGCAGCGAGGCGGACGTTAATTGAAGACTAAGGTTACACTATTGAATCACTATTGAATCAAAATTTCAATTTTGATGAAGTAGGTATCTAATATAAACACATGCTCCAAAAGATCTACATTTCAAAGGAAAAGGACATGCCCCGGGGAAGTAAGGCTGAGAGAGATCATCAACAGGAGGACAATGAGTCATATTCATCCACATTTGATACTACAAACCCTCCCCACCTCATTTTCAGAAAACCTTTCTTTGATCACTTCATAATAACTTGAGGGCTAAAGCCCTTCCCACCCTCACTTCCCCAAACAAACTCCAGGTCTTTTGCAAGGCTAAGTCCCGTATTTACCCTAGAATGTATATACTTACTAACATTGAACACATTTAAAATTTTGCTACCATTTTTATTAGGTTTCAATATGTCTTTCTTAACACATTGCTGACAAAATTTTTGAGTGTTTTGCCTGTAACTTCATTTTCCCCTGCCATAAGCCCTGTGTTTTTTAAAAAAAAAAAAAAATTTTTTTTAACATTTATTTATTTCTGAGACAGAGAGAGACAGAGCATGAACGGGGGAGGGTCAGAGAGAGGGAGACACAGAATCTGAAACAGGCTTCAGGCTCTGAGCTGTCAGCACAGAGCCCGACGCGGGGCTCGAACTCACGGACCGCGAGATCATGACCTGAGCCGAATTCGGCCGCCCAACCGACTGAGCCACCCAGGCGCCCCAAGCCCTGTGGTTTTTTAATTGCAGGACAGGTGTTTTTAGGAGTATGTCACAATCCAGAACTGACTCTACCACTGTGTCTAATGGGCTGGTGCTAGGAATGCGAGGCAGTGCCATGCGTGAGAAAAACCAAGAATTTTCTTATGTTGGACATTACTTTCCATGTCTCTGTTGGCATAAACATAGAAGACAAGCTATAATTAGCTAAGCCTAGAATCCAATTCGGTTTTACACAGAGACTCAAAATGTTTTTGAACGCTTTATTATTGAATATATACTGAAATCTCAGGAAAGGTCATTACCATGCAAAATTTTTTTTCTAAGAATTTTGGGGAAGGTAATCCCCTGGTTACAATGCTAATTAGGATATTCTAATCTCAAAAAAATAAATAAATAAACCTATACAAAGAAGTAATAAATGAAAACCCCCACCAGCATCAGTCTGCTCTTATGCCATTCTCACAGTGATTCTATGTATTCATGCAAAGATCTGATCATTTCATTACATCTTCTAGTGTAGTCATGCCTGAGCATCTGTATATTGAAATACATCTTATAAATCAAGTTCTTTTAATATTTAGGGAACAATGTTGTACCAACCGTGTCTTTCCATTTTCTATATTCTAAGACAGAGGGTCTTGCTGACCCTATTGGGATTGCCCCTCTCTGGCTTAGCCAGTCGCTAGAGATAGTAAACACTTTGCCTGAAGGCATGCTTTTCAAATACAAGCCAGCCAATCCAGAGCCTACACCCCAACCATCTCCTTTATAGGCTCTCCCACTTCAGGTCACTATCCATCTGCTCTAATCACCCCAGGACCAGGTACCAGACAACTAGGGGAGCCCCTGTGCTCAGGAGTCTGCTGAAATTATTCAAACTAGCCAGTCCTAAGTCTGCTTACCCTGCCTCACCTTTTCTTTCCTGTGGAAATAACAGTAAAGGCTCTTTCCCATAGTTCCCCACCCTCCACTTTCCTCTGCCTCCTGATCAACACTGGTGCTCCCTGTGTGGCCCTCCATGACATTGTATGCCCCCTCCTCTTGGAAACTATGAGTAACAAACTCTTCAGTCACAATTGTCTCCTGATCTGTTGGTCTTACTGTACCTTAATTTTCTATTAATGTACTATATATTAAAGCAAGTATTTATTTTAAAGTATGGACAGAGTTTGGCTTTATTTTTCTATGTGTTTTATGATTATAAAGGGAGTATTACAACTAATTGTTATAAAATAGTAGCATCACATCTGATGAGGTTGAAGTCTACCTAACCAGTACTCAACTACCTTATGAAGAGTATTAGCATAGTTTTAGAAAGACTATCTCAATCAGAAGTTAGTTAGCCAACTTTGAGGTGAAACAGATGGCACTTTTCTTCTGTGTCTCAGCAGGGTGAGTGGAATATTTTGACAAGCTCACGCAAAGTCTGGCTTTTTTCTGTGGCATATAGGGTGCATCTGGTGGAGTACAATACAACCAAAGACTCAAATCAGAGCAGTGACTCTCTCTGCCTGGGCCCCAGGATTAAACTTACAACATTTGGCTTCAAATATAATGTTTCGTCAGAGAGAAAAAATGACAATCAGGAATGAAAATTCTTATTTTTTGGCAATTAAAATTTTCTATATAAATTAAAAGCTACAGTTGTGATTTAGACTTCTAGTCCTTGAGCTTCTCTAAAGAAGACATCCAGATGGCCAACAGGCACGTGAAAAGGTGCTCAACATCACTCCTCATCAGGGAAATACAAATCAAAACCACACTGAGATATCACCTCATGCCAGTCAGAGTGGCTAAAATAGACTTCTAGACCTTGAGAGTCTAGTTAGCATAAGTCAGCTCCCCAAATTTGATAATCCCAAGATAGCACCAAAGCCAAGCAACTAATCCTAAAAGGCTTTGTCAAACTTTTAGGGGCGTCCTAGACCTTTTAAATTTACCAGAAAACCAGAAATAAATCACAACTGATACTGGAATTGTAATTAAGTTCATATGTCTCCTTTTAATTTAAATTGTCATTTTCTTTTGTTGATGTGTTTATTTTTTAAATTTAAATGTTTGTCTATTCTTGAGAAAGAGAGAGAGACAGAGAGAGAGAGAGGGAAGGGCAGAGAGGTGGGGACACAGAGGATCTGATGCAGGCTCTGCACGGACAGCAGAGAGCCTGATGCCGGGCTCAAGCTCACGAACAGTGAGATCGTGACCTGAGCCAAAGTCAGAGGCTTAACCAACTGAGTCACCCAGGCACCCCTTGTTGATATGTTTCTAATTCTTATTATATTTACATAGCTACTATTTGCTCTGTTCAACAGCAGATTCTTGAAATTGTACCTTCTCTAGATTTAGATAAACATAATGCTTACTGACTGACAAATACGAAGTGTTGAATGAATAATGTAGATAAAGCTATCAAGTTATCAATCATTACAGCTTCATTACTGGGAAGGTAGAATAGCATATTGAATATCACTATGTCCTCCAAGGCTAGATGGTTCTGAGGTCAAGACCCAACATTGCCACTTAACAGCTGTGTGTTCTTGAGTATGTTCTTTAAAGTTTAGTTTCAATATCTCTGTAAACTGAGAATTAACATATCACTTACATTATAAGGTTCATAATTACTTAAACATGTAAAATGTTTAATGAAAGGCAAGGTCTCATAAGTTGTCAGGAAACTTTAATTTTCATTACTATTATTGTTTCTGTTTTAATTATTCTTAACCCTTTTATCTTCTGTCTCATCAGAACTGATAAGCTGAATTATTTTCACCCTTACCTTTAGAATATGTGTAATGCAGAAAGTAAGACTGATAATTTGGATCTGGAATCTAGCATCTAAAATATTTAATAACACCAAATTGCCTCACCTCTGCTCATTTTCTCAAATCTGATCTTTGGGGAAAATGGCTTTTGCCTGACATGATAGTGTTTTAACTAAAGGAATTTTGTTCATATCATCTTGATAGTTTTGACTAAAAGGGTTAGCCATATGGATAATGAAGGATAATATTACATTATGACTTGATATTAACCTAACTAAATGGGAAAATATCAGGTATGGCTTTCAGAGGAAACTTAATGAATAGAAGACTCAAAGGTAAATCACTTAACTACATTCATGTGCATAAGTGTTCTCCACTAGGATCTAGCTCTTTTTTTCCTTCATTTATTTCTTCCTTTTGGCTCTAAGCATAGAAACAATCCATGGGAACAAAAACTTCCATGAATTCCCAATTCTAGGATTACTTAGGTAAAACAGAAGCATACAATTTGTGTTATTACAGAAAAATGTTATATAGGGACAAGTATTTTAAAATTAAGAGAAACTTACATGCCAGCAACAAAATTTTGAAACTTTTAGTTTCATATATTCACTGAAAGAGCACAAAGTCGCAAATTTTGATTCCCGCTATTCTCTTAAACCACAGGGCCAATTTCCCTCCATTATATTCATTAAAGTTTAATGTAGGCTCAACAACAAATTTGGAGTTCTATGCCAGCATTTCCTAGTGGTGCTACAAATCAATTCCAAAAAATAATTATGTTGGAAACACAATAGTCAACACAAGCACAATCCAATATTCACTGGTCATGTTGGCAGGTTTCCACATAGAAGTACCCTGTGAGAGTGGGGATAAACTTCACTGCTAAGCAGTCATTGGTCATTTCAGTCATTAGCTTTCAAATACTGTGACATATTGTAGAGAGAGATCCCCAAATTAAAAAAAGGGTGAAAAAGACCTCAAAATATGGAAACAAGTGAAATACTCATCTCTATACCCTCCAATAAAATAACGTATTTCTGTTATACAGTGAGAAGAATCATGACCATGTGAGGTAAAAAAAAAAAAAAAAAAAGTCGCCATGTCACTAAGGTTTTTGGTTGGTTTCCTACAGCTGGTACATTTGTGATTTAAACCCTTTCCCTGGCCACTTAAATTGTCCAGGCTCTCAATTTTTGTTTTTGTCTAGTGATGTTGGTGGAACACCTCTTAGATTCAGGAGGATCAATGAACTTACCTGAGCTGTTCCTTCTGTTGCTAGACTGGGTATCAGGAAACACCAGGCTTAGGTGACTTTCTTCTGTTAATTATGGGATGAGGCCATTGTGTTATTCCTCCAGTCGTGGGGGTCCCAAACCAGTTCTCCTTCCTCTTGCCACCTTTCAGAGTTCTCCTTTGGCTGCCTATTGTGTTCTTTCTGGGGTTTATAATTGTACTAAGTCAGGAGGAGCAGAGAAAAAGGAAATCTATGCCATCTTATCTGGGCTAGAAGTTCTAAACTGACTAACAGCATGAATTTTAAAATTTATGAGTGTTATGTTTCCAAATTAGGTGGCTTTCTGTGAGTGTGTCTGTTTTTGCACCCTATTTTGTTTCATCGCTCTGTGTTCTGATTAATCAAGTTTGCTTCTGTTCTTCATCAGTGCAAGTTATGCCTCTGCTCACTGCCTTGTAAAACACCGAGTTACAGTTTAGATATATTTTTTGCTGCTATTGCTGTTGCTTGTCTATATTCAGCTGATATGTTCTTGAACAAATCAAATTGTTAAATTGTCTTCTGGCTCATTTTCCCATCTGTAAAAATAGAGAGATTCATTGAAAATATGTCTCTGAAAACCTGTTACCCAATAAACTACTGAGGACATGAAAAATGTAAACCAGCAAATGAGGCAAAGACTCTCATGAGAGTGAGAGTTTAAACTAGAGATTTCTTCACGTTTATTAAATAAATAAGTACTTGCTTAGAATGTTTCACCATATGACTTTAGGCTTGGCACTTTCTCTCTTTGTTAATTTGCTATTCTGTAATTAAACTTTTTTTTTTTTTAATGGATCTCCAAAGATTCTTCCAGTTTTCTTTGACTCTTGTAAGCTCTATTCTGGGCATTACATTGGACACAATGATTGAGATAATCCTAGAAGTGTTTGAAATATAGTTACAGACGTAAGATCTATACCCGTAAAAAATAACTACCAAGACATATTATTAGAATCTAATTCTAATTCTAAATGATAGATTTACCCTATGACCCAGCAATAGCACTGCTAGGAATTTACCCAACGGATACAGGAGTGCTGATGCAGAGGGGCACTTGCACCCCAATGTTTATAGCAGCACTCTCAACAATAGCCAAATTATGGAAAGAGCCTAAATGCCCATCAACTGATGAATGGATAAAGAAATTGTGGTTTATATACACAATGGAATACTACTTGGCAATGAGAAAGAATGAAATATGGCCCTTTGTAGCAATGTGGATGGAACTAGAGAGTATGTTATGCTAAGTGAAATAAGTCACACAGAGAAAGATACCATATGTTTCCACTCTTATGTGGATCCTGAGAAACTTAACAGAAGACCATGGGGGAGGAGAAGGAAAAGAAAGTTAGAGAGGGAGGGAGCCAATCCATAGAGTCTCTTAAAAACTGAGAATAAACTGAGGGTTGATAGGGGGTGGGAGGGAGGGGAAAGTGGGTGATGGGCATTGAGGAGGGCACCTTTTGGGATGAGCACTGGGTGTTGTATGGAAACCAATTTGACAATAAATTTCATATTAAAATTAAAAAAAATAAAAATAAAATAAAATCTTAAAAAATTAAAAAAATAAAGATAATAAAAGCAGTAAAAAAAAAAAAAGAATCAAAATGTGGCCAAATATGTGAATGAAAGCCTGCTAGAATATAAGCTCCATGAGGGGAAACACTTGAGTTGATTTTTATGCACTATTTATCCTCAGTGTCTAGAGCAGAGGGTCAATGAATATTCATTGAATTAATAACGGGCAACAGAAATAAAATGTTAAAAGTTAAAAATTGATATGGCATAATTTCCAGTGAATAAAAAAATATAGCTATGATCAATCAGAATGGATGCTGGCTGGTGTGTGGCACCATTGTGTGCTGAGTATGACCCGTGGATGCAGATCTAGGAGAGGGAGAGATTGTTGGGTGGCTGGGAGAGGTGCCACTGGAGCGGATCAGTGCTTGAAAGATTTGTAGATTTCAAGGAGGTGGGGAGGGGAGAGAATATTTAAGTGGGGGAAATTATTTGAGTAATAGTGCCAAGGGGTGAGTTCTAGAGAATAAGAAGCAGAACCATCTGGCTTATTGGAAGAATAGGGCAAGGAATATTTAAGCTTACTTATTTATTTGTTTAGAGAGACTGAGAGAGAGCAAGCTCACATGAGCAGGGGAGGGGCAGAGAAAGAGAGAGAGAGAATCCCAAGCAGGCTCTGTGCCGCCAGCACAGGGCACGATGTGGGGCTCAAACTCAAGAACAATCAGACATGAACTGAGCTGAGGTCAAGAATGGAACACTTAACTGACTGAGCCACCCAGGCGCCCAGGACAAGGAGTTTTTAAAAGTAGTTGGAAGTCCAGGGGCATCTGGATGGCTCAGTCAGTTAAGTGACTGGCTCTTGATTCCGGCTCAGGTCATGACATCACAGTTCTGGAATTTGAGCCCCATATTGGGCTCTGGGCTGCTGACACAGCCTGCCTGGGATTCTCTGTCTCCCTCTCTCTGCCCCTCCCACACACTCTCTTTCTGTCTCTCTCCAAAATAAATTAATTGATTTTAAAAAAAGTAGTTTCGAGTCTGGATATCAAAGAGTCTAATGGTTCATTTTTTAAAACTCATGTCTAAATATACAGGGCTCTTTTTTGCTTCAAAAAATAATAACAATAAAACAAAAATATCTGAGTATATTTTTGTGTCACTTTCCCTTTCATTATTATTCGGTTAACTAGTTCCACATAATTTTTAGTTTAGTTAAAACTAAATGAACCATTAACTTTTAATACATAGCATTAAAATGTAATAATGACAACAAAATGTAGAAATAACTTCATGCATTATAGCAATGTTCAAATATTCTCATACAATCAAATGAAACCTATCACTGATTGATATTAAAAAAATGGAAAGAAAAACAAGGTGTATCTTGACCGTATTTTTCTTGGAGCCTGTGTGTTTGGTTAAATCTTTTCTATAGGAGGAAATAAAAACAACTAGTAAATTTTTTATATGGCATGAGTAATCAGAAGAGCGAGAGGGTCACCTTACATGTGCATAAATAAATCATATTAAGATTCCTTCATGTGTCCTACAGCTTTCTTCCACCCTGTCCTGATCTGGGAAGCATTGATGAAAACAGGGAGTCAGAGCCATTATTTAGTTATACAAAAGAAAGGCTAATAAGTACTAAATCCACTACTTGCCTCTCTTCTCTCCTTATGTTTTCTCAGCATTATTTACTGGGACCCAGACTGTCTTCTATCAGAATCTGGAAAAGTGAGGGAGATTTAATTGCTGATTAAAAAACATGTATCTAAAGGAAATATTATTATTATAGAGAAACAGACAAAAACACACATTTTAAAATTTGATCGGAGCCTCGAATCTCATCTTATACACTGTGTCTACTGACAAAGAATGCATGTAACAATAAATGAGGTATCAGAATGCGATTCTGGCTTAAGCCACAGACAGGAAGAGATTCTAAGACCAGACCACACTACTGTGTTTACTCCACCCAATTGCGAAAAGCCTTCCTTCTAGGAAAATAAAAAGATAAAGGGATGCCTGCCAATGATGAAAATGCATATATGATATGAAGTCTTACAGCAACCTAAATTCCCTTCTCTTACATTGGCAAAATTTGACCCACTAACATAACACAAAGCATTGACCTTGAGAATTGGTTTTACACCTTTAAAATGTTAATTCATCACCTCCTAATTCAACTTCTCCCTCTGAAGGAACATTGCAATTTATTGAAGGAGCACACCGAAACATTTAGAAGCCTCCCCTTCATTAACTTTAAAAGATGCTAATCTCAATGATCTCCATAGGCCAATTTGTTAAAAGAAAAATTAGTTTAACACTGGGTGAGTGGAACCTCAGAGTCTAAATTAATCAGTTCAGCACCGATGTCATTGTGGTGGGCTAATTGCAATCGTCTTCCCTTTTAAATCCTTCTCTTATCTCCTGTATCTTCCCAAAGCTCTTTAGCATTCTGTGATTTTCCACTTTTGGTTCATCCTTTCCTGCGTCCTTACATGCACTACCTGAAAACTTACGCGGCTCTTCATGTCGTTGTTACTTTTTAAATTTAATCATATTTGTATTTAACTAAACAAATCCCAAATCTTAATCATGTTAAAATGTAATCCACATAAAAATGAGTAATGTGTTTTATATTCTTGATTTGGACTGAGTGTTCAAAATCCAGTTATAATTTTACATTTACAACACATCTTGATTTGAAAGTTAAATTTTATCAGATGTATTTCATCTGTATTTCAGTTTTATTTTTTAATTTTTTTAAGTTTATTTATTTTGGGAGAGACAGAGACAGCATAAGTGGAGGAGGGGCAGAGAGAGAGAGAAAATCCAAAGCAGGGCCCATGTTGCCAGCACAGAGCCCGATGTGGGGCTTGAACCCGCAAAGCTGTGAGATCATCACTTGAGCTGAAACGAAGGATGGACGCTTAACTGACTGAGCCACCCAGGTGCCCCAGTATTTCAATTCTATAACATTCACAGTTGAAAAAGAATAGTCACATACCTAGGTTGTTCCAAAGATACCTTAAAATTTTTCAATAACTGAATCAAATGTCAGTTTTTAAGGTTCAATTTACACTAATGAAAATTAAACAAATAAAAACTCCATTCTTTTTATTGCAGACTAGTATCCCAGTGTACCAATGGGCTACAGTTTGTTTATTGATTCGTCCAATAAGGATATTCAGGCTGTTTCCAGATTTTGGCAATTGTAATAGAGCTACTATAAATACTTGAATATAGGTTTGTGTGTGGGCATAACGTTTGATTCTTCTAGGGTAAATATCCAAGAGAGAATGCTGGTATATGGGTAAGTCTATGTTTAACCTCATAGAAAATAGTTTTCCAGGATGGTTGTATTATTTTGCATTCCCACCAACAATATAGGTGTGTTCCAGTTGCTTTGGAACTGGAACTGGAACTGGAACATTCTCACCAGCCTTTGGTTTGGCGAGTAGCTTTAATTTGGGCAATTCTAACGTGTGTTGTGTGGTGCATTTTCCTTATGGCTAGTGATGATGAACATCACTATGGGTTGAACTGCCTCCCACATATCCTCCTTGGTGAAGTGTCTGTTGGAGAGTCTACTCAGGTTTCACAATTGATAATTTGCATCCCTGTAGGAAATAACTTTGTTAACTAGAGTACAGTGCTTTTGTGGAGGTCCCTTTGCCTTTGATCTTTCAGACTATTGATTTCCAAACTTACTCAGGTTATCTGACTTGTTTCATACATTTCAATCCCCAGTGAGTTTGTTTCATACATTGTAGAACTGTTAGACTGAGGCATATTAAACATCTTAAGAGTTTATTTGAGCAAAATCCATTTGAATTGGGTACTTGCCAAACTGGAAATGTTGGAAGTGGTTGAAAGTGCTCCTCCAACAGGAGCCGGGGAAACACTTGTATAGAGATGAGGTGGAAGCAGGGGTGCCTGGGTGTCTCAGTTGGTTAAGGGTCCGCCTCTCGGTTTCAGCTCAGGTCATGATCTCAGGGTTCATGGATTTGAACCCTGCATCCAGGTCTGTGCTGGCAGTGCAGAGCCTGCTTGGGGATTCTCCCTCTGTCCTTCGCTCTCTGCCCCTCCCCTGCTCCCTCACACATGCTCTCTCTCTCTCTCCCTCAAAATAAATAAATAAACTTTAAAAAATAAAAAAAGAGATGAGGTGGAAGCAAAGCAAGGAAATGATTTGATTGCCTGTAGCTTAAGCAGTTGCCTTATTTGGGAAAGCCCAGTGGCTGTTTGTGATTGGTTGTCCTTAGGTTTTGATTCCTGAACCTTGAGGCATTTCAGGCTTAGATTTGGGCTTGCTTACATGGGCTCCTAAGACGTTAAAGCCACCTCGGTTTAGTGGCCTCCTTGTTTAATTAATTTAACATTTCAGTTAGATTATTTTGTCATCATCTACATTTCATTGTGAGATCTCTGAACTGCCTAAATCATTTTCTAAACTGCATATAGTAAGGTGTGTTCTTGGGCTGTAAAGCTCTAATAGGTTTTTACAAACATACAGCCTGATATGCCCACCATTATATATCATAAAGAATAGTTTCACTGCCTTAAATAAATCTGTGCTTCACCTCTTCAACCCTCCACAGCCCCCATCCAAACCCAACCACTGATGTGTTTACTGTCTCTATAGTTTTGACTTTTCCAGAATATCATATAATTGAGATCATAAAGCATATAACCTTTTTGTACTGGCTTTTTAAACTGCGCAATATGTATTTAAGATTCATCCAAGTCTTTTTGTGCTTCATAGCACATCGCTTTTTAATCATTAAATAGTATTCCGTTGAATTGATTGAAGAACAGTTTAATTACTTCTAGTTTTTGGCAAATGTGAATAAAGATTCTATAAACATTTGGATGAAGATTTTTGTGTGAACATAAGTTTTCAAATCAGTCGGGTAAATACCTAGGAGTACAATTGCTGGATCATACGGTAAGACTGTGTTTAGCTTGGAAAGAAGCTGCCAAATGGTCTTCAAAGTGGCTGTATCATTTTGCATTCTCAGCAGGAATTAATAAGAGCTCCTATTGCTCTGCATCCTCATCAGCAATTGGTATTGTCAGGCTTTTTTTGGATATTAGGCTGGAGCCTTACTCTGCTATTACTGCTGTCTTCATAAGGAGAGGAAGAGACACTAGGGATACATGCACACAAAGAGAAGACCACAGCCATCTGCTCCCCAAAAGGAGAGGCTTCAGGCGAATCCAAACCTGCCAACACCTGTTCCTGGACTTTCAGCTTCCAGAAGTATGAGAAAATAAGCAAATAAGTAAATAAATAAATTTCTGTCATTTAAGCCACCTGATCTGTGGTATTTTGCTTCGGCAGCCCTAGCAAACTAATCCACTAGGTTCTGTTGGTTTTTCTCCTATGTTTTCTTCTAGAAGTTTTATATTTGTAAATTTGATATTTAGGTCTATAATCCATTTTGAGCCAATTTCCATGACAGGTATAAGATCTTTGTCTAGGGTTTTTTTTTTTTTTTTAATTTTTTTTATGGATGTGGAATTGTACCAGCACCAATTATTGAAAAGACTATTCTTTTTCCATTGAATTACTTTTGCATCTTTGTCAGAGATCAGTTGACTATTTCTGTGTGGGGTTATTATTATTTTAATATTCAAATAAGTAGACGTGAATTAAAATTTAAAATTAAATATCTCAAAATACGGTAATGATCTACTTAGTTCAATATTGACTACAAGGTTATAAACTGATCTGTATAACTTATTGAATCACTCAACCTACCTTGAATTCTTTTTTTTTTTTTTTCAAAGAGAAGGTCAGACTGATCTATTCCTTAGAAGAGAACATTTTAACTTAGTACCAGTTATTTAGATTTACATTTGGGGAATCCAGCTTCAGGCCAAAGTTTTATATGTGATCTTCCAGGTCCCACCATAGGTGGCTGCAAAGCCCTTACCTGAGACACTTTATGGGAGAAAACTGCCGTCCCCACACTAGACTCTGGTGCACAGCCAGCGCATTCCGTCTTAAGGGGGTTGCAATCAAGGACTCGGTCAACGCCCTGCCCCCAATCCTGCCTCCTGATAGCTACCCACTTAGTATATCTGCATATGTTCACCAATACAAAACTTTAGCATGTTATAGTTGTTTTGATCATGTTTTAATCATTTTTTCCTGTTTCTTTGATTCTCCAGATTCCATCTGGTTAGGTAAACATTCTTGTGGTTTTAAATGTTCATTTTCTTCACATGGGGTGAGGAAATTTGTAAGAATTCTCAAAAAGTTAGTGGCACACTTATTTTCAGAGAAGTATTTCATTCGAGTGTTATGAAATGTACTAGATACATTTAAAGTGAAGACAGATTCCTTTATCATTTCACTTTTGTTTATTTCCAGCATGTCTAAAGTTGCTGCTTAATGTAATCTTATTACATCTGTAAGAGCATTGTTTTCTTTATCATGTCACATGTCTTGATATGATATGAGGTATTGCATCTATTCACAATCCTCAAAAGCTACAGAATTTTAAGCTAAATTTACTTGGAGAATATTTTTTCCTAATTCTTCAGTAGATTCACAGAACAGCTGCTGGGCCCTCCTGAAAACAGTTTAGTAACATGAAGATCTGGAAAAAGTGCTGCTCAGGGCCCACTCTATATACCAGGTCTGGGGTTTGTCACTTACAATTGAAACATAAGCTTCCGCAGATTATTTTATAAGCAGTGATTCCATGTCTATTGTGTAAAATCTATAATACTTAAAAAAGCTGTTCTATAAATTTATCCAGCTGACACCTGCACACATGAATACACAATATTCAATATTTCAAAATGGAAACATATTACAAATTCACTACAGAAAAAATCATCTCTCTTGTATTAAATTCCACCATAGAAATCATAGTAGATAAAAGGGCAACAGACTCTGTGCTACCTGTAATGCATACATTTGAGTTTGCAGAATGAGGCTCTAAGTTTTCATGGGTTAGAATTTAAAATAGCTCTAGGTAATACTTTTCTAAAATACTGATAATGACACACATATACACACACACACATGGCCACACGTGTGTGTGTGTATGTATGCATGTATTTTTTAACTAAATGCTATTCCATAATAAAAAAATAAGTTCTCATCTGGGGTAAATTGATTCTTGCCACAGGACAATATTAAATGTGATTCAGTATTGCGGACCTCTTTGGTCATTAGTGGAGATACTGTTAGTTGGTAAGATGTTTTCATTAAATCATGTGAGTTGTTGACCACATGGAGTTATAAACTAGTAGGGGAGACATATAAACAAAGTCATTAAAACAGAAATTAATAAGTATTTTAGTAGAGGCAGATGCGCTGTCTCAGTTAGGTATAAAAGGGATGAAGAAGTCAGAATGTACATTCTGGAAAAGTCAGAGGTCTCACAGAAGAGATCACTAGACTGGATGTTGACAGAAAGTACCAGTTCTGCAACCAGACAGAGAGAGAAAAGGAACATTTGAGGAAGAGAGTGTACTCTCTGTCATGAAAGTCATGAAAGCGTGAGAGAGTAAATTCTGTTTGAAGGAATATAAATACTTTCGGTTGGTTGTAACATAGAATGCTTGTGACAAAGCCTCTCCTGCTGGAGATGAAATAAAATTCCTAATGAAAATAAGGGGTGATTGGAATATGATGCCATCATCCAGCACTTAAGCCAAACTTTTAAGATTTGAGGGAGTTCTGCTTGCCTGTTTTTTTTTCATATGTAAACTGAAATATTTAATTCAGCATTAGGCAAGTGTTCACTGAGAAAAGCACAAGAGAGTACAAGTATATTATATTATAAAGTATATTATATTTGAAGAAAGAATTTTTTAAAGATCTGTGTCTATATGATTGACCACCACCTGATTAATGTCTTTTCAGAATGAAAATGATTTCTAAGATATTTGACTATATCACTGACCAGCCCCAAAAGAAAGGCACGTAGATATGCACATTTGTTGGTCCATCATCAAAATAATGAAAAAATCTTGGCAAAGTTACCTTTAGGGAAGTACAGCCAGCCACCAGTGTGGATCTTCTAATCTGCCTTTTAGTGGGGACCTGGGTGGCTCAGTCAGTTAAGCGTCTGACTTCAGCTCAGGTCATGATCTCATGGTCCGTGAGTTCAAGCTCCATGTCGAGCTCTGTGCTGACAGCTCACAGCCTGGAGCCTGCTTTAGATTCTGGGTCTCCTTCTCTCCCTGCCCCTCCCCCACTGGAGCTCTGTCTCTCTCAAAAATAAACATTAAAAAATTTTTAATCTGCCTTTTAGCGTGTCACTGTTAAAAAAGAAAGTGCAACCAATGGTTAGTTAAGTACAGTTTTAATGTTGGGGCATGTGGGTGGCTCAATTGGTTAAGTGTCCAATTCTTGGTTTCAGCTCAGGTTATGATCTCATGGGGATCAAGCCCTGCAGGGGGCTCCACACTGACAGTCCAGAGACTGGTTGGGATTCTCTGTCTCTCTCTGTCTCTGCCCCTCCCCAGCTCTCTCACTCTCTCAAAATAAATAAGTAAACATTAAAACAAGAGACAAAGAACAGTTGTAATGTGAAAGAAAGGGACCCAAATGAATAATGGAAGAATTCTTAGAAGAAAAGAGGGAAGTTAGAGAACAGTAGGAAACTTCAAAAATAAATTACTGGGGGCACCATTTCCTTTCCACTGACAAAATATGAGAAACAACTGTATCGCTAACTAACTAATGAGTGAATGAAAGCAAAAAGATTCTGGAAGGAAGTGGGCATTTGGAAGAAGGGACCCCTCTGTTTTAAAATGGCTTGTAGCCTAAGAACAGCCTGAAGTTGGCACCACATTGAGTGGCTAAGATCCTGAGGGAAAACATGTACTTTTTCTGTCCTGAATGAATGAGAACAAAGTTCAGAGCTACCTGAGACAAAGGAGAGTCTTGGAGGCAATCCTGAAAAGGTGAGAGAAAGGGAGGGGGATCCTCTAATTTTGTGTTTAAGCTTTGCAGAAAATTCCTGGCTGAACCTTATCCATGTAAATGGGTAACAGACTCCAAACAGCATTGAGTTCAGTAGGAGACCAGCCAAGTTAATCAAAACAAAATTCAACCATTTTGAAGGAATAAAGCAGAAACCAGAGTTCCTAAATTATAGAATTCATGATGTGAGGCTACAATACAGAATTACTCAGCAAAGAAGAACAGGAAAATATTACCCATTCTCTAAAGACTGAACCCCAAATGTCCCAGCTGTTGGAAATAGCAGACAGGATTTTAAAATGGATTTTACAGCTATGCTGAACAAGGTAAAGGAAAATGTACTCATCACAAGTGAAAAAATAGAAATTATCAGCAGAGATATAAATTTAAATGAAAATTCTGGATTTTGAAATTTAATATTTGAAGCTAAAATTCAGTTAATGGATTTAGCAAAATGGATGTGGCAGAAGAAAAGGCAAGTAACCTTGCAGATAAATCAACAGAATTTGTCTAATCTGAAAAAGTAGGAGAAACAGAGGAGAACATAGGATGAGCACCTCAGGAAACTGTGAGACAATAGGAAAATGTCTAATATACATGTGTAATTGAGTCCCAGAAGGAAACAGAGTATAGGAGATAAAAGCATAGAGGAAAAATACTGGCTGTGACTTCCACTTCTGGCCAATATGGAGTAATACAGACCAGATTTACTCTCCTATGAAAAGCAATAACAAAAAAAAATTAAACAAGACACATGCAACACTTTTTAAGACACTGGACATCAGACAATAAAGGACAATGATGCCTAGCGATAGGAAATGAGGTTAGTACTATGTTTGCTCCAGCTTACTGCCTTAAGAGAGTTTCTGGGCTACACTGAGGGGAAAAGGAACCCAGTTAGGCCCAACCTCTCTGAGTTGATGAGACAGAGCTCAGAGTGTGAGAACAAAAGACTTTGAGTTTGTAGGACAGAATATTAAAGAGGAAAGCGTTACAGAGAGAGATTCCTGGAGATTGCACAGGGTCCTCTTTAGGGTGAGCAGAGAACTGATAGGTGCATGTATGTAGTGAGGAAACTATGTAAGGCCAAAGAAATGATCAGAAAGGGTTTAAAGGGAACAGTGTCCAATACTCACACAGAACCATGAATAGTGTCTGACCTTACTTCTGAGTTATACTCTGAAAAGGAAAAAGATGTTGCTGTGAGAAATTAAGGAAGATCAAAACACATGGAGAGATATGCTGTATTCATGGCCAGAAGACTCAGAAGACTCCATATTGTTACGATGTCAATTCTTCCTGAATTTGCTTACAGATTCAGTGCAATCCCAATCAAAACCCCAGCAGGTTATTTTGCATAAATTGACAGATTGACTCCAAAATCCATAAGGAATGTGAGTACCTAAAATAGCAAAAATAAATTTGAAAAAGACGAAAATTGGAGGATTAATGCTTCTTGATTTAATGCTTATTATAAAGCTACAGTAATCAAGACAGTATGATACTGGCAAAGAGATCAAAGGAATAGATTGAAGAGTCCAGAAATATATCCATACATAATTGAATAACTTATTTCTAGAAAGATGCAAAAGCAATTCAGTGGAGAAAAGATCATCTTTTAACATTTTTAATCTTTGAACATGCTGATGGAACAGGTGGATATCCACACATAAAAATGACTTTTTATCCATATCCTTCTGCCATATTGAAAAATTAACTCAACATAGATCATAGACCTAAATGTAAAATCAAACACTACAAAATTCAAGGAAAAAAACTTATGGGAAAATCTTTGTAATCTTGAGTTAGGTAAATATCTTTTAGATATAATCCCAAAAGCATGATTCATAACAACAACAACAACAACAACAACAAATCAGCAAATGGTATGGTGGTTGCCAGGGGCTGAGGGGAGGAGGAAATGGAGTTGTTAATTAATGGGTATAGGGTTTTAGTTTTGCAAGATGAAAAAGTTCTGGACATTGAGTATACAACAATGTGAATGTACTTAACACTAAATTGTGCAGATAAAAATGATTAAAATGGTACATTTCATGCTATATGTATTTTACCTTACCAGATTTTTTAAAAAGTGGAAACCTAGAAAGAATCTAACAGTCCAACAATAGATAGCAGACATGAAATGAAGTATGGCATTGCCATATGATGAAAACCTTTATAGCCACTAAAGTTAAGACATTGTAGGAGAGTTTTTAACGACTTCAAAAACTCATGATTCAGTATTAAGGGAAAAGAGTGGCTTAGGAAGCAATGTGTGAACTGGAATCCATTTTTTAAAACAAGTGTTTTATACCATTAGGTTCTTTTTTTAGTACTATAGCATTAGGTTCCTTTATTATTATTAAATAAGAAAAGACCTACCAAATCAAATGTTGATAAGGATATGGAGCAAATGGACTTCTCAATGACTTCTGGTCAGAATGTGAGATATAAAACCTGTTTGGAAAATACCAATAGTTTATTAATTTTTTAAAAAGGGGTGCCTGGGTGGCTCAGTCGGTTGAGCATCTGACTTCGGCTCAGGTCATGATCTCATGGTTGTGAGTTCAAACCCTACATTGGGCTGTCTGCTGTCAACACAGAGCCCACTTTGGATCCTCTGTTCCCCTTTCTCTCTGCCCCTCTTCTGTTGCACTTTCTCAAAAATAAGTAAACATTAAAAAAAAAGTTAAACACACCTCCGTGTGACCCAGCCATCCTAGTCCTAGGTATTTACCCAAGGCAGATGAAAAGATGGTGCATGAATGTTCATGGCAACTTTATTTGTAATGGCCCCCAAATTGAAAGAATGTGAATGCCTGTTAATAGGTGAATGGATAAATATAAAGCATATCATTATAGTAGATTACTACTCAGCAATGCAAAGCACTGAACTCTTGATACACACCATAGCATATGAATCTCGACATAGTTATTCTACTGAAAGAGCTAGACAAAAGAGTATAAAAAAATTCTAGGAAATACAAAGCAATGTAGAGTGTCAGGAGGGAGATCAGTGGCTCCATGAATGGGATGAAGGTGGGATAAATTACACAGGCAGAAGGAAACTTTCTTGGGTAACAGACATGTTCATTGTTTTGATTGTGTGATGGTTTCTGGAGTATGCATGTATGTCAAAATGTATCCCCAAATGTACACTAGAGTATGCCCCGATTTACTGTATGTCAATTATACCTCAGTAGGCTGCTTTTGAAAAACGGGAAAATTTGAAATAAAACTGACCTTTGACTCATCATAATAAAATACTGAATATCAGATACAGAGAGAAAATCTTGAAAGCATCCAGAGAAAACACATTCTTTATATACGAACAAGATAGAAAAACACATATTTAGAGTTCTGAAAGAACAGAAAAAAAAATCTGACAACTCAAAATTCTATATCCAGCAAAAATGAAGAAGGCTAAATAAAGGCAATTGTAAGTAAGGAAAAGAGAATTTATCACCAGCAGACATGCCCTTTGAGGGATGCTAATGGAAATTCTTCAGACTAAAGGGAATGACACCACACTGAAATTCAATCTTCAGGAAGGAATAAAGAGCACTGGAAATAAAGAGACTTTTCACAATGCCAAAAGAGTCAGTTCTTCAGAAAGACATAATATTCATAAATGTTTTTTTTCTCTCATAACACCTTCAAAATTCATGAGATAATAATGACAGAATCAAGGGGAAAAATAAACAATTCTATAATCATTGTCGAATTTTTTTTTAACACTATTTTTTAGCAATTGATAGAACAAAGAAAATCAATAAAGACATAGATGGAGCTGAACAAACTATCAACCATCTTGACCTAAATGATATTTAGGTATCATTTACATTTAGAACACCGGGCTCAACAACTAGTTTCGTAATATATATTCAAGTGCACCTGTTATGTTCACTGAGCTAGATCATATGCTGTCCCTTCCAACAAGTCTTAAGTACATTTAAAAGGATTAAAAGCACACAGGATCTGTTTTCTGAGTATAACAGAATTAAATTGGAAATCAATAACATGACATCTCGGAAAACCACTGAAGTTATAGAAAACCCCAATTATTTCTTTAGTGAAGAAATCACCAAAGAAAATGTAAAAAAATTCTGAATTAGATAAAAATGAAGCACAAAGCCAGAAAGCTTAAAAAATTTTCTTTTTACATTTATATATTTTTGAGAGACAGAGAGAGACAGAACGTGAGCAGGGGAGGGGCAGAGAGAGGGAGACACAGAATCAGAAGCAGGTTCCAGGCTCCGAGCTGTCAGCACAGAGCCTGTCGCAGGGCTCAAACCCACGAACTGTGAGATCATTACCTAAGCCAAAGTCCGGTGCTCGACCGATGGAGCCACCCAGGTGCCCTTAAGCCAGAAAGCTTTTAAGGGGAAACATAGGGTAATATCTTTGTGATTTTTGAAAAGCAAAGTTCTGAAATGTAGAGCAATCACCATAATAGAAAAATTGATAAGTTTGACTTATCAGAATTAAAAACTACTTAACAAAAGGCATTAGTAAACTGAAGAGGCCTGCCACAGATCTGAAGAAAATATATATTGTGAAACATGTATCTGATAAGGGACTGGGATACAAATATATAAAGAGCTCCTACAATTCAATAATAAAAAAAATAGCTTGAATTGAATAGACACATTAACAAGCACATGAAACAGGCATGTGAAACTGTGGTCAACATTGTTGGTCATCTGGGTAATGCAAATTAAGACTACATAGACATACCACTACACACACATCAGAATGAAATGATTAATATTAGAAAGATTATCAGAACCAAATTTTGGTAAGGATGTGCAGTGACTGGAAATCTCATACATTTTTGTTGGGAATGTCAAATATGACAGCTATTGTGGCAAAAGATCTAGTATTTTCTTGTAAAACTAAATATACATGAACCTATGATCCAGCAATTCCATCTCTAGGTATTCATTTACTTAGAAGAAATAAAAACATAAATGCACATAAAAAGACTTGTATAAAAATATTCAAATTAGCTTTATTCATAATGGTCCAAAGTGGAAAATATCCTAGAGATCCTAAAATAGGAGAATGCGCTTATTCATACAGTGGAATACTACTCAGCAATGAAATGAATCAACTATTGTCAGGCAACAGTATGACTAAATCTCAAAAACATTATGTTTAGCAAAAGAAGCCAGGCACAAATTGTACACACTATAGTATTTTATTTTTATGAAGTTTTAAAACAGCCAAAATCAATCAATGATGGAAGAAAATTTGAACAGTGTTTTTCTTGGAGTGGAATTTGTATTGGTAATTGGAAGGGACTCGGATGATCTTTCTGGAGGGATAGTGATGTTCTATACTGATGGGCTTTGGGTTATACAAGGATTTGCACTTTTAGAACTCGGAAAAATCTGTGCAGTACTTTGTATGTAACTTTTACGTGAAAAGAAAAATAATATTGAACTCTAGTTAATGACAGAAATGCTGAAGTACTTAGGGGGACATACACTTATCTACAAGTTATCTTAAAATGCATAAAAGCATGCAATGTATCAATGTAGGAATAAATATGCAAAAAAGCAGGTATAGTAAAATGTTGACACTAGAATCTGGATGATGGGTATATTGGTATTCACTCTAAAATTCTTTCAATTTTTGTATGTGTTTCGACGTTTTGCTAATAAATTTCTTGAAAAAAGTCCTATACCCAAAATCTTGAGAGAGAAGAGAAAACATAGCATTGGGGTATGCCTGTGGGGGTCTGGCTCAGGCTTATTGTCTGAGATCAGTTGATCACTTCTTTGTGGTTGTTCATGAGTTTGAAGATTACCAGTTCAAAGAAACAAAAGAAGAAGTGTTAAAGAATTTTGAAGAATTGGCTGGAAGCTCCCATACTCAGACCCTTTAAAAATATGGAAAATCAACACCAGTTTCAAGGGAAAAAATACATAAAAAGATAAATCAGAATTCAAGTAAAGGTAAGATTGATAATGGATGAGGAGACAAAACAGATGACAAAGATGTTAAAAGAATTCGAGAACACTAGCTTAGATTCACATACCTTAGACTATTATGAAAATTCAGCTATCAAAGATACCAACATTAGTAGGTAATGACTTGGCATCTTGCAAAGATAAGACTGATGAAAGCTCAGAAGGAGAAACTGATCCTCAAGTGTTAAAGTTTAGAGTTATATGCAATAGGGCAGGAGAGAAACACTGCTGTACCTCAAATCAGCTGCAAGAAATTCTAGGTGTGCTGTTCAGGATTAATTGAAGTAGAAAGCTGACATGACCAACTTCGAGGTGGAGATTCTTGAATATCCATGATAACCAAATCTTTGTAGGCATTGCATTGACAGAAGAGAGTGTCCACCAAAGAAACAGCTCACATTTTGGAGCTACAATTCAGATCTACTCTCACCTATGGGATGCTCAGTCTCTGTGTCCTCAACCTACTCATTTAATAGTTGAAGGGATGTATGGAACAGAGGCAATACCAATAGAGGGGGCTACAGAATGGTTTAATGGTTATATTGCTGGTGATAACAATACATTGGCTGTGAATAGGGCAGCCAATAATATCTCTTCTTTATTGACCAAGAGCTGTTCAATGGGATATCTGGAATTCCTCCCTGAGAACGGGCTCTGTGGATATTATTGTAACAGATACGCCATTTGGAAAAAGGATAGCCTCCAAGAAGAGAAACTGATCTTTATCCAGCTTGCCTCCAGAGATAAGCTGTATCTGTAGACCTGAGACAGGCAGGGCTATACTACTTACTCAGGACAAGAAATGCTCTCTACCAGGGCATTATCTCTGAAGTGACATGTGTGGCAGAAGGCACATACTGTCTGGGTGAGCATAGAGGGTCTTCATGCAGTAGTTTATGTTCTGAAGCTGTTGATTTTATCTCAAGCTGTTGATTATCCTTCAGGAGAAGAAAGAGAAAGAGGAATTGTCTGGCAATGAAAAGAAGGAGGATGTTTAACAGTATTTGTACTTCCCAACACTGGAAATGTCAGCATCGAGAACTTACACTGAGAGAAAAATAGTATTAACAAAAGTGCAGTTTGTGCTATTTAAACCGGCCTAAGGCTCTTCACCCTGGTTAGCAGAAGATGTGAATGGAATGTGATGGAATTGAACAAAAGCATATGAAGGAGCAGAGCTTTTCTTTGGATCTGTTCTGAAGAGGGAGCTGGGTGTTTGGTACTTTCCTTAAAATGCTTCAAAAATGCCCATAGAAAAGCCTACTAAAATGCTCTGGGATTTGGGTTTAGAACAATTTATTTTCAGGTTTTACAGCAGTAGCTGTTTTCCATTGGCCAGGTAGAAAGCTACCCTGGCCTAAAGGAAAGGGAGAGAATATAATGAGAGCATCTGAGGCCATAGCTCATTGCTTGTGTAGCTTGACTATTTTGTTGCTCAAGTTTTCATTACCTCAACCTTAAAACACAAAGTCCATGACAAGGTGAAATCTCACAAGATCTATGGGAAAGTTTGCCATCTGCCTTGTAAATTAAAATAGGCATCTGTTATTCAGATTAATACAGAGAACTAAAATAGAGGACTGGATTCATCAAAGGAATTGCACACTTTACTGTCAGTATAGGACATTTCCATTTTTAAATAGTAGCAAATGTACTGATAGATGAAGTATGGGACCAATAAGCCAGATTAAAGGAAAATTTATTTTCTTTCAGTAAAAGAAGAGAGAAAAAACAGCATTAAAAAAAATAAAGACAAGATGCTGTAAACAATGAGTATTCAGATAGCAAAAATCTCTTAAATAGTAGATCCTATCTCCTAAATACAGACAAAATTAACAGGAGGATGAGAAGGATGGGAAGCGATCTCCCCCAAAGACTCCCCCCAAATCTACCCCAAAGTTGGAAAACTAGAACAAAGATAAGAAAATTATAGAATTAGGCAACATTAACTCAGTGGTATTTCAGGCAGTGAGAATTGAAAACATGTGACAAAGGAAATTATCAAAGGAGGAGGAAGAGGAAACGTGGAGGGAAAAGGTGAGGGAGGAGGAGATGACAGAAGAAAATTTCCAATAACAGGTTGAAAAGAATGTGCTTTCCTCAACTGAAAGACTAAGTGCCTAGCACAGTTACTAAGAGAAAAATAAGTTACCACTACCAAGAAATTTCAGAATAGTAGGAATAAAGATATGATTTGGAAAACGTCTAAGCATAGTTCAGGGGAGGGGCTGGGGTATGGGATGGGATGAGGAGGGGATCAGAAGAAGTTGTCACAAGCCTGGGACCACAATGGAATTTGACTCTCAACTGCAATGCTGTTTTCAGGAAATGATGGAATCGTGCCTTCCAAATTCTGAGAGAATTATTTCCAATCTGGGATTTTATGGTCAAATAGTCAAGTGGTGAGATTAGAATAAAATATTTTAAAAGATGCAACATATTGACCTTCGTGCACCCTTTCTCAGGAACCTACTGGGTGTTCAAGTAAATTGAATTTGTAGACCAAGAAAGAAAAGATATGGAGTTTGGGAAACAGAAAAACCGAACTAGAGAGCCAGGTGAAGTAAATTCCTAACATGATGGTACAGGGAAATCCTAGAACCGCGGCAGAGAAGCAGGACCAGAAAGCACACTTGCCCAGTTAGAAAAAGAACATCCTGGGATTCTGGAAAGATTGTTCTAAGAAACAAAAGAGCCGCATTTACCTATTGTTTATGAACATATTCTGGGGAGCTTTATTCACACTAATGGGAGGGAGTTTAGGCATCAAACAGTGGAAGCCACATAAGAAATGAATTAAGCAAAGAAGAGGCATTGATTGAAGTCAGGGAAATAAAGTTACACAAGGAAATGCTTCCTTCATTAATGAGTACATGGTCCAGCTGTGATTATTATATGACAATATTAATGTCAAATTGAATATTAACCTAACATGGTACAGAACTACATTAGAAAAAGAGAGAAAGGGTGTATTAGGAAACTAAATCCTCATCTTTCATAGTATGAAGTCAATAGATATTAGTACTGAGAGAGTCACACATTAGTATATGTGGCATAAATTAGGAATATGATGGTAAATGCCAGAAGAAAATGAATTTCATATCTTTCCTCTGGAAAGCACAGATCAGGGGTGAAAAAGGGAGCAGAAGACAATATTTTTCCATTATAAACTCTAAAGTGACTTGACATTTTAGTAAATAAATAATAAAATAAAATTTAATATGCAGTGATATGAAATTATATCATTCAGATGACTCTGTTTTTTGAAAAAATGTATTCCTCTAGGTCAAAATATATACATACAGGACTACTATATTTCAAGGCCCTTCCCCCCCACCTTTATTGAGTTGGCAGATACAGTTATATTTAAAGTGTACATTGGGATGATTGATATATGCATACATTTGAAAGGATTTCTCCCATCCATTTAATTAACCAGAACATTATTTTATCTCAACAATTAAAAATAATTAAAATTCTTTTACCTTAGAAATCAACTGTCTGTTAACCTTACATCTCTTTCTGAGTCATGAATGATATGTAGTAGGAAAACCATTGAATTAGTAATTGATGTGTCCATCATATAGATTAAACCTGTTTTGGTAAGAGATTTTTTTTCCTCTTCATGCTTGAAATAAAGTAATACTCCTCCACTCCCCTGTAAAACTATAAGTGAGGTTTAAAAGTTTAGTCAAGTAGGAGCACCTGGGAGGCTCAGTCTGTTAAGCATCTGACTTCCACTCGGATCATGATCTCACGGTTCCTGGGTTCAAGCTCTGCATCAGGCCCTGCACTGACAGCTCAGAGCCTAGAGTCTGCTTCAGATTCTGTGTCTCCCTCTCTCTCTGCCCCTTCCCCCTGCTTATGTGTATGCTCCCCCTCTCTCTCAAAAATAAATAAGTAAACATTTAAAATAAATAAATAAAAGTTTAGTCAAGTAAAATGTGGGATTGCAAACAATATTGCAAACAAACTTTTCCAGTCAGTCTTTGAGTTATGGTGTGAAAAAAGGAAACAATGTCTTTTATTAACTATGTATTATTACTAGCGGAATACACAGCTTTCTGGGCATGATAAAGCCCATAGTGGTCATAAAGTAATCACCTCCCATCACTGCCCTCCAGAAGAGAAGTGAATTTGGGCCTGCCTTGTGGAGAATGGACACTGCAGAGAACGGAAGCTAACTGGTTGTCATGTTATATTCAAATCCATGTTATTGTGGGATGTTCTTGCCAGGTTTGCTGTATGGGCTATATGGTGAGGCTTAATCAATTTATGTCAATTTAAATGACGTGTATTTTGTATTTGCTTAGTACAAAATATTATGATGTGTGTATGGCATGAAAGAACATATGACAACACCCGACACAATAGTGGAATAGATAGTGTCACATGGATTTTTTCTTAAGGTTTCATTCTAGTGTGGGGTCAGATCCCTGAGGCACAGTTTCTCAGAGCTGGAACACCCTCAGACATGCAAATTGTCTAGACTAAGAGACAGCTTTTTGCAGTATTTTGCTCAGATTGCCTCTTTGAACCTAATCAAGCTGAGGGGCCTGTGAGCTGAGCAGGCAGGAAGTTGCTGAAGCAGGGAGGGCTTGAGGAGTCATGGGAGAGGGAAAAGTCATCCTCCCCCTCCCCCTTCTCCCCCAACCCGCCAGCACTCTGGCCTTGTTCCAGGTTGGGAAGAAGAATGTATCTGCATTTCTTTTCTCCTTCTTCATGTTTATTTTCTTCTCCATCTTATCAACTCTTAACATCCTTGCTCACAGCCCATGTAAATGCTTGGTTAGGCAGGTAATTTTTTTCCTGTGCCTGGGGCACAATGGACAATGACAATTTTGCTTGTATTCTTGGGCACAGAGATTCTTTTTTTTTTTTTTTAATGATTATTCATTTATTTTGAGAGAGAGAGGAAGAGAGAATGTATGAGTGGGGGAGGAGCAGAGAGAAGGAGAGAGAGAATCCCAAGCAAGCTCCCCACTGTCAGCTCTGGGGCATAGCGAGTCTTTTAGGTAAAAACCATTTAGTACTAGAATCATTTTTAAACTTAAAAGAAGAGCTATGATGTTGGAATCGTCAGATGGTCGTGCTGGGGACTGAAAGAAAAAAATCATTATTTAAATATTCATGGGTAATACAAAAAAAATTCTAATATTTATTATCCCATTTTTTATTTGTCACATGATTACATGATACATGCTGTGTGTCAGATACAGTTCTAAGCATTTTTATAAATATTAACTCATTGGATCATTATACTAACTCTACAGGGTAGGTTCACTTTACCTGAAGAAACTGAGGCCCAGAAAGATGAAGTAAATTGCCCAAGGTCACAAAGCTAGTGAGCAACAGAGTTGGGAATCAAACCCAGGTAATCTGTAGAGTCCCTACCATTTATTGTTATTCTGTGCTGCAGTGTGGTGACTACTGAATACATGTGAAGAGAGATGAATTGCTCATCATAGTTGCTAACTTGATTTCACTTATTTTATTTATGATGTCCAACATCTGGGAAGTTTAAAGTTTAAAGATTGCTCAGGTGCTCAAAATGTTGTCAGGCATATAAGGGTCTGGCAGTACAGATAACCTGAAAACCCTCCAGCTACAAACACCAGGAATTGCTCAATAAATTATAACTAACATCGTTATAAATGCATGGCTGAACTGCTAAGAAAGGCAGGGAAATTGCCTTGGGCCAGAAATGAAGAAGGAACTGAAAATCAGGACAGTGAACTGCGGAGTTAACATTATGTCTGCCATGGGGTATTTATCACATTTGATCATATAGGGGCTTGAATTTAATACCAGTACAAGGAGAGAGAGAGTTGGGGCTGAGAGCCCCATCTTTATGGTGCTACTCCTTCAGTATGAGTGAGGATTCAGGCAAAGGGAACTCTCAAAAGTTGTGGGAAGAATTATAAATTTATACAACCACTTTAGAGAGCAATGTGACAATGTCCTGTGTATTTGAATATGTGCATCTTTATGACCAAGGCAATTCCTTTGCTAGGTTTATATGCTGGAGAAACTCTAGACCATGGGAAAAATCAGACATGGATGAGAATTTTATTGCAATGTTGTTTGCATTAGTAAAAACTTGGAACAGGAGAGTGGATAAATGAATTGTGCTATATTCGTTTAATGGAATGAACAGAGCAGTGAAAATCAATGTACTGTAGACATGCATCATCAGGGATAATTCTCAAAAGCTTCACTTTTGTAAAAAAGAAAGACAAATTGCAGAATATTTGTGGCATTAAACCTAAGAGCTGAAATGCAGAGAGTGAGAAAGGATAAAAAATAAATTGTCATTTTTAACCTCAAGTCGGAGACCAAAAAGGACTTCTCTTAAAAATGAAAGTCACGCCAGCATTGCAGATGTCATTGGCTTCCATTTGGCCCAGTATCTACCTTGCAGACCAGACCTTCCAAACAGGGCCTACAGCATGGCAAGAAAGATAAAGTGGTGGCTTTACCAAATAGGAAATATTTTCATATTCTCATTTATTTCACCAAAACTCAAATCAACTCAATATATCTGTAACTCTGCTTTCTCTCCACACTACATCTTTGCCTCTTTCTGGCCTCACCAAGTGTCTCTCATTTCCTGAATTCACACAGAGATGCACATGGTCTCAAATGTGGGCAAAGTCACGTAATTTCCTTTTGCTTTTAAACTTGCATTTTTAGGGGCACTTGGGTGCCTCAGTCGGTTGAGCGTCTGACTTCGGCTCGGGTCATGATGTTGCGGTCTATGAGTTCGAGCCCCGCGTCGGGCTCTGTGCTGACAGCTCAGAGCCTGGAGCCTGTTTCAGATTCTGTGTCTCCCTCTCTCTCTGCCCCTCCCCCGCTCATGCTCTGTCTCTCTCTCTGTCAAAAATAAACAAACATAAAAAATTTTTTTTAACTTGCATCTTTAGCCCATCATGCTATTCACCAAATAAAGGCAACCTTTTTAGAATCTGTTTACAACTGTGTGTCTGTTTTATAGCAATATTTTTCTCTGTCACAAACAATTAAGAAAACAAAAACACAACAGGAGTTCAAGAGGACCTTAGAACCAACAAAATTTAACAATTATTGTTATTCCTTAAAATAACATCTTTATTGAGATATAATTCACGCAGCCAACAATTCACCTGTCTAAAGTGTACAGTTGAATGGTTTTTGGTATAATCACAGAGTTGTACAACCATCAGCACAATAAGTTTTAGAACATTTTCATCCCCCTGTGATAAAGCCCACATCCACTCTCTTTCTGCCGTCTACTTTCCCCTCCTCAACCCTACCTCCCCCTGCCCCTCCCTCACTGCCTCCTGTTTTCTCTAAGCCCTAAGAAACCATGAATCTACTTTTTGTTTGTATGGATTTGCCTATTTTGGATACTTCATATCAGTAGAAGCATACAATATGTGGTGTTTTGTGACTGATTTCTTTCACTTAGGGCAAATGTTTTCAAAGTTCATCCATGCGGTAGCACATATCAGTATTACATTCACTTTTATCACCAAATCATATTATAGTGTATGGGCATATCACTTTTTATTTAGTCTTTTATCAGGTAATGAATATTTGAGCATTTGGATAATTTCAGCTTTTTGGCTATTATGAGTATTGCTGCTATGAACATTCTTGTGTAAGTTTTTGAACTTACTTGTAAGTTTTGAACCAGTTGTTGAAAAATATGAGTTGATCAGTTGCATTACAAGTACATTAAAAGACATTAATGAATATTTTCCAGGTAGAAAGTAAATAGAAAGCTTTGAAAGTAAAAACATTACAAAAATAATAGAGGTAATTGAGGCGTTCACAGGTATTCAAAATATTCAACTGCAGTTGAAACTAGTCCCCAGAAATAAAATGCAAGAACACATGGTTTGGAATAAGATAGACTTAGATTTGTATTTTGGCTTTTCCATCAACTAATATATGTTATCCAACAGCTATTGGCCTTGGTTTCCTCGTCTGTAAAATGCAGAGTGATAATGACAGGTAATCATGGTCATACAGTTGTCAGTAAGTTTAACTTCAGGTTTGACACCAAAGACAGTTTACCTTTGAGAAATGCACACTCTGAGGGAAACAAAAATGTCAAAGGACACTTAAACTTGTAGATAATACCTCAAATACTGAACAAAGAGACCATTTATCCTGGGGAGAAGATAGGACACATTAGAAAAATTTAGTCTCACAAATTTCATTTCATAAGGTCCCAGTCCATTACTACCTAATTGTAACTTTTTATTGGAGGGAGATTAACATTTAACATCAGTGAAATGTACAAGCTTGGACATATATCTTCGTTGCCTGTTTGGATTCTGTAATATTCTGTCATTGCTTCATTAAGACTACAAGTTTTTGCTATGATGCCATTTTTTAAAGATAATGACATGAAAAAGAGAAAAATGTTTTTCTTTTGAGAATATTTTTGGAGCAAAACAGTACGTGAGTACTCTCAGTATATGATGAGAGTAAGAAATAAGTGTCCCAAGACATATGAAATCTTGTGTTCAGTGGCAATGATTTGATAATAAAATGTGTCTAGGGATATGACTGTCAATGGCAAGCATTTACAGACAAAAGGTTCTTAAAATACATTTTAAAAACAGGTGTAGCAGAAAACATTTGTTATCAAATCTAGTCAATTGGTTTTCACCGACCACTGACAATTGTTTCAGACCTAGGCTGCAAGATGAACAACATGCTTTAAGATTAAAAAAAAATAATAATAAAAGACAAAAGAAAGAAAGTGGCAAATTGAAGAGGAGAGGCTCAAGAAATATGTAAAGGCAAATCAATGCTGCTATCTTATTGAAAAACTATATTTAAGTACCTTATAAACACTTAGAAGAATATTCTTTGAACAAAATCAATTAGAAATTATTATGTATGTAGAAAGGGGATTTGATTATAGATGGCTGACAACCTGGTTATTAGATATGCTTCATGGTTACCTAATGAATTACCAGCATTTTATTCTTTCTTTTTAAAATTCAATTTTTTCTTTCAATTATTCATCTATTCATTCATTCATTCATTCATTCATTTAATTTTTGGCTTCCTAATACTTCCAGGCAAAATTAGTAAGTTTAGCTGTTGTTCCCCATGAACTCATCATAAATCTTAGTGTTAGATATCTAGTAAGTCAGTGTGATTCTTTGTTTGTGGAAGCTTAGCATATCCTTAGACATCACAAAATTCCCTCTCAGGACCAAAACTATCTGAAGATTGGAGGGTAGGTGTTATCCAGAGGAAATGGACCAACATTTGCTTTGGAAGGAGAGAACTTGATGACTACTGTTGGGCATTATGGTATCCATAGTGTTTTTGTAGAAAACTGCCATCCCACCTTTTTTTTTTTTTTAATTTAAATTCACTCTAGGTAATGGTGATTCTGTAACTGAACCAATGTGAGTTTGTTTCTTGGTGAGTCACAGATACAGTAGGTGTTGTCCCACAAAGTTAACTTTATTTGCAGCCAATGAGGAGGTCTCAGGGGATAACTTCCACAGCCTGACTCCCTGAGCAAGGGGGATTCGATTCTTTTTATTTAGGATTAGGGTGAATATTTAGGAAGGGGGCCTTATCATCCTATGTAGAGGCAGACATAGGCCATGCATATGTCTTAAGGAAACATGCCTATACATGCATTTTATGTTATGTAAGTGATGCTGTGCTCCTCCTTGGGCAGAGATTTTAGTATTATAATGAGGCAAAGGTTGTTGTTGGTCATTCTAGAGGTCACTTCATGGTCCATCTGAGCAGGTACAAGTCAGGGGTTACATTCAAACGGGTCTGGGTAGTCTGGGCTGGCTGGAGATCTTGTCAGGGCAGTCGTTATGAGTTGAGGGCTGATTTGGGTTTTCATTTGCCTAAGTTAAGAGATACTCTGGAAAGAAAACCTGAAGGCAAAATGAGGGACAACGGTTGGAGAGTATAAACAGGTAGGCAGTAAAACCCAGGTCAGTTCCACTAATTCTGCTAAGATGTACTTTTAACCTTTAGTGCTGGGGTTGTTGAGATATGCTGCATGACTGAGCATTGGCTGGCATTTACAGAGATGCATGTTTGAGAAATAGGTCCCATGTTACTTACTCCTTGATAGCTAGGCTGGAGCTGTAGCACATCCTGCCCTAGGCAGAGTGCCTGGTTCCCCAGAGTGCCTAAGTAGAATTGTTTCTCCTTACCAGGTCGTCTTTTGTTTGCTTGGATGCTCATATTTTCTCCTTTCTTTCAATGCATTTAGTATCATGTTACAGTATTCTGTAACATTTCTCATCGTTGACTTTTTAGCTTTTTATTCCTAACAAAGACACTCACTAATTGGGATAAAAAAATCAAGACAGCATCATTTTGGAAATGATAAGCAAAAAGCATGTCAGAGTTAACAGTTTATTGATGATTAATATGAAAGTTATCTACACAGTTTGATCTCTGTAGATTTCTTTGAGTGATTCATAATATAATTCATATAAACAAGTGATAAAAAGATATTGACAAACAGTACTTTAGATTATTGCTTATAAATATGCCACACTCTAAAAATTAAATATTAAAACCCAATATTTAAATGTGGAAATTGAAGACAGAGGAATATCACTTGAGAAAGCTGGATGGTGAGACTTCACAAGCTGGCAGAAATATTTGAATTCTGATGGTCCAGTAAGTCATTAGTGCAGTCAGAATCAGTCCCAGTGTGATTGATTCTCACTGTTCAAACTCACAAGAAAGACATATACATACAAGCCAGTTTGTCAGTGTATTAATTTAGTATGAGGCCAGAAATTTACCACGGTATCTCCCCCACCAACCCACCACCTTTCCCATATAAACACACGAGGGAAGTAAAATTCGTGGTCAAAATACCTCTTGGTTGAAATGAATTCAAAGCAAAAGGAAGTGGTAAGCCTGGGACATTGGTAGTCAAGGATTTGGGAGGAAAATGATGTTTAAGAAGCTACCTTGGCTCAAATATGGACTCTGCTACTTATTAGCTGTTACCTTGTACAAGTTAACTTACCTCTGTGTGCCTCAGTTTCCTTACCAGAAAAAGTGGACCTAATAGTAGTACCTACTTCATGACAATGTTTTGAGAATTAAATGAATTAGGGCAGTGGATAAAGTGCTTGAAACGTACCTGGTATATAGAGTAGATGCTGTATATGTGCTCATCATTTGCATTTGTTGTGAGAGTGATTTCAGGCAGAAATGAAGAAAACTAACTCTCTGTGACCACCCTCATTCCCCGAAGGACCAGATTACTCATATGTGCTGGGTCCTATAGCTTTCTGTCTTAGGAGACAGGCTTGAATAATCACCAAAAATTTCTATTGTCTTCCATTTTCCAGACTTCATGTACAAAACTTTCTTCCCTTATTATGTAATTTCTTTATGCAGAGTAATACCATTGAATAGATCATTTTATGTTATACTCTATACTTATCTTACAGCTCTCTTTTTGTATCTAGAAAACCTCCTTTCAATTAGGGGACTATTAACTCTGTCTTACTGCTTTGATTAGCAAGATACTCTCTCTACCAAGGACATCTTCAGGTAATTGGTTTAACACAGTTGATGCGAATTTTGCAAGTCTAAGTCTGAAGGTATTGACGATGATGATATAATGATAATGACATGATGACAGTAATAACAACATTAACACTACCCTTTATTGAATCTTTTACTGTGCCTGGACCTGTACTGAGTTCTGCCTGCATTATCTCATGTAATCTTCATGATAAACTGATGAAGTCAGTACCATTTATCTTCAGTTTACAAATGAGGACATCGAGGATAGAGAGGTTAAGTAGCTTGTGAAGATTACATACCCAGTAAGTGCAAAGCCTAGATTCTATCCCATGCTAGAACTCCAAGGTCAGTATTCTCAATAATTCATGTATAATGGATTCCCAAACATGTCCCTCCCTTTCCACTGAACTTGAACTACCACCCAAGTAAACAAGAAAACACGTTCTAAATTTTCCTGAGGAGCTACTGAAAAAATAATCAGAGTTAAGGGACACCTAAATGACCCTTCACCCATACACAGATATGAGGCCTGGTGGTAATCACAAATCTAACACTATGTTGAAATTAGTATCTTTGTAACAAAGTATACTATATGAAATGATAAATACTCTTGCATTAGCATCAAAATGTATACAGGCATCTTCTGAATTGTTTCCTGAAAGATAAATATTGAAAGTTTCCATATATAGAATAGCCCACTATGCTATTGTCAAAGGTGGTTTAAACCATAATTATCATTCATTTTTGACAATTCAGACTTGAAAATCTAAATACGTTAGGGAGGGAGGTCTGTCACTTGGGACTATTCCATGTTCTCACTTTTCTGCTTTATCTCTTCCAGAATCCCCTTTATTTCAGTCTCTGACACAGCCTCTCCACCCAATAGCTCAAAAATAAAAATCCTGGATGGTTCACTGAATTCTCTATGAAGATATTTGTCCCCGTTTGTTGTAAAGTGGAAAGTGAAAGCAATACAGGAAAGGGGCACATATATTTCAGGGTTAGTAGTCTAAATTCAAGGAACCTGTATACATTTCTCTGCTCTCTGATTTTAATATTTAATTAATTTCAAGGGATTATATTGCTAATAATTCCTAATTAGGTCAACAGGCTTTCACCATTGTTCAGTTGTCTCATCAAAAATCATTTGGTTAATGGGGCACCTGAGTGGCTACTTCGGCTCAGGTCATGATCTTGTTGTTTGTGGGTTCGAGTTCCACTTTGGGCTCTGTGCTGACAGCTCAGAGCCTGGCGCCTGCTTTGGATTGTGTCTCCCTCTTTCTCTGTTCCCTTCCCCTGCTTGTGCTCTCTTTCTCTCTGAAATAATACATGAGTAAACTTAAAAAAATCATTTGCTTGAGGAGCTGTGCAAGGTATCTTACAAACAGAAGAGAGCTTTAAGTACATACCATAAACTGGATTCTGTATATTTGTAAATTATGCTGACAGGCACTCCTATAACACAATGAGGCCAAATCAGTCTCACCAAAAATGGCCTTTTCATGCTGTACACAAGCCAAAAAAAAAAAAAAAAAAAAAAAAAGGAAAAAAGGAAAGGATCATAAAAGTACCATATTTATGTGTGCAGAAGAAAGTTGTTAAATTCAGTCAAAGACAATGGGTGCTTTTCAGCTAATCTTAAATGGACTAAATGAAACAAATTCTTAAATGTACAGCAATAGGATATTAATTAAATATGTATTTATGAAGAACATACTGTACGAAATAAATACTATGTTACATGTTACAAATCGTAAGAGAATTATTAAGATATAGTTCATGATTTTAAAGGGTTTGCAATTTAAAAGAGGGACCAAGATATACATACAGTTAAATGGAATAAAACAGAACATAAATATCATGTGTTTGAGGCAAAGTTTAGCCTGAAAGAATATAGCTGGATTGAATAGATCTACTAAGATTTAATTCACTCATTCAACTGGTATTGACTGAGTGCTTACTAGGTACCAGGTCAAGAGATACAGCCCTTCTCACTAAGGGATACTGATACATGCAAATTAGACTCTTGACTAATTTTCAGGATACAGGGTAGAGAATGGAAATAGCCTTGGCTTTGGAGTTAGAAAAAACTGAGTCAAACCCTGTCCACTAGTCATAAGGTGACTTGGGCAAATAATTTATAATCTTTTAGTTTCATTGCAGAAATCAGAGGGTCATCTTTGATTCTCTCTTTCAACCTCATCCTTCCATATAGTTCATTAACAAATTAGTCTTTAAACATTTCTTGAATACATCCTATTCTCTCCGTCCCTGCATCCGCAGTCCCTGAGCCTGGCTCTCATGATTGCTAATGGATTCTGTAAACCAAATTGGCTTTCCATCTCCCTTTTATTCTTTTTAAATCGATCATGCATCATGTAACCACAGCAATCTTTCCAAAACTTTTACCTCACCATACACTTCTCTGCTCAAAATTCTTTATTCACTTCTCATTGCCCAGAAGATGCAAATCTACACTTCTTAACAAAGCATTTAAGACTTTTTTTGATGTTTATTTATTTTTTGAGAGAGAGAGAGCAGGGAAGGGGCAGGGAGAGAGAGAGAGAGAGAGAGAGAGAGAGAGAGAGAGAGAGAGAGAATCCCAAGCAGGCTCCCCGTTCAGCTCAGAGCCTGACGTGGGGCTCAATCCCACAACTGCAAGATCATGACCTGAGCTGAAATCAAGTCAGACATTTAACTGAGTGAGTCACCCAGGAGCCCCAAGGCATTTAAGACTTTTAATGAGGTAAATTCTGCTCACATTTTTAACCTCACATGCCAATATTTTTCCATATAGACCCTATGTTTCTCTAACCATCAGCCTGTTGTGTGCTCTGTGCTTTTGCATATGCTATTTTTTTTTTTTAACACCAAAGCCTGAAATATTACCCCCATCCCCACTCTACCAATCCCATCTGGAAAACTTAAAAATTGAAAACTTAAAAATTTTAGTCTTCCTTTAAGATTTTGCTCAAACACCATCTCTTTTGTGGAGAATTCCTTGAGGATCTCAGTACGGGTAATTTTTACGTCATCAGTATGTGTACAGCATGTTTTATATATCTATATTAGTACAATGCATTCAAATGTCTTATTTGTGTATATACCGATTGCCTCAACAAGATTAAACACCTGAGAGCAAAGACAAGGCTTTTCATCTTTGAACCCTTAGCTCTCACGTAATGTCTGCCATGGAGAGTCTGTGTAATAAATATTTATTGTAATAATGAAGTCAGGTTTGGGGATCAGTGGAAAGAACCAAGAAATGCTTTTAGGAGAAGATAGTATGTGAGGTTGGCCTTTAAAAACTTCTGAAATATTTCCTTAATTTAAAAAAAGTAATTTTGAGGGGCGCCTGGGTGGCTCAGTCGGTTGGGCGTCCGACTTCGGCTCAGGTCATGATCTTGCAGTCCGTGAGTTCGAGCCCCGCATCGGGCTCTGGGCTGACAGCTCAGAGCCTGGAGCCTGTTTCGGATTCTGCGTCTCCCTCTCTCTCTGACCCTCCCCTGCTCCTGCTCTGTCTCTCTCTGTCTCAAAAATAAATAAATGTTAAAAAAAATTAAAAATAAAATAAAAAATAAAAAAAGTAATTTTGAGATGTTCAGTGTTTTAACACACATAAGGTATATATCTTCATGATTCTCCCTTTAATATGTGTTTTGGCAGCAAAGCTTTCTTTTCTTTTCTTTTCTTTGGGTGTCCTTTCTTTTTCTTTCTTTCTTTCTTTCTTTTTTTTTTTTCTTTCTTTCTTTCTTTCTTTCTTTCTTTCTTTCTTTCTTTCTTCCTCCCTTCCTTTCTTTCTTTCTTTCTTTCTTTCTTTCTTTCTTTCTTTCTTTCTTTCTTTCTTTCTTTCTTCCTCCCTTCCTTTCTTTCTTTCTTTCTTTCTTTCTTTCTTTCTTTCTTTCTTTCTTTCTTTCTTTCTTCCTCCCTTCCTTTCTTTCTTTCTTTCTTTCTTTCTTTCTTTCTTTCTTTCTTTCTTTCTTTCTTTCTTTCTTGTCTTTCTTTCAATTCAAGGCCTAACTGCAGTTGCTCTGAGCATGTATGTGGTATCAGAAGTACTGGACTTTTTAGCTGGATCATAGATGGCTCCACACCATACCTTCTAGCAAATAGAAATGCTGATGTTCACTATGTATATTTAACTTCTCCTGAACATACTTGGAAATATATAAGTATACCTTTGATCCATAATGGAAAACACATGAGATCCCAAGGCACGTCACTGCTATTCCACGTACTTCATCCCGGCAGATCACCCAAGTCTGATTGTGAAAGCAATATCCGGGGGATCTTTTCATTGCAAATCCTGTCTGTTTCAAGTTGTTGTTGGTGGTGAAGCTTTTAGGAGTTCTAGCAGATTTCTTACATGAATTATTAAATGGAATTAACAGTAGCTTCTGGAATCTTCCACTCTTAACTATTGCATGTTTCCACATATGTAGTTCTGCTTAAGTAGTCACACAGAAGAAAAAAAACATCGATACCAATAAACAAATTATGAATTACAGAAATCCAGAACACAGAAAGAAAACTAAGTCTAGACTGTTGCAGTCTGCTTTAAGTACAACTATTCCCTTCATTCCAAACCTTCATATTTACCAACACAAATCTTTATTTTGGCAGCACGTCATGGTTTAGGAGCCACAGAGATCGTCTTTGGAGGCCTCAGTGCGTTTTTCTTTTCTCCTTCTCCTCTTCTTCTTCTTCCAGTGTTTGTTTATTTTTGAGAGAGAGGGAGAGAGAGAGAGAGAGAGAGAGAGAGAGAGAGAGAGAGAGAACATGACCAGGAGAAGGGCAGAGATAGAAAGGGAGACAGGGAATCCCCAGCAGGCCCCATGCTGTTAGCACAGAGCCTGATAGCCTGATGCGGGGCTTGATTTCACAAGGGTGAAATCATGACCTGCGCTAAAATCAAGAATAGGACACTTGACAACTGAGCCACGCAGGTACCCATCAATGTGTTTTTCAGGAGAACTGTCTGTAGATCTTCAACTTGGGAAATCCCTGGATAGTAAGAAAGGTATTGTCTAAATTTGAGGATCTCATGAAGTGTCTAGAGGAAGCATCTTTAGGTGGAATAGAGTAGTATCTGGCGTGTAGCTACAGACATATTAAGAACATGTAGATTATAATTCACGTAATTATACGTGAATCAGGAATTCAGATTTGCAAAGGAGGGCTGGCTTGCTTTTATCTCTTATTCCTACCAAAAGCTAAAGGGTGGCTCCCAACCTTTGGGTGTCTGCACTTAGGGAGTTTTCATCTGGGTTCCCAGCCTATAGATGGGCGCCAAGCCAGACATTCTAAAGGAAGACAACTTCATTTTAGCGGCAAACCCTCAGACCCACGCATCTTCCCATGACTCTGCCTTTCTCCGATTCTGAGCTAGTGTAGGCAGAGCACGAGGTGCCGAGGACAGGCTCCGAAGGGGCGGTGGGGACCATCCTTTTCGAACAGCGTTTGTAGCTGCCAAGAGTAGCCAACAAGCACCAGATTTATGTGCACTTTGAAAGAAGCACCTTCACCATTGGCTTTTTGAGCGGCGCTGTCGCTAGGGAGCGGCGGGCAGGGCGAGCACAGCCTGGGGAGAAGCCCGGGCTGTTTCTTCCTGCAACGGGGAAAGGGGACGCACACAGTCGGGCGCGCGGACACACACGCACGCACACGCACGCTTGCCGCGAGTTCGAGCCCCGCAGCCCCCCACCGCCCGAGGGCGCTCCCGGCGCCGCGCCAGGCGGAGAAGCATTCGCTTCCTGGCTCCTGCTGCTGCTGCTGCCGCCCAGAGGAGAGAGGAACCTGGAACCTCTGCCTCGAATTTCCCCCGGCGCCGCGCGCTGCGGAGAGCGGCGGGGGTGGGCGCCAGGAGGAGAACGCGATGAATGAGTTTTCCCCTCGCCTCGGAGTTGACTGAGTTGGCGGCGCCGCGCCCGAGCTTCCGGCTCTCGGCGCCCCACGCGCTCGCGGCTCCCGGGGCTGCAGCCCACGCCCGCGGCCGGGGCTGTGCCCGCCACGCCGGGGGAGCCGAGGCTCTGGAGCTCCTGTCCCGGCTCCAGTCCGGGGGAAAAAGGAAGGTTGTCCCCTGGCCCAGGCGCACGGCCGCGCGCTCTCCCGCACTCTCCGCGGCCCCTTCTGTCTCTCCATGGCGTCTCATCAACAATCCCGGATCCAGGCTTACCTGGAGAAGAACAAGATCGGTCCCCTGTTTGAGGTAAGGCGCTGTGGAGGAGGGCGGTCCCGTTTGTATCTGGGGGAAGGGGTTCAGAACACCCGGAGGGAAGGAGGGACCGCGAACAAATGCGCGGGAGGGGTGGCCGTGCGGCCCCAGTTCGCTGGCATTCGCTCTGCCCGGGCCAGGGGGTCCGGGAACGCGGCCGGGCGGGCACCTTGCCGGTTACCTGGGCGCGGACAGGTGAGCTGGAGAGGGCCCAGCGTCAGTCTGGCAGGGGAAGTTTGAGCGGTCTGACTGTCCTGCATCTTTCAGCCTTATGCACAGGACCCGGACAGGCTGAGACCCACAGATGCACACACTTAGACTCTCTTACACGCTCACACTTTCTTCCTGGAATTTACACCGTATTGCATGTTGGATTTTTTTTTTTGTTTTTGTTTTAATGTTGGCAGTAGTAGAACCCAGAAAGGTGGAAGAGGCGCTTAGCAATGGGGGAGACTATGGTTAACTGGGAGAAAACTGAACTGGTAAGGAGTAGGCTTCGGTAGATGAAGGCGCCTTGAGTGAAATTGTCAAACTGAGACGCTGACATTGATCTCTGGATGAAGGGAGAGTCCTGTGCATTGCAGACCCTACATGTGTTAGGGTGAGAAAGGGGCGGAGAAAGATTCAGGAAAAGCATACACGTATTTATGAGAGGAGACGTGCAGCTCTGAGCTGCTTTCTCTCGCCATCAAAGAACCGATGACAGAAATACAGGAGGAGAAAGGAAGAGCGGGAGGACAAGAGAAAAAGAACCAGAGACTGAACCGGGCACTGGCAAAGCGTCCCGGCGGTAGCCAGCGCGCTGGGCAGATGCTAGTTCCCGCGGGAAGGAATGCCCAGGGTCCGTTCCCAGCCCGGTCCCACCAGCCAGCTGGGCACGGGTGGGAGACGATCGGACGGACGTGGGAGGCTCGAGATCCTCCCTCCCCCACCAAAAGCAGCTGTGGTCACTATTGGCGGTTTACGTGTCCGCGGCGTGGGAGTAAGGCTGTAAGGCGGCAGGGGGAAAAGATAGAGAATGGGGTTGTTCCCTAGTACGGAGGAGAAGAGAATAACTGCGGAGAGGGGTGGGGGAAGCGAAATAATGCCCTAGCACAAAAAGGGAGAGGTGGACAGGGATGTGATCAGATAGGTCTTTTCTCTGGGGAGGATGGGTTTCAGATAACCAAGATTTGCAAGATCTCAAGTTTTTCTGCCCAACTTTATGTTAACGTTGTGGTGTCTTGGGAGCTATGGCTACTGTTTCAACTGAAACTCGTTGTATAGAGTCATGAAGTCCTATAATGCATGTCTTGATTCTTGTTTCTGCCCAAGTGTTATTGCTGGTGCAACTAGGTTGTTTTATTTTATTCTAATGATTAGAGACCATGCCTAGTTCGACATCTATCTATATAAAAAGCTGAAGCATAATAACACTTTGTGACACAGTGTATTAATTGTGTTAAAAGAAACGTGAAATACTTTCACAGTGTTTCTACGCCCCTAGAACATAAAGTATAATTTACCAGGGAGATTAAGTGAGTTGTTTGTTTTAATAGATTTGTTAATTTATCTTAAAATTGCTGAGACTCTCTCCAAATGATAATGATAGATTTTGGAATATATGTAAACTTTCTACATAATTAGGAAATAAATCCAACTTGATTTTTATCAAGTGCTTATTTAAAAAAAAAACTAGCCCTCTAGATAGTTCTGCATTAATGAATTTTAAGTGAAGACAGAATTGTCTCATAAAATCTTAAGACTTCCTCACCAAAAAAAAAAAAAAAAAAAAAAAAAGACAAAATTATATGCTATGTATTTTATTGATTTTTTTGGGGTGACATATTACCTACATCCCTATTAGCTTGGATTGCAGTGGTAATTTTTAAGGGCTGATATGTACTTTAAACAATTGAAGGGAGAAAACAGCTAAGTTTCTGCTTCTAAAAGCAGGTTTGTATGCAACAATTTTGATCATAACAGAGCTTAGTTTTGAATAGAATTATATATACTTCACAAAATTGGAAAATCTCACTAGCCTGTAGCGTCTGTCTCATGCTAGAGAGAATATAAAATGTATAGTGTTCATCTGGCATTCTCAAAGCCCCCAGGGCTTTGGTCAATGCTTCTCATGAGAACTGCTTCAGGAGATCAAGGAGGAGCCCAGGAACCTGGACTTAGTAAGAAGTGGCACAAATGATTGTTACATATTTAATTTCTGGACCACATTGTAAGAAACGGTGTCATAAGTTAAACTCTTGTGACTCTTAAGTTTTAATATCTGTGCTATGTTGTGATGTTTTTGTGCCCTGGAGTTGGTGGACATAGGCTTACTTTAGTTTTGAAAATATACAAGACCTGAAAATGTGTTCCCTTTACAGATTTTCTAAGTTAAGAATGTTTTAAGAAAACTTACTGGAGTAAAGCACTTTAAAGAGAGCACGGGAATATTGTTTAAAAAAAAAAAAGCAAAGATAACATATACTGGTTGAGAATATTTGTATCTTGTTATTTTTTTAACTATACAGCTTAATTACCTAATTTAGTTAGTTTATTTCTTAACTTAGTTTATTTGCTTATTTCTAAATTTTATCATTTGAGAAGTTTATAAAGCTATATACAATATGGTATTGTGAAACTATGTTAGATGAAAATTAATCTTGTTTCCATGTGATTGAAGGGTATAAATTTATATTGTCTTTAAATATGATTTAACATGCTTAGAGGCATTACAAAACCATGTCTAGAAATCATTGCATTAGAGCTGGGTAATGATATTTTAATTAAATAATATAAAGAGGTAAAGTGAATATGGTAATAATGACATATCCCACAAACTTGTGAAATTTTTAATACTTTTAGTATTCTCATTGGCTTATTCAGGATAGGCTAGTATCCTGATAGCCTAGGCATCAATCTACGAGGAATGCTTGACATCGCTTCAATAAATTAGAACTAGAATCCTATTAATAAAGATTTCCACATGTAACTCCTTACTTAACTGGCAAGATATGAAATGGTTTGGCTTTCACCAAAGTATGGTATTTTGTAGCACACATAGGCAAGATTCATGGCGCAAACACAAGACTTACCTCAGCCAACCGCTTAATAGTTGAAGAGCTTGACAGTTAAAACTTTTGAAATTGAATAATCAGCTGGCATATATCTGCTTTTTGGGATCAAGTGATCTACTTTGTCTATGTTGCAAGTAGTTAAACTTCATTCCCAAGAAATTGTGTATGTGGAACATCACAGTAAATATTTTCAACAGAGAGAAGTTTATACTTTTCAGTTTCTCCCATTTCCATGAAATAAACAGAATAATTATTTGAATATTATTGGTTGGAAGGGTGCTCAGGGCAGTCATATATCTTGGTTTAGGACTGATTATGCTTACAAGAGAGTGAAATCCTAAACTATTAAAACTCAGGATAATGGGGTTCCCGTTAAATCTTCATAGAATATTTAAATCTCTGTGTATTGAAGATGTGGCAAACCAAATTCACTACATTTTTTTCAAATGTGGTCTGACCCACTCCAAGTAGAATGGAACCACTTTATCACCTTCTCTGTTTAGTTCAAAGTACCTCTACTCACATGGGCTAAATTTGTGTTAACTGACTTGACACATATGTTATGAAGTGGACTCATATCAAATGTGTGGTCAACCATCAGCTTGCATCATTCATACAGTTACTACTGCGCAACTTGTTTTTTTCTGATACCCCTGCCCTACATATTCCAGCCATGTCTGCAACCTTGAACTCAAGTTGGCCTGGAGATTATCAGGCAGGGGCCTGGTAGGATCAGGAGATTTGTTATATATAAGGTAGAAGACTGTTGAGAGAATAAGTAAATATGTTGAAAATAAATGCAGTCCAGTTTTCTTGCTGATAGAGACGGGATTCACAAATACAAAAAGGAGAAAATGTAGAATGCACCCTGCAGTGTTGGATTGAAATTGGAGGTACTGGTGTATCTCATAACTTCAAGAATAGAAATAGATATAAATGTAATAGAAGTAAATATGGATTTGTATGTAGTAACATATACATAAGTATATATGCCTACATTTATTTCCTTACTCTGTCTACTGTGATGGGCTGAAAAATAGCAACATTTCAGTAGCAGTGAGCACACCAAGTGACAGATTTTGAGTTCTAAATACCATTCTCCATCAAGTGGAACCAGATATCTTTGGAGAAATGGTTGATCCTAGGCTTGAGTCTGGGAAAGCACAAGATAAACCTGGACCATCTTATGCCAGGGAATAAGGAAGTGGTCAAAGAATTATAGGAACATGTCAAAAGCTTGAAGAGACTCCTGTTAACTAAATCTGGGGCAATTTGAGATTCAAAGTATGATAGTAACAGATTATCATACTATAAAATAGGAGTATTTTATTCCACTACAATATATTGGGATACATGAATGTATCTAATTTATGGGGAGAAGATAAAGCTTTACTTTATAGTAGAATGCCAATTAATAAGAGTAGAAGTGGTGATGGAATTAGAGAATTACTACTTGGCAACCACTGAGCAATAATTGAGGCAATAAACATTAATTGTTGCTAAAAACTAATGGGTGAAAGTTGGAGGAGGAATGAGATGTTTACCTAATGTCTAGTATCTTTCCACAAAGTAGTTGTTAATTACAAAGGGAAAAGTAACTTTATAGTGAAGAAACCAGGAAGACTGAACTTTACTCAAGTGATGGGACAAATCAATATTGTGTGCTCCTGATAGTATGCAGCTAAAACAACTTTAATTCTTTAATATTTATGCCAATTACACATGACCTGAACTGAATAATGAGAAAATATCTGATAATTTTGATAGGGAAACTCTGATTTTCTGATGTGTTCAATAATGTGTAAAGTCATGACAGTCAAGGAAAGTCTCAAACTGATGGGACAATACAACTAAGTGCAAAATATGGTCCTAGAACTGATATGTTCACTAGGAAGGACATTATTAGGACAGTTTTGCAAACCTTGAATGGGGTCTCTAGGTAAAGTATATATGGAGTTATTTCTGCTCTTCATATACTTTTTCTGTAAGTTTAAAGTTATTTTAAAATTTAAAAATATTAAAAATAAAAAAGACCATCTAGGAAATAAGTATTTACAAGTAGTTCACCCATTGGATATTTTTTTAAACATTAAATTATGTGAACTTAGTTAAGAATTGTATCTGTGACTTAACAGATACAATTGAAATCAGTAAGTATTAAGCTATAGTTCTGAGTAAAGCTATACTTACAGTCATGGTCAACTAAGCATATGCATTTTCCTCTTCTCCCTCCAAACTTTTATTGAAATATCAACAAAAATGTTAAAAAATAAATTCATAAGAGTGCTGGAACACAAGGAAAGGTGCTGAGGCAGAGAGACTGTTTCTCCCATATGAACAGAATTTATTATGAATGGTGGTATATCCTTTGCACCTATCTATGGTCAAGTGACATAGAGTCAATTATAAGTAGTGGAAATGTTATTTGGAATTCTCTGGAAGGTGCCTTAAAATAGTTGGATTCAGTTTGGACATGTTCCTCATATGCCTTCCTTCCTTATTGTTGTCTAGAATGCCTCTTTGTTCATTCTTCCTTTGTACCCTTCTTTATTCTCTCCACTTCCCCAGGCAACTACTTGTTTCTTTCTGTTACCGTAGAATAGTTTTCCTTTTCTAGGGTTTTGTATAAATGGAATCCTATGCTATGCATGCTTTTTTTCTGTATATCTTCTTTCACTCAATATAACTATTTTACAATTCATCCATCTTGTGTCATGTGTCAGTAATTTATTTCTTTTAGTTTCTGAATAGTATTCTATATGGATGTATGCATTTGTTTCTCTTGGGTAAATACCTGGAGTAAATTGGCTGGATCATATGGTAGGTGTATGTTTAACTTTTTAAGACATTAGCCACTAGTTTTGAAAAGTGTATGTACAATTTTACATTCCAACCAACACTGTATGAGGATTCCAATTGTTCCATGTTCTTGCCAAAACTTGGTGTTGTCTGTCTTTGTAATGATAGCCATTCTAATAGGTTTGTGTGATATCTCATTTAGTTTTAATTTATATTTACATTATGGCCCCACTCTTACCCCTATATTCTGAGACCAGTGTCAGTGGAGATCATGTGGGAAGCATGGCTTCTCTCACCCCTGGCAATAATGAGGCATTCCTTTCCCTCCCCACCTGGGTCATGTCAGGGGAGGCCTAGAAAAAAGGTCAGGACTTTCAACATTGCTGAGTGGTAATGAGGCCATTCCTGCCATGAAATCCATGCCAAGATACATTATAGTTAAACTTCTGGGAAAAAAAAAGTCAAGATATATCTTGAAAGGAGCGAGAGAAATGAAATACCATACCTATACAGGGAAAACAATTTGAATAGCAGCAGATTCTCATCAAACCTATGAATGTCAGAAAGAAGTGGCACAATATTTTTCAAATGCTGAAAGAAAGAACCTAGAGTTTTATACTCAGAGAAAATATCCTTTAGGAATGAAGGGGAAACCAAGAGAATTTGTTACCAACGGGTCTACTCTAAAAGTTTGGCTAAAGGAAGTTCTCTAAACAGAGAGGAATTGATAAAAGAAAAGAAAAACTTTAGAACATTAGGAAAGAAGAAAGAACATAGAAATAGAAAAAAATATGACTAAATATAATACATTTTCCTTCTCCTCTTGAGTTTCCTAAATTATGTTTGATGGTTGAAGCAAAAATTATGGCAGGGTCGGATGTGGTTCTAAATGTATGTAGAGAAAATATTTAAGAGAGTTGTATTATAAGCAGGAAAGAGTAAAGGGGAGCAAAGGAGGTAAGGTTTCTATAGTTCACTTAAACTGGTAAAACAACAACACCTATTGATAAGTTGTGCATTTTTAATGTCATACCTAGAGCAACCACTAAAAAATCTATACAAAAAGATGCCCTCAAAAACTCTGGTAGTTTAAAATGGAGTTCTCGGGGCACCAGGCTGGCTTAGTCAGTTGAGTGTCTATCTGACTCTTGATTTTGGCTCAGGTCATGATCTCATAGTTCATGAGTTTGAGCCCCACATCGGACTCCACACTCTCTCAAAATAAATAAATAAACTTAAAAAACAAATAAAATGGAGTTCTAAAAAATGTTCATATAACTCACAGGAGTAGGAAAAAGAAAAACAAAGCAAAGAACAAATAGAAAAAAAAATAACATGGCAGACTTTAGTCATAATATGTCAATAATTAAATTAAATGCAAATGGTCTAAATATACCAGTTAAAAGACAGAGATTGTCAGAGTGGATTAAAAAAATATGACCCAACCAGTAGGCAGTGTCTAAGAAACTCACTTCAAATACAAATAAACAAGTAGGCTAGAAGTAAAGAATAGAAAAAAAATATGACTCAAACATCCAAAGAAAGGAGGAGTGGATCTTTTAATGTCAGATAAAGTAGACTTCAGAGGATAGAAAATTACCAGAGACAGGAACTGCCATTATGCAGTAATATAAGGGTAAACCTACTGAGAAAAATAGCAGTCAACAGCAGAGCTGCAAAGTGTTTGAAGCAGAAACTGACAGACTTAAGCAGAGAAATAGAGAAATCTACAACTATAGTTAGGAAATTCAAAACCCTTCTCTTGACAATTGGAAGAAAAACTATACAGAAAATCAGGAATGCTATAGAGGAACAAATGCACATCAAAGGATATAGTCGACATTTGTAGACCACTCAATGCAACAACTGCAGAATACATATTTTTTTTCAAGTGACATGGAATGTATACAAAGGCAGACCATTCCCTGAGCCACAGAACAAACCTCAGCTGAAATCATACAACAGGTTTTCTCCATTACAATGGAATAAAACTAGAAACCGGTAACAGAAAGAAAACAGGAAAATTTCTAAAACGCTGTGAAAATATACAGAATACTTCTAAATAATCTACTGGTCAAAGAAGAAATCTCAGGGGAATAAAAATCCATCAAACAATGGAAAGGAAGATATATCACAATTTGTGGAACACAGCTCAAGCAGTGCTGAGAGAGAATTTTATAGGGTAACATGCATACATTAAAAAAGTGGACTGATGTGATTGGTTAGAATAGGGCCCATGCTTTTTATGTCATTCCTCTGTGCCCTTCCAGTCATAGAGGACAATCTGTCCAGCTAGAGAGAGGGCTCTTCCACAGTGAAGGATGTGTGAGTATCAGTAATCCGCTGACAATGGGTGTTTGTCATGTTTTGTATCCAAAGTAGATCTTCAGTTCTTAAAGGTGGGAAACAAATATCTTGCCTCATTCTTTATTGTGCATTCACTATAGTGTCTAGTGGAGCACAGACAATAAAGCACAGACAATAAAGCAGTTGATATCTGTTGAATTAAACAATACACAAACAAGACTTGTGTATTTTTTTCCGTCTATGGAAAAAAATACATTTAAGTCACAACCAGCTAGCAAATAGCGTCTTAATATTTATTCCTTTAAGACCTAGAGCAAAATATTCCCCATCACATTAATTAGCCTTTATGTACAGTGAATAACTTTTAATTATGTACTTAACTATCTAATTCACTTTCAGCTATATTTTTTCCTTTTTAATATCTGCTTTCACGAGAGGGCCTGATAAATTAATCCACACCACTGTATAAGGCTTAATGTATACCCCGCCCCCCAGCACATTTGCATTTCAAGGGAGGAAGTTGCATGACACAGTTATATGGGATGAAGCAGGTGATCTTTGGAAATCACACGAGCTTAGCAACCATTTATTCTCTGCTTGACCCTGGGCACTTGATGATCTCTGTGAACATTAATGTCCTCATCTGCAGGACAATACCTAAGAGGGATTTTATGAGGACTATATGAGATGAAACGAAGTCTAAAGAACCCAATCCAGTGCCTGGCACTTGGTGGACACCCAGTATTTTGACTGCCATCTCATTAGATGCTACTATTTCTCTTTTCAATTAATAGTAATAACTCAGTGACAGACCCTGTGGAGAGATGCTTTTGAAGGATGGCCTTCTAGTATCCTGAAATTAGAACTAATTCAAAGTGTGGAAAAAACAACAAAGTAAACATCTGCTTTTTAAGGTTGTAGCTCTGATATCTCTGAAAAAGCACTGTGGCACAGTTAGAAAGGAGAGTAGGCCAGTGTGTGTGTGTGTGTGTGTGTGTGTGTGTGTGTGTGTGTGTGTGTGTTCTTTGTTCAGCGGTGGGAGAAAGGGAGGTCTTGCTTGTTGCTGTATCACAAAAGTATACTTTACTTTGGCTAAATTTGGAGACATTATACATAATTAGAAAACAATCCAGAATATATCTTATTGTCTCAGAGAGGCAACCTGGATCACTCCCAACTAAAATAGCACACACAGATCCAATGTTCCTGTCACTCTCTGTAGCATGATTTTTTAAATCCCTTATTGTATTTGATATTGTTTTATTGGATTTATTCCTTTGATTTCAGTTTATATTCTGTTTATTCCACTAGAGTATAAATTTCTTTTTTATTTATTTATTTATTTTTGAGACAGAGAGAGACAGAGCATGAACGGGGGAGGGGCAGAGAGAGAGGGAGACACAGAATCGGAAACAGGCTCCAGGCTCCGAGCCATCAGCCCAGAGCCTGACGCGGGGCTCGAACTCACGGACTGCGAGATCGTGACCTGGCTGAAGTCGGACGCTTAACCGACTGCGCCACCCAGGCGCCCCTAGAGTATAAATTTCTTATAGGAAGATATTTTGGTAGTCTTTTTAACTGTATCTTCCTGCCTAGAAAATGTCTGGTACGTAAATGGTGTTCTACTAAATAGTTGTCAAGTACATTTATGAATGAAAAAAATCATTATGAATGAAAAATCAGGATCAACCAACCTATCAAATTTGAAAAGTGTGGTTTGGGTATGAATAATCATTTGCCACTAGGAGTCTGGGAATATCTCAGCAGTTTATGAGAGATTTCACTTTCTTTAAAATTCATTATGACTTTGTTATCTTTTCAACAGCTATTAAGTTCTTTGGCACATGATGTTTGGAACGTCATTTACATTCATTTGGTACATATTTATTGGGTGCTGTATTATGTATTAAGAAATATAAATTGAAATAAAATATTTCCTGTCCTCAAAAACTCCTGCATATTTAGAAAAGACTGATAATACTTGGGGCACTCTCAAATATTATATTCTGGTAAATTTTACAGAAGCCTACCTTGGTTTTCTGTTTATATGTTTGGTACGTTTTCATACACAGCAATACATTCCATTAATAGACGAATAGAAGTAAGAAATTAATATTTGAAGTTCAGATTTAGAGATTGGTTTCCAATAAATTTGCCATAGAATCAAGTATGTAAATTGAACAAGGTAAAGGGTAGATTTGTTAGTTTCTGTTGTTTTTGCTCCTGGGAGTTCTTAGCACCAGTAAGACATCTAAACATGAATTATTAAAAATACCTAAATGATCTGATTGTTGAGTAATGTTCTACATGAAACACACTGACAGTTTTCAGTTGTAAGTTGTTCCTTTAACATAAAAGAGAGAACTTTCTTTTTGAAGTATAGCCTGGAGTGTAAAGGGGTATATAACTCCTGCTCTTTCTTCGCTTTTTGAACATATTGATCTGAAATCAAAAAGTGACAAGCTATATTGAATTGACAGTACATTTGATTTGTCTGCACATTGAAATAATATATCTATTTGTGTGAAGTGAACTATATTGTATTAAGATTTATTGTAGCTGTATATTTCTGAGATATTATTTTTATTTTAATGCTATTTTACTCCTAGGATTCTCTCCAGAGGATCTGGTATTGTTTTGTTGATTTCATTTTTTCTTGTTATGTTTTTTATTTACGATATATAATAATTATTTTAGCATTATATAAAATGGTGATTAAAACCAGCTACAGTTTATTATGCACAGAATATTATTCTATTCTGACTAAAAATATTTATTGAAACATTTCTTATTATCTTTCCTCTTAGTGATATAACAATGATATGAAAAACACTCTTAAAATATACAGATGACAAATACTGTGCTATGTGGAGCCTTAAAGTCTTAGTTTTCCAGAATTTTAAAAATCTAACCCTTTCTTTATATTCAGGTAAGACATTGAGTTCTGTGTACAATTAGCAACACGTCACTGCCATAGTCTATGGATGGATAGGGAATCCAAGACAGAGGGCAGTGTCACTACTTTATCAATAGTTCAATCTTGAGAAATCATAGTGAAGAATTCATGCAGGTCATGTACATCAAGTTCTTAAGTTATTAACAAGTATATTTTTGGATAAAGTTAGTTGAAGAGTGACTTGGGTGCCCATTCAGCTTTACGGTGACCCACTAAAGAATTACTTTCACTGAGCTGTGCAGTGAGTGATTTAAGAAGCCTTTATTGAGAGTCATTATAAGAATCAGACCATGAAAATACGGTTTTGTCATCTATTAAAGGATGTTGTGGAGGGGCATATTCATTGCATTAGACAGCATCTTCTTATGAGAACTACTGTTCTCTTTTATAATGTCAAAAATAGGTTATGAACCTCACACCTTCAGAATGGCTAAAATAAAAAACACAAGAAACAACAAGTGTTGTCAAGGATGCCAAGCAAAAGGAACCCTCATGCACCGTCGGTGGGAATGCAGACTAGCTCAGCCATGTGGAAAACAGTATGGAGGTTCCTCAAAAAATTAAAAATAGAATTACCATATGATCCAATAGTTCCATGACTGGGTATTTACCCAAAGAATATGAAAATACTAATTTGAAAGGATATAGATACCACTATGTTTGTTGCAGAATTCTTTACAGTAGTCAAATTAAGGAATCTGCCCAAGATGAATGGATTAAAACAGGTGGTATATATGTATATATAATGGAATATTACTTAGCCATAAAAAGAATGAAAGCTCGCCATTCAGAACAACATGGATGAATCTAGAGAGTATTATACTAAGTGAAATAAGTCAGTCAGAGAAAGACAAATTCCAGATGATGTCATTCATATGCGGAATTTAGGAAGCAAGGCAAACAAGCAAAAAAGAGACAAACCAAAAGGTAGACTCAACTGTTGAGAACAAACAAATGGTTACCAGAGGGGAGATGGGTGAGGGTATAGGTGAAATAGGTGAAGAGGGTTAAGAGTACACTTATCATGATAAGCACTGAGTAACATATACAATTGTTGAATCACTATATCATACACCTGAAACTAATGTAACACTGGATGTTAACTATACTGGAATTAAATAAAAGATAAAATAAAAAATAAAGAAAAACAGTCGTATATGAATATTTTGAATTGTGTAATTCATAGCATTCCTTTCCTTTTTTTCTTTGTATAGGCTTCTGGAAAACTCGTGGTAGCCAGAATGTAGGTCATTATCATGAACATTTTTTTTTGTTGAAATATAATTAACATACAGAGTTATAGTAGTTTCAGGTATGCAATATGATTCAACAATTCTATGTATGTCTCAGTGCTCATGAAGATAAGTGTACTCTTAATATCTTTTATCTCTTTCACTCCTCCCCCTATCCACTTCCTCTCTGGCAACTACTAGTTTGTCCTCTGTATTTAAGAATCTGGTTTTTTGTTTGTCTCTTTTTACTTTATTTATTTGTTTTGTTTCTAAAATTCCACACATGAGTGAAGTCATATGGTATTTGTCTTTCTCTGACTGAGTTATTCTGCTTAGCCTTACAACCTTTAGATCCATTTATATTGTTGCAAATGGCAAGATTTCATCCTTTTTTTTAATGGCTGAGCAATGTTCCATTGTATATATACCACATCTTCCTTATCCATTCATCTATGGAGAGATACTTGGGTTGCTTCCATAATCGTGGCTATTGTAAATAATGCTGCAGTAAATATTGGGGTGCATATATCTTTTTGGATTAGTGTTTTTGGTTTCTTTGGGTAAATACCCAGTAGTGGAATTACTGGGTCATAGGTAATTCTATTTGTAATTTTTTGAGAAACCTCCATAGTGTTTTCCACAGTGGCCGCACCAGTTTGTATTCCCACCAGTAGCACATGAAGATTCCTTTCTCGTGAGAATTTATATCTCCCTTCTTTTCCCCACATTGTCTTCACTTGTTTTACTTTATGTTTCCCTCTACTTTTTATTTATGCTATTTGGTCATAGTTTATACTTCTTTGGAAAATACTTTAACTTCCTTCTGAAATAAGGATGAATATAAATATGTTATATAAGTCATAGAATGACCTAATCTTGGTCCAAATAATTTGGGCATATCATAGGATGTATTGAATCATCTGTTTCCTGTCGTTACATGTTATAGCTGGCTTGCTTTCTAGAAATATTTATTTGGCTCATTCTGGATGTTTAGTGAGAATATGTTTGCAGGATTAGCCTCCCAGGGTTAGCCTTTTGAGTAGCAGAGATGAAGCTGCCTTAAAAGGCAAGCTTTGAGACTCAGGCCTTTTACACAATGTTTTCTCTGCTTAAAGGTTTTCCTTCACATGCCTCACATGGCCAGCTCCTCCTACTGTTCAGATCTCGGGTTTAAACATACTGTCAGAGAGGCCCTCACAGACCACTCAATCTCAGCAGCTTCCCATCAGCCCCTATCACACCACGTTGTTTTATTTCCACACAGCACTCATCAGGTGTGGCCTTTTCTCATTTATTTATTTAGAGATTGGCTCCCTCTCTTAAATTAAGCTCCACAAGGAAAGGGACTTTGCCAACCTTGTTCTCTGACATGTCTTCACAATGCACAGTAAGCCCATTTCCTGCAATCAGGTATTCATTCTCATTTTTCTTACCAAATATTCCTTAAAAAGGTTAAATAAGCTTTGCTCTAGATAGGATATTATATGGAACCATTAAAAATGTAGAAAATATGAATTCAAGATTGCATGTGTATGTAACTATGTAACATATGCAAAAAGGTAAGAATGGATAGGAATGGTCTATAGCTTTTATATGAAGTGCTCAGTGGAGGGGCTGTTTTTGCTCCCACAACCATTCTGATTTTCCAAGCTCTCTGTATTACTGTGCTATTGCTTTTAGTATTAAGTCATTTGTTTTAGATCATTTCATCTCCTTGAGGCCCCTACTAACTCCCATATGTGTACTATATTTGCATATTAGTACTGGATTTCTTGTAAACTAAAACCCTAATGGGGCCTATTGGCAGAGGTTGAAGGAAAACCCCTCATTCAGGAGACAAATAAAAAATGATGGTTATGACAAGCTAGAAGCAGGTGTCATGCAAATGAGCACCAGGTGATTAGAAATGGTGCCAGGTGGGCAAGTGGAAAGGCATAAGTCAACATTTTCAAATATAACCTGACTATCATGTTTTACCCACCCCTTTCTTTTTTTTAAACCCTTTTTAAAGAGTTGAAAAACATTGAGAAGTGTGGACACACAACACACATGTGCGTGTGCGCGCATACACACACACACACACACACACACACACACACTGTTTCTCTACTCATTGTGGTCATACTTCTTAAACAAGAGTATGTATTCATTATGACAAATGCTAATAACTGTGGATGATATTCAAGGTTCATGTACATTTTAAAGATAATCAAACTTTAGAGAATTTTCATGCTTGTACTTTGTCACTTTTAGCTCTGTGTCCATCCATCCAGGAGGATGAATTCACAGTCCAGGGTCATTAAGGATGCAAGAGTTTTGGAACATTGAATTATGAGATGAATTCCAAACTGGGGTGGCATTCAGGGTCCTCCAGAATCTACTTAACCATACTTCTCATTTTCCCCACACACTGCCTTCAGTGTGAGCAAGGTACTTTGTCCAATTATCCCAGTACATATAATATCAAGTCTTTGCTTGATATTCTTTCTACATGGAATATTTTCTCTGTTTGCTATAATGTCTTAGATGGGGTTCCTTGGGAGACAGACTCTGAGGTGGAGATTTGCATGCAGAGGGTTAACTGTGGCGTGCTTATGGGAGCAGCCCGTAAGGGATGTGAAGGGAGTGAAGGAAGTGGGTTTGAGTGGAGGAACAAAGTGAACTGTGAAGTAGTTATAATAGAACTTTCAGACGATCACAGGGAGAGCCCTGCAAGTGCAGAGGTCCTTAAAGGCTGTTCCTTTGCACTTTAGTGATTAGAAGCAAGCTTCCTCCAAAGAATGTGACCTTGGATGAGGCAGCTGCCTTCCTGGAAGGACGAATCTGGACAAGACCTTAGGTGAGAGCCTCTAACAGCCAACACTCCTGGCAGCTGGCAGAATGAGCTTTTGTTTCTGAAGAAAGGATCTGGGCACATACCCCAGAATCTACATTTTCCTGTTTGAGTATCAACCACTCATTAAGGGATAGTTCATATTTTGTTTCTTTAATTAAATATTTTTGACTTCTCTAGCTACCCTAGATTTTCTGTTTCTATGAACTATTGCACTTAGGGGCTGTGCCACTCACTTTTGTGGTTAACCACAACGTTACTTAACTACTTTCTTCGTTATGGTTTGCTTTTCTAACTACTGTTGGCTTATTTTTTTTTCTTAATGTTCCTCCTAAGTATCTAATTTGTAGTATATGCATCATAAGAATTTAATTAAATACTTGTTGAATGAGTAAATGCATAAAAACAGCATGGCTTGCAGAAACACAAGATAATCTTTGCTTTATCACAAAATAGGCTAAACCTTTCCACTACTTCTAAGCTTCATAAATGAAAAATATGCAGAAGATTAAAAGATGATCCACAAAGTAAAAGGAATTAATATCTCTGTAGTCTATTACAGGAGTCAGTGGATCCCCTTCTGTGTGTGTGTGTGTGTGTGTGTGTGTGTGTGTGTAAGATGGACCAATTTGGATTTTCTGTTGTCAGAAAAGAGTCTTTAAGTTATCCATGTGGTTAAAAATATTGTGATTTGTAGGGTGCCTGGGTGGCTCAGTTAGTTAAACATTCAACTTCAGCTCATGGTCATGACTCATGGTTCATGGGTTTGAGCCCCACATCGGGCTGTGTGCTGACAGTGTGGAGCCTGCTTAGGATTCTCTCTCCCTCTCTCCCTCCCTCCCTCTCTGTCAAAATAAATAAACTTAAAAAATATTGTGATTTGTGGAAAGTAAAAACGTAATTATGTGACTCCATTCAATCTGTGCGAGCCTAAGAAAGATGCAGCTAAAATAAATGGCATCCTTTTTTGTGTGGTTAATTGATTGCCTTCTCTCTCACATGGGGTATACATCTGGGATTCTTGGATGGTTTTTTTCTTGATGGCTCATTTTGACCAAATAATCAAGGTTTTTCATAAAAATAGGATAGTTTGTAGAAATTAAGTCTGATTTGGAAGTTTTTTTTTTGTTAATACCAAGATCTTATTAAGTATGCAGCAGAGTTTTCATTTGTGAAAAATTAAGATAGAAAAATCGGTCATTTTAATCTTCTCTGGACCAGTTAAGATGCAATAGAGTCTATACGTATTAGTTTACTTTCTACTGTATTTTAATATACTTAAAATGTGATTTTTGGAGGGTCATCTAGCTCAATTAAGTCCTATTCCCAAAAGGTTTCAAATGCCACCTTACTCTATGAAAATGAGGAGGTTTTACCCCAGATTATTCTGAGATTGGACCAGAAAGTAGATTTAATTATGATGAAAGGAAATTTATCATTTTGATTTTAAATGTGTGTTGAGAACTATGATAAATTATCCTAGTTTATTTTTACTTAGCCCTAAATTATTTTGAATTTTTCCATGTAAAGAGCCATATTGTTTGTGAAAAGCACAGTGTTGTTTCTTTCTTTCCAGCTATTATAACTTTTATTTCCTTTTTTAAAAAATCATATGATGATATGATGGCTATTATTAGTGAAAAGTAGTAAAAATGACAGTTTTGTGTCTTTTCAGTGTCAATAGCCTTTATGTCTTTTTTTTTTTAACGTTTTTTAATTTTATTTTTGAGACAGAGAGAGACAGAGCATGAACAGGGGAGGGTCAGAGAGAGGGAGACACAGAATCTGAAACAAGCTCCAGGCTCTGAGCTGTCAGCACAGAGCCCGACGCGGGGCTCGAACTCATGGACCGCGAGATCATGACCTGAGCTGAAGTCGGACGCTTAACCGACCGAGCCACCCAGGCGCCCCTAGCCTTTATGTCTTTTTTGAGGAGAGGAGGGACTTTACTCTTTTGGCTAAGAATTCTAATACAATGTTGAAAAGAAATGGTAATACTTTGTACTTTTTTGGGTGGATTCTGATTTTAAGAGGAATGATCATTGCAACATTAGTAGAGTTTAAATAAATGGATAACTTATAAAGTTAAAAAAATTCCCTTCTCTTAATAGTTTGCTAGAACTTTTAAAATTAAAACCTGAGTTCACTTGGAGTGCCTGACTGGCTCACTTGGAAGAACATGTGACTCTTGATTTCAGGGTTGTGAGTTCAAGCCCCACATTGGGCACAGAGATTACTTTAAAAATATTGACTTCACTTAATATTCAAAGGTCTTATTCGTATATTGATATTATCATATGAATTTTCTCCTTTATTCTGTTAATTGGAAGAAGTACATTATTGGATTTTTAAAATGTTAAACCAGTTTTGAATTTCTGGGAGAAATTGATTGTGATCAGTTGCTGGGTTTGGATTGCTAGTATGTTATTTAAGACTTTCCTCTTCAAAAAACCTCTCTGACCTCAGTCACAGAAATTTCTTACTTGACGCATCTCCAAAGACAAGGGAATTAAAAGCAAAAATGAACTATTGGGACCTCATGAAGATAAAAAGCTTCTGCACTGCAGAGGAAACAATCAACAAAACTAAAAGGCAACCTACAGAATGGGAAAATATATTTGCAAATGACATATCGGATAAAGGGCTATCCAAAATCTATAAAGAACTCACCAAACTCCACACCCGAAAAACAAATAATCCAGTGAAATAATTGGCAGAAGACATGAATAGGCACTTCTCTAAAGACATCCAGATGGCCAACAGGCACATGAAAAGATGCTCAATGTCACGCCTCATCAGGGAAAAACAAATCAAAACCACACTGAGATATCACTTCACACCAGTCAGAGTGGCCAAAATGAACACATTAGGAGACTATAGATGTTGGAGAGGATGTGGAGAAATGGGAACCCTCTTGCACTGTTGGTGGGAATGCAAACTGGTGCAGCCACTCTGGAAAACAGTGTGGAGGTTCCTCAAAAAAGTAAAAATAGATCTACCCTATGACCCAGCAATAGCACTGCTAGGAATTTATCCAAGGGATACAGGAGTGCTGATGCATAGGGGCACTTGTACCCCAATGTTTATAGCAGTGCTTTCAATAATAGCCAAATTATGGAAAGAGCCTGAATGTCCATCAACTTATGAATGGATAAAGAAACTGTGGTTTATATGTACAATGGAATACTAGTTGGTAATGAGAAAGAATGAAATATGGCCTTTTGTAGCAACGTGGATAGAACTGGGGAGTGTTATGCTAAGTGAAATAAGTCATATAGAGAAAGACAGATACCATATGTTTTCACTCTTATGTGGATCCTGAGAAACTTAACAGAAGACTGTGGGGGAGGGGAAGGGAAGAAAGAAAAAAGAGAGGGAGGGAGCCCAACCATAAGAGACTCTTAAAAACTGAGAGTAAACTGAGGGTTGATGGGGGGTGGGAGGGAGGGGAAAGTGGGTGATGGGCATGGAGGAGGACACCTGTTGGGATGAGCACTGGGTGTCGTATGGAAACAAATTTGACAATAAATTTCATATATATAGAAGACTTTCTTCTTCTTCTACTTTTGGAAGTTTCAGACTTAATTGTGTGTGTGGTTTTCCCAGAAATAGTAGGATGCATGATGAGTAATATGTTTACCTTCCTCATGAATAATGCAGTAGCTTTAGAGTGCTTTCCCTCTTGCCAGTACTTTTGCCAGCATATATGCTGTTGTTCATTATTTCAATTCATTTTTTTAAATTCCAACCCACAAAATAGACAGGTAACAAGTACCTTAATCTTTTATTCACATTTTAAGATGTTCTTTCACATACTTCTCCCTAGACATCCTTGAAACCAATCTTCCAATTCTGTTATTTTCAAATCTTCCAGCTACACTATTATCCACTGTCCATAAATCAGTGAATCCCTATTTCTGGCAATAGTTACAAGGGTAAGTAAATATTCTTAAAGCTTTAGAGCCTTTCTCTCTTTCTTTCTAGAAGACTTCTTAGTGGACATATAATGCCTTAATAGTCCACTTGATTTTATGCCAGTATGTCATACTGGACCAGGTCTAAATGAGTATCAAGTGTTTTTTTGTTTTGTTTTGTTTTGTTTTGCTCCTTTTTTTTCCCTTAGTCATGCATCACTAATGAACTCCCCATGAGGATGTACATATAGGTTGAGGGAGAGGCAATGTAGCAGAAGCACATATTTAAGGAGTCTGAGCTACCTGCATGTGTAACTTACTGTGCTCTGGATTTCTGCTGTAAATGTCCAATCTTATGGTGTGGTAGTCAGAGAACGCCCAGTTCATAACGGACAGCTCAGATCTCCTGGCCAATTCATGTCCAATAATCAGGTGTTCTTCTAGGGTCCAGTAATAAACCAAGAAGACTTCTGCTATCTGGAGAAGCACATAGGACTTTACTAAAATTCTTGTGGGACCTGTGCATCTTCTCCTGTGCAGGCTTGCTGGCCACTCAGTGCAGCATCCCACTTGGCCCAAGCACTTGGACTATTACTGGATCTCCTGGGACATGAGGATTTAGTGCCAAAACAGCATGTACTACAGCTGGATCTGCAGAAGGGCCTGATGTTGCTCTGGACCCCACTCGATAACAGCAGCCCAGGGGTGCCTTGGTGGCTCAGTTGGCTAAGTGTCCAACTCTTGATTTCTGTCCAGGTTATGACCTCATGGTTCGTGAGTTCAAGCCCTGCATCAGACTTTGCACTGACAGTGCAGAGCCTACTTGAGATTCTCTCTCTCCCCCTCTCTCTCTTCCTCTTCCCCACTTGTACTCTCTCTCTCTCTCTCTCTCACTCTCAAAATAAATAAGTCAGTTTTAACAAATCCCAGCAGCCTAATGGGTTATTCAGTGTATTCAGGTATTCAGTATGTTCAGTATATCAAAGGCATGCTCCTTTGTAGTGCTAGGTGGTGTGGGTACAGCAGCTTGGGAGAGGATAATCTTGAAGGATTAATGGGCCCTCAGAGACTTCACCTACTTGGGAAATCCCTAAATTTTCATGAGGCCTGACTCTCCATTGTGGTAACTCAAGTCATATTTCAGCCTTCCACATCCAGTTTCTTTCTCTTTTTGTATAGATTGAGTTGTATTTTGTAGGCTGCCTGTCTGTTCCACTTCTAGGGACACCATGATTAATTTTTAGGCAATATGAAAGACTACTGCTGGTCAGAACATTTTGCTTATCATTTGGTTTCTGTTGCTCATTATCATAAATATGTCTGTCCTGTCTGTGGAAGTTAAGCAGTGCCACCTGAGTGGCTTCCAGAGAAAGCCATCATCCCAGTTGAAAGCAGAGTCTGTCTTAGTGGCAGGATTTTCTCTGTCTTCCCTGGTCTTTAGAAGACAGCCAACACAGAGTTTTTCAAGGATATTCTCTTGGTCTTCTCCCTGATGTATTTCCTAATTCTTTAAAAATTTTTTTTTAAATGTTTATTTATTTTTGAGGGCGGGGGGAGAGAGAGAGAGAGAGAGCAAGAGAGAGAGAGAGCGAGCGCGCATGAGTAGGGGAGGGGCAGAGAGTGAAGGAGGCACAAAATCTGAAGCAGGCTCCAGGCTCTGAGATGTCAGCACAGAGCCTGATGCAGGGCTCGAACCCCCAAGCCATGAGATCATGACCTGAGCTGAAGTCAGACGCTTAACCAACTGAGCCACCCAGGTGCCCCTGTATTTCCTAATTCTTTAGTGAAGAGAATGTCCTCATCCCAGTGTAGAGTCAGGGGTGAGTGGATGTGCAGTTTTCACGTGATAAATTTACTGCACTATTCTTATCTTTCTAAGTCTTTGTATTCTTTCCTTTGAATCATTCTATACTGTAGCGTCTCAACCTCGCTGAATTCAGGACTCTTGAGGCCCCGTGTCAGTCAACCAACCTAGCAAACTGTTAGAACATGAAAACTAACACTTTACATAAGGAATGTATAGATTCTCCTGTACCAACCCAGCACAACCCAGTGAGCTCTGAGCTTGCCATTATTTTTGTAAGCTGTCAGTTTAGGCAGATTCCCCCTTAAAGTTATTACTTGTATTCCTTATGCTCACCATTATTACAATAGTGGTCAAGTGTAGCAACCACTCAGTTGCCCAAGGCAAAGCCTTCTCCAGGCAATTTATCACAAACATGCATGTTAATATTTTAAAGTGTGATGTGTCTACATGTCACATATTTTTAGTATTATAATTCTCACTGGGTTCAAGCATATGACCAAACAAATCATAAAGTTCCATCTCCAAGGATCTTGATCCTCAGTACTGATTAGGAGCAAGTTGGAAAACAGAAGCCACATTTCATATTTTAACAGAGATAATATATTATGGGGAATTGGCAGGATAGGGGTTGGAGGACTGAAAAAACAAATAGGGAAAAGCTGGGGTAACTCAAATTCAGTAATTTCAGGAAGCAGCTATATGGAGAGTCTTGGGATCAAAGGGAAGAAACATAGAACCAGGGGAGCACCATTGTCCACGGTTGGGAGAAGGTGGATATTCCAGCTGCAGGGGAGAGAGCAAATTCTCCCTTTCTCTAGCTTTTTGTTCTATTCAGTCGCTCAATGGATTGGATGATGGCCATCCACCTTGGTCAGGACAGTCTTCTTTATTGAACCTACTGATTCAAATGGTGATCTCTCCTGGAGACACCCTCATGGACACACTCAGAAATAATGTCTTTTCAGCTATGTGGACATCTCTTAGCCCAGTCAATTTGACACATAAAACTAGTCATCACAGTATTCAATATGGTTTACTTTTGATCCACTGTTCTCCGCTTTAATGCTTTAGCCAAAATTTCTGAGAGAGCTGGAACTGTCTCATTCCATGTTCTACTTCACTGGTTAATTTACTAGTAGAATTTATTTCTTTTTCTTAAGTCACAATATATTTCATTTATAGCAACATATGGCCAAAAAATTAAAATATGTTTTTTTCTACATTCATTTTGAAATAAATATGTATTTTGGAGTTTATTTTTTAGTTAGTAGTCTTGGTATATCACAGAATTAAAATAAATACAGCCACAGACATTAATAACAAAAGCAAAATGATATAACTCTTTCTTAAAGTACAGTTATACTTAAGAATTTTTTATTTGAAGATTGTATTAGAAACATATTTATATGTCTTCAGGTGTGTTAAATAAACCTATAGCAAATACAAGATGCAAACTCTTAATCTTTGATGCTCAGCTTCTCTCTTCATGACATCCAACTTAAAAGGAAAGTTTTCTCCCATTTCTGACTATAGCACAACAGATGTGAACCTATTTTATTATTCGTAGTGGATAGGATTTGTTGTAGTTCAAAACTGACCAGACATGGACATTTTTTGAGGGCCCAGCTCTCCACCAAACACAGATAAAAATATTTGAACTTCTTTGTAATTATTCAACTTGAGCTTTGAGATTCAGAGTGAAGCCTGGAGGACACCACGTAGCTCCTAAAATATTAGTCATATTTCTCCCAGTGCTACAAAGAATCCATATGTGAAACATACTAATCAACTAAAGGTAGTTATCTTTATCGTTATCTTTTAAAAAATAAATGATCAAGGCTAACAGAGTTTAAATAATTCGCCCTAGATCATGTCTAAGTGCTAAAACTAGGATTTGCCTTGGGGGAAAATGCTTGGTCTTTGCAATTAAAAATTGTTCAAATACCAATTTCCCCTTTTACTAAAAGTGTGACAGGAAATTACTTAACTCCCTTAACTTTCTTTTAATCAACCATAAAGTAGGGTGAATATTTCCTACCTTAGTGGCTTACTGTGAAGATTAAATAAGGCTATATGCTTTGATTTAGTGACTAGTGTAAAACAAGTCAATAAAAAGTCATTTTCTCTTCTGTCTTCATATAGGAAAAGATGTTATAAGATTCTTTGAGATGTTTTCTAACTCTATCAGAGATAGTTCTGTGATGACTCATCTACATCTTCTTAATTGGACTTAATTTTATACCTTTAAGAGAGAGATTTTATTTTTGTGCAGTAAGGTGACACAGGAAATTGAATTTTTGACATGAGCTTTGCCTATATCATGTTCTAACTCAGTAGTTTCCAGTGTTTGTGCAAACCTATTCATAACAGTTGTTTCTTTATGTATCCACATTTATGTGTATGGATGAATTATAGGCATATACAACTGTTTAAAAAAATTATACATAATAAGACACATGTGAACAAAGACCTTTTCAAAAGATGAAATAAAAATAAATCTAAGTAGAAGTTCTAATATTTTCTTCCCATTCCCTAACAGACAGTCATGTACACTCCATGGAGAAACCATGGCTCCAACCATATAGTGGGCATGCACAAGCATTTTTAGAATAGAAACTCATTATATAGGATGTTCCTATGTTCCTTTCTGCTTCTGTTGGTATTCTGGTGTCTTTCAAACCCAGAAAACAAATAGGATGACCTAAGACAAGGTAGTCTTTCAATCATGAAAGATTGATTCATGAAGTGTATGTTATACAGTGGGTCCCTGAGAGTATTATTTTGTTTAGAAAAAAAAGTACAGACTACCTAAAATACTCACATGTCTTGGCCTGTTGTAATCTAGGAATTAGCATGTGCCAGAAGTATGATTAGACTTGATGACACTACATATTATAAATAATATGTAGATGCATTCAGCAAGATAGCCAAGTAGTTAAGAGGTTGGGCTTTAGAGTTAGGCATATCTAGTTTTTAATCAGGTTCTGGAACTTACACTCCTAATCTCCCTCCATCAATCAAGCCATCATCTACCCTACCCTTAACACTTTATGCAGTGCCTGCAACATACCATTAAGTGTACTAGGTGCTGAGCTGTAGAGGACACACACTATTTCATGAGGCAATGTCAAGATCCCTGTCCTTTTTCTCTTCACATTTGTATCCCCAAGGCCTAGAACAATGCATATATTTGTTGTGGGAAGGAAGGAAGGACGGAAGGAGGGAGGGAGAAGGAAGGGAAGGAAGGAAAGGATAAGATGGGGAGCACCTGGGTGGCTCAGTCAGTTAAGCGTCCAACTCAGGTCATGATCTCACAGTCTGTGAGTCCAAGCCGTACGTTGGGCTCTGTGCTTACAGCTGAGAGCCGAGAGCCTGCTTCGGATTCTCTTTCTCCCTCTCTCTCTCTGCCCCTCCCCTGCTTACATTAAAAAAAAAAAAAGTCCAAAGAGACTAACACAGGAATGTACTCTTTCCTTTTGCCTTTTTTTTTCTTATTTGAAAGTTTAAAAGTTTAAAAGCTGAGCCGGGCAACGCTCATAGAGGTCCACTTATGAGAAAGGCAGAAGCAAGAAGCAAGAGTAAGGAGTTGGTAAGCCTATCCTTAGGAGTAAAAGCATGTGGAAGAAGTAGAGGTTTTTAGTTACAATCTCAGTAAGAATCTTCTAAGATTCTGCTACTCACGATTGTATCAAATGTCATGAGTCTCATTGGACGTTGTGCTGTATGAATTGTGAATCCTCAGGAAACATTTACCTGACTCCCCTCTCCCCCACTTATTTTTAAAAGTAATTTAATGATTAGTGTTTTTTTTTTCTATGTCTGGTGAGCCAATTTTTGCTTTGTTTTGTTTTTCTTAAACCCGTATGTGTGAATGTGCTAAGGCAGAGAACTGATAACATTGATTTGAAATCACACTATGTATTTGTTTCCTAGTTAATTCATTTACTTGTTTTTCAACAAATATTTATTGACAATTCTATGTCAGTAAATTCTATGTCCAGGTTCTATGCTTGAATGATAATAGACTTCAGAATAAATTCCTTGTCCTCTAAGTTTCTCCATGTCTTGGTTTTTTGGGGAGGGTTAAGATTCTTCTGAGTAGTGGAGAGAGCCTATTTTAGGATGAAGCCCACAGTAGAGACAGCAAAGCAGAGAAGCAGAATGACCAGGTTCTTCCTGGACCCATCATGAGATTAATGAGCCCTTCAATCAGTCAACCAACTTGAAGTCTATCAAGCTGAGGACTTTATAGCTACATAAGCCAATCCTACTTATTATTTAAAGTAGTTAGAATTGGGTTTTCTATTACTTGCAACCCCAAACATCTTAAACAATTAGATATATATGATAGGTAAGTTGAGGGTGAAATAATAGAAAGGTTGGGGTGTCTGTGTTGTGAGGAACATTTATTTTTAAAGTTTGAACTCTGGATCAATACATAAAGAATGATACTAAGATTATCCAACTAAAAATAGAAAGCTGATACTATAAATTTCAAAAAGCAAAGCATTATCTTTGCAATGAAAAGGGACAATGAGGTACTGAACACTTATATGATTTCCTATTATTAAATGAGTCTTAAAGTTCTTTAGGGTTTTCAAAGAAAGAAGACTTGATGTGTGAACAAAGTAAGCACACTTTACATGCACTTATTTATATTAATAAAACACATGTGTTTATGTAAGTTAATTAAATTTAACATTAGTACTAATTTGTAAACAAGAGCCTATAGCTAATCATTGTTTGAAGAGAGAACAAGATGATGGAAGGCTTTAGCTGTTCATGGCTAGTTGAGAATCAGACTTTGCATCTCTGGGACATTCCGGGGTTGCTTCAGTTGTCCATCTCATGCCTGTACCTGGTGACAAAAATCACCCTTAAGAACAAAACTCCAGAAAGCATCTGTTCCCTTTACCACAAAGGAAAAATGTCTAATGTCGTTTTCACATCATAACAGGGAAACTAACCAAGCATGAACTTTACCAGCCTCTAACTCTACCTCCCCTGCTCCCTGATAGCATTGACTTGGATAGAATCTACTGGGCTATCATTAAAAAATTTTTTTAATGTTTATTTTTGAGAGAGAGATACAGAGCATGAGCTGGAGAGGGGCAGAGAGAGAGAGGGAGACACAGAACCCGAAGCTGGCTCCAGGTTCTGAGCTGTCCGCACAGAGCCCGATGTGGGGCTTGAACCCACGAAACGGGAGGTCATGACCTGATCTGAAGTCACTTGACAGATTGAGCCACCCAGGCACCCCTGTTGGGCTGTCATTTTAAACCATTGTTGCTACTTTGCTTTTTTTTTTTTTTTTCTGACTTTGGTCCCAAAGTTGCACCTTCATCTGTTCTCTTTTCTTCCATTGCTTAGATCTTTCCTTCATTTCTCTTAGCAATATTATCTGATTCCTTCCATAAGCTGTTGATGTTCAAACAAAGAAACACGTACAAAAACTCAAATAAAATGGAGTACCTGGATGGCTCAGTTGGTTAGGCATTCGACTCTTGATTTCGGCTCATCATGATCTCAAGGTTCATGAATTCAAGCCCTGCCATCAGGCTTCTTGCTGACAGCATGGAGTCTGCTTGGGTCTTTCTCCCCCTTTCTCTGCCCCTCTGCCATTCTCTCTGTCTCTCAACAAAACAAAACAAAGAACCTTAACAATCTTCAAATAAAATTGGGACCCCTGGGTGACTCAGTCGGTTAAACACCTCACCCTGACCTAGGTCGTGATCTCCCGTTTTGTGAGTTCTAGCCCCTCACTGGGTTCTGTCAGCACAGAGCCCACTTCGGATCCTCTGTCCCCCTCCCTTTCTGCCCTTCTCCTGCTTGCTCTCTCTTTCTCAAAATAAATAAATAAGTAAAAACATTAAAAAAAATCAAATAAGATAAACTTGAGCAGTGTAGGCCACTTTTTATAAAATAAAAAAAATTCACGTGATTATTTTGGACACAAATGATCCAGGACACCCTTCTGTTCTTCCTGAGCACATACGTATTACCATCCACCCTTTGTCTTGTTGAATGTTCCCCTGAGGCTCCTTTTATGGTTAGAGAAAATATCTTCAGGGTCATTAAGATTTGTAATATGGCTCAATCTGCCTTTAAATTCACTTGCTAAATTAAAAAAAAATAATAAGTAGCTGCATTTTCTCTGACAGGAACAAGATGTACTTGAAAGAGAAATTGAGTTCAGCCCAGAAAAATAAGTTGTAGAGAATGAAAGAAACTTGAAGAGAAATCCAGCATTTAATTATGTTTAATTGTCACTGTGGAAATTTCTGTTTACAGTATTGTCATTTTTAAAATGATATTTTTAGAGGTGACATTTTGATTAGGATAATTTCCTACTTCCAACATAGTGTGTTTTTATCAGTATTTGACTCCATGGCTGTCAAGCCAGCAAAATTGTTGATAGGTTTTTCAGATTGGATGAATGCAAGCCCCAGATTTCTTGGCTCTAATTGGGGCTTACTGAATGCGTCAATATTTTATTGACATAAAAAGCCCAGTTCATGTGACACTACTTAATTCAATTGTACCACTTGGTAAATAGATACACACAGGACAGTGATGAGGTCAGCAAATGTTTTATTTGTGCAGACAATTTGGAAAGAAACTCAGGTTGAACCCGAGCTTGGAAAAATATATGCATTACTTAATCCAAGGCAATCAAGATTTATAACACATGCACTTCAGAAAATTCTTTTGGGAAAACATTAACTTCTTTTATGTGTTGAATTATGCCTTCAAGCTACATTTCAACTGAGAGTCCATATTAATAAATTAGATAATAAAATGTAAGCAGAAAGATGAAAGCTAGTAAGATAAGTTGTCTTAGGGAAAAGAAGGCTTTGAGGTGAAGGAATTACAATTAAGAATTCTACAATAATTACGAACTAAAGCATGAAGGGTTTCAGTTATTTAGTAGAACAGATTAATAAAAGAATACTTAAATATTTTTTTGATTATTTTAAGAAGTACAATAAGAAATTTGACTCTATGGGATTGGCTAGTTCGTCACATTATCTGAAGGAGGAAGAGTGGCTTACGATTCTTTAATAAGAAGGGGAAATTATAAACTTCATGAATTTGTATTCAAAAACCCTGCTCTCAGCTTAAATCTTCCAAAGGGAAGATTTATAGGTTAACTAACCAGACTCTTAATTAGTCCACTTAATCCCTGAATTTCATGTACAGTCAGTACCATAGTTTCCAATTTGCAAATGTTGCTTTTTGAATATTCCATCATCATTGGAAGACCTCCACCATTTATATCCTATGCTTAAAACACCAAAGCATCTGGGGCGCCTGGGTGACTCGGTTGAGCGTCTGCTTCAGTCAGGTCATGATCTCACGGTTTGTGGGTTTGAGCCCTGTGTCGGCCTCTGTGCTGATAGCTCAGAGCCTGGAGTCTGCTTTGGTTTCTGTGTCTCCTATCTCTGCCCCTCTCCCACTCGTGCTTTGTGTCTCTCTGTCTCTCAAAAATAAATAAATGTAAAAAAACAATTCAAAAAAATTAAAAAAGCCACACATTTATAAGCTTTAATAGGCAATTAAAATAGGCAGTTACATGGGTTACAAATTATGTATCTTAAGCATCATATGTGTGTGTTCCATTTAAAATTTTTTTTAAATACCATTGATTAAAAATAGAATTGAAAAATAATCAAAATTAAGTTTTATAACCTCATTATCAGAAGTAACTGTCATTAAAATTTTAACATATTTTCCACTCTTTCTTTTGTATATATATTATTTAACAAAAGTGATTTATATTATACAAACTGACAACTTGAAAATTTCAATTAGAAATATATCTTGTAGGGCATCTGGATGGCTCAGTCAGTTAAATGTCTGACTTTGGCTCTGGTCATGAGCTCGTGGTTCATGGGTTCAAGGCCTGCATTGGGCTTTGTGTGGACAACTCAGAGCCTGGAGCCTGCTTTGGATTCTGTGTCTCCTTCTCTTTCTGCCCCTCCCCTGCTTGCGGGTGCCCTCTCTCTCTCTCTCTTTCTCTCTCTCTCTCTCTCTCCCCTTTCTTCCTAGGGTAAATTCTTGTTAATATATTTGCTATATAAAAAGTTGTGCTCAGTTTAGGGAATTTTACATATATTGCCAAACTGTCTTCCAGATTTACAGGTTACAGTCTCAGCAGTGTTGTAGGCTACACTTTTCTTTATATTTTAGCCTCTATTTCCTTATTTGTAAAATAGGAATAATGATAATAATACAGTCTGTTCCCACTTTCTAGGCTTGTTGGGAAGACACATTGTAATGACATGTGAAAATGGTTTCTATAAAGAATTAGAAGCTTGAAGTTTCAAGGTCTCAAGGGAGTTTTCTCCAACACCCTGCAGTTCTCTGTCTTCCCGTGTTTCCGTCAGCCTCTGTGGTTGCTGATTGTCCCTCTCTCTCTCTCTCCCCTCTCCCTGTCACCAAGTTCTTATGTGCTAGATACCGAGCCACTCACTTTACCTTCAGTACAAATACAATGGTCTGAAAAGGTGATATTGTGACCCACTCAATAAGTCAGCTATGCAGTTGCATTTCTTATGTACTTAATCCTTAAAGCTCCACATGCCTTACTAGTTACAAATGACATATCTCCTTCCTGGATTTTCCAACCTGCTTTGTGTAAGGCCCAGGAAAACCCAAGGGATTATGTAATCTAAACGAGGGGGAGCCATCAGTGCATCTCTTTATGTGCTCTAAATACAAAATGCTTGATTTATAGACTGAGCTTTTTCTTCTGCAAGAGGCCATTCTCTTTGCCATTGTGTGAGTTAACCCCCACATGACTCCAAAGGGTGTTTCTATCTATCTGCCCATCTAGAGAAGATTATCTTCCATCATCCATGTGGTCCTCTAGTTTCACATAATTTCCAAATAACTTAAATTTTTTTCTTATTAAGACAATTTATAATGGAATCTCTGGCAGGGAACTGCTGCCATTAGATGGCAACCATCACATAATGTCATCTTAGAAGCCATTGAGATCTGAGCCTTAGCTTGGAAAGTCCAGAGAATAGCTCTCGATAACCAGCATTGGTGATCAAGCCCTGAAGAAAACCAAACCAAAACCAAACAAACACCCCCCCCCCAAAAAAAAAACAAAAAAATCCCCAAAACCTCTCACTCTTACTAAAATACATACCAGCCGGGGGAGGACAGCAGACTGCCACATTTACATTACAAAAAGAGATTCAGAAATGTATCCTGGACCACAATACTGGTGGGCATGACCAAGAGTTTGTCTGGGAGCCAAGCTTTATGAAAACAAAGTTACTATTCTAATATATTTCATCAATTTTTTTTCCGTAAGAAATCTTCATTACTGGGATTGAGAATAGGCAAACTGTACTTTCCAGAATTTTCCCTCCATATGAATGGAGACTCAGGAGATTCTTTAGGGACATTGATTGGAACAGCAAGAGCTGGATGTGTTGGCTGGATGTGTGATGGAACATCAAGCTAAGATGTTCCATACGTTGATCTTACAAAAGGAAGGTTTAGTTTTTGCAACAAGATAAATACTTACAGACTAGTTATTAAGATCCTCCCCCTACCCCATGGGGCTTAGATGAGCACTGCCAGTGTTTGCCTCTTGACTCTACTTTTTATACTTCCATAACTGGCCATCATCCCTTCCAGTGGACAAACTCGTTTCCTTTTAGCTTTGTCAAGTGCAGCCGTATAGGAAGGAAGCCTCTTTTTATTTTTAATTAAAAAAATTTTTTTAATGTTTATTTATTTTTGAGAGAGACAGAGACAGAATGCGAGTGGGTTAGGGGCAGAGAAAGAGGGAGACACAGAAGCAGAAGCAGGCTCCAGTCTCTGAGCTGTCAGCACAGAGCCCGATGTGGAGCTCAAACTTAGGAGCTATGAGATCATGACCTGAGCCGAAGTCAGATGCTCAACCGACTGAGCCACCCAGGCGCCCCGGAAGGAAGCCTCTTTTTCTTTTTTTCTTTTTTACATTTATTTATTTTTGAGACAGAGAGAGACAGAGCATGAATGGGGGAGGGTCAGAGAGAGAGGAAGACACAGAGTCTGAAACAGGCTCCAGGCTCTGAGCTGTCAGCATAGAGCCCGATGTGGGGCTCGAACTCACAGACTGTGAGATCATGACCTGAGCCAAAGTCGGACGCCCAACCGACAGAGCCACCCAGGCGCCCCAGGAAGCCTCTTTTTAGATGACTTTTTATATCTATGCTTTCACCTCTTATGTGTTGTTATTACAGATTTTTTCTTATTATTTCATTTATTTATCTCATAAGTTTTTAAGGAGTACCAAATCTATAACCTGCAACACTTAAACCACGAGTTGTTTAATGCTTTTAATGATGCTATTGTTTTTATCATGTCCAGTTTGCATGTGAAGGATCTTAGCTTTATAGAGTTGACATACTTTCCCAAAATATACAGAGTACAATTAGAGATGATATCAACCTGGGATATGTCTGAAGCCAAAGCCCGCACTTAAAAATTTTTTTTTCATTTTTAGACTTTTTCAGCTTTATTGAGATATGACTGACTTAAAACATTGTAGACATTTAAAATGTACAAAGTGTTGATTTTGTATACTTCTATATTGCAACATAATTACCACTATAGTATTGGTTAACACCTCTAACTAATACTCTAACTACAAAAGGTCGCATAAGTACCTCTTTTCTTTTATGGTGAGAACATTTAAGATCTACTCTGTTAGCAAATTTCAGGCATATAGTACAGTATGTTAACTGTAATCACAAGCTGTATGTTAGAACTTACTTCTCTTATAAATGGAAGTTTATAGTCTTCGACCAGCATCTCCTCATTTCTTTACTCCTCTATTCCAGTGGCCACCATTCTACTCTCTATTTCTGTCAGTTGGGCCTTTTTAGATTCTGCATATAAGTGAGATGCTACAATATTTGTCCCTTTTTGTCTGACTTATTTGACTACAATGCCTCAAGTTTAATCCATGTTATTGTAAATGTTGTTTTTCTCATGACTAAATGATATTCCATTGTGTGTATACACACTACATTTTCTTTATTCATTCATCTGTTGCTGGACACTTAGGTTGTTTCCATATCTTGGCCATTGTGAGTAATGCTGCAAGGAACATGGCCATGCAGATGTTTCTTTGAGATCCTGTTTTCATTTCTTTTGGATATGTACCTGGAAGTGGGATTGCTAGATCATCTGATAGTTTCATTTTTAGCTTTAAATTTTAATTTTTGAATGAACCTCCATACTGTTTTCCATAATGGCTGTATCAGTTTATGTCTTCACCAACAATGCACAAAGGTTTCTTTTTCTCCACATTCTCACCAACACTTATTATCTCTTGGTTTTTTTGATGATCAAAGCTCATACTTTTAACTACTAGGATAGTTTGCCCTCTGTCTCCTTAGATTCTTTACACTGCTTATTAGCATCCACCACCCACATGTGGCAATTAAATTAAATTAAATTAAATTAAATTAAATTAAATTAAATGTAATTTAAATTAAATTAAAAATTCAGTCCTCAGGTCTCACTAGCTGCATTTCAAGAATTCAGCAGTAACATGTGGCTACTGTATTAAACACAATGGACATAGGTTATTGCCCTTGTTGCAGAATATTTTATTGGGCATTGTTGCCTTAGATTCAGAAGTATTTCTGTTTCTTCTCCTTTCTGGCTTCCCACTATTTAATACAGTGAGATGCCATCTTCCCTGGGCTCGTGAGACACCAGTTTTCCTCCTGTTTTTTTAGGCTATTTCTTCTCAGTCTTCTACCTCTACCAACTCTTTAAATGTTTTATATTCTCAGGGCTCAGTCCTAGAGCCCATCCACCTCTATGGAGTCAAATGCTTTCTGTCTGCTGACAATTCTGAGTTTTATACTTTCACTCCATATCATGTCTTCTGATATGTCTACTTTATATCCTTGCTGCTTAGATTTGTTGACAGCTCCATCCTCCCGGGAAGGAAGAGGCTCCTTAGACAAGAACTAGGAAATGACAGCAGGGCTCTAGTGAGCAGAAGAAGAGTGGACCAGATACTGAATTCCTATGTGGTCTTAAGTGTAGCAAAGTTGAATGATGGCATCAGACCAAAAATTTGGAAATGCACAAGACAGGGAAGAAGTAGCTGTCATCCTAGGTCCCGTACACACTTGAAAGTAAAGTTATCCAAGGCCATCATCATGACTTTGTTCATATCTGTTTTCTTACTTCCTAGTCTTAGCAAAATTTTGTTGAAAATTCTGAACTTACTTCAACTGTTCTATACGGAACATATTAAAGGAGAGAACATTTTGCCTAAATTTGGGGAAGATTGTTAACCATAAAATCGTGTCCTCTGTCCCTCCATCCCTTCATCTTCTACTTGAGACCCATGGGATGGTGACCGTGATCATTCACAAGCTGCTTCAAGGATCTGTGTCTTCCTTGTGTGGTTTAGACATTTCCCCATCGTAAGATTTCCCTTTAAGTATTAACATTGAAATTTGTAGTACTTATGCTGCTAAAAATACAGATCCTCTTCAAACTGTATACTGGGAGGAAATATATTTGGGTCTCAAATGTTCCTTTAAGGTTTCAAGCCCAATATATACCTCTACACTTGCAATGTGAAAATGATCAAGAAGCTTCTCAGTTATCATATCCAGATTTATACTTCAAGCTGTAGAGTGTACAAAAACACACCTTTCAGAAAAAAAAAAAAATAAGGGAAAAAACTTCCCCACCCAACACTACAGCCCATCCTGATTCTTTAACTTGTGGTAAGAATTGCTCATTTCTTTTCTATGGCCATTGGCTATCTCCATAAATATTTTTCATCCATGTGCCTGGGAAATTATCTTGGTATGAGGTACCTTACAGTTATGAGGTACCAAGAGAATATTTGTTGAATGAAAAAATCCAGGTTTGTATCATTAAGCAGTCTAAATGAACCTGTGCATCCTCTCCAATTGGGTGGAAAGAGTATTTCTCTTCCACTAAAAGCAATACACAAGACATTGGGATAGCTATGGGTGTATTTTAAGTAGTCTGCCATTCACATATGTGTTGTGTTTAGAAGAAGATACTTAATAACACTGTCCTTTCTCAGCAGTTATGATGAGAGGGAAAGTTTCACCTTTTTAAAATAACTTGAACTAAAGCTAAATGCTTTAGAGATGGAAATTTGGCTTGTTCCAAATATATTTTCTGAAACTACTTTTAAAAAATTTTGTTTGCATCTGAAGTCAATGTCAATTTGGAGTTCCTAACCCTCTTCTTTGAAGTTTTAATAGGTCCTTAATTATAGAGGGAAAAGATACCCACAGCAAAAACAATGAATCAAAAGAACACAGATTCAAGGACTTTTGCCAGTTTAGTGTTCAAAATACAAATATATTGCTGTTTGCATCAAAAAAGATGCTTGGTAGAAGCCAGTATGAATTTACTGCATAAAAGCAAAATTTAGCCTCTGCTATTGTTGATTACTATCAGATTAGTAGGCTAAAATTGGTTGTTTAAATACATAAAAATACTTTGACAAGGAAATTGATTCGGCCATTATGTGTAGACATAACTGTTATTTCCCCTCAGCCAAAGGCATTGTTCTCTATCTGCATATAGTTTGAAAGATTGGAAATGTAGGTTCTAATAATATGATGGCACAAAGCTCATGGTGGGAGCAGATGGTTAAATTTTAACAGATGACATGGAGAAAGTAGAATAATTCAAATTTTATTTTGCTAATATATTTTCTATCAAAGAGGATTATCTTTAAACACTTAAAACAAGATGTTCTTGATTAAGAAGAAGCTGAAGACCAAGAAATGAGAAAAAAAATAATGCAATATGCTTTAATGAGCTGAAAATCTTTCGGCTCAGAGTAGTTATATCTTTGTGAATTTAAACAATTGAGGTCATAGAACTACAGTGTACCTTCTTTAATTACTAAACTGACATCTAACTACAATTACTATGTGTCAGTCACTGTTTTTAAGCACTAGAATATTATCTTATTTGATTCTCACAATAGCCCTATGTGGTAATTTTGTTAGTTCCTTTTTAGTGATAAGGTATTGAGGCATAGAGAAGTTAACTTGTCTAAGGTCACACATGAATCAAGTGGAGGGACTAAGATTTCAACCCAGGTACTTTGATATCAGTATCCATGGAGCTAATCCCCATACCTTCCTTGTCAAGCTGAAACACAGAAATGCCAAAACACTGAAGATAGGAGAGAGATTTTTAATTTTCAAGATAGTAGACTAGATATATTCTGGAATCACCAGAAGACAAGATTAATTGGTCTAGAGTCAAATTATAGAATTTTTTGGCAGAATAATGTCTTTTAAAAATTATTAAAATATAGTTGACATCATGTTACATTAGTTTCAGGTGTACAGCATAGTGATTCAAAAAGTCTATACGTTATGCTATGCTCATCTGTCGCCATAAGATGCTATTACAATAACATTGACTATATTCCCTATGCTGTACCTTTCATCCCCATGACTTCCTCATTCCATAACTGGAAGCCTATTTCTCCCACTTCTCTTTAACTATTTGTGTCTATCCACTACCCCCCCCCCCCCCCGCCGCCCCTTGGCAACCATCAGTTCTCTGTATTTGTGGATCTGTTTCTGCTTTTTTGTTTCTTTTTTTTTAAGATTCCACACATATTTTGTTTTTTAAATCCCACATATAAGTGAAACCATATGGTATTTGTCTTTGCGTTATTTCACTTAGCATACATAATACTCTCTAGGTCTATCCATATTGTTGCAAATGGCAAGATCTCATTTTTTTTTTTTTTGGTTCAGCAATACTCCATTGTATATACATTACACACACACACACACACACACATACACACACACACACAAACACATACACCGCATCATCCTTATTCATTTATCTATCTATGAACACTTGGGTTGTTTCCGTATCTTGTTTATTGCAAATAATACTGCAACAAACATTAGGGTGCATTTCTCTGAGTTGTTGTTGTTGTTGTTGTTGTTGTTGTTGTTGTTGTTTTTAATTTGGGTAAATATCCAACAGTGGAATTATTAGATCATGTGGTAGTTTTATTTTTAATTTTGGGGAAATCTCCATACTGTTTTCTACAGTGGCTCTATCAACTTACAGTCTCACCAATAGTGTACAAGGGTTCCGTTTCCTCCACATCCTTGCCAACACTTGTTACTTCTTTTTTTGATTCTAGCCATTCTGACAGGTGGTTTTGATTTGCATTTTCCTGATAAATAGTGATGAATAGTGATATTGAGCATCTTTTCACATGTCTGTTGGCCATCTGTTTGTCTCCTTTGGAAAAAAAAATCCTATTCATGTCCTCTACCCATTTTTTAAATTGGGTTATTTAAACTTTTATGTGTATTGAGTTGTGAAAGTTCTTTATATACTTGGGATATTATCAGATACATCATTTGTGAATATCTTCTCCCATTCAGTAGGTCATATTTTCTTTCATTTTGTTGATGGTTTTCTTCTTCTGTGCAAAAGCTTTTTATCTTTTTTTTTTTTTTTTTTTTTATTTTTTTTATTTTTTTTTTTATATTTTATTTATTTTTGATAGAGAGAGACAGAGCACAAGTGGGGAAGGGGCAGAGGGAGAAGGAGACATAGAATCCGAAGCAGGCTCCAGGCTCCGAGCCGTCGGCACAGAGCCCGACATGGGGCTTGAACTCACAAACCGCGAGATCATGACCTGAGCTGAAGTCAGACGCTCAACCGACTGAGCCACCCAGGCGCCCCACAAAAGCTTTTTATCTTGATGTAGTACCAATAGTTAATTTTTGCTTTTGTTTCTCTTGCCTGAGGAGATCTAGCTGGAAAAATGTTGCTAAAGCCGATGTCAAATAAATTAGTGCCTCTGTTCTCTTCTAGAAGTTTTATGGTTTCAGGTCTCACATTTAGGTCCTTAATCCATTTTGAGTTTATTTTTGTGTATAATGTAAGAAAGTTGTCCAGTTTTATTGTTTTGCATGTACCTATCCAGTTTTCCCAGCACCATTTGTTGAAAAGACTCTTTTTCCTATTGAATATTCTTGCTTCCTTTGTCAAAGATTGTTAAACCATATAACCGTGGGTTTATTTTTGGGCTCTTTGTTCTGTTCTGTTGCTCTAGTATCTGTTTTTCTTTCAGTATCATACTGTTTTGATTACTACAGCTGTGTAGGATATCTTGCAATCTGAGATAGTGATATCTCCAGTTTTTTTCTTCTTATTCAAGATTGCTTTGGCTATTTGGGGTCTTTTGTGGTCCCCTGCAAAATTTAGGGTTATTTGTTCTAAATTTGGGTTCTTTGAAAAATGCTGTTGGTATTTTGATAGGAATTGCATTAAACTTGTAGACTGCTTTTGGGTATTATGGATATTTTAACAATATTAGTTCTAAATGAGCATGGACTGACTTTCCATTTGTTTGCGTCATATTTAATTTCTTTTATCAATGTTTTATAGTTTTCAGAGTACAGGTCTTTCAGCTCCTTTGTTAAGTTTATTCCTAGCTTGTTTATTCTGTTGTGGGCAATTGCAAATGGCATTGCTGTCTTAATTTCTCCTTCTGCTGCTTTATTATTAATGTATAGAAATGCAATGGATTTCTGTATATTGATTTTGTATCCTGCGATCTTACTAAACTTATCAGTTTTAGTAGTTCTTTGATAAAGGCTTTAGGGTTTTTTATATATAGTATCATGTCATCTACAAATAGTGAAAGTTTTGGGGCGCCTGGGTGGCGCAGTCGGTTAAGCGTCCGACTTCAGCCAGGTCACGATCTCGCGGTCCGTGAGTTCGAGCCCCGCGTCAGGCTCTGGGCTGATGGCTCGGAGCCTGGAGCCTGTTTCCGATTCTGTGTCTCCCTCTCTCTCTGCCCCTCCCCCGTTCATGCTCTGTCTCTCTCTGTCCAAAAATAAATTTAAAAATGTTGAAAAAAAAAAATTCAAATAGTGAAAGTTTTACTTCTTCCTTACCAATGTGGTTGCATTTTCCTTCCTTCCTTCCTTCCTTCCTTCCTTCCTTCCTTCCTTCCTTCCTTCCTTCCTCTCTCTCTCTCTCTCTCTCTCTCTCTCTTCTTTCTTTCTTTCTTTCTTTCTTTCTTTCTTTCTTTCTTTCTTTCTTTCTTTCTTTCTTTCTTTCTTTCTTCCTTCTATGATTGCTGTGGTTTGGACTTCCAGTACTATGTTGAATAAAAGTGGTGAGGGTGGACATGCTTGTCTTGTTCCTGACCTTAGGGGAAAAGCTCTCAAATTTTCCCCATTGAGTATGATGTTAGCTGTGGGGTTTTCTGATACGGCTTTTATTATGTTGAGGTCTCTATACTTACTTTGTTGAGGGTTTTTTTTTTATCATGATGGATGTTGTATTTTATCAAATGCTTTTTCTGCATCTATTGAATTGATTATATGGTTATCCTTTCTCTTATGATGTATCATGTTCATTGATTTGCAAATATTGAATCATACTTGCATCCCAGGAATACATTTCACTTGGTCATGGTGAATATTTTTTAACATATTGTTGGATTCGGTTTACTAATATTTTGTTGAGGACTTTTGCATCTATGTCCATCAGAGATATTGGTCTGTAGTTATCTTTTTTGTAGTGTCTTTATCTAGTTTTGGTATCAGGATAATGCTGGCCTTTCAGAATGAACTCGAAAGCTTTCCTTCCCTTCTATTTTTAGAAGAGTTTGAGAAGAATAGATAACTTTTACTAAAATGTTTCGTAAAATTCACCTGTGATGTTGTCTGGTCCTGGACTTTTGTTTAGGAATTTTTTGATTACTGATACAACTTAATTGCTGATAATTGGTCTGTTGAAATTTTGTATTTCTGCTTGTTTCAATTTTGGGAGGTTATATGTTTCCAGGAATTTACCCATTCCTTTTCAGTTGTCCAATTTTTGGCATAAAACTTTTCATAATATTCTCTTATAATATTTTTTTCCTGTGGTGTTGTTTGTTGCTTTTAATCTTTTATTTCTGATTTTGTTTGTTTGAGTTCTGTCTCTCTCTCTCTTTTCTTCATGAGTCTGGCTAAAGGTTTATCAGTTTGGGTGATGTTTTCAAAGAACTAGCTCCTGGTTTCATTGATCTATTATTTTTTGTTTTTGTTTGTTTTGTTTCTGTTTCATTTATTTCTGCTCTACTCTTTATTTTATTTCCTTCCTTCTGTTTTTAGGTTCTGCTTGTTCTTTTTCTAGCTCCTTTAGGTATAAGGTTAGGTTGTTTATTTGAGATTTTTCTTGCTTTTTGAGATAGGCTTGTATTGCTTTAAACTTTCTTCTTAAAACAGCTTTTCCAAAGATTTTGGATCATTGTGTTTTCATTTTCACTTGTCTCCATTTTTTTATTTCTCTTTGATTTCTTGGTTGACCCATTCATTGCTCAGTAGCATTTTATTTAACTTCCATGTATTTGTGTTCTTTCCAGATTCTTTCTTTGATTTTGAGCTTCATAGCATTGTGGTCAGAAAAGTTATATATAGTGTGACTTCAATCTTTCGAATTTGTTGAGACTTGTTTTGTTGCCTAATATGTCATCTGTTCTGGAGAACATTCTATGTGTGCTTGAGAAGAACGTGTATTCTGCTGTTTTAGGATGGAATATTCTGAATATATGTGTTAGATCCCTCTGGTCCAATGTGTAATTCAAAGCCACTGTTTCCTTGTTGCTTTGCTGTTTGGACGATCTCTCCATTGATATAATGGGGTGTTAAAATCCCCTACTATTGTTGTATTACTATCAATTTCTTAATTTATGTTTGTTATTATCTGTTTTATGTATTTGGGTTCTCCCATGTTGAAGTACATAAATATTTACATTTGTGAGACCATCTTGTTGCATTGTACCCTTTATGATTATGTAGTGTCCTTCTCTTTCTCTTGTTACTGTCTATATTTTAAAGCCTATTTTGTCCTATATAAGTATTGCTACTCCAGCTTTCTTTCCACTTCCATTTGCATGGTAAATTCTTTTCCATCCCTTCTCTTTCAATCTGCATGTGTCTTTAGGTCTGAAATGAATCTCTTGTAGGCAGCATATAGGATTGGTCTTGTGTTTTTATTCATTCTTTCACCCTATATCTTTTGATTAGAGTGTTTATTCTTTTTATATTTAAAGTAATTATTGATAGGTATGTACTTACTGCCCTTCTGTTACTTGTTTTGTGTAATATCTTTGTAGTTCTCTGTTCTTTTCTTCTCTTGCTCCCTCACGGTTTGCTGGCTTTCTTTAGTGAAATACTTGGATTCCTCTCTCTCTCTCTCTCTCTCTTTGCGTATCTATTACTGTTTCTGATTTGTCATTACCATTAGGTTTCTATATAACATATGCATATAGCAGTCTATATTAAGTTGATGGTCACTTAAGTTTAAACCCATTCTAAAAGCACTAAATATTTACCCACCCCCTATGTTTTAGGTATATGGTGTCATACTGTACATTCTTTTATTTTGTGAAGCTCTTGACTGGTTTTTATAGATAACTTAATTTTACTGCTTTTGTGCTACTTTTCTTATTTTGGGTTATTGTCTTTCCTTTCCATTCAAAGAGTCTCTTCTAACATTTTTTTTGTAAAGCTGGCTTTGTGGTGATGAATTCCTTTAACTCTTGTTTGTCTGGGAAACTATTTATCTCTCCTTCTCTTCTGAATAGAGTGCTATCTCTTCTGGATAGAATGCTTGGCTACAGGTTTTTTGTTTTTTTGTTTTTTGTTTTGTTTTTTCCATTAAGTGCTTTGAATATATCATGCCACTCCCCCTGACCTGCAAAGTTTCTGCTGAAAAATCAGCTGAAAGCCTAATGGGGTTTCTGTATAAAACTGTTTTTATTTTTTCTCTGCTGCTTTTAAAATTCTTTCTTAAATCACTCCATTTTGCCTTTTTAATTACAGTGTGCCTTGGTGTAGACTACCTTGGGGGCTGTCTGTGTCTCCCAGATCTGGATGTCTGTTTCTTTCCTCAGAGTCAGGAGGTTTTCGGCTATTATTTCTTCAAATAAATTTTCTGCCCCCTTTTTTTCTCTCTTTTTCTGGGATCCCTAGAATTCAAATCTTACTACACTTGATGGTAATGCTGAATTCCCTAAGTCTATTTTTATTTTTTCTCTCTGTCTTGTTTAGTTTGAGTGCTTTCCATTACTCTTAGGTTGTTGATCCATTTTGTGTTTCTTCCAGTTTACTATTTATTCCACTTAGTGTATTTTCAATTTTATTTATTGAGTTCTTCAAATAAATAAAATAAATCTCTGGTTCTTTTTTATGTTTTTATATTTCTTTGTTAAAGTTCTCACTGAGATCCTTCACTCTTTAGTCAGCAAGTATCTTTTTAACCATTATTTTAAATTCTCTATCAGACATATTCTTTATCTCTATTTCATTTAGATCTTTTGCTGTGATTTGGTCCCATTCTTTCATTTGGGACATATTCCTCTGTCTCCTAATTTTGTCTAACTCTTTGTGTCTGTTTCTAGGTGTTAGTAAACTCAGCTACATCTGCTGTTGAAAGTAGTAGCCTTTGTCTTTTTCTGGCTGACAAATGCCATATGATTTCGCTCATATGTGGAATTTAAGAAACAAAGCAGATGAACATAGGGGAAAGAAAAAAAAGAGAGGGAAGCAAACCATAAAAGAGACTTTTACTATAGAGAACAAAATGAGGGTTGATGGAGGGAAGGTGGGCAGGGGGATGGACTAAGTGGGTGATGGATATTAAGAAGGGCACTTGGGTGTTATATGTAAGTGATGAATCACTAAAATCTACTTCTGAAACTAATATTACATTATATGTTAACTAACTAGAATTTAAATAAAGCTTGAAACATTAAAAAGTTGTTTTAATAATAATAAAAAAGAAAGTAGTGACCTTATGATGAAGAGGTCCTGTAGTACTCTGCTGTGGAATGTCTCCTGTTTACCAGAACCTCATGCTTCAAAAGTGTCTCCTGTGTGTGTTGCCTACACTCTGTGATTGTGGCTGAGCCATGTTTGCCCTCAGTGTGGTTATTTGCAATGGCTTTCTTTGCCTATTGCAGGCAGGGTTTGTTCCCTGTGCTGTTAGTGGGCCTGTCTGGGGCTGCCTGGGGATTAAGTTGAGTCAGACTAGGTGTTTACTAGAGATGCAGTAGCACAAACTATAGAAAAATGCAGGGACATGGCACATGGCACCACCAAGGTCCACATCAGTTACTGGGATTGAGGCGGGCAGAGTTGTAGGGGGTGGATCCATGGAGGTATCCGGTGGTGGGAGGTGTGGTGTTGGCACAGGTTGTTCAGTTAACTCTTGGAAGAAACCTGGAGCTAAGGCCTGGCTGGAGAGGGTGTGCCTGCAGAATATGTATGTTGGGGTGCTCTGTTAGCAAGTTAGGTCATCAGTATTGAGGCAGTGCTGGGTCCCCCAGGTGTCTGTGTGTTTATGCTGGGGCCTGATGGAGGGTAATGGCATCCACCAGTAAGGGGCTACTTCTTTATTAGGACCAATTGGACATTTCCCAGAAGTTTGTCACAGGGAATACTTGGTTGCTTTCTATTGTTGATGGTTATTTTCCACTGATCTTTTCTAATAGTGAATTCGATGAAGACTGCTTCTGACTTTTGTCCCCAAGACAAATTTTGTTTTTTTAAATAAACAGACGTTCAATTTACTGTTTTATTTTTTCTCTCTTATTCATTATTCCATGGAGAAAAATCTTTACAAAGCTTGCATAAAGGATTTGAAGATTAAATGCAATTGCTTATATTTTGTATTTAGCAACTTCTTTCATTAACCTTCCTAGCCTTATTGTTTTTCATTCCAGAGGCCCAGTGGAGTCTTAAGGTAGCTTTTTTCCTCTCCAGAGAGCATAAAAAGTCTTATCTGATCACCTCAACTATTCAGCTAGCTGGAACCACCCCTCCTCTCAGGTAATCTCATGGGTTACCTGAAACCATTTATCTTTCATGTCATTATAGTATGCATTTTTATGTAAATAAAATTTACACCTCCTTGGGAATAGGGACCTACATTCCTTCCCCTCCCATCTCTCTTGACCACAGGTACTTTACCAGGCTAAAGTATTATGGTGTTATGATACTGAATCTACTGAGCAATGAACAAATGGGTATTTATTAAGGTGTTTTTTTTAGCTTATTCTTTCTTGACACAGGTCAGTAGCTTGATGCCAAAATGCAGTGCAGGCAAAGCAGTGCTACAGAGGGCCATGGGTTGTGCCATAGACTATTCAAAGAAGTAGAAAGTCCTCATATCCTTCAAACCATCTTCTATGGATGCTATTTCACTAGTCTGGTCTAGTCTTTCTCAGAATGTTAGCATGTATGAAAATAATCTGGAGAGTTTGTTACAGCACACTGTGTGATAGGTCCCACTGTCAAGAACTTTTGATTCAGTAGATATGAAATGAGACCCAAGAATCTGCCCTTCCAGCTCCTAAGCATGCAGCAGCAGCTGGTCAAGGGATCCCACTTTGAGAACCACTGCTCTGAATTGGCTTTAGATGAGTGTTATAAGTTTTACATTTTTTTTTTTTTTTTTTTTTTTTTTTTTTTTTTTTTTTTTTTTACTGAGAACTGTACTGCAACCTTTTTGTATTGTCAGTTGATAAAGAATGCATGTAAAATCCCAATTACAAGATGTGGTACCCAGCAGGTATTCAGTGAATTGAAACTTTATTGTTGCTAATCAGATTTGACATCCACATTTCAGTATGCATTTATTCTATAGAGAGTTATTAAATCCCACCCCCTTGTAGGAAATGGAGGTAGATTAGTGAACTGTTGTCCTCATGGTAGATTAGTTAGTGAACTATTATGCTCATATTGAGGAAGAAGAATAATAAGGAGGCAATTATAAAATTTAAGGCATAATTTTCATTCACTGATAGAGCATGATCTATGATCTTGGGCATGCTCCTCAGTTTCGACATCTGTGAAGTAGTGATGATGCTAAAACTCACATAGTTGCCGTGAGTTAAATGAGGTATCATAAGTGACTTGTATACTATCAAGGCTCCTTAGATGTGAGGTGCAAACTAAAAACAAAGAACATATATATAGGAGTGACCAAGAGCGATGGAAAGAAAAAGATTCTTGTAATGCATTACAGTGATGACTTACAGGAACATTTCGAACATGTTCAGTACCTAAGTATACTTGTTACCCATGTTGTTTTACAAGCACATGAGCCTCTTTAAAGGTAAGAATTTATTTTGTAAGTATTGTATTAGATAGGGCTTGGGTGACAGTCTTTTTTTGATTGTAGCTTAGGGACTCAGAATTATCAAGCACTCGGAGGCTTATTCATTCAAGGGGTTATATATTAAAAATCTGAAGGTGATACTGAATAAAAGAAATAAAGTTATCTTTTGATATATAGAAGAGATGATTTGACAATTTCTTTTCTATTTATTTTCTCAAAGCCTTGGTGAATTTGTGTGGAGAGATATATATTTACTTTTCACATAAGAAGTGAAATCTTGTTTCAAGGACAAGATAGAAATTATTTTTAGGCTTACATAATCCCAGTGATGACCACTTTTCTTTTAACCTGTTTTCTAAGGTGCTTATGTATTAAGGCATATGAATAAGCATTTTGGTGAGCTACGGTTAGTTTTGAAGTGATCACCATGACCATTACTATTAGTGAAGAGGTGATTCCTTTGTTGCCCTGGGTTTATGTATCCTATTTCAAATTTGAGTTTGTTTTGCCTTTTCTCTCACTGTTGTTATATCTTTTTTCCCCTTTTGGTGTGGCATCTTTTACTATAGAAGGTACTAGAAAGAATCAGAATACAATGGACATGCAGTTGGTCAGGGATAAAGAATGGGAGTTCTGTTTCTGAGTCTGCCAGTCTGTCCCCTGGACCAATCTCCAAAAATTTTAGCACATTGGGCTCCATGTTCATGAATTGAGGACCATAAACTGAGTTTATTCTCCTTGGAAAAGAAAAGTTTGAGGGCTAGCTGAATTTAACTAATGAAATTTATGAAATTTTTTGAACTAAAAGGTGATAGCTGCTTGCTTTCTATGTAAGCCATAAATGGGTCAAGAAGAAATAGCTAGCATTAAGATAATACAAATGCTCTGCTGGTGGAAGTTAATACAAATCATAGGGGATTTTGAATAGAGGCTGTATCTCATAGATTCTTTAAAACTAGAAGAGGCTATCTTTTCATTCCTGTCATATTTTTCTTTTGTTTTTCTTTGGCTATAGGAAGTTTATCAAGTTTTGAAAGTTCAGCCTGTGTATCTCCTCCAGGCTGTGGGCTTTGGAACCAGAGGATCTGGTAGAATTAAATTTTACCACTTAATAGCTCCGTTTTTTAATCTGTAGAATGGAGATGAAGGTTTTGAACCTGTGAGTATGTATATTTGTAGTATGTATCACTCAGGGTACTCCAGAGAAACAGATCCAATGGGAATTTATTTTAAGGAATTGACTCATGCAGTTGTAGAGGCTGGCAAGTCTAAAATCTGTAGGGCAAGCCAGCAGGCTGGAAACTCAGACAGGAGTTGGTGTTGTAAGCTGGAGACAGAATTTGTTTCTCAGAAACTTCAGTTTTGCTCTCAAGGCTTTCAATTGATTGGATGGGGCCTGCCCACATTATCAAGGGTAATCCTTTTTAGTTAAAGTCAGTTGATTGTACATAAAAACCATATCTGTGAAGTATTTTTACAGCAACACCTAGATTAGTGTTAGACTGTATGACTGAGTACGGTGGCCTAGCCACATTGACTTATAAAACTAGTTATCACACAGTTGTCATATTAGCTAAAATATCCTTACTCTGAGCTAAATGTTCACATGGATTACTTCACCTAGTTCTGATAAACATCATAGGAGGAGATTTTCTTCTCTTAGAAAGGATAAAACTTGCCACTGTCCCCCTGAAATTTGCAAAAGTATGGGAACCGTATCTTGTTCAACTGGAGTCCTGTCACAAAAGTTTTCAAATTCATATTGGAAAAGAGAATGCTTTTCATTACCATCTCGTCACTCAGGCTGTCCTGACATGCTGGGGGCCATGTTCCCCAGGCCATGTAACAGGCTAGTTGAAAAGTATTAGGCAAACGTGCCCAGAAAAGCAGTGATGAACATTAGAGAAAGGTAACTGTGAATGTTACAAGAGGTCTCTTCTCTTCTACAGTTTGACCTTGTTAAGTAATTGTTGTTTTTCTTTGCTTAAGTAACTTTGAGTTGGGTGTTTGGCACTTGCTATCAGAGTCTAGTATGATACTGCCACATTACTATCAAAGTGACAGTTAACAAAAAACCATCGAATCGCAATAGTTTGAGCCGCAAGTTTTATTTCTTGTTCACATTCTATGCCCATTTGGGTCAGTGGGAAATTCTGGTCTCTGTCATCTTCATTTAAGAGCTTCCACTTTCTGGGGCACCTGGGTGGCTCAGTCAGTTAAGTGTCCAACTTTGGCTCAGGTCATGATCTCACCGTTCATGAGTTCGAGCCCTACATTGGGCTCTATGCTGACAGCTCAGAGCCTGGAGCCTGCTTTGGATTCTGTGTCATCCTCTGTCTCTCTGGCCCCTCCCCTGCTCATACTCTGTCTCCCCCCTCTCTCTCTCAAAAATAAGTACACATTTTTAAAAAATAAAAAAAAAGAACTGCTTTCTGAAATATGGCTGGCCACCACAGCAGAAGGATGGAAGATGATAGATTGTGCACTGGTTCTTATAGGCCCAGAGTGACATAAGTCACTTCTACTCATATTTCCTTGTCTCAAGCAAATCACATGGCCATCCAAAAAATGCAAGGAACTGGGAAAGTGTAATCCTATCACATCCAGAAGGGCAAAACCAAGAAAATTGATGAACATCTCTAATAAATACTGAATGGTTTGTGTAACTTTAAACTCATGCAAAACACATTGGATAATTTTGTTGGTGGAAGGTAATTATCTGAAGAGAATATAAATTCTAATTTCAAAATTATCAATTTTTTCATTTTTTTGCCATGATTTTTGTTTCTTATCTGCAAAATACTTTTCTTTCATGAGATCATGAAGATCTTCTATTATATTTTCTTAAAATAGTTTCTTTTTCTTTTTTCATTTAAGCATTTAATAGATCTGGAGTTTATTTTTATGGGATTTGAGTTAAGAATCTAGTTTTATTTTATTTATGTATAGAAAGGACACTGTCCCAATACCATTAATAAAATAGTCCATTTTTCTTCTCAGATATAAAGGATCATCTCTGAAATATATTAATTTCTCATATTTACTTGGGTGCATTGGAGATTTTGACTTTCCTTTGCAATGTTCTATTTTCTTATAGTAAAAAAAATCATACAAAACTGCAACAAAAATAATGTATGTTACCTTTGAGTGAGTATAAGAATGTTGCTGGAGTAGTCTTTGTAACTTTTTGTATGTTTTCCCAATTATAAAGAGGTAATGTTCTGCCAAAACTATTATTTTTTATAAAGTTTTTGAAGATTAGATAAAATTTCATTAGAAAATAGCTTTGTTTATCAGATACTTTCTATCCTCAATTATGCTTTACTTTAAAAAAATACTTAATGTGGGAATATTCCAATTTAATATATAAAAACTGATAGCTGTTCAGAATCTACTTTAAAGGAGATTGACCCTAGTTCATCCTCAATCTGTTCTCAGTTTGAAGAATAGGCCTGTGTTAGGAACTGCAGTCCTATTTTCTTTTATAGGTTATTATGATTTTGAAAAGTGATAACATCATGTTCTTGGCTTCAGGGAATAAAGACTAAGCTTTGGAAAAAGCCCAAGGATTGAATGTTGACCTTGGAAATGTTTTGTAAGGGAATATATTAGAGAAACACATTACTTTCTTAATTTTGTTTGATCCATTAGCCAAAATTTCATTTCACTTGTAAAACAGTGCTGTAGTTCTCACTCATGCTTTAAACTAATTATTTGGGGCTGGTGAGAGAAGGAAATGCTGAAGACTGAGGTACATACATGTCTATGCATGTAGTAAATTTTCTACAACTGAATAGCCTTTTGTGAGTAACATGAGTTGAATTCAGGTATTCGTGGTGGTTGGTCAAGCCTAGCCCAATCAAAAAATGAGGGATAATCTCAGCCTCATTCCACATATTACAAGGAATTTTGTCTATGTTATATGATTTGATGAAATAAAGAAGTGTAGAGAATTGACACATTTTTTCTCAGCAGAGTTCTTTACTGTCACAGGAAATAGAGCTTGGAACAAAATAAAATGCATGAATATCTCACAAAATTTTTGGTAGCACAAGTCATGAGAATGTTAGCAGGTCAGTGAAGGATGGAGGAGTTTGCATTGAACCTTCTTTCCCACCTTAATGGAACAGTAGTAGGTGGCAGTGACAAATTAGAAGCTGTATCATAGCCCCCAAATCAGGCTAATCACATAAGATTGGCATGGGGAGAGAAAATGTAGATCATGGAAAAAGTAGAGAAAGAGGAAGCTTTAGAAGGTTTAGCAAAGGAAGCAAACTATTTCAGTGTAGTGTTTGAGAAGAGAGATGTGGAAAGAGATGAAATTAGAGAATTCAGCAGGCATCACTTCATGCTTGCCAGTATAACCATCATTAGGAGCTTGGGCTTGATTCTGAAGGTGATAGCAAACCGTTGAAGAACTTTGAACAGGTTAGTGAAAAAAATAGATGAAAGTAAAAGTATACTCTTACTCTTCAAAATCTAGTCATCAGTCATCAGTGTGTCATCAGTCAGGCTTAGTATTTGACTGTCTGTGGGAGTAAGGGTGAGGACTCTTCGAGAATAATGGGATAGGTAGTGAAATTGAGTGGGTAGGCATGCTATTTCTGAGGGAAGAAACACACATCCCTGGCAGTTATTGCCTTATTTTTACGTGCCAAGTATTGTGCAAAGTAATTTTGTTCCTAAATGTATGATATTTACTACCAATTTAATGATGAACTCTATCTTGTTTTGGACTCGTGCTTTACAGTAAGCACATAATTTCTCATCTTAAGTGAAGGCAGTTATCTCAGCGCATAACTTAGTACTAAAAATAATGATATTCCTGCCATTGCCATCTAGTGGCCATTATTAGTTATGGTACCTTTCATTTAATTTTGTGCTCAGGATTTCATTTCTTGAATTATATTGCTCTTAGAGAGAAGGCTATGCACTACAGTAAATATTAGCTATTGGAGAATCAGTTTCTTTGAAAATTCAGTAGGAATCCTACAACTGAATAAATCCTACTATGTAGGGTGTTAGTGATGTGAAGATTCTGTTAAATTTCATAGCATAAATTCTACAGTTTTTCTAGAGCATAACTTGAAACAACTTACTTTAGCACTTTTGGGGAAAATTTACCAAAATTTTAGCAATAGTTCACATTCTTACATATCATGCCAGGTAACAGAATGTCCCTCAATGGCAAATATGTGGAAAACATACAAAGGGGTTTTTGTAACTATCAGTGTGTAAATACCTAGTAGACAGTTTTTGTGTGCCCAAAGATTAATGTTGTCATACTCTGAGGGACACAAACAAAGAGCAGAACATGGGCATTTCCCTGGAAATATAACTCTACTGGGCGAAGATAACAAAATATACTGTTTGTTTCCAGCCCTCTCTGAATCCAGCTACACACACACACACACACACACACACACACACACACACACACATATGCTCCAACCAATAATTCAAGATTCTGAACATCTGTAACGGGGCCTCCTATTTCTATTGAGTATCACTGGTCAAATACTAATGATGAGCTCCTTGATGTCAGTAATGTGTTGTGTTTTATACTTCTGTTTGCCTTACCATGTCAAACAAACAAAAATTAAAATAGTAATTTCTTTAGCCAAAATCTTATCAATAGACTTTTAGATTGTTTACAGTCTTTGTTATTTTAAATAGTGCTTTAAATAAATGTCCTTGCTCTGTCTCTCTCTGTCCCAAAAATAAATAAAAAACGTTGAAAAAAAATTTATTTGTACTTTTTAAATTGGCTAGATTGGGATGCACATTTTTGCTTTTGAAATGCCTTGCTGCATGGTACTGCACTGTTTAAGGCCATTCCTTTTGTCCTGTGAACTATTATTTTATATTTTTTACTGGTTTCTCTTAGTCTATCTTTTTCTTTTATTTATGACATTTTTTCTAAGAGAAAAAAAATATACATACCACAAATAATGCAATTTTAAAACCTGAAACACAGATTTCAGAAACACAAAGATAATAGATTACAGCCTATGATTTTTCTGTAGCCACTTTAACTATTGGAGGTCTGTAGAGCCTCTTAATTAATTTAAAAGTCTAAAAGTTATGCCTAAACAAAGCTCATGAAAATTCCCTTACAGTTGAACCAGTGATTAACATTTGTGAAGACTATCCCATTTATATTAAATGTGTAGTCAGAGGTTGATTAACGTAAGCCTGAGAGGAATATGTAAGCAAACAATCATCAGAAGCAAAACGTAGTATACTGAAAAAATATTTTGAAAATCGTAGTATTATCACCAAATAGAGTTATTCTGGCACAGAGGAATTCACTTACATAATCCAACATCCCTATGAAAGAAATGATTTCAAAGCAGTTTGAGAAAGTTTCAAGTACTCTTGAGATATTCATTCTATATTTGAATTGTTTTGCTAAATATGCAGTTTTAGCATTGGGGAAATTTACTGAAAAAGCAGTTTACAGCACAGCAGTATCTGACTCAGCATCTCTTAACTTTGCTTTAGAAAGGGCTGGCTCTGTGGGCCTGTGACCTGTGCCATCACACAGGCCCCCACGCTCAGAGGTCTCCACTCTTGGTTTAATGCTCTGCTATTGTTTTCTTAAAGTTCTTAATCATTTTTAACAAGGGATCCCACATTTTCTTTTTCTATTCTCCCCAGTCACAGAGAAGCATCAGGCATTAGAGCCTCCTCGATGAGGTTTTCTACTATTATACTGTTTCAAATCCATGCAGTTCAGTGCTTCTAAGGGCCAGGTTACTTCTTGAAGACCCCGATTTGCCCTGCAACAAATATCAGTAAGGAGCTCTGTGGTGTACATTCCTCCCCCTGGGGAGGCCATTGGGGGGTAGGAGTACCTGAAGACCAACAGCGACTCCTATAGCTGTCAAGTCATGTTGCACCTCCTGTTGAATAGCGGATTCTTCTTACCACTGGCCGCTGTTCTGTTTAGCCCTTTGTGCTTTCTTACCCTATCTTTTGGAAGCCTCAGAGTTACTACACATAACTGAGTCAGTTTGTGTTTTGACTCTGTAGATTGTCTTTTAAATATTTCTTTTTGAGGAGGGCAGGGACAGAGGATCCAAAGTGGCTCTGCACTGACAACAGAGAGCCCGACGCAGGGCTTGAACTCCTGAACCGTGAGATCATGACCTGAGCCGAAGTCGGACACTTAACCGACTGAGCCACCCAGGCACTCCTCTGGTGGCTTTGGTCTTAGTAAATTGAAATGTGGTTTCCAACCTTCTTGTAGCATATTATCATAGAATGGTAGAAGGATCCAGAATCATAGAGAGGAGTTGAGATGTATTAGATTTGTGACTCCACAGAAGACCATAGGCGTGACATTCTGGGTGGTAAACTGAGAGATGTGTGTCTCTGCTGATGGCCCAGTTGAGAGAAATGTGAGGCATGTCAAGTCCACCTGAGAGCCTTATGGATGAAGGAAAGTCAACTGCTGACATGGGATCAGCAGCTTCTTGGGGCAACACTGTTCTCCCCACAGCTCCTGGGGGTGATGGTTGTCAGAGGATTGCTTCATGGGTGGACTGCTGCACAAGGGCTGTTAAGACATCTTCCTTCTGGTGGAGTTATGGTCTGGGTGGCTCAAGGAGAGGAAGGCCAACCTGGAGCAGGAGGCCAGGGCTATTCCAGAAGTAGGGTGTTGAGGAGGGTAGAGAGAGGGGTGTGGAGGCCCTGCCTCTGCCTATGACTGCAGAGCCTTGTAGAGTGACTGTGCCCATAAAAATCAAAAAAGAAATAACCTCTTATTAAAATATTATCCCCTTAAGACTTTACAAAAGATCAAATTCATATTTAAATGTAACTTTTCTTTCTAGCATTTTACCACACTTCTGCATACCTGGCTGCCTCTGATTTTTATATTCATGCATATTTTTTCTTTTCCTCTTATCTTTGTAGAATATCTCTTATACTTTCTTTTATGTAGGGTGTGAGGGAGATACACTCCTCAGAATTTCATGTCTGAAAGTATCCTTCCCCCTCTCTGACCCTACAGTTGATGATAACCCAACATATTCATAGAATCTAAAGTCATTTCCCCTCTCATCCAAATCAAGGATCTTAAAGGTACTGCCCTTTTATTTTTTAACATTGAGTTCTACTGATGGGAAGTTTGTAATAGTCAGAATTTCTTTACTTTATGAACAGCATTTTGCCCCACTGACATCTTTTATTATTTTATTTTTATTTATGAGCTTTTTACATTTCATCACGATATTTTTAGCTATGGGTCTTTTCATTAATTCTGAGCTCTTTCAGTCTGATGCTTTGAGTATCTCTTCAGCTTGGGGAAATTTTATTGTATCTTATTCTTTATCTTCCTATTTGCATTATCACTGTATCCTTCTGAAGTGCTTCTTAAAAGGCTGTTGGGACTTCCATATCTCACTTCCATACCTCTTCATATATATATCCCCCCCCTTTTTTGTATTTTTATTTCACTCATCATTAGATTTCTTAATCTTTAGTCTTTAGGTCACTAAAATTGCCTTTAATTTATTGAGTCCTTCCACTTAATATTTTGATTTTAGCCACAGTATTTTAAACCCCATGAACTCTGAATTTTTCTCAGATTTTTAACTTTTCATGGCAGCGAGTTCCTATTTTATAAATGCTACATTCTTTCCAGTTGAATTTCCTGAAATAGCTCTATTTCTTCTTGGCTCAGTTGAGCTCTTGTTTATACACTTGTACAATTTTTCCTAAAATTTCTGGTGATTTCTGGTTGTTGATTCATATGAATGAAAATGAGGTTTCTTATTATAGATACCTTTCTCTAGACTTGACTAGATTCCCCATCTGACCTCTTCCTTGACTGGGAAGGCAGGAGAGGGGATTGTCTAAGGGTCCAGCAATCAGGCTTCCTTGTATAATGCCAGGTGGAACAGCCAACTGCCTAAACGGGGAGGGCCGTGGTTTGGGTTATAATGCTTTCTTGTCGCTCACTCACAGGCATCTGCCCTCACTTTTCATGAGATGTGGAGTCCAGTGTTACCTCATGTTCTACTCTGCTGCTTCGTGGAGTCCAACACCACTCCTGTAGGCTCTCTCAGACAGGTGGCATGGGAAGAGTTCTCTGACCTCATTAGGTGGGAAAAAGTCCCAGCTGCCAACAGCACCTCTTAGAAGAGGGAGATGGGATCCCAACTAGCCCAGTTGCTCAGAATGCCATTCTTTTATGAATCACAGCAAAGGCTTTCCCTTGGCCTTTGGTTTTGTGTGTTAGCTTGAATGTTCTCTCTAGCCTTCTTGGAAAGAATAGAACTGTCTTGGGCTGTAGTGTCTCTCCTGCTCTGCTGAAACCACTAGTCTTCCCCTACTTGCTTCATTCTTCATGTTAACAGAGTTTCTCAAACTTTCTAGTCCATTGATGTCACCTTTTTTTTGCTTCCTCTTGAGAATGTGTTTTCACTCTTTAAATAATATCTTTTCTGTCACTTTAATAGGACTTTGGGGCATGAGGGAAGGGCTAGTCCATGTAAAGATGTATAAGATCATTCCACTATGTTATGTAAGAAACCAACAGGTTTTTAACTTGTTGCATAAATGTCAACCCACATGGCTTCCAAATAGTATTTGTGGTCTGGATTTGGTGTTGAAGGAATACGTTTTTGGTCAAATAAAAGTATATAAGCATACACAGCATATTTCATATGTAAAGCAGTCTCGAAAACAGCTGGCAAGATTATTCATTGCCTTAGCAGAAAATGGATTTTACTGAATGATTGTGAATCTTTCTAAATCACCTTGTGGTTTACCAGCTGCATTGAGCTCACTTGGACTCTGAGTGTTTGTTGACACTGATTGCTGTTTATTGTTCATTAAGGAAATTTAGTCTAAAGCACATGATGTCTGTTTTTATCACAACATATGTAACTAAACAAAACCTTATATAAAGTAATAATATAAATAGAGTTAAGTACATACTTTGTGAATGGGGATATTAGGTATCTGTAAATTAAAAATGTGTTATCAGCAATTGCTGATGACATCAATAGACTTTTTTACTTTTCATAAACCATAGGGAATATATGATTGTCAGCATGTTGCTAAATTAATTTATATAAGAATGTCTGTCTATGCCTAATGCCATGACTTTTGCTTTAATGTAGATTTAGTATTTAGTAGTAAATGCCTTATCAATCAGCTTCTTTCTACATCAGCTTGGTGTTCTGTGTATTAGGTATAATATTTCTTCTAAAATGAGTACATAAATTTGAATATTAATGTATTGTTTTAAAGTTTTGGATTTTAATTGTACTAGTACAGTTTTTTTCAGCTGAGAAAATATTTCTAATAAAGAAGAAAGATTAGTACTTAACTGTTTCAGACTTGCTAGATTTAAGAGATATTTTAAATATAGTCCTATCTTTCAGCTCCATTTTATCAGATTATATTGCCCACCACCCCTCATTGTTACTTTTATCTGTAGACCCTCGGGTGGTTCCCCATATTCCTTAATAGTGTTAACTCCTAATCATTAACACTCTTTCTAATACTACACATGTATTCATTCTTCACAGTTTTCACATATATGTAGATGACCTTTCCCTTATCCTAGTGTTTTTATTAAACTTTTAACCAATGATTTTTACCTGACTTCCTGCCTCTACCACCCCTATTACCCCATTACCAGTAACCTCAGACTCTCCATAGTCTCACTTTCAAGCATCCTTCTCTCCGACCATCTCTTTCTAGCCTTCTAATTCACTGCCTCTAGTATTCCAATCCCAACTTTTCTTTAACCCCACCTGGACATCCAGTCCATTGATCCTACATGTTTTCATTTTCCCTTACCTACTTGATGTCCTCACTCTGCTTCCTACTCAGCTTAAATTCTGGAATCTGTGAATGGGACCTGTCATTATAACTGCTCTGTTGCACATACCCTCAAGTGCCTTGCCCCTCTCTCAGTTCATCCTACTTAATTAGCAAAACCATAACCCTTTCTTAATTAAACATTTACCTTTTTCTTTTTTTAAAGTTTATTTATTTATTTTGAGAGAGAGAGGGAGCATGAGCAAGGGAGGTCCAGAGAGAGAGAGGGAAAGAAGGCTCCACACTGTCAGCACATAGCCCAGTTCAGGGCTCATTCTCATGAACTGTGAGATCATGACCTGGGCCAAGATCAAGAGTTGAACACTTAACCAACTGAGCTGCCCAAATACTGCAACCTTTACCTCTTTCATGTCTATACCTATGCAGCTAAACATGGGTGGGAGGGAAACACTAACTTGTCTTGTTTTAAGTTTGTGACCACAAATACCAAGTGGCCAGGTAGCCCTCACAGTCATAGTCCAATCATTCCTATATACTCCTGGGTCCCTACTTTACAGGTTTCTCTTTTTCCAAAACTCCCAGTCCTCATCTCCCCTGCTCTGTTTCTGCTGTTGACCTTGTTTCCTACCTTCCTAGGATAATTGAAGCAATCTGATCTGAAGAGAAAATCTACAGACCAACACCAACAACTATAGAGCAGGGATACCTTTCTCTTTTGTTTACTGACAATCTGCAACACACAGTGCCCGGTTTATAGTGGGTGCTTACTGGGCACCTGGGAGACTCAGTCGGTTGAGTGTCCAACTTCAGCTCAGGTCATGATCTCACAGTTCGTGAATTCGAGCCCCACTCTGCTGTCAGCACAGAGCCCACTTCCATTCCTCTCTCTCCCTCTCTCTGCCCCTCTCTCACTTGTACACTCTCAAAAATAAATATTAAAAAAATAAATTGGTTTAGGTTAAATCCCTATTAAAAATATAAAACCAAACAAACAAAAATCAAATATAGTGGGTGCTTATTAAATACCTGCTGAACATATAAATACCATTGATATTGTAAAGGAAGGATTAAAATATTAACTTAAAAATTGCTATGAGTACCGTCTATCTCATCTGTCTCGCTACTTCACAGCTCCTTTTATCAAACTGGCGCTCTTGGTCTTCTGCCCCTAAACCATCCCTGGCTCTTTTTTCCATATCATGGTGAGTGCTACTGACCACAGCTCAGTCATTGAAGCTCAATACCTGGGAGATTCATTCCTCAGGCTGCTTTTACCCACTCCTTCTCCCGATCAGCTCTACTTTTGGAATTTGTGTAAAGTCAGGCCACTGCTTTGCACCCTCAGTTATGCCTCCGCTATAGTAGACTAGTTGTCCGTGAACAATTCTTCTGGCTTCTCCTCTTGATCTTTACGTAGTGGCCAGAAAACGCTTTTTAGAAGGGTAAATCAATGTTCCTTCCTTCCTTAACAGCATTCATTGGCTTTGCACTCCATTTAAACTAATCTGTGCCTTAGCTGACAAGGCTCTGCAAAGGTCTGGCATCTGCCTACCTCTTCAACTCACATGCTACTCAATCCCTATTGGCATTCTGACAGCTCTTCAAAATGTATCAAGCTTTTCAATGCCCAGGAGACTTTGCATTTAGTGTTCTCTCTGCCTGGAATGTCTGGTTCTAATTTTACCTTAAAATCTTAGATCAAATATCACCTCCTCAGAGAGGTTTTCTTGACCACCCTATGTAATATATCCCACCCCCATTTTTTTCTAGTATATTACTCTGCCTTTTTTTTTCATAGAGCTTTTCAGAATTCATATTTATGTTATTTATTTATATGATTGTTTATTATCTTACTCTTCCAAAGAATGTAAGTTCCCTAAAGCCCTAGGACAAATCAGTATAATTTATTTGGAGACCCAGAGACTACCATAAATATGTGATATGAAAGTGAAAGATGTATTGAGGGAACTTTTGCTGTCTGTAGAATCTAGAGCATATTATTGTAAGAGGTGAAACTGTGTTGGGAATGGTTTTTATATGACATAATGTATTCATTTATTCATTCCTTCTTGTAGTAAATATGCCAAGAACTGTTCTTTGATCTTGGGAAACAAAGATGTCTAAGACACGTTTCTTGAACTCTGCAGAGAGTTGCATTGGTAAACACATGATTTAATACAGTGGGATGTGTGTTGTCTAGAATTGTGTTCATAATGTTCTTCATACATTTTCTATGCCTAACTAACTCTGCTTTGGGCTGATCAGAGCTGGGCTATGTTTTCTTTTTTTTTTTTTTTTTTTTTTTTATTTTATTTTTGGGACAGAGAGAGACAGAGCATGAACGGGGGAGGGGCAGAGAGAGAGGGAGACACAGAATCGGAAACAGGCTCCAGGCTCCGAGCCATCGGCCCAGAGCCCGACGCGGGGCTCGAACTCACGGACCGCGAGATCGTGACCTGGCTGAAGTCGGACGCCTAACCGACTGCGCCACCCAGGCGCCCCTGTTTTCTTTTGTTTTTAAATTCCATGTGGTTCTTATTATGATAGTCACTTCTCTGAAGCTATATTTAGTAGACATCTGAAATATCACTTTTCCACCACTTCCTCTCCTAATAAACTGCCATTTCCACCATCCACACGGCTAGTAAAAAGGCTATGATGTTCTTCATGAGAACCTGATCAATATGTCCATATCTTCTCTGGAAATTTTATATATTTGAGACCCAGAGAGTCAAAGTTCACTTATGTCTGTTGACCTGATGTGTAGGAGCTAAGTTATGTTAGCTATATGTGGCCATGTAACACACTACAGCCCCAGAGGACAGTGGGTTCAGAAGCTGAAGGAAATGTTACCCAACATGTGGAGAAAGCCAGCTACAAAGAAAGATAAAATAAATGGAGAGAGACACGTGTTGAGCTTCAAGAGTCTGCCTCTAGTTGTTCCTGAAAGCCAGCATTCATCGCGCCACTTCCCGTAGATTGGTTTTTCAACTTGTTCTGGAATCTGTAAGCTAATAAAATGAATCCATATTTTTTGCCCAAGCTAGAGACTTTTGACTGAGCCATACATTTTTGGAGGGCAATAACTATGAGTTTTTAGAGTTTTATTGAGATACAACTGACATACAGTACTGTATAAGTTTAAGCATAATGACATAACATATATATTGTGAAATGATTAACACAATAAATTTTGCTAACATCCAACACCTCACATAGTTACAAAACTTTCTTTTTCTTGGTAATGAGAACTTTCAGGATCTATTCTTTTAGCAGCTTTCAAATGTGCTGTACAGTAGTGTTAACTGTAGTCAGCATGTTGTACGTTATATCCCCTGGACTTATTTATCTAATAACTGGAAATTGATACCTTTGGACCACCTTCCCCTAATTCCCCACCCTTGGCCTCTGGTAATCATACTACATGAAATAATTCAGACAGAGAAAGGCAAATACTGTATGACCTCACTTAATGTGTGGAATTTAATAATTAAAAAACCCTCACAGACAGAGATCAGATGTGTGGTTACCAGAACATACATTTTAAAATATTACCTACGGGAAATTCTCCATCTATCTACTTTATACTTCACACAGATTGATCATCAAATACACGGCTTCATCTATCCTCTTAGCAGTGGTATTAAGGAGAGTTGTTCTTTAGCATATGCTACAGCAAATGGTATCCACAGCTGCCAACTCTGCTCGAAATGGCTTCTCTATTTGTTCTGTTATATACATATGGAGCCTGGATTACATTCAAAAATGCTTCCTTTTTTAAAAAAAAATTCTTAAGGAATGGACTTAGCAATTATTTTGTATGTATTGGGAAAATCATTTGAATTTTCTCTATCACAATTTCCTAATTCTAACACGAGCAAAAGAATACCTGCTTCATGGGTTACTGTTATGAACATGAAAAGAAATCATGTCTAAAACACCTAGGACTGTGTCTTGTAGATGGATTATTTTCTTTCTTCATTCTTAACTAGGCTGTGTGATTGTAGGGTGGTATTTTTTTAAATTAAATTAAATTAAATTAAATTAAATTAAATTAAATTAAATTAAATTAAGTTAAATTAAATTTTAGAGAGCAGGGAAGAGGGGCAGAGGGAAAGAGAGAGAGAATCTCAAGCAGGCTCTACACTTGGTGTGGAGCCCAACATGGTGCTTGATCCCACGACCCTGGGATCATGACCTGAGCTGAAATCAAGAGTCACACGCTTGACTGACTGAGCCATATCAGGTGGTATTTTAAACTTTAGGTTCCTAGTAGGAACGATAATGTTAAGGTTGCAAATAATCTTTAAGCAACTCCCCTGGCTGGTTAAAAACAAATTAACTTATGACATTTTTCTGGGTAAAATTGTTAAAACATCCCCATTCCTGGTGCACCTGACCCCTTTCTCTGCTTTTTTTTTTTTCACCACAGTACTCATTACCTATCGATATGTTATATAATTTGTATATTTATTAATTGTTTTCTCCCTACCACTAGAATGTAAACTCCCTGAGAAGAGAGATTTTTGTCTGTTTTGTTCATGTCTGTATTCCAAGTATCTCAGAGAGAGACTGGCACATATCAGGTGGATCAGTAAATATTTATTGAATAAATGAATGAATGAGTATTTTAGAGTAACATTTTGTCTATTATTTGCTGTATTTGTTAACATCAGTTGTGAAAACAGTTATTCATAAACTTTCATCTTTTGTGTTCCTTAAGTATTACATTATTGCTTTCCCCAGAGCCAACATCTGAAGACATGGGAGAAGGGAAGGATGGAGGAAAGATTTAGGTACCATATGGGAGCAGTTCCACTCTTGATAAAAATGGCTCATAGTTTTTAGCAACTGCTATTAAAGCTACTGTTCATATAAAGATTTAGTATACATAGTAATTCCTGAGATCTTTCTGGAGATCCCAACTGCCATTCTTTTAATTAAAATATTTCTAATTAAAGCTTTAAAAATTAATAGACTTTATTATTTTAAAGTAATAAACTTTATTTTATTAATAGACTAAAAAAATGCCTGATTTCATAGAGCACTTACAGGTTTTTAGAAAATTTTAATAGTAAGTAAAGAGAGTTCCCATATACTTTTTTCCAAATTAAATTTTTTTAAAGAGGAAGGAATAAGAACATATGTTGTTCTTGAACACATTTTTATAAATAATACTTAAAGAGTTTAGTAATGGTGTACTAGATAATTTGGACCACGCATTCCACTAAGGAAACCTGGAATAATTGGTCAGAATATAGAAAACATCTGTTTGAGAGCCTCAAAAAGCTAACAAATTAGTGAACGATGACTGGGCCAAAATCAAGGAGAAGATGAACATTCAGGGCGGTAAGCCATGTGTTTGGGACTACTTTTGCCCTGAGAGCCTTGATCCTTTCTAAGAGGCCACTAAGAGGTTGACCAGAAAACCCCAACAGAAACCACCATACAGCTGAGGCACCTGTGTGCAGTTTGATCTGCCAGAAGTAGCATCACCGAAGCTCTAGGCCATTTTAGTCCCTTGCGCACAGAGAGCTAGTGAATCATCTGATGTTCCCACAGTGGCAAAGCTGTAAGCTGACCCAGTCCTGGCTCTACAAGTGGGCACACCAGTAGGCGGATCCATTCCCCCACACTCTTATTCACTTGCTTTCTACCAAATGGCATAATAAGAACAAGGGCCAGAAGCTTCTTGCCTAACCCCTGACCATGATCACCCATTGATACCAATCAGCTTAAGAAAGAATTTTAGTTTCTACTGATTGCAACACCAGGGATTGAGCAGGAGTGCCAACAGCATTAGAAGAACAAAACAGACTAAATATTACAAGGGCTCCAAACATTAAGTTGTCTTTTAAATGAAAGCCCACAAAAATGGGGCAGAACGCACACACTAAACCTAAACAGGATGACTACCTGTTAAATGATAGAATATCAGTAAGTAGAATCAAGAGTCTCCTAACATATTAAACAGAATATCCAGGGTATATATCATATAATATATATTATAATAATATAAAATATAATTATAATATATATATGATATATACATATCTACACACATACATATCTACACACATACATAATATACATATTTTATATGTAAATATATATATATATGTATAGATATATATATATACAAAATCACTTGCCAAACCAAGTACCAAGAAAACCACAATTTGAATGAGGGAAAGATTAATCAACTGAAGCTAATATCAAGAAGAATTGGATGTTGGAAGTACCAGACAAGGATTGGTTTTTTTTTTTCCAGATTTATTGAGAAGTAACTGACATACTTCACTGTGTAAGTTTAAGGCATATAGCTTGATGGTTTCATTTACGTATTTTGTGAAATGGTTACCACAATAGATTCAGCTAACATCCGTTTTCTACTATAGATTCAGTAAAAAGAAAGAGAAAGAAACCATTCTTCTTATGATGAGAACTCATAGGATTTATTCTCTTGGCAATTTTTCTATATATCATAAAGGGTATTTGCTATAATCGTGTTGTACATTAACTCCCTAGTATTTATTTATCTTATAACTGGACGTTTGTACCTTTTGACCACCTTCCTACAATTTACCTTTCCCCCACTCTCCACCTCTAGTAACCACAATTCTGATCTCCTTTTCTGTAAGGTTTTTTTGTTTTTTTGTTTTTTTTTTTGGTAAGATTCATATATAAGTGAGATCTTATAGTATTTGTGTTTCTTTGACTTATTTCACTTAGCATGATGTCTTCATGGGCCATCCATGTTGTTGCAAATTATAGGATTTCTATGTGCTTTATGACTGAATGCTATTCTATTATATATATATATATATATATATATATATATATATATATATATGTAATGGTATGTGTGTGTATACATATCACATACCATACACATACACATACCGTAACTTCTTTATCCATTTATCTATTGATGATCACTTAGATTGTTTCCATTGTCTTGGCTATTGTAAATAATGCTACTATGAACATGGGAGTGTAGATATCTTTTCAAGTTAGTGTTTTCATTTCCTTTGGACATATTTTAGAAGTGGAATTGTTGGATCACATGGTAATTCCATTTTTAATTTTTTGAGGATCCTCTATACTGTTTTCTATAGCAGCTGTACCAATTTACATCCTACCAACAGTGCACAAGGGTTTGCTTTTCTCCACATCCATGCCAGAATTTGTTATCTCTTGTCTTTTGGATGATGGCCATTCTAACAGGCATGAGGTGATATCTCATTGTGGTTTTAATTTGCATTTCCCTAATGACTGGTGTTGTTGAGCATCTTTTCGTGTACTTATTGGCCTTTTTTCTTTTTCTTTTTTCTTTTTTTTTTCATCTTCTTTGGAGAAATGTCTATTCAAGTCTTTTGCCCATTTGTAAATTGAGGTATTTGGTTTTTTGCTATTGAGTTATATGAGTTCTTTATATATTTTGGATATTAACCCCTTATCAAGTATATGATTTGCAAATATTTGTTTCCATTCCATAGGTTTTCTTTTTACTCTGTTAATGGTTTCTGTTGCTGTGCAGAAGCTTTTTAGTTTGATATATTTACATTAAAAAATTTTTTTTTCCATACACAATTTAGGATGGGTGTGAACCCTTGATATTTTTTGCTGCCGCCCCATAGGATTCTCAAAATGTTTAAGTCTTGAAGAATCATTTTATAAGTCAACATAAGTGTTCTACAATTACATTGAACCTTTTGTGGATGAGTTATCTAAATTTTGGTTACATTTTGTTCAAAATCAGTTGCAAATCTTTAAGAAGTGGAGAAACAAAATAATCACCTTTGAAGATTCTTGCAAACTGTAATTATTTTTTGTTTTATCATTTTTAAAAATTTCCTTTAAATCCAAGTTAACATATAGTATAATAATGATTTCAAGAGTAGAATTTACTGAGTCATCACTTCTATATAACACCAAGTGCTCATCCCAACAAGTGCCCGCCTTAAGGCCCATAACCCATTATAACCCATTTAGCCCATCCCCCAACTCAACACCCCCCCCACACCAATTCTCAGTTTGTTCCCTGTATTTAAGAGTCTCTTATGGTTTGCCTCCCTCTCTGTTTTTATCTTATTTTTCCTTCCCTTCCCCTTTGTTCATCTGTTTTGTTTGTTACTTATGCTTTAGGTGTCATATAAAAAAAAAATGTTTCCAAGACCGATATGAAGGAGCTTTATTCCTAGTTTTATTCTAGGAGTTTTATGGTCTTAGGTCTTACATAGAAGTCTTTAATCCATATGAGTTATTTTTTGTGAGTGGTATAAGTTATGGCTTCAATTTCATTTTTTCATGTGAATATCCTACTTCGTAGCACCATTTACTGAAAAGACTTTTTCCCCCATTGAGTATTCTTAGCTCCCTTGTCAAGAGACAAGCATTTTAAAGCAGCTGTCATAGGGGCACCTGGGTGGCTTGGTCGGTTGGGCGGCCGACTTCGGCTCAGGTCATGATCTCGCGGTCCGTGAGTTCGAGCCCCGCGTCGGGCTCTGTGCTGACAGCTCAGAGCCTGGAGCCTATTTCAGATTCTGTGTCTCCCTCTCTCTGACCCTCCCCCATTCATGCTCTGTCTCTCTCTGTCTCAAAAATAAACGTTAAAAAAAATTTTAAAAATAAAGCAGCTGTCATAAAAATGATCTAACAGGATCATTACAGGAGTAATGTTAGCAAGACAAATAAATAAGATGTCCTCCATTCACAATCTTCTCAACAACAATAATTTGACATTCATCCATAGACAAAAATGCCTTGGGGGAGCTTTGGGATCCTGGTAGGAGATTGTGAAACTTTGATGTGGTCCAAGACCAAAGAACCATTTTGTGAAGGCAGGCTCACACCCAGGCAGCTGACTCACCAACCCTGGTCCCAGCTACAGACCTACAAATAGCTAGATACTCTCTGAGTATTCACAATAGCCCTATTTGGCTCTAATCCTGTCACCAGTACCTTACACCAAGGAACCCAAGAAGAGTCATACCTACCCACTACCCATGCATTGGGTAATAGGCATACAGACTTCAGTCTTGGCTGTAGATGCTGAAGTGTGCCATGAGCAAGCTTCATCTTCTCTCTGTTGTGATCTGGGAGCTCCTTGAGATAAGCCTATTAAATTTGATCAGCCTATAGATTTTGGAAGACCCTGTAACTGGGTTCCCATCCATTTCAGCTGCAGGCTGTGAAAAGTCCTCTGGCATAGGGACCCAGCAGCAGCTACTCCCATCTGTGCCCTCCAAGATCCTGAAAGGGCCCTATATTTGGCTTCCTCCCCCTCATAGCCAAAATCTGCCAGCAGTCCAGTTGGCAGTTGGCACAGGGATCAGGCATGAATCACTAATGTCTGTGCTTCAGAAGATCCTGAAATGGCTCTCTACTCAACTCCAGTCCTTCTAGTTGTGGTTAGGGAGTGATCAAGCATACCCTGGGACCTCCAGGAGACACACCTATCTGTATCTTCAAATTAAGTATATAGACCTTAGTCTTGGCCGTGGGATCTGAAGCAGTACAGGGGCTTGGTTCTGGTCCCTCACAGCCATGATATATGGCTCATCCTCCTACCTAGGGACCCATCTAGTGACCTGGCAGGAGCTCTGCTATGAATCTGGTAGGATACACCCATCCATACACTTGGTAATAGAACCACTGTCTGAAGACAGACCTGAGGACCCTGATCCAGACCTTTTCTACAGTACTATCCTACCAAGAAAGGTATAGGAGGCAGTCCCATTTATCCAGGGACCAGAAAAAGATCCCATTTACCCAGGGACCAGACAAGACCCATTTCTGCCTAAGCCCCTGAGAACAAACCTGCCAACATGACCCCAGTACAATCCCGGTGACAGCTTTAAACCAGCTGTAACCCTGAAATTCTGAAAGTAAACTTATCAGCCTGGGAAATTGACAGGAGAAGGTCTTTACCTGCCAAAACCAGTCTTTATTTATTTTTTTATTTTAATTTTTCATAGGAAATTTATTGTCACATTGGTTTCCATACAACACCCAGTGCTCATCCCAACAGGTGCCCTCCTCAATGCCAATCACCCACTTTCCCCTCCCTTCCACACCCCATCAACCTTCAGTTTATTCTCAGTTTTTAAGAGTCTCTTATGGTTTGCCTCCTTCCCTCTCTCTAACTTTTTTTTTTTTTGCCCCTTCCCCTCCCCCATGGTCTTCTGTTAAGTTTCTCAGGATCCACATAAGAGTGAAAACATATGGTATCTGTCTTTCTCTATGACTTATTTCACTTAGCATAACACTGGAGTTCCATCCATGCTGCTACAAAAGGCCATATTTCATTCTTTCTCATTGCCAAGTAGTATTCCATTGTATATATAAACCACAACTTCTTTATCCATTTGTCAGTTGATGGACATTTAGGCTCTTTCCATAATTTGGCTATTGTTGAAAGTGCTGCTATAAACATTGGGGTACAAGTGCCCCTATGCATCAGCAGTCCTGTATCCCTTGGGTAAATTCCTAGTAGTACTATTGCTGGGTCATAGGGTAAATCTATTTTTAATTTTTTGAGGAACCTCCACACTGTTTTCCAGCGGCCGCACCAGTTTCCATTCCCACCAACAGTGCAAGAGGGTTCCCATTTCTCCACATCCTCTCCAGCATCTGTAGTCTCCTGATTTGTTCATTTTAGCCACTCTGACTAGCGTAAAGTGACATCTCAGTGTGGTTTTGATTTGTATTTCCCTGATGAGAAGCAACGTTGAGCATCTTTTCACGTGCCTGTTGGCCATCTGGATGTCTTCTTTGAAAAGTGTCTATTCATGTCTTCTGCCCATTTCTTCACTGGATTATTTGTTTCTTGGGTGTGGACTTTGGTGCGTTCTTTATAGATTTTGGATACTAGCCCTTTGTCCGATATGTCATTTGCAAATATCTTTTCCCATTCTGTTGGTTGCCTTTTAGTTTTGTTGATTGTTTCCTTTGCAGTGCAGAAGCTTTTTATCTTGATGAGGTCCCAGTAGTTCATTTTTGCTTTTAATTCCCTTGTTTTTGGAGATGTGTCAAGTAAGAAATTGCTGTGGCTGAGGTCAGAGAGGTTTTTTTCCTGCCTTCTCCTCTAGGGTTTTGATGGTTTCCTGTCTCACATTCAGGTCTTTCAGACATTTTGAGTTTATTTTTGTGAATGGTGTAAGAAAGTGCAAAACCAGTCTTTAAAGATTCGAAGAGGTGTTTGCTCCTTCAGATAAACAGACACCAATGCAAGGCTACTTGAATCATGAAGAATTGGGCAGATATGACACAATTGAAGAAAACCAATAAAGCTCCAATAGCTTATCCCAGTGAAATGGAGATGTGTTATTTGACTAAAAAATTCAAAATAATATTTCAATGAAACTCAATCAAATGCAAGAGAACACAAATAGACAACTTAAAAAAAATGGGAAAATAGTGCATGAACAATATGAGAAGTTTAATAAAAAGGGACATAAAAAAGAACCAAACAGAAATCCTGAAGATGAAAAATATAATGACAGAACTGGAAGCAAAAAGAAGAAAGAATGAAAAGGAGTTAAGAAAGCCTACATGAATTATAGGACCAAAAAGTGAACAAATAGTCACATCATGGAGACAAGGGAAGAAAGCTTGTTATAAGAAATAATAGTTGAAAACTTTCCAAATCTTGGGACAGATATGAACACTCAGGTATAGGAAGCTCAAAGGATCCCAAGCAAGATCATACCAAAGCAGATTACTCTGAGACACATTATAATCAAAATGTTAAAAGTCAAATACAAAAGAACTTTGAGAGCTCAAGAGATAACTCATTACATACAAGTGAACACTTACAAGGCTATCAGCAGCTTTCTCTATAGAAATTTTTCAGGCCAAGAGAGAAAGGATGATGTATTCACAGTGCTGAAAGGAAAAAAAAAGGCCTTCCAATGAAGAATACTATACCTGACAAAACTATCCTTTAGACATGGAGAGGTAAAGACATTTCCAGACAAAAACTGAGGGAGTTCATCACCACTAGACCATTGTTACAAGAATTGCTAAAGGGAGTTCCTCAAGCTGAAATGAAAGGATGCTAAGTAACAATATGAATACAAATACAAGTGTAAAACTCATTTGTAAAAGTAAATATATAGTCAAATCCAGAATACCCTAAAACTATAATGGTGATTTGAAAAATAAGCTTTATCTCTAGTAAAAGGAAAAAAGGTGTAAAGTGTGACATCCATTAAGATAGAATGTGGGTGAGGTGAAGTAAAAGTGTAGACTTTTTTTTAAAGGCATAGAGTTTTTTGGGGCACCTGGGTGGCTTAGCCAGTTAAGCATCCGACTTCAGGCCAGGTCATGATCTCACAGTTCATGGGTTCGAGCCCTGCATCGGGCTCTGTACTGACTGCTTGGAGCCTGGAGCCTGATTTGGATTCTGTGTCTCCCTCTCTCTCTGTTCCTCCCCTGCTCATGCTCTGTTTCTCTCTCTCCTTCAAAAATAAATTTAAAAAAAATTATTAAAAAAAGCATAGAGTTTTTTTAATGCATTGAAGGTTGCTTGTTATCAGCTTAAAGTAGACTGTAATGTCTATAAGATACCTATAGAGAAAGGAATTTATATTGCTATGCAAAATAAATCACAAAGAAAAACAAGAGAGAAGGAAGGAAGGAAGGAACAAGAAAAAGTCAGAAAACAATTAATGAAATGGTAATAATAAATCCTTACTTATCTATAATTACTTCAAATTTAAATGGACTAAATTCTCCAGTCAAAAGACAGAGTGCCTGAATGGATTAAAAACAAGATCTAACAATATGGTGCTTACGGAAGAATCACTTTAGTTTTAAGAACACACATAGGCTGAAAGTGAAGGGATGATAAATGACTATGTTAAGAGAAAAGACAAATGTCAAACAACCTACACTACAAAAGTTAGGAAAAAAAAGAGCAAACTAAACCCAAAGTTAGCAGAAGAAATAAAGATTGGAGGAGAAATAAATACAGATTAGAAAGACAATAGAAAAAAAATCAATGAAATGAAGAGCTGGTTTTTTGAAAAGGTAAACACAATTGACAAACCTTTAGCTAGATTAACCAAGGGAAGAAAAGAGAGAGGACTCAGTAATAAGAATTACAAATGAAAGAGATGCTGGTGGTTTAAAAAAATTTTTTTTAAAGTTTATTTACTTATTTTGAGAGAGACAGAGACAGCACAAGCAGGGGAGGGACAGAGAGAGAGGGGCAGAGAAACCCAAGCAGGCTCCCTGCTGTCAGCTTAGAGCCTGACGTGGGGCTCGAACCCACGAAACACGAGATCATGACCGGAACTGAAAGCGAGTCGGATGCTCAACCGAATGAGCCACCAGGCACCCCAAGATGCTGGTGATTTTTAGCAAACATTTAAAGAATTAATGCGAGGGGCGCCTGGGTGGCTTAGTCAGTTAAGCTCCGACTTCGGCTCAGGTCATGGTCTCAGGTCATGGTCTTGCTGTTTGTGAGTTCCAGCCCGTGTTGGGCTCTCTGCTGACAGCTCAGAGCCTGGAGCCTGTTTCGGATTCTGTGTCTCACTCTCTCTCTACCCCTCACCCGTTCACTCTCTGTCTCTCTGTCTCTCTGTCTCTCAAAAATAAACATTAAAAATTTTTTTTAAAGAATTAATGACAATTCTTCTCAAACTCTTCCAAAAATTGAAGGGGAGGGAACACTCCCAAACTCATTTTACGAGGCCAGCATTACCCTAATACCAAACCCAGATAAGGACCCTATAAGAAAACCACAAGCCAATATACTTGATAAATATAGATGCAAAAATTATCAACAGATTACTAGAAAACTGAATTTCGACAACACATTGGAAAGATTATAAACCATGATCAAGTGGGATTTATCCCTGAGTTGCAAGGTTGGTTTAACATATGCAAACCAATAAACATGATATACCCCATTAACAGATGAAGGGGGGAAAATCACATGATACTCCCAATAGAGGCAGGAAAAACATTTGATGAAATTCAACTTTCATGGTAAAAAACTTCCAACAAATGGGGTATAGAAGGAACATACAATAAACTAAGGACTATGTATGACAGTTCCACAGCTAACATTATACTCAGTGGTGAAATCAGTTCCTGATTTTTCTCTAAAATCAGGAACAAGATAAGGGTGACCACACTCATCACTCCTGTTGAATACAGTACTGAAAGTCCTAGCTAGAACAGTTAGTCAAGAAAAAGAAATAAAAGACTTCCAAATCAGAAAGAAAGAAGTAAAATCGTCTCTATTTGCAGATGACATAATATTATGTATAAAAAAACCTAAAAACTGCACCAAAAACCTGTTGGAATTAATAAATGAATTCAGTACAATTACAGGATACAAATCAATATAAAAATCAGTTGCATTTCTATACACCAACAATGAACTATTGGGAAAAGAAATAAAATAATCTCCTTTACAATACCTCTAAAGTAAAATATATAGCAATAACTTAACCAAGTGAAAGATCTGTACACTGAAAACTATAAGACTTGGATGAAAGAAACTGAAGAAAACACAAATAAATGGAAACATATCCCATGTTCATTGATTATAAGAATTAATGTTGTTAAAATGTCTGCACTATTCAAAACCTCAATAGATTCAGTACAATCCCTATCAAAATTCCAATGTCATTTTTCACAGAAATAGAAAAAAAATACTACAATTTGCATGAAACCACAAGAAACCCGAAATGGATAAAGCAATCTTGAGTAAGAAGAGCACAGCTGTAGGTATTACAATTCCTGATTTCAAATTAGACTACAAAGCTATAGAAATCAAAGCAATGTAGTATTGGCATGAAAACAGACACTGTAAATCAATGGAATAGAATAGAGAGCCCAGAAATAAATCCATGCATATATGGTTAACTAATATTTGATAAGGGAGCCAAGAATACTCAATGGAGAAATGACAGTCTTTTCAATAAATAGTGTTAGGAAAACTGGTTATTCATACGGAAAAGGAGTACAATTGGACCCTTGTCTTTCACCACTCATAAACTTTAACTTAAATGGATTAAAGATTTAATCGTAAGGTTTGAAGTTGTAAGAGTCCTAGAAGAAAAACAAAGGAAAAGCTCCTTGACATCAGTCTTGGCAACAATTTTTGTATATAAAACCAAAAGCACAAGCAGTTAAAGCGAAAATAAAAAATTGGGTCTACTTCAAACTAAAAAGCTCTGCACAGCAAAAGAAATAATCAACAAAATGAAAAGGTAACCTATGGGATGGGAAAAAATGTTTGCAAACTAGATAGCTGATAAAGAATTAATATCCACAATATAAGAAACTCATACAACTCAATAGCAAAATAATAATAATAATATGATTAAAAATAGATGACCTGAAGAGACATTTTTACAAAAAAACCCAACAACATACAAATGGACAAAGGATACATAAAAAGATGTTCAGTGTTATTAACCATCAGGGAAATGCAAATGAAACCCATAATGAGATATTACCTCACACCTGCTAGAATGGCTATTGTCAAAAGACAAGAGAGATATTAAGTATTAGTGAGCATGTGAAGAAAAGGGAGCCCTTTTACACTGTTGGTGGGAAGTAAACTGGTACAGCCACCGTGCAATTAAAACAACAATGAGGTATCATTATAAACCTATAAGAATGTTTAGAATTACTCATTTATTGCTGGTGTGAATGTAAAATACTCCAAAAAAGGCTTATAAGTTCCTTTTAAAAGTAAGAATGACCTTAGCATTACAACCCAACAATTGTATTCTTAAGCATTTGTCCCAGAGAAATGAAAATGTATGCTCACACAAAAGCCTATACATGCATGTTCATGGTAACATTATTCATAATACTTAAAATGTGGAACTAACCAAATGTCCTTCAATGATTATTGGTAGTTATTACTGAATGGTTAAACACACTATAGTACATCCACATCTTGGAAATAACACTCAACAATAAAAAGGAATAAACTATTGTTTATTCTTGTGCTTATCAATATAACTTGAATGAATCTCAAGGAAATTGTGTTGAGTGTAAAAGTCAATTTCAAAAGGATATATACTTCATGATCCCTTTTATATAACGTGAAATAACAGAATTGTAGAAATGGAGAACAGAATGTGGTCGCCAGGGCTTAGGTGTGGAGCATGGGAGTGGGAGGGTATGAGTATAAAGTGATAGCAAGAAGGAGTCTTGTGATGATGGTGCAGTTAACCATCTCTACATGTGGTAAGATTGTGTAGAGCTACACACATACACACACACATATGCATGTAAACTGGGGAATGTAAATAAGTTCTACAGATTGTACCAATGTCAATTTCCTAGTTTTGATATTATACTATAGTTTTGCATGATGTTAACATTGCGGCAAGCTGGATGAAGGGTGCATGAACCTTTTTGTACATATCTTTGCAACTTCCTATGAATTTATAGTAATTTCAAAATATACTCCTAAAAACTGCAAATAAGTAATGAAAAGAGGAAATATTAAAAACATCCTTAGAAAATTCACATTTTCTTTAAAGAAATGTGGCTGAATTCTCAAAAATAATAATGGAAACGAGAAAATGGAAAGAAAGTAATCCCAATATATAGTTAGATTCAGTGAAAATATCTTTAGGTCTAAAAAAAAAGATGGCTGGTACAAAAAAAACCCCACAGAATTTGGCACTACTAAAATAAAAGGTATTCCTTATGTTGCTGAGAATGATCCCAGATGGATGGTTGGAGATGAAGGAAGAAATATAGCAATAAAAATAGTAAATATGTGGATACATACAAATGTATGCTAATGCCAAGGGTGATAAATGGAATCAAAGTATTCTAAGTTCCTTGCAAAATCTGAGATGAGGGGAAAGGACCAATGACTTAATGCGGCTAAGTCAGTATTAATTTATCATCTCTGGAAAGTCACAAAAAGAATATTACAAGTGTGTAAGACTTTCAGATTAGCATAAGGAAAAGTTGAATGAATTTTTGTTAATCCAAAGGAGAAAAATGAACAATCTTGACAAAATAAGTAGAAAAGTGAGTGATACAAGATCGGATGAATTTTTCCTCAAGCTATCAGAATTTATTGTATAGCTATTAAGATATTGTAATGATGGTGAAGTTTGGCAAATAGATTAATGAAAGAAAAATGTAAGTTCTAGAAATAGGCCACTTGATTTATGACTCTTAGGGTGCTAGAATAGAGTTAGGACTTAACTACGTAGCAGTGTTCACCTATGATAGTCCAATCTATCCATCAACAATTTAAAGTTATGCTTGCCATAGAGACAGAAATGTGTACATCCTTTCCTTAGATGATTAGTTGTAAGAAGAAGTAATGGACACGTACTATTAAATTTCCTCATTATTCTGTCATGCTGAAGACTCTGTTTTCATTACATATTCTTTACAAATGATGAAAGGCTCAAACAAATAAATTCATACTCAACTGAGAGACATCCTTCTTCTTATCATATGTATATACATACACACATACATACATACGTACATACATATATCTGCTACTTCCATCATGGGTTGATTTAACTAATTTCTTTGAGTTTGGAAGTGCTTTATTATTTCTGCTGAGTATCACCTGTATTTTACTCCTACAGTGGTATTTTCAAGTAAGACTCTAGAAATTCCTACCAAACACCAAATAAGTTGCTTTGATAGATGTTTATGTTGAACAATATAATACCCTAACTGAAAATATTTCCATGTGGTATGTTAATATTTTTCACTGGGAACCTTGATATTTTCCTGGAAATTTAATTATAAGCTTGTACTTTTATATGAAAATTTTCTCAAAGTAGATACTAAATACTCAATAATCTGAAAGGAAACTTGTGTATTAGAGGAAAGATTAGTAGACATTAGACAAAATATTTCATCACTTGTCATCATTCGATAGTTCCACTGGTTAGATTTACTTATTTGCCTATATTATGAAAAGGATTATAAAACAACTTACTTTTTACTTTCCCTAGATTATCTAGATTATATTCCATAATACACAACAAGGCTAATTAGATGGCTTTTATTACTTATTATAAATAAGTATTATAAACCTAATTGTATATTAACTTATATTTAAAAAGGGACAAGAGCCTTTTAAAATAGGAATACAGATTTTCTTTTTCCTAGTCCTGTATTGGTGTGTGTGTGTGTGTGTGTGTGTGTGTGTGTGTGTGTTGGTTTGCATTGGTGGGTTGTTGATGAGGGGCAGGTAACCAGAAATACGCAAGGATTTAGCAAACACCTTTGTAAAAGTGAACGTACACTAGTTGGGTTTTGCATCTTGTACACAAGCCTTTAATTTATAGTGAATGATTACGTAAAATACCTGACACTTGTACATATTGGATTCAATACATGATAGTTTAATCACTGCTATTCACTTTGCTTCCTTTTCTGTTGAGATCATTGTTCCAATGAAATCTTGGTTTTGATTGGGAATGAGGGAAGTGAGTTTAGGGCAGGTGTGGGCATGGTTCTGAGGTAGAAGAGGGTTGAATGACCAGCAGATAATTTGAGTTCTATGAATAGAAGGGTTTGACAGAAAAAACATGAAACAGATGCTTGTCCCCTTCTCACTTGTGCATGGAACCCTAGATGCTGCATTGGAACTTCTTCCTGGCCAAAGGCAAAACTCATAACAGAGCTTAAAGGTGTAACGAGGCAGGGGAAAAAAACAAAACAAAACAAAACAAAACAAAACAAAACAAAACAAAACAAAAACCTCCTTGTTCTATCCATTCAGATAAAATGAAGGAGAGAAAGGAAAGCATGGGTTCCAGTGTGGGTGGAAACCAAATGGGATTTGATCAACTAGGAATGGTGACATCAATTTAAAATGTTTCAGAAAAGTGTTTCTGGGACAACTGAATTTTAAGTGGACATTCTCTCATGAATTTTTTGGGAGCCCAATGTCCATTACCTGCCTATATATGACATTAGTTGGGTAGGGGGGTGGAGTGGGTGTTCAAAAGGTTGAGATTTCAAATGCAAATTTTAATAAGATCTAATTAAAAAGAAAAAAATTGAAACGTGCAGATTTAGACTTAATTCAACCATCAGATCCTAAAACAGTTTCGAACTAAAATAACATTATACATATAATAATGTACCATATAGAATTAATATTTAAAATATTTATGTGTGTTAGGGGCTCCTGGGTGGCTCAGTTGGTTAAGCGTCCGACTTCGGCTCAGGTCATGATCTCACAGTCTGTGGGTTTGAGCCCCTCATCGGGCTCTGTGCTGATAGCTCAGAGCCTGGAGCCTGCTTCCGATTCTGTGTCTCCCTCTCTCTCTGCCCCTCCCCTGCTCATGCTCTGTCTCTCTTGGTCGCAAAAATAAATAAAAACATTAAAAAATTAAAAAAATATATTTATGGGTGTTGAGTAAAAAATATATCTGATTGACACCACCTCCATAATGGAGTATAATGTCCTGCATATTTACTGATTTAACAAAAGGACTATATAATGAGAAAGCTAGATTTTAGAAATGGATTTGTTTCTCGATAACTTTCTCCTGAGGTTAAGTGGAACAAAAGTAGTACTTACCTGTTCGGGTAATGAAATAAAATGTAACTTAATCCCAAGGAAGTAATTAAGTAAAGTAATTTTGGGGCAGAATGCCATACTGTCTGTATACTCTGGGACCCAGAGCAAGGATTCTTAATTTGGAGTCAGTGAAACCCATGGGTGGATAAACAAAATATTATGTAATGTTATGTTAAATTTGGTGTTTGTGTGTACATATGTGCTTTTCTGTTTGTTTTTTGACCAAGGGATCCCATAGCTTTCATTAAATGAAATGATCTTTTATTAAAATAATTTCTACTATTAGCTGATTACTATTCTAGTTTTAATAATGACTCTGTGATGAGCTACCTCCTCACTCATGATTTTGCTTGGACATTAAAATAAATAGTGTTTTGAGACAGTCGTCGTTAGTATTCATTTTCCAGCTCGTTAATTTTGATAATGTTATATATAGTACACAGTTGTCTTATTATTAGTTATAATAGCCCTAAATTCCATTTGTCTTTACATGTTTGCATCCAGTAATTGCTTAATGATCTATGTTCTGCAGTTTTTCAAAATTTTTTAAAAGAACGTTATCTTCCTATGTATATTTTTAAAATTAGTGTATTTGAATTGGTACCAGTAACGAAATTGTAATTAACAAGGAAACAGCTATTAATGCAGGGGACTGTCTCAATATATAGTATATTCATGAAGTTAAAGACTGTAGTTGATAATAAACTATATTAAGAGGACATCTATTAGTTTCATAACCAGAAAAATAAAGCCAATAAAAAGATGCAATATGCATATATAGCATCAAAAATGTATGCTATAAAAATGTGATAGAAATGGTAATGATAGTAGTAGTAATAACATATAAACATATAAAATATTATGATGCAAATAGATCAAAGTAATCATAAATGTGAAAATATTAGGTAACACATCTTTTGGGTGGATCATTAAGGGTTCAGTCAGGAAAACAGAAGCCACTCTATGTATCTGGGTCTTACAGGGTTTATGTGATGGTGAGTTAGAAGGGGGGGCACAGAGGCCAGGGAAATGCTGCTGAAGGTTGTGCGGCTTTCACCAAAGGCAGGAGGTGGTGACCCTGAAGATCTCTGCCTGGAACACAGAAGCAGGTGGCTCTCAAATGCTCGCCTGGAAGCTGCTGCAGTTCTCCAGTATCTTTGGGAGCTTCCAGAGTGATCCCAGTCTGCAGTGGTTTCTACAAACTTGCTGGGAAACTTCTGTGAATCTCTCATCTGCCCCACATATGCTTGCATTTAACTCTGGAGAATAATTTCTTCGGCTTCTCTCTCCTATTTCCCAAGTCTCCTATGAATTCCTCACACTAGGAAACTTTAACCCAGATCATATAAAGGAGATTCTGGGAGACAGTTTCCAGCCTATCAGTGTAGGCTACATATATCCCAAGCACTTTATGAATGCTTTGCAATCATTTTATTTAATCCTCTTGGCAACTCTATGATCTAGGTAGTATGTATTATCATTTACAATTAGTAGATGAAGTATTGAATGTTAAAGTGATGGTCTTACCCAAAGTCAAACAGCTAATAAGTAGAAGATGACTTAAAGTGTACATCTGATTTCAAAGCTTTGGTGTGTAATCATTACCTTATCCTGTGTCTTTTGCATTTCATTTACATTAGTAATATTATTGATATTAGTTAAGTATGAATGAAATCCTCCATTGGTGACAGTTAATACATTCTGTTTGTAACTTGAATGCTTCAAATTTAACTAAGCCTGTGAGTGCAAATAGATCACATCAAAATTAATACCTATATTTTATTAATCCCCAGGTCCTTAGACTAAAATTTACATAAATGTTTTTGTTCCAGGGCAGGAGTGCTATTACCACTTCCATTGTTATTTCAATTTTTATGTGCCCACAACCAACATTTCCCAGGGATCCTTGGCTAAAGGAAGACTTGAAAATCTCTGAAGCAGCAAATTAGGAGGACGCCCCACACTATAGGCCGGATTCCTGGGTGAAAAGGGGGCAGGCAAGGCCATTAGTAGAAGAGGCGAAGGCATGCCCTCTCCAAATCTTTTCCAAGTTCAGGGCAGCCATTGAGCTGTCGGCCTGAGCTCTAAAGAGGGCTTTCGTCATTGAGCTGGAAGTCGGGGCCCGGTGCATTGTCCTCAGAGCTGGGGAGCAACTCCACGGTGTGGTTCCAGCATCCCCATAGGGTCTGAGGGTGGAGGCTCGCGGTATGTTTGTTGGGCGGGGCAGGAGGGGTAGGTTTCTGGCAAGGGGCGAGGCTCCGGAGACACAGGGATATCCTGACACCCTGCAGCCAGCTCTGGGGCTACAGGACAGGGTGGTGGTGGTGAGGCGTCTTCAGGGTGTGCCCTGATTTCCAGCCTTCCAGGAAACTTGCATCCCGGGACAGGTTTGGGGTGCCTCCCCCCAAAAAGCGGTGTCGGTGGCTCTCCTTGGGGCAGATGCGAAGATGATTGCATCCCCAGGCAGTAAAGGCGTCAAGTTACCCAGGGACTCTGCCCCCTAGGAGCTCGCACGCGGTTAGGGCTCCCGGGTCGGTGGGTGGGTACGCCCTCGACGCCAGCTCGTCGGAAGGTGCGCGCTGGGGTGTGTCTGGATCTGCGCCTGCGCTGGGCCTCCATAGAGGTAGAGCGCGAAGCTTCGAGGGGGCGCAGTGTGCCTGTGCCTGCCTGCCTTGTAGGAGCTCGCGCTGCAGGCTCTCTTGGCCGCCACCCAGCACGGCTCACGGTGGCCAATATAGTGCGGACAGCCAGGCGCAGCATCTCCATCTCGGTCAGGTTCAAGCACCCAGGGAATTTCATGTCACAGCTGATGGTAAGAATTGTAGCTAAGCCCCCATCCCCCCGTACCCCCGCTGGAAGCACAGAACATTTCCTCCTCGTGTTCAGCCTCCTTACCTGACACCGATTGCTGTTCTGGAATCGCTTCTTCCTTGTGTGAATAATCCTTGTGTGAATAATCCTTGTGAAACTTTTCTGCAGTCGGGTTTCTATCTCCAGCCTGACATCAGGTGCACGACTCCTTCCTCTTTTCTTAAATCTGTGTGCCCCTCTGTTCTCTTTGTATATAAATCTTGGGTGGAGGAGATCATGGTGGTGGAGATCAACCTTTTTGTTGCCAGAGCATCTTTGCAAATACAAGGATTTAAATTTTCAGGTCTGAGAAGAGAGGTTTCTATCCAGTTCAAGTGCTCAAAATTATTCTTGTTCTTTGTTGGTGGATACATGGATTGAGTGGGAGGATAATTCCTTTTATAAATACAATAATCTAAAGCTAGGCTATTGTCCAGCCAAGGTACTCAACATACCCTATTGCAAACATTAACTATTTTCATTTTGTTTATGACTAAATTTATCCTGTGTCTTTACTATATATTCATTAATGGAATACAAGGATATCCAAAATTAGTTACGAGACTAGTGATATTTTTAAAATTTAACAATAATTACTTGGCTTATTAAGACTGTATGACCCATCTTCTAAAGACAATATAGGAACACTTTATTTTATTTTAAAAGTAGGAAAATAGACACAGAAACTTTCCATCTAAGTTGAAAGGTAAAAAGGAGTGCATGAGATCTTCAGAGGTTTCAGGTTAGAAATTACTGTGGCTTTAAAGCTTTATTATCTGACCTGATTTTGCTTTATCTGAGTGCCCAGGCCTTCTGTGACAAGAGTAATCCAGTTGGTTCTTCTATTTCTTTTTCATTATTTGTAATGTATGATGTATTTAAATAGAATATGATACATCTATAGAGGCAGAACTCAAAATATTTTAAATTACATTCCACTGATGTATAATTGGGGCTTAAATGAACCGTGCATTGCTTTAACCACAGTATAGGAATGACCTCTTTAGTTATAATTAATAATTGAGATCTTAAATAAAAGAAATAAAGAAGACCTGTGCCAACTGGTTGCTTGCTTACTTTTTCAGCATATAAAAAGAATCACAGTTGTCTGTTAAATATTTTGCTACATAGTATTTTTGTGGTAGAAATCCTTTGCTCTTTTTAGCTCCAACTCTATGTTCAATCTGCACGTTTTTGAGATACCGTGAATTATTTTATCCATGTCTCTGAGATCACCTTGGAATCTTGTCATCTACAAGGTCCATTTAGCCTCTACTCGGGTAAATCAGTGTGTTCCTAGATTGTTGGCAATGTGAACAAATATCCCAGAGATATCATGACAGCAGTTTCTTGTATAAGAAATTTGAAGAGTGTTTTCTGCTGGGCTAAGAAATCTATGCATGCTTTAATTGTTGTTAATTAGGACAAAAAGAGACTTTAATTACTATTATGTACCTGGGGTCAGTAAAGTAAGAATTCATTTTTTCATTTATTCATTCAGTACCGGCTATGAGCTCTGTAGAGTTCTAGGCTCTAGGGAAAGAGTAGAGATCTCTCTACTCTCATGCTTTCAGTTCTGCGGTAGAGGATGAGCAGAGGCAGGCACAAAAAGATGAACAAATATTAAATGAGATGATTCTGGAGAGTGCTAAATGATAGGAAGAAAATAGGATAATGAAGTCATAAAGACTTATGAAGTTGGGTTAGGGTAAGCTTCTCTTAAGAAGATATCATTAGAGACAAATGATGACAAGCCAGGCACCTGAACATCTGAGAGAAGAGCATTCAAGGCAGAAGAAATAGGCCACTAACAAAAAAAGACAATGGGATGGGGAATTTCCAGTATCCCTTCTGTTAGTACTCCTGATATCTGATTTTCTGGCCCACTCATAAGACATTGTTTCTCACAGAATCTAAACTGAAAATAACAATTGACAGACTAGAATTCTGGGCTAAAACTAGCAAGGTGAAACGTGACTGATGTGAATGTACAATGGTGCATACAAATTCACAAACCTAGTTACACAGCACAAAAGATATCCACGTGGCTTGGCAGCTGTTCTTATGAGAACAGTTTAATTGACCACAAATTGGAGCTTGCTCTTTGCTGTTCCTGACTAGAAAAAAAAACAATGTATAGATATCACCCTTCGGCAGCTTTCTGCCCAATTTAAGGCATCATTATAGCTACCCCAAAATGGAACAGTCTGCTTCAGCAAGTAGAGAAATCTCCATTGCTTAACTCACTAAAAAAAAGAAGAATGATTACCCATCAGGGCTTTGGGAAAAAGTAAATATTGTTTGGAGACTAGTTTAAGACATTTTTTGGTCTCTGTGAGTCAGTGGCTTGTTAACTTGCTTCTAATGTTCATTCCAACGAAATTTTTTTTTTCATTTTGGGATATGGTTAAGGAAAAAATAACGTTTGTATATAAGGTATATGGTGAAGTCTACCAAAAGTTTAGTTTGTAATGCATTTCTCAAAATAGTAATCTGAAGTTTAAAATTCTTGGGCTATAATTTAAAAAATTGCTTTTTTTATTATGTTTCTTTATTTTTGAGAGGCAGAATGCGAGCAGGGGAAGGGAAGAGAGAGAGGGGGACACAGAATCAGAAGCAGGCTCCAGGCTCTGAGCTGTCAGCAGAGAGCCCGACGCGGGGCTCGAAGTAACAAACCAGGAGATCATGACCTGAGCCAAAGTCGGACGCTCAACCAACTGAGCCACCCAGGAGCCCCTTGGGCTAGAAGTTTTAAAAGAATTTAGATCACAGTTGTAGTATTTCTTTGGCCAAGTAGAATAAGAAAAATAAATGTAAGTAAATATTTCTTGGCTTTGTGTGTGTTAGCTGTGTAACATAGTTTACTCTTCTGTACTTCACTTTCCTCACAAGGAGGACAATAGCTTGTACCTGCCTGAAAAGATTATCATTAGGATTAAATCATTTGGTGTATATAAAGTAGGTAGAGCAGTGCTAGCAGTAGTAAGTACTATGTAAGTGTTCACAATTATTATTAGATACACATATATGCTGTATTTTGCTTTCAGGAATTAATGACCAAATTAATAACTGAGACACCTGACCAGCCAATCCCATTTCTCATTGACCATCTTCAGTCTAAACAAGGAAACCGTGGACAGCTTCAAAGAACTTTATCTGGATCTGCAGCTCTCTGGGCAGAAAGTGAAATAGCAGGTAAGTAAAAAAATATATATTTTACAGTTGGTTTTGTTACATTTAATTAAAAAATGTACAATAATCGTTCTGATTATAAGATAAATGTAAATGGTTACTAAGGGTTTCATGTATTCATTTGTAACTTAACCCATATGCTAAAGTTTCACTCATGTATGGAATTTAAGAGACAAAATTAATGAACAAATGAAAAAAGACAAAAAAGAGTCTTAAATGCAGAGAACACACTAGTGGTTGCCAGAGGGGAGGTGCGGGGGAGGGGTGAAAAAGATAAAAAGGATCAAGAGTACATTTATCTTGATGACCACTAAGTAATGTATAGAATTGTTGAATCATTATATTGTACACCTGAAACTACTACAACCCTGTATGTTAATAATACTTAAATAAAAAAAAATTTAATTTTCCATAAGATACTCTTGAATTTGAACATATTGTTATATATTATGCTATGTATCATGCTTCAAGATATGAGAATCTGTATATTCCATTTTAATAGAAGATTCAGATTTGCACAAAAAGGTTTCATTCCATATTAATTCAAACTAACTTTTTTTTCTTTTCATAAAGAATTTGAATTCAGTGCTTATAGCTTATCTGTAGAAAGGTAAACAAAGATTTTTACGAAGTTACCTTTCACTTTGTCCAAACTAATGATTATTCTCTATTTCCCGTGGCGCCCATTGTTATGTAGTAAGTTCACCCTTACGTGGATTCATTTACTCCGGTCGTTGGGGAACCAACCTTACCAAGTCTGCAATAGCCTCATCTCCCCAATAAGCACTGACTGAGAGAACTGGGTAGATTTGACTTTGATCTTCGCTTATAGAATGTGTCCGACACTTTTTTTCTTCTACGTACTGGCTTGTTGGTTTGCCATTTACTTATGAAACCAAATCCCCTATGCCTGTTGCATCAGTAGGCAACTCCTTGCCTAATTCCCATGGAAATCTGTTTGATATGACTCCACATGTTTTCCTGGAATGACATCTTCTTCACTTCTCTCATCCTTTTCATGCTCTATGAGATCCCATGAAAGGATTTTGGTCTTCTTTGGCTATATTCTCCTACCGGTGCCTTCTTGAGACCATGTTTCAAAGCCACACTCAAGTGGGTAGGGAATAGGGTATCCTCTGAAAAATGTAGAGCTCTCTGGTATCAGTTATCCATACAGAAGTATCTGCATTATATAGGAAACTAGGATATGAACTTTTGGCATATAAAAGAGAGAATCTTGCTTTTTCCTGGCCTCACTTTCTTGGGTTTAGATTTTAAGTAGCATGGGTATATAGGCATGAACTTTGATTTGTAGGTGCAGAGTTGGCACTCATCATGCAAAGGCAGACCATATGAAACTTACGAGCCCAGTGAGGTCGTATGAGCCCGCATTTATAAATTGTAGTATCTGGAGAGATAGTAGTATGTTAAACTCTGCGGTTTTAATCATCACACATTTAGGAACTCATACTTTCCGTGGATCAGAAGTCCATACCTGGAGCAACTAGATCCTCTGTCTAACCTCACAAGGCTGGAAATTAAGACATTGGCCTGGTTGCATTCTCATCTGGAGGTTGAAATAAGAAGGATCTGGCTTCCAAATTCATTCAGACTGTTGGCAGCATTAATTTACTTGTGGCTGTATGACTGAGGTTTCCGTTTTCTTGCTGCATTTTAGCCCGGGGTTGCTCTCAACTCATAGATGCAATTCACGGTTCTTTGCCATGTGGCTTTCACATCATGGAAGCTGACTTCCTTAAAATCAGCAAGGGACTTTCTCTTATTCAAGTCTACTGAGCATATATAATATAGCATAATCATAGCATTGACATCCTATCATCTTTACCATATTCTGTTGGTTTGAAGCAAGTCAGAGGTCCTATCTACTACACTTAAGGGGAGAGAATTATATAGGGCATAATGTCAGGGGCAAAGATAATGGGAGTCATCTTAGAACTCTGACCAGCACAAGTACTGCTTGGAGAGGGTGAAGGAGGGGAGGAGATTTTTTTAACCCCCAATGTACTGACTTGGGTAATGTCATATGTGCGTATTTCACAAAGCAAGATGGGAACAGAGGAGTAAATTTATGAAGGACAATAATAAGTCCACTTCCTATTGATCACTTTGAGTTTCCCATGGGGCATTCTAGTAGGTATTTCCAGCAAGCAGTTAGATATGAGTCTAAAACTCTGGGGACAGGTCAAGGCAGGACTTACAGAGTGGCATTCAGTATGATGCAAGTTATGATAACCAATGGAAGAAACTGTGGTCAAATTTGTAGGTAAAGTAAGAGATGGACTGGGGGAAGCAAGTGTGGGATTACATCTGATGCCTAAAATTTTGTCTTTTTATTAAGAAGTGAGATTGTTTGATGGAAGTATTACTCAGCAATCAAAAAGAATGAAATCTTGCCATTGGCAACTACATGGATGGAACTAGAGGGTATTACGCTAAGCGAAATTAGAGAAAGACAAATATCATATGACTTCACTCATATGAGGACTTTAAGATACAAAACAGATGAACATAAGGGAAGGGAAGCAAAAATAATATAAGAACAGGGAGGGGGACAAAACATAAGAGACTCTTAAATATGGAGAAAAAACAGAGGGTTACTGGCGGGGTTTTGGGAGGGGGGATGGGCTAAATGGGTAAGGGGCATTAAGAAATCTACTCCTAAAATCATTGTTGCACTATATGGTAACTAACTTGGATGTAAATTTAAAAAAATTATAATAATTTAAAAAATTTAAAAAAAAAGAAGTGAGATTGTTTGCTGAGGACAATAGGATTGGGTATTGGATAGGGGAGATTAGAGTGAGTGATGCCAATTGTGTAAAATCACCAAGGAAAAGGAAACAAGAATTGACAAAAGGAAAAAAAAAGATTATGAGGCAGTTCTGGGGCCTCTCTGAAGTTGAAGACATGAGTTAAACATAGAAACCATTAGCACGGTTGTGCTATTTCTCCAACAGTGCCCAGAAGTAGTGGGAAGCAAACAGGGCAGACAGTTGGAGGGACTGATTGAGAATTGTGGTTGTGGCACGGCAAGGGCGGAGGGCGAAATAACAGTTTAGCACAGCAATTGAGGACATTTGGGAACAATTTATGCAAGTGATTGAAGCACAAGGTCTGGTATGAGAAGGTAGTGAGCAAAGATAGGAAAAGAATTAGACAAAAAAAGCAGATCAGAGAGCTAAAGACCTTTAGAAGGCTGGTGCAGTGTAGGTGCAGTGAAAATATGAGAGATGTAGGACAGGGGATTGTGATATTTGAGATAAAAAAAACAGGTGGAATGAGTCCCGATGATGAGAATGTCCTGTTGGTAGCTTTAGTTTTGGGGTGTCTTAGTTATTAGGGAAGTGAAGCTTTTTAGAGTTAGGGAGGACAAGGAAGTATGGGACTTCATGCATGATTTATCTGAGGATTAAGAAGATGAAGCCAGAGTTTCATTCAAGTTGTTGAAAAGTTTAGGGAGACTGTGCCAAGGTCTTAAGTCGGGCTGTGGAGTAATCGGGAACAGAAAGATGGTAACAATGAAGAGTACTGACTGAATAGCGTAAGTAGGCAGCATATACTGCAAAAGAGAAGGGACTTCCCACTTAACATTGTTGGGCCAGGAGAACCCAATCTTTGGTGGGTACCACATGGGACAACGAGCCCTCCATTCCAGGAAGCTGCAGAGGAGGGAGTGCTCTTGGGGAAAGAGTGAGGTGTGTCTTCAGACATGAGGATAGAGAAATGTTTGTTTACCATGGAATGTATGCCCCAGAAGGTGAAAAGGAAAAATTTTAGAGAGAAAGAGTATGACAGGAGGGAGAAGTAAAGCATAGGATAATTCTTGGATATGAATATAAGTGGTGACGTTATAATTTAGGTGACAATAAGTAATGCCAGTTTACATCTTAACTGCAGTTTTGAATTGTTTTCTTCTGGTGCATCTTCAAATTAGCAAGAAAATATGTTAATATTCAAGGTATATTGGTATAATACCTTTTGAAAATATCGGAAGTTGTCCTTTTATTGCCTTTAAATGTATCTAGCAATGTGGGACACAGCATCATCTAAAAGTCTGTCATTTAGTATTGTTGAGGAGAAACTTGAAACCTGCCTTATTTTTATTTCTTTTTCGATATTCTAATTATTTTTCTTAAATACTTATGGTTTTTTTTCTTTATTTGTGATATTAACAAGTTTTCCTGGGTCTATATCTAGATGATTATCTTGTTAAAAATTTTTTTCTTATATTCAGTGACTCTTTTTAATCAGCAAATCTAAGTCTTCAGCCTAAAACTATTTTCCTTTTGTGTACTTAGATATTGCTTCTGTTATATTTGTTTTTTATTTTTTCTTCAGGAAAATCAACTATGTGTAAATTGAGTTTGCTTTACTGTTCTTCATTCCTCCCATTTCATTTCACATTATATTTGCCTTTTTTTATTGACCGACTTCTAGGGAAATTTGGCAAAGTGTGCTCTCTGTGTCACTGACTCAATTTTCTGCAGTATCAGTTTTCTCTTTCTGGCTTTGAAAACAAATTTAAATGGTGGTATTGCATTTTGGTTTATTGTCAGAATTTCCTTATCTTCTTTATCCATTTCTGTCTGAGGTTATATTTTATTGTAGGTTGGTTGGTTAACCTATCGCCTCTCACATTTCTTTTTGTTTCATACAATCCATTTTCTTTTATTTTTATTGAGAAGGCAAATTAATCACATTCTAAAATTTTAAGGTTTTTTCATAGTAAATCTTTTCTAAGATTTCTTTTTTGGAGGTATCGCAATTCTGGATTTTATTTATTTTTTAAAAGTATAATTTATTATCAAGTTAGCTAATATACAGTGTATACACTGTGCTCTTGGCTTCAGGAGTAGATTCCCATGATTCATTGTTTACATAAACACCCAGTGCTCATCCTAGCAAGTGCCCACCTCAGTGCCCATCACCCATTTTCCCCTCTCCCCCACTCTCCCGCCCCCCCAAAGTTTGTTCTCTGTATTTAAGAGTTTCTTATGGCTTGCCTCCCTCCCTGTTTGAAACTGTTTTTTCCCCCTTCCCCTATCATCTGTTAAGTTTCTCAAGTTCCACATATGAATGAAAATATATGAGATCTGTCTTTCTCTGACTGACTTACTTCAATTAGCATAATTCCCTCCAGTTCCATCCACATTGTTGCAAATGGCAGGGTTTCATTCTTTCTCATTGACAAGTAGTATTCCATTGTATATATAAATGATATCTCTTTTATCCTTTCATTAGTTGATGGACATTTGGGCTCTTTCCATAATTTGGCTGTTGACAGTGCTACTGTAAACATTGGGGTACGTGTGCCCCTAAGAAGAGGTACTCCTGTACCCTTTGGATAAATTCCTAGTAATGCTATTGCTGGGTCATAGGGTAATTGTATTTTTAATTTTTTGAGGAACCTCCACACTGTTTTCCAGAGCAGCTGCACCAGTTTGTTTTCCTACCAAAAGTGCAAGAGGGTTCCTTTTCTCCACATCCTTGCCAACATATGTGGTTTCCTGAGTTGTCAATTTTAGCCACTCTTGACCAGTGTGAGGTGGTATCTCAGTGTGGTTTTGATTTGTATTTCCCTGATGATGAGTGATGTTGAGCATCTTTTCATGTGTCTGTTGGCCATCTGGATGTCTTCTTTGGAAAAGTGTCTATTTATGTCTTCTGCCCATGTCTTCACTGGATTCTTTGTTTTTCAGGTGTGGAGTTTGGTAAGATCTCTATAGATTTTGGATACTAACCCTTTATCTGATATGTCATTTGCAAATATCTTTTCCCATTCTGTCAGTTGCCTTTTAGTTTTGCTGATTGTTTCCTTCGCTGTGCAGACACTTTTTATCTTGGTGAGGTCCCAATGGTTCATTTTTGCTTTTATTTCCCTTGCCTTTGGAGATGTGTCAAGTAAGAAGTTGCTGTGGCTGAGGTCAAAGAGGTTGTTGCCTGTGGTCTTCTCTAGGGTTTTGACAGTTTCCCATCTCACATTTAACTCTTTCATCCATTTTGAATTTATTTTTGTGTATAGTGTAGGAAAGTGGTCCAGTTTCATTCTTTTTAATGTTGCTGTCCAGTTCTCCCAGCACCATTTGCTAAAGAGACTGTCATTGTTCCATTGAATACTCTTTCCTGCTTTGTCAAAGATTAGTTGGCCATACATTTTTGGGTCCAATTCTAGGTTCTCTCTCTATCTTATTCCATTGGTCTATGTGTCTTTCTGTGCCAATACCATACTGTCTTGATGATTACAGCTTTGTAGTAGGGGCTAAAGTCTGAGATTATTATGCCTCCTGCTTTGGTTCTCTTTTTTCAACATTAGTTTGACTATTCAGGGTCTTTTGTGGTTCCATACAGATTTTAGGATTGTTTGTTCTGGCTTTGAGAAGAATGCCGGTACCATTTTGATTGGGATTGCATTGAAAGTGTAAGTTGCTTTGGGTAGTATTGACATTTTAACAATATTTGTTCTTTCAATCCGTGAGCATGGAATATTTTTCCATTCCTTTGTGTCTTCTTTAATTTCTTTCATAAGTTTTTTATACTTTTCAGCATACATATCTTTTACATCTTTGGTTAGGTTTATTCCTAGGTATTTTATGGTTCTTAGTGTAGTTGTAAATGGGATCAATTTCTTGATTTCTCTTTCTGTTCCTTCATTATTGGTGTGTAGAGATGCAACTGATTTATGTACATTAATTTTGTATTCTGAGACTTTGTTGAATTCATGTATTAGTTCTAGCAGCTTTTTCGTGGAGTCTTTCAGATTTTCCATGGAGAGTATCATGTTGTCTGTGAAAAAGTGAAAGTTTAACTTTTTCTTTGCCTATTTGGATGCCTTTCATTTCATTTTGTTGTCTGATTGCTGATGCTAGGATTTCCAACACTATGTTACACAACAGTGGTGAGAGTGGACATCCCTGTCGTGTTCCTGATCTCAGGGGGCAAGCTCTCAGTTTTTCCCCATTGAGGATGATATTAGCTGTGGGCTTTTCATATATGGCTTTTATGATGTTGAGGTATGTTCCTTCTATCCCAACTTTCTTGAGGGTTTTTATTAAAGAAGGATGCTGTGTTTTGTCAAATGCTTTGTTTTTATCTATTGACAGGATCATATGGTTCTTATCCTTCTATTAATGTTGTGTATCCAATTGATTGATTTGTGAATGTTGAACCAGCCCTGCAGCCCGGGAATGAATCCCACTTGATCATGGTGAATAATTCTTTTAATATACTGTTGAATTCAATTTGCTAGTATCTTGTTGAGAATTTTTGCATCCATGTTCATCAGGGATATTGGTCTGTAATTCTCCTTTTTAGTGAGGTCTCTGATTTGGGAATCAAGGGAATGCTGGCTTCATAGAGTGAGTCCAGGGGTGCCTGGGTGGCTCAGTTGGTTAAGCACCTGACTTCAACTCAGGTCATGATCTCATGGTCTGAGGTCAAGCTCTGCTTTGGGCTCTGTGCTAATAGCTCAGAGCCTGGAGCCTACTTCTGATTCTGTGTCTCCCTCTCTTTCTGCCCCTTCCCTGCTCTCTCTCTGTCTCTCTCTCAAACATAAATAAACATAAAAAAAAAAGAATGATTTTGGAAGCTTTCCTTCCATTTCTATCTTGTTGGAACAGCTTGAGAAGGATAGGCATTAACTCTGCTTTAAACGTCTGGTAGAACTACCTGGTAAGCCATCTGGTCCTGGACTCTTATTTGTTGGGAGACTTTTGATAACTGATTCAATTGCTTCGCTGGTTATGGGTCTGTTCAAATTTTCTATTTCTTCCCGCTTGAGTTTTTGTATTGTGTGGGTGTCTAGGAATTTGTCCATTTCTTCCAGGTTGTCCAGTTTGTTGACATATAATTTTTCATAGTATTCTCTAATAATTGTATTCCTGTGGTATTGATTGTGATCTCTCCTCTTTCCATTGGTGGTTTTATCTATTTGGGTTCTCTTTCTTTTCTCTTTGAGAAGGTTGGCAAGGGGTTTAGCACCCTCGTTTATTTTTTCAAAAAACCAACTCTTAGATTCATTGATCTGTTTTGGTTTTTTTTTGAATTCTATATTGTTTATTTCTGCTCTAATCTTTATTATTTATCTTCTGTTGGCTTTGGGGTTTCTTTGCTGTTCTGCTTCTAGTTCCTTTAGGTATGTGGTTAAATTTTATATTTGGGATTTTTCTTGTTTCTTGAGATAGGCTGGATAATAATGTATTTTCCTCTTAGGACTGCCTTTGCTGCATCTCAGAGGGCTTGGACTGTCATGTTTTCATTTTCATTTGTTTCCATATATATTTTTAATTTCTTCTTTAATTTCCTGGTTGACCCATTCATTCTTTTTAGTAAGATGTCCTTTAACTTCCATGCATTTGGAGGTTTTCCAAAATTTTTCTTGTGGTTGATTTCACATTTCATAGCATTGTGATTTGAAAATATGCATGGTATGATCTCACTTCTTTTGTATTTATTGAAGGCTGTTTTGTGACCCAGTATGTGATATCTTGGAGAATGTTCCATCTGCACTCGAGAAGAATGTGTATTCTGCTGCTTTTGGATGAGAAGTTCTGAATATATCTGTCAAGTCCATCTGGTCCAGTGTATCATTCAGGGCCCTTGTTTATTTATTGATTTTATGCCTAGATGATCTGTCCAATGTTGTAAGTGAAGTATTAAAGTCCCCTGCAATTACTGTATTCTTATCAGTAGGACTGCTTATATTTGTAATTAATTGATTTGGGTTTGTTCAAGTTGGGGGCATAAACATTTACAATTATTAGCTCTTTTTGATTGATAGACCCCATAATTATGATATAATACCCTTCTTCATCTCTCATTACAACCTTTAGCTTAAAATCTAGTTTGTCTGAAAAAAGTATGGCTACTCCAGCTTTCTTTTGACTCCCAGTAGCATGATAGATGGTTTTCCATCCCCTCACCTTCAGTCCTTAGGTCTAAAATGAGTCTCTTGTAGAGAGCATATAGATGGATCTTGTTTTGTTTTTTATCCATTCTGATACCCCGTGTCTTTTGATTGGGGCATTTAGCCCATTTGCATTCAGAGTTATTGATAAATATGGATTTAGTGTCATTGTGTTATCTGTAGGTTTTATGCTTGTGGTGATGTCTCTGGCCCTTTGTAGTCTTTTCAGCATTCCACTCACAGAGTCCCCCTTAGGATCTCTTGCAGGGGTGGTTTAGTGGTCATGAACTCCTTCAGTTTTTGTTTGTCTGGGAAAGCCTTTATCTCTCCTTCTATTCTGAGTGAGAGCCTTGCTGGATAAAGGATTTTTGCTGCATATTTTTCCTATTCAGTGCATTGAGTATTTCCTGCCATTCCCTTTTGGCCTGACAAGTTTCAGTGGACAGGTCTTCTACTACCCTTATGTGTCTACCCTTGTAGGTTAAGTCCTGTTTGTCCCTAGCAGCTTTCAGAATTCTCTCTTTATCTTTGTATTTTTCCAGGTTCACTATGATATGCCATGGTGAAGACCTCTTCTTGTTAAATCTGAAAGGAGTTCTCTGTGCCTCCTGGGTTTGGATGTCTGGTTCCTTCCCCAGATTGGGGAAATTTTCAGCTGTAATTTGTTCAATTAGTTCATTTCAAACCTTCTGCCCCTTTCTCTCTCTTCTTCTTCTTCTTCTGGAACTCCTATGATACAGGTATTATTAAATTTCATTGAATCACTTAGTTCTCTAATTCTCCCTTCGTGGTCTAGTATTTTCTTATCTTTTTCTTGGCTTCATCATTTTCCATAATTTTATCTTCTATTTCACTTATTCTCACTTCTGCTTCCTCCATCCTTGCTGCCACTGCATCATTTATTTTGCACCTCATTTACAACATTTCTTAATTTGTTGTGACTATTTCATAGTTCCTTAATCTCTGCAGCAATAGATTCTCTGCTATCTTCTATGCTTTTTTCAAGCCCAGCTATTAATCTTGTGGCTATTATTCTAAATTCTTGATCAGATATATTGTTTATATCTGTTTTGAACAATTCTCTAGCTGTCATTTCTTTCTGGAATTTCTTTTGAGGAGAATTCTTCCATTTTGTCATTTTGGCTAGTTTTCTGTCTCTTATATGTTTTAATAGCTTGTTATGTGTCCTGCACCTGTGAGTACTACTGTGAGCATTAAAAAGGGGTTATACCCTCTCCAGGGCCTGGCCCTTCAGGAGGTGTTTTTGGAGTGTGTTGTATGCTGTCTGTTGTTGTGACTCTGGTTGCTTTATCTCCCCAGTCATAGTGGTGGTTTGGACCTTCTACGAGGTGTGATTTGATTTGTTCATTGAAGTAACTCTGGAAGAAATTTTAAAAAGGGGGATGGTGGTGGAAGAAGCCTTATCCCATAGAAAGAAAGAAATGACAGGGGCAGGAAAAAAAAAAAAAGGATAAATGATCAGGCAGAGAATCAGAGAAACTATACAGCTTAATCCAGAGAGAGAGAGAGAGAGAGAGAGAGGAAAATAAAGAAGGAAACACAGAAGAGATGCAAAAAGAATAGATTAAAAATGTCTACTTAAACAAGCAACAACCAGAATAGAGAAGGGAAGAAATAAGAGGAAGAAAAGGAAGAAAAAATATATATAGAAAATAAGAATTGACCAAGAATCAATTCAGAAAATGCAAAACCACTGGACCAATATCTGATGGTGTCTTGGAACTGGTGGCTGCCCTGGTCTGGAGGAGGGGCCTTCTGGTTCGGTCAGTGTCAATCTTCCTTTGTTAGATATGCAGTTACCAGGCACTGAGGGATGTGGTTTGGTATCAGTGGGTGCCACATCTACTGTGGGCCCGTTTTCTATTCCCTGAAGCCCCACCTTGTTGGGGATGGGTAGAAAAAATGGAGACATCCCAGTCTCTTCTCCCCAGACCGGTGTCCCAAACCACTCTGTTCAGGCTGCCCTCACAGTGCCGCGCGGGTGTGAGCGGGCCAGTTTGTCCCACTCCACAGTCTCCTGTGCCGCCCAGGTGCTTGGCTGGGATTCAAACCCTGATGTCTTAAAGGGTCCTATTCCGCCCACCCTGGTTCTGGGGTAGTGCCACTCCACCAGCCAGCCAACAAAGAACCTCTGACTGGCTGGTGCCTGCAGGGTCTTTTGTCCTTGGAATGTCTCTATACCTTCTTCTCACAGCACTCAGGGTAGGGGACTGCTCTCTCCCAGTGTGCCTCTGAGCTCACTACCAAGCTCCGGGCTGGCTCCCCTCCTTCCCAGGCGGGTGTACAGGGCAGCAGGCCCCAGTCTGGAGAAAGCCCCGCAACCCTGGGATGAGTTAGAAATTGGTTCTTTCTCCATTTTTTCTATTCCTCAGTTCATGGTTTTTCTTTTGTCCAAATACAATCCTATACTTCCAAGCCTCTCTTTCTCTTTCTTTTGTCTCCCCACGGAAGGGGATCCCTCCGCTCCATGCCTACTCTGCCCATTTTATCTCTCCCAATTCACAATCACACACCTGTGGCCTGCCAAGTTGTCCTCATGGGTCCCTGGAGATGTTTCTGTCACTCTGTAGCACGGATTCCTGGAATTCCAAGTCTTCTGGCTTCAATACTGCTGTTGTTTGAGGGACGAGGGAACTTCGGGTCCCCCTACTTCTTTTCAAAAATTTTAGAGCGACAGAACAAATCATGACTGCTACTAAAATTTCCATTATCAGTTGAATTCTATGGGTCTCTGCTACACTCATGAGTAACTTTATGTTTCATCTTGTTTTTCAACTGATGAAATAAGAATAGTATCATTACTAGATTATTTATGTTAATGTGGATTTTTCTCCTTGTCTGTAGTGGAAAAGTAAAAAAGCCACAAAATCTAATGTGTCATTCCTCCTTTGTTCTTTTTAACCTTTTTCTTTGTATAATAAAATTATGTATTTTATGACCAGGATCCTTTTTCCTTTAGCCATATTGCATTAGAAGATACTACATTCCACGGTGCCTCAGTGGCTCAGTCGGTTAAGTGTCTGACTCTTGATTTCGGCTCAGGTCATGATCTCACCATTTGTGAGATTGAGCCCAGCTTCAGCTGCTTCTCAGCATGGAGCCTGCTTGGGATTTTCTCTCTCCCTCCCTCTCTGCTCCTCCCCATCTCATGCTCTCTAAATAAATAAATAAATAAATATTAAAAAAAAAAGAAGATATGATCCTAGGATGTACACAGAAAGACAAATTCTCATTGAATGACAGAAATAGATGTAAGGGGAAGTATCATGGATGCCTAGAAATCTTCCAATTTCCTTCTGATTTTCTTATCTTTTGTCTTATTCATATCTGTGGAAATACATCTGTGTTCTGACAGACCACAGACCAGTATTTCTGTTCCTAGAGTTTTAAAATGTCTTTGCTTCTTTTGGTATTCAATGGCATATTGGAGGTGGAAAAATTAGGTAACAACTAGTTTAGTAAAACCTTAAAATATAAATTTGAGGAATCCATATAATGTTTCATGATGTCTAGTTGGTATTTACAAGTGGGTGGCTAGAGGAATATTGATGAGTCATTCATAAAGCTAAGATGATTTGACAACTTATATATTTAAACAAGAAAGTAGAAGGAAACTCTAAACTCTAAGGAAGATCACATAGATGAAAGAAGATGGAGAAGCAGTGAATGAGACAGAGTAGGAGTAGTGACATAGGGGATATGGAGATGAGGAGAATGTCGTGCCCTGAGAATAAGAAAAACAAATATTCCATAAAGATAGGTATGTCTAAAAATATGAAATGCTTTGCAAAGATGTCAAGAGGGGTGAACTCTTGGAAATATCATTTAATTTGGGAATTGGTATGACTTGGACCACCTTTGAAGGGGAGCTGTGACTTTCAACAAAATTGGCTGAATTACTTTCTTGAATAGAGAAGTGGAAAAAATGACTGATGCTAGAGAAGAAATGTGGGTGACTGTTGGTGGTTTAATGTATCTTAGTGAATAATGGATAGGGTAAAATCAGATGAGTAAAACTTACTTAAATGTTTAGTTGTTTTTATTTACTTTAGAATACAGTGCTTTATTCCATAATACCCATTTAAAGAATGTTATTTTAAGTATTGGTAATCTATGCCTTAAAGAGTGTTTCCAGAAGCCTTTCAAAGTTTAGCATGATCTTAATCATATCAATATACAAATTGAATCATATCAAATTCAAAACTAAAATTTAAACAAGAAATATTTTTGAACATTTGCATTAGTTTTGATGTGAGATGACCTATAACTTTTGCGAGGTATATCTAATGACTTCATGGTTTAGTTTTTGATCAAACTTGAAAACACTTAGTATTGAGTGTATGTATACAGACACGAATATATATTTTGTTTGTTTTAACAGAACATAAAGGAACAAGAAGGGATTTCAGAAGCTATGATAAGCCGTGGCAATTAAATGCAAAGAAGCCTAAAAAGTCAAAAAGTGACCTTGCTGTGTCTAATATTTCCCCACCGTCATCAGAATCCAAATCATGTAAGGAATTTTGTCATTCAAATGTTACTTAATGTAAGTATGTGTTACTAACAAAATGAAGAAAAGGTAAGAGTTGAAGCCTAACTTTTTATCTGATAATTCTGGCTGTTAATCCTAATGAATGTCATGTTCATTTTAGCAGTAACATTGAGCTGTATTTATATATATCTACTCACTCATATTCTCAAGCATGTTTAATTGGTTTAGAGCTTTTTGAGTATAATATTCTTTTAAAAATGTTAGCTGCTTGGAGCAGCTTCCTTGCCTCTTACAGCATTATATCACATTCAAAGCAACAGTAACCCTATATTTAATAGTCTATAAAAACAAATTAAATCTTTTAGAGTAGAGGGAAATAAAGGAGTTTTATATTAAAAAAACTTAGTAAAATTTTAAATGTTAATCCTTCTTTCTTCTGTTAGTCCCCCTCAGATTCTACTTCCTCAAAAATAATTTATATATTTTCATACCCTTTGAAATAGTTTGCATCTTTTATATCCTTTTCTTTGTACAGACTAGCGTATAAAATATGTGTGAGTTGATTTGCTTTATAAAACTGGTTTTAGACTATACACATTCTTGAGCAATTTGTTTTTATTATTTTAGAATATACTGTGGATGTATTTTCATGTTAAACTTAGATCTAAGTTATGCTTTTTAATGAATACATGCCGTAGCATGCTGTGAATGTGCCATAATTTATTTATTCCCCTATGGAAGGACAGTTAGATTGTTTACAGAGTTGTGCCACCACAAATTTTCACTGAAATAAATGAATATCTTGCAATTTCTGATAAAGTAAACAACCTTGTACATACATATATAAGTGTAGGTGTTCTCATTTCTTCATGATAATTTACCAGACATAAGATCACTGGGTCAGAGGGTCAGTATATTTTTAGTATAGTAAATATTTCAGATTACTTTTTTAAAAGGTAGTAGGAAAAGTATTTCAGAAGTCTGAGATTACCTTTGCTGTAACATTACCATATAAATATTTTAAAAATTATTTCATTTGGGGCGCCTGGGTGGCTCAGTCAGTTAAGCGTCCGACTTCGGCTCAGGTCACGATCTCGCGGTATGTGTGTTCGGGCCCCGCGTCGGGCTGTGTGCTGACTACTCAGAGCCTGGAGCCTGTTTCAGATTCTGTGTCTCCCTCTCTCACTGACCTCCCCCATTCATGCTCTGTCTCTCTCTGTCTCAAAAATAAATAAATGTTAAAAAAAAAATTAAAAAAAAATTATTTCATTTTATTTTAATCAAAATGAAAATATACATGGTTTGAAAAGTAGTATTACAGGCTTCTAACATGGAACCACTTTGAATTCTTTCAGATGTTTCAGAGCTACACAAGTTTACATATCAAAACATACAAGTTACTTGCACAGTTCACTTTTACTTTTTAAATTTGAGGCATCAGCTTTTGACCTCCTTGTAAGATTTTGTGACTTCAGACCTCAGGCCCACCTCATCCCCCGAACACAAACATGCAGATATTTCAAATGTTGAATATATACTCCACATCGATATTATTATGGCTATATTAATTAGTCTTTATTCCAACAGAGACATCGATGTCCAACTATTAATTTCTTTCTAGAACTAGTAATTGTTTTATTTTTGTATTTGCTTTGTTTTCTGTGTATTCCTCACTAATCCTTCCTCAAGCCTTGCCTTAAAGTACTGAATACTCAGTATGATCAAATTCATCAAGTAATCCTAACTTTGATCTTATTTTATTTTATATTTTATATTTTATTCCATAAAAAAAAGTAGAGACCTCTCTTTTACAGCCCTGTGTGCTCTTGCTGAAATTTTGGTTTCTTAGTTTTGAGCCTTTTTCTCAACTGTCTTCTGAGACCATCCTTCTCTGCTATCCTGAAGATTCTCTTTTCCTTTCTCTTAGGGAGGGTCACCTATTTCCTGAATCCTAAGTCTTTCCACTTTGGGGTTTATTTATTCATTTTGTTAGAGAATCTCTACTACGAACTTTCTGAAAAAATGATTGGAAGATAAATGGTTTGAATCCTCACAAACTCTAAGAAGTAATTTTCAGTTGGAAATGTGAAGGAATTTCTCCTGTGTCTTCTAGGGCAAGAATGGCTATTGAGGAGTCTGATGAGAGTTTGATTTGCTATTTCTGTCTCTGAAAGCTTTTCAAGATCTTTCTTTACTGCCCCTGTTATAAAATTTTGCCTTGAATTGAATTGAATTGATGTCTTGAATTGTTCTGGACATTTAATGGATCCTTCCAATCTGAAAAACAAGTTTTTATATCCTATTACCTTGGCATTTGTCTTCCTTGATTGATGCTTTAGTGTTAACTGTTATGAAATGTTCACCTTTTTGGGCATCTCTCCGTGGCATTAGATTTCAGTATTCTCTACTTTGCTGAATCCAGTTACCACTCCTCAGTTTGTTTTGCATCTTCCAAAAAAGATTTGCTATCTCTTGTCTAATAATGTCTTCTCTTCTTGTTCAACTAATTATTTGACAAAAAAATCTTTAATCTAATTTTAGTAAGAATTTGGGGGAAGTAAAGCTAGATGTGTTCAGTCTTCTGTTTTATCAGAAGATAGTAAAATTTCTTAAAAATATTTACTAATTGCTAATGAGGAAGTTAGTAATTATTTTTTAAGCTGCTGAAACATACTTTGCTTGTATATTTTCCCTAAATTATAGAAATTATTGGTTTTAAATTAGTACCCGAATTTTCTTTTTTTTTCTTAAATATTGTCATACTTTCCTTTACTAGTTCAGTGAAAACATTTCTTAAAACCCAGCTTTGTAACTTCCCTCTGTTTGCCCATAAGAAAACCATATCCAAAACAAACATTTTTATTCTGTACATTGATCTTGACACAATCTCTCACATGATGATGAATAGTAAGTTTTTATCATTATGTAGCATGCTTATGGAGTAATCATTTTTTTTAAAACATAGTGCCAAGGTCAGTAGATCATCCTAAGTGGAACTGGCGAATTAAACCAGAAAGCCGTGATTTTGATGAATTGAACCACATCCTTCAAGAGAGCAAGAAGCTGGGAAAAGCCCTTGAGAATCTTTCTCGAAGTAAGTTCATTTACTTGATTATAATTGAAATTCCTAACCAGTATTAAAGTAGAAATATTTATTCCAATTTCCAGTAACCCATTTCCAACATCCTCATTATAATTACATGAGAGCTTGTGATAGTGTGTGTGAGATTGGAAATGAGGATTGATCTTGCAATTTACACACATTCCTGGGAAGACTGGCATATAGAGTAGGAGGAGCTGTAGACACTCCACCCCACCCTGTCTCTTGCCCTTGCTGTTTGACTCCAGTCTCTACAAGGTCTCTGTTACCCAAGTCAGCTGCACATGTAATGGTCTTACTCATTCTTCTCTTTTGAACCTCATTGTTTTATGTCATCCTAATTAGTAAACATACCATTTGATTTCATGAGTTTTTGATGTCTCTAAATCTCTCAGGGTAGCAACGGGGCAGATTCTTCTTAGAATCCTTTCAGAACCTAGCAACATATTTAAAAAAAAAATCATTCTGTAATCCAAGGCCTAGGTTAGAGGTTTTGCTCTGCCACTTATGAATAACCCCAGGTAAATCATTAAACCTCCAGTGAGCCTTGGTTCTCTCGTCTCCAGAGTAGGAAGACATGGTCTGTCTCCTTTTGATAGGTGTGAAAGTTTAAAATTACATATTTCAAGTAAAAAACTTTAAAATATTACTGTCATGAGAATAGGCAATCAAATATTTTGATTTGATAAATGCTTTCTATATGTGTAGATATACATTTATACCTTGTGGTTTTAGTAGTAGTGGGTTCAAAGTATTCCTGCCTTCCTCGGGTTCTTACATATCTCTCAATTTTAAAATTAGGTGCCTTCAGAAGCCCACTAATGCTATGATCTTACTAAAATTTTCTTCTGCCATATGGAATATTAAAAATTCTTAAATAGAAGATAGGATACTAGCACATCCTAGTGGATTCTATTTTAGAATCTGTATGTTTCTTTACATAGCACAGTTGTACCAGCTTCATGACTTGTATCAAAGTTAAAATTGCCTGGGGGGATGAGCAAATTGGGTGAAGAGGAGTGGGAAATACAGGCTTTCATTTAGGGAATGAATAAGTCATGGGAATAAAACGCACAGCATAGGGAGTTTAAAAAATTAAAATTGTCCCTTGGTATGTTTGGGGAGAAATAATATGTGTATGGAATATATATGCATTTGTATATTGTATATAATTATAGATATTTACACATTACATTTTATTGTATTATAATTTTACATATAGAGATTGAGTTTTTTTTCATACCTCTTAGTTCATAGCTCACTAGAGCCTTTTTTGGATTTTTTTGTGCAGTGAACCCACGTCACAAGTTAATTTACCTTATCATAGGGTCTTATAAATTTTAAATTAATTTTAAAAATTTTAATTTCAGTATAATTAACATACAGTGTTATATTAGTTTCAGGTGTACAGTGTAGTGATTGAACAGTACTTTTACTCGGTGTTCATCATGATACGTGTACTTTTCAATCCCCATCACCTAATTTAGCCCCCTCCTACCTCCCCTTGGTAACCATCAGCTTGTTCTCTATAATTAAGAAGAATCTATATCTTGGTTTGTTTCTCTCTTTTTTCCTTTGTTCATTTGTTTCTTAAATTACACATATGAGTGAAATCATATGGTATTTGTCTTTCTCTGATTTATCTCAGCATTATATTCTCTAGATCCATCCATGTTGTTGCACATGGCAAGATTTCATTCTTTTTTATAACTGAATAATATTTCATTGTGTATGTATATATGTGTATATATACACATACACACACACACACACACACACACACACACACACACACACCACATCTTCTTTATCCATTCATCTGTTGATGGACACTTGGGCTACATCTATAATTTGGCTATAGTAAATAATGCAGCAATAAACATAGTGATTAATATCTTTTGAATTCGTGTTTTCGTGCTCTTTGGGTAAATACTCAATAGTGGGATTACTGGATCATATCAGAATTCTATTTTTAATTTTGGCGGAACCCGCATACTGTTTTCCACAGTGGCTCCACCAGTTTGCATTCCCACCAACAGTACACAAGGGTCCCCTTTTCTCTGCATCCTCAACGACACTTGTTGTTTCTTACAGTTTTTATTTTAGCCATTCTGACAGGTGTGAAGTGATATCCCCTTGTAGTTTTGATTTGCATTTCCCTGATGATGAGTGATGTTGAGCATCACTTTTCATACGTTTGTTGGCCATCCGGATGTCTTTGGAGAAATGTCTCTTCCTGTCTTCTGCCCATTTTCAATTCTTTGTTTTTAGTGGGTTTAGTTGTATAAGTTTTTTATATATTTTGGTATGTCATTTTCACATATTTTCTCCCATTCTATAGGTTGCCTTTTCGTTTTGTTGATTATTTCCTTTGCTGTGCAGAGGCTTTTTATTTTGATGTATTACCAACAGTTTATTTTTGCTTTTGTTTCTGTTGCCTCAGAGGACCTATCTAGAAAAACTTTGCTAAGGCCGATGTCAGAGAAGTTACTGCCTGTACTGTCTTCTAGGGTTTTTATGGTTTGGGGGCTCACATTTAGGTCTTTAATCCATTTTGAATTTATATTTGTATATGGGGTAAGAAAGCGGGCCACTTTCATTCTTTTGCATGTTGCTGTCCAGTTTTCCCAACACCATTTGTTGAAGAGACCATCTTTTTCCCATTGCATAGGATCTTATAATTTTGCTATTAGTAGAAATTCTCTGCTTGTGATTTAAGAAGACCTTACCTTTGGCTTTGGAAGAAATAATGATAAAGTGAATTTGGCTTATTACTATATTATGTTCATGAAGTAAGTCTTATTCTATTAATATGTCAAAGGTTTATATTAATATGTATAAATCTTACCCCTTTGGGCAGAGCCTGTGGCTCTTTATAGTCTCAATTTATCTAAAAACATGAATTAAAAGAAAGATGATTGAAGAATGTGCCCAATTATGGCACAGATATAGTATTTTTGTTCTTTAAAATATGATTCATTGCCTTATAGACATTTGTTATATCACTGTTAATTTGTAGGAAAACATTTGGCCTGTCCCTAAAGCTTTTTTATTTGATTTTATTTTTATGTTTTTAGAGAGAGAGAGCACAAGCAGAGGAAAGGGGCAGAGGAGGAGAGAGAGAGAATCTTAAAGTGGCTTCATGCTCAGTGCAGAGCCTGATGTGGGGCTCGATTCCATGACCTTGCGATCATGATTTGAGCCAAAATTGAGTTGGACACTCAACCAACTGAACCACCCAGACGCCCCTAAAACCTTTTTTTAAAAATGTTTATTTATTTTGAGGGAAAGAGGGAGAGTGCACGCTGGAGAGGGGCAGAGAGAGGGAGAGAGAGAAACCTAAGCAGGCTCCAGTCTCAGTGCACAGCCTGATCCGAGACTCCATCTTGTGAACCATGAGATCATTATCTGAGCAAAATCAAGAGTCAGACGCTTAACTGACTGAGCCACCTAGGCACCCCAAAAACGTTTTAATAAAGGACTTTGATGGCCTTTCAGTTACATGTTTGCCCAGTTGAATGACAAAAACATCAAGGTTCAAGCTATGGTCTGTCTCAAGAAAACTTGGGTGTGGCCTTTTCTGAGTCCTGTGATCAGAGGCTATTGGAGGGCTATAACAGGGGACTCATTTAATCCTTTTTTTAAAAAAAATTTTTTTAATGTTCATTTTTGAGAGAGACAGAGAGAGCATGAGCCAGAGATGGGTAGAGAGAGAGGGAGACACAGAATCCAAAGCAGGCTCCAGGCTCTGAGCTGTCAGTACAGAGCCCAATGCACAACTCGAACTCACAAACTGTGAAATCATGACCTGAGCCGAAGTCGTTTGCTTAACCACCTGAGCAACCCAGGTGCCCCAGGTGCCCCAGGACTCATTTAATTCTTGAAGGAAATCTGGAGAAACAGAAATGGCTAGAAGGCAGTCCTTGGTGGGAGAGCAGAAGAGGTGCAGATACGGCACATTATTCTTGGGACAAAGTCAGGGCCAAGGAAGCAATCAGGTGAGTCAGTAGCTCAGCCAGAAATAAGGTGTAATGTTCAGCTTCTATGTATATGATGGAGAATTGCTTTTGGCTTCTCTTGATGATTTTAAGAGGGCTTTAATTTTTGTGGCAGTAGTGGTGGGGGGTGGGGTTAGAGAGCAGGTCTTCACATATGGAGGGATTGCTCTTCTCTCCCTTTAAGTGTTTTTGAGTCTCTTTTGGAACAAAATGCTGCTTTCTTGGAATGACCTGACTTTTTGTGATTTTCAATATCTGAGGTTTAATACAAACTTTCTGTCTTAGGCCCAACATGTGACTAACTACTAAGTTATTAGTTTGCCTGAGATGACCAGTGTAAATTAGTAGAAATGCAGCTTTACCATTTACTGGTGTTTATTTAGCAGTCTGTATGCCCATTATTTAACTATGTAATCACCAACTTAGTTCTTTACCTTCCTGAAGCAGAATGTCATTAATTCTTATTCGATTTTATAATAGCTTCAGGTTGGTAACTCTTTCTCTAACCTAATCTCCCATCTCTAATGATTGTTTTGCATTGTTTTATTTACTAAGACATAGGAAATGGACTTTTTCTTCCAGGCATGGTCAAAGTGATTATTCAGTGTCATGTTATTGTGGACCTTTCTCTCCAGTGCCATAGCTGTTGATAGGAAAGTTTGAAAATTTTTAGTGATCTCTTAATTTTTGTAGTTTCTGATAGAATTCTCTCTGGCAAGGTTTGCTTTATCTCAGTTGTACTTTCCAAAAGATGTGACATATTTTGGAAGTATTTGTTGTTTACCTCAGACTGACAGCAAAAAATCATTTATATCTCTCAAAATGATAGAATTATCTCAGCTCTGCAGCTGTCAGCTTATCCAGGCTTCAATTCTCTCTCTGTCTCTCTCTTTCTCTTCCTCAGTCTCTCTCTCTCTCTCTCCTGACAGGATTGAAATAATAACGGGAAAGACTAGGTATTCTCTTCAGTTTGCAAATGGGAATTTTGTTTCAGTAACAACTGTACCATGCTTTTTTTTCCTGGCTTTTTGCAAACCTTTCAATGTAATGCTTTATCTTAAAGTCAGTCAATAACTGTGACTCTCTTTATGTTATGATTCCCTTAAAAAGTAGATGTGTTAGAAAAACTTGCAGTGTCTTGTAATGCTGCATAGTCATGATATGGTAGGCATAGTGGATTTTTGGTTCCTGGATCCCTCCTTTTGCCGCATTTCCAAATGTTCTTCAAACCTGACTTTCATATTCCAAGAGCCTGGACTCATGCCTTTTCCTTCAAGTGTTGGTTTCCATCTGACTTTCAAGTAGTGAGAAAAATTGTTTTTGAATAGGGAAGTTGCAAAGATACAAGACCTTCACATTCCCAAATAATGTATCTCTTTTAGTAGCTGTGATTGAAGGGCCTTACTTAGGGCAGCATCCTTCTCAGTGCATTATATTAGGGCCCATCATCATACTACTGGTGATACTAACCTCAGTCAGTTGGTTAAGGTGCTGTCTACCAGCTTTCACCATTATAAAGTTAATACTGTTCCTTTTTGTAGTTAATAAATATCTTAGGAAAGATACATGAAGCCTTAATAAATATCTTAGGAAAGATACATGAAGCCTTCGAAAATATCATGTTTCTTTTTCACACTTTCACCCAGTAATTTCAGCATCCGTTGGTGACTCTTGCCTAGAACAATTATTACTGTGGTTTTCTAAAAGACAGTTTCTATCATCCCTTTATTCATTGTAATTCTTCTTTAATGGAGAGAAGGGAAAATGGACTTACAACCACCCCCAACGTAACAGGGGCCTACTTATCTTTGCTTGTGACCGGTCATACTTCTGTTTAATATTTATATATGCATATGGATATTAATATGGGTATATATGTAGATATGGATATGAATGTGAGTATAGATATAAACATTTTTCTATAGGTATTGATATAAAGAAAATAAAATACATATCGTAAAGTTAATTCATACTGATTTTTCTTGGGAATCCCAAGTGGGCATTGCGCTGTCAGCACAGAGCCTGGCGCGGGGATCCATCTCTCACAGATCGTGAGGTCATGACCTGAGCCAAAATCAAGAGTTGGGCACTTAACTGACTGAGTCACCCAGGCGCCTCCCAGCTTTGAGTATATCATTTGACCTGCTTCCTCAAATTTCCTCTTTTGTAAAATGAAGTAATTTATCCCGGATTACCATTAAGACCTCTCCAGTTTTCACAAGTCTTTGTTTTAATGATCTATAATTTATATTCCAAAGTTAAATGTACTCACGGCTTACAGATTGTGGTTCCTCCTGCTTGCATTCTTTCTAGCTCTTTGTTATCCTCACTCTTGTTCTTCCTGAATTGTGACCTTCAGTACATTGGAGTGTCTGCAGTATATTTGCACTTCATTCTTTTTCATCTTTTTTTCTTGCTTCCCCTGCCCATACTGAACTATGGGCTTGTGTCACCATTATTCTTGTTCCCTGTTGTTTCCATTCTTCTGCTGTGTCTCTGTGTGAAATTCCCATCTTGGTGTAAGTGCTGCAGTCTTCGGTTCTTCACCAGTAAGGCTGAGAGCTCCAAGGAAAAATGGCAGGGTCCAGCTGAACCCTACATCTAGATTCTTGGTTTTCAGCACTGTTACTTATCTTGGTCAGTCCCTCCCTTTCTCTACTCTTCTGCAACTATGAAAAACCCACACAATAATCTTCACACCCATATTTATTTCCTGCCTCACTGTTTTAGCAATTAGCTTGCCTCCAGCTTCATAGAAAAACTTAACTGTAAAATGTGTAAAATGTGTTCCCCTCTACCCATCTGCATACGAAAATACATCCACATCTATCCTGCCCTTCTCAATGGAGGAGTTGTTCCTCTTGTTTAAGGCTAAGCTTTCCACCCATGATCTTGATCCCATTTCCTTCCCATTCCTCTGAGATCTGATTCCCATTAATCATTTTGTCTTTTCTATATGTGGAACTCTTTCTAATTCCAGTCCCACTGATACTGGTTTTATGATGCTGGGAAAATTTCTTAACTTCTCTGTGTCTCAATTACCTTTTCTGTAAAATTGCAATATGTATCATTAATTATGATTAATTATGATACATAATTGCTAATTAAATATTAGATATTATATTTCTATTACTGTGTCACAGATGACCACAAACTTAGTGGCTTTAAAAAAATACCAATTTACTACCTTATAGTTTCTGTGGCTCGGGAGTACAGGCGTAGGTTAGTTGAGTCCTCTACTCTGCGTCTAGGCAAGCTGAAATTAAGGTGCTGGTTGGTGCTGTGATCTCACCCGAGGCTTCGGGGTCTCTTTCTATGCTCATTCAGGTCATTGGCCAAATTTAGTCCTTGCTGTTGTAGTACTAAGATCTCTGTTTTCTCATTGGCTATTGGCTGGGGATTGCTCTTAGAAACAGAGGCCATTCTCAGGTTCTTGCTTTGTGATCTTCTGGTAATGGTAGTTCACAACTACATCTTTGAATGCACTGAGGAGCATCTCTCTGAAGCTTGGCCTTCTTTTAAAAGGCTCCTTTGACTAGGTCAGGGCCATCCAAGATAATGTCTCTTCTGATTTACTCACTGAACCAGTTAGTAACCAAATCATGAGAATGATATCCTTTCATATTCATATTTGTAGTCCTACCATGCAGACTCAAGGAGAAAGGAGTACACAATTGTGTACCTTGGGGACCATCTTAGAATTCTGCCTACCACATATATTATAAGTGTATTACTGCTTATCCCTAATATCCTGTAACATGCTCCAGCTGAGCATGGCCCAACAGAAATGTAATGTGAGCCACATTACATTTTATATTTTCAAACAGGCACATTACAATAAAGCAAAAAGAAACCTGTAAAGTTAATTTTAATAAAATATTTTCTTTAGCCCAGTGTATCTAAGTTATCCATTAAACTTGTATTCCATATTAAAATTATTATTGGGATATTTTTTTCATACCAGGTCTTCAAAGTTAGTTGTGAATTTTAGTTTACGTCACATCTCAGTTTGAACTAGCCACATTTCGAATATTCAGCAGCCACATGATGAGTGGCTACCATTGGCTACCACAGCTGTAATTAATGTTAAAAACAAACACCCATGAAAAATCTTCTCTTGAGTTTGAGTTACCTCAAGACGTCAGAATTTCTTCTTCCTCTTTGATACAAATTTTGAAAAGAAATGGTGAACACTCATTATCTCTGCTTGTTTCTCCTCCTTTCTCCCCTCAATGTGGCTCTGTGATTGCACCTATCATTCTATTGAAACCTTTCTCACTGTGGTCACCAGTTGAACCCAGATGGTCAAACTGAATGAACACTTTTCCAGTCCTCATCTTACAAAATTGCTCTGGTAGTTTTAACACCATTGATTATTCTGTCTGTCTTCGGACTCTCAGATCTGCTCTCTGGGCCCAGGCCCTCATTTGATCTTCTCGGATGCCCTTCACACCATTTCTTACAGGTTTCACAACGGCGCTCCTCTGTCTTCCCGGCCACTTTGAATGCTGTTCCCACAAGTCATCGTTTGTTCTCTCAAATGTTCTGTTTCCATTGTCATCCTCCCTCACAGTTACAGTGGTCAGCCCCACACAGCTAACTCAATTGAGTATATTTCCCATCCAGACTGTTTACACTTCGTGGAAAATGTTTGAAGCCTATCTGCATTCGGATATCCCACTGCCGCGCAAAACTCGGTGTGTCTAAGTAGGTCATACACCTCTCTTCAAACATGGCTTTTCTTCCTCATGCTTCTTCTTAGGTGACAGCACCATCACTTTCCAGTTCTCACAGACTGGAACCTTACAGATTCCTTTCTCTTCCTAACTGTTCGTAAGTAATTAATTACAAAATCTTGCTCATCTGCCCTCTATCTTGGGTTTGATTCTCTTCTCTACCCCTAGTTCATACTCTCAACATCACTGGCCAAATCATTGGTTTATCCATTTAACATGTTCTGTTTGGTTTCATTTCATTCCTGCCCCGTGATGGAGAAAAACAGATGCAGTCCCTGCCCTTACTGAGCTAGTGGCTGGCTGGATTGCATAACCTGTGTTAGGGGAATCTCATGGCCAGAATCTCTGTGGCTGAATACGACGTAAGTATTTTCCCCTCAAAAAGTAGTTCAGTCTGGTGTGGTAGGGATGCAGACTACTTCCCTCCTGTTACTTTGCAGTCTTCAGTACATGGCCTCCAACGGTCCTGCAGAAGGGAGAAATAGATCGGAAGCCTCGAGGCAAAAGTGTGGTGCATTCCCTCTGACCACATTGCACAACTAGCTGTGAGGCTGGGAAACGTAGTCTAGCTTGTGGGCGCAGGACAGATACGGAAATGGCTTGAGGAATGAACAACCAGTCTTGCCCACACTCTTGTTTCTCAGTTCCTCCAGTCCCTTGCTGTGATCAGTGTGATGGATCCAAAGTGAAAACCTGACACCAAGTTCTTGCAGATATTCAGTGTTTCCTTAAAACCTCATAGAATGTGCCACTTGATCTGACCCGGTCTCCTGTATCATCTTTCAAGGCTTATCGTCTAGCCATTTATGCACCAGCGACACAGGAGTTTTTCACACTTATTGAACGTCCTTTATTTCACATTTTTGCTTATGTTGTCCCTGTACCCTGAAATGTCACCGTCACTTCTCTCTATAGATTCCATTTTAGCCAAGCTAAATCCTATTCCTCTCTCTAGGCTCAGCTTAAATATCATTTCTTCCAAAATGAATTACTGTTGCTGTCCTTCCTGGACTGGATTTGGTGCCCCCTTTTTGTGCTTCTGTATTTTTCTCTGAACACACTTACTTGCTATTTGTGCTTATCTATTGAAGGAGTTACGCTTAAAAATAAATAGGTAAGTAAGTAGGTAAATAACAAACTAAAAGCTCCCTGTTGGATGATATTGGTCAGTAGAATCTTTTCCTTAGCAAAGTTCTGTTTCCAGGGTAGCAGGGCTGCCAGCATTTTCTGAGCCTAAGGCTTTTGCTGCTCTTAGCATTTTTCCCTGAAGTGAAGCAGCAATAGGATGAGTATCTTTAGTCCATCCAGACATCAGTCTATAGATTGCAGCTCATGAGAAACACTGGCTGGAACTTTGCCACGGAAAAGAACCCAGCTGCTGAGAGGATGGAAGACAGATATTTATGTTCCGTGACTGATAATAGCAGTCTGGACTCAGCCAAGAAAAAAATAACAAATGACTTTTTTAGTTGGTTAATCATGAACATACCCAGAAAGTCTTGCCTGACAAACAGCCTGAGGAGTTGGAGAATGACAGCCTGGGAGTGAGAAGGAAGCAGATAACGCAGCAGTTGTTTATCCATTCATTGCCGCACGGATTCATCTGGTCCTCATACATGCCTGTGGGGGTACAAGATGGCTCACATGTGCACCCAGACCTCAAGTTCACTGGTTAGTAAGAGAGATAGGTGTGAGAAGCAGGATTTCAAAGCCTTGTAAGAGACACCTTACGGGAGCTTATGGGAGCATCAAAGAGCCTCCAGCAAGGGGTTTAGGGCCAACCTGATGGAAACTGTATCTGAATGGAGTCTAGAAGGATGAAATGGTAAAGCTAGGGTGAAAGGAGAGTGGAGATATATCATGGGGAAGGAGGCATGTGTGTAAGAGGAAAGTTTTATACTGTTGATGCACAAAGGAGAAAGCAAGTAAAAAAGGCAATGAAGAAGGAAGTCTAGGTGGCAGGGGAGTCAGGGGGTGGGGGCTTCTATGCTACAGGGATCTTGTAAGCAACCGCCATCCCATGCTTTTGAATAATCACTCTGGGACAGTGATTATGGTTCACGCCTCAAGGCAAAGATGAGATGAAAAAAGCCCAATGAAGCCACGGGATAGAAAAGAGAGAATGGACTTAAGAAAATGTGGATTATTATATGACTAACAGTTTTTGGTTCTTATGAAGGAAGGGTGCACATAAAGAGAGAAGAAAGTGTTTGTTTTAGTTTTTGGTTTTGTTTATAATCAAGGTGCCTGGTGCTGTCTCTAGTTCAAATAAGAATTTGTTTTCTGTTTTGGTTTTGTTTATAATCAAGGTGACTGGGTGCTGTCTCTACCTCATATAAGGTTTGGGTGTGAAGGAGGAGTATTGTTTCACAGCCCGGTTTCAGATACAGAAGGCACATCCAGGTGTTGTGGATAGCTCTTCTCTGGTCCCGGCAGACAAGCACATACATATAAAAGTTGCCTATTTGGAGATACTTGATTAGGGATAAGGATGAGGGGATCTTCAGCGCAGAGACAAAGACAGCCACCAACATACACCATCAACATTTGAGATATAAGTAGACAAGTGATTTAGCTGAGAAGAACGGAAAGGGTGGAATGAAAACCAAGCTAGAATGTTCTCATAAAAATCAAAGGGGAAAAGTATTTCAGGAAACCGAGGTGTCTGAAGTGGCAGACAAGTTTATAAGAAAAAGATGGAAATATATTCCGAATTCTGTGCTGTTGTCTTCAAGCCCTACTTCCATTGTTCACTGCTGTGAGACTCATAATAGTGAAAAATTGGAAATTGAATATTTTTTATTATTAGAGAAATGGATAAAGAAATCATGGTGCATTCACACAATGGCACACTGTATAGCCATTAAAAATGATGTAGAAAATAGTAATATAAAATACAGTTAGATATGCTTTAAATAAAAAGCAGGTAACACAGGTGTGTATGTTTTGTTTTAATTTTATCGTATATATGCCTATATAGACATACAGTATTTGTATGTATGCCTGTACATGTGTACAAAATTATGTGAAAGAATTCATAACCAGCTGTTATCATTAGTTGTCTGTGAATGGAGTCTTGTTTTCCTTTTTCCCCGTATTATGTCTTCTGTATTTTTCTGTGATTAAGATGTACCGGCTTCATAAAGTGAAATAAAATAGGATATCTTTTTGTAGTAGAAAGTGTTCCATATGATTATATGATCAGGATGTGTATAGAGACGTTTCAAGAGAATAGCGGAAGCAGAGGCTAGTATGTAGGGGAAGGAAGAGTTAATGGACAGTAAGGAAGAGATACAAGGAGTATAAACACTTTGAAAAGTTTTGATGAGAAAAGAAAAGGTGTGAAAGAGAACATTATAGTGGAGGAAAGTCAAGGATGTTAGGATTTTGAGTTATTTTGGTTTGGTTTCCTTTAGTTTCATGCACATGTGTGCATGTGTCTATGAGGGAGAGAGAGAAAGAAAGATAGAGACAGGGAAGAGGGGAGATAACAGAATATGTGTGTGGGTGTAATGGGTTTTAGGGTGATCAGAGGAAACCAAAAGAAAGAACTTGCAGATTCAGGACAGAGAAGGAAAATAATAGATGAAGCAAATACCAGAGAGGGTAGATGAGGACAGAGTCAAGAAACAGGTGTGGAAATTGGGCTTCTTAGGAGAGAGAACATATTGTCCTCTGCGATTAGAGAGAACAATGTAAATGGCTTGGGGAAGATGGGTCAGAACTTCTAAGGAGTTTAAATCTGATAGTTTCAAATTTTTCAGGATATTAGAAGTTGAAGTCCTTTATAGTGAGAAAGTCCTTTACAGTGAGGAGATGGGTAGGGGCCTGATGAAAACTCTTAAGGTTTAGAAATGTCCTTTGAAGACTGATGGAGCCAATAATGAAGGATAAAAATTGGCATGTGCTTCTAGAGCAAGACTCCCTCAAACTCTGACCAAGGATCCAGATCTAGCCTGTGGTCTGTTTTTGTGGCCCATAAGCTAAGCATGTTTCTTACATTTTTAAACGTTGTTTAAAAGAAGAAGGATATTACATAGACCACATGTAACTTGAAAATCCTGCAATATTTACGATTTAGCTCCTTACAGAAAAGTGTTCCAACTTGGTTCTTTAGTAACCAAATTGAAGATAGAATCCCTCAGTTGGTAGCAGGAATTCCCTTTGCTCTAAAAGCAGTCAGCAGCCTATCTAAAGAGTGTTTAAAAATTTTTTTTTAATCTTTATTTATTTTTGAGAGAAGACAGAGTGTGAGCAGGGGAGGAGCTGAGGGGAGGAAGACACAGAATCAGAAGCAGGCTCCAGGCGCTGAGCTGCCAGCACAGAGCCCGACGTGGGGCCCGAACTCACGAACCTTGAGATCATGACCTGAGCCGAAGTCAGACGCTTAACTGACTGAGCCACCCAGGCACCCCTACTTAAAGAGTGTTTTAATTGACAGATGGTCAGGGGTAGGTCTGGAGTATCAGTAATGTTCTGTTTGTTGATATGTGTGATACTTACACAGGTATTTGCTTTAACACTATTTACCATATTTAACATTTACCATATATTTAACACAATAACCACCATTATACTCAGGGGTGTGCTGGGATGCTAACTCTAAGAATAATCCCTATTTGTAGCATTTGCCAATCTCCAGGGTGTAAATACTCCCACCATGGCTAATTTCAGGCTATCAGTGTGACATTACTGAATGAGGAGTTAGGAAGAATTGTGCAGAATTGGTTCTCACAAGCCATTTGGGGCCAGTTTGGGATTTTTTTCCATAGGGAAAAAATTTTGGAGAAATACCTAGTTCCATTTCATACCATGAGAATTTTCTGACCTACTGTTAGGAAATGAAATACACTGACTAACCTGTAATGACTTCTGAAAAGTTGCTACTTCCATTTCTTGTAACTACAACTGAATTTGAAGTGTAGGGCTAAGCTGATACCTGGGAAGATGCACATCTTGGTAAAGCAGATAGCTGTCGTTTCCTTGAGAGAGCAGAACTCAAATTTGGTAATGTGAGAACTGTGTTTTAACATAAATTTCTGATACCACTGAGACCTCTTTGGAGATTTCAATAAATGGAAATGCCCATAAGTTGAAGGACACAAAGGGACTCCATCCAGATAGGTTTGCACTACAGCAGAATCAGGAAACCACCTCTGACATGCCTGTGGGAGCCCTTGCCTGTCTCTTTATCCAGAAGAGAAGCTTAGTTCTGCAGGAACTCATTCTCCCCAGTTTCTTACAGGCAGCCCACTTCTATAAGTTGCACACCATTGCTACCCTAAGCCAAGCCTCTTTGGCTACTCTGATAGGACAACATTTCCTTTAAGGTTTCAGTTTGAGTTTTAGGAAGACCGTGTGTCCCAGCCACTACCCACCCATAGTCAAACCCTGAGCCTTCTTTCCTTGCAACAGATTGTAGCAACGCACTATAGTTCTTCTTGTATATTTTCTGTGCCCCCTGCTTCTCAGTTTCTGTGAACTTATAAAATATAACTTAAAATATAATGGATTTTAAGAGTTAATGAAATGGTTAAGCTGTACTTGATTGTTATTACAACGTAAAGACAACGTCTCTACACCTGTCTTTGCATGTTTGCTCTGCATTTAGCGATCTACAAGCAGTATGTTTACTTGTTTTGTTTTTGTTGCACATTTGCATTGTCCAGGCAGTTCATGCTGTAGTTGACTTAAATTCCTAATTTGTTTTTGTTAGTAGAGAAGGATGTACCACAAAATGGTTAGTCTCCTCTCAGGGAATAGGTGTGAATGCTCTTCTAGGAACTAGGAGGAAAATCCTGGCTCCTCAATAGATACTGTTCTCATTAGGACTTCATGCTTCTGAAAAGGAACATTTCTTTAACATTCTTCCAACTGCTTTTAATCAGTTTAAGCTTTGATTAAAAATAAAATAATGTAAAGTGAAAAATACCCTATCGCAATTTGATATGAGTAATAGCAGGAAGAATTACATGTATAATAGAGGTTTGTCTAGATAATTTCTTAGGCAAAGTCATCAAAATATGTAAATGTTAGGAAAATATAATAATAGATATTTTAACAAAATATGTGAGACCACACACTTGGAACAGTTAGAGGCATAATTCCTTTCCCAAATGAAGTTTCCTATTTAGCTAGTTTGAGTTTTATTCTGGGACCTGTTACCAATAACCTTATGAAAAAAGAATTTCATAGAGTATTGCTATGGAGAATGTGTCTCAAATATACCTGTGATTCTCGTTTTATCTACAGGGGGAAGAGTCGTACCATTTACTCAGATGAAGTAGGGCATCTTTTTCTACTTTGTGTATAATTGATTTATTAGGTCCACAGAGAGAGAGATAATATATAGCAAACCAACAAAGTACCCTGTACAGACATTCTATACCTGATTGGGTGAGGAGATTTATACTCAGACATTTTCTTATTACTGTTTTCAGGTTCTCTTTTCCAACCCAACTCATTCTTTCTTGGGCTTTATAGTCGCTGAACTTTGGCTTCAACCTGTTTTTATTTTCTCTGTGTTTCCTTTGACTTCAAACCTGAGGACTTTCCTTGTCTCCTGGCTCATTCCACACTGGGATTGGACACCAGCTTCCCTTTACCTTAGGCCCCAAACCTGAGGGCTAGATACTCCTGCTATAGTACGTGGCCAGAGTACCCATGTTCAGCCATAGGCACACCATTGTTCACAAAAAGGAGAAGTGAGGCAATGGGGGGAGGATGTCCTTAGCCTGACATATTGAAATTGAAATGCCCACAAGGATTCAGCAAGTAGCTCAGGAAGAAGATCTATGCTGGTGATAAAGATTCACTAGTCATCACCTTAGAGAGAAGTAAAAATGTCAGTTGTATACATTAGATTACCACGGGAAGTGTATTAAGTGAAAAGAAAAGACACCTCAGCAAAGAACCCTAGGCATTTCAGGGAAGGACTCCCCCCTCCCCAAAAAAGAGGATTCTTGTGAAGAAGACAAAGAGAATAGAAAAGAGAGACATTTCAAGAAGGAGAGTGGGGTTAACAGAGTCTATTATCACAAATAAATTAAGGACTAAAACTTTTTACATTTCTGATTTAGACCAATTTTAGAGGAATGGTAAAGAGAAATTAGAGATATACAATGAGAAATATGTGGATTATTTGAAGGAGAACTGGTGAGGAGGAATCATTTATCCATTGACTCAAGAAACTGTCCATCTGAGGGAACAGAGGGCAAATTCCTTACGCTCTATAGTCTGTGTTTTCATCTGTGAAATAAGGAAATTAAAATAGATGATCTCCAACCACTATTCTGCCTTGATATTGAATCACTCTAGGAGTCTAAATCAATTCTTAAGAAGGAACAAAATTGTAACAAGCTAAGCTGTCCTTGATGGTCATTATAACAGACAACATCTCCACACCTGTCTTTGCATGTTTGCTCTGCGTTTAACGATCTGCGAGCAGTATGGTACTTGTTTTGTCTTCGTTGCACATTTGCATTGTCTGGGCAGTTCATGCTGTTATAGTTGACTTAAATTCCTAATTTGTTTTTGTTAGTAGAGAAGGATGTACCTCAATATTCTGAAGCACTAATAAAAAGAAAAAAATAGAATGGAAAATGTGCTAGTTTTACAAATAGAACTTTTATTTTTGTTTCTAACATTGGGTTATTAAAACCGCTTCTAAAACTTTTTTATAAATCTCTTTTGAATCCCAGGTATTGCAATTTCAGATGAACTCGATAAGGTAAGTTGAAAATAAAATGTAGAATTTACATTTTAACCCACTGTCTAAATGAAAAACTTTCCGAAACATAAAGTGTTCAAATATAATTTATTTGGTGCTAACATTTTTAAAACTTTCAGTGACATGCTTTGATTCTTTTATGAAAATTATTGCACGACATATGTGTGTATATATATATATATATATATATATATATATATATATATATCTCACCATCTCACCTATTCTTTGGAGTCAAGAGTTTTAGAATTTGGTTAGAGAAAACTGAATCACTGTAATCACTAAATCACTATACTAAAAAAAAAAGAAAACATAATATTATGTAAATTTTTTTTCTATATATGATGATGATTATTATATAGAAAACACTTGTACTTTTCTAGAACTACCCTTTGTACCTACACCTTACTCAGTAAGTTTTTGTTTTGTTTTGTTTTAAAATTCCAAGATGCCAAGAGAGTATGGGGCCCCAGCTGGGGTGATAACTGTGAAGGTGGTGAGAAGTGATACAGTTAGGAATATATTTTAACAGTACTGTCAGTGGAACTTGTAAATGTGTCAGATGTGAGGAGTTATAGAAGAAATCAGTCAATGATGAATCCTAGGTTTGGAAGATGAGCAACTAGGTCAACTGTAGTGCCATTTGCCAAAATTGGAAAGACTGGGGAAGTGGCAAATCAAGCAGATTGCAGTAGCATTAGGAGTTCTCTTTGGGCCGTTTATTTTGAGTTGTCTAGTAAACATATTTATATGAGCTGTTACCCATCAGAGACTTGATTTAGTTATACATTTAGAAGTCATTGGGATAAAAGTTCTCATTATTTTGGACTCAGGACTCCTTTACACTCTTACAAATGACAGAGGAGGACCTCAAGAAGCTTTGGTTTGTGTAGATGATAACTATCAATACTTACCATGTAAGAGATTAAAAACTCAATATATGTTCTTCATTTAAAAAACAGTGATAAAACCATTACATTAACAATAACATTTTTTTTAATATCTGAAATGTATTGTCAAATTGGTTTCCATACAACACCCAGTGCTCATCCCAAAAGGTGCCCTCCTCAATACCCATCACCCACCCTCCCCTCCGTCCCACCCCCCATCAACCCTCAGTTTGTTCTCAGTTTTTAGCAGTCTCTTATGCTTTGGCTCTCTCCCACTCTAACCTATTTTTTTTTTTCTTCCCCTCCCCCATGGGTTTCTGTTAAGTTTCTCAGGATCCACATAAGAGTGAAACCATATGGTATCTTTCTCTGTATGGCTTATTTCACTTAGCATCACACTCTCCAGTTCCATCCACGTTGCTACAAAGGGCCATATTTCGTTCTTTCTCATTGCCACGTAGTACTCCATTGTGTATATAAACCACAATTTCTTTATCCATTCATCAGTTGATGGACATTGAGGCTCTTTCCATAATTTGGCTATTGTTGAGAGTGCTGCTATAAACATTGGGGTACAAGTGCCCCTATGCATCAGTACTCCTGCATCCCTTGGATAAATTCCTAGCAGTGCTATTGCTGGGTCATAGGGTAGGTCTATTTTTAATTTTCTGAGGAACCTCCACACTGCTTTCCAGAGCGGCTGCACCAATTTGCATTCCCACCAACAGTGCAAGAGGGTTCCCGTTTCTCCACATCCTCTCCAGCATCTGTAGTCTCCTGATTTGTTCATTTTGGCCACTCTGACTGGCGTGAGGTGATATCTGAGTGTGGTTTTGATTTGTATTTCCCTGATAAGGAGCGACGTTGAACATCTTTTCATGTGCATGTTGGCCATCCGGATGTCTTCTTTAGAGAAGTGTCTATTCATGTTTTCTGCCCATTTCTTCACTGGGTTATTTGATTTTCGGGTGTGGAGTTTGGTGAGCTCTGTATAGATTTTGGATACTAGCCCTTTGTCCGATATGTCATTTGCAAATATCTTTTCCCATTCCGTTGGTTGCCTTTTAGTTTTGTTGGTTGTTTCCTTTGCTGTGCAGAAGCTTTTTATCTTCATAAGGTCCCAGTAATTCACTTTTGCTTTTAATTCCCTTGCCTTTGGGGATGTGTCGAGTTAAGAGATTGCTGCGGCTGAGGTCAGAGAGGTCTTTTCCTGCTTTCTCCTCTAAGGTAACAATAACATTTTTTATGAAAAATACTTCATTTTCCAAAACAAGATATTTGTGAGAACATTACATTTGTTACTTTTTTGAAAATCTCTTAATTGGAAACTTCTGGGTTTTCATATCTGTTTCTGTACTTCATGTGTTATGATAAATTATCTTGACTGAAAAAAAGTCTGACAACAGATATGTAGTTGGAAAAGGGGAATGCACCTAGAAATAGACATTAATATTTGGTGAGTGTTGGTCCAGATATCTCTCTAAACAGAATGCAGTTGATTTGATGGTTATAGATAGAAAATGATAGAAAGTATTATACAAAAAATGCGGTCCTATAAATCATTACCTTTTGAAATAATGAGCTATAATGTAATAATTATATTTTTTTACAAAAGCAATAAAGTTAGTACTCTTCTATTCCAAATAAAATTAGACCTTTTGAATTTTGTATCATAAGAATACATTTGTTTGATTAAATATTAGGTAAAATTTATTAATATACTTTTAAGTATTAAGTTAATAGACTATTGCAATATTTAAAAATCAGCTTATATTGAGGTGCCTGAGTGACTCTGTTGGTTGAGCGTCTGACTCTTGATTTCGATTCAGGTCATGATCTCCTGGTTTGTGAGATCAAGCCCCACATCAGGCTGTGCACTGAGAGTGCGAAGCCTTTTTGGGATTCTCTCTTTCTCTCTCTCTGTGCCCCTCCCCTGCTCACACCCTCTTCTCTCTCTCTCTCTCAAAATAAATAAATTTATAAAAAAATTAATTTATATCTATACAAACTCTATGCAAAACTAGATCTTGACTCTAAACAATAGCAAGTAGAAAAAGTGGCAGATGTGATCTTCTTGCTTTGTCCTGCTTTTCTAGTCTTCTTCCTCTGTGTGTCCATCATTGTCTTTGGCCCATGCTGGTCTCCCTCTTACACCATGACCTTCCTTACAACTTGCAGAAATTACATAATCCGTGCTCCTTTATTCGTTCACTTTAAGTACAAAGCCAGCATCTCTATTTCTAGGTTCATTTGTTCCTTCCAATATATTCTGCAAAGCCCTGGCTGCCTGAGTCATAAATTAGCTTTGTGTGGTTCTGCGTGGCCCTCATCCTTCCTTTCTTCCGGGTTCTGACTAGCAGTGGGGCTGTGTCTACACCTTTTTTGGTGAGCTAAAGAATGTACTAATTGTTCTTTGAACTGAAAATAGATTTCACCCTCGCCCTCAGTGGATGCCATGACACTTGGTTAGTATCATGCTCTGGATATAGCTTCACCCCAAACCCTCTCTCTTAGGAGAGAGAGTTTCTGTTTAACTAAATTGTATAGACTGATAATTTTTATTTACTTACCAGACATTCCTGTTTTCGAAGACTTCATAGAAATTGCTGAAATTTATTGCACATGTATTATTTTTAATTTTTATCAAGAAGATGTCAACAATTGTCATAAATAAGCTTTTACTTAAAAAATATTGATGTCAGTACAAAGAAATTGTTACCACTCTCATACCCATTTTTTCTTAAGAGTACCAGGTAATAAAAGGCAAACACAGGCTGCCAGAGCCACAGACACCATCCTTTGCCTGCCTGGAAAGCAGCTTTGGTTGAGGAGAGAGTTGGCCCCATAGCGTTCTCTGCTGACCATGAAGCTCACAGTCCTGTATTTTTCTCAATAAGAAAATGTGAATCTCAGGCAGGTATTAAAAAAAACCCAAATAGAATTATTTACAATTTGTGTTGACCTGACACCTGTGTCTTAAATGTAATAATAAAAATCAATTCAGCTTTTTCCTTTTAATCTTCATTAATAACTTTGGGGGCTTGCTAAAGATCTGTTTTTCTTAACCTTTATAAAGTACCGTTCCTGGGGCGCCTGGGTGGCTCAGTCGGTTAAGCGGCCGACTTCAGCCAGGTCACGATCTCGCGGTCCGTGAGTTCGAGCCCCGCGTCGGGCTCTGTGCTGACAGCTCAGAGCCTGGAGCCTGTTTCAGATTCTGTGTCTCCCTCTCTCTGACCCTCCCCCGTTCATGCTCTGTCTCTCCCTGTCTCAAAAATAAATAAAATGTTAAAAAAAAATTAAAAAAAAAAAAAAAAAAGTACCGTTCCTTTACTCTCATATTCCAATTATATTCAATCATAATTTCATTGAAATGATTTTTTTTTGCAATTTCTAAAGTTAGTTTTGAATGATTAATTTTACTTTAAATGGAAACACTAATAACAGAAGCTAATGTTATTTTTAAGGCTTGTATTTTTAGTTGTGGGAATTCTAACAACTTCTTATTCATCAGTTTTGTCCTTTCTTTAACCAATGTATTGGTTTTCTATTGCTACTATATCAAATTAAAATAATGCATATTTATTATCTAATGGTTCTATAGTTTAGAAGTTCAACACAAGTCTCCCTAGGCTAAAATCAAGGTGTTGTAGGGTTGCATTCCTTCCTGAGTTTATGAAGAAAATCTGTTTCCTTACATTTTCCAGCTTCTGTAGGCTGCTCTATTTCTTGGTGCATGGCCCTTTTCCTGCCTCTTCAAAACCAGCAACATCTCATCTATCTTTGACTGTTGCCAGAAAAAGCTTCCTGCTTCTGGGGGATCATGTGATTAGGTTGGGGCCACCTAGCTAATCTGAGTAATTGAATCTTAACATTTTTAACTTTAATCATGCTAAGTCCCTCTTGCCATGTAATGTAAGATATTCAAAGGTTTGGGGGTTAGGATATGGACATTCTGAGGAAGCTATCCTTTTGCCTCACAGCCACTATTCAAGTTCAGGTGATATTACCTTTCAAATCTGTATCTAATTCTTCAGTCTGCTACCCTTCCAATTCACCCTTCAAAATGCCATATAGTAGACATGGATGGTGCCTGCTCAGTTACCATTCCCTGGGGCAGTGTGACCAGTCCTTTGAGTACTCTGAGGGTTGGGTCCTTATTGGCTCACTCTTCCTGAGGATTGCTTCAATCCATTAGGAGCCACCCTGACCAGAGATGCCTGGGTTCTCAGCCAGTGATGGACTGAAATAAGACCCTGACTTGTCACTTACATTCCAGAGCTCCTTAGGAGATCAGGTTGTGAGTAGACTTTACCCAAACCCGTATATTTGCCTAGCTTTTTCCCTGTCTTCTGCTTCCTTTACTCTCTTACAGGTTTGCTTCAGAGAACATATGAATATGTCACTTTTTAAGCCTTTGGTTCTAGGGAAACTTACTTAGGGAATCCCGCTAAAAATTCTCCATGACTTCCTGCTACCTACCAAATTAAGTCCGTATTTCTAACACCAGAATTAACAGTCTCCATTTTGTCACTCAAATCTATATTTTATGCTTTGTTTCCCTCTTTTTCTCTATTCAGAGTCTGTGTTGTGCTCAACAAGGAATACTGTAAGGCAGCTAGACTATGGTACCTCCAAGTCACATTCTTGTTTATTTCCACATTTTTGCTCATTGTCATTCCTCCCCCTCTCTCCAACTTTTCTATTTTTCAAGCTCCAGCCTTTCCTGATCACTCTTGCAGAAAGTGATCTCACCTCCTCTGAGTACTTAAAGGATATAGCAACCACATCACAAATGATACTTCTTGTCTCATATTATGGAAATTTTTGTTCACTGCTTGACGAAATAGCCTGATATTTTGGAAAAATCCACAGAGTAAACCTTGTATTGAACCTTTCCTCCTGCCATTTACTAATTATGTGAACTTCAGAGAGTTATTTATAGATGCTGAGCTTTAGTTTCCTTCCCTGTGAAATGTGATGGTTTTAGTAACTATTGAAAATAACATCAATTACTCTCCCACTCAAAAATAATTTTAGGTAGATTGCTAAAATATATAAAATATAAAACATTTAAAAGGAATATTTGGAGAAATCATTTCAAAGGGAACAGAGTATAGGAAAAATGTGAGTCCCCTGCACAACATGCAGTCTTGAGGCTCAGTATCCTCACTATAGTTGAGCCACAATTGAGCTTTTTGTCATTTGGTATCCTCATCACCATAGGATCAGAGCAAAACAGTAGTTCACAGGAAAACTAACCATTCCTACTACTGAATCTCAAGAAAAATATCCCCCATTTATTGTCATGAAGTACATACATATAATGTATCAATAATATCCTCAAAGCATTTTTATACATCTGTGCACCAGAGGATATAATCAACAGGGTACAAAAAATAGCTTCCAGATTATGAGGAATATTTGCAAATCATATGTATATGATAAAGAGGTTGATATCCAGAATATATAAATAACTCCTACAACTCAACAACAAAACAAATAGTCTGATTTTAAAATGGGCAACGAACTTGAATAGACGTTTCTGCAGAGATGATATACAAATGACCGAGCATATGAAAAGACCCCATATCACTAATCATTAGAGAGACATAAATCAAAACCACGAGATACCACCTCAAACCCTCAGTATGGCTACTATCAGAAAAACCCCAGAAAATAATAAGTGTTCATGAGGTTGTATAGAAATTGGAACTTTTGCATACTGTTGGTGGGAATGTAAAAGGGTGCAGTTACTATGGAAAACAGTATGACAATTCTTAAAACATTAAAGATAAAATTACCAGGTGATCCAGCAATCCTTCTTCTAGGTATATATTCAACAGAATTGAAAGCATGATCTCAAAGAGATTTACACACCCATATTCATCATAGCATTATTCACAATAGCCAAAAGATGGAAAGAACCACGTGCCTTTTGATGGATGAATAGATAAACAAAACACACACACACACACACACACACACACAGTGGAATATTATTCATACGTAAAAAGGAAAGAAATCTTGTCACATGCCACAACACAGATGAACCTTGAGGAGATTATGCTAAGTGAAAAAAAGTCACAGAAAGACCTAATACTGTGTGGTTCCACTTATATGAGGTATCTAAAATAACCAAATTCATAGAGGCAGAAAGTACAGTGATAGCTGCCAGGGGCTGGGGGGAGTGGAAGATGGGATTTGTTCACTGGGTATGAAGTTTCAGTTTCACAAGATGAAAGAGGCCTACTCCACATTGGTGTGCACAGCATCATGAACACACTTTACTGAATTGCATATTAAAAATGGTGTAAGATGGTAAATTTTATGTTACCATTTGTTTTACCACAATTTAAAAAATATATTCTTACAGTAAATAAGATCATTAGTTTCACAGGAGTTGTTTGAATAAAGTCTGCTGATCTAGGCAAATGTCGTAATGCAAAAGCAAAGTTTAGTTGCAACAATTCCACAGGAAGTCTCAATAGTGAGGTATAGGACAGGGCTTCCTGGTGTTCTGGCTTAAGTAAAAGATACATTTTATTTAGGGTGGTAGACAGTTTGCATATCTTTTAGACAACTTATCAGTATATTCTCTTTAACTAACTTTTGTCACCTATTGAATGATAGCTTGAGTTTCTAGTCAATCTTTAAATAGATTTATTAATAAGAGATATAATAAAAATGGACTATTTAGTGCATACTCTATTCTAGACCTTGGGCTAAGCATTTCTTATAGATTACACCATTTTATCCTAATGAAAAATCTCTAACATTTTTGGAGAACTTACTGCATACCAGGCAGTGTTCCAGATTATTTACCTGCAGTATCATATTTAGTATTTACTAATACCCTGTGAAATTAGGGACTATTATTCCCATTTGACAAATGACAAATTTGGAATGCAGAGAGGGTATTAAACTTACCAGAGGTTATACTAATTCAAAATAGAAGTGGGACACAAATTCAGACCATTAACCTCAGAGCCCATGCTGTTAACAATGATGTTATATTCATGATATAGTTACTATTATATACCAGTCTAATAAATGAAAAAATAGGAGCTCTTAGAGTTTCATATGTTCCCCCTTGGTCCCACGGTAAATGGAAGAACTGGAACTCAGACTCAGCCTGTTTATACTCCAGAGTCTATACTCTTAGTCTCTCCAGTAGGTTATGCCAGTAAAGTCCTTATTACAGGTGCCTGGTACAGAATAATCACTCAATTAATAATTGCGATTTTTATTAGAAACTCTTTGTTCGCAATATCTGCTAAGCCTGCACTAAGCCTTTGGGAAATAATTGTGTAATAGCCAGAACTAATCTCTAATCCAGTTTCATTTTTTGTAGCCTTTTACCATATTTCTTACTATCAAGACCTTTCTTTGAGTTATTTCATTATATCAAGAGCTCTAGTTCTAATATGGTAGAAATATAGAAAGAAGGGTAGCCAGTTATAGTGTTCATGCTCACAAATAATGTTTCAACATGGAAGTTAAATATATATGAGACCATGCAAAAGACTAACTCGGCAGGTACTAACAGATTGTATTTTATCAAGCATATAGTTTGCCAGGTACTGTGTCAGGTACTTTAAGTACACTTTCTTACAAATATTCACAGGAGCCCTATGAGAAAGCTCTTCTGTCCATTTTACACATAGGACAATTTACACATAGCCCACAGTGTTTGTAACTTGTACAAATTTACAGATATAGATAATATGCTGTAGAATTCAGATCTGAGTACAAATTTAACTTTAAAACCCATTTTCTTAAATACTATGTTATGTTGCTTCACTAAGAAGTTAGGAAGCTTAAAGAGAGACTGTTGTTTTTGTTTTTATTATTTCAGACTGGCTATATGAATATAAGTAATATTGAAATCTGGTACAGACATAATATGCCATGGGCCTTCTAGCCACTTGATGATTGCCTCCACTAAGTATACCAGTGGAAGGACTGAAAAGTTAACTCCTTTAAAGATAAGGTGTTTTTTCGCTAGATAGACTTGTTTTGCTATTGACTTTTCATTTCTATTCATTTCTCTCCAAACAAATCTGGATTTCATTCTTTGTGTATGTGTGTATGCATGTCTGTGTGATTATTTGGAGAATGGTTTTGGGATTTAGGGCATACTTATATTGTTATGATCCTTTTGTGTTGCTTCTGTGTTCCAGAATTTCTTGCCCACCCACATCTGACCTACATGTGTATCACATATTTTTGGCAGTAAAGGGTTATGTTGGTTATATGTTTGATTTATAACAAGCAATGATCCTAATATGCCAGTATGATTGTTCATGTTTTATCTTAAAAACCTATCTCTCAAAAATGAAATGTGGAAGATGACAATCAAAGGAAGATATTTGCAGTTTACGTTACAGGCAAAGCTTAATAACTCTAATTGTAGGGCACTTCTCAAAATAGAGAACAAAAGGCCTAAATTCCACTAAAAATGAGCCATATGAATGGATTATTCAAAGAAAATAAATGAAACTGCCTCTTAATGATATGAAAAGATGCTGGGCTTCATTTAAAGTAAGAGAAATGCAAATGAAGCACCACTGCTTACCTATCAAATTTACAGAAATCCCAAGTTTATAAAAATATTCTGTTGGTGAGACTGTGAGGAAATAGGTGGGAATGTACTGGTGGGAATGTGCAAACACTATGGAGGGAAATTTTTCAATATTTAAAAAACTTTATGTGCAATATTTTTTGATCAAATGATCCTAGTTCTATGAATCTATTCCAAAGACGCACTGGCAAAAATATGAAAAGACTTATGCATTGTGATTATACCTTACTGTACTATTTTAATAGCAAAAATTTAAAACAATTAAATGCCCATTAAAGTAAAAATACTGGATACATTATAGTATATCCACACAACAGAATATTATGTAGCTGTAAAAATGAAAGAATGTCTCCATAGAGACTTCAGAGTAGTTCCCAGGATATATTATTAAATGAAAAAGGCAAGGAGAGGAAATGTGTTTATAGTATGCTACCATTTATCTTGGTAAGTGTAATGAAAGTATATGGGGCGCCTGGGTGGCTCAGCCGGTTAAGCGTCCGACCTCAGCTCAGGTCACAATCTCGCGGTTCGTGAGTTCAAGCCCCACGTTGGGCTCTGGGCTGATGGCTCGGAGCCTGGAGCCTGCTTCCGATTCTGTGTCTCCCTCTCTCTCTGCCCCTCCCCCGTTCATGCTCTGTCTCTCTCTGTCCCAAAAATAAATAAACGTTAAGAAAGTATAGATACATATGTGATTATACTAAAGCCAAAACTACAAGAGCAAAATCTGTCATACTGTGACACACACACACACACACACACACACACACACAATTGTTAAAAGTTACCCTTAGGAGAGGGGAAGATACAGAAAGTTAGGAGTAAGGAAAGGTATAGAGAGGACAGGATAGGGATAGTGGGCTGATTTCTTAGAACTTTGAATATATGCACTTGGAACCATTTAAATACAATAAAATCTTAAAACAGTAGTTTCTAATAATCATAAGTAAAGTGAAACAAATCGGGACAACTGTACTTCACATTGATGGCATAAACACACTGAGATGAATTTATTCCAAGTCATTATTAGCACAGTGATTTGATTGTTCTTTACTGGGGTATACTCTAAGGACAGAGGGAACAGCAATACACTTTAAATTGTTTTTGGTAGTCGTGTCATTGATGGATAGTGTTGGTAGTATTATAAAGAGATTATTGTCTATGCTTTGTGTGATGTAGCAAAGAAGTAATTATGTTGATATCCATAAGAACCAGAATTTTTGGCATAGAGGAAAGGAAATACAGATGTGGGACTGATAAATTTAAGTAAAAATCTTATAATCCTGTTTTGAAGAGGAAGTATCATTAAGAATTCATATTTTTTTATTTTGAAAAATAAAATTCACTCTGTGCCAGCACTGAGCACACCTAGAGCTCAGGTATTTTCTTCTAAATATCATTCTCTATTAAAAGGAACCAAGGCTCTTTAGAGAAATGGCTGAATCTAGGGCTGCAGCGGAGAAAGTATGCATTGAGTCTGGAATATCTTTTAGTGTCAGGAAGTAAGATGCAATCAAAGAATGATGGAACATTTCAAAAGGACATGGGAACCTACTTGTGGGAGCTCCTTCTAGGAATGTTAAAGCCTAAACATCATGATAGTAGTATAGTTCATTGAATGAAATAATAATTCATAATCCATACTGAAATACCTACTTACATGCATACATACACATATGGAGGTGAAGGAGAAGCTCTTTCTCACAGTAGAGTACCAACAAATAAATTTAGAAGGAATGGTGAAATTATAAAATCACAAGTTGGCAACCATCATAATAATTGATTCAGGGAAGGGCCTGCAAAGGATGTTAAAATTAGTACGTGAAATTTTGATGAATTACAGGTTATCTGCATAGTTTCAGAGTTACTCCCCAGAAGACATTTAATAATTAACCAGAGAGAAGTAGCAGGTTTACAGTGGAGAATCATGAAAGATACCACCTTAACCAAGTGGCCACGGTTAACATCACTAGCAATAAGACAAGTCAGTATCATGTGCCTTTTGATAAGAAAGGAATACATCACTTCTGTGTTATTCTTGCCTCAAATGAGTGACTTGACTATAATCATAGGAAACATTGGAAAAACATAAATTGAGGGACCTCCTGAAAAATAACTGGCCCATATTTTTAAAACACATGAAGGTCAGGGGCGCCTGGGTAGCTCACTCAACTAAGCCTCCAACTTTGGCACAGGTCATGATCTCACAGTTCGTGAGTTCGAGCCCCACATTGGGCTCTGTGCTGACAGCTCAGAGCCTGGAGCCTGCTTCAGATTCTGTGTCTCCCCCTCTCTCTGCCCCTCCCCCACTCATCCTCTGTCTCTCTCAAAAGTAAATAAACATTAAAAAATTTAAAAAAAGTAAAAAACTTGAAGCTCATAAATGTCAAATACTGAAAACTATTCTACATTAAAGGAGATTAGGCAACAACAAGAACATGAGAATTGAATCCCATATGTGACCCAGGATTCTTTATTGCCATTAGCAACTTGATTCAAATAATTGAGGAAATTTAAACAACAAAGTTGGTTATTGGTATTGTACTAATGTTATTCTGTGGCTGCATAAGAAAATGTCCTTTGACATTTGATAATTATTCTGTGGCTGCATAATTATTCTGTGGCTGCATAAGAAAATGTCCTTCTTTATAGAAAATACACTCTGCAGTGTTTAGGGATAAAGAGTATCATATTTGCAACTTACCTTCAAGTGGTTCTGGGGAAATTTTATATATCAATGTGAAAGAGAGAGAAAATGATAAAGCAAAATATCAACCGCCAATGTTGACATTATTACATTAACAAATTGGGTAATCTGGATGAAAAGTATACAGAAATTCTTTTTTTTCTTTTCTCAACTTTTATAAGCCTGAATTATGTCAAAATAAAATATTTAAGACATACATATTTCTTAGATCTGTCCACTCTTACTGGCTCAAAAATAATGAGTATACCCAGTGTCCAGAATAGTCTTAAAATATATTTCCCACTAAAATGAATTGGAATAATGGCTGATTCTGGGTTGGAAGCACAATGAGTCTAAAATATCTTGTCATGCCAGAAAGCAAGAAGAACATGGGAAAGACCACTTGGCTGTGTCACAATTGATCACGAACCAACTTTAAATAGTTTCCCTCTGGAAAGAGTTGAGAAAATTTGAAGAATAAGAATAATAACTACAGTGATTTATATATAACATTTAAACATTTTTATGTTAATCCAAAAATTAATCATCTTAAGAGTATGTTAGGAGGCCAAAGTTATTATTTTCAAAAATCTGTAAAAGGGAAAGAATCAAACATTTCATTTGCCTTTTCTTTTTTTTTTTTTTTTTTTTTTTAAATTTTTTTTTAACGTTTATTTTATTTTTGAGACAGAGAGAGACAGAGCATGAACAGGGGAGGTCAGAGAGAGGGAGACACAGAATCCGAAACAGGCTCCAGGCTCTGAGCTGTCAGCACAGAGTCCGACGCGGGGCTCGAACTCACAGACTGAGAGATCATGACCTGAGCTGAAGTTGGCCGCTTAACCGACTCAGCCACCCAGGCGCCCCTCATTTGCCTTTTCTATATGAATTGTACTTCAGGGTAACCAAATATTTGAGAAAGTTTCTCTTTACAGAAGTTTTACAGCAAATAACAGAATTCCAACAAATGAATTATAAAATGAGACAATCACCATCTGGTAATCTTTAGTGAATTAATGGATCTAAGCGATAATCATGAATGCTGCCAACATCAGTAAAGAGTCATCATCAACAGGACGTTATGTACCTCCAGATGGAACTGCAGTCATCCCTTCCTATCCATGGGGAGTACCTTCCAAACCCCAGTGGATACCAGAAACCATGGATAGTACTAAACCCTATATATATTATGTTTTTCCTATACATACATACCTATGATAAAGTTTAATTTATAAATTATGCACAGTAAGAGATTAACAGTAATATATAATAATAAAATAGAAAAGTTATATGAATGCGGTCTCTCTCTTTCAAAATATCTTATTGTACCTGTACGCACCCTTCTTCTTGTGAGGTTTTGAGCTGTTAAAATGCCTGTGTGATGAGATACAGTGAGGTGAATAATGTAGGCGTTATGATGTACCGTGAGTCTACTATTGGCTTTCTGACAGTGTGTCCGAAGGATCAACTGCTTTTGGACTATAGTTGAGTGCGGGTAACTGAAGCCACAGAAAGCTAACCCACAGATAAGGGGTGGGGGACTACTGTGTAACCATTCTCTCAGAAGCAGTGTTGGCAGCAACAACAACAACAGCAACAAAAACTTTATCCAAAACTAACTACTAATTTACAGAAATTACAAAGGGCAGAGGGACATTTCAAGCCACATCACAGGGATGTAAAGGGGAAAACCAGACTGTGGAAAACTCCCAGGAAGACCAGTTGAGGTTTTCTGAACAGCAGCAGCCAACAACAAAATTACAGGAGAAAAAATGAGACAGAGGAGGAAACTCTAGAGATTAAAAGAGACAAAAGTCCGTCACAACATGTTAAGTGTTGTGTAGAGTCTGACTTGTACAAACAGCTTCCCTGAGACAGTCAAGGAAATTTGAAAACTAATGAACTTTGTTGATATTAAAGGATATTGTTACTTTATTGTTAAAAGTAATAATGGTATTTGTTTACAAAAGTGCTATTACTTTTTAGAGATACGTACTTGACCATTTACAAATGACATGACACAGTGAATGGGATTTGCTTTGAAATCATCTGGGTAGGGGGGCGCCTGGGTGGCTCAGTGAGTTGAGCGTCTGACTTTGGCTCGGGTCATGATCTTGCGGTTTGTGGGTTCAAGCCCCACGTCGGGCTCTGTGCCAACAGCTCGGAGCCTGGAGCCTGCTTTGGATTCCGTGTCTCCTCCTCTCTCTGCCCCTCCCCTGCTCATGCTCTGTCTCTCTGTCTCTCAATAATAAATAAACGTTAAAAAAAATTTTTTAATAAAAAAAAAAGGATATCATCTGGGTAGGAAAGAGGTGATGTGGAAAGGATGTGGATGGAGGTAAGGATGAAGTGAGTTTACCCATAAGCTGATAATTGATGAAAATGTGTGAGACTACAGATGGGTTTATTTTACTCTTCTTTCTACTTTCGTAGAAAATATCCATAATGAATAAAATGTTTTAGGTCACCGATAGTAGGGTGCAGAAGATAGTGGAGGAAAGGAGGAGGGATAACGTTGGCCCTTATTAGGGCTGGCAGGCATGCTAAGGCCTTTTTGATGTTATTTAATTTAGTTTTTGGACTAGTTCAATGAATGGTTGTATTTTTCCTGTCGTAAAGATAAGGAAACTGAAGGTAGAATGATTAAGTGCTTTGTTGAAGGTCTCAGAATTAGTACTTGGAGCTAGAATCAATACTTCCTTCTGGCTCATCTGATTGTTCATCTGATTCCAAATTCATGCTTTTCCCTTACTACTATATATTGTACTCCACCATGAAAGAAGACAAGCTAAAATAGGTTTAATGTATTATTTTGACAACTTTATTGGCATAATAATTCCTATAATAAAATCTTCCCCTTTAAAGGGGGTACAGTTTAGGGATTTTTAGGATATTCAAAGTATATTACCACAACCTAAGTTTAGAACATTTTCATCATCCCAAAAGAAACCTTGTACCCATTCCGCATCCCTCCCCCCAGCCCCTCTGCCCTAGACAACCATTAATTTACCTTCTGTCTCTATAGATTTGCGTATTCTGGAAATGTCATGGGAATGCAATCAAACAGTTGTCTTTTGTGACTGTCTCCTGTCACCGAGTGTAATGTTTTCAAGGTTCAGTGATGTTGTAGCTTGTGTCAGTACTTCATTCCTTTTCGTTGCTGAATAATATTCTATTATATGGATAAGTCTGATTTTGTTTAATCACTCATCAATTTGTAGACATTTGAGTTGTTTCCACTTTTCAGCTATTATGAGTAATGTTTCTATGAATATTCACGTGTAAGTTTTTGTGTGTACGTGTGTTTTCATTTCTCTTGGGCGTATATGTAGGGAATGGAAACACTGGATTGTATGTTCCTCTAACACTTTGAGAAACTGCCAAACTATTTTTCACAGTGACAGCACCATTTTACATTCCAATCAGCAAGTGTGAGGGTCCCAATTTCTCCATATCCTTGGTAGTCCTTGTTCATCTTTTAGCTTCTAGTCAGCCTCATGGTGTGAAGTAGTATCTTACTGTGGTCTTACATATTCTAATGACTAGTAATGTTTGATAATGTACTATGAGCCACTGAATCATATGTAACCTAATTTTGTCATTCTTTTATTCACTGTGCATATAGAGTACCTTCTGTATGCCAGAAAAAAAGAAATGACAGTTCATTCTTTGTAACTGTAGACAAGAATGCTAGTAGCTGGTGGGGTTTTGATGAAAAGAGAAACAAATTCTCTTCTGATTGCTTTCATTTTCCCATTGAAATAAGAAGCAACACAATCCGCTAAGAATCAGGAGAGAGATAGGAAATGTTGAAATTAACTGAGGAATGAAAATGTATCTGAACTGAAAGAGGAAAAAAATAACCAAATGAACTTGAATGACTCTATCAATGTGGCATGTGCATTTTTCACATTTCATAGATAACACAGAATTTCTCTCTAAAGGTTATCATTTACACTCCCGCCAACATTTTGTAGTATTTTTTGTTCCTGATCCTTGCTCACACTGGCTGTCATCAAACATTTTAATTAAAAAAATGGTTTCTAATAGATTCAATTAGTGATTTTATAATTTTCAATAAGAATGAATGCCTGCTTGTCTCTTTTGCCCATTTTTATTGTCATTATTTTTTTCTTTAGATTTGTGGGTTTATTATATATTCCAGACGTCAACTCTTACTGGTTATATATTGTCTCAAATATATTCGCTAAGTCTGAAGCTTGTCATCACTTTTTAAATAATGCTTTCTATTAACAGACATTTTTAACATTAACTTGAATACTGTTTTAAGAAATCCTTTCCTACTTGACATCATGAAAATAATTGTTTTTTTTATTTTCTCCCAGAAGTTCTGTTTTTCACATTCAGGTCTTTCATCCACTTGAAATTACTTTTTTAATATGGTAAGAAGTTGGAACATATTTTCCTCCACATGGATGATATATTTCCTATAACTGTATATTGAAAAATTCATCATTTGTCCATCAGTATGCATGTTTCTGTCACTTGTCCTGTTTCTGGGCCCTCTTTTTTCTTCTGTTGGCCTATTTGCTTATTTCTGTTATTCCATTTGGTTTGGAGTTGTATTTTAAATTGATTTGAGAGGATTGACATTGTTAACATTTCTGTGTCGTCCTATTGTGAACATGACATATTTCCATTTAATTAAATGTTATAATGTTTTGTGATGAAGTCATATAGTTATATCCAGTAAAGCCATGTAAATTTTGTTAAATTGATTCCTAGATCAATTTACTTTTGTAAATTGTACTTTTAGCTATTATTACAAATGGTCTCTGTTTTATAAATTACATTTTAAAACTTGCTGGAATATAGAAATGGAAATTATTTTTCTAATTTTATCTTAAATTCCATAAATGTACCAAACCCATATATTATAAATTGCCTCTGAATCCTCCTGATTTTTCTGTATAGGGAAACATATGTGACTAATGATAGTTTTGTTTCTTCCTTTCCATTAAGTGATAGATGATATGGGGTAGCCACATTAAGTATTCCCATTAGAAAGGGAAATAATGAGAAGTTTATAGAAATTACTGATTCTTTTTTAAAATTTTTGAAAATTTATTTTGAGAGAGAGAGAGAGAGAGAGAGAGGCAGAGAGAAAGGGAGAGAAAAAAATCCCAAGCAAGCTCCGTGCTATCACCGCAGAGCCTGACATGGGGCTTGAACCCACCCACCGTGAGATCATGACCTGAGCCAAAATCAGGAGTCAGATGCTCAACCAACTGAGCCACTCAGGAACCCTTATAAATTACTGATTCTTATGGGCACATATCATTAGGTCTTCCTATCCAAGGGTTTGGGAAGTGTTCCTTAATTGGGCCCCACTTCTGTTTTGTGGGAGTGGGAACTGGGTTCCCTGGGAGTCTCCATCTTTTATTTGCCACAGCTCATGGCTTCATCCTGTGGGAGTTTCTTTCTTTTTCGTTAATGTCTTTGGCCACTTATGAAGAGGGTGTTGGAAGAGATACCTTTGTGCAACTTTTTTTTCAGCTTCTTTTCCTGTAGAAAAATGGTGGCCCAAAGGAGTGTTTACATCTTGTAGTCTCAGTCCCTTTTACTTCAGATGCTTTTTGCCAATTCAGCTGTCTTAAATAATTTTTGGATTTCCTTTGTATCTGATCACTCTCTCTTTCTTGTGCCAAAAACCACATCCACAGTTTTCTTTCAGGACATGCCTCTCTCTAGATTTAATTAGTGGTATTTCAGGTGTTGTGAAACATCCTTAATAGGCACCATCTTAATTTTTTAGAAGTCTTAATGAAGGGCCTTATAGCCACATCTTTGATTTCTTTTTTAACCTGAAGCTCTGTCTTTCTGACAGGGCCATGGATTTAATATTAGTATAAGGATTATCTTAATTTAAAAATCTTGAGGTATCAATAAATGCTGGATATAAAAAACCCAGCCAGACTCTTAATATTTTTTTCTAAATTTTGCTTGCAAATTGTTATTTTTTGTACTCATCTATTTCTTGAAGAAACTTAGTATATAGCTAGAAGCAAGTAGGTAATATTTACGTGATTTTTCCTAGAGAGCTTCTTGCCCAATTTTCAAACTTTCTACCTTACCATCACTTTCTACCTTACCAAGTTATCAGAGATGATAGTTTTACTAAATGACTAACACCACATAACACTGCCCTCCAGTGTTTCTGGCCTCTTATAATAATCTCCTCATCATTTTTATAGCCAATATCTGTCACTGTATCCCAAGACCAATGACATATGTTTTAAGTTTTTATTTAGCAGTACTTTACTTCTAGGATCAGTTTGTTTCAGTTAGCTATAGCTGTGTAACCTTTTACCCCAAAACTCAGAGGCTTGAAACAATAAATATTTTTCCTGATTTTCTGGAATTCAGCTGACCTACACTGGATTTTGGCTAGATGGGCTCAACAGGTCTCAACTGGAGTTTCTCATGTGGTCTAGAGGTTGGCTGTTGTCAGCTGATATAAGGTGGACTTGTTTGGTGTCATTCAGATCTGTTAGAAATGTTTCTTGTCTTCATTTTGGGTTAGTGGACTAGCATAGGCATATCTTTTTCACGGGGATGGCAGAAATAGTAGAAACATGTAAGGTTTCCTAAGGCCTTGGCTTATAACAGGCATACAATAACTTGTGCCTGTTTCATTGGCTGAAGCAGGTCACATTTAGAGGTCAATATGTCCCACTTTTATTTTTATTCTTTTTAAGTTTATTTATTTTGAGAAAGAGAGTGCTTACATGTGGAGAAGGGGAAGAGAGAGAGAGAGGAAGAGAGAGAATCCCAAGCAGGGATGCTGTCAGCCCAGAGCCCAGTGTGGGGCTTGATCTCACAAACTGTGAGATCGTGACCTGAACCAAGATCAAGAGTCAGACACTTAACCCACTGAGCCACCCAAGGGGCCCCATATGTCCCACTTTTAAACTATAGGGGTGCCTGGGTGGCTCAGTTGGTTGAGTGTCCAACTCTTAATTTTAGCTCAGGTCCTGATCCCAGGATTGTGGGATTGAGCTCCATGTCGGACTTGGTGCTGAACGTGGAGCCTGCTTGAGCTTCTCTCTCTCTTCCTCTGCCCCTCTGTCACACTCACATGCTCTCTCTCTCAAATGATAAATAAATAAATAAATAAATAAATAGAATAAAAATTAAAATTAAAAAAAAGAAAGAAACTTTAAACTGACATGATAAGGGGCATGGACACAATGAGGTTAAACATTTAATGATTAAGGGTCATCAATGCCATCCTACCATACAGTAAAGGCATGATCACTAAGCCAAGAGCTAAAGGCTATTGGGGATCTGTCAAAATACTCGGACATATTTCAGTTTTACATAGTTTTTGAGAAAAATGTTTGCTAATATATTAAAGACTAAAACAAAAATTTTTTTAATACTCCTTCCAGTTGCTGATGTACTGGCTTTCAGCAGTTTATACTGATTACTAAAGAAGAGTCAGGGCTACAACGTTAGCAGAAGAAAGGAAATAATAAAGACTAGAGCAGAAATAAGTGAAATAGAAAACAGGACAATGATAGAAAAGATTAACAAAACTAAGAGTTGGTTTTTTGAAAAAATAAGCAAAACTGAGACACCTTTAGCTTGACTAACCAAGATAAAAGAGGAATCAAATAAATAAAATTATAAATGAAAGAGGCGATATTAACTAATACTACAATAGTACAAAGGCTCATGAGAGTACTATGAACAATTAGTGCCAACAAACTGGTAACATAGGAAACAACTGGATAAATTCCTAGAAATATATAACTCACCAAGACTGAATCATGAAGAAACAGGAAATTTGAACAGACCAATAACAAGATTAGAGCAGGCATCAAAAACCTTCCAACACAGAAAAGTCGAGAAGAGGTGATTTCATTGATGAATTAACACTATCTTTCTCAAACTCTTCCAAAGATCTGAAGAGGAGGTAAGACTTTCAAATTCATTTTCTGAGGCCAGGATTACCTTGATACCAAAGCCAGGTACGGACACTGTAAGAAAAGAAAACTACAGACAAATATTTCTGATGAATATAGATGCAAAAATTCTCAACAAAATACTAACAAACTGAATTCAATGGTACATTAAAAGTAGCAGATACCAGGATCACAATCGTGTGAGATTTATCTCTGGGATACAAGGGTGGTTCAATATTTACAAATCAATAAATATGATACATCACATTAATAGAATGAAAGATAAAAATCACATGATCATCTCAATAAATGCAGAAAAATACATTTAACAAAGTGTTACATACTTTCATGGTAAAAAACAAAAACTTTCAACAAATTGGTTATAGAAGCAATATAACTCAAGATAATAAAAGACATATATGACAACCCTCAGCTAACATACTTAACAGTGAAAGGTTGAAAGATTTTTCTCTAAAATCTAGAACAAGACTAAAGGGCCCACTCTCACCACTCCTATTCAACAAAGTACCAGAAGTCCTAGCCAGAGCGATTAGGCAAGAATAAGAAATGAAAGGTATCCAGATTGGACAAGAAGAAGTAAACTTGTCTCTGTTTGCAGATGGCATGTTCTTATGCATAGATAACCTTTAAGACTCAAGCAATAAGCTGTTAGACCTAATAAATGACTTTAGTAAAGTTACAGGATACAAAATCAACATACAAAAATCTGTTGCATTTCTATATACTAACAGTGAATTATTCTAAAAATTAATAAAACAGTTCCATTTACAATAGCATCAAATACAATAAAATAGATAGGAATACATTTAACCCACCAGGTAAAATACCTGTATACTTTTTTTGATGAAAGAAATTGAAGAAGACACAAATAGGTGGAAAGATATCCCATGTTCATGAATTGGAAGGATGAATATTGTTAAAATTTCTCTACTACTCAACCATCTATAGGTTCAGTGCAATCCTTATCAAAATTCCAATGGCATTTCCCCAAGAAATAAATAGAAAAAACATTCCTAAAATTTGTGTAGAATCACAAGTAGCCAAAGCAATCTTGAGAAAGAAAAACAAAACTGGAGGCATCATATTCCTGATTTCAAACTGTATTAAAAAGCTAGAGTAATTAAAATACTATGGTGCTGGTATAAAACGTAGACCAGTGGAACAGAATTAAGAACCCAGAAATAAACCATGCATACTTGGGCATTTACTATTTAAAAAGGGATCCTAGAATGCTCAATGGGAAAGTATAGTCTTTAATAAGAGGTGTTGAGAAAATTAGATATTCACTTGCAAAAGAATGAAATTGTATTTCTGTGGTATCTGTTGCATTGTTTTCTCTTCCATTTCTCATTTTGGTTTTGAATCTTCTCTCTTTTATTAATGTAGTTAAATCATTGCCAATTTTGTTGTTTTTTTTTTTTTTGAAAACCTGGTCATTACTTTCAATGTTATGTATTGTTTATTTTGGTCTCTATTTTATTTATTTCTGATCTTTCTTTGTTACTTCCTTTCTCTACTAAATTTCAGATAAATTTCTTCTTTTTCAGGCTACTTGTTATGTAATGTTTATTTGAAGAATTTTCTTAATACAAGCATTTATAATATTAAAAATTATAAATAGAATCATAAAAGAATGAAATTGGACACTTATTTCACACCAAGTACAAAAATCAACTCAAAATGCCTTACTCAAACTGTAAAACTCCTAGAAGAAAAATCTCATTTACATTGGTATTGGCAGTGCTTTAAAAAATTTTTGGGTGGGGGAGGAGGTTTCCTGGGTGGCTCGGTTAGTTAAGCGTTTGTCTCTTGATTTCAGCTTAAGTCATGATCTCACAGTTCATAAGTTCGAGAGCCCCATGTCAGGCTCTGCACTGACAGTGAGGAACCTGCTGGGGATTCTCTGTCTCCCTCTCATTCTGCTCCTCCTCTGCTTGCTTTCTCTTTCTCTCAAAAATAAATAAACATTTAAAAAATATTTTGAGAGAAAGAGAGAGTGCAAGCAGGGAAGGGGCAGAGAGAGAGGGAGACACAGAATCTGAAGCAGGCTCCAGGCTCTGAGCTATCAGCACAGAGCCCCATGCGGGGTTCGAACTCATAAGCTGAGATCATGACCTGAGCCAAAGTCAGACACTTAACCTACTGAACCACCCAGGTGCCCCTAAAAAGTGCAAGCAGCAAGTGGGACTACATCAAACTAAAAAGCTTCCGTATAGAAAAAGAAAAAATCAGACTGAAAAGGTAACCTTTAGAATGGCAGAAAGTATTTGTAAGTCGTATATCTGATAAGGGGTTAATACCTAAAATATATAAGAAACACAGCTCAATAGTAGAAAAAAACAAATAATCTGATTTTTCAAAATTGGGCAGAGGACCTGAACAGACATTTTTCCAAAGAAGATAGATAAATGGCCAAGTATGTGAAAAGATGCTCAACATTACTAATCATCAGGGAAATGCAACTCAAAACTATAATAAGAGATCACCTTACACCTGATAGAATGTCTCTCGTCAAAAAGACAGGAGATATCAGGTGTTGGCAGGAATTTGGAGAAAAGGGAACCCTTGTGTACTGTTGGTGGGAATGTAAATTCACAGGGGTACTATAGGAAGCAGCATGGGGGTGTCTCAAAAAATTAAACATGAAGCTGATTCAGCAATCCCACTTCTGAGTATATATCTGAAGGAAATGAAGTCCCTATGTCAAAGGGAAATCTGAACTTCCATGTTCACTGCAGTATTATTTACAACAGCTGAAACATGAAAACAGCCTAAGTGCGTGTTGATAGATGAATAAAGAAAAATGATTTTATATATAATGGCATATTTTTCAGCCATTAAAAAGAATGAAATCTAACCTATAGAAAGAGAAAATAGAGTGGTGGTTGCCAGAGGTGAGGGAGGTGGGGGAAATGGTTGCAAGTGATCAGAGGTTACAGACTTCCAGTTACAAGATGAGCAAGATCTGGGGATCTAACACACAGAATGGTGACTAAGGTTTACAGCACTATATTGTATACTTGGAAGTTGCTAAGAAAGTTCTTACCACACACGTACACACACATGCGCACACACACACACACACACACACACACAATGTTAATTATGTGAAGTGATGAGTATGTTAACCTTATTATGGTAATCATTTTGCATTATATATGTATGTCAAATCTTGACAGTATACAATGTAAACCTACATAAAATATATCAATTATATCTCAAAGCTGGAAAAAAATTAAAAAAGAGACAGTAGGAAAAAAGCTTTTAAGTATCTACTTACATTACTTCCTTTAAACTCTAATTCAAGTTCAATGTGTGGATTAGTTTAACAATGGCTATTAGGTTAAACATTTAATATGTAATTATGTGTTTCATAATTTTCCTTTTGTGAATTGGTAGGATTAAAATAATTTACTCAAGGGGCGCCTGGGTGGCGCAGTCGGTTAAGCGTCCGACTTCAGCCAGGTCACGATCTCGCGGTCCGTGAGTTCGAGCCCCATGTCAGGCTCTGGGCTGATGGCTCGGAGCCTGGAGCCTGTTTCCGATTCTGTGTCTCCCTCTCTCTCTGCCCCTCCCCTGTTCATGCTCTGTCTCTCTCTGTCCCAAAAATAAATAAAAAACGTTGAAAAAAAAATTAAAAAAAAAATTTACTCAAAAGCTTGAGAATTTGTACAGAATATTTAATTATTTTAAATCAGTCACATCTTGTAGACTTTATGCTGAAATGGCTTAAGAATATATTAATCAGTGTTGTCCATGAATCATTTATATGACTTTTAGTTAGACATAATGATACTTCATAATTTGTGATATGACATAATGATACTTCATAATACTACCAACATTTGTGTTGGTTTTCCTTCTATGAATTTTTAAAATTCACTTAATACAAATTTTATACTTATTTTATGCAATAATTATGCTAGTTATTATGGGGAAAACAAAGGAATTTAAGATGTGATCCCAGCCTTTCATGAGCATCTTGATTCATTAAGAAGGGAAAACAGACTTCTGGACAAGATGGCAGAGTAGGAGGATCTTAGGCTCACCTCATCCCACAGATACATCTAGATAATACCCACGTCACTGTAAGTAACCCAGGGAACAACCTGAGAACTGGAAGAACAGACTCTTCACAACGGGACTTAAGAGAAGAGGCCACATCAAAAGTGGTAGGAAGGGTAGAGACTTGGTCAGGACCAAGCTAACTCCTAGAATTGTCCATGGCAAGGAGAGACCATAGACACAAGAGGGGAAAGGAGCAGATCCTGTATCAGGCACCCCAGGCATGGGGGACACACCCTGGGAAGATGAATAGCCATAACATTTGGCTTTGGAAATCAGAGGGGCTTGACTTTGAGAGTTCTTACAATCAGTAGCACTAAACACCTGGAACTTTAAAAAATCACTGGGCTTGTCTCTGGGAGAGACAACGGATGATAGGAAACTGAGTCCCACCCCAAAAGAGACAGAATAACTAACAGCCCTGTTGAGGTACAGCATAGAAGCAGCAGTTTGGAAAATGCCTGAGATTTATTTGCTAGTCTCAGAACATGTGCTGGAGAGGCAGGGATCTTTAGGAGACTTCTCCAGGAACAAAGTTGCTAGTAGGAACCATTCCCTCTTCCCCTGTCCCCTCTCTGGCCTAGATACATGGGAGTCAGCAAGAACACTCTGCACCTAGCTTGCTAATAACACTATGCCCTGCCCTCACATTCTCCTGTGGACACATTTCTCCAATTCACCCTCGGCAGAAGTCCGTGCAAAGTAGTGCCGCAAGCCTGTTAGTGTGCAAATAGCCCTGACGAGAGCCATCACCTCTCCAACATGACTCCAGCCCCTGGAGAGGGGGAGAGGGTAAGGTAACCACAAATACTAGTTTGACTGCAGCCCCAGCAGTGGGCTGGGGGTAGACCTCTGGTCTGACTACAAGCCCCACCCACCAACAAAAGTTTCTCAGGAGATAACACAGGGAGAGTACTCTGCAGTTCTGTGTGACCACAATTCTGGCAAACACAAGCCCAAGGTGACCCCACACTGCCCATTACCAACACAGGGACCAAACCCTGCTCACAAAGGGCAAAGAGAGCCATTGCACATGATAGGACTGAAGGCAAAAGTGGCTCAGCCACAATAGAATTTAAAAAAATTTTTTAAGTTTATTTTTTGAGAGAGAGAGAGTGTGCATACAAGCAGGGGAGCAGCAGAGGGAGAGGGAGACAGAGGATCTGAAGCAGGCTCTGTGCTGACAGCAGACAGCCTGATGTGGGGCTCAAACTTACAAACTCTAAGATCATGACCTGAGCCAAAGTTGGATGCTTAACTGACTGAGCCACCCAGGCACCCTGTTAGCCACAATATTAAGGCACATGCAGCACACATAGGAGACATCCCTGAAGCACCAGGGTCTGGTAATAGGAGACATTGTACTACAGGGCACTGCAGGACATCTCCTTCATAAGGCCCCTATTTTGAAGAGCAGAAGGTGTAACTGACTCTTCAGACACATGAAAACAGGCAAAGAGAGATAGACAAAATGAGGAGACAGAGGGATGTGTCTCAAATGAAAGATCAGGACAAAAAAGCAAGACCAATCCAAATGCTGCCTCCAGGAGACTAATTTCGGAGGTAAGACACATGCAGATTGAAAGTGAAGGAATGGAGAAGCATTTATCATGCAAATGGAAGTGAAAAGAAATCCTGGGTAACAGTAGTTATATCGGACAAAATAGACTTTAAAACAAAGACTGTAATCAGAGACAAGGACACTGTATAATCATAAAGGGAACAATGCAACAAGAAGATACAACAATTATAAATATTTATGCACCCAATATGAAAGCACCCAAATATATAAAGCAGTTAATAACAAACATAAAGGAAGTAACTGATAGTAATACAATAGTAGTTGGGGACTTTAACATCCTGCTTATATCAGTGGATAGACATCCAAACAAAATCATCAAGGAAACAGTGGCTTTGAATGACACATTGGACAAGATGCATCTAATAGATATATTCAGAACATTACATCCTAAAACAGAAGAGTACACATGCTTTTCAAGTTCACATGGAACATTTTCCAGAATAGATTACATGTTAGGTCACAAAACAAGTCTCAACAAATTCAAAAAGATTGAAATCACATCATGCATCACATCTGATCACAATGCTATGAAACTAGAAATCAACCACAAAAAATGTGGAAAGACCACAAGTATGTGGAAGCTAAATAACATTCTACTAAACAATGAATGGGTCAACCAAGAAATAAAGAATGTATGGAGACAAGTGAAAATGAAAACACAATGATCCAAAATCTTTGGGCTGCGGCAAGAGCTGTTCTAAGAAGGAAGTTTAAGAAGCAAGAAAAATCTCAACATTACTTATACCTAAACGAGCTGGAAAAAGAAGAACAAACAAAACCCTAAACCAGTAGAAGGAAGGAAATAATAAAGAGTAGAGCAGACATAAAATAAACTAAAAAAAGAACAAAAAACAGTAGAACAGATCAATGAAACCAGGAACTGGTTTTTTGAAAAGATCAATAAAATTGATAAACCTTTAGCTAGACCCATAAAAAAATAAGACAACTAAATAAAATCATAAATGCAAGACAAGCAATAACTGACAGCCTAGATTATAAGTGAATGTTATGAAAAATTATATGCCAACAAATTGGACAACCAAAAAGAAATGGATAAATTCCTAGAAACATATAACCTCCCAAAACTGCATCTGGAAGAGAAAGAAAATTTGAACAAACTGATTACCAGCAATGAAATCGTATCAGTAATCAAAAAGCTCCCAACAGACAAAAGTCTGGGTCCAAATGGTTTCACAGGTGAATTATACCAAACATTTAAAGAAGAGTTAATATCTGTTATTCTCAAATTACTCTAAAAGAGAAGAGGAAGGAAAGCTTCCTAATTCATTCTGAGGCCAGCTTTATTCTGATACCAAAACCACATAAAGACACTACAAAAAAGAGAACTACAGGCCAGTAACCTTGATGCACATAGATTCAAAGATCCTCAACAAAATATTAGCAACTGAATCCAACAATATGTTAAAAAATATCATTCACCATGATCAAGTGGGATCTATTCCTGGAATAGAAGGGTGGTTCAATATTTTCAAATCAATCAATGTGATATATCAAGAGAAAGGGTAAAAATCATGTGATAATTTCAATAGATGCAGAAAAGTACTTGAGAAGGCACAACATCCATTCATGATAAAAATTCTCAACAAAGTAGGTTAGGAGGGAGCATACTTAAACATAATCAAGGCCATATGTGAAAAACCCACATCTAACCTCATACTCAGTTCTGAACAACTGACAGCTTTCCCTTAAAATCAGAAACAAGACAAGGATGTCCACTCTCACCACTTTTATCCAACATGGTATTGCGAGTCCTACCCACAGCAATCAGACATGAAAAATGCATACATACATACATACATACATACATACGTAAATAAATAACTCATCCACATTTGTAAGGAAGAACTAAAACTTTCCCTATTTGTAGATAACATGATACTGTATATATAAAACCCTAAAACCTCTGCAAAAGAACTACTAAAACTGATAAATGAATTCTGTAAGGTCGCAGAATACAGCATCAATATAGAGAAATCCATGGCATTCCTATACACTATAGACTAATAACACTACACTAATAACAAAGTGGCAGAAAGAGAAATTAGGAAAACAATCTCATTTACAATTGTACCAAAAATAACAAAAGACCTAGGAATAAATGTAAGCAAGGAGGTGAGGAGACCTGTACTTTGTAAACTATAAAACATTGATCAAAGTAACTGGACACAGAAAGATGGAAAATATTTCTTGCTCATGGATTAGAAGAACAAATATTGTTAAAATGTTCATACTACCCAAAGTAATCTACAGATTTAATGCAATCCCTATCAAAATACAAACAACGTTTTCACAGAGCTATAACGAATAATCCTAAAATTTTCATGGGACCGCAAAATAGCCAAAACATTCTTGAACAAAACTGGAGTAATCACAATCCCCAATGTCAAGATATACTACAATGCTGTAGTAATCAAAACAGTATAGTAAAGGCACAAAATAGGCACGTAGATCAACAGAACAGCATAAAGAACCCAGAAATAAACCTGTGATTCTATGGTCAATTAATCGTTGACAAAAGAGGCAAGAATATTAAATGGGAAAAAGTCAAGAAATGATGTTGGGAAAGCTGGACAGCAACTTGCAAAAGAATGAAACTGGGCCACTTTCTTACACCACACACAATATAAACTCAAAATGGATTAAAGACCTAAATGTGAGTTTTTAAACCATAAAGATCCTAGGAGACAGCTCAGGCAGTAATGTCTTTGACATCATGTGTAGTAACATTTTTCTAGATATGTCTCCTGAGGGAAGGGAAATAAAAACAAAAATAAACTATCAGGACTACATGGAAATAAAAAGCTTCTGTACAGCAAAGGAGACAATCATCAAAACTAGAAGACAAGCTATTGAATACAAGATATTTGCAAATGATATATCTGATGAGGAGTTAATATCCAAAATATAAAAAGAGTTATACAGTTCAAAAAACCAATAATCCAATTAAAAATGAGCCGAAGATTGAAGCATGAAAAGATGCTCAACATCACTCATTGTCATGGAAATGTAAATCAAAACTACAGTGATACCACCTCACACCTGTCAGAATGGCTAAAACCAGAAACAAGAAACAAGTGTTGGCAAGGAGGATGTGGAGAAAAAGGAATGCTTGTGCACTGCTGGTGAAAATGCAAACTGGTGCAGCCATTTTGGAAAATAGCATGGAGGTTTTTCAAGATTCAAAATAGAATCACCATATGACCCAGTAATTCCACTGCTGGATATTTACCTAAAGAACATGAAAACACTAATTCGAAAAGATATATGCACCCCTGTGTTTACTGCAGCATTATTTACAGTAGCCAAATATGGAAGCAACCCAAGTGTCCATCAATAAGATGTGGTATATATAGATAGATAGACATATAGTGTAATATTACTCAGCCATAAAAAATAATGAAATCTTGCCATTTGCAGCAACATGGATGGATCTATGGGTATAATGCTAAGTGAAATAAGTGAATCAGAAACACAAGTACCATATGTTTTCACTCATGTGGAATTTAAGAAACAAACCAAACAACAAAAAAAAAGACAGAAAAAACAAGACTCTTAAATATAGAGAACAAATTAGTGGTCACCAAAGGGATGTTGGAGGGGGAATGGACAAAATAGCTGAAGGGATTAAGAGTACACTTATCATAATGAACACTGAGTAATGTATAGAATTTTGAATCTGTATTATACACCTGAAATGAATATAACCCTGTATGTTAATTACAGTGGAATTAAAAAAAATAAATAGAAAGTTAAAAAAGAAGAGAAAACAAATAATGTGGAATATGATCACATGTACTGATAACCAGTGGTGAGAGCAGTTGGATTCATTGTGGATTAGCCAGTGGGAGCAGGCTACTTGGACAGAGTAGGCCTGGTTTACTGTAACTTCTTGGATAGGTTAGCTTTCTGCTGATTGGAAATACTAAGCAAATTTGTGATCTTGGGTGAATTTTTGGCCATAAATGTTTTTCTTATTAAATTTAAACAGACTTGCTTAAGAATCTCAACTCTAGAGACTTCTGATCTTAGGGAGGGCAAAGGAATATGTACTTACACATTTAGAAAAAAATTTTTTTAACATTCATTTATTTTTGAAATACACAGAGCAGGAGCCTGGGAAGGGCAGAGAGAGAGGGAGACAGAGAATCGGAAACAGGCTCCAGGCTCTGAGCTGTCAGCACAGAGCCCGATGTGGACCTTGAACTCACGAACCGTGAGATCATGACCTGAGCCGAAGTCGGATGCTTAACCGACTGAGCCACCCAGGTGCCCCAGTACTTATACATTTTTGAGGAGTAATTCATATTTACATTGTTTAGAATTGACATTTAAATTATTTACCATGTACTTAAAATATTTTCAAGAACGTACTGCTTTTAATGTGCATTTTAAAATGTCTTTTGCTATGTAGTGATATTTGTGGTACATTGTATGTAGTGTTAAAAACTGCTTTCTTCACTGAAATCCTTTCATAAAAATTTATGTTTATTATGCTTAATCAAATATAAGTGATACATCCAAGGAAATTTGCTATTTTAATCTATTACAAGTAGATAGGTTACATTCAAGAACTTTTATAGATGTAACATTTTAAGAAGGCATAGATATAAAAAGAGCTTTGATCATTCTACTAAATAAGAAAAGTAGAGTTTCGGTTTTTTCACCTGTAAAATGCTAACTTCCTAACTCCTCTGACCTTCTTTGCGGCTCTTTGTATTTCTTTGCCCATCAGCTATTTCCCACCGAATTTCTGCACCAAGCATCCACTCTTCCCCAACTTGCTCATTCTTGCAGTTCTTTTCACCTTTTGTTTCACATTTATATCACAAACATAGAAGTGGTTTTAACATAGTCCGCATCCTTAAATAATCGTATCTAGCTTATGTACAGAAAACTGTGGTTTAACTGTGCTACCTACTAATTCATTTGATACAGTGGGTTTTGTAATACACATCTGCACTGTTTTACATTTGGAGAAAGTGAAATTCACAAAATAAATAACATTTCAGACACAGAGATCAAAACTGGTTCTGAGGCTGTGGATGTGTTTATAATTTTTTAAAATTCTAAAACACAACTTTGCCTCAGCTTGCTTTTAAAAACAAATACAGTTTTAAAATTTAACAATATTGCTGTTAATTTTAATTCTTTTGCTTCAAGTCGTATTAAATTGTTATACCTGAATGTGCCTTTCTTGTAGTTTCAAAACAGTAATTTGATTACATGATTTCACATTGACAGCCTAATAGTTCCTTGATTTCCTGACTATGGGAACATAAATGCAGAAGGAATTCTGATTATTTGTTAAATAACTAAAATTTATCTGGTATATTTTTATGTGAGCTAGAGAATCAATATTAAGATATATAACTACTTTCTGTCCCTTTATATCACTTGGATATTCATGAAATATGTCCTAATCATATTTCACATGTTGCCTTTGGTATTATATTTGCAGATTAATTAATATTACATTGTATGTATTGTTATGCCATATTTTTATTGTATTATATTTGTGTAATATTTTGGAGAATTGTAAAAACTCAGAAGGCCAGGTCCACATCTTTAAGAAATTATTCAGAACTTTTGTCATACTAAAAACTATAGCAAACATAATTTAATGCAAGCCTGTTTCTCAGATCAGGATATTTTTAATACTCATTCTTTTGGCAATGAGTTCCTATTAATCATAATATTGCAAAGACATGGAAGCACCCAAAGAAGAAACTAAAATTACCTATAGTTCCTCTTTTGATATAAATCCACAAAATTTTGGTCTTACCATTGTTTCCCCAACAAATCAAGCTGTTTCAGGCACATAGTAGGTCTTAAATATAAGAAAATGACTAAATGAGTAGGATTAGTGTATGAATGATGAATTATAATATAAACTCTGACAATTGGTTTTATTTTTCCTTTTTGTAATGCAAATGCTGTACTTAAACCTTGATTGTCAAAGTGTCCACTTCAAAGATGGCTGTCTCCAGTAAACACATTGTCAGTCACAGTAGACTAGATAAAGAGCCAGGCCACCTCCCCTGACTGAAGCTCTTTGGTGTTAGAGATCTTGGTTGATTTCAAGTACTGACCATTTGGGCCTCTTGTTTTTTCTCTCCTTGTGCTTTAAATTCCCATTCTTCTGTTTTAAATTCACCAATATAGAATGAGCCCACAAAACCCTAGGCTTCCACCCTCAACCCCAATAAAAACGGAACCCCAACATTCTGCTTGCTAGCTCTCTCTCTCTTGTCAACCTGTGACCTCACAGTGTGGCCCCAGGTGTGCTGCATAATTTGCAGGCCTTATAAACAATAAACTTTTAATTTTTCTGAGCTTCCTGATGGTTATTGATGAAGGGCATCTTGCAATCATAATAAGAACCACAACATTGGTTATCGATAGGCTGAGATCAGTACAAAACATTGATATACACCCATATGAATTTTTAAAACAAAACTAAAATCATAGAGTAGGCACTGCTTTTAACTGGCCTTTTTCTCACTTACTGAGATATCTCTAGCAATGACTCACATCTAGTATTTGAGTACCTTTCAAAGGTTATTAATTTATTTTTAGAGAGAAAGAGAGAGTGAGAGAGAGAGTGAGCGCACATGAGTAGGGCAGAGAGGGAGAGAGAAAGAATCCTACGCAGGCTCTGCATTGCCAGTGTACAATATGTACAATAGACTGCACAGAGCTCCAACCCATAAACTGTAAGAGCATGACCTGAGCTGAAGTCAAGATCTGGAATCTTAACTGAGCTATCCAGGCATCCCTTTTTTAAAATTTATTTATGTATTTTGATAGTAGAACCTTTCAAAATATTAAATGATTTAAATGGTTAAAGTATCATTTAAAGAGCCACATCATACCCAAGTCTATGAAAAAAGATCACTTTAACGTGTTTTGATTAGCTAGCATACCTGTTATTGATATTGCCCTGCTTCTAACCTACACTGGATGGCTCCAAGTCCAAAATGTTTCACAGTTGGAGACAATCCATCCTTCCACTGCCATCTCTTGACTTTATTCCCTTACCTCACCCCAGTTTCCTCCTAAGAAATTTTTATCATTTCCCAGTAACACTAAGCTCTTTCACTGTGTGTGCCTTACCGCACACTTTTCTTTCTGTCACAAATGCTAGTCTCAGCTCGTCCTTCCTGAGAACACACATGCAGCCTTCTGATTCCAAATAAAAGATTTCATTCCTGGATCCTTTGTCACAGTGACCTAAAGGAGTCAGCACAAATTACAAAGAATAAGTCATCTAATAAAAATGGAAATTTTAAGTCAATTCAGAAAGAAAAAGAACATTTTGATTTACGGAAGTAGTTGAAACTGTAGACAAAATTATTTCCCTGCTGTCCTATTAATAAGAATAAGTGATCTGAGTCAGTATATTCTTTTCTCCTCTTTAGGAAACAGTGGCATTTAATTCTTCTCTTCTGAGACCCCGTGTGATTGGAGAATGGATTGGTCGAGAAGAGAATGATGCTGACCCACTAGCAGCTGAAATGTTACAGCCCCCAGTTCCAAGAAGTAAAAATGAACAATGGGAAAATGAAGACACTAGCTCCAGCCCTGCAGGAAGGTGAGATGAGATGCCTTTCAAGATTCTGAATTTGGTTAGTTGTTAAAAGCTAAAGGGAAAATAAATCCAGGTGCATGATTTTGACGATAACTTAGCAATTTTGTATAGAAAATTATGTTGGGTTCCACATAAGATAAAAGTTAATTTCTCTGTTTTAAAATTAAAGTTTTACTAGATTTGCTTTTAGATTTTGGTTTTGATCTTCTCTTTATATCTAAGAATGTCACCATCTCTTTGCTACTAAGACCAAATAGAGAAATAATTTGAAATACATAGGCTGTCAGCCGAGACCCACTATAATGCTGGGCAGGGAGTGACTGATTGTTAAGAACTGGAGATGGAGGGCTTCTCATTTAGCAGAGAGATGTAGTTGGTTATTAGGGGAGATAAAATTATTAAATGTACAATAGACTGCACAAAGCAGTAGAATTTAAAATACAAGAGAAAAACCTTAGTTTAGAGCCACTTAGGTTTGGAGCTGGTAACTATGTTTGAACATAATTCTTTTAAAAAATTTTTTTTATGTTTATTTCTTTTGAGAGAGAGACAGAGCAAGCCTGGGAGGGGCAGAGAGAGAGGGAGAAGGAGAAAATCCCAAGCAGGCTTTGCACTGTCAGTGCAGAGCCCAATGTGGGGCTCGAACCCACAAACCCTGAGATCATGACCTGAGCCAAAACCAAGAGTTGGAATCTCAACTGACTGAGCCATCCAGGTGCCCCTGGTTGAACACAATTCTTTTCATTTGCTGTGTTTAATTTTTGAAGTATTTATCATTTGTAAATTTGGAAGTCTGTATTTCACTTACTCAGTCCTGTGATGACTCAAAATGGTGGTGGGAGATTTGCCTTAACTTTCCGTATGCTAGTAGAAGTAGGCTAGTTTTGACACCTGGGAGTCCAGATCATATTTATTAGAAAAAGTGCATTCAGAACAACCTTTTTTTTTAATAGCAATTGCAGTGAGTAAAACCCGAAATGAAAACTTCCACTAGGAAGTTGGGGTGAAAGAAAAAGCATCATGGAGGCAAGACTTACACGAGACTGAGAAAACAGATTTAAATACTCCTGAGTTAAAATGTGACAGAGCTAAAACTTTCTTTGGGTGCTACTAGCTGACCACCACAGAAGAGATTTTCCTATTGATAGCATGGCCACAGTACCTTTGTATTTCCTACATTAAATTTAGCAGCAACCAATAACTATTCTTTCTCAAGGAGAAAATTGTATTTTCTACAATGTAATAGCTTTCAAGGGTTTTTTATTTTGACTTTCACTTGACTAGAAGGAAGGAAATTCAGAATTCTCATTAATGTGCTTCAAGGCATATAGAAAATTGATTCTATTTCCATGAGAAATAACTTTTAAATTATTTAAATAGTCCTATATAAGGAGAAGGAAACCATTTTTAAAAATCCATTTACCTTCTTTTGTGAAATGCCAGATCAATTTCACCTGTCAATGAGGGTAATTTTATTTTTAATACCAGACTTATGAAACCCACTAGACCTTTATCTTTATTCATTGCCAGATCTTTAATGTAAAATAGAGAAATGTCAACTTTCATTTTGCTTTCATTTAGTCATAATAATAATCGGAGCTATTTGTTGCAAATGTTAGTGCTTCTATTTTCTTCCCAGCTTCAGTGAGCTCTGATTCCCTCTTGAATACCCAATAAAGGGGAATATTTCCTTCAATACTAGTCAAATTCCTTACCCAGAAAACTCAATCCATGAAGCTCTCTTTCAAATATTTGTTGTGAAACGTCATGTTTAGTTTTATTATTCCCTGTCTTTAAATTATGAGTTGAAGTATTACCTGTGAAATGAAGAAAGGTGAAATCCTGCCCCAATGCCCCAGCAGAGCAGAAAGAATGCATGTGTGTCTGAACTTGGCTTAAAAAATAGTGACAAACTATGGGTGGGAAACTATGTCTCTCCTATCTTCTAATACAAAACAGGATTTTGAATTTATACCAGGAATTCACATAGCATTAGATTTTATTTGGAGGAATAAAAATGGATTGGGGGAAATTTTTTAATGACTCTAGAGGCTATAACTAGAGTGTTAGCTTTTGTTTTTAGTAATGAACTTGTAGTATAACTTACCAGTCTTAAACACTAACAGACTAAATTGTATTATAGACTTCGGTAGGAGATTTAATTTTCAAAGATGACTTCTTCCATTTTTCTCTCCCCTACTGGGCCTGGATCATTGTCATTGCCAGTAGACATCTGTTATGTGAGTGAAGGAGGCACATAGAAGGCTGTTAGTAGATATCTGCTAAATAAAGCTTATTTATAAGAAGGATTGTTTATAGTCTATCTTAACTTTTTGCCCCTTCCTATCACAGTTTTTCCTGTTGTTAATTGCTCAACTCTTATTTGAGTGGCTGTTATTATAACACTCTATCTTTAGTACATAGCCAACTTTTTTCCTAAGGTCCTGCATATAGAACATTGTGTGAAGGGGGTTAGCAACTTTAGCATACACATTTGTCACGTGAGTGGTTAAGTTGGCGAAAATATGAAGGCAGTTATAAGGGCAATATGGAGAAACTAATAGGATAAGACAAGAGCTACTGACCTGGAGTTCATGACCCCTACATGGTCTCTGATGGACCCAAGAGATCTGTGAATCTCTTTATTTTTGAAAAAATTTAATGTTTATTTATTGTTAAGAGACAGAGACAGATCGTGAGCATGGGAGGGGAAGAGAGACAGGGAGACACAGACTCCGAAGCAGGCTCCAGGCTCTGAGCTGTCAGTACAGAGCCTGACGTGAGGCTCAAATCCACAGACTGTGAGATCATGACCTGAGCTGAAGTCAGACACATAACCCACTGAGCCACCCAGGGACCCCTCTGAATCACTTTAAATGAAATTATGTGGAAAATGGGGGCACCTGGGTGGCTCAGTCGGTTAAGCGTCTGACTCTTGATTTCGGCTGAGGTCATGGTCTAACGGTTTTTGAGATGGAACCCTGCATCCAGCTCTGCACTGACAGCGTGAAGCCTGCTTGGGATTCTCTCTCTCCCTCTCTCTTTCTGCCCCTTCCCTGCTTGCATGCGTGCTCTCTCTCTCAAAATAAATAAATAAATATTAAAAAAAATAAATTATGTGGAAAGTGTTCTGTGTATGTGCAGATGGGCATTTTCTTTCTTAGATTCTCTAAAGGTCCTATTAAGGAAGGTTAAGAAAGAAATTAAAACATCTGAACAAGAAAAGGAACAGGGATTTATAAAAGAGAGAGGTGAAGGCATTGGGAAATGATTGAAGGCTTTCTGAGATTGTTAGATACTACCAGTTGGCATCAATTGTTATGGCTTGTCTAACCATTTAATGGGAAAGCCTATGTGTTGATTGCACATTTAGAGTTATTAAAAAATAATCACACGTTGATAATACAAATGTAAATAAAATTGAATGTAATAAACATATAATTGTATGTTAAGCCATTTTAATTAAACGTTGCAATAGCTGGGTAATGGATTTCCTAAAATTACTAGCTAAATCGTAATATGCATTTGTAAATAGGCTTATCAAGCCTTGAAAGCTTAATGAAACTCCTCTGAGCTGAATCACTTTATTAAAACAAGAATATCAATACATATTATAAGATCTGGTAAATTGACTTTGTTAAGTGAACATTGCTATCAGACGGTAAATATGCCATAAAATGAATAGAAAATCTTACAATTTAGAAATATATATTAAAATAATATATATATTATAATAATATTATAATTATAATAATAATAATAATAATATATATTATTTTTTAAAAAGCTAAATTCACTTTCCATTAAGAAGTGTTTCTTTTCATTAAAGCTCATAATTGCTTGTGAGATATCTGTTAACGAAGCCTGAAAATGTTCCCTTCCTCTTGGAGCTTCCTCAATTGGCAGCAAGAGACAAATAATAAACAAGTAAATAAATATAAAAATATGTACCATACGTTCAAGCAGTGATAAGTGACAAGATGGAAAATAAACCAGAATAGGAAGGAAGAAAATGGACAAAGGACACTCTTTTTCATGAGAAGTCCAAGAACAAAGAAATAACCTTAATATTGTCAGATTTTAGCTGTTGTAGACCTGATAGAAAATATGTAATACATATGTCAGAGACTAAGTCAAGCTTAGTAATTTAGGGATATTCTAATGTAAATTTTAAGCGGAAAGAATGTTGATTAATGGAAAATTAATCTTTCCAAGGAATCAAAAACAGAAGCCTTAAAAATATCAAAAACAAATGTATCTTATGACTCACTCATTTCTTTTTGAAAGCCAAAATGGCATATAACTAAATCACACATTTATTACAGAATGTTGATAGGGCATTTTGATGAGTTCAAAATTTGTTACTTCTCATTTATTTAGGAATTCATTCATTTATTTCTTTAGGAAATACATATCCTAACTCAAGTTATTCTTTTATGAAACTCATTACTAGTCACTTGTGGAAATCATAGACTCATAGGTGGACTCTTCCTAGGCAGTCAACACGTAATCAGTGTCTGGGATTCATAGCCTAGCACTGTCTTCATGACCAAACCATGTATTTTAATAAGACTAAAGGAAACACTTCCTTCAACCTTTATGAAAATGATCTTGGTCATTGTTGGCTGTTGAATAGGAATTACACATTTATAATCTGCCCTTTGTTCCTCATCTTTGACAGCCCAATCTACATATTTTTCCTTATCCTGTTTCACTACCAATATATTTCCTGGATCTTTGTATCTCTCAAGTTGGAAGACTCCTATAGATCTGCTTAAATTAATTCTTACTTTATTTAGTGTGTTTAAAAATGGAGTCTAAAAGAAAAAGTGATTTATTATTTATTGAGCATTAACACAAGGTAATGTGCTAGATACTGCGTGTGACCAATATGAAAAAGAACATCTTAGATTCAAAGTATAGGCATTTACTTTCAGATGAGTAGAATGACAAGGAAATGTGTTTTATTTCTGCAGCTCAGCACCCACAGTGCCTGTATATGTATATATATATGTAAAACACTTAGTGTCTGCTAAAGTAATTATGAAAACTTCACATAGGGGCGCCTGGGTGGCTCAGTTGGTTAAGCATCTGACTTCGACTCAGATCATGATCTCATGGTTTGTGAGTTTGAGCCCCGTGTTGGACTCTGTGCTGGCAGCTCGAGCCTGGAACCTGCTTCGGATTCTGCATCTCCCTCTTTCTCTGCCCCTCCCCTGCTCGTGCTCTGTCTCTCTCTCGAAAATAAACATTAAAAAATTGAAAGCATCACATCTAAACATTAAAAAAAAAAACAGAACTCTTACGCATAAGCCAAAATGCGACAATGAAGTGTGAAACTTTTTATGATCTCTTCAACAACCTGGACGTTAATGCAAAGAGAGTCCTTTAATTTCTGCCTAGAGACAAGAGAAAGGGCACAGATTCTGCCTGCGAGGCTATAGTGGTGAACTAAAGAAGCTTAGGAGGTAGGTTAAGAGAGGAATAATCTTTTTTTTAATTTTATTTTTAATTTTTTAATATTTACATCCAAATTAGTTAGCATATAGTGCAACAATGATTTCAGGAGTAGATTCCTTAGGGCTCCTTACCCATTTAGCCCATCCCCCTTCCCACAATCCCTCCCATAACCCTCAGTTTGGTCTCCATATTTAACCCTCAGTTTGTTCCCCATCTTCTGTTTTGTCCCCCTCCCTGTTTTTATATTATTTTTGTTCCCCTTCCCTTATGTTCATCTGTTTTGTCTCTCAAAGTCCTTCTATGAGTGAAGTCATGTTTTTGTCTTTCTCTGACTGACTAATTTCATTTAGCATAATACCCTCCAGTTCCATCCACGTAGTTGCAAATGGCAAGATTTCATTCTTTTTGATTGCCGAGTTATACTCCATTGTATATATATATACCACATTTTCTTTATCCATTCATCCATCGATGAACACTTGGGCTCTCTCCATATTTTGGCTATTGTTGATAGTGCTGCTATAAACATGGGGGTGCATGTGTCCCTTTGAAACAGCACACCTGTGTCCCTTGGATAAGTGCCTGGTAGTGCAATTGCTGGGGCTTAGGGTAGTTCTATTTTTAGTTTTTTGAGGAACCTCCATACTGTTTTCCAGAGTGGCTGCACCAGCTTGCATTGCCACCAACAGTGCAAAAGAGATCCTTTTTCTCCGCATCCTCACCAACATCTGTTGTTGCCTGAGATGTTAATGTTAGCCATTCTGACAGGTGTCAGGTGGTATCTCATTGTGGTTTTGATTTGCATTTCCCGGATGATGAGTGATGTGGAGCATTTTTTTATGTGTCGGTTGGCCATCTGGATGTCTTCTTTGGAGAAGTGTCTATTCATATCTTTTTCCCATTTCTTCACTGGACTATTTGTTTTTTGGGTGTTGAGTTTGATAAGTTCTTTGTAGATTTTGGATACTAACCCTTTATCTGATATGTCATTTGCAAATATCTTCTCCCATTCTGTCGGTTGCCTTTTAGTTTTGCTAATTATTTGCTTTGCTGTGCAGAAGCTTTTTATTTTGATGAGGTCCCAGTAGTTCATTTTTGCTTTTGTTTCCCTTGCTTCCAGAGACGTGTTGAGTAAGAAGTTGTTGCGGGCAAGATCAAAGAGGATTTTGCCTGCTTTTTCCTTAGGGATTTTGATGGCTTCTTGTCTTACATTGAGGTCTTTCATCCATTTTGAGTTTATTTTTGTGTATGGTGTAAGAAAGTGGTCCAGGTTCATTCTTCTGCATGTTGCTGTCCAGTTTTCCTAGCACCACTTGCTGAAGAGACTGTCTTTATTCCATTAGATATTCTTTGCTGCTTTGTCAAAGATTAGTTGGCCATAGCTTTGTGGGTCCATTTCTCAGTTCTCTATTCTGTTCCATTGATCTGAGAGTCTGTTCTTGTGCCAGTACCATACTGTCTTGATGATTACAACTTTGTAGTGTAGCTTGAAGTCTGGGATTGTGATGCCTCCTTCTTTGGTTTTCTTTTTCAAGATCGCTTTGGCTATTCAGGATCTTTTCTGGTTCCATACAAATTTTAGGATTATTTGTTCTAGCTCTGTGAAGAAGGCTGGTGTTGTTTTGATAGGGATTGCATTGAATATGTCGATTGCTTTGGGTAGTGTCGACATTTTAACAATATTTGTTCTTGCTATCCAGGAGCGTGGAATCTTTTTCCGTTTCTTTGTGTCTTCTTCAATTTCTTTCATAAGCTTTCTATAGTTTTCAATGTATAGATTTCTTATCTCTTTGGTTAGATTTATTCCTAGGTATTTTATGTTTTTTTGTGCAACTGTAAATGGGATCATTTCCTTGATTTCCCTTTCTGTCATTTCATTGTTGGTGTATAGGAATGCAACCGATTTCTGTGCACTGATTTTATATCCTGCAACTTTGCTGAATTCATGAATCAATTGTAGAAGTTTTTGGTGGAATCTTTTGGGTTTTCCATATAAAGTGTCATGTCATCTGTGATGAGTGAAAGTTTGACCTCTTTCTGGCCGATTTGGATGCCTTTGATTTCTTTGTGTTGTCTGATTGCAGAGGCTAAGACTTCCAATACTGTGTTGAATAACAGTGGCAAGAGTGGACATCCCTGTCTTGTTCCTGACCTTAGGGGGAAAGCTCAGTTTTTCCCCATTGAGGATCATATTAGCATTGGGTCGTTCATATATGGCTTTTATGATCTCGAGGTATGCTCCTTCTGTCCCTACTTTCTTGAGGGTTTTTATCAAGGAAGGATGCTGTATTTTGTCAAATGCTTTCTCTGCATCTGTTGAGAGGATCATATGGTTCTTGTCCTTTCTTTTATTGATGTGATGAATCACGTTAATTGTTTTGTGGATATTGAACCAGCCCTGGATCCAGGTGTAAATCCCGCTTGGTCGTGGTGAACAATTTTTTTAAATGTATTGTTGGATCAGGTTGGCTAATATCTTGTTGAGGATTTTTGCCTCCATGTTCATCAGGGAAATTGGTCTAGGTTCTCCTTTTTAGTGGGGTCTCTGTCTGGTTTTGGAATCAAGGTAATGCTGGCTTCATAGAAAGATTTTGGAAGTTTTCCTTCCATTTCTATTTTTTGGAACAGTTTCAAGAGAATAGGTATATTAACTCTTCCTTAAATGTTTGGTAGAATTCCCCTGGAAAGCCATCTGGCCCTGGACTCTTGTTTTTTGGGAGAATTTTGATTACTAATTCGATTTCCTTACTGGTCATGGGTCTGTTCAAATTTTCTATTTCTTCCTGTTTCAGTTTTGGTAGTGTATATGTTTCTAGGAATTTATCCATTTCTTCCAGATTGCCCATTTTATTGGCATTTAATAGCTCATAATATTCTCTTATTATTATTTTTATTTCTGCTGTGTTGGTTGTGATCTCTTCTTTCATTCTTGATTTTATTTATTTGTGTCGTTTCCTTTTTCTTTTTGATCAAACTGGCTAGTGGTTTATCAATTTTGTTAATTCTTTCAGAGAACCAGCTTCTGGTTTCATTGATCTGTTCTACTGTTTTGTTTTGTGTTTTTTTTTTGTTTTTTGTTTTTTTTTTTGGTTTCGATAGCATTAATTTCTGCTGTAATCTTTATGATTTCCTGTCTTCTGCTGGTTTTGCATTTTATTTGCTGTTCTTTTTCCAGCTCTTTAAGGTGTAAGGTTAGGTTGTGTATCCGAGATCTTTCTTCCTTCTTTAGGAAGGCCTGGATTGCTATATACTTTCCTCTTAGGACCACCTTTGCTGCATCCCAGAGGTTTTGGGTTGTGGTGTTATCATTTTCATTGACTTCCACATATTTTTTAATTTCCTCTTTAACTGCTTGGTTAGCCCATTCATTCTTTAGTAGGATGTTCTTCAGTCTCTAAGTATTTGTTACCTTTCCAAATTTTTTCTCGTGGTTGATTTCGAGTTTCATAGCGTTGTGGTCTGAAAATATGGACGGTATGATCTCAATCTTTTTGTACTTACTTCGGCCTGATTTGTGTCCCAGTATATGGTGTATTCTGGAGAACGTTCCATGTGCACTGGAGAAGAATACATATTCTGCTGCTTTAGGATGAAATGTTCTGAGTATATCTGTTAAGTCCATCTGGTCCAATGTGTCATTCAAAGCCATTGTTTCCTTGTTGATTTTTTGATTAGATGATTTGTCCATTGCTGTGAGTGGGGTGTTGAAGTCTCCTACTATTATGGTATTAGTATCGATGAGTTTATGTTTGTGATTAATTGATTTATATATTTAGGTGTTCTCACATTTGGTGCATAAATGTTTATAATTGTTAGGTCTTCTTGGTGGATAGACCCTTTGATTATGATATAATGCCCTTCTGCATCTCTTGATACAGTCTTTATTTTAAAGCCTAGATTGTCTGATATAAGTATGGGTACTCTGGCTTTCTTTTGTTGACCATTAGCATGATAGATGGTTCTCCGTCCCCTTATTTTCAATCTAAAGGTGTCTTTAGGTCTAAAGTGGGTCTCTTGTAAACAGAATATAGATGGATCTTGTTTTCTCATCCATTCTGTTACCCTATGTCTTTTGATTGGAGCATTGAGTCCATTGACGTTTAGAGTGAGTACTGAAAGATATGAATTTATTACCATTATGATGCTTGTAGAATTGGAGCTTCTGGTGGTGTTCTCTGGTCCTTTCTAATCTTTTGTTGCATTTGGTATTTATTTATATATATATATATATATATATATATATATATATATATATATATGTATATTTTCATCTTTTCTCCCCTCAGAAAGTCCCCCTTAAAATTTCTTGCAGGGCTGGATTAGTGGTCACAAACTCCTTTAATTTTTGTTTGTCTGGGAAACTTTGTATCTCTATTTTGAATGACAGCCTTGCTGGATAAAGAATTCTTGGTTGCATATTTTTCTGATTCAGCACACTGAATATATCCTGCCACTCCTTTCTGGCCTGCCAAGTTCTGTAGATAGGTCTTCCCTTGTAGGTTAGGGACTTTTTTTCCTTTGCTGCTTTCCTGATTCTCTCCTTGCCTATTTTGTGAATTTGACTATGATATGCTTTGTTGATGGTCTGTTTTTGTTGAATCTAATGGTGGTCCTCTGTGCTTTCTGGATTTTGATGTCAATGTCTTTCCCCAGGTTAGGAAAGTTTTTCGCTATGATTTGCTCACATAACCCTTCTACCCCTATTTCTCTCTCTTCCTCTTCTGGGACCCCTGTGATTCTGATGCTGTTCCTTTTTAATGAGTCACTGATTTCTCTAATTCTTAAATTGTGCTCTTTTGCCTTCATCTCCTTCTTTTTTTCCACTTCATTATTCTCCATAAGTTTGTCCTCTATATCACTGATTCTCTGTTCTGCCTTATCCATGCTTGCTGCCACTGCATCCATCCATGATTGCAGCTCAGTTACAACATTTTTAATTTTATTCTGGCTATTTTTTACTTCTTTTATCTCTTAGAAAGGGATTCTAATCTATTTTCGACTCCAGCTAGTATTCTTGTTATCGTGATTCTAAATTCTGGTTCAGACATTTTGCTTGTATCTGTGTTGGTTAAATCCCTGGCTGTCGTTTCTTCGTGCTCTTTCTTTTGGGGTGAATTCCTTTGTTTTGTCATTTTGAAGGGCGAAAAGGAATTAATGAGGTAGAAAAGTTAAAATTACTAAAATAAAAATTAGAAAAATATGAAAATTAAAAAATTAAACACACACACACACGCACACACACAAATCGAATAAATGATGCTAGATTCTAGGTGTGTTTTGATCTGGGTGTTGAAAGTGGTTTGACAGATTAGAGAAAAAATAAGGGGGGGGAGAAAAAAGGGAAATAGTTTGAGGATTTGAAAAAATGAATACACTGAAGTAGACTAAAATGAGATGATGGGAGTAAAATAGAATTTGAGTAAATATACACAAAAGTAAAGAATGATGTAGAATATAATTAAAGAAAATGAATGAAAATTAAATATAAATTTGAATCTTTTCTTTTTCTGTATTCAAGAAAAAGAAAAGAAACAAAAAAAGAAAAAAGAAAGAAAAAAAGGAAATCGTTTGAGAATTTGAAAAAGTGAATACACCTTGGTAGACTAAAATAAAAGGATGGAAGTAAAATAGAATTTGAAAAAATTTACACAAAAGTAAAAAATATACTAATAAAAATTAAAGAAAAATATTTTTAATAAAAATTGAAAATAAAAATGAGTTTTTTCTTTTTCTGTATTCAAGAAAAAGAAAAGTGTAAAGAGAAAAAAAAAGAGCATTGAATAGGTGGACCTGCTAACAGATTGAAGTAGGACTGAAATTACTTCATTTTCCCCTAGAAGTCAGTCTATGTAGCGCTTCATAGTCCATAAACTAAGCTGGTGGTGAGACTTGTGTTCTTGAGGAGGGAAGTTGGCCCAGTTGGGTGGGGCTCAGTGTCATGGCTCTGCTCTCCAATAGATGGCGCTGCTATCCTGCTGGGCTGGATTGTTGCTACGCTGGTAGGTGCGTATGCGCATGTGTGGAAGCCGTTAAAATGGCACCACTCAGCTACCCTGTCTGTTCTGGGTCAGCAATCGCGCACCTGTCCTCTGTCTTCAGCTTTCATCTCCTCCCCGCTTTTTCACCCTTTGTGACCAGGCCCCAGGCAGTACCTTTCTTCTGAGTTTTGTCTCAGTTGCGGCTGTTTTTCCCGGCCCCTTACTTCTGAAGGACTGCGGCTTTGACCTGTTCCGTCCCTCTGTGGGAGGGTCTCACTGAGCATTGGCCAAATATCGGCTGCACCCAGGAACGCTTGCTAGACCCTGCTGCTGCCGGTGCCCCGAGACTACGGCCAGGTGCCAGCCTGCCCCAGGAAGAGTTCGCGAGATACTGTAGCAGCAGCATTTCAGGGATGATGGAAAATCACAACACACATCTGGCACCAGGCTTCAGCCTTAAGGACCTTGTTCCAGCACCAGCGAATGTGGCTGTTTTCTGGGGTCTGCTGGGACCAGGTGGCTTCACCAGTCTCTACCAAATGTCCTTCCGCTTCTCCCCATGTGTCCCGAGAACCTCCTGGACCCCACTCTGTTCCTGGGGAGTCTCCCCTCCCACCAGAGCACCACCAGGTATCGAGCTGTGGAGTTGCAGCCTTTGCGCTCCCCTTGTTTACAGTCTTAATGGAGTTTAAACCCTCTCCTTTCTCCCTTCTCCCTTTTTAGTTTGGTCCCTGCGGCTGTTTCCAATTTTCCACTTTCTCTCCAGCTGCTTTTTGGGGACGGGTGCTTTTTCCGTATTCCGCCCCTCCCCCCGCCCGAACTGAGCTCTCTCAGCTCAAAAAAGCACCTCCCTTCCTGCACCTTCTCACTCTGCTCCCCAAGTTCACTTCTCTGCGCTGCGTACCTGCTGAATTCTGTGGTTCAGGTCGTGCAGATTGTTGTGTTAACCCTCCAGTCAGTTTTCTAGGTGTGTAGGATAGTTTACTGTTGGTCTGGTGGTATTTCATGGACATGAGACACACAAAAAACTTCCATGCTGTTCCAGCATCTTGGCTCCTCCCCCCAGGAATAATCCATTTTTCCACCAAAGAGAGCAAGCACATGGGGTCAGATAAAACTAATACTTACCAATCTGTGTCCAGAAACAAGCATATAAAATGCAATGCAGCAGGGTCAGGCACCCAGGGAAGGGTGGGGTCAGGAGGAAGAGAACAAATGATGATTCAGAATACAGGCCATCAGGATGGGAAGGAAGGTTCCACCTGGAGAGAGAGGCTGAGGGAGGCAGGTGGCCACTTTAAACCATCCTTTTTTCCATTAATCTGGTTTAGAATTTATCTTTTTAAGCCAAAGTAAAATGGAGTTTTGGAGTATATTAACACATCATTGAAGTATCAACTGTTGTTCTTTTTCATAAAGCCTCTTTGTGGTTCCGTTTCCTTCTCTGTGGGATGATACTGCTGAAGGAAGCATGCAGATGTCCAGGATGCTGCCTGTTGTATTCTCTGAACACATAATGGTATTAATTACTGTTTAGTGACTGCTCCAGGTGCTTTCTATCTCTTAATTCATTCCATCCTCATGAAAACATTATTATCTGTAATTTAGGAAGGAGGAAACTAAATCCCAGAGTAGTTACGTCACTGTCCCAAGATTGTACAACTATTAAGTAGCTGAGCCAGTCTGTCTTCCTCCAAATTCCATGCACTTCCGTGCTGTATGCAACCTCCCTTCAAGAAGGACTTCTAAGAATCTCCTTATCATTCAGGTTTAGGTTCGAAGTCCAGAGTAGAGGGGCCCAGGACCCTACATGCTGTCAGAAGGACCCTAATCCCACCTCTCCCCATCTCAGTCACCACTTGTCTGCATTACGAGCTCTGCTTCCCAGTAGCAGGGTACTCTTTTCTCTCTAATGGTGCAGTTTGCACTTCTGTAGTCTATAGGTTATGGAGTTGGAAAAGAGGAAGGTGTCATCCTTGCTCCCCTTTCCTGCTTGTAGATCTTGCTGTCTCCTTTCCCCCTAAAAAAGTCTCCAGTTCTGTATTTCTTTTTTCCAAACATGCTAATCTTACACCACCTCTCATAGCAATCATTTACCAAATCCCAGGTCATTCCTCTTTTCCTAAATAATGCATGCATCTGGCTCATTGTCACATTCCCCAGCACCCTCCCTATCTTGGTGAAGTTAGTATCCACATTAGTGATTCTTTCCCAAACCTAGCCTCTCCTTCCTTAGTCTGCTCTTCACCACTGATCTTGAATTCCACCCTACTTTAGTCACTTATCTTCTCTGTCATATCTAAGCCTCATTATTATTAACTGCTAACCCATAATGTCAATTTCAGGTATTTCATTCTCTGACTATACCTCCTATCTTTCTAGTTTGTTCCCACTAGTGCCCAACTTTAACTGGGACCTAGATATACTGGTTCCACTCAGTTTTTCTTGCCCCTCATCCACCTTGTTTTCCTCATTTTTCTCCTTATACAGCTTCTGGTTTGGGCCCATTGTTGTAATCTATTTGTTGGGTATAACCCTATTTCTCTTACCTCTCTTTTCCTTTGTTTTACTTACGTGGTAAAACTCTACCCTATTTAAGTCTAACTCTGACTATTCCATGGCGGAACTGGCACAGGCTAGAGAAGAACACATGGCCACACCGGCTGGTATCACTATGAATCCATGACCACCAAACTCTAGGAGGTCACTGGTCCTGCCCAAAGATACTCTGGGTTCATCCAGTCTGTTCACGTGTCCACACTCCTCAATGACGATTGCATGCCTTTTCTTGTCTCCTCAAACCTCCATCATTCCTCCCCAGTCCTTCTGTTCAACTGATGACACTTCCAGGAATGTAAAGGTTCTGGTCACTCTGGAAAACAGTTTGGGAGTTTTATATAAAACTAAACATGTAAATACCAAACTTGTCTCAGGTAAATGAAAACTTATCTTCACACAGAAGCAAGTATATGAATGTTCATAGCCAAAAAACTTAACCCCTATGTCCTTCAATATGTGAATGGTTAGATAGATTGAAGTACATGCATGCCGTAGCAAAGAAAGGGAGTGGACTATTGACACATGGAATAGCATGAATGAATCCTAGGTAATTAGACTGCCTGAAAAAAAATATTAAAAGGTTACATAGATACCCTTTGTATAATATTCTTGAAATGAGAAAATTGTAGGAATGGAGAACAGACTCGTAGTTGCCAGAGGTTAGGGATGGGGAAAAAGGGGTATGGAGTCTGGTGGGAGGGGCAGAAAAGGGCAGTATGAGGGCACCTTGTGGTGTTTGAAATGTTCTGTTTCTTGATTCTGGTGGTGGATACATGATACACAAATCTACACAAATACTAAAAATATCGGGAACTAAATACACACGCAGAGGCATACACACACAAATGAGTACAATTAAAATGGGAAATCTGAGTAAGATTAGAGAATTGTATCGTTGTCAGAAAACTATTGTACAGTAGTTTTATAATATGATACTGTTGAAGGAAACTGTGGAAAGGGAGGGTGCACAGGATCTCAATGTATTATTTCTTAGAACTTCATGTAAATCTATAATTATTTCAAAGCAAAAATAATCAATTAAAAATGTTAGTAATCTGTTAAAAACACCTTGAGAGTTTTGACAGTCCATCTCCCCCCAACTATCTTTCAGCAAAGGGCATTCGTATCCACTGATGGGCCTTGCCTGAACAGTTACTATGTTGGCGGTTGCGAAATGGTGATTTTCTGATTCTACCATTCCTGCTACATTTATTAACTAGCATTAACCAGGACAAACAAAAGGTTTTTCTCTGACCCTCTTTCCCCTGACCTTCTCTTTCATATCCACCCTAACTTTGAAGTGAACCAATGGGGTGGGACTGATTGATCTTTGCCCACTGATGACATACAAAGTCATTTTGCTGTTTCCATCCTCTTCTTAGACAACGTCGAACCTAGTATGGCTGTTAAGACAACTTGAAATGTTATGATCTGTGCTGTGAAATTTATCTGGTTGGTTCTTTATTTTTGTTTTTTTACCACACTCCTTCTACATTTTGGCCTGGTGGCAGTGGGGACCAGGCATGTAACCCACTTGCCTTATGGGCTGTCCTTCTGAATACCTTTAGAAAGGTTATGTTTTCATCTTGCCTGGGAGAGATTTCCTCTACATCATGTGTTTTTCTTTCATGAAGAGACATTTGCCATTTCCTTCCTTTGGGCAATAATATGAAAAGAAATTGGATTATAGAGAAAAGATGAACTTTGGAACAATTTTTTAACTATATGTGATTGTTGTTTGGACTTTGTAAGTTGTCCAGATACTGTCTTGAGAAGTTGGGGGAGAGGGAACCATGAAGGACAGAGAATTTACCCAAAGGAGTCTGGCTTTATGACAAAGAAACTCCTCCAAATTTTCAAAGACTCTTTAAACTCAAAGAAACTGAGAAACATTTAATTGCCAATTTTGTTTTCATCTTTTCTTCTACCTCATCCTAACCCCACATCTAGGCAGCCCGATAGGAATAGTGAGGAAAGTTATTTCAGTTATAGAAACTAGCGTTTTCATTTTAAAATAGTCTTGTGATAGTATAATAGTTATCCCATTACATGTGTTTTGCTTGACATGCATTTGTTTGTAGATCAGGGATTTTTACATAATAATCTGGACTTTCTGCCTCCTCTTTTTAAAAAAATCAGAAAAAAATGCATCAACAGTGGGCTTTAATAATGACATGGCTGATTAGCACCTCCTCCCTTAAATGGGGCAGGAGTTACAGTTTGCCATGTTTCTCACCAATACCTACTTGGAAGATTGTTTATGAGGTGCCAAAGGATGTCTAGGAAAGAAGATAGTCTATATTTCCCTCATCCTTGGGAAGAATTTTACTAATATGACTATAATTTTGCATAGCAAAAAATTGAATGAAAATTTGGTTGCAGATTTTCTTTATTTACCACAGCTAATTGATAGTGTTGTCATCATTGAAAACTAACATTTAAATATTTTTTCAGCTTAAAGGTGGAGCCCAAGACTAAAGGATTAAAACAGCAGCAACAGCAACATAAGAAACTTCTGGCAGCAATGCTCTCTCAAGATTCTTTTGAGTCTCTCCATAGCCCTACCCCATCTGTAACAGAAGAAGATATTGATAATGAAGATGATGCAATGGAATTGCTGGGTAATTTTAAAAATTAATAATTTCTCTTTCTCTTCTTCTCTGGCATTGTAAAAATGTGTAGTGATTTAGAGATTTTAAAGTTTTTGAATAGTTTTGTCCTAGGGGAAAGACACCATTTAACACATATTTTATTTACATTAGACTTTCATGAAGTTGCATGTAAGAATGAAGTTGAAATGACCTAAGCATGTGAAGTATTTATTAGACTGTATTTTGTCTTTGTATATGCAGCACTTTACCTTCTGACTCTTTAATCAAGCTTTATTCTGTGTGCAATTGTGATAAAAATTCAAGTCTGTCTGCTTTATTCTCTGATTATGATTGCCTTGATCACATCTTCTGTCTATAAAATATATCCAAAATACATATTTCAGCCCTCATTCCAAAGTGTCCCCTATTGTTTCAAGGATGTTTTAGAAAAATGGAGTAAAATTTAAAAAGACAGATAGTAAATTAGTGTTTTGTGTCTTCCATAAATGACAGGAAAGTTTGCAAGATTTCAGTGTTTTTATAGGCTCGTTACTTTCATGAAAACCTTATTAGTGTTGTATATGTAGGGAACCCTTTATATCTTAAATGAAGTAAATGTATGTTTTTATTTCACCATAAATCTCTGGATAGTAGTTTTTTTTAACTGAACTTTCCTTTTATCCTAAATAATTAGAATAACTTTTGAATACTTTGTAACCATATACTAAAGTGAATAAATAATGTAATCATTCAAAAACTGCAAATAAATTTAACATAGAATAAGGAGTCTCAGAAACATACAGACATTTAAAAATTTTTTTTTCTAAATGAGCTTCCTGGGTTTTAAGTGTTCATGGCAGCAAAATACTATGATTTAAAAAAAAGATATGTCTCCTTGCATATACCTACAGAGGTGTTACTTACTCAATGATGGCAGGTTCATCACTGTTTTCTGATAATACTGAATTCATTCCAGCATTGAGGAGACTGTCATGGCATTTTCACTTTATGCTGTTCATCTTTTTTTTTTAAGAACAATTAAGTCTGAGTATTTTTTTTTCAAGGAATCTCATCTCCCCACCTCCAAATCATTGATGTGGCAGATATGCCAGGTGTTGTGGTACCTTCCCCAACTTCAATTCAGGAAATGTTTTTCTAAGCACTTAACCTCATGCTAGGCACTGAGCTCTGTCCTAGGATCATAATAAAACAATCATGGATTCTGTTTGCAGGAACTTTGCATTTCTTAGTGTTTGAGATAAAAAATGTAACTACATTCATGTAGTTCTTGCTACAGGTGCTAATGTGATTAAGCACACAGTTTAAATAGGGATAACACTTAATGCAGAGGTAGAGGATGATGATCAAGGAATGTTTCATAGAGAAACTGATTCTAGTGGTGAGTTGAGTCCTAGAGGACAAGTGGATGGAAGTTCAGCAGGCAGAGTGTAGTCATTAGCCTTGTAGGTTTGCTCTTGTACGAATGGACTCTTTTGCAGTTGTGCTCCATGACTGAGCTTGTAAATTGTTCCTTTGCTTTGGTCGTTAACAGTGAAGGGGGCAGGGTCTGAACAGTGACTGTCACTGGCAGGGCCAGGACGTTGTTCATATAACATCAACGTTGGCTTTTTGGTACATTGACGTTGAATTGTACAGGTATTGCTCTCTCTCTCTCCCATCCATTGCGTGATTGACGGCTCTTGATCAGTTGATATCCACAGGAAGGAAATTATACTTACCTTGCAAAGATAATCTTTTGAAGAAATCTAGGCATGCTCAGAATCACTTTGGATTTCCTGATAGCATCGGGAGTATCATGTTAGAGTGGAGGAAATCATAAACTTCAGTGATGATTGAGGGGTTCTTTAAGGAAACTCAGGTGTCAGTGCTGGTACATCCTAGATCTCAGCTCCTTAAAGTTTCTAGTCTCCCAAGCTGAAGACCAGAGGGTTGGGTTTTTGAGACTATGTGAGCCATTAATAGCTGGTCCTCATGGTTTTTTTTCATTTAGACGTTGTAGCCTGTGGTCTGAGCGAAGTGAAGAATGAAAACTAGTTGACAGTTTGGGCTTTCTCCATGGAACTCCATATATCTTAGCATAGGCAGCTGGTAGTGTACTAATGCTGGTCTCTAGATTATGAGATTTGTCTGCAATAACATGGAATGTTGCAAGTGTGCCAGGCTGTCCTCCTAAATAATGCCATATGCAATCCTGTTGCCCCGTTGTCTCAGTGAACAAAGGTCATGTAGCAGAAAATTGTACCTGAACAATTGTTTTACCCAGAAGTTCATTAATTACATAAAATGTTATTTAGATATGAAATATTTGTCTTTAAGACGCAAATACACTTATCCATTCAATCATTTAGAAAATATATATTTAAAATAGAGACTCAGTTTTCTTCAAAAGTAGTGTGCATAAATTCATGACTTACAATGTTACATGTGCCTGTATCTAAGATGATGATTCATCTCTTATATGAAATCAAACCAGGTGTACATGAAAAATTTCAGTTGATGTAAGTTACAAATTTTTTGCAGTCGTGATGTAGTAATGGATGAACTATTAATATGGATGAATATGGGTATAAAATAAATTGATAATTTAGTTATTCAGTTTTAAGACTTGACGTCTTCAATAGCCATGTATGTCTCTATTAATATTCTGTTAGATTTCAAGTCCTACACTAATCAATTGATGTGATACTGATAAATCAATTTAGAAACTATAATACTTACTTTTCCAGTCCTTTTAATATTAGATTTTCATAATTTTGTTTATTATTGAAGAATTTTAAGACAATATTTTTTTGAAACCCTGATCCTAGAAAAGCATATTATATGTATATATTGGAGGAAAATACAAATGCTGAGTTCCTGAAAATTTATTTGAAATCAAATTTTAGTACATAGAGTCATTGTAAAAGGCAAGAGACTATTTACAATATCTTTTGCACATCTGCAACATTGTATAGAATGAGTTTGCTATAGCTTATGTGGTTTCATTGTCTTAACTTGTTATCTATATCAGGGATTAACTGGCTGAAAAATCTATATACATGAAAAGTAGTACGTATTCTTTGTGAAGTGATAATTAAATGAGAAGTATAATTATTAGTTAATGTTAATGGAACAAAGGATTGTTGTTAAGTAAAATTGGTTTAAGGGGAAGGGGGAAAAGAGCCTTTTAGTTGAAGAAGTAGAGGTCAGTAAAACTTCTTACCTTACTTCATTTGTAAAGGAATCTAGCATTATTAATACATACTGATTAATATTTAACTCTCCACCGTTGTTTAATTGTATGTTGTTAGATTTCTACTCCCAGTATATTGACATAGGAAAATATAGTACATACGGCATCTATAAGTTTTTAAGTAGATTAAATATTTACTGTAAGATTGCTTTAAATCCTATTTGTAAATTCATAGCACAAAAGTAGCTTAATATGGAATTAATATATACCAGAGAACAAAATATCCAAATTTCTGGAATTTTAAGAACTAACAAATTTAAGCACCAGTGAAATTGGTGCTCTCATTGCAGAAGACATAGAATAAAATATCTGCCAACTCACCTTAAATATGTAGTTCTCATCTTCAAATATAAGATATTCTGAAATATTTTAGTAACTTCTGGAAATTAATGATCACGATTATTAAATTTGCATATTTTTGAAAGTTATTAAAATTAATTATTTTTCAAAAATGGAGAGACAATTTACAATGGTACAGCAAGAGAGTTATAAAAAATACCTATATTATCTTTTACTCCACTAACTTTCACAGAAAATTTGAGGAACTTCACTAATTTCAAAGATATTTCAACTTGTAAATGTAAGTTCATTTTGACTATATGCATTTTTCATTTTATTTCTGATGAAAAGCTAATCGCAGTTATGTGCTTGATTACCATGAATATAATTTATACTTATTTGAAAATATCAGAATTATTTGAAAGGCACAAGTGTTATTCTTACATATTTTGGTATAGGATATTACAGAAAAAAAATTTTTTGGCTTTCTCAGAATTGATGATGAGGCAAATATATAAAAATCAAATTTCAGAGATGCTACAAAAGGAAAACGGCATTAGTCATGATTTATACTTTCTGATCTTAGCTCATATCATATAAAAATTAAAACTAACATTGTATTACCAAAAATAAGCAAGGTGATTGTAAGTATATTTTATTTGCTTTAAACTTAGTAATTAAGAACAAGTATAATTGTACTGGTATTCTCTGCAGAATACAGTAAATTATGAATTTCTAAAACCCCAATATCTTATCAAACTATGTAACATATAAACTTAATTTTCAAGAGGGACTCATTGCATTAAGGCAATCTTTTGACAAATTCTTTTGCATGTGACCAATATTTATAAAGTAAACATTCATATTCTGTTCCGTTTTTTTTTTTTTTTTCCAGTTGGAGGCTTCTTAGCAGAAAGCATCCATTTCACTTAATTAATAGAAACAGGCATTTCACTTAATGAAAAATGGATGCTGTCATTCAATGATGTTGGATAAAAAAAGGGGAGAGGGCCTTAAATGTTAAAAAGAAATCTGTCTACCTACCTATCTATATACCTATATTTTAATGTTATTAAGTATGTAAAATAGTGTAAAGCATACACCATAAACTTTGTTTCCTTTGGGTATTGGTATTTGGGAATACCAGGACAACGGAAGAGTTGTCACTTTAAAATGAAGATTCTTTGTAGAAAAGATTCTTTTAAAAAGTCAAAGACTTTCCAAAATTTATATTACATGTAAGGTTGCTTTAAATGCTGCATAGAAATTCATTCAGCATAGTACTAAAATAACTTAATATGGCATTAGTACATATTAGAGATTAAAATATTCCAAATTTGTGGGGTGTTAGGGTATAGCGATTTTGAGCACCAGTGAAGTCAGTGCCCTAAATCTAGAACATACTGAATAAAATAACACCCACATCACCTCAATCTCAGTAGCTCTCATTTTTAAATACAGAATATTCTCAGAAATTCCAGGAATTACACTGCAATTGATGACCACAATTACCTAAACATTATAGAAAATCTACACATATATTCTTAAATGTTCACTAAATGAATTAATATAATTGAAAAACTAGAACTTCACACAGATGTATGAAAATATCTTTCACATGCCAAATAATACGTATTAACTCCTGTTGAACCATTTGATGTATTGTAACAGAAGTTCTATGAGATGCCTCTGCTATAGAGTTTTGTCCTATATTCCTGAATTCTAACGTCACCTTGCTTTAGAGCCATCATTGTTTGCACAAATGCCAAGTGGGATCAGGTTGAAGTGTTGTCTAAGTGGAGTTGAATAGCACTGTTTGTCTCTCTGGATTACAGTGACAACATTTGAGAAAATCCACTCAGACACATTTTTTTCATTCAGCAAATATCATGCACCTGCTATGTGAACAGTGCTAGTTTGTATTAATGTACAGCTCTAGGATTATTGTGTCTTGTGTTTTTCTAATTACTTGACCTCTTTGGACTTTGAGAGAATGGTGAATCTAGTGCACATTGGCATCTACATAGAACCAAACAATTTGTAGGTTTTTCCTTCAGCTCTCAATTAGTCTATTGATTAATTCATTCATAGGTTTATGAATTTCTCCACTTATTACATGACTCTGCACATCCCTGGGAGTTAAAGTTTGCATAAATCTGGGCATGTTTCATGAAGTATTAACTATTCAGGGGTGATTCTGAAGATTTGGTTTGCTTAAGAATCATCTGAGTAGCTTATTTTAAGTACAATCTCCAGTTCCCTCTGTCCTCAACTTTTGGTTTGTTAGATTTGAATACAGCCCATGAATCACCATTTTCCAACAGGAATGCTCTTCCTTCAGTCTTTCAACAAATTCTGTTGCAGGTGATCTGTACAACATACAATGAGAAACTCTAATCTGGAAGGTATGGTCAATGAACTTTTTTGTCGTTTGATCTAAGATATCCTGAAGCAAGAGAAATAAAATTGCAGAAAGTATGATTTTTATAATAAAAATAGCATGGAATAGAGGTTTCTGAGTTAATCTAGCTCTTTTGAAATGTCTCTTGAAAATAAGGAAAAGTCTTGCTAAGAAGCTTTGGTTACTGTAGTTTGTATGACTAATTATTGCTGTCTTTCTTCCTGATATCATATTTTTTAGGAGCACTTGAAAAGTGAACTGCTAGAGTAGAAAAATTATGTGTTATGAAATGATTCTAGCATAGTCCTGAGGACATGGCTTTGTTGAGATTCTACTTTATCATATTATTCTATTAAACTTTTATTTAGGATTCTTGCTTTGCTTTTGTTAGATGTGATTTATAGCCCCCTTCACTGTCTTCTACAAGTACTCGTTTCATGCTTGGAATTACATTTGTGATTCAGTTTCTTTATTCTTCATTTGTGTTAATTTCCAACAACATATTGAAATATTTACAAATGATAGCCAGTGTTTACATGTAAAGGTTGCCTTTTAAATAAATATAAGCTTGTATGCCACCAAAAACATACATCATCCTACATGATTTGTGGCATTTAGTAAGAAATGTTATTTTTTCTTAAAAAATTTTTTTCCAGTGGTAAAAGTAGATCAACATAGCAGAATAAAGTCAATAGTTTGAAAATAAAATCTAAACCCACAAGTAAATTATTACAGTTGTCCTTCATCTCAGTGGTATAACTGTGTGAAAATTCCTTTATTTGAGAGATAGCTGTTTTCAGTATACTTGTAGGTGAGTTGTTTCATACATATTTCTCACTTTGAAATAAGTTACAAGTTCTTTGACATATAACAATGATATAAGTTAATGTGCTTTTTCATATTTAGGCCATAGCTTTTCACTGAGTATCTTGCAAAGGTGTGAGCCACATTTATGATGTGTGATTATGTGGTCTCTGGCCAAGGCACTGAGCTAAAAAACTCTAAGACCAGCTCCAGCCCTCATGTTGCATGTTGCCTTTTGTCACCTGAGCTACCAGTTCTTAATTATAAACGCTGGTAGCAATATCAACCTTCCTATTACATGGGGATGTCGTAGGAAAAAAATGGGATATTCTCTGAAAATGCTTTTATTTTTATTTGTTGTGCCTAACAGCAGGAATATTTGAGAAAGGACACTAGAATTTATAGATGAAACTTTCCTTCTAAATAAATTTAAATCCTCCAACCCCACACACATTTTGTCTAGTTATAAGCACAGGGAAAAAAACCTAGCTTTCTTTAGCTTTGGAAATACCTACTAGAGTAAATATTGACGTTTCCCACAAGATAATACAATCAAAGACTTGAAGAGGAAGGAAGTAAAGGTGCAAGGGTATTTACAAGCCAATACAAAACATTATATTTTTATTTGTAACATGGATATTTAAGCAAGGGCAGACATCGATATGATTTGGTTCAGAATATAGAACAAATTACTCCACTGTCTTTTCTTCCATATAAATATATAACTTCTAGGATGAAAAGAAAAATATTTTGTGCATACACATGAATGTTCACTAGCAAAAGCTGAGCTGAGAGCAGGAATAGGAGGGAAAATCAAAAATGAGATATATAAGAACTATAAATTTGTATTGTATGTTTACATGCTTCTGTGTAAATAAAACCTTAAAAGTGTTGAAAAATTTATAGGCTTTAAAAACTCTTCAACTATATTGATAACTATGAAAATATTGAAACAGCACAATTTTGATGGTTTTACGTTGTCATTGTATAAACAAATCACAACCAAGTTGAAAATCAGTATTAATTATTATTAGGCTTTTATTGTTTTTGAAATAAACTTTCCTCTTTCAAATACTTAATAAAATGGTGGTGTTATATACTTCAGGATGATTTGTTTAGCTGCGGTAATGATTTTCATATAATTTGACTGAATTTGAATTAATTTTGTACTCTTTGTAAGAGCCATTTGAAAGTGGTACAAAGTCAATATTCTATTGTATTTTTTTTGTGGTTGAAAATATGCAACAGAATGTTATTAACTCAGCAGTTATTTACATTTTAACATCAAAACCAAAAGACATTAAAGAGGTATTAAAACTGTTCTTCTGAATTGTTTAAAACTTCTTGTGTAACTCACAGTAATCTGTTTAGATTTCTATATGTTACAATATCATTGACATCTTATTTAACCATCTTAAATAGAAAGCTAAAATTGTTGAAGTTGAATACTGAATACACGTTAATAATAGTGATCACACACTTGTCAATTAGTTTCAATATCAGAAAACAATAATTTTTGCAAAGTAAAGCTTCATTCAAGATTTTTTAAGGTTTTTTAGAAATACATTTTTCAAAATCTGAAATGTTTAAACTGGTTCTATATATATGAATTTCTTTTAGAATGAAAATATTATGATTTTCTTTTTTTGTCACATGTTTTATAATTTCAGAAAATATTCTTAACAATAATGAAAAAATATTTTTTAAATTGCTCTAATGCTTTTATACCTGCACTAAAGAACACAATAAGAAAAAAAATATGACAGTGTTTTAAAGGTGATAAATTAAATTAAGAGATTTTATTTTACTTTTTAACATTTTGGTTTATTTCTGCAACAGATGATTCAATGACTGAAATTAATATGGAATGAATTTACTTATATGAGACTATAAGCATAAAATTCCATGTAAGTTTTTAATTTCTTTAAAATTTACTTTTTAAGGAATTGTCAGAAGGGTGTTTTTAGGCCAGCTGTTTTTCATGTTTTAAATGTTGTCATATTTATTTTTTTAATTACCTACATTTGTTTGGATACAGTCTACTTCAGGAATTTAATCTAGAGTATTATATATATGGTAAAACAAAATTTAAATTAATCTAATGAGATTAATTGTATGGAAGAGAGTATATATAATATTAGAAATAAAAACAGCATAAATGAGCTTTCTAGTCAGGTAATCCTAGATGCAAGTTTCACCATTGCCTCTTACTAATTCTATGATTTGAGAAAATAACTTGTTACTTTCTAATGTTGGACCCACCATCAGAAAAATGGGAATTTGGCAACACTTACAGGGTTTTGTGAAGATTAGGTAAAGAGTTTGGTGAAGATTAGGTAAAATAACCCTTGTGAAGTGCTCAGTGTATCTCATAAAGGATTAGAGCTAGAAAAAGGATTTGTTACTATAATTCATACCACTTTTATACCAATTCCCTTCCTGTCTCCATCTAGCCCATGAGATTTAGTACATGTGAAAAAGAAAGTAAGATCATGGGAATTTGGCCTTGGGGGTTTAAAGTGTTCAGTGTTTTGTCATAAATGTCTCATCTAGGTATGTTCTACATACATGGAAATTATTTCAAAAAATACTTTCCACTTGATATTTAAGTCCTACTTCTAATTTTTTCCCTTTCCTTTAAAAAACACAAACAGGGGACACCTGGGTGGCTCAGTTGGTTGAGCATCTGACTTCAGCTCTGGTCATGATCTCACAGTTCATGAGTTTGAGCCCCATGTCAGGCTCTTCTGAGAGCTCCGAGCCTGGAGCCTGGTTCAGATTCTGTGTCTCCCTCTCTCTCTGCCCCTCCCCTGCTTGTGCTCTCTCTCTCTCTCATAAATAAACATTAAAAGTTTTTTTTTAAATAAAAAATCACAAACAACTTTCTCAAAAGAAAATGCCACATGAGACTAAATCTCCCCCAATGTGTGTTAAAAAGAATCTTGCATTTAAAGACAGTACCCCCATTAGAAAAGAACATTATAACATTCAAATTTTTCTAATACTTTGAAGAAACTATTTTCAGCAATTTGAAATATTAAAACTTTTTTTAAGTATCAAAACTTTTTAAAAAAAGTATCAAAATCTAGGAACTTCTGATTTTTTTATATGTATTTGTTTTTGTTGCCATGTTACTGCCTCCCTGATTTACAGTCATTGACATCCATAAGTCCTGTGGTATAATGAAGGTGATACCTGGTTTGTAGAAACGTGAAGATTTTATTGGCCTCATGAATGCCAACTTATCATGGGAGTAAGATATGTAGCATTCCAAGACTAGCTCAAAGAAGTAAATATTTTCCAAAGCTTGTGTAAGCTATATGCATTTTCATATTATAATGCATTCTTTTTTTAAGGCATTTTTTTATCTTCTCACAATTCAGAGAATCCATATCCAATAACATGCAAAAATATCAAGAGAGGAAGGGGAGAATTTTTTTTCAGGCTACAATATGGTGTTCTTATCTTTTTTTTATGGACTTTTGATGTTCATAGTCTGAAACTTTTTCAAGCAGCATTGTTAAGATTTTGATACCATCTGATTCCTAACATCTCTGTGGCTGAGTTAAGGACGTCTTTTACTGAAAGTAGTAGTTAAGGTAAGAAAGGTGTCTCTGCTCATATATGGTCTAAACATAAAAGGACCAAGGATCAAATAAACTCCTAGCCACTCTATTTTGATAAAGAAAATTAAGAATGTGAGCGGTTACTCTCCAATATAAAAGCTTTTAACTGAAAGAAAATTCAAAAACCTATTTTAAAAAAATCAAAGAAGCCCCCCCTCCAGTCAAAAATAAAGATAAAAAAAAATTAAAGGTGGGGTGCGCCTGGGTGGCTCAGTCGTTTAAGCATCCAACTTCAGCTCAGGTCATGATCTCGCAGTTGATGAGTTCGAGCTCGCTCTCTCTCTCTCTCTCTCTCTCTCTGTCAAAAATAAATAAAGATTTAAAAATTTTAGAAAAAATTTTTAGAAAATTTTTAGAATTTTAGAAATTTTAGAAAAAAAAATCAATTTTTAAAGAAAAATTAAGCAATTAAAAAAACTTTTTTAATTTTAATGTTTATTTTTGAGAGAAAGAGAGAGAGACAGAGCATGAGCAGCGGAGGGGCGGAGAGAGAGGGAGACACAGAATCCGAAGCAGGCTCCAGGCTCTGAGCCATCAGCACAGAGCCTGACGCGGGGCTCCAGCCCACGGGCTGCAAGATCATGACCTGAGCTGAAGTTGGCTGCTTAACCGACTGAGCCACCCTGGCACCCCAGAAGCAACTTTTTTGTGTGTGTGTGGTAAAGTTCAGATTATTTGCTCATTATTCCACCTAGAAACAAACATAGTTGTTCCTTTAGAAATGCTATCTTTGTTTAATATAAACTTTCCAACCATAAAGAGAAATGCCATCATAATATACACATTTATAAGTTTATTTTCTAAATTGTATCATTGTTTCTCATAATCAGGTGTTAAATAATTCTCAGTTTGTGGGAGGGGAGGGAAAGGCATGAAAATGCCTATGTGCTCATTACTGGTCTTCTAATGGCTTCAGGATTTTGCATTCTTAGTTTTCTCTTCCCCTGAATGTTCAGATGTGTATACTATCAACTTATTTCATTGTTTATTGCCCTCCCGATAAGCAAAAAAAAAAAAAAAAAATTGGAACAAAGACTAATTTTTCTCTGGAAAAATGTTGGCAACCTTTAGCAGTATAAGCTAATTTAGGAGCTTTTAATATCAGATCTTCTGGAAGTAAGTTGTCCTTTAAAATAATATTTATTTTTGAAGGCACCTGGGTGACTCAGTCGATCAAGCATCCAACTCTTAGTTTTGACTCAGGTCATGACCTCACGGTTTCATGAGTTCAGGCTCTACATGGAGCTCCGCATCGGTGTGGAGCCTGCTTGGGATTCTCTCTCTGCCTCTCTCTCTCTCTCTCTCAAAATAAATAAATAAACTTTAAAATAAAATAATATTTATTTTTGATTATGAAAAGATACATATTCAGGGCACCCGGTGGTTCAGTCAGTTAAGTGTCTGACTCTTGATTTCAGCTCAGGTCATGATCTCATGTTTTATAAAATCGAGCCCTGTGTTGGGCTGTGTGCTGACAGCGTGAAGTCTGCTTGGGACTCTCTCTCTCTCTCTCTCTCTCTCTCTCTCTCTCTCTGTCCCTACCCTGCTCACCCTTACACATGCTCTCTCTCTTTCTCTGTCTCTCAAAATAAATGAACTCTCCCCACACACACAAAAAAGATATATATTCAATGTAAAGAGTGTGAAATTACAGAAGTCAAATAAATGTTACCCAGAAATAATTACTGTTAGAATATTTTGGTCGTATTTTAGATACTTTCATATATAATGTAGGAAGAATAGTATTATTATGTAGATTTATAATATGAAATGAACTGTCCTTAGTGCTTTCTGTACATTACTTAATAACCACACAGTACCATGGAGCAGGCAATATTATTATACTCACAACATAGAAAAGGACCCAAATCCTTGCAAAGCAAAAGTTACCTAGATTACATAGTTGATACTCAAGAATCATACCCCTAAGCCTCTGAATCAAACACTAACTGTGCAACAATACACATTAAAATACACATTCGTGTTAACATGTATATAGTTACTTGCTACATACATGCAGTTTTCACACAATAACCGAAGTTTAAAATTTAACATCAGGGGCTTCTGCTTCCAGCTATGCTGGAATAACTGGTATTGGCCTTATCTCTTCACATTTAACAATTATAAAACTAGACAAAGTATATGAGGTCAACTTTTCAGGCACTGGACAAAAAGCAGTACAGGACTTTGAGTCTTATGAGAAGAGAAACAAGTAAGATGAACCCTATGTTTTACACTGGCTTTTTTCATGGTGACACTTCCCTGCCCATCTTGTGTGGATGAGGAGCTCAAGTGGAGAGTGAAAAGTGGCAATCTCACTGATTTGAGAAGGAAGAGATTGGAGTTTGTGGCTGTTGAAGCAGCTGGGATTTATGGGACAGTATGCCAACAGAAGGAAACTGAGCAAAGGGTGTGGACATAAATCAACAGGTATGTTCCCTTAAATCCTTAACTGAGACTGTGCTGTTCTTGCATGAAGCAAATTGAGTCTGAGAACTGAATAGAAGAAGAGAGGTCAGACAGAGCTGGAATACGTCAGAGTTCCATCCCAACCAGAGAGGGTAAATGTTCCTAAGTTCATTTATCATTCAGAAGAGACCTTGGAAGAGTCAACCATTAGGAGTAATGATCACACACTGAATTGAGAGTCACTCATAAGAATGAAGGAAAAATTGAAATAGCCCCAGCTTAACAAAGCATAAAACCATGCCTACAAAGGTGAAGTAGGTCTGCCAATAATTTAATTCCTGGCAGCAAACTCAGTATCATTTAGAGAAGACCGTGTAAGCCAGACTTCTTAAAAAGAATCAACCATAATGTCTGCCATATAATAAAAATTATAAATAATGCAACACAGTAAGAAAATGTGACCCAAAATCAGGACAAATCAATAGAAGCAGACCCCAATTTACTCAAATGCTGGAATTAGCTGACAAAGACTTTTTAAAAGCAATTATTATGCATATTTTATGGACTTAAGAGAACTCAAGGAGTAAACAAGAAATTCAGTAGAAAAATTGAAATGAGAAGAACCAAAAGGAATGTCTAGAATGTAAAGGAAAATCTAGAATATCTGAGATTTTAAAAATTAATAGGATTAACAGCTGATTGAACAATATAGAAGTAAGGTTCAGTGAACTTGAAGAAGGGTTGACAGAAATTATCCAAACTGAAGATCAGAGATTTAAAAAGTAAAACAAAATGAAAAGAGTTTCAGCGACTGGTGGGACAATATAAAATGATAAAAGATTTAATTAGAATTCCAGAAAGAGTAAAGAATGAGAAAGAAAAAAAATATTTTAAGTAATATTGCCCTTCCCCCCCAAATTTGATGAAAAATATGAGCCTACAATGCAAATTTAGAAAATATTAGGCTGACAAAGTAATTAAAGGTAAACAAAAGCCCACTGAATATGTTACTAGTTACACATTCACTATAAAATTGTTAGGCTCTTTCAGGCTGAAGAAACTTAGATGGAAAATAAGATTTACAGGAAGGAATAAAGACACTGGATATGATAAATATGTGAATAAATATTGCAGACTATATTCCTTTTATTAATTTGGGGAAAAACAACTGATTGCTTAAAACAAAAATGCAAACAGTACAGTGTAGAGTTTACAACATGCAAAGAAGTAAAATCATATGAAAAATAGCCCAAGCAGATGAGAGTAAATGGAATTACAGTGTTGTAGTTTCTACATTTTTACAATAAATGATGCAGTATTAATAAGTAGACTGTATTGCAGGTACACTGTAATAAGTCAGGGATGCATTGATTTAATCCCAAGAGCAATCACTAAGAAAAACATTTTTTAAATCGAAAACCAAAGAAGTTAAGTTAAAAAGATTGATTAAGGAGAAATGAATCAAAAGCAGTTGGGGCAAATACAAAACCAATAACATAATGATAAACTTTAAACCCAAACATATTAATAATTACATTAAATATAAATGGACCACACACACCAGTTAAAGGGCAGACATTGTAAGCCTGGATAAACAAGCAAGATTTATATATGCTGAATAGAAGATTCACAGTTTAAGATTGGTAAGTCTTAAAGTAAAAGTAAAGGTAAAAGGATAGAAAAATATATTACATGCAAAAAGTAGTCATAGAAAGTATAGCACAATGATCGAAAGCACATTCATCAGGAAGGCATAACAATTATAAATGTTTATGCATTTGATTTTAAAAATATAAACTGACAAAACTAAAATTAGACAAATAGGTATTCATAGTTGGATATTTTAATACATTTCTCTCAGTAATTTATAGTAAAATGAGAAAAATCACATATATAGAGAAGATTTTAACAACATTATCAATATTTATTGCAAATTGACATTTATAGTACACTCAACAATGCAGAAAACAGATTGTTTTCAAATGCAGAAGAAATGTTTATTGAGAAACACTATATGCTGGGCCAACTTTCTATACTTGGGTCACAACAGGATTAAATTAGAAATCAATAACAATAGGGGTGTCTGGGTGGCTCAGTTGGTTGAGTGTCCAACTTTTGTTTTTGGCTGAGGTCCTGATCCCAGGGTTGTGGTATTGTGCCCTGCATTAGGCTCTGCGCTGAGCGTGGAACCTGCTTAAGATTCATTCTCTCTCTCAATCTCTCTCCCCCCACCCTTTCTTTCTGTCTCTTTGTCCCTCTCCCCTGCTTGTATACTCCCTCTCCAAAAAATAATTTAAATAGAAAAAGAAATCAATTATAATATAACATTTAGGAAAATCCCAAAATTTGGAAATTAAACAGTTTTTGTAATGCATGGGCTAAAGAAGAATCAAAAGAGAACTTAGAAAATAATTTAAACCAAATGATAATGAAAATGCAACATACACAACATACAAATTAACGCTTAAAGAGAAGCTCAGAGCTTTAAACAAAGGTTATTAAATAATTGACACAAGCTTCTACCTTAAAAAAAAATTTTTAATGCAAATTGTATCCACATAAGAAAGGAGGAAATAATACAGATAAAGAAATCAATGAAAACAGACTATAACATAAAGAATATTAGCAATGCCAAAGCTGATAAATTTCTAGTAATACGGAAAAAAAAGTAACAAAACTTACCAATATTAGAAATGAAAGACAGACTAGACTTCACTACAGATCTTATAGATGCAGTGGATAACAAAAGAATATTATGAACAACTTTATGCCAACATATTAGTCAAATTAGATATAATGAAAATAAATTCTGGCAAAATATCATACCAGCGATAAAACAGGAAATTGTAACCCTGAATAGTCTAATATTTATTAAATAAATTGAATTTGTAAGCAAAATCCTTCCTAAAAGGAAAACTTATGATGCAGTTGGTTTTATTAGTAAATTCTATCAAATAAATATTTAGAGAAGAAATAATGTCAAATGTAACAATCTCTTTTAGTAAGTACAGAAGAGGGAACACTTCTCAGATTGTTTTGAGAACAATGTAGCTATAATGTCAAAACCTGCCAAAGACATTAAAAGAAAAGAAAATTACCGATGAATGCCCCTTATAAACATTGATACATATATTCTAAAAAAATATTATTAAATTTCTATGATTAATACATTGTTAATCAGATTCCTAATGGCTTTTTTTTTTAATTGAGCTAATTCTAAAATTTATTTGGAAATAATAGCCTTGTATGGTCAAAGTAATCTGGGAAAAGAACAGTATTAGTGGAATTACAGTATCTGATTTTAAGGATCATTATTATAAGGCTACAATAATCATAACAATGTGGTATTGACATTAGATAGGCAAACAAATCAATGGAGTGGATTAAAGTCCAGAAATGTATGTGTTCAGTTAGTTTTCAACAAAGGCACCAAAACAGTTCTATAGAGAGTGGATAATATTTTCAACTTTTGATGTTGAGACATTTGGATAAATTTAAAGAAAAAGAAAGAATTTTGACCTTGTACTTCATACCATAACAAAAACTATTTTGAAATGATTATAAGCACAAACATAAGCACAAAAGTCATAAAACATCCAGAATAAAAAAAAATGCAGAATATATTAGGAATCCTGGAGTGGGCAAAGATTTATTGGAGATAACAAAAATTAATAAGTATAAAATAAAATGTTATAAAGTGGGCCTTATTGAAGTTTCAAACTCAGAAAATAAAAAGAAAGTAAGAAAATAAAATGTAAAGGCATACCACTGATTGGGAGAAAATATATGTAATATGTCTGACAAAAGACTTGTATCCAGAATGTATACAGATCTCCTACAAATCAATTTTTTTTAAAGGGTAAATAATAAAAATAGGAAGAAGATTTCAATAGATGATTCACAGAAGAACCTAAGCAAGTGATAAATAAGCACATGATAAAGTATTCAACATCATTAACCATCAGGGAAATGCAAATGAAAACAACACTGAAATAAGTTAAAAATAGGGAAAGGGCAAACAAAACAAAACAAAACAACAACAACAAAAACCATTGAGATATCACTTCACAACCAGCTAGAATGGATAACATTAAAGACTCAACACCAGGGGCGCATGGGTGGTTCAGTTGGTTGAGTATCGGACTCTTGGTTTCAGTTCAGATCATGATCTCACAGTTCTGTGGGTTTGAGCTCCGCATTGGGCTCTGTGCTGGCAACATGGAGCCTGCTTGGGATTCTGTCTCTCTGTGTCCCTCCTCTGCTCACGCTGTCTGTCCTTCTCAAAAATAAATAAATTTTAAAAATTAAAAAAAAAAAGACTCAACAAATGTTGCCAAGGATGTGAAACAGCTGGAATCCTTAAATATTGGTCATGAAAATTTTTACACTTTGGAGAAAATGTCTGGCAATTTCTTATAAAGTTCCATATGTACTTGCTGTATCTACTAACAATTCTTAGATATTTTCCAAAGGGAGGTAAAATATGGATCCACAAATATCTGTATATAAAAACAACTCTATTCAAAATAATCCAAAAGAAAACAATCAGATTTACAATCAGGAGAATTTGTAAACAAATTGTGGCATATTCACACAATGGAGTACTCTTCAACAATAAAAATGAATTAAGTACTGATACATGTAGCAAAATGGATAAATGTAATTATGATGGACTAAATTGTTTCCCTTGCAAAATTCATATGTTAAAGCCATAATTCCTAATGTAATCGTATTTGGAGATAATGTTTGGGGGAGGTAACTAAGGTTACATTTGGTCATAAGTGAAAAAAAAAAACCTACCTAATCCAGTAGGACTGGTGGCCTAAGAAGAGCAAAAGTGTTCTCTCTCCTCTCCTCTCTTTCTCTGTCTCTCTCTCTCCACCCCCCTCCCCTCCCCTCCCCTCCCCTCCCTCTCCCTTTCTCTCTGTCACTCATTGTGGGTACTGTGGAATGGCCATGTAGGACATAGAAGTTGGCTATCTGCAGCCCAAGGAAAGATCTCTTTCCAGTTATTGACCATGCTGGCACTTTGATCTTGGACTCTCGAGCCTCCACGACTGTGAAAAAATAAATTTAGGTTGTTTAAGACACCCAGTCTAAGATATTTTTGTATGGCAGCCTAAGCCAACTAAGATACACATAAACATTATGTTGAACTAAAGAAATCAGACACAAATGATCACTTACAACTAATTTAATCATAAGAAATTCAAGAACAGGGAAAACTAAGCTATGATGATAGAAATCAGAACATGATGGGCCGGGTGAGGGAATAGCATGAAGAAACCTCCTGAGGTGATAGAAATATTTTATATCTTGAGTGGGTTGTTCATTACATGGGTGTATACATTTCTCAAAACTGATTGCATTGTGCAGTTAATATCTGTGCATTTAACTAAAATTTGGATTAAAAGATAACATAGCAATTTTCACATATAAAAATTGTGGCTGCACAATGTTACATCATGAGAATACTCCAGGAGTCAAAATTAAACTTGACATTTGTTATTGTTTCTGAAATGAAATGATGGTTGAATTTCATGTAAAAGCATATGAGGTATGAAAAGTAATTCAAAACAATCATATGGGCACTTGCTACGGAAATGTCTTATAACCATGACCTGGTGATTTGCAAAAATGTGTGTCTGTTGTAAGCATGATGTTTAAATAATCCTGAGCAAAAACAGAAATTGTCATTTTAATTTCATAGTAGCATTTCAAAAGGCAGAATTTGATCTTTGATGATAAATTTTCTAGTTTTGAAAATATGTACTCTTCCAATGTGGTCACACTGTCATTTTTTTGATATACTGAAATTCCCTTTCCCACCAGTGTGCCTGTGACATAAAGAATGAAAGGGAAATTTGGCTTGAAAATGTACTCATTGTCATCTGAAAATGTGTAGTACTATAATGTGAATGTGATTATATTCTTTTTTAAAACATCTTTATCAAGATACACAACATGACATAAAATCCACTCATTTAAAGTGTACATTTCAGTGGTGTTTTACAATATTCAGAGTTTTGCAACCATCCCACAATCCAAGAACATTTTCTTACCCCAAAAGAAACCCAGTTAGCAGTTCACTCCTTGTCTCTCATACTACTCACTCCCTCACCTCTAGTCAAGCATTCATCTATTTTCAGTACCTACTGTCAACATTATGTATAAGTGGAATCATATACTATGTGGTCTTTTGGGGAGGCCTTCTTTTATTTACTATAAAGTGTACAAGGTTTATCAATGTTGTAGCATTTATTAGTACTTATTCCTTTAAAAAATAGATTTTAGGTTCTAGAGCAGTTTTACATTCACAGAAAATTGAACTTAAGGTACATATTTCCCATATATTAACCCATACATGCAAAGCCTCCCCTACTGTCAACACCGTGTACCAGATTGATACATTTATTATAATAAATGAACCTACATCGACACATTACTATCACCCAAAGTCTATACTTTATACCTGGGTTCATTTTTGGTGTTACTGTACATTCTATTGGTTATGAAAATGATAATACATGTATCCACCATTATAACCATACAGAGTAGTTTAACCACCTTTCAAATCCATGCCATTTTGCCATATGCCATATTTGTGCCTACTCCTCCATAAGCACCAGCAACCGATAATTCTTTTATTTTCCCCATAGTTTTGTCTTTTTGCCAGAATGTAACACAGTTGGAATACAATACAATATGTTTATAGAGTTTTGAGATTGACTGCTTTCACTTAGTAATATAAATTTAATATTCCTCCAGGTCTTTTTATGTCTTGATAGCTTATTTCTTTTTGACACTGAATAATACTGCACTGTCTGGATATAGTACAGTTTATTTATCCATTCGCATACTTGAAAGACATCTTGCTTGCTTCCAAGTTTTGGCAGTTGTGAATAATGCTCCTGAAAATATCTTTGTGCAAGTTTTTGTGTGGACATGGATTTTTCAACTAATTTGAGTAAATACCAAGAAGCATGACTGCTAGATTGTCTGATTAAGAGTATCTTTAGTTTTGTAAGAAACTGCTGAACTATCTCCCAAGGTAGCTGAACCATTTTTTATCCCCACCAACAAGGAATGAGAGTTCCTTATGCTGCACATCTTCACCACCATTTAGTGTTGTAAGTTTTTTTGGATTTTAGCCATTCTAATAGGTGTGCAGTGTTATCTCATTGTTTTAATTTGCAATTCTCTAATGATATATGGTGTTTAGCACTTTTAATATGCTTATTTGCCATCCATATATCTGTCTGTTCAGATCTTTGACCTATTTTTTAATTGCATATTTGTTTTCTTTTTGTTGTGTTTTAAGAGCTCTTTGTATATTGGTAACAGGCCTTTATCAGATGTATCTTTTGCAAATATTTTCTCCTAGTCTTTCATTCTCTTGGCATTGTCTTTTGCAGAGTAGAAATTTTTAGTTTAATCAAGTTCAGCTTCCTAATTCTTTATTTTCTTGATTCATGGATCATACCTTTGGTGGTGTATTTAAGAAGGCATAAGCTCCAACTCAATTAAGGTTTTTTTTTGTGTGTTATCCTTTAGGAGTTTTATAGTTTTGAATTTTGCATTTAGGTCTGTGATCTATTTTGAGTTAATTTTTGTGAAGGGTGAAAGGTCTATGTCTAAATTCATTTTTCTGGAGGTGGATGTCTGGTTATTTCAGTACTATTTGTTGAAAACACTATATTTCTCCATTTTGCTGCCTTTGCTCCTTTGTCAAAGATGAGTTAACTACAGTCAGGTGGGTCTATTTCTAAGCTATTTTGTTTCACTGATCTTTTTGTCTGCTCTTTCATCAATGCCACATTGTATTGATTGTTTTAGGTTTATGGTAAGTCTTGAAGTTGAGTACTGTCAGTCCTCCAGTTTTGTTCTTCTGCTTCATCATTGTGTTGGCCACTTTTCCCTTTCAATATAAACTTGTGAGTCAGTTTGTAGAAATCCACAAAATAACCTGCTGGGATTTTGATCTGGACTGCAATTGAATGTGTAGATCAAGTTGGAAAGAACTGATATTTTGATAATATTGAATCTTCCCATTTGTGAATATAAAATACCTCTCTATTTATTTAGTTCTTTGATTTCGTTCATCAGAATTTTGCAGTTTTTCTCATGTAAATCTTGTACATACTTTGTAAGACTTATACATAAGCATTTCATTTTGCAGGGGCAAATGTAAATGGTATTGTTTTTAATTTCAAATTTCACTTGTTTATTGTTATTTAGGAAAGCAGTTAACATTTGTGTACTAACTAGTATTTTGCAGCCTTGCTATAATTGCTTAGTACTTCCACATTTTGTTAGTTGTTTCACATATTTTACATAGATGATAATGTCTGTGAACAAAGACAGTTTTGTTTCTTCCTTCCCAATCTATATACCTTTACTTTCCTTTTCTTATTATAGTAGCTAGAATTCTAAGTACAGTGTTAAGGATTGATAGTAGAGAACATCCTTGACTTGTACCTAATGGTAGTGGAAAAGCTTTGAGTTTCTCACCATTAAGTATACCTTAGGCTATAAGTTTTTGTAGATATTCTTTCTCAAGTTGGGGCAGTTTCCCCTCTAATCCTAGTTTATTGAGAATTTTTATCATGAATGGGTGTTGGATTTTGTCAAATACTTTTCTGCATCCCTTGATTTGATCGTAGACTTTTTCTTTTTTAGTCTGTTGATGTGATGAATTATGTTGATTGATTTTTGAAGGTTGAACCAGCCTTGCATACCCAGGATAGACCTCCCTGGTCATGGTTAATAATTATCTTGATACATTGTTCGATTCAATTTGCTAATACTTTGTTGAGGATTTTTGCATCTGTGTCTATGAGAGGTATTAGTCTGTAGTTTTCTTGTAATATATTCATCCGTTTTTGGAATTAGGGTAATACCATCCTCAAACAATGAATTATGAATTCCCTCTGCTCCTGTCCTCTGGAAGAGATTGTAGGAATTGGTGTAATTTCTATCTTAAATGTTTGATAGAATTCACAAGTTAAGTCATCTGAATCTGTTTTGGAAGATTGTTGATTATTGATTCAATTGTTTAATAGATACAGGTCTACTCATACTGTTTCTTATTTCTGTTTTGTAAGTTTTGGCAATTTATGTCTTTTAAGTAATCAGTCCATTTAATCTAGGTTACCAAATTTGCATTCATAGAGTTATTCATACTATTGCTTTATTATTATTTTCATGTTCATATATTTTTTTTTCAATTTACTTCCTGTATGAATTTTACTGGTTTCTGCTCCAATTTTTGTTAATATTTTTTGTTTTCCTCACGTTGTATTTAATTTGCTCGTCTTTTTCTAGTTTCTTAAGGTAGAAGCTAAATTATTGATTTTAGAGCTTTCTTCTTTTCTAACATATGTACTAAATACTATAAATTTTCCTCAAAGCACTGCTTTTGTTGCATCCACAAATTTTGCTAAGTTTGTTTTCATTTTCATTTAGTTCAACTTATTTTTTAATTTGGGGAGATTTCTTCTTTGACCTATGTGTTATTTAGAATTGTGTTGTTTAATCTCCAATTATTTTGTGATATTCCGTTGTCTTTCAGTTACTCATTTCTAATTTAATCCCATTGTGGTCTGAAAGTAGACATTTCATTTTTTTTTATATTTTAAATTTTTTATGTTTTATGGCTAAGTATGTCATCTGTCTTGGAAACTTTTCATGTGAGCTTAAGACATTGTTGGATGGGGCGCCTCGGTGGCGCAGTCGGTTAAGCGTCCGACTTCAGCCAGGTCACGATCTCGCGGTCTGTGAGTTCGAGCCCCGCGTCAGGCTCTGGGCTGATGGCTTGGAGCCTGGAGCCTGTTTCCGATTCTGTGTCTCCCTCTCTCTCTGCCCCTCCCCCGTTCATGCTCTGTCTCTCTCTGTCCCAAAAATAAATAAAAAATGTTGAAAAAAAAATTAAAAAAAAAAAAAAGACATTGTTGGATGAAATAGTTAATAGATGTCAATTATATACAATTGATTGATGACACTATTGAGTTCAACTATGTCCTCACTGATACCTGCTTGCTGGATTTGTCAATTTCTGATAGTATGGTGAAGTCTCCAACTATAACAATGAATCCAATTATTTCTCCTTGCCATTTTTTCTATTTTTACCTCATCTATTTTGATACTCCATTGTTAGGCATATACATATTAGGGACTATTATGTCTTCTGGGAGAATTTGCCCTTTTATCATGATGTAATACACCTCTTCATCCCTGATAACTTTTCTTGTTCTAGAGCTTGCTCTAGGTTGGTGAGTTTTTTCTCTCAACATTTTATTTCACTTCATTTTTTTCTTGCTTATGTGGTTTTTGAGAAGTGGGAAGTAATTCATGTCTTTGCTCTTCTGTAGGTAATGTGTTTTAGTTTTCCATCTGCATACATTCAAGATTTTTTTCCTTATCTTTGATTTTCTACAGTTTAAATATGATATGCCTCAGTGTAGAGTTTTGGTTTTTGTTTTGTTTTGCTTTGTGTTTTGGACATTTATCCTGCTTGATATTCTCTTAAACTCCTTGGATTTATGGTTTTGTGGCTGCAATCAGTTTTAAGGAAATTTTCAGCCATTAGTGCTTCAGATAATTCTTCTGTTCTTTTTTCTCTTTCTTCTGGTATTCTTGTTATGCATATGTTACACTTTTTGTGGTTATCCTATAGTTCTTTGATATTCTGGGGATTTTTTTCAGTCTTTTTTTTTCCTTTAGTTTTCTGTTTTGGAAGCTCCTAATTGACATATCCTCAAGCTTATAGATTCTTTCCTCAGCTATGTCTAGTTTATTAAGGAGCCCATCAAAGGCACTCTTCTTTTCTGTTACAGTTTTCAATCTCTATCATTTCTTTTTCATTCTTTCATATAGATTCATCTTTGCTTAAATTGCCCCTCTGTTCTTGCATGCCATTTTCTTTATCCATTAAAGCCCTTTGCTTCTTAGTCATACTTGTTTTAAATTTCTGGTCTGATATTTCCAGCATCCTTTCATATCTGAGATTTATGGTAGGCCTTGAAGTTGGGTATTGTCAGTCCTCCTTTGTATTGTGTTTAGTCTAGATCTGATGCTTTTTCTATCTCTTGGGATTGTGGTGTTTTTTTTTTTCCTTTTTAGTATGTCTTGTAGTTTTCTCCATGATGCATTTAGTAAAAGGAACTGTGGTAAATAAGCCTTTAATAATGTAGTGGTAACTTTTGGGGGCAGGAGAAATATTCTATAGTTCTCTGATTAGATCTCAGTTTTTTAGCAAGACCGTGCCTCTGGACTATGAAATTTACAAGCGCTTTTCTTTCCCCTTGCTCGCCCCAATCCATTAGATGGGGACAGGATGGCTACAGGACACTGGAGTTTAGTATTTTCCGTTCTCCATTTAGAAGGCTAGAGTGTGCTAGAGTTGGGATTTCTCTTCCCTCCAGGACAATTAGACTCTTAAAAAACTTAATAGTTTAGGTTCTGGCAAAATATTTCTTCCAAAGGCAAGCCTTGTTAAGAACAGAATACTCTGGCATATTTCAAGATGGTTACTTTTCCCCTCCCCCTGCCAGAAGCCTGAGGGGATTTTTCCCATGGTATTAGCTGTGAGAAACTGGTAGAGCTCCTGGAAATAAAACTCACAAAAGTGTTGGTGCTCCCTCTTGACAAGGTCCCCCTGGAGTTTTTAATTTTCAGACTTGTCCAGCCAGAGCCTCAGAAGTTCATCAATTACTCATCAAGTACACAGGTTAGGTATTCCTGTATAGGCATTGTTTCCCATAGAGGCTTCTACTTAAGGGTTTCTGCTCCAGAAAAATTGTGATTCTGTGTACCTGCCTGTCTGTCTATCCAATTCTGGGGGCAGTGGTGCTATACACACACAGAGACCACACACACACACACACACACACACACACACACACACGCATAATTTTTTTATCACTTTAGTTCAGTATTTCTGTGCCAATATTTTTTTTTTTTAGTTTTGTCCCTTGTTTTTAAAATTTAAGTTCAGAGGCTTTTTTTTTCTAATTGGACTTACTCTATTTACATTTATTAGATCTGAAAATATTTGGATTTATTTTGCCATGTTGTTTTGTGTTTTATATTTGCTTTGCTACTTTTTCTTTTTCTTTTTCTTTCTTTCTTTCTTTCTTTTTTTCTTTAGTTTTTGTTTGTTTCACTACTTTACTTCCCCTCCATAAGTTTTTACTGGATTGTCAGTTTTTATTAAACAATTTGAAAGAGGTTACATGGTAAAGAGAATGGCCTGTGGAGTTAGAATGCCAAGATTTAAGACTCCCAAATTCACTACTTAGTAATTGTACAACCTTGACCCAGTTATTTCAGCCTCTCTTTTTTGCAGTTTTCTCATTTGCAAATCGAAGATGACAGAGAATTGTTGTGAGGGTTAAGAGAGTAAATATGTAAAGTAGTTCTTAGTACATAGTAATAGTAAGCCTTATGTGAGCGTTTGCTATTATCCACCTCTCCTTTTTTTTTTTCTTTTATCCTTTATTCTGGTGAGATTGATGCATTCTCTTTATGTTCTTTAGAATTTTTAACATACATTTTTGGCATAACAAAGTCCAAGGATAATCAGCATCTGTAGCCTTCTGCTTAGCAAAACTAAAATTTTAGAACATTTGCTATTAATTTTCCACCTCCATATTCCACTTTATTGTTTTCTAGGATTTTAGCTCTACCCTGTGTTTAAATTCCCCAGAGCTTGTCTGTATTTGCTTTCATAGTCAGTGCTTCTTTAGATTTGCCAACATATTTTCCATTATCTTTGCTCAGCTTTGTTTCTTCCTTCTGGATTCAATTTCTTTCTTTCTGAACAAGATTCTTTAATGGTTGTTTTCCTTAAGGTTTTTATAGCTGCACACTCACTCTTAAATGATAGTTCAGTTAGGTGTAGACTTCTAGGATAGTGATCATTTCTTATCAGGATTTTGAAGACATTACTTTGAAGACGTCAGTTTGTCTTTTCTGTATGCATGGTAATGTCTTCCTTTCAGTGACTCTTGAGATTTTTCTCTTAGTCACATTCTATCTTCCACATATCTTAATCTCTGTCAAATAGTTTTTAAAATAAAATGTAATCATGAAATACTTCAAGCATACGAAATCATGGAAAGTAATCACACATACATAATGTATTCATCAATAGATTTAACAAATTTCATCATTTTGTTGTATTCACTCTTAATAGTTTTTAAGAAACAAAAATTGCAGATACACAGCCAAGTCTTTATCCCATCCCCATTGTTTCATTTCTTCCCCCTTCTTCTCCAGAGGTAACTACATTGATAAAGTTGGTCTGTATTCTTTCATTCCATGGCTTTATATTGTAAAAGATGTACCAGTAATAATGTGCAATTTTAACATTTATGTCTGTGGTGTTATATTGTAAATACAATTCTGATAGTTTCTTTTTTTTCAATTAATTTTATGTTTTGAAAATGTATCCATGTTGATACACGTAGATATAGTTCATTCAGTTTAGCTCCTGCATTCTATTGTATAAGTATTCCAAAATTTATTTACCCATTTCTGTATTCATTGGTTTCTGGATTTATGCTATTACCCTCAGTGTTGCTATGAATATGCATATCCTGTCTCCTTGGGCACTCTCTCTGGAGTTTCTTTGTGATACACATCTAAGACTGGCACTTCTGGGTCATGGGTGTTTGTGTATACGCAATGGTTTGTATTTTACTTAATTTGATGTTAATTTCTCTGGAGTCTGGGAGAGTGATGCACCATTTAGGTCCATTTCTGAATGTGCAAAGGCATTTTACTTGTCATAACATCTAGGGGCACTACTGGCATTTAGTGTGCAGGAGCAGGAATGTGAAATATCCTGTACTGTACAAGATTGTCCTGGGTACTGAATAATTTTCCTACTTAAATTGCAGTGGTGCCCCTATTAAGACTTATGTCATTACTCTAGGGTATGCACCTAAGAGTGATATTGCTGTTTATACAATATGGTATAAACATCTTCAATTTGGCTCAGATTGCCTTATAGAACTCCAAAGTGATTGTACCTATTTATTGTCTTAATAGCAATTAACAAGTATTTCTAGTTTTCTACCACTTTTGACTGTACATGATGTTGTCAATTTCAAAAAAAAATTGTTTTTTGACTATATGAGGTAGGTGATAGATTTGTTAATTAACTTAATTGTGCAAATCATTTCACAATGTACACATACATTAAATCGTCATGAGGTAAGCCTTAAAAAATGATGTACTACCTAAAAAGTTTTGTTAATTTGATTATGAAATAACTCACTACTTCAAATATTTTCATTTTTCTGGTAATTAATGAAGTTGAATTATCATATTTTCTATTTCCTTATTATCTCTTTTGTGTTGTGGATGATTTCTTTAGATATGTTGTCCCATGCTGTCTGATTGTAATTATCTTGTCCTTTGGCATACTTACTTTCAATTATTATATTTTTCATACCTAGTAATTTTATTTTCTTTTAATTCAAATATATTTGTTTTTGTCATTTTCCCCTGTATTTACCACTCTTTTCTTATAGTTCCTGAATGTTCTTTTTCTTTCTTTCACATTTAAAAGAAACTTCTATTTAGTCTTTGAAGTTAATCCGTCATCTCCAGTTTTTAGGGTATTAATTCTCCCTTTGTTTTTGCTTGTTTGTGCTCCCTCATGGTAATTTTTAATAGTTTTATAGTTTTTAATTGTGACCTAATTTGGTAGGGAATGCAATCCATTTAGCATGGGCTGTGGAAGCACTCATACTCAGTGCTATTTCATTTCTCTTATAGGACTGTAGGAGGATTTCTCAGTTGAATTTTCATATTAATTTTTCAACTTAGGCTTTCCTCGTCCTTTGGACATATAAACTAGGACTTTACACCACCATGTAGTATATGTTTGTGTTTCCATTTCTTTTTTTTAAGTTTATTTGTTTATTTTTAGAGAGTATGCAAGCACATGTGTGCAAGCAAGTGGAGGGACAGAGAAAGAGAAGGAGAGAAAGAATCCTAAGCAGACTCCATGCTGTCAGTGCAGAGCCCGACATGCAGCTCTGTCCCACAAACGGGAGATCATGACCTGAGCCAAAATGCTTAACTGAGTTGATGCTTAACTGACTGAGCCACCCAGGCATCCCTGTGTTTCCATTTCTAATGACTTCTCTTTCGCTGATTCCAAGAAGAATCAGTGGATGACAAGTTTCCTTGCCACTTTTATGGCTAAGTAGGAGAATTTTTTTGTCCCTGTTTCCGGTCACAGTTTAATGTAACTTACAGCTCTTCGGAGTTCTTAACTTTATTCAGAAGACTCCATTCTAGCTCCAAAATTTACATGAGCTGAAGGCTTCATCCCTTTTTTTCATAAATTCCTACCACTGGCCTAATGGCCTCCCTATCCAGTCCTAGAAGTCTGTAGGCTATGTCTTTAGACTAGATTTTTTTGTTAGATTTGTTCTTCTTTATTTCTGCTACATGAAGACTTCATTTCTTTTAGAATATATATGAAGTAATTTTATTTTCTATACTATACTTAGCATTTCTGTATTTGGGATGACAGAAAGCCTTTTGTAACATTCAATTAGCCAAATTGGTGGAAACTCACATTGTCTAATTTGAATGAAATCCAAATACTAGCTTTTAAATGCAACAAAAATACATAGAGAAATATATAAAAATTATTAGTTTTTATCAAAAAAGTAGCGAGCATTATATATGTCATTTAATTTTTGAAAAACAAATTGTTAAAAAATTGTATAAATGTATATGATCTATAAATATATAAATTAACATACAGGTATCTATCTCTACTTCCATGCCTTAAACCAAACCACTATCTATGGTTAATTTAGGGGGGCAGAATTAAGGAGGGAGGGAAGTTTTCATGTTTCTACTTTATATAATTCCTTATTGTGCGATTTTGTACATAGGCGTTTAAACGAGAGAAAGATGCTAAAACTACTAGTAATTATAAGATGAAGTGTTCTGTAATTTTCCTGATTAGTATTTTGATAGTTACTAACAGTGAAAAACCCTGTAAGCCTAAAAGACAGATTGTGAACTTGTTTCACTGACTGCTGTGTAATGGGGAAGTCTGGAAGTGCAGGCAGCCTCAAAACTGACCCCAGGATCTGGGTGCAGGAGCAGGTGGTGGACCAGGAGGAGACCGGGTCTTGGATGCCTGCTGGAGACAAGGAGCACATGAATCAGACTGAGTGTGACCACCCACGGAGGAAGTCAGTATCGGCCTGTGTCCTCTCTGTTATGTCAACCTTATGGCATTCTGAGCTTTTTATAGAGGGCTACAAAGTTCTTATGAATTTTAAAAGATTTATAATAATGCAGGTTGTAGGTATGATAGATACCATTCACAAATGGCATTTAAAGGTCAATTGAATTTCCCTCTCACAGCACACTCTGTTCAAATTTGGTAGCCACATACTCTCTTTGTAAAGTTTTCATTCTTATTCGATCTTCCACAAGCCATATTTGACTTATCATAAAATAAGGCATAAGAATGTTCACAATAAACTTTCCTAAACCTAAATTTATTACTTTGACTCTATTTATAGATCTTTTCTGCCACACATACAACCTACGTTATTCACATCAACACACAAAATGTGTGTTTTATTGAATTTCAGTGCATTGATTGATAGAACCAGAGGAAAAAATTCTTCTTGCTTTCTTTACCTACTAATTGAACAGTACTTTAGACTACGTTATTTCCCTGAGGGTAAAGTAAAGTTTGCTAGCTTCTCTGTTTTGTAATTAACTCGTTACCCATTTATATTTGGCATTTGCCTCAGCACTTAGTTCTAGGCAAATAATTTTACACTGAAAAATCCATTAACCTTCTCTGTGGGGGAATCATTTTCTTGCAAATTAAATTGCCTAATTAGCTGATCCTTTGGAAACTGATTCTGAACTTGATCCCCAAAAGGTTAACCAAAATATTTCTACTTTTAAAATAAGCTACTTAAGATTACTTTGTGAAGATACCATATTCAAATTACTATTAGACTAACAATGAGGTTATTTATCCTGGAATTAAGTGACCCATCGAAACAAAACAATATATTTAGTTATCTAGTTGGTACGTATTTGCTATATGCCCACCCCACCTAGATCTCGTATGAGTAGAAAACCGCAACCTTGCATGTGGACTGCCAGAGGTGCTTTGATGTCCTTATAAATAACCTTGCCATAGAACAGCCCCCCTAACAAAAAGTGTGACTTTATGATATCAGCTTTCTACACCAATAAGGAATAAATACACTTCCCAAGGTGTGATTGAGAGGCATTGTTATTCAGGGAATATTGTGACTTTTCATCATGGTTTCTACTTAGTATTCAATCTAGAAACAGGGATATTTTCCTATATGCTGTTTTATTCTAATGGATATGAGTGATGGTGCCTTTCCAGACCAGGTGCTCATAGCAGAAACATAAGAATATGGATGGCAGGGTTGTTGGCAGTCAGAGATAAGAGGCTAAGAATTAACAACAGATGCGGGTTAGTAATGAAATGTTTTAGAGTGTTCTCTACCTTGGTTTTTGGCCACTTGAATAAAATGCCCTTATAACTAGAGAAAAAAGAAGTGGAAATTTTCCACTGAAAATATGAACAGATGCTAAAATGCCTGTGGTTCAGAAAGTGCTTCTTTAGGAATCTGGTTCTCATCTACTGGTCCACATTTCTGAGTTGTGAAATTTTTATAAATGAAAATTATAGGAGAGTAGATGAGAATTATACATTAGCCCTCAGTATTTTTATTCTGAGTCGACACAGAACAAAATGAAGTGGTTCATTATTCAGCAAACATAGGTTGTTTTCAAAAATTTTTAAATGTTTATTTATTTTTGAGAAAGGGAAAGAGCACAAGTGGGGGAGGGTCAGAGGGAAAGGGAGATTGAGGCTCTGAAGTGGGCTCTGTGCTGACACACATAAGCCATGAGATCATGAACTGAGCTGAAGTCGGATGCTGAACTGACTGAGCCACCTAAGCGCACCCAGCAAGCATAAGTTTGTGTAGACAACTAATTTAAGAGTGAAGTTAGAAACTAATTATTCTTCACTTTATTTGGGCTTTGAGTCTAAGTTTGATGACTAACCTGAAATGTAAAAATCAAAAAAAATTTCCATTGTTTAAATTTTAGAAAGCATATTAGTTTTTAAACTAATTAGTTTAAAAAATAAAAAGCTATTCATTTTTTAAAAATTAATAAAATGCACCTGTTTTACAATAAGTCATTTTCACCAAGCTGAAAAGAAAATTTCTAACCATGTGGTTTCTCTTTTGTCCTTCTCATAGAATGTAACAATGTGTAAAATTTAATTATTTGAAAATTTTTCATAATTGTTAGGAATATGGTGGTAAGGGAAGAATGACAGAGAAGAGGGGGAAGGGAGGGAGAGAGAGATAGATCACACCAGCACAGGAAAATTTTGTCTTCTAGCAAAAAGAAACTGTTAAACGTGAAAATAAACTAATTCTCTTTGTGATTGTGTTTGGATAACAGTGCCAGTCAAGGTTTATGATTGCATTTCCAGTTACCTATTTAGGCCATTGACTATATCATGCCCTGTGTTAGGTACTAAAAATACAGAGCCAAATAAAGTGCAGCTCCTACTTAAATGTAACCGTGGAGATAAAGACAAAAACTTTTTTTAATATATAGCAAACCCATGCATTATATACAATATCAGAAGCATGTACAAGATAAGATGTGATTCGTGGAGGGGACGATTGACTCTTTTAGTGGGAGAATCAGGGAAGGCTTCACAGAAGAAGTGATAGATGGACAGGGTTTTGACTGATAAAGCTGGGGTTTCTTGTAAGAAGATTGAGTGGCGGAGGTTACACCACTAAGAGCAAACACTAAGTGCTGAATTAAAAGCAGTGGTGTGTAAAACAAAGTAAGATTACACTGGCATGTTTGAAGTTATTCTGATGGTTATGGGAATCAGTTGATTAAAAGGAATTACTGCTTTTGGAAATCAGAGGTAACATTGCAAGAATCCAGATGAGAGATGATGATTATACTCAAAAGGTGAGGAAGGTAGAAGAGTCTGGAACAATTTCCACATATCTGGCCTCCATGAATGTTGGTGTCACCAACCTAGAAAAGGAATATAGGGAAAGTAACCAATTTTTAGTTTTTGAATGAGAAATAATTTCATGTTAAAACAAGTTTTAAAGTGTTTTTTTTTTTTACATTATCTGTAAATTAAAAGGCATATGGGTAAGTCTGTAAGTTGACGGTGGGGTCTATGAAGAAATGGGATAGGAAATGTAGTTTTGCAAATTAAAATTGCTTAGAGAGAGCTTTAAAGTAAAAATAGGAGAGATACTAATGCAAACTTGAGAAATGGCAACATTAGTCTTATGGCTAAATACTCATTTTTCCTTAGTTGTCACAAGTGACCTGTCTTAATGCAGAAGAATCATGTACATGAAAAGATCATCTGGATTTATTTTTATTCTTACATGTCTACAAACATCTCAGCTTAAAGAATTAAGCCCCAATGTGATTTAGGTAGGAAATTAAACACATAGCCAGGAACTTTGAAGAGTTAAGAAAGTAGTAGTTTTAGGTGAACAGTTAAAACATGCTTAGTGATATATGCTATCATCTAGCAAGAATGTGATGCTATGGGAACATCTGGGTAAGCTCCACATGAACAAAAGAAGGTGGAGTGCAAAGAAGAGGATTCATGGAGCTGATGATGGAACAGAGTCTCTGAAAATCAAATAGTTGCAGAGAGAAAATTAAGTTTTAAATGAGGACAACAGAGAACAGGGAAGTATTCACACTGGGTTGTTCACAAGGCAGGAGACAGATCATTGAAAGTGATGAAGTAGACAAGTTGGCTGAGATCAGATAATGAAGGGCTTTGTGTTTCACATCAAATGGTGTGGATTTTCTCCTGCACTTATTGCAAAATTATGGAAGGTACATATGTTTTTTTTCCATGAAACTTTAGTAATTTGTTGGAAAAGCATTATGACCAGAGATGAGGAAAAATACACACATACGCATACATCTACAGAGAGAAACACTTCACACATACACACTAGGGGAAAGGAACATGAACTTTCATTTCTGACCTTATGTTCATTTAGTTTCATATCAGAAAAAAATGCATTAAGTTTTATAGTCCTACTTTCTGAATACTTTAATTCTAAATATTTGCCTTCCACTGTCCTATGCTATTTCCTACTTTGCCCTGACACTGGGACCTAAATTAGCGATAACAGACTTATCTTCATTTAACTATTTGGTAGGGTGAGAGCACAAAAATGAATCTGATACTTGGGAAACATATTCTCTTTTGTGACTTTTTATCATGTTTTAGCTGCTCTTTTAAGTCACTAAAAGGATTTATTTTTATTCCGCATTCAATAAATCATTTCTGCAGTCTCGCCCTATGGCATATATTGTGCTAGGAACCATTTGTCAAACCTCTGTGCCCCTGATCTTTGGAAGTTGGAAGGAAAATGTATAAAGTTCAAACACATATAGAAACAGTGGTGGGGAAAACAGAGGAGACTATGAGGAAAAATAACCTGATTAACCTTAAAGATACTGGGGATACATTGTGTGCCATTTCTTGTAAAAGGCTTTATTGCATAGAGATGGAGGAAAGGGGAGGGACAGCATTTGGAGCAAAGTACCTTGATGCATTACTATATTGTGTAAGTTATTTGTTCATGTTTTTAAGTGCCTGTGTCCAATCAGATTGAGAGCTCCTTCAGAGTAAAGACTTGATCTTTGTTGTTTTTCTATCCAGTAATTTAGCATGGCATCTGAAACGCCATTGGTATTCTTAAATACCTGTCAAATGTTGGCACATTAACGTTTTCTTAAGGAATTTAAATTTCTATTCATACCCTAAACTTGATAGTTATGCGTAATTGCTGGACCTGTATCCAAAACTGCATTTTGGGGCAAATCACTGTAACTTTTTAAAAGATACATTTCCTGAATAGCACAGTCCATTTTGGTTTCTACAGTATTAGCAAAGTGATGCCTTTCAAAGCTGTGTGAGACTGTTGTTTTGGGGCACTGTTTAGCCTACACACAATGGCCGGTATCCGTCTCATCTACAAAGACTGTTTGACCCATTCTTATACCATTTTAATCCTCTACTACCACTGCCACTGCCACGTCCTCCATACTGCCATTAATAAACCAGGTTTCAGAGAACTAATCTAACCCAGTTAGATAGTCAGGGAAATGCTTATAAACAAGAAACTTAATTAAAATACTATTGATTTCTTATTCAAAGAAAGAAGTGTATCATCACATATGAAATGAGCTCTAGGGCCCTAGCTCCCTATATTTTGAAAAGCTGGTCTTTCAGATTTTACTCTTGTGGCATCTCTAAATATTCCCAGCTGTATTTACAGAAAGGATTGAAATTGAGTCAGGAAAATCAAAACAGTAAAGAAATGCTATGTTTATTGGAGCCATAATAAGAAACGGTCATATCCATGACCTTAACAAAAACCTGTGGAAGTTTAAAAACACAAGGTTTAAAGAACTTTTTACAAATGTTTTCTTTTTCTTCAATGGGGTGGCCTGCAGATCGCAGTGCCACAAAGGGAGAAGGAGAGCTCAACTGGAAGCCAGGTGGGAGATTTTGGAAGGCTCATGTTTCAGGTTTGAGATTATCCACTTGAGAGAGCTAAAATTAAAAAAAATAATAATAAAAAAGACATATTAGCTCCATCAACACTCAGTATGTGCCTGATGTTATATTATTGTACATTGATACTTAAACAATAAAACAAAGTTTCTATCCTTAAAGCTTCTGCGGATTAGTGAGGAAATGGGTATGTAATTGAATAATTCTATTACGTGGTGAGTGATATAACAGAAGCATGTGCAAATATCTAGGGGGAATTGAGAAAGGAGTGAATAACATTGTCTAAAAGAAAATGAAACAGATATACAGAGGAAAGGAGAATTACTAAACACAATTTAGCTTCAGAAAATCTGCTAGGAACTTTCTACACATTATTTAGTATGGACTGGCTAAGACAAAAGCATATCTGAAAAAGAAGTACCTGTAATTTGTTTATTTAAATTTCAAAGTAAAATTGCTACGTTATGTAACTATGGAGACTGCATATCCTTAACTAGATAAGTTTTCTGTTAACAGTTTCTTAGTAAGAAAACATCTCTATGCCATACATTTGGTTAGTGTGATAGAAATGCCATGTGTATATTTTTTTATTTCTGAAGTTTTTTTTAAAAAATGAACAAAAACTCCAGTTTTCATAAACTTTGCAAAATGGCATTTGCAGACAATATCCTTCTCTTTGAAATAGGGACTACGCTATTTTAAAAGAATGAAAATAAAACAAAATATAGTTGATCTAGTTATAAACTCAGTCATCTTCTCTCTCTGGACTGCTACCTTTGAAGTTAGAAAAGATCCCAGAAGGCAAAAAGGAACTTACTCCCTCAAGATGCACCCTGGAAAGTGTCATTTTTACATGATAGTAAACCTCTGGTTTTATGTGTTTTGTATGTTAGGCCTAAGTGTGGAAGTGGGCCTAGCCTAGAAATGGAAGCTGGGAGGTAGTGGGCTAATTGACAGTCCTGCCCTTGCCATGGGTCCCGTGGCCTTAGGCAAATTGTCTCATCCTGGGACCAGCATCCTTAGGGTCCTTTCCTAACAGAAGAGGATATTGTTATCTGAGAGAAAATGGTACCAGGAAAAGATCGCTTAAAATGAATTCACTTAAGATGGCGTGAACAAATTCAGAGTTAATACTGGAGAAAAGTTTGACTAGAATATTTCCTAAAAGATTAACAATTATCTTTAAAATTATGTTCTATTTTGCTTATAAAATTTAGGTTGCTGGCCCACTGTGTATTCATTCTTAAAATAATGACTGAGTTATATGGACTTTTTTGGCATGGTCACTGTATCCTTCATTGACATTTAATTTTTAAGCACTTTCATAGAAATGGCCGGTTTTGCCAGATTATCGGGAGGCTTCAGTACTTCTTCTAAGGTTCTCTTTCAGTGTTTTGATTTTCAATTACTCCTCTTCTGAAGTCCCTACGATCTCACCTTTCCTATCTGTGTTTTCCTTTTCCATTGTTTAACTGGTCCAAATCTGCCCCACCCTCATTTCTCAGTGGCTGAACACAAGACTCCAGGTACCCTCTAGTCCACTCCCAGCACTTCTCAGTATACTATATTTCTTTAAGGATTTTCAATTTGCAATTTTTCACTGCATTGCCAGGTTCCAGCAAGACTGTGATTGAAAAGATGAGAAATGAAGTGCCATGGCTGTCTCAGTCAGTAGAGCATGTGACTCTTGATCTTGGGGTGGTGAGTTCAAGCCCCACATTGGATATGGAGCCTACTTTAAAAAATATAGGGCACCTCAGTGGCTCAGTTGGTTAAGCATCTGACTCTTGGTTTCAGCTCAGGTCATGATCTCACGGTTTGTGGGTTTGATCCCCATGTTGAGCCCTGTTCTTAGCTGACAGCATGGAGCCTACTTGGGATTCTCTCTCTCTCCCTCTCTTTCTGCCCCCCTCCCCCACTGTGTACTCTCTCTCTCTCTCAAAATAAATAAACTAAAAAATGAAAGTTTTATATGTACATAATATTTTTAAAAAGAACAAGGGAAGAAGGATGACAGGGATTTTCAAGTGGGGGTTGATTTGTATATGTAGCCACTTAATTGGCAAGTATTTCTTGAATTACTTACAGACTTTCTTCTGTGCTGAAATGTGTGAACTGATACAATGAAGAGTTAGATAATGCATCCTTCTCATATGGCCTTCTTTGACCCTAGTTCTTGTGTGGCTAGCTACAGGAGTCTTAATCCTGGATCAGGCTGCAGGTTTTGGGATTGGATTACTTTTTTTTTTTTCTTTTCTTTAATCAAAACAAGGCACAGGTCCAGGTGGCAGCATCTTCCAACCACCTCCCTTGCCTTTCCTCCTGAAGCCTGTTTTTCTCATTGATCACCAGCAGGTCTCTGATCTTCAGCCACCAGGACAAAAGACAGAGAAGGTGACAGAGTCAATATTGGATCAAGGCAAAGCAGAAGAAAACAGAGAGGTTTGTCAGTGGAAATAAATCCCATAGAAGTTATAAAATATAAGCTGAGTGTTTGGATGTAATAGACTCTACACGGATAGGTTGTTGTTCTGGAGGGAGAGAGTACACACAAGTGAGACAGAGAAGAAAGGGGAGGTAGAATAGGGGGTGGGGAGGGAAGGAGCAAGACTTAGAGAAAAAAGAGAGACCTATAGAGAAATTGAGACTTCTAGATTTTAGTAAGTACATTGAAAAACAAACATGCAAAGGAACTGAAGAGTGTGGTTTCTCTGCCTACCCCTGGAGGAGGTAGCTGACTGTTCTTCACATGCTCTTGGAGTGAGTCCCTGGCCATTTCTAGTCGCGGAACCACGCTTGTCCCAAAAACATCATCTCAAGTATCTTTTTTCTTCCATTTGGCCCACTGGGGGCAAGTAGGAACCACAGTGGATTATTCCTTCATTTTCCTTTCCTTAATTTCTTCTCGTTGCACTTTCAGGTATCTTTTTCTCTGCTTTCATTGCATCCAATCCCTTTCGTTTTTGTCCTTGTCTGTTCATGTTGGCCTCAGTGTTTCTGTGCTTTGGGGTTATTTCTAGCACTGTTGTCACAATGTTTTCAGAACTGGATCTCTGCTCTTTAAAAGAACGGGCCTTTGTACAAGATAGGTCCCTCTCAGATTCCACTCGATTACCTTATACACCCTACATTTTAGGAGGCAAATCAATTTCTGACAGATAAAGCTGCTAGCCCAATGGTTAGAAGTCAGGGCAAAGCCAGAATGATTCAGTGCCATCATTCCCTGAATAGCCTCTGAACATACCTTGCAAAACAAGAATTTCTTCAACTCTGTTTGCAGGGGAGAAAGGAAAGGAAAAAGAGCACGGTGAGGGAAAGGAAGAAAAACGGAATGAGCATTTAAAGGGAAAAATAGAAACACAGGGTACATTTCAAGAGCTAAATAATGCTGATAGCAGAATGGGCCCATCATCTGTACCCTAAAGATGAGAGTTTTCTAATCTCAATCAAGATCAGTGATGAGCTGCACAAAATATATCATAAAATTGCTTAAGCTGGTATGTTATTTGGCAGCATGGACTAAGACTTACTCAGATTTTATCTTACCCTTTAAACAGAATGTTGAAAATAGGACTTTGTTATGAGACAGTTTTTTAAAAAATGAAATATAGCTGTATATCAAAGATGTTATAATTAGATAATGTACTCAAAATGGACAGTCATTGTAAGAAACTGGAATGGTTGGAAGAAGCTACAAATTATACATGAACAGGTAAGAAGTCAGCTAATAAGAGTCTTACCCAAGGTGCTGTTATTAAATATTACAGCATTGTTTTTATATGCATTTGAATTATATTTTTATTTTATCTGTGAAGCATTTCAAAGACACAACTTCTTACTTATGACAGTTATTTGTAAAGTTGTGTTTTTTAACTTTACTTGTAATTCTGTCAAATCCTACTTATTTTTATTTTTGTGAAGTATTAGTTTACTGAGCTGTAGGCAGTAGTAAGACTCCACTAAATATTTAACATTAATATTCCCAGAGGAGACTTTAGGGTTAAAAATTAGAATAGAATTTGGGTTTCAACTCTGTCACTCTAGTTGTGTGCTCCTAGGAAATTTAATAGGCTCTTCAAACTGGATTATTAGTTTGTAAAGTTGGAGCATTTGTAGCAACGTTTTTATATTCAACAATGCCTAGCACAAAGTAGATGATTAATATATGGTAATTTACATTATAACTAGATCAGTAGTTTTCATAAAGGCCCCAAATCCTTTGTTGAAAGGTCTTTATATAAGAAATTCTAATGACAGAAAGCTTTTAAAAATAGAAACTGATAGTATTTTAATATTAAACCTGGTATAATTCCATCTTTAAGGTTAAGAACAGGGGTCATTAAACTTTTTTCTACAAAAAGTCAGATAGTAAATATTCTAGGTTTTGTAGGCCATACCATCTCTCATTACACAACTCTGCTATTACATCATGAAACCAGTTATAAGTAATAAGTAAACAAGTCGGCATGGCTGTGTCTCAATAAAACTTTACAAAAACAGGCAGTAGGTCAGATTTAGGCTATGGGCTTTTATTTGTCAACCTGTGTTGTGGACCATCTTCTTTTCCTTTCACTAACTTATCTTTCAAAAAAAAAAAAAACCACAGAAACAAAAACAAAAAATACCTGGGTTATTGGCTCTCAGAAATAAGGTGCATGTTTCTATGCCAAGATCTTCAATCCTTACATACTGACCCTTACTAAGAAAAGATAATTTGGAATTAACCCCGCATGACTTAGGGTTTGCTCAGAGAAACAAAAAGTTCTAAGAGTGATACAGAATAAGGGGTTTGTAGGATTGACCACACACATGAAGGGAGCTGGTTAAATAATCTGTGTAAAGCTGTTGCTGCTGCTTCTATGTCTGCTGTTGGGCTGATGTCAGTTGAGCAGCAAGTGAAGGAGGAAAGATGGGCATGGGGTAGGAAAGAGCAAAGACAAACTAAACCCACTAGGACTGACTGGAACCCACATCAGCCCCTCCCTACATCACCGTCCAACTTCAGCAATATAAATGACCCCCAGAAGCTTCTTCTCCAAGGAGATGCATATGCTCCTGGTGGGGGGGGGGGGGTCACAGATCCCCGAGGCAGACATCAGGCAGGGGTGGAAGTGGGTGGAGGCCCTTCTGCTGCACCCAACACAAGGGCACCTGCCCCTACCCCTACCCCTCCTTTCCTAACTCAACAGGGCCACTGCTTCACTTCCTCGTTGCAAATCTACATAGTTCTTAACCATTACTGAGCGGTACTACAAACCCTCTCGCTGAATTCCAGTGTCTTTTACCAAGGAATTTAGAGGACATTGTCAGTCAGTGTCATTAATGTTTAAATATGCTTCCCTTACCTTGGCTTTTAAAATAGGATTGAGGTGGGGCGCCTGGGTGGCGCAGTCGGTTAAGCGTCCGACTTCAGCCAGGTCACGATCTCGCGGTCTGTGAGTTTGAGCCCCGCGTCAGGCTCTGAGCTGATGGCTCGGAGCCTGGAGCCTGTTTCCGATTCTGTGTCTCCCTCTCTCTCTGCCCCTCCCCCGTTCATGCTCTGTCTCTCTCTGTCCCAAAAATAAATAAAAAACGTTGAAAAAAAAAAAATTAAAAAAAAAAAAATAAATAAAAAAAAAATAAAATAGGATTGAGGATAAATATTGCCACTTTAGTACTTGAGTTGCCTCTGTAGAACACCTGTGTTCCCTCCATACTTACATCTTATCTATATGAATAATTGAATAACTTCAAGAAAAGATGAGGTGAGGTCATCAACTAAGTTACTAACACCAAAGCCTCTGTTCAGTTTGCAATTTGATTTCAGCTTTCCTGAGACCAAGTCTTTTCTCATTGCTCATTCTCTCCTGTCCCATTCTCTCATATTTTCTATTATCATCAAAATAATTGTCTGGAAGCCCAAAGACTTCTGTGTCAAAGACAATTTTCTCTCTTCAAACTATCAGAACCACTACCAGAGAGTAAACTTGAACATTACTTGAACATAGAGTCACTAGCCAGCAGACACAGTTTTGAAACTGAATCTGGCTTCAGAACATTTAAACAAATTTTGAGAAGATCTTCTTTATTGTGTTTCCTACATTTACTCTCTCCTGCTCATCCTTAGAAAGCCTCCCATCAAACACATTTCCTAACTGTATCATGAAACTAGTTAATGCCCAACATACTCAACCATGGGAGCCATAGGAGATTCATGCCCCACCTAGATAAAACAAGGCAGTGATATCAGTATTCAACATAAGCCTCAGAGCTCTCCTTGTGGTGAGGAGGGCAATCCTCATGCTAGTAACAATAATAATTAAAAAAAAAAAAATACAGGGGCACCTGGGTGGTTCAGTCGGTTAAGCATCCATCTTCGGCTCAGGTCATAATCTCACAGTTCCTGGGTTCCAGCCCCACGTCGGGCTCTGGGCTGACAGCTCAAAGCCTGGAACCCGCTTCAGATTCTGTGTCTCCTTCTCTCTCTCTGCCCCTTCCCTGCTTGTGTGCTTGCTCTCTCTTTCTCTCTCTCAAAAATAAATAAGTAAACATTAAAAAAATATAAACCAACCCAGAAGGAAATTACTGTGAATGTTTGTGAAGCACCCAAATTAGTTGCAGTTCCCCTACCTAACTTACACACATTTTGAAATATACCTTCGACCACTGTCAATGGCACAGACTTTTCCTCTGCTAAGTATAAGCCCTGTGGATTCAGTCATTAACCCCTTGCTACTCAAAGGGTACCTGTGAACAAGCAGCATAGGCGTCACCTCTGAGCTTGCAAACAATGTGGAATCTTAGCCCCAAACACAAAGCTGCTGAATCATAATGTACATTTTAACAAAATCTCTTTTCATATATTTGCACATTAAGGTATGAAAAGAGTCAGCTTAATTCTTGGAGTCTTCTCATTAAGTTGGAAATCATAGTGCACGAATGGTCAAAAGGATTAAATGAGATGGTATGTGCTGACTGTCTGGCACAGACGCCTGGGGCAAAAGGAGTTTCCTCTATTAAAGAGAAAGCAATGGTGATTTTGTTGCTCTCTGACTGATCCTGAAGGCTGATGGAGGAAGTTTTGACTCTTCAAGGGAGTCGTTGAGAAATGGCACCCTCCCTCAGAGAAGAGCAGGGGCCTGCAGAAACTTGTGCACCTTTGGGAATTAAGCATTGAGACCATGTATGCGGTGGACCTCAGCAATCTCAAGAAAGCCATTCCATTGAGATCCTTCCTTTCTGTAAATGGCATGCCCTGGGTGTTTGGCTAGACCTAGATTCACTTAGTAACAGGGCCACATTTTTGTTGTTGTTGGTGTATCTGCTTCCCACATAATGAGGCTTGTAAATCTTTTTTTTTTTTTTATTTTTAACTTTGCTTAATTTGTTCATAAGTATATCCCCAGAAGGAAATTACCCCTTGGGATCTTTGTAATCAGTCTTCTAACCCTGAAGTCAAAGATAACTATAGCAGTGGATGCAATGTCAAGTCTATCAGGAACTATCCATCATTCCTTTCATCTAAAAATTAGTGTCGTGCACCCACAATCTGTAAAATGCTTTAAAAGTTACTCTTTTTTTTTTTTAATATATGAATTTTATTGTCAAATTGGTTTCCATACAACACCCAGTGCTCATCCCAAAAGGTGCCCTCCTCAATACCCATCACCCACCCTCCCCTCCCTCCCACCCCCCATCAACCCTCAGTTTGTTCTCAGTTTTTAAGGGTCTCTTATGCTTTGGTTCTCTCCCACTCTAACCTCTTTTTTTTTTTTCTTCCCCTCCCCCATGGGTTTCTGTTAAGTTTCTCAGGATCCACATAAGAGTGAAACCATATGGTATCTGTCTTTCTCTGTATGGCTTATTTCACTTAGCATCACACTCTCCAGTTCCATCCACGTTGCTACAAAAGGCCATATTTCATTCTTTCTCATTGCCACGTAGTACTCCATTGTGTATATAAACCACAATTTCTTTATCCATTCATCAGTTGATGGACATTTAGGCTCTTTCCATAATTTGGCTATTGTTGAGAGTGCTGCTATAAACATTGGGGTCCAAGTGCCCCTATGCATCAGTACTCCTGTATCCCTTGGGTAAATTCCCAGCAGTGCTATTGCTGGGTCTAAAAGTTACTCTTAATCTTACTGTGTTTATTGTGCCGGTGGTTGAGCTTAATGTAGGCAGAAGCCTGTGTGCCTGTGGAGAGTGTGAAAGATAAGGAAAAATACCTTTTGTGTGCAAGCTTATTTATTATGACTGATAAATAAATAGCACTAATATCAAAGTAGGAAGAAGCATAGAGAAATTGCAAACTAGCCTTCTTTCTATATTTTAATGCCAAAGATAGCTAGGTGTGCACTTACATTGCTTACATCGATTTCAGTATATGAACATATTGACAGCCTTCTAACTGCTTTGAGAAACAAGCATGTGTGTTTGTAATACTAACAATGGTTATAAATGGAAAATTATGTATATGTGTAGTATTTCAAGCAAATTGTTAAACAGTACTTTCAGTGAATTTGATCACTGGTTTTCCCCAATAAGATCATTTGTCTGCTTTAATGTTTTCTAACTGAAGACATCATTAAAACTGTATATTAGCTCTGTATCTATCTTGCACTATCCATCTGACACTTTCACACTATAAATACATAAAATATTTTTGAACAGTGTTGTGATGTTACCATAATTACTATTTCCGGATATGTATGTGCGTGTGTGTTTCCAGAATATATATTTGATATGATTTCCAGTATGTATATATGTATACATATATATCACTTCATATATATGTGTGTGCATGTATTTCTGTGATGATCCAGAAAAAATTCCATTTCATTTATTTACATCTTCGATCAGTGTGTATGATGACTTTGTTTCTTATCAGGTTGCAGAAATATTGCACTACTTTCGACTATTCTTAGGGGTACTCTGATATCCATTTTACTGTATTTGTCCAGGTTTGATTACTACACTTTAGTGCACCATAAACAGTATGTTTGGGTTTTATGGCTGCTGTCTGGTTCCAGAAAGTGCTCAGCCTAGCGAGATAGCACTGTGATGATCATTGCTTTGAATCGGACAGATTTTATGTGTTTCAAAACAACATGGGTAATGGTAATGCATGACCTTTTTTTTTTTTTTTTACATAGGGCTAGAATTTGCCTTTCTATTATTTTAGTCTCCTGGAGCAACCCTGAATAATTCTGGGCTCTATTTCATACTCAACCCTTAGTTGAGTAAAATTATCATCGATGTGCCAAATCTTCTTTTTGTTTGGTAAACATCCTCATTTTCCTCAACTGCTAAATACTATGCTGGTTTTTAGGGCTTTTTCTATCCCTGGCATCTCTTCTTGATCTACTGCAGTTAAATGTGTGTTAATGAGGATGTATCTTGTATGTTGTTTAGTATTGCGTTTGGCTTTTTCCATTTCATATTTCAAACATATTCTTGGCTCATTTAGAACAGCTATGGTAGATTTCCTTGCTTTTTACTCATTTGGTTGACCTTTTGATTATAAACATGTAATTTTACTTTGATCCCTATTAAATTTCAGTTTAGTCATTTGGCCATCTATACTGAGCCATCAAAAGTTCATATCATGATCTCTATTCTGTTCTATAGATCTAAGTGTTTTGTTTTTATACCAGTATCATACATTTAATTACTGTAGCATTATATTATAGTTTGAAATCAGGGAGTGTGATGCCTCCAGTTTTGTTCTTTTTTCTCCTGAAGATTGCTTTGGTTTCTTTTGTTTGTTTGTTTGGTTGGTTGCTTGGTTGGTTCCACACAAATTTTAGGATTATTTCTTCTATTTCTCTAAAAAATACCACTGGAATTTTGACAGGGATTGCATTGAATCTGTATAATTCTTTGAGTAGTATGGACATTGTTGACTGTATCAAACTCAAATTCTGATTGTGATATTGTCTTACTTTCTTGGAAGATGTTGGGGGAATCTAAATAAAGGGCACAGAGGGGGAAAAGGTGCCTTTTATCACATACTGATCCTATAGAATGTTCCCTTGAGAAAGAAATTTCTGTGGTCAAATAAATTTATATTATTCATACTGTCTTCCTGTCTTGAAGATTTTCAATGACCATTAGATAATCAAAACTTATGAGAAGTTCTGCAGTTTAGAAACCAATTTAAACTCTACTCACATTTTCTCAAATTTGATTACCGAATTATTTTCAAGTAATGCTAGTGACATATCATAAAGCTGGTGTGTTCTGCTTAATATAATTTATGAATTGCTAACTTATTCTATTGGATCTATTTAATTTGATTTGAATTTCAAATAATATTAGCTGCTATTTCAACATCAGTATAAAAATGTAAGTTTTATAAAGTATTTATCTTCATCTAAGATACTGAGAAAAATGTCAACAAGTGAGTATTATGGTAAGCTGCTAGAGATCTCAGTTTATGATTATGTGATATTCCCTGATTATCATTGTTCAATAGAAATTATTCATTGACCTGACATGTCATCCATCTTACACTATTTCACCTTGTTCACAAAATTGGAATAAAGGTACTATCTAGTGTCTTAAAATCAGGATATTTCTCTAATTTAAAAAAATTGAGTGTATAGCAAAGGTCATCTCTGTTGTACTTCATTGTGCTTTAAAATTTTGGAATTGCAGAGTAGACAATACTTCTTATAGATCACATAAATGAATTAGGTAGTTTATAACCCATTGAGGATACCAAAGTAAGAGAACCCTAGTTATATTTTTGTCCTCTGTGTAATAATGTAGGACATGCATTTGTTTTCCATTTCATGTAAACTGAAAACATACGCATAAGGAGCTACCATTCTACCTGATGGAAGGTCTCACTTGAAATTCTACTAGATTTTATGATTTTATTTGTCAAAAGTGTGACAGAGTGGTGATTTCTTCACAAGTAGAAATAGACCAAATTAGTCCATATTGGAACATTTTCTGTGCTTGCTCAGGCTTCCTCAATGAAATATTTCTTTTTCCAAAGGGGGGGGGAAGGAAATAGGGAGATCTGAATTCCTTACTTTCATATATCTAGAAATTTGAATAAATATTAACTGCACAGCTGGAAAGTATTCTAAGTAAAATCATAAGTTTATGCAAAATCTAAACTCTAAATGACATCTCCATGTTAATTTTATTATGTCTGCAAAGAAAGAAATACAAATATAAACCATTAAAAGTTGGAAAAGTCATTGGGAGAGAGGCAAAGGAGTGTCATAAGTTTATAATTTTTCACTTGTAAATATGACTTGTGTTTAGCTAATGTATACATTCATATTTTGGCAAATTGTATTAAGATGCCGATAAAATAGTTATATACCTAAGTCAGTATAAACTAAATATCTAAAGCTAAAAATAATGTATTACAGCTGCTTCTTTATCATTCTTTCCATCAAGCTGTTATTTTTTAGTTTATATTGCTACTTTTGGCACTGTCCACAGTATAGTTTTCTAATCCCTCATATTGTCACTTCCTAAAGTATATTATATAATTACCTACTCATATGCTTAATCCCATACGTGTTAAAGACTACAGTGGTATGTTGGAAAGAGTTTGCAGTTGGCATGGGAGAGGGATACTCTTTGTTCATCTTATGAAATAATTGAAACAGGAAAAAAAGATATTTTGTCATTACAGAGCTATGCAATATGTAGAACTGTCACACAATGATGACATCCTATATCTGTCTCAAAGCTACAAAGTGCTCAGCCCCTACCATGATCACTGACTACCCAATAATGGATGGGCTTTTGATGGGGTTCTGTGTTAAAAGGGACACAATATGATGAGACAATATGATGAGTCTTCCATGCTGTGTGTCCTAAAGAGTCTACATACATTAAGGAGCGGTAGTTGCTGGTCTTCAGGAGCATAGTGTTTTTATTGGGACTTAAGTGTTATCCTTGGTTCCAAGTGACAAGGTAAGTTACTTACCTCTTTTTAACTTTGATTTTCTAATTTGGGTAAGTTGGACAATAATACATGCTTACTACTTTGTTATATGATGGACATATATGCTACGAGGATTTGTCCCCTATTTATTTTTTAAATAAAATTGTGTTATTTAGACATCAAAAATGACTGTCATTCCCATTGTTTCCTAGGACCTGCACAATAATCCTGCTTTTACTCTTATCCCAACATTCAAAGCATTAGGGCATTTATTTATCTCCAATTTAATGTTCACACACACACACACACACACACACACACACACACACACGCATGCACACCCGTCATTCTGTATGTTATCTCTCTGCTTTTATGGAAATAAAAATTATTAGAATAATATTATAAGTATATGGAAATATTTTAGAAGAAATAATAACCTTTTCCTGAGGATTTAAACCTTTCAGTACTCTGTGATAAAGTATAAAAGACAAATAGAAAAATGAATTCAGCTGACATTCAAGTCGTTTTTTTCCTCCTTCTAAGTATGGTATTGGGGCGCCTGGGTGGCGCAGTCGGTTAAGCGTCCGACTTCAGCCAGGTCACGATCTCGCGGTCCGTGAGTTCGAGCCCCGCGTCAGGCTCTGGGCTGATGGCTCGGAGCCTGGAGCCTGTTTCCGATTCTGTGTCTCCCTCTCTCTCTGCCCCTCCCCCGTTCATGCTCTGTCTCTCTCTGTCCCAAAAATAAATAAAAAACGTTGGAAAAAAAAAATTTAAGTATGGTATTAAATTAGGGATGGAAGATTATTGGAAACAAGAACCTATGAAATAGCTGTTCAATGTCATAGGTAACAGGTTATGCATCCCTTCACAGGAGGAAGCATCACTACCTAGTTACTTTTGCTTAGCCACAGTCCTGTCAGTATAATTGTCTACAAAAACATTAATAAATGTATTATAATCAGAAGCTTTGAATATTGTAGTTGATGGTATCGTATAATAGTAGCTAAAATTTACAATGTTCTCATTAGATTTAACGTTAAACACAGTGTGAAATGCATTGATCTTTGACATTTGGTGCTGATAAAAGTTCTATGATTAAAATCCATTCTTCTAATTGATTTTTAATTCAAGCAAAGATTTCTTGAAAATCTGAAAGTAACAGTTAAAGTAAAATATGTATCAATATAGTGTTTACTTTACACGTTTGCAAATCAAAAAGGCATAAAAGAAATCCACAAATACAGTTTGGGAGTTTTCTGTGAACTTATTAATGTCAGCTATATTAAATTTAACATAATAAATGTAATATAAAAATAATATAATAAATATAACAAAACTTAATGTAAAGTATAATTAAAATGCACACAAATCAATTAGTTTATAGAAGTGTTACTCTTTTTAAAGTGCCATCATATTCCAAAGGATTGTATCTTTATATTTCTTGCTTAGTTGGTTGTATAAAGTATTTATAAAGATTTTTAAATTCCTTAAACAAAAAACTTAAATATTTTCTCCACTTAATTACTTCTCAAAGTGTGCTATTTGGACCAACTACATCAATATCTTCAGGGAGATTAGAAAATGTCAAGTTCTATCCAAACCTATTGAATCAGAATTTGCATTTTAACAAAAGCCCAGCTGATTCATACACACATTTGACAAGTTTTGTCTACTTTTAAAAAATACATATAAGTGGTCTTAAAAATGCTGTTATTATCATAGGGTCATAGAAAAAAATCACATGAAGTATTAATAAATATGTAACAAAGCATTACATTTTTCTTTAAATCAGTAATATTGCTTTTAACATTTTTTGAACTGATTTATGTTGTGCATTTGCACTTTGAAATGATTTAGAATTACATGTTTTGAGATTTTTAAAATTATTTTATGCATTATTAAAAACAGGGAAAGAAAACTTGAGGCAAGTTTAAGGAAAGCATTCATTTGTGCTTAAAATTTGTTATACCACAAGGGGGTGCTAATGCTTTTGATTTGCAATTTTGAAAATTTACATCTAGATGAAATTAAGTTTTCAAAAAGAATGTGTTACATATAAGTAAACTCGACACAGGACAAAATGGTGTTAAGTTATTAAAAATGGAAACCTGGGTTGTAAATTAAATTTGTTTTACAAGTTTATTTTATGTACAAAGAATAATTTAGACAACTTCATATTTCTATTCTTTTTTGAACTTTATACAGTATATAAAGTTTAAAGAAAATGTTAGCATAAAAACAATGAAGAAAATATGCTGAAATATGAACAGTGGCTACTTCATGAGACTAAAATTACAGGAGACTCTCATTCTCTTCACATGTTTTTGTGTACTTTTCATTTCATATTCTACCATAGTCATGGGAGATATATTTATAACGAAAAAAAATTAAGAAGGAAGAAAGAAATGAAGGAAGTTATGGAGGAAGGAAGAAAAGATTAGCAGTCATTTGCCAAGATATTTTGGGGCTAATACTTAAATTGTGCTTGAAACTTACAAATGATTTAAACATATTTAGGACACAAGAAGCAAAGAATTTGAAGTCTTGTGAATAGGATTAAATAATATTACAACACTAAGATACCCCCTGAACTTTCTTGTTTTCATGTAGTACATACTGAGGCTACAGGAAAGTAACATGACTTGAATTTGATTTCCTGCTTACATCAGCACAACATTAGATAGTCTTTCAATAAAAATGTCTTACTGAGTGAGAATACACCTAAACTAGTACAAGTGTATTCCTCTAGCAGGATATACTGATTCTCTTTAAATCAGGAGAGTAACTTTGATGCCTTATTAAATCTAGAACAAATTTGGTGGCCATTGGAAGTAGGTTTCTTAAGAGTCTTCATTAATGCGATAATAAGTAATTTAGCCCCAAGAGAGAAAAAAAACTATAGCAAAATTTTTAGTGAAAGATATGCAGTTTCACTGTAGATAAAATATGTAAATATGTATCTATTCTCCAATACTTATCTACAGTCTGAAGAAGTTAGTTATTAGCAAGTTTTATTTGGTTTGCCATCATTTTGTGACCAGCATATAAAATAAACTTGAAACATAAACTTGAATAAACTAATTTTTTGAATTTCATACAGTTGCATTGCTAATAAAATTTTGATCTATTGCTTTTCTACTTTTGGCAGAAGTCCTTGCTTAGAAGAAATGCCCTATTGTTTAAAAATTAAAAGCAAACAACCGGTCACAATTCCTAAACATGCTACTTTTACTTTGTTATTTGGAGTATTTGCCAGTATCAGCCCTCAGTAAGTTAACATGTAAAGTAATTAAATCTGTTTCTTTGTTGAGGGGTAGAGGTTTTTAGATGTTCATAAAGCACAAGCTGACCTCCTTCAAGGAAGACAGCATAGGTCCTCCAAAATTGTGCAGGATATATATGTGCGTGTGTGTGTGTGTGTGTGTGTGTGTATATATATATATATATATATATATATATATATATATATATATATATTTAATGTCCAAATGAGAATTAAGGAATAACACCTATTTCGGTGGCTGGTGTTCTAGACTCTGCCCCTCTGAATTCTTGTCCCCTTAAAGTTCTGGGATTTTACATTTAATGATCATAACTGTGCAGACACTGTCTTGCTGCTCTGAGGTGCAGAAACTTGTTTGCCTTGGTTCTTAACACTAAGTAAGAGTATTTAATTCCTAAATAATTTTTCTCAGATTTTATGTGAACACAAAATGGAAATACTTGATGAGAGCAGAATGTAAAAAATTTTCATTTTTCCAAAGCATCTCCATTCTTTAAAATGCAATTGGAAAGACTGAACCAGGTATACTTAGACCTGATTTAGTTTTTCTTATCATAATATAAAAACACATTAGTTCCAGAGGACCTCGTAGTTCTTCAGATTCATTCTTTTTGGCTTTGTCCCTTCTCAAATAATCCCATTCTCTCAGACAGATAAACTTTGATTACTTTCTTTTCCTTTATTGCCTTCAAGAACTAGTCTGATGGTTTATCTTACCCCTTAAAGAAAAGTTGTAAAGTAAACTTCTGTTTGTTTTTTTGTTTTTTTGTTTTTTTGTTTTTAATTTCATGAAGCTCTCTCTACCTTGCTTTTCCGAGTGTGTTCTGTAGAGCAGCAGCGGCGGGAGCATCACCTGGAAGCTTGTTCGAAATGCACACCTGCATCCCATTACCATTTGTGGTCTGAAGGCTCTGCCTAGCTGAGTGCTTATTCTAAGGGCAACGATGACTGAATAAATGAATTTTAGATTAAGGATGGCAAATATAGGGCACATGTGCTACTACTTTTCTCTATTCCAGCCAGTGGTAATAACAGTCATCACTAAATGAACATGTCAGTCTTTTCCCTTGATCCCAGACTTTGCCTGAGACAAATTCTCAAACCAGCACTCCAAGTAGCCCTTAACATAGATTCACATTAAGTCTATTCATTATAACTTCTCTAAACCCTCTGGACAAAGATTATCAACTTTGTTCACCGCTAGAGAAAACTAAGACAGAGAAATGATTGCATAATGGCTGTGTATAAGAGTATTACAATATAAATTCATAGGAAGTGCGGAAACTAGAACAAATATGTAATGAATGAGTGATAAGAGTTGACAAGTATATAGGAAGTGAGAAAGGATTATTCATTCCCAGAACTGTAAGGAATATCTTGGACAAAGTCCCTATAGACCAAGAACTAATTTTTTCTTAAACAGAGAAACAATGTCAGAGCATTAAAGGATATGAGAAATAACCCAAGATCTGCCTTTTAAATTTATAAAAAGAAAAAGGGGAAGGAAGAGAAAGAAGAAGAAAGGAAAGGGGGAAGGAAGGGGATCTAAAGTGCATATTTGACTTGTTAATAGTTACGTTCATTAATACTATATTACTATTACAGTAATGTATAATCACTAGAATTGGGATTTTTACTTCTTCAGTTAAAAAAAAGTAAAAAAGAAAAAGATCTAGGTGATTTTATAATAAATGCTATCAATACACTTGTGACAATATACTCTTGCCCCTGATCAGGTTAATTCAAATAAGTTGGTTCTGGCTTTAACATTTAGATTGCAAAGGAGAATAGAGGTCATGAAAATGTTAAGTGGTTAAAAACTTGAGTTACTAGCTTATGTCTACCAGCATAATCAGTACCTAATACTAATAAATCATAAGAAGATAGGCTTAATTACTTCTGAGAAAATGAGAAGTTAAAGGATTTATATCAAAGTAATTAATATACAATATAATGTTTTCCAGGGATTACTTTTAATGTGAGTAATGAAAAGATAACTGATATTTCTGATGATGGAGTTTCTTACTCCCTAGACTTCCACATTGTTGATAACAGGAATAAAATCTTTTTCTACTCTAAACTTTCCCAGTGTCTAGAACGTGTTTAGAACCTAGTCAAGGTTCAGTGCAAAAAGCCACTTAGGTATTTCAAGTGAAGAGTGATTTAATACAGGGATTAGGTACTAACAAAATTATTGACAGGATGAAGGAGCAAACGTCAGGGTTTCAGGTTTTGAAACCTTTGCTTCTATTGCTGATCCACAGTTTCTGGAGTGGTTGCTACTCAGGAAGCTTTAGGAAACTGCTGCCGAGTCAGACCTGTCCTGCAATGCCAAAGCTAGTAACTAGCTGAGGAGGCCAGCAGTGGAAGCCTACCATTGAAAAAAAATTCACATTCCTGAAGCATGTTTGTCTGGCATTACTACTGCCGGAGGGGAAATGTCCTCTATCACCGTCATCTTCCAATTTCTTGCGAGTGCATCTCATGACGGAACCAAATTGCATCCAGAATCCTAGCTGCAAGAGAATCTCAGGGAAGTTTCCTCAGTTTTCCAACTCCTTTGGAACTCGGAAAAGCACATAAAAGGATAGGAAGGGTTGCTGAGCAGAAATAGACAGTGGGGGAAACATATGGAGAGAAGGATAAGTTAGCAGGAAGGAAAAGAGTACATATATTAGATGCCTACTATGTATGAGATGCTATAAAGGGCTTTACTTTTAAGGTACTTAATATTTCAAACAGTTTTTAAATTATTGCCATAATATTTCAAACAACTTTTAAGTTATTGCTATTTATACTGAAGCTTCAAGAATTTAAGTAGCTTGTCCAAGTTCACATAACTAGTAAATAATACAGCATATGTTTAACATTTGAAATCATTTTTCTTTGGGTAAAAAAATCATTCCCTATTCATCATATGGTGCTAATGTCAATGAATTCTTCAGATAAATAATGACCCAGGTATATTTAAATTACTATGCATTTCCAAATCCCCACAGTGTTATTTTTCAATGTGTTAATCCAATTTCATTTTTTAAACTATTTATTTATTTTTGAGAGAGGTAGCAAGGGAGGGGTAGCGAGAGAGAGACCAGGAGAGAGAGAATTCCAAGCAGGCTCTGTGCTCTCATTGCAGAGCCCGACATGGGGCTTGATCCCACAAACCATGAGATCATGACCTGAGCCAAAATCGAAAGTTGGTCTCTGGACACTTTACTGACTGAGCCTCCCAGATGCCCAAGTGTCATTTTCTTTTGGGTCAATAGGTCACATATATAAATGGTTCTCAACAAAAGTATAAATCTATACTCTTAGGCTGTCGATAGCTGAGAAGAATTTTATAATTTGTATCTGAAAATACTTAAAGAACCCAAGATTACAAATCATGGCCTTTTTCAAATTAGAACAAATTCAGAGTTTTTGTAAAACAAGGTCATTATCTCACTTCCATTCCAATTTGCATTCTGGAGAGGTTGAGATGAAATGGGCATCCTGGAAATGCTGTACATTATTTAACCAATCCCGTGCTCATTATGAATGGCTTTTACTGATGGTTATGAATTCTAAAGCCTGTTACTTACAATTAAGTAAAAAAAAAATTAAGTATAGGAATTTTCAAAAATTTATGGATATACCAATAGGAATATGCCATCTATGTGAATGTGATGTGTCATGTGAGGGTAACTATGGAAAAAATTCACATTGCTGAATCCTGTTTGTCGGGTATTACTGACATGAGATTAAAAATGGTGAGGAATTGCTCATGTGAGATATTGAAGACAACTTTTCTTTAGCTGTGGATTCATAGGCAGTCAATGAATTAATTCCTTTTCCATTTCAACAAATATTTATCATATGCCTGCTGCTTGTAATGCATTACATAGGTAAAATTACAAAATCTGTCCCTGATTCTTAAATGATACCTTCAGACAAATCAGATCTGCTCCATTTTGCCCCCAAAAGTCACTTGAGAGTGTTGCCAAAAGCCGTCTACCCTCAGAGAATTCTCTAGGAGAGAAAGAAGTCTGTGGAAACTGATCAAAGAGTGAATGAAAACAAGGAGGGATGAGCAAAACAGAGTATTCATATGGCTGTCTGTTTTCCTCAGTTGGGGAGCTATTTTGTCCCACCAACTGAGATGTATATATCTTTCTGTGGAAATCCTACTTATATGCATATAAATATATATGTCTGTATCTTCAACGTCTAATCTCTTAGGCACCAAATGCAGGGAAAGAGCAAATGCAGCACAAAGAGAACAGCTGGGAATCATTAGTCATAAGCATAGCCAGGATCAAGGTAAAAACCCTGCAGGTGGAGTGTTCTCTCTGACAAAGTAGTCCAGAAATCTGGAAAGAGAAACATTGTTTAAAACATAGATCTTAAAATAAATCATGCCTGTAACTTCCTTTGCTCTTGGTTTTCTTTTCTTTTTTTTTTTTTAAACCTGGTTCTTATTGCTTAAAAATTGAATATTTGGCATGATAAAAATAATAACCATGAATTGGGTTGTGATGGGCCTTAAAGGATCCCATAAAGAACACAGAGTTAGATATAACCCTTTTTCCTCTGCCTCTGCAGTTTATTAACTGTCATACCAACATCACTTTTTGTTTTAACATGGTCTTGTCCAAACAGAACTAGATGGAGAAGTAGAATTCCTACAATCTAATGCAGACCTGTCATTATGTAGGTTTGGGAAAGTTCCTTACTATCTCTAGACCTCAACTATTATGACTTGTGAACTAAGATCCTTTTTAATTGACTACATTAACTACAGTCCTGTCTGTGAGCTTGATGCTCACTGTTGGCCTGTAGGCAGAAAACTTAAAAGCCTGAGATGTGAATTTAGATTGCCCTTAGGATGCTTATAATTCTCCTTAGAGCAAAATGTGGAGAAAATAGTGTGGTGAGTACATCTGTAGAAGAGAGAGAGAAAGAAAACTATAATGTTTAATGTAGCTTCTTGGAAGTGATAGAACCATGATAAAAGCTTTGAAAGGTAGGGAGGAATTTTATGGGAATAATATGTGAATTCAGTTTGGTCAAGAATGAGATGACATTTTTGGTATATGGTTAAACAAAAAAATTGGATTCTCATATTGGATAAAAAAATGTATATTAGGCAAAATATTGAGGAGACAGGCAGTAGTTTGGATTTTGTTTTACCTTAAGTTACAAACACTACATTAGTTATCTATCACAGCCTAACAAATTATCCTAAAACCTAGTGGTTTAAAACAACAAACATTTATTATCTCACATCTTGATGGGTCAGGAATTTGGGATGAGATTAGCTGAGTGGTTTTGACTCAGGGTCTCTTAGGAGGTTATAGTCAGACTGTCAGCCAGGTTTGACATGGGTGGGTGGTGGTGTAGATTCACAGCCCTCTCAGGAGCTTTCCTGGTATAATACGAATCTGAAATTGGTCTCCTGTGCGAATGAGGGCAGGAAAAGGCTGAAAAACGAGGCCGGCAACTCCATAGTGATAGGTGACAATTTTAATAATAACAAAAAGAACTTAGATGCAAGACTTGCATTGGGCAGCAGCAAGACAAACAGATCCCTGCACCCGACCTCCAAATCTTAAAAGTTTATAAAGAGGCCTCAACAGGGCTCAGTCACATGTAGCGTGCAGGTGTTTTCAAGATCACATCACCATCTCAAGGCGATATCCTTGGAGCAGCCTCTGGGAGCAGGAAAGGCAAGTGAAACCCACATTTCAAGCAGGTGAGAAGCCTCTGAGGGCCTGGATCCAGCTCACTGTCCGTCGGTTGGTCAGGTCTTTTTTGGTCACATTCCCCAATGAGGGGTGGAGGGCTGGGGAATGCGCTTCCAAAGAGGCTCACTCACCTGACTGTTGGCAGGAGGCCTCAGTTCCTTGTCATATAAACTGCTCCATAAAGCTGCTGAAGTGTCCCCATGACATAGCTGCTAACTAGATTCAGAGTGAGCAATCCAGGAAGCAAGAGAAAGAAAGAGTGAGAGAAGCAGACAGACAGAAGCATGAGCCACATGTCTTTTATAAGCTAGCCTCAGAAGTAACGCACCATCACTCCTGGCATATCGTTTATGTCACCTAGTTCCATCCGGACACAATGTGGGGAAGAACAGAGTGTGAATACCAGGGGACAGGATCAACAGGGAACAGCTTGGAGGCTGGCTACCACAAATACTAAAAATACAATACTAAGAACTGAAAATGGATGAGAGTTTGCTTCTAAGTATACATATTAAAAGAAGAGGAAGGATATTACAGAGCTAGATATTTAATATGTCTCTTTGTGTGCATTTTACTATTTGTTGAGAAGAATGCAAAATATTACCAAATCAAGCTAATCTATAGTTAAAGAAGGAATCTTAAATGAAATATCACTGAAATGGGCTACATTTTCAGACGTACTCTATAGCTGACCAGTTTAGGTATAGATCTAAAAATTAAGTGCTTTAAATGCTGAGAGCTATAAAATACTTCTGAAATACTACAGAAATCTTTCTAAACTGAGAAGACCTAAAGTTTCTTTCCACTATATGGCATTAACATTTGTTTATGGAATCTAGGTTGTTATAGCACATCTATTCTCCTAAAAATCTTGTATCTTTTTATTTACAAAAGTTTTTTTTTTAAGTTTATTTATTTATTTTGAGAGAGAGAGCAGCATGAATGGGAGGGGCAGAGAGAATTCCAAGCAGGCTTCATGATGTCAGTGCATGGAGCCCAAAGAGGGGCTCAAATGCATGAATTGTGGTCATGACCTGGGCCGAAATCAAGAGTCGGACACTTAACCAACTGAGCCACCCAGGCACCCCTATTGCCATAAGTTGTAATGATGACTTACAGGCTTAAACACAATGTTGTTTAAGTTTCCATACGAACAACAAATACAAAATGCCCCTATTCACCTTGAAGTCAGCGGACCCCCATGATTTTGCATAGCTGACTTGATATTCCCAGGAATAATTTCTTTCTGTATAAGTAATCCTGTATTACTTACCTCCTTGTCTTTAACTTAAGAGTTAGAGAATAGAGGGGTGCCTGGGAGACTCAGTCAATTGAGCGACCAACTGTTGGTTTCAGCTCAGGTCATGATCCCAGCGTTGTGGGATTGAGCCCCACATTTGGCTTTGTGCTAAGTGTGGAGCCTACTTAAGATTTTCTCTCTCCCTCTGCTCCTCTCTTCTGCTTGAGCTCAATCAATCTCTCTCTCTCAAAAAAAAAGTATATAAATAATTAGACTAAGGTTGTATTATTGCATTAATTTCAACATTCATTATATATTTTGAAATGCATACTCTGTTCTAGGCACAGTGCAAGGCATTGGATGTGTAACTGTGGCCCCTGCCCTGAGGACCATTAAATTCTAGTAGGGCAGTGGCCTCCAGCTGTTTTTAATTGTGTCTCTCTCTACGTAAGAGGGGGGGAAAGACATCAATGCATGTATATGTAATTATTTTCAAATTGTCTACATGTTCTCTATCATTAGTAATATTTCAATGAAAAATATGTACTTATGTAAAAAACTTATACTTTTTATCAGATGTGACTAGATGATTTTTTTTTTTTTTTTTTACTTCTGACTGACACAGATATTGTATTATATGAAAAAGGGCCGGAATGCCATTTTCTTGTTATTTCCTTACTTTTCACTATTAGTGTTATCTTTAATCTGTAGCTTGTATTCAGAAACCTTTTAAGTTATATATCTCTTTTGTCAGGGCTACTTCGTTAAAACTGGATAATAAAATCTATTAATCCACTTAATCAGTCCAGATACACTGTAATACCTTTTAACTCACTGAGAGTGCATGAAGAAAGACAAAATGTTAACTGCTGTGGTCAGGAGAATCCTACTGACCCTCAGGACACCTCACGTTCTTTCTCTGAAGTGTGATCATAAGACAGAGACAAAGGGCACTAGCATTAATTTGTAAATAAAATAAAGATTAATGTCTTATATTTCTGAAAAAACAAAACAATATAGCATGTTTAATATTTTCTTCTATATTTAACCTATTACATGGCTAAAGAGTTTCTGAAAACTGATTTTATTTTGGAGAATGAGTAAAGAAATATGGGCCAAGGACTAAATCTGACTCTTAGCCTGTTTTTGTAAATAAAATTTTATTGTAATTCAGCCATAGACTGAATTTGTTTACACTTTTTCTATGGCTACTTTCATACTACAATGGCAGAGTTTACACAGTTGTAAAAGAGACTCTACAGCCTGCAAAGCTGAAAATATTTGCTATACAGCTCTTTACAAAAAAAGTTTACCAGCCCCTGTTCTGAGTACTTTGAGTGTGCAGAGTAAAGGAGTGTCAGGTAAATTTGAAGACAGAGGAGTCTAGTGATTAAAGACACAGACTTTGGTTTAAATCAGCTCTGCCCTCTCTGGTCTTATGACCTTGGACCAATTGCTTAATTTCTTGGAGTCACAGTTCTATAACCTGTCATAGGATTTTTTTTTTTTTTTTGAGGATGAAATGTTAAGTGTGCAAAGTGCCTAATTCAATCCAGTATGTAGGTTTTGAATGATGGTAAAACTTTAGGACACATTATTAAACAGATGACTTACAAGTCATAGAAATAAATGAAATGAGAAATGCAATGCAAATACCTTTGAGTATAAGCATTTAACTGGCGTCTTCATTATGTTATGTTATTATTTTATAGAATCCGTTGGTTAATTGATTTTAATCAAGACCTCAAGTGGAATTCTGAGGGATTGCTTCTAGGGTTTTTTTGACATTTTGCCAAAACTTGGAATGGTGACAGATGACATACTTATCATATTTAAGTGACCCAAAGATAGGAAAGACAGATAAGCATTGTGTAAAAAAATATGGATTCAGAAGGACCTATAATAAAACTAAGAAATTGCTGTTTTTAAAAGGAGAGAGGAGTGTGAGAAAAATTATGAGGGAGAGAGAGAAGATGCAATCTCAGGCTCTATTGAAAGCATACAATATACAAATCAAAAGATGCAAATTAGACCAGTCATATTTAAGTAAGTCTTTGTGTTCTGTTTTAGATGCCATATTTTATTTATTTATTTATAATATTTTTTCTTTTCCTGTTTTTAAGTAGGCTCCACACCCAGTGTGGGGCTTGAACTCACAACTCTAAGATCAAGAGTAGCATATTCTACCGACTGAGCCAGCCAGACACCCCTAGATGCCATATTTTAAAAGGAACATTGATCCCCAATAGGAAAATTTATATTTACACGGATTATTAATTTATATTTACACAGATTATCTCTACCCCCTATAGGTTAAGAATTGTGATAGAGGCTTTACATATGTTGACTGCCCTTCCCCATTAAAAAACTGTGTTTTAGATAGAAATCTAGCCAGCTTCTAGCTTTGAACCTGTGTGTGTGTGTGTGTGTGTGTGTGTGTGTGTGTGTGTATGAGATAGTCATTATTATTTTTTTACATACAAAGACACTGAATTTCATGTGGGTTGATAATAATAAAGACCATGATACAATATTGCAGTAAAAATCAGTATAGAAAGCATGCAGTATAATTGTGATATACAAAAAAATCTAATGCAAAACAAAAACAATGAAGGAAGATGCGCTAAAATATTAACAATTTTCCCCCAATTTTCTAATATTTATTTAATCACTACATATTTATTGAGCTTCCACTAGTTACTGTTTAAGGTTAAGAGATATAGTGGTAGACAAGTATTCTACAAATGTTGTGGAAAGTTGCCCTAGGAATTTATTGGAAAATAAGAGCAAGACATTGAAAGGTCTAGAAACACAGTTGAATGAGGAAAAAAATGACTTGTAGATGTTAGTCAATGCAACAGAGGTTTATGGGTGGTCATAAGTGAGTCTTCATGAATTTGAAGGACTGTCATGTGGAAAAATGGACAATATCATTTTACATGGCCCTCAAGGATAGAATTAGGACTAATGACAGAAAGTTGCTCATGACTGATTTCAGGTCGGCACTAAGAAGAACTAAGAGGGCTCTCTAACACAATAGGCCAGACGTCAGCGACTTTTTTGTGTAAAGGACCAGATAATAAATAGTTTAGACTTTGCAGGCCATGCGATCTGTCACAAACTCTTTAACCATGCTGTTGTAGTGTACAGCAGCCATAGACAATATGTAAATAAATGCCTATGGTTGTGTTCCAATAGTACTTTATTTGCAATCTAGGCAACAGGTTAAACTTGGCCTATAGGCCAGTTTGCCAAGCCTAGCACTAAGCTGATTTATAAGACTGTGTGCTGTAAACACAAACAAGTAGCCTATCTTTCATTCACATTGAACACAGATTTTTGAGGATGAATTAGAGAACATGACTAAGTTTTCTTCAAAATCGAGGATAGTAGCAACAGTACCCACTCTGTTCCATGTCCATCTATAAATGCACTCCTCTCTTTCATATTTCATTATATGTTACCTCTTTCCTATTTGACAGAAATATCTATTTGTATGAGGGAGGTTAAGATTGATAGAGTGGGAATACAGTAAAAAGAAGGAAAGGAAGGGAGGTAGGAAGAAAATGAAAGGAAGGGTGGAGGAGGGAGGGAGAAAAGAAGGAAGGAAAAAGGAAAGAAAGGGAAGGGAGGAAGGAGAGAAGAAAAAGGAGAGAAGGGAAGTGAAAGGAAGGGAAGGAAAGGGAGGAAGAAAGAAAAGTAGAAGAGAGGGAAGAAACAAAATCCTTTAAAATACAGAGCATGACTTTTTAATTTCTCAGCAACAATTTTATTAAAAAAGAACACTTTCTTATTCCTTTTCATTTAAATTAACCTAAAGAGTGTGGGGCTCAAACCCACAACCCCGAGATCAAGAGCTGCTTTCTCTTCCGACTGACCAGTGAGGCACCCCCTAACAAATTTATTTTTAAAAATATTTTCACTGATGGAGTGCCTGGGTGGCTCAGCCGGTTAAGTGTCCGACCTTGGCTCAGGTCATGATCTCGGGGTTCCCAAGTTTGAGTCCCACATGGGGCTCTGTGCTGACAGCTCAGAGACTGGAGCCTGCTTCAGGTTCTGTGTCTTCCTTTCTCTACCCCTCCCCCACGCACTCTCTCTCTCTCTCTCTTTCTCAAAAATGAATAAACGTTAAAAATTTACTTAAAAAGTAAAGTAAAAATGTTTTCACTGATGGTATATATTTGCTAATACAAACTCTGATCTCTCTATATTTTCCTGTTTATATTTTTTATTTTATCCATTTGAAACTTTTCTCTCATTTTTTCTTCTTTCATCTTGTCAAAGATTTATCTATCTTATTAGTTTTTTCAAAGAAGTATCTTTTGATTTTATTAATCATCTCTTTTTGTTGTCTGTTTTCTGTTTTGCTGATTTCTGACCTAACCTTTATCATTTTCAGTATCCTCAGATTTATTATCTTAATAATAAATAAGTTGTTTCTCGTTTTCTAGTAAATGTGTTCAGTTCTGAAATTCCTTAAATTAATTGAATTAATTGTGTCACGCAAATTTTGACATATAATATATGCCTTTATTTTGATTTACTTAAAAAAATTTTTTTAAGTTTATTTGTTTATTCTGAGGGAGACAGAGGGAATAAGCAGGAAAGGGGCAGAGAACAAGAGGGAGAGAGAATTCCAAGCAGGCTACACTCTGTCAGCACAGAGCCCAATGTGGGGCTCGAACTCACAAACTGCAAGTTCACGACCTGAGCCAAAACCAAGAGTCAGGCACTTAATCGACTGAGCCATCCAGGTGTCCCTTGATTACTTTTAACTACAAGTTAAATTTCCCAAAATGTTCTTTTTAAGCTGCCCGTGTACCTTCCTGGTAATTACTCTTTGATTAGGGAATATTTTTACTTATCTTGTTTTAAATTTTCTGTTTATTTTTTTCTTCTTTCATAACTTCAGTAGGATCAATTTTACTCTTACTTGTTTAAAATTTATGCATTCTATTTTTACGCTCTGGCATTTTCCTGAATTTGTTAAGATTAATGCATATTTTTATCTTCCACCAATGATTTTTGAGCTAACACAATTATGTTTGCTTACTTTCAGTTCCCTTTGAGCTCCCAGCTCTCCTCATTGGCTGGTTTTGTCTACAGTTCTTTTTAGTTCTTGATTTCTACAGTTGTACTTTCTGTTTGTTCATTTACAAGAACAAACTCTTCTAAGTGATTAACTTATACTCACATCCCAAACACTTTTAGCATCCTCTTTGATCCATGTCTCACTTTATAGGGTATTTTCTATAACAGTTCTTTCAAAGAAGATCTCTGGTTGATAAATTGTGAGGACTTGTATATCTGAAAATATTATTTAAAAATTTTTTCTGCTCTTACATTAAGTCAGTGATGGATATAAAATTCTAGTTTGAATGTTTTCTTCAAAAGTATGGGATTATTGTTGCTGTTGAGAAGTGTGGGCTACTTTAATTATTTCTTGCAGATAATCCATTTTTGTCTCTCAAAGCTTTTAGAGTTTTCTTTCTCCTTGGGGTTTTTACATTTCTCTGTAATGTTTCTATGTGTGGGGGGATTTCTTTCCCTTTACCTATTTCTTTTTAGGTACTCCCTTATAATTCATTTGATTCTGAGGATTTGCATGTTCAAAGAAAATTTCAGGCAATATTTCTTCAAATATTGGCTCCTTTCTATATTGTTTTCTCTTCAAGTGAGAATTCCATTTTATATAAATTGATGCTTTTGTTTATATTCTCCATGTCTCTTAATTTTTCCTTATTCTTTCCATTTCTTTATCCTTTCCTGAAACTCTTTGGCAAGGATCCTAAAAATTATTTCCAGAACACTGATTATCAGTTGTTTATTCCAAATTCTGTGTGCTTTGTTTTTATATCCAATGTTTTCAAATGGTGTCCTTTTTTCTTATAACTATTTGTTTTTTCTACATGTTTAAGATCTCCCTTTATTTCTCTGTGGCCCTCCTTTATGCTCTTTATGAATATTGTTCTTTTTTGATCTTTTAATTCCACTTACTTTGGTATAGATTATCTAGTTTGTGTCTTTCTCTCTATTGCACTTATGCCCCTTGGATCATAAGAGCAATTTCTCTGAGTATATATTCCCTTTGACTAACTTGACTGAGACCTAAGACAAAATGACAAAAACCCAGTCCCCATGTCCAAGTAAGTTTTAGGTTGTTAGATAATCCTATTCCTTGGATACTTCATTTTCTACAGCCTCTTTCATCTAACTTTTAAATATGATGGCCTTGCTCTGAATGCATTTACTTTTACTCATTCGTATATGTGTTGTTAAAATGAAAACATAGATGTCAAAAACTATGAAGGGTCAGTGATCTTTGCCCTGCTTTCAAGCCAATAAGATAGTCTGCGACAGTTTCATGGATGCTGGTAAAAGACACAACTGTTTCTGAACATGGGTGAGTAAACTATGTTAATAATCAACTCAAAGAATTTCCAAAAATATGGATAGATATGGATCCTCAATGTACATAGAGTTGCTATGAATCATTTAAGCCTTTAAAATATTTTCTACTGGGGGGGTCTGAGTGGCTCAGTAGGTTAAGCCAGGTCTCAGGTCATGACCTCACTGGTTGTGAGTTCGAGCCCCGCATTGGGCTCTGTGCTGACAGCTCAGAGCCTGGAGCCTGCTTCAGACTCTGTGTCTCCCTCTCTCTCTGCCCCTCCCCTGCTCATGCTCTCTCTCTCTCTCTCTCTGTCTCTCAATAATAAATAAACGCTAAAAAAAAATTAAAATATTTTCTACTTTGTAGTTGAGAGTTGAAATTTGATTTCTTTGTTTTTAATTAACTTAATAATATTTTGCTGTCATCTTGCTCCATGAAACATGCACACTTTCAATGCCACAATTTGTATGGAGGTGGAAGTTTATGGCTTTGCTAGGAATTCTTAACTAGACTACCATCTTCCTCAAAGAATACTATGTGCCTATAGAGTAAAACTTTGAAAAACTTAGTCATTGCCTAAAAAGCCAAAGATGAATGAAATCTGAATCATTTCAAAGAGAATTTTGCTTTTCAAAAAGTGCAGGAAAACACAAAGGAAGCTCAAAGGGAAGCTCTCAAATTAGAATCCTGATGTCAAGACATCAGAGATGTCAGAAGATATCCCTCGACAGGATTTTAGGTGAATCTACTCTCATGAGTATGCTCCTGAGGTCAGAATACTCCCCATGGAAGAAGGAGTGAGGGTCAGACAAAGAGAAGTATTGTCAGTCTCAGTGGAGTGGCAGGCATCTGGTGTCTCAAATGAGAGAGTGGGTCACGTGCACGCTCTCATATGGCCTGCATATTGGCTTTCTGACTGTATTCTAATGGCTGAAGGTTTTTTTTTACATGTATGAAATAACAAGATGTTTATTTTTAAATGATTTATTAGGAATATCTTTATCCTTTAAACAAAGGATCTCATCCGTGTGCTTTGGAAAAGTGGTTGAATTATAAGGGCATGAACTTTACATTGAAAACTCATCTGTCTGTTTTTCTAAGTGCAAATCCTGGGAAATCAGAGGAACTTAAATAAATTCATCCTGCAGTTCAGATAATACATATGCCAAATCAGTGTGCATATGTGTGTGCATGTGCACTGATAAGGGAAATTTAAATGGATTCTTTCCCTCATTATTTTGGCATCCAAGGAAGAACCCCAAAGGGAGTCTCTTTGCTAGAAAATTGATACTGTAAGAGCGATTTTTCTCATGTTTCAGATAATACCTTTAAACCCACTTTAAGCCTTAAAGTAATATAACTACTAGGAAAGAGTAACTTTATTCCTGTTTCTTGTCACAGTCTGACAGCCAGTAGCACATATGTCTTAGTTTTAACTTTGTTTATACTGATAAAAAAAAAAAAATGAAGGTGGTGAATATTTTAAAACCAGAAAGTTTTTTTCCCCATAATTAGTTAGATTAACCACTTGGAATTATGACTGTCCCTTTTTTTTACTACATTCAAGAAAATTAATATTTTGACAGATCTCTGATAAGATAATCCATAAATTCAAATTAATGCTAATAATTCTTTTTGAAAATTGAAACATACTGTTAGGCTAAGGTTACTATTTTAACATATTTAAGCAACTTTCTTTTTCCTTAAACCCTCACATACTAATAAAAATAAACTGCATTGTAACTGACAACCAAGGAAGATGGCCATCAGTTCCATAAGTTTTGAAGCTAGAAGCTTGAAGCTAGAAACAATGCAGCAGAGATCAGACTAGAGACTCTGCAGATCAGCTTCAACTCTTCTCCCTGGGCAGTATTACACTCTTCTGTTAATATGCCCAAAATGTTTGGGGCACCTGGATGGCTTAGTCAGTTGAGTGTCTGACTCTTGGTTTCAGCTCAGGTCATGATCTCACAATTCATGGGATCAAGCCCCATGTCGGGCTCTGTGATGACAGCCTGGGGCCTACTTGGGATTCTCTCTCTCCATCCCTCTGCCCCTCCCTCACTCTCTCTCTCAGAATAAATAAATAACATTAAAAAAATATGCCCAAAGTGTTTAAAGGGAGCACAAGATGTATGATATTCTAGCAGCATACCATTTGGGATTATTTTTGTTAGTGAATAATGGGTCAAGGTTTATAAGATATAGGAATTAACCCTAGTGTGGTATAAGGTTAATTACTGACACAGCAAAAAGCACCAATGGGAAGAATCCCTGGCACAGCTAACTTTGCTGACACGGATAAAGAAATCTGGATCATGGCTTTAGGGTATTAACAAACAAAACGAAGCTAGAAACCTGATGAAGAGATTCTTCTCTTAGACTTCCTGTGACTCCAGCCTCCTTACAAATTCCAAGACTGTCGGTCCACTGAATATGTTCTAGAAATTTTCTTTTGTAAGATGTTCCTTTTCAGATGTGAAAAGAGGATTCTTATAATAACTAAGTGGAGAATGAAGAAATATAATGAAAACTCACAAATTCTCTTCCAGAGAAAATGTCAGATCTGAATAGAAAATCTACAAAACATTAACTTCAAGAAAAATGAAAATATTCCAGATCATAAATAAGAGAGTCTGATATATAGAGGATGAGGGTTTTCTATTAACGAATTGACAATATTTACTATATAAGAGATAGGTAAAATTCAGATATTTGCTTTGTAATCTCAACATTCAGAGAATATGGTGTTTATGAAACAAAAGATAAAAACAACTATAAAAAGATAACATGGTGAAATTTAACTGGTACTTGAGAAGAGAAAGGAACATTAAAATGGAAGTAAAACAAGATGAGGTCAATATACAGAGAACAATCTTAGCTCTATATACTGGTAGCAAAATAGAATAAAAAAATAACCAAAAACCCACTTAAGGTAGCATTAAAAACATAAAGTACTTAGAAATGTACATTTCTGAGAGATAATAAAGAGAACTCAAATAAATGGAAAGATACATTATGATCATGGACTGGGTGAGTCAATCTTATTAAGATGTCAGTATAGTTTTAATGCAATCCCAGTGAAAATTCCAACAGCCTGTTTATAGAAATTAACAAACTATTTCTAAAATTTGTATGGAAGCACAATTGTCCTATATAGCCAGAAAACAATACGGTAAAATAAGAACAAAATGGAAGATTCATACTACCTAAGTTTAATATTTACAAGCTATAGTAATAAATACAGTGTGGTACTAGGATAAGAATAGAAAAATGGATCAATGGAAAACAAAACAGAGAGTTTAGAAATGGACCTTTGTGAATATAGTCTGAAAGGCAAGTTTCAAAATGAATTATGCCTGATAAAAATGAAGTTGCACCCCTCTCTGTAATATATAAAAATGAATTTAAAAATAAATGCAAAAGCTAAAACTATAAAACTTCTAAATGAAAACATAGGATAATATATTCATGAACTTGAGGTAAACAAAGATTTTTTGTTCCATGACAGGACATGGAACACACCAATCATTTTAAAAAGTGATAAATTAAGTATCATTATACTTCTGTTTATCAAAAGTCACCTTTGGAGGTTGGAGGAAAATGGCAGAGCCACATGGACACCCTCAGCTTGTCTTGTTCCTGAAACACAGCTAGATCAGCACCAAAACATTTTGCACACCTAGGAAATTGATCTGAGGATTAACACAACAATCTGCATAACTTGAGCCACAGAACTCGGCAGGTATACACGGTGCAGAGAGGTAAAGTTGGGGAGAGAAAAGCTGTGGAAGGTAGAGAGCTGTTTCTGCAGAGAGAGGAAAGAGGTGGAGAGTGCAGCACATCTGGAGAGTGCAGGAAAAACACTCCCCTGAAAGTACTTGGAGAGAAAGAGAGGGAAAGAATGAAAACACTCACAGGGGACTGAATGAGAAATATGTTCCCAAACCACTAATGGGAAGAAAAGAGAGGGTTTCAATACCATCAGGATTCTATAAACAGTGGAATGCCGAGTCTGAAGTTCCAGAGTTCAGTGCCTGGTGGTGCTCTGGTGAGGAAGCAGGGCGAATCCCCAGAGGCAGGCAGTGGAGTCTGAGGGGTCCATGGGCCACACGGAGAGAAGCAGTTCCCCTGCTTGCAGAGCATTTGGTAAAGTCCACAATGGCCTCCCCACAGGCAAAGGTCCCAGTGTACCTCCGAGAGCAGCCATGTGTGCTGGTATTGGGACAAAGATGCCAGAGTGCAGTGAAACCTGGTGCTGGCTGTGTGTTGTGTTTTGCCATAATATCTGAACCTTGGCTGCTGCGTGATCACCTGAACGTTTCCTGGGGCAAACTGGTACCGGCCATTGCTCAACGATAGCCTCCCCCAGGGAGGTGACACAGGTCCAAGCTGCAGGGGTCCTTGAAGTGCCCCATCTGAGATAAAACTCTAGAAGGAGGTGAAACCTGGCAGGCAGACAGCTTGCACATGGACAGCATAGAGGTGGAGAGTGGATGGAGGCCTGAGACAAAGGAGAGGTGCTTGATCGCAAGTTAGTGACAGCGCAGAGTTCCTGTGCCAGAGACTAGGGAGCTGGGTGTAGCCATTTCCACACAACGACATGTGCACTACACTGATCCACCCCAGTAAGCTAAGCAGTGCAACCTAGTGGAGCACAGAGCCATTACACCAAGCCCAACTATGCCCTCCAAGCACATAACCTAGAAGACCAGCACAAGCCACTACATCTGCTCAGTGTACAGACCAAGTGCTTCATAGTTCCAGTTCTAGGGGAAGCTGTATGCAACTTAATTTGGGTTTCATTCTGTTTGCTGGTTCATTTATTAGTTTGGGTTTTTTTGCTTCTGTTTTTGTTTAAATTATTTTTTTTCTTTCCTTTTTCTTGGATACAGAAAGAGAAAATTTTATTATTGTTCTCTTTTTTAAATTTATTTTTATGTTTTTATTATTTTTTACTTTCTTATTCTATTTCATTTTCTTTATTTCATTTTATTCTATTTTATTATATAATTTTTTATTTTTAAATTTTTTCTTACCTTTTTATTCTTTTCTTGCTTTTCATTCCCTTTTCTCTCTATTCTATGAAGCTTCTCTTGATAAGCAGACCAAAACACACCTATGATCTAGCTTCCTTTATTTGATTTTTTGTCCTGTTTTTAATTTTTAAAATTTTTAATTTGTATTTTATTAATTTTTTTCTTCTTCCAAAATGAAAAAACAAAGGAATTCACCCCAAAGGAAAGAACAGGAAGAAATGACACCCAGGGGCTTAATCAACACAGATATAAGCAAGATGTCTGAACTAGAATTTAGAACCATGATAATAAGAATACTAGCTGGGGTTGAAAAAAAGCATAGAATCCCTTTCTGTGGAGGCAAAAGAAGTAAAATCTAGTCAGGACGATATTAAAAATGCTACAACCGAGATGCAATTATAAATGGATGCCACAATGATGGATGAAGCAGAGCAGCGAATCTGCAATATAGAAGACAAAATTATGGAGAAAATGAAGCAGAAAAAAAGAGGGAAACAAAGGCAAAAGACCACAATAAAAGGCTTAGAGAAGTCAGTGACTTATTAAAAAGGAATAACATCTGAATCATAGGAGTCCCAGGAGATGAAGAGAGAGAAAAAGGGGCAGAAAGTTTATGTGAGCAAATCATAGCAGAAAACTTTCCTAATCTGGGGAAGGACACAGACATCAAAATCCAAGAAGCAGAGAGAACTCCTATTAGATTCAACAAAAACCCATCACCAAGGCATATCATAGTCAAATTCACAAAATACACAGACAAGGAAAGGATTATGAAAACAGCAAGGGAAAAAAGTCCTTATCCTATAAAGGAAGACAGATAAGGTTTGCAGCAGACCTATCCACAGAAACCTGGCAGGCCAGAAAGGAGTGGCAGGATATATTCAATGTGCTGAGTCAGAAAAATATGCAGCCGAGAATTCTTTATCTAGGAAGGCTGTCAGTCAAATTACAAGGAGAGATAATGAGTTTCCCAGACAAACATAAATTAAGGAGTTTGTGACCACTAAACCAGCCCTGTAAGAAATTTTAAGGGGGACGCTTTGAGTAGAGAAAAGATGAAACAAAGCAAAACAAAAAAGGCCAAAAGCAACAAAGACTAGAAAGGACCAGAGAACATTATCAGAAACACCAATTCTACAGGCACCACAACAGCACTAAATTCATATCTTTTAGTACTCACTCCATTAGTCAATGGAATAAACATTCCAATCAAAAGACATAGGGTATCAGAATGGATAAGAAAACAAGACCTATCTATATGCTGCTTACAAGAGACCGATTTTACACCTAAAGTCACCTGCAGATTGAACGTGAGGGGATGGAGAACCATCTATCATGCTAATGGTCATCAAAAGAAAGCTGGAATAGCCATACTTATATCAGACAAACTAGGTTTTAAAATAAAGACTATAATAGATGGAGAAGGGCATTATCTCATAATTAAGGGGTCTATCCACCAAGAAGATATATCTCATAATTAAGGGGTCTATCCAAGAAAATACAATTGTAAATATTTATGCCTCAAATGTGAAAGCACACAGATATATAAATCAATTAATCACAAACATAAAGAAACTCATTGATACCAATATAATATTGAGGACTTCAATACACACTTAACAAGTGCTGCACACTTACAGCAATGGGCAGACCATCTAAACAGAAAATCAACAAGGAAACTTTGGCTTTGAATTACACACTGGACTGGATGGACTTAACAGATATATTCAGAACGTTTCATCCTAAAGCAGTGGAATACACATTCTTCTTGAGTGCACATGGAACATACTCCAGAATAGATCAAATACTGGGCACAAATAAGCTCTCAACAAGTTCAAAAAAGGTCTGCATATTTTCAGACCACAATACTATGAAACTTGAAATCAACCACAAAAAAAATTTGGAAAGACCATGAATATTTGGAGATTAAAGAATATCTTATGAAGGAATGAATGGGTTAACCAAGAAATTAAAGAGGATATTAAAAAGTACATGGAAGGCAATGAAAATGAAAACACAACAACTCAAAACTTCTGGAATGCAGCAAAGGTGATCATAAGAGGGAAGTATATAGCAATCCAGGCCTTCCTAAAGAAGGAAGAAAGGTTCATCCTAACCTTACACCTAAAAGAGTTGGGAAAAGAACAAGAATTAAAACCCAAAAAGAAGAAGAAGGGAAGTGATAAAGATTAGAGCAGAAATCAGTGATATTGAAATTTAAAAAAACAAAAACAAAAACAGAACAGAACAATGAAACCAGGAGCTGGTTCTTTGAAAAAACTAACAAAATTGCTAAACCCTAGCCAGACTGATCAAAAAGAAAAAGGAAAGGGCTCAAATAAATAAAATCAAGAATGAAAGAGGAGAGATCACAACCAACACAGGAGAAATAAAAACAGTAATAAGAGAATATTATGAGTAATTATATACCAATAAAATGGGCAATCTGAAAGAAATGGACAAATTCCTAGAAACATATACACTAACTACCAAAATTTAAACAGGAAGAAATAGAAAATTTGAACAGATGCATAACCAGTAAGGAAATCGAATTACTAATCAAAAATCTCCCAAAAAACAAGAGTCCAGGGCCAGATGGCTTTCTAGGGGAATTCTACCAAACACTTAAGGAAGAGTTAACACCTATTTTCTTGAAGGTGTTCCAAAAAATAGAAATGGAAGGAAAACTTCCAAACTCTTTCTATGAAGCCAGCATTACCTTGATTCCAAAACCAGACAGAAACCCCACTAAAAAGGAGCATTACAGACCAATTTCCCTGATGAACATGGATATAAAAATTCTCAGCAAGATACTAGCAAAACAGACTCAACAATACATTAAAAGAATTATTTACCACAATCAAGTGGGATTTATTCATGGGATGCAGGGCTGATTCAATATCTGGAAATCAATCAATGTGATAAATCACATTAATAAAATAAAGGATAAAATCACATGATCCTCTCAACAGATGCTGAAAAAAGCATTTGACAAAATACAGCATCCTTTCTTGATAAAACCCTCAAGAAAGTAGGGATAAAAGGATCATACCTCAAGATCATAAAAGCTGTATACAGAAGACCCACCACTAATATCATTCTCAATGGGGAAAAAAACTGACAGCTTTCTCCTTAAGGTCAGGAACAAGAGAAGGATGTCCACTCTCACCACTGTTATTCAACATAATGTTGGCAGTCCTTGCCTCAGCAATCAGATAACACAAAGAAATAAAAGCATCCAAATTGGCAAGGAGGAAGTCAAACTTTCATTCTTCACAAATGACATGATACTCCTTGTGGAAAACCCAAGAGACTCACCCAAAAACTGCTAGAACTGAGCCATGAATTCAGCAATGCTGCAGGAAATAAAATCAATATACAGAAATCAACTGCATTTCTATACACCAGTAATGAAGCAGCGGAAAGAAAAATCAAGGAATTGATCTCATTTACAATTGCAACAAAAACCGTAAAATACCTAGGAATAAACCAAACCAAAGAGCTGAAAAATTTTACACTGGAGACTATAGAAAGCTTATGAAAGAAACTGAAAGACACACACACACACACAAATGGAAAAACATTCCAGGCTCATGAATTCAGAGAATAAATATTGTTAAAATGTTGATACTACCCAAAGCAATCTACATATTCAATGCAATCCCTATCAAAATAACACCATTCTTCACAGAGCTAGAACAAGCAGTCCTAAAATTTGAATGGAACCAGAAAAGACCCCAAATAGCCAAAGCAATCCTGAAGAAGAAAAGCAAAACTGGAGGCATCACAATTCCAGACTTCAAGCTGTATTACAAAACTGTAATCATCAGGACAGTATGGTCCTGGCACAAGAACGGACACATAGATCAATGGATCAGAATAGAGATCCCAGAAATTGACTCACAAACATATGGCCAACTAATCTCTGACAAAGCAGGAAAGACTATCCAATGGAAAATATTCTCTTTAGCAAATGGTGCTGGGAAAAAGGACAGTGACATGCAGAAGATTAAACCCAGACCACTTTCTTACACCATACACAAAAATAAACTCAAAACGAATGAAGGAACTAAACATAAGACAGGAAGCCATCAAGATCCTCGAGGAGATAACAGGCAACAACCTCTTTGACCTCAGCTGCAGCAAGTTCTTCCTTGACATTTCTCTGGAGGCAAGAGAAACAAAAGCAAAAATGAACTATTGGGTTCTCATCAAGAGAAAAACCTTCTGCACAGTGAAGCAAGCAATCAGCAAAACTAAAAGGCAACCAATGGAATGGGAGAAGATATTGACAAATAATATATTGGATAAAGGGTTAGTACCCCAAGTCTATAAAATATCAAAATCAACACTCAAAAATCAAATAATCCAGTGAAGAAATGGGCAAAAGACATGAATTGACACTTCCAAAACCTCCAGATGACCAACAGACACATGAGAAAATGCTCGTTGTTACTCATCATCAGGGAAATACAAATCTAAACCACAATGAGATACTACCTCAAACCTGTCAGAATGGCTAAAATTAGCAACCAAAAAACCAACACATATTGGTGAGGATGTGGAGAAAGAGGAACCTTTTGCATTGCTGGTGGGAATGCACTCTGGAAAACAGTATGGAGGTTCTATAAAAAACTAAAAATAGACCTACTCTGTGACCCAACAATTGCACTACTAGGTATTTATCCAAAGGATACAAAAATGCTGATTCAAAGGAGCATATGCACCCCAATGTTTATAGCATCTCTATTGACTATAGCCAAAGTATTGAAGGCCCATCGACTGATGAATGAATAAAGAAGATATGGTATATGTATGTATGTGTGTGTGTGTGTGTGTGTTTGTATATATATATATATATATATATATATATATATATATATATATGTGTGTGTGTGTGTGTGTCTGTGTGTGTGTGTGTGTGATATATACACATACACAGACACACACACAGACACACACACAATGGAATATTACCCTGCAATCAAAAAGAATAAAATCTTACATTTGCAACAACATGGATGGGACTAGAGTGTATTATACTAGGCAAAATAAGTCAGTCAGAGAAAGACAAGTATCATATGACTTCATCAAATGGGGAATTTAAGATACAAAACAGATGAACATAAGGGAAGGGAAACAAAAATAATATAAAAACTGAGAGGGCAAGAAACCGTAAGAGACTCTTAAATACAGAGAACAAACTGAGGGTTGGTGGAAGGGTGTTGGGTGGGCAGTGGGCTAAATGGGCAAGGGGTATTAAGACAGGCACTTGTTGGGGGTGAGCACTGCGTGTTATATGTAAATGATGAATCACTAAATTCTATTCCTGAAATCATTATTACACTATATGTTAAGTAACTTGGATTTAATTTAAAAAATGTTACCTTGAGGAAAATTAAAAACCAAAAGTGTTATCTATATCCACATAAAGACATATGTCAAAAGAATATCTAAATAACTTTAACATCTTAATAATAAAAACATAACCCCAAAATGGGGGAAAACTTAGACATTTTTCAAAAGATAAACTGACCATTAGGACATGAAAATATAGTCAATATCATTGGGTGATGCTAAAATTTTTGGTTTAACAAACATAATTTTAAAAACTTTTGATAAAGATAGTCTATTAGTTTGCCTATTCCAATGTTCATCTTTCCTTTTTGAAGTTTTAATTCTTCTTCTGTTATTTTCTTTCTGTTTAGAGAACTTCCTTGAACTATTCTTTAATGGTGGTTTGCTACCAACACATTCTCTTAATTTCCTTCACTTAAGAATGTCTATTTCGCCCTTATCCCTAAAGTGTATTTTGACTGATGTAGATTGCAGTTGACAATTCTTTACTTTCATCACTTGAAAAATGCTGTCACTTGCTTCTGATAATCTGTGGTTTCAGAGAAGATGTAAGTTGGTGTTCTCCTATAAATGATGCAGCATCTCTCTCTAGCTGCTTTCAAGATTTTTGTCTTGGTCTTCTGTTTCCTAAATGGTACAAATGGTTTTCTAAATGGTCTGCAATGGTACACATATTACCTTTTTGTTATTGTTCCACAGAATCGTACTGAACTCTGTTCATTCCCTCCCCACCCCCAAATCTATTTTTTCTCTTTGAGATTAGATAAATTCTACTGATCTTTCTTCATGTTTGTTTGTTTATTTTAGTTGTTGTTTATTTATTTATTTTGAGAGAAAGAGAGAGAGCAGGGGAGGGGAAGAGAGAGAGACGGAGAGAGAGAGAAGATCTCAAGCAGGTTCCTTACTGTCAGCATAGCTCGAACTAAGGAACTGTAAGATCATTACCTGAGCCAAGGTCAAGAGTCAGATGCTTAACTGAGCCACCCAGGTGCCCCAGTCCTCACGTTTACTGATTCTATACTCTGTAGTCTCCACTCTATTATTGAACTCATCTAGAAAGTTTTTTATTTCAGTTATTATATTTTTCACTTTTATCATTTTTGCTCAATCTCCTTTACTATTTCTTGGATGAAATTTTATATTTTTTCACTTGATTCAAAGGAATATATAATTGCTGTTGAAACATCTTTATGATGATTGCTTTAAAATCCTTGTCAGATAATTCCAGAATCTAATACATCTTGGTGTTGGAGTCTGTTTAATGTACATCCAGGGATTTTTAGTTTTAAGTGGAAGGACCTAGAAGGAATGCAGCTACCTCATCTAGGCTGGAACCAGAAGTCTCATTATTACTGTTGAAAGCATAAAATGGTAAAACCACTTTGGAAAAAGGCTTAACAGTTTCCCCTTAAAGTTAAACACACTTACCCTGTGACCTTAACAATTAAACACTTACCATAACTATTCCTTTTCTAGGTATAGGCCCCAAAGAAATAAATTATATCTTTTTCTTTCTTTCTTTCTTTCTTTCTTTCTTTCTTTCTTTCTTTCTTTCTTTCTTTCTTTCTTTCTTTCTTTCTCTCTCTCTCTCTTTCTTTCTTTCTTTCTCTCTTTCTCCCTTTCTTTCTCTCTTTCTCTCTCCCTTCCTTCCTTCCTTCCTTCCTTCCTTCCTTCCTTCCTTCCTTCCTTCCTTTCTTTTCTTTCTTTCTTTCTTTCTTTCTTTCTTTCTTTCTTTCTTTCTTTCTCTCTCTCTCTCTCTCTCTCTCTCTCTCTCTCTCTCTCTCTCTCTCTCTCTCTCTCTCTCTCTCTCTTTCTTTCTTTCTTTCTTTCTTTCTTTCTTTCTTTCTTTCTTTCTTTCTTTCTTTCTTTCTTTCTTTCTTTCTTTCTTTCTTTCTTTCTTTCTCTCTTTCTTTCTTTTCTTCCAAACTGGAAACAATCCCGATATCCATTACAAGAAGAATGGTGTATTCGTATAATGGAATATTACTTAGCAATTAAAAACAATCCAATTACTGGAATACTCAGTAATATGAGTGAATCTCAAAATTCTGTTATATGAAATAAATCAGATAAAAAAAGAAACTTGTATGATTCTATTTACACAAATTTGAATAAGAGACAAAACTAATTTATAGGGATAGAAAATCAGAATGGGAGTGAAGATAATGGTTGCTGGCTGGAGGGGCAAAAAGACACTTTTTTGGGTGGTAAAAATTTTTTGTGCTTTGACTGAAGTGTTGACTACAGACTAAATTGCCAACTTTTCAATTACATGAAAGATCTGTGCATTTCACTGAATATAAGTTTTACCTCAATTAAAAAGAAAAAAACAAGACAATAATGTTCTAAAATATGGGGGGAAAATGATCTCTGCACCCTCCTGACTAAGAAATTGTAAGGCAGAAAATGAAATAAGACTAAGAAAGAATTTAGGAAAACTAAAAAGTAGACCTTAAAAATTGAAATTTGCATTGGAAATAGTCAGAAAAGGACTATGGAAATTTAAATGATTACATGAAAGTCACTGTTTAGAAGCATTTCACAAAATGCAGAGCAAAGAGAAAAAAACTGATTATGATGAAAGAAATGTCATATATGAAGAAGAACTAAAGAATATATAAGATGAAGAAGATGCCAGAAATAAATGGAGGCAAAGTAAGAATAAAAGATCCAAGAGTAGTAAAATAATTTGCAGACCTAATGGGCTCCCTATGTACCATGCAACATTGAGTGTTTAAAAGGTCAGCATATGGACAAATTTAATAGCACTTTTTACATTTCAGTAATAAAGGATTGTATTTGACAAAGATAAAGAATGCATGTTTGTTAGCAAATGAAAACAAATCGTTCTGTTAGAAAAAATATAAGTAAAAATAAGTTACAGACAAGTTCTAGATTAAGAAGACATCAATGATGACAATAAATGTAAATTTATGACAATAAAAGTAAATATTTTTTATGACAATTTTCATGTGTTTTGGAATCCTCATAAAGTCAGGAATAAGATAAAGGTATTATATTTTTCTGTAACTGTCAACCAGTGCTATGTGAAGAGCATAACTGATAGAGAAAAACAAAATCACGATTATTTAGATTCAAATCTATTATCTGTTGAGAAAAATCCGGGAAACAGATTATTATGATTACTAAGTATTTGGCAAAGTGACTTGTATTTGGTAAGTTGTCCTATATTAGTATTATGAAGAAACATAACTTTAGTAACTGCAGGAATTGTATTTTACTCTATTTCATATTCCAGTTCCTGAAATAATATATCCAACAAATATATTTTGGTGGAGAAAATAGTCTCTAATATATCCTGACCAGCTATTAACAAAATCATAAGTAAACAAAATATTTATAGATAAAAGGTGGGCCTTTTTGGGAAAGGTAACAGGATAAAGGATTATATCATCCACTAAGTAACTCTTTAATAATCAGAAGTTGGCTGTATTTTAAGAACATTGATATCAATTATTACCTCAGGTTGCAAACTTTTGAAAGAAACTAAATTGTATTTGTTGGTATTTAATTTGAATCTAGTGAGATTAATGTGATGTAGTACATCTGTAGCTAAGTCAGAGCAGGCAACCTGATATCCTCCCTCCTAATCTTTACAATTTTTTGGGAAAATGTTGTAATGGAAAAGCAATGGTCATGGATTTTTTTGTAGGACAGAGAAGAGGGGGGTGGTGCAGAGATTGGGTAAAGGATGATATAATTGAGAACCATGCATAACATTGAAATTAAAAATGCTTTTGTACCACCATGTTTAATTAATTCCTGGTATTAAGATAGATTTTTTGGTTGAGTTTTACTTGTTTCGTGTGTATCTTGAAAGGAAAGTAAACTAGTGGAGCTAATTTAAGATCTCCATGTGTCTACCCTCAAAGCACTCTGGCCAAAGGAGTAAAATTTTGCATAGTACCATCTCTCAGGAAACATTCACACACAGAGTACACATCTCCAGATGTTTACCATTTGTAAGTATTTGAAGAAATGAAAACTACCATCTGTGCTTTCTTACTTTCAATCAGTGTATCACCAACAGCTGAAGGTATTCCTAAGGCTTGCTCGATCAAAAAAAAGCAAAAAAGAAAGATTACTTTTTTTCTTCCCTGCTGTATGGGTAGCAAGATTTATGTTTCCTGTAATAAATTTATTTTAATAAAATATTCAAGATTAATATTGTTGTCTACTGTATTAGTTTACTAGGAATGCCATAACAAAATACAGACTGGGTGGCTTAAACAACAGTTATGGAGGCTGGAACTTCCACATCAAGATGCTATAGAGTTGGTTTCTTCTGAGTCCTCTCACCTTGGTTTATAGTTGACTATCTTCTCTTTCTCTTCTTTATATCATCTTTCTTCTGCCCATGTCTATGTGATATTTCCTCTTCTTGTAAGGAGAGCAGTCATATTGGATTAAAGCTTTCCCTACAGATCTCAGTTCCTCTTAATTACCTCTAAAAAGACTGTATTTCCAAAAATAATCATGATGTGAGCTACTGGAAGTTAGGACTTCAAGATAAGAATTTGGAGTGGGAGGTTGCACAATTTAGTCCCTGAGATCTACTTATTTACACTGAGGCCTGAAAATCCAGATATATTGGAAAGTTAGGAATCATTCCTGATGCAATGTAAATTAACCACCAAGTTTGTTAAATACCAAAATCTGCAGAATCTACAAAATACCAGAATCTCTGTTCTATTACTTCTCACTTCAAGTTTTGGGCATCAAAGAGAGCCAATGAGTAATGTCATTTAGAGGGTAGCACATATCATGATCAAGGCTTGACAAACTTTAAGGCTAAAATATGTTTAAAAGGATATGGTTGAGATGTTTAGCAAGATTCCAATGAATATGAGTTATAAAGCAACTTTGGAAGTCTGTGTGGTCAGAATGGTCAATCAACTTCTTAATGGGGAAGTAAACAGGACTTTCTGGTCAAGAATATGGACAGATGCTAGCAAGCAATAGAGTGCCTTTTTATTAATTTATTCATTCTCTCATTTATTCAACAAGCTTAATCTATTATGTGCTAGGCAGTGAAGTAGACACTGAATGCAGAAAGAACAATAAAACATGGCCTCCCTACTCAAATTTTTCACTGTCAGAGACAAAGACACACCAACCAAAAATTATAATACTATGTGGTAAAGACAGGAACATAGAGAAAAGTAAGCCAGACCACCTTGGAGCTGAGGACAGGGTTGAACTGCCTTAAATTATGGATAGAATTCATTTGGTAAAGAGGATGAAATGATGAGAAGCTGGAGAGGACTGCAGACCTCAGGGAGTTACATGAGCAAAGGCGTAGTGCTAAGAAACAGCATTGTGTATGAAAGCAAACTAGAAGCAGCTATTCAGGGAAGCTAGATGATAGAAGCAGGAATATAAATTGAGAAGAGAGCAGGGTATTACATCACGCAGGGTCTCCTGTGACACTGAGAAAAGTTGAGACATGTTTTGTAGTCAGGGAAGGTCTGGGCATGACATGAGCAGATGTGCATATTATTTAGATCATGTGGAAGATGTGTGTGTGGAAGACCATCTGAGGGGACAAGGCAAGAAGTAGGGAAAAGAGTTGAAGGCTTTTGCAGCAGTCCAAGTGCTTTAACCCTTAGTGCATCCATAGTGAGGATAGAGTGAAACAAGTGAGTGTAAGACATACTTGGGAAGTAAAACTAGCAGACCTTGATGGTAAGTTGCAAGATGGAGAGGGGAGTTGAGGGTGGAATAGGAGTCAAGATGGATTCCTAATGTCTGAATTATGAATTCAGGTGCCCATTGACTATATGGGGCTCAGCAAACTGGAAATATGCTTAGGGGTTTTTAGCATGTCTGTGATAATTGCAAGCCATGGGAATTAAAGTGCTCTTCTAGAAGAGAACAGAGCAAAAAGAAGAGAAAACTAAACATGTAACTTGAGGAATCTCAAAATGAAGTCCACAAAGGGAAGAATTAACAGAGCTACAAAGGAAACCAGAAAATGGCATGGTCACAGAAGCCAAGAGTGTGAAGAGTTTGAAGAAAAATCTGGTGACCACTGGTGTCTAACTAAGATGGAGACTGGGTAGGCTCATTGGATTGGGCATCCGGGAAATCATTGGCTCTACTGAGGATAGTAGTAGTGTGGTGATGGCAGCATCCAGATTGCAGTAAACAGAAAAATTAATGGTGAGTAAGTAAACGGAGAAAACTCTCCTGTATAGTCTGAATGACTCTTTCAGGGAAAGTGTTAAGTTCTCTTTATACTATTAATCTCCCTCTTCAGTTTTGGAGGCCTGTGGACCTCAAGGGAGAGGCAGGCTGAATAAGTACCAGTTATGGGCCAATCACCAGTTTCCTGGAAGGTGGAAAGTGAAAAGATTATACAACACAACTAGGGAACTGGAGCTTGATGGAGGTAATGAAGATGTAAAGAAGGTGAACTAAAGAACTGATCAACAGTTACCATACTTTACTAGCAATATATGCCATTTCCCAGCTTCTTCCAAATGCAATTAGGGATAAAGAAGGGCTGAAAGGTTGAGCATGGAAACAAGTGGACTGTGATCTATACATTAACTCCAGAAAAAGTACAAGAACATAGAATTGAAGACCAATTTCAAGCCTGAATTTCCAATGTCTGCATTCAAATATAGTTATGTAATGCTTCATATATATGCGCTATGGGAGTTTTTAATTAACAAAAATAGGCCTCTTAACATAAATTTTTGCAGGAATTGTTAATACAAAATTCAGATATTTCAAAGAGTTCTAGAAGAGTGAATACATAAGAGAGGCAGGTGGACAGGAAGATAGTAATTCATTAAACTAATTACATGAGGCATTGCTTTGAAGAATGTTACTCTTTGTGGCACTAAATGTACCAAGAGTTGGGTGTTTACGCTTGTATGTAAACAGTGGTCATGTTATTTATGTAGTGATTCTTTCTAATGAGACACTGCCTAGAAGTTCTCTGATCTATTCCTAGGGAATAATCAAATGTATATTAGTGTTGTAAATCTATATTAATATCTAAGAAATATATGTGATATTAAGGTCTAATGTAATCATATTTGGATTTAGGTCATTAAAAATAACTAGGCAAACTTTGATATATTCTTGCCTTGTTTCACATACTCAGCAAGTCCTCTTAGGTATCTACTAAGCTTTGGGAGATAAGTAGCTATTAATCCAGAGCAATAGGAGGAGGTAGAAAATATTATTGTCCCTTTCTCAATTATTAACTTGAGTTAGTTTAACTTTGACTTATTAACTTAATTTGAGGGCACCTGAAAACTGTAAGAAAAAAAGTTAAACATTAACTTAAAAGTACCCAGTGAGGGCATATTACTGTGATGTACATATTATTTTTGTGTTCCAATGATGAATAAACAAGAAATTGATTTGAAAAACTTTGGATCAAAGTTTTATGGTTATAGTAAATCTTTAGGTATGTCTTCAAGGGAGTGATTAATACAGAGAGACAGGGAAATAGCATGAGCTAAGATGTGGAAATGGAAACAAATAGCAATGTTTAGGCAGAAATGAGGAAACTGGTGAGCTTTTTACAAGAAAGATAAAACGAGAATATAAAGAAATATCTTGAAACCTTTAGAGCCAATTATAGTTTAAACATAAAGTACTCATAGAAATCAATATACAGCATTATTTTAATTCAGATTGGAAGAAAAGCTGCTAATTAAATATCTTAGTCTTTAAAATTAAATTGAAATATACTCTTTTCCTTCAGTTTTACAAATTTTCATTTTGTAGTGACATGAATTTAAGTCAGTATCAACAAATTTATTGATATCTTCACTTTAGATTGCTATGTTGATCGGTACCCACTGTTTATAGATTTTGAGTCTGCTAACAATTTTGATTATAGAGTGAACATGAAAATGCATGTTAGTTTAGTCTCTGACTTCAATTGTCCATGTAGTTACAAATAACAAACAGTAAGCAGAAGGCCCAAGAGTAAAAACACCAACAATGAAATCTTGTACTTCAGTGATTCAGAAGAGAAAAGCTTTGCTTTTCACATTAAGTTCAAAACTTGTCAAGGGCGGCTTTGAAAGTGAAATATGCTGGTCGCTTTTACTTTTGAAATGAATATGAAGGATGATGGAATGTTCTCCATAGCTTTAGGGAAGTAGGATCATCATCTGGTACTATTCTCTGCAGTGTCCCCACTTCAAATCGATTTTTATCACTTTTCAAACCAATAACAATGTAAGAACCCTTTATTGACTGCTATCTATGTGCAAGACACTGTTTGCACTTCTCGTGTGTTGAGAACACAAGGCAGTTCTGAGTTAGCCACTGCTTTTCTACATTTTACTTATGGAGGAGATGATGCTCTGAGATGTTTAATCATTTGTATAATTTGCCCCAGATCACACAGCTAGCAGCTAGTAGGAGGTGTAATCAGAATTTAAATATTGGTAAGTCTGGCTCCAGAGCTGATACCGAACCACTACACCATTTCACCTTTCCAGTGTTCTGAAATCCTGTAGAAATTATATCATATCCTAGCTCAGCAAACCTCTTTTGCCTGTCTGATCCTTTCAACCAATATTGCCATTCAAGACCGTTGATAATTAAATATCACTTTACTCATCCAATTGTATTTCACATAAGGACCTCTTATTTATGTATACATTCAACAAACTTTGATTAAATATATGCAAAGAACTATGCATGGCTCTAGAGAAACAAAGGTGAATATCTATAGTTTCTGATTTTCAGGAACTTAAAAATTAGGAGCACCTACAGATAAATCAATGATTATATCTCATTACTTCTGCTAAGTTCTTTCTGTGTGGGTCTGGACTTTTGCTAACATGCTTCTTCCTGTGAGTCTTATAGATCTGTTTGAATTAAGTCAATATCTAGAATAAAATGCCCATGTTTAGAAAATGTCAAATTTCTGGCTACCTCATAAGATGTTGGCTAGCCCACAATTGGCTGACTTTATTTCTAGCACTATTTAATGCTTCATCCAGTTGAATATGTATCAGTGGTTTTGCAATATGCAAAGTATGGCTATGCTCTCATATTGGAACAATTTTAAATATGTATTATATCTTCCAGAAAGTTGTACCTGCAGGCATAACCTATTATAAATGGGACAAAAATCATTGGTTGGATAATTGGCTTTGAACCAGTGGATTTCAGTGAGACTGAAGGAAAGTAAGAATGGTGGATGTTATTGGAATTAAATTTCAAAGTACGATGAGGAGAAAGCTGTAGGAATTCTTGCCCTATGGCCCAAATTTTTCTTGTTAAGAGAAAGATTTTTATGATTGTTTCCATTTTTATGCCTGTTTAAATGCTGTTTTCTTACTTAGACCCCCTACCCCTTCCTATTTACCAATCTAAAAATCAATCTTCAAAGCCTACTGTAATCTAGAATGTCTCAAACTGGTATTGATTTTCTTGAAATAACTGGGAAGGATATTTAAACTCATGTTCTCTTTATTTTTTTAATAAAATAGCAGGAGTGATAATCAAAATTACATTCATGAAGTAAATATCTAAGGCCCTTAATTCCAGGGAAAAGATATTTGCAAATGGCATATTGGACAAAGGGCTAGTATCCAAAATCTATAAAGACTCACCAAACTCCACACCCAAGAAACAAATAATCCAGTGAAGAAATGGGCAGAAGACATGAATAGACACTTTTCTAAAGAAGACGTCCAGATGGCTAACAGACACATAAACAGATGCTCAACGTCACTCCTCATCCGGGAAATACAAATCAAAACCACACTGAGATACCACCTCATGCAGGTCGGAGTGACTAAAATGAACAAATCAGGAGACTATAGATGCTGGAGAGGATGTGAAGAAACAGGAACCCTCTTACACTGTTGGTGGGAATGCAAACTGGTGCAGCCACTCTGGAAGACAGTGTGGAGGTCCCTCAAAAAATTAAAAATAGATCTACCCTATGACCCAGCAATAGAACTGCTAGGAATTTACCCAAGGGATACAGGAGTGCTGATGCTTAGGGGCACTTGTACCCCAATGTTTATAGCAGCAGTTTCAACAATAGCCAAATTATGGAAAGAGCCCAAATGTCCATCAACTGATGAAATGGATAAAGAAGATGTGGTTTATATATACAATGGAATACTACTTGGTAATGAGAAAGAATGAAATCTGGCCATTTGTAGCAATGTGGATGGAAATGGAGAGTATTATGCTAAGTGAAATAAGTCAGACAGAGAAAGACAGATACCATATGTTTTCACTCATATGTGGATCCTGAGAAACTTAACAGAAGTCCGTGGGAGACGGGAAGGGGGGAAAAAAGTTACAGATAGGCAAGGAGGCAAACCATAAGATACTGTTTAATACTGAGAACAAACTGAGGGCTGATGAGGGATGGGGGAGAGGGGAAAGTGGGTGATGGACATTGAGGAGGGCACCTGTTGGGATGAGCACTGGGTGTTGTATGGAAACCAATTTTACAATAAATTATATTTAATATAAAAAAATAAGGCCCTTAATTCCACTATAAGGATGCAGTTCATGTGTTTGTTAGACTTTTTTAAATCTCTTTTCCATTTCTTTATCTGGATATAGTTCTTCACCTCTACCAAAGGTTGAACATCTGTTACTTCATTTAAAAGGTCAAAATTGGGGCGCCTGGGTGGCGCAGTCGGTTAAGCGTCCGACTTCGGCCAGGTCACGATCTCGCGGTCCGTGAGTTCGAGCCCCGCGTCAGGCTCTGGGCCGATGGCTCGGAGCCTGGAGCCTGTTTCTGATTCTGTGTCTCCCTCTCTCTCTGCCCCTCCCCCGTTCATGCTCTGTCTCTCTCTGTCCCAAAAATAAATAAAAAACGTTGAAAAAAAAAAATTTAAAAGGTCAAAATTATATGGATGAAATAAGAAATATAAAATTAAGTTTGCAGCTTGGAGGCTTTCTATCAAGGTGGTGGGAGTTGAATGGATATGGTGGGGAATAGGCAAATGTGTCAGTTCCCAATAACAGATGTATAAGTCAATGAATGAAGAGACAAATTTTAAAAATTAGATAAGGTTTCAAAGCAATATATTAAGTTTCAAACACCATGGGTAATATGTCATTGAAGTTCAATGGAAATAAATCATTACTGTGAACTAGGGTGATGAGAAAAACTACATGGAGGAAGTAACCTTGGATCTGAACTGGAAGGAGAGGTTGGATTTTTATTGCTAGAGGAAGCATGAGAGGACTTTGCAGATGAGACGAAAATTTGAGTGAGGACATGTAGCCTACAATAAAAAGGGCACGTGGGAAACAAGGTTTTCATGAGCAGTAGGGATAATATTTTTTCATTTAACCAATTTTTAAAAATTTTAAATTATTTTTTAATTTTAATTTTTTTTAACGTTTTATTTATTTTTGAGACAGGGAGAGACAGAGCATGAAGAGGGGAGGGTCAGAGAGAGGGAGACACAGAATCTGAAACAGGCTCCAGGCTCTGAGCTGTCAGCACAGAGCCCGACGCGGGGCTCGAACTGACGGACCGCGAGATCATGACCTGTGCCGAAGTCGGACGCTTAACTGACTGAGCCACCCAAGCGCCCCTTATTTTTTAATTTTAAATTATGTTTTCCTGCTGCCTTTGACCACCATAAAGCTATCACCTCATGGAAAAAGAGGTACCGCCTAAATGAAAGGTTTTTTTCTTGATTATCTTTCAAAGCTAACTGCTTTGAGGGTAAACAGAATCAGACATCTTAAAGGAAGACCTGGGGAGAGAGAAAGGTATTTCCTAAAGTCTAAAAGGTCTCCCTTTGCGTCTTAAAACAAAGCTCCTCAGAGGTTTAATCATGGATCATATATTCATAGTGAACATGAGAAAGTGCCAAACTGACAAAGTGAAAGAGGAAAGCTCGTACTATCCTGGATAGTAGGAAAAGACATAAAAAGTCCAACTTAGGAAGTCAGAAACAAATGTCCTAGTTCACCTCTCAGGACAGAAATCCCAGTTGTGTAGGGTGTAGAAACATCCAAAAGGATTAAGAATGGGGAGGAAGGTGACAGAGTCTTTACTCAAAAACCGTAGACTGGTTGATGTAAACTCTGAGCGCTCTTGGACTGTTGGTTCCCATTCTGTGTTTATGTAGCCAGAAGTGTAGAAGAGAAGAGTGGAGAGAAGGGGACTTGCAAGATAAGAGTAGGACACTTCCAGTCCTCCCAGCTCCTCTGTGTTAAAGGAGGCCCAGCAGCTCCTACCTGCCCTGTGAGGAACATGGAGGAAAGCTGAGAATTGTGGATGATGAAGGGCGAAGGGACCCCGCAGCAGAGATGTGATGTCCCAGCCTAGGCTGAGTGAAGGAGGAAGCTGGAGGTGGGACTCAGGGGATCCCAGAATGGAAGTGGAGCTGAATCAGTGGTGTGGAGGGATGATGCCCAGGCTCCTGACCATACTGAGAACAAGCCATGCCCAAACACCAGACTGCGTAAGCACAATATTCTCAGAGTCCAGCAAGGAACACAGAGGTGGGCATATGGGTCTGCACAGAGTAGCTGCTTGCTAGCCATTGTCCTGAGGACATACACTCTTCCCTTTGTAACCAGATCCCACCTTATCTGGCAAGGGAGAAAAGTGAAACTTGAAAGAAGGAAAAAAAAGTCCTTTTTGGGAATTTGAACTTAATTTGACTGTATCTAAATTAAAAAGAGACTACACTTATTGAAAAAGAAAGCTTAAGCCAGAGGAGATTAAGATACCTTTAAAAGGCAAATGTAAGGGCTTATTATTATTATTTGTTTAATTTTGTTTTATTTGCCCTCTTATGCAAAAGGATGGATCACTTACAGATAACATATAAAAAATAAAGAATACTACATTTTTTTACCCATCTTAGTTGTAATTAGTTCTGGAACAGTCTGCATGTGTTTTGGAGGCTGTGAATAAACCAGACCTCCTGGAATGGAGTGTTTGTGTTGGGAAATAGTGATCCATAGACTGAGAAATATATAAATATTTGCCTGAATGTGGGAACACCAATACACTGAAGTTAGATCTAGAAATATGTTCAATGTGTTTTATATGAAAAAGTGCTTTCATTTCAAAAGTTCTGAAATATGAAACACAGAAGAAATATTGGATGACTTTTCCTCTGTCTCTGGCTTTATCTAAGCCATGGCAATCATCCATTTGGAGATTCTGAGCTAGGACAGTATGAAATCTAATGGGTCATGTGGTGCTTGAGTCCTCCAGCAGTGTGTGTGTGTGTGTGTGTGTGTGTGTGTATGCTCACACATAGGAGTATGCTTGTGTGTATGGGTGTGTGTGTGTGTGTGTGTCTGTGTGTGTCTGTGTATGTATATATGAGTATGGGTGTGTATGTCTGTATGAGTATGAGTATATATGGGTGTCTGTATGCATGTATATGTGTGTATGTCTGTCTATCTGTGTGTATATGTGTGCACCTTCTATGAAAAGCTGCTACAAGCTGACTCCATTTTTTTTGCCAGAATGTATTCATGAAAACCACATATTGGATCTGAGACTCATAAAGTAGATCATATTTTTCCTACCCAAATGATGTTATAATTTTGGTTTAAATTTAAGATACAGTATCAAATCATAGCTATAATCAACACTGCAACTACAAAGGGAAAATTCAGTTACTACAAAACTTTATAATTTAAAATAACAAAATTACATCATGTTATTTTATTAACTATGGGCGAAAGTATTATATTAAATAATTTTGGGTGGAATGCCAATATACTATAAACTGTATATAAAGATACTTTATATACAACGTAGCTCTGTATATGATAAATTTGGCCAAATATTAAATTATGATAACTATTCATCTTTAATTCATAATTTTGTTTGCCATTTTGAAACTGGGAAAACACTTTAAGGAATTATTTGAATGACTAGGTCTCTTAAAATAAGGTGGTTTGAAATTTTAACTGTTTTGTCTTTTATATACTTTGATAAGTTCAACTAATCTTCAAGTCAGGCTATTTAATGTAAAACTACCCACTAAAGTAATTCTTTCAGACTTCATTAAGAATTTTATTCTAAATAATTTGGAGAAAAGAAAAATAGCTTGGGGGGGCGCCTGGGTGGCGCAGTCAGTTAAGCGTCCGACTTCAGCCAGGTCACGATCTCGCGGTCTGTGAGTTCGAGCCCCGCGTCAGGCTCTGGGCTGATGGCTCGGAGCCTGGAGCCTGTTTCCGATTCTGTGTCTCCCTCTCTCTCTGCCCCTCCCCCGTTCATGCTCTGTCTCTCTCTGTCCCAAAAATAAATAAAAAACGTTGAAAAAAAAAATTAAAAAAAAAAAAAAAGAAAAATAGCTTGAATGTAGTATTTGTTATCTATGGCTTTGCAACAGATTACCATATACTTAAACATCTTTAAAAAATACACATTTATTATCTCACAATTTCTTTGGGTCAGGTATGTAGGCACAGCTCAGTTATGTCTTCCACTTTAGGATTTCTTACAAGGTTGCAATCAAGATGTCAATCAGGACTCCTAGAGTGTCTTCTGATGCTCAGTTGGGGAACGATCTCCCTTCAAGCTCAAAGCATTGTTGGTAGAATTCAGTTCCTTAAGGGTTATTGGACTGAGGTCCTCAGTTCCTACCTGGATGTTGGCAGAAGCCACCCTGTGTTCCTTGTCATGTGGGCCTCCAAAACATGGCAACTTGTTTTGTCAAAGTGTGCAAGCCAAAAACAAACAAACAAACAAACAAAACAATAGAAAACATGTGCTAGCAAGATTAAAGTCACATTTTTAAAAAACCTAATCACACAAGCAACTTGGCTTCATTCTGCTATTTAGAAGATAAGTTGCTATGCTCAACCACACTTTCATGGGAGAGGATTATACAAGGGCATAAATACTGGAAAGCAGGAATTATGGATCATCTTAGAGTCATCGTGACACAGATGTGTTCAGCATATTAATCTTTATGTAGCTCCTCTTGTTTTCTTTCTCATGTATAGTGCTGTTGAAGGGCAAAGAAATCAGTGTTGTGAGTCTAGAAGGGGCCAGAACATATGTGCTTTTTGCATTATTCATATGGCAGACTTGTAGGGTGATGAATGGTGCAGCTATAAGCTTGGGACTTTCATTATACTAAAAGACCTTGTGGTAAATGGTCATGGCAGAAACTTGTTTTATAAGACCAAATCTCAAGGTGAAATCTTTGTTTTATTCGTCATGGCGTTGAGTGGGGATGCAAACTGAGAGTGAGTTCAGTTGTACACCAGAAGGACTGTGGATGAGGCTGTAGTTAAGAAAGGAGGGAAAATAAAAAAAGATGGGATGCAAAATATGAAAGAGCCTCTGGGAACAAAAATTGGTAAAAGCCCCAAGATGTTTAAAGACGGTTTAGGGGAAGTTTTGCTGTTCAAAGTTCAATTTAGTCAAAATAAATAGTCAAGAGACTATCTCTTCCATAGTCCTATGAAATTTTCAGGGAAAACATGCATTAGATAGATATCATTTGGAGTGAGGGTGTATGGTGAATATGTTGTTGGTTTCATTGGCGTTAAGGTAAAAGCAGAGTAGCACCAGCAGACTAAGCCATCTTTGTGTAACAGAGTTAATCAGTAATGTGGTGTGAATAGAGTGTTGTGCTATGGTTGGGAAAACATCACCTTAGTGTTCTGTTCAAATCCAGGCTGCACAACATATTAATCGTGTGACCTGATCAAACTAGAGTCTAACTCAAATGTCAGAATCCATAGATTAAACGTATTTGGCCAAACACTATTGTTTGGCCTATACTTTAAAATCCCAAAACTGCTTAATCTCCTGCCAATAGTCTGGTTTTTTATACCTATCCATTTTATTCATGTAAGGTACCTGCCTGTAATGCAGGTAAATGGGGGATAAAACAAACCTTAGAGCAGGGGTTCTCAACCTCAGCACTATAGACATTTTGGATGTTATGAACATTCTTTGTTGTAAGAGGCTGGCCTCTACCCACTAGATCCCAGTAATATCCACCACCCCCTTCCCTCACCTATGACAACAACAACAACAACAACAAAATGTCTCCAGACATTGTCTTATGTCTCCTTGTGGTGGAGGGGGAAGAATAAATTACCCATGGTTGAGACCATTATGTTGGAGGGTTGTTATGTGGGGCAAAATAAGGTGTAACATCTGAAAGCACCTAAAAGAGTGATTAAAACATAACAGACACTGAACAAATGATAGTTTTCCTCTAAATGTTTGACATTGGAGAGTGGTATTATATATGGAGTTAATGTGATACAAGTATACTGAAACATGGAAGGCAAATAATACTGTTAATAACTTATATGAGCACTAATTTGAGAAATCATTTGTTGTAGGTGTTTATGTGTATATATAAAAGCTGATCCTCACCTCTGAAGTCAAACCAATCAATCTTCAATTGCTGTCTCTTCCAATTAATACTATATGCCTTGGGGAAATGCTTCACATTTTCTGAGGGACCTTATCTACAATATACTTTGTCAATGAAATGGAATAACAATGGCATGTATATCATGGTGTTGGGATGATTCATCCACTCATTCACTCAAAATATATGCATAGAACATCAATTATGTTCCAGGGACTGTATAGGAAATGTAAGACACTCTCTACCCTCCTGGAAATTTATTAGTGGAGAATCAAATGATGAACCGATAAGCATAAAAAGTAATTACAGAATGTCACAAATGTTCTGGAGATAAAGAAAGATAAAAAGGATAAATATGATAGATAGATAGAAGAGTAAAGGAAATCCCCTCTTGGAGGTCAATATTTGAGCAGAGATTTGAATGAAGGGAGAGAAGCCCTGTATGGTCATATCTGGGGAAAGGGCACCCTAGGTAGGGAGCATAGTAAGTGCAGAGACCTGAAAACATTGACATTATTGGATTGTTCAAGGCACAGAAAGAGGCTAAGGATGCTTCAGAAGGAGTATATTGTATAGCCATTGTGTACATTTTTTGATTTTTATATTTTTTTCTTATCTTTAAATATCCATTTTTAGTAAACTCAAAATGTTTCTATAATTAGGGTGTGAGATGGGTTCTTAGGTGATATGCTGTATGAAATGTTATTAAAGAATAGTTCCATAGAGGCCACTATCCAAGAAAACAGAACAGAGTTGAAAATAGTCTTGTAAAATTTCATTTGGGGTTGCAGTGTTTTGTGGCTTGAAGTGTAAAGGATGAGAACAGCATGTGAATTCCAAGAAAGCAACATGGAATGGAAAGAGAACATACAGTGTGTCAGACAGGATGGCAACGTCTTGTGGCATGTGGCTCTCATCTCAGTGATGGGAAAGGTATGTCCTGTGCTTGCTTCTTGCCTGTGGCACACCACAAGGGAGAATGAGTTGGCAACCACAGCCAAAATACATCAGTAACAATTTTAGTATATGGCCAGCCATGGTCTTTTTTTTTTTTTTCCAAAAATTTGATTCTTTTAAAATGTATTCCAAAGGGCTGAGCAGAAAACAGAAATAAAGGGAGTTTGGAGGGAATAGGAAGAGGGGTAGCTATGATACTTAATGCTATTTTTGAATTAGCCATTTTGGATTTAGAATTCCAACAAATGTGACAAGCATAATGAAATACGTTTTTGTCTAACTTTTAAAAAACTTTTTAAATGTGCATGTAGTGGGTTAAAATTTGCCTAACTGAGAATATCACATGATGGATGAAAATCTCAATATCAATAGCACAAAGTTGAGAGAAGGAGTAAAGCAAAGTACAAAGGAATTAAAATGGAGGACTATTGGAACAAAATAAGTCTACAATGTCTAGTATCTAGTAAGAAGAATACTATCAAAGCTGAAGACTTAAGCAAAAATAAGGATGGAATACAAGAAAAGAAAGAGGAAAGAAGGGTAGTGATGGAAGATGTCAACCACCAAAGACGTATTACACTTGAAACCCAAGAAAAAAGTAAACTAACAATAAATCCTGAGTTTAATCACAAATATCACATTAATTTACCTTCCTGTATTTGCATCATGTATATAAAATAAACTGACTTCAGGTAGAGTCAATTCTACTAAAGATAAGTTTAGAGAATAGATACAGAAAATTTAACTGCTGGTCTTGGGACTGTAGCAATTAGTGTATAAATTTATCATATTCTCTCCAAAAGGCTTATTTTGAGTTAACAAATTATGTAATCTCCATGCAGAAACACTCTTCAAAGTGATCCCAACTAATACTGTGGTCTGGCAAAAATCAAAATATCAAATATGGTGCAGGCTATATATGTTAGGTTGATGGTCAATGTTCACTAGCAATCAACAAATTAATACCTTATTTATTTAACATAGAGCCTGTAGGAATGCAAAAATTATTTTAAATAGGGTTAACAGTTTAAAAACAAAAAGAATAGATGTATATATTTTGTATCACCTGTAGAGGCTGAAACAATGTTTGCCTAATGGTGGCTCATCAGTCCGTAACTAAACCATTGGGATGAGAAATGAAAAGGCAAGATTTTGCAGTGATTTTTTATGTTTGAAAAAACTACACCTTTTTACTCATCACCTTATGAAAATTAATCATTTACTAAATTCCAGTCTTTTAGATTAATCAACCTTTCTCTGTGACTACCTGGATGCCATTATTTGCCATGCTCGACTCTACACTCTAAACACTTTGCCCGGTTTGCCTCACTTAATGTTTTCCAGTTTTATTCCTCTACTTCTGAGCTCTTTTTTGATCTCCCTTCTCGAGCTTCCCCCTACTATCCCTCAAATCCAGTCCCTGATGCTGCCCTTCAGATATGGTCCCTTGTTCTGTGTTATCCACAGTGTGTCATCACAGCAATTCAGAAGGTGACAAAAGTTTCAGGAAAAAGTCAAAAAAAATTTTTTTTGTTTATACAATATAATCTCTTAAATATGTGGTGGGTGAAAATTAAGAAAAATAGATACTCTCTGATGCAGAAACCAGTCTTTGCGAGTAGTGTCTGGATTTGAATTTGCTAGAAGCAGTAGTATTTTCTTGCAGACTGGAAAGAGAAAACCATTCCCAGATGTCTTAATTTTTCTGACTAACAGTAAAGCCTTCACAATTTACATCATGATTGGTTCAATTAGCACAAGACTTGTGATTCATTTGCAATCTAAGTGAACAAATTCTAGCCTATAAATTTTTACAAATGTTTGTGGTCATGATGTGTTTGGCTCTTGAAGGTCAAAGACATTAAACAGGAACTGGTAGCTAACAAAGATATCTCAGGAAGTTTCTCGCTCCTTTCATTTAATAGTAGAAGATACAGAATACATGTAAACTTAAATTTCTGTAAACAGTTTCCCTAGCTTACTGGTCTAATCACTTTCTTTGTTTATTGATCTCATGTGGTCAAGGAAAGTAAATACTCTGTAACCTGCTCTTTCATGTTACTAAAGAGGGAAACCAGCACAGCATTTAAATTCCACAAGACATTTTTTCCCCGATGCAATTCTAACTTAAAATTAAAAAAAATTTTTTTTTTTAATGATTATTTTTGAGAGAGCTAGTGAGTGAGCAGGGAGGGCCAAAGAGAGAGGAGGACATAGGATCTGAAGTGGACTCTGTGCTGACAGCAAAGAGCCCAAGGTGGGGTTCGAACTCCTGAACCTTGAGATCATGACCTGAGCTGAAGTCAGATCCTTAACCAACTGAACCACCCAGGCACCCCTAACTTAAATTTTTTTTAACTAAGGTCATTCAAAAAAATTATAGCCTATAATTTCTGATATCAATCACTTTGTTCTTAACTATTTACAAATTTGGTTAAGTTGTGTTCTTCTGATATATGGAGAAAGAATGCTGAACTCCTATTTCAGGCATGACTGAAATGTGGGAGGATTTTTTACCACAATACCTGAGATTCGTTGTCTCTCCACTTCGAAGAATGAAGAGGTGGACACAAAATGAGCGGCAGGCAAAAGTTTATTAGAATATAAGTTTAGGAAGGAAGAATAGTAGGAAAGCTCTCTTTACAGAGAGGAGACATTCAAAAGTGAATGCTTGCCAACAATAGGCAAAGGTGCTTGTTTTTTAAGGTTCTGGTTGCCCCACCCCTTCCCTTCTCCCCAGTTCTTTCTCAGGTTTTATCCTGATTGGCTGGATAACTCTAGGTGCTCTGTTGTCCACTCCTGATTGACTCATTTCCATTGTATGAGGGGTGGTCTATGGCCATACCAGTTCCTTGTGGGTCATAGGTTTTATGGTCTACTTATTTTTGGTCAGGTCTTTCATCAAATTGCTGAAGGAAACTTGAGGGAGAGTCGCCTGAGGGGGTTTGCTGTGGTCAGACACCCCCAGCATTGTTCCAAAATATGTCTTTCCCCACCAAGGATGTCAGGTCCTAATCCTTTCCCTCTCTGCCTATTTTATCCTTTTTTTATTTTTTTTCCTATCATAGAAACAGAGAATCAATAGAATCATGGCCTTAACATTTTCCCTCCACCTTTTAACCAGAATTTATCCCAGCAAAGTGAATTATGTTTTGCTCTCCATTGTTTCTTTCCCCCTTATAAGGAAATATAGCTGTCTTGCATAAGAAAAAAGTTTTCATAAATATTTTACTTAAACTTGTCTAATTTCTTATATATTTTCTTAACATTTGTTTTATTTTTAATAATTCACTCAGAATATATAACATCTGCTTAAAATATTTGACCAAATCAGCACTATCAACGTAAATCAACAAACCAATTGCAATGCCTTATAATTCTTGGGTAACCCTTCGCTGAATCACTGTGAAGGGACTTATGTTTGGAAAGCTTTTAATTTTTGTTATAAAGTTCCTAGAAACAGATGTGAAAATTCGCTCAGATCCCACATTGTCTAGTTCAAGCAGCTGTAAATTATTTCACGGATTACACTTGAATGAAATGAAAGTCCTGAGATTATTTCATCTAGGCAGCTGTTATTTCCTTAAATTAAATCAAAACAATTCTTTTCTTGATTAATTCTTGGTTATTTAGATTGTATAAAGATAAAGTGCTCAAAGTCTTTAGTCATAAATTAGTTCATTTTTCTCAATAGTGTCCCTGTGAGTCAAAGGATGCATCACTATTTGATAGGCTACCTTTAAAAATATGTTACTGCTTCATGCTTCCCCCTGTGGGAAAAAAAAATTTTTTTACTCTCTTCTTTTAAATATAATATGAATATAATGTATCATGTCACTTATAGAGAAAGTTAACATAAGAAGTGTCACTGCTTAGTTTTAACTGCAGGGCTGATAATTTTATCAGTTTTTCTCAGCCATATGGTCTGTAACTTCACTCCACCCCCACTTCCAGCCCTAGACTTGTCCCTCTGTCTATCAAACATCCCTATGGATATCCTGAAGACAGATCCATCTCAGCACGTGCCAAACCAAAGACATTATCTCTTCCTATATTCCCCAAAAATGTAATGTGGAGAAACCTGCCAGGATTTCACATTCAATCGTTCACTAAACCTACAGAGTCTTCCTCGGAAATTACCTCCTAACACATTTCTCTCTCTTTTTATTGTGCCTTCCTTACTCCAGGCTGCCAGAAGCTTATATATGCACTACTGATATAGACTCCTTCCTCCCTCATCTCCTCGCTTCCAGTTTTTACTTTTCCAAATGGCTGTAGGCATGTGTAACACAAATGTATGTTGTCTGTTTGTGTATATGTGTGTGTGTGTGTGTATTCAGGTATATATATATATATATTTTTTTTCAGGTAGTGAGTGATAAGGGCTAAGGGGAAAAAAATAAAGCCAGATAGCAGGATAGCAAGTAATGAAAGTAAATAATCTTTTGAATAGAGTCAATGAAAATGATTATATTGTTCTCAGGAATATTCTCACATGTATTTCATGACTATATTCTTATTTGCATCAATTCAAGGCATATTAAGTTACTCTAAAGCTATAGGATATAGCATAGTTTAGTTTATTTAAAAATATAATTTTAATTAATATATTCATGAAATATATGTCCTAGAACAGCACTGTCCAATAGAAATACAATATGAGCCACAAATTGGAGCAACTTATGTAATTTTGAAGTTTCCAGTAATTACATTAAAAAAGGAAAAAGAAATAGGTAAAATTAATTGTAATAATAAAGTTTATTTAGGGGCGCCTAGGTGGCTCAGTCTGTTAAGTGTCTGACTCTTGATCTCAGCTCAGGTCTTGATCTCAGGTTTGTGAGTTCAAGCCCCACATTGGGCTCCATGCTAGGCATGGAGCCTACTTAAAAAGAAAATAATAATAAAGTTCATTTAATGCAGCATATCCAAACTGTTATTATTTCAACACATAGTCACTATAAAAGTTATAAATTAGATATTTTGTATTATGTTCTTCCTAAGTCTTCTAAATCCTGTGTTTACTCATAACGGCATATCACAATTCATACTAGCCATTCTGAGTGTTCTGTAGCAACATGTGGCTAGTCACTATTAAATTAGATGGTATAGTTCTATAATAAATTGATTATATTAACTATATCAAATATATTCTTGATATTTAGTTGAATGTACAATTGTATGTTCTTATGTAAGAACTTATTGATGAGATGCATTTATAGTGATGAGTAATATATTTATGAGCTCATTTACTAAATGTAATTGAATATATTCATTTCAATGAAGAATATTTTATTGAGATAATATCTCTATATTATAGAGATCATAGCATTGTCTGTGTTCAAAAAGAAAATTTCTAAACATTGCATATAACTCTAGAAAATTGTTTTTTTTAATAAATACACTTACAGTTAGCTTTTTAAGACACAGATTTGATAATTTTATCTCCCTTCATTATCTGAGACTAGGCTCTTTTGCAGTATTATATCCTGATATCCCTATACATCTCAGGTTATAGTCGAATAGCTGCATAAAATCCCCCCAGATACTATATACTTTCAAGTCTATGTGCATTTTCATGTTCTTCCATCCCTCCAAAAAGTCAGTTCCTACCTGGTCTGGCTTATATACTTTTACTCACTTCTTACTTAATGTATTCAGCTTTCCTAAATTTTATAATTTTTTTTATGTTTATTTTTGAGGGAGAGAGACAGAGCATGAGCAGGGAGGGACAAAGAGAGAGGGATACACAGAGTCTGAAGCAGGCTCCAGGCTCTGAGCCATCAGCACAGTGCCTGATGTGAGGCTTGACACGAGGCTCTAACCCATGAACCGTGAGATCATGACTTGAGCCAAAGCTGGATGCTTAAACACACTAGGCCACCCAGGCACCCCAGTGTATTCATCATTCTAATAATTACTTTATCATTTAGATTTCAGTTAGAAACTGAAAATATTCTACCTCATTAAAATAGAATAGTGCCAAGCATTAATAGATAATATCTGGCAGGTTTTGTTGTTGTTGTTGTTGTTTTTAAAAAGCCTCGGTTTGTTGCTTTCTTATTTGTTTTCCATAACATTTAAAACATTTATATCTGTTTTGTCTCTGGGATAAGACTAATTACATCGTATTATAGTTACCTACCTTCTTAAGTAGACACTAATATCCACTAGACAGTTAGACTTCAAAGTATCAAAAAAGAGCATGAATATTTTTAAAAATTCCCACCAGATTATTTTTACATAATCTTACTCTACCACTATTATCTTAAGAATTTTGAGATTCTCTGGTGAAAATGTATTTCAGATTGCTTTACAGAAAATTTTAGTTGGTTAGAGTCTGTCCTTAATAGACTGAATTTGTATCTACTTACTACCAAAGATGATATATGGTATATCTACCTATCTACCATAGTTACAGCACTTGGCTGCATACTGTGGAGGAATATCTTGGAGAACATTTTATTTAGAAAAAAAAGCCCAAAAAAGGGAAGAGAAGAAGGGAGGAAGGAAGGAAGGAAGGAAGGAAGGAAGGAAGGAAGGAAGGAAGGAAAAAAAGAGAAGGAGGGAGGAAAGGAGTAATGAGGGAGGGAGAGAGGAAGGAGGGAAGGAAGAAAAGGAAACACTGATACCATCGATGTTCACAGAACCTAAGTTTTCTATCTTTAGAAGTTCTCAACATTTCTTGCCTTGACTTATCCAATACTGAAAATGCCTTGGACAGGACCTTACTCAAATTCTTTAATTTGTTTTTCTCCTTCTCTTTCAATTTGTGTAAACTTTCCAAATTTTCAAAGTTTAGGCATTTCTGTTTTTTTCTTTGATGATGTAATCCTAGACACCTGCTCCTGTAATAAGGCTGTTAAGGAAATGGAATTCTGGATACCTAGATTTGTATTTTTTTTCCTTTGCAAACTAAACATAGATTATTACTAGCCTTCCGTGATTAAACAGGATGCAGGATTCTTTATAGTTGCATCACCCTTTAGAGCTTTGGTAAGTACTCTATAGTTTTTAGGAGCTTATTGATCGTCTTTGGCAGAACTAATATTGGTAAGGAATAAAAGGATCAGTATTTCTCAGAGTAAGCCTTCTCCCAAGACTTTAAGAGCCAACTGCACTACATCATCACAGCTGCATTGGACAGTCCACAGCCAATGCAGCTGGCTGAGATAGTCTTAGCTTGCAGCACCCCGAAGGCTCCAACGAACTAACAAGTGAATTCCAGCAGGCTTCTCACTCTAGGGTTCTCTTTTTCTGCCTCTGTGTGATAGTTATTCTGAGCTAGAAAGAAAAAAAAAAAAGGTCATACTCAGATGGGGATGGGGTGCCTAGGCTAACTTCAAAACACTTTGTGAAATACATTTCTTGAATTTGCAAGTAGAAAGAGAATTCTGGCATGGAGATTCTACTGTTTGTCGGGGGAGGGGGATGAGGTGGAGAGAAGGCTTGAGCTATGCTGTGATTGGAAGCTGTTGGCATGAGGAACCTGGAAGCAAGCTAACTAGAAGCAGACGGCCTTTGCACTTGGTTTGGGTAGCACATTTGACTTTCTCTGGTTGGTTCTGAGTTGGAAATGGGCACAAAAGGAGGGAAGCCGGCCTTTATTAACCAAGTCCTGAATGTTTGGGGCTAATTTCTGCTAAGGCTTCACAGGGTTGTTCCAACAGAGGTGTGGGAAGTGTTCTAATGTCCTAGATGATCTTTCCTCCCTCTGTTTGTATGTTGAATCTCTAAGTCCCCTCCTTTAGTCATACTGTCCATGCAAAAAGTTGGCCAGAAGATGACGAGAGATCCAGATCTTCACTGCTTGATGATTGTTCACTTGTCTCCATAATCGGTTGCATCCCAAGGGCTTCTTAATCTTTTTGATGTTGTGTCCTCATGGTGACCATCTGATAAGAAAGTGGCTGTGTAGAAGCATTTAAAACTTGCATTAACAATATAGAATCTAAAAAAACTGTAGAGCAGATCAACGAAACCAAGAGTTGGTTTTTTGAAAAAATAAACAAAATTGACAAACCTCTAGCCAGGCTTCTCAAAAAGAAAAGGGAGATGACCCAAATAGATAAAATCATGAATGAAAATGGAATTATTACAACCAATCCCTCAGAGATACAAACAATTATCAGGGAATACTATGAAAAATTATATGCCAACAAATTGGACAACCTGGAAGAAATGGACAAATTCCTAAACACTCACACTCTTCCAAAACTCAATCAGGAGGAAATAGAAAGCTTGAACAGACCCATAACCAGCGAAGAAATTGAATCGGTTATCAAAATCTCCCAACAAATAAGAGTCCAGGACCAGATGGCTTCCCAGGGGAGTTCTACCAGACGTTTAAAGCAGAGATAATACCTATCCTTCTCAAGCTATTCCAAGAAATAGAAAGGGAAGGAAAACTTCCAGACTCATTCTATGAAGCCAGTATTACTTTGATTCCTAAACCAGACAGAGACCCAGTAAAAAAAGAGAACTACAGGCCAATATCCCTGATGAATATGGATGCAAAAATTCTCAATAAGATACTAGCAAATCGAACTCAACAGCATATAAAAAGAATTATTCACCATGATCAAGTGGGATTCATTCCTGGGATGCAGGGCTGGTTCAACATTCGCAAATCGATCAACGTGATACATCACATTAACAAAAAAAAAGAGAAGAACTATATGATCCTGTCAATCGATGCAGAAAAGGCCTTTGACAAAATCCAGCACCCTTTCTTAATAAAAACCCTGGAGAAAGTTGGGATAGAAGGAACATACTTAAAGATCATAAAAGCCATTTATGAAAAGCCCACAGCTAACATCATCCTCAACGGGGAAAAACTGAGAGCTTTTTCCCTGAGATCAGGAACACGACAGGGATGCCCACTCTCACCGCTGTTGTTTAATATAGTGCTGGAAGTTCTAGCATCAGCAATCAGACAACAAAAGGAAATCAAAGGCATCCAAATTGGCAAAGATGAAGTCAAGCTTTCGCTTTTTGCAGATGACATGATATTATACATGGAAAATCCGATAGACTCCAGCAAAAGTCTGCTAGAACTGATACATGAATTCAGCAAAGTTGCAGGATACAAAATCAATGTACAGAAATCAGTTGCATTCTTATACACTAACAATGAAGCAACAGAAAGACAAATAAAGAAACTGATCCCATTCACAATTGCACCAAGAAGCATAAAATACCTAGGAATAAATCTAACCAAAGATGTAAAAGATCTGTATGCTGAAAACTATAGAAAGCTTATGCAGGTAATTGAAGAAGATATAAAGAAATGGAAAGACATTCCCTGCTCATGGATTGGAAGAATAAATATTGTCAAAATGTCAATACTACCCAAAGCTATCTACACATTCAATGCAATCCCAATCAAAATTGCACCAGCATTCTTCTCGAAACTAGAACAAGCAATCCTAAAATTCATATGGAACCACAAAAGGCCCCGAATAGCCAAAGTAATTTTGAAGAAGAAGACCAAAGCAGGAGGCATCACAATCCCAGACTTTAGCCTCTACTACAAAGCTGTCATCATCAAGACAGCATGGTATTGGCATAAAAACAGACACATAGACCAATGGAATAGAATAGAAACCCCAGAACTAGACCCACAAATGTATGGCCAACTAATCTTTGACAAAGCAGGAAAGAACATCCAACGGAAAAAAGACAGTCTCTTTAACAAATGGTGCTGGGAGAACTGGACAGCAACATGCAAAAGGTTGAAACTAGACCACTTTCTCACACCATTCACAAAAATAAACTCAAAATGGATAAAGGACCTGAATGTGAGACAGGAAACCATCAAAACCTTAGAGGAGAAAGCAGGAAAAGACCTCTCTGACCTCAGCCGTAGCAATCTCTTACTCGGCACATCCCCAAAGGCAAGAGAATTAAAAGCAAAAGTGAATTACTGGGACCTTATGAAGATAAAAAGCTTCTGCACAGCAAAGGAAACAACCAACAAAACTAAAAGGCAACCAACAGAATGGGAAAAGATATTTGCAAATGACACATCGGTCAAAGGGCTAGTATCCAAAATCTATAAAGAGCTCATCAAACTCCACACCCGAAAAACAAATAACCCAGTGAAGAAATGGGCAGAAAACATGAATAGACACTTCTCTAAAGAAGACATCCGGATGGCCAACAGGCACATGAAAAGATGTTCAATGTCGCTCCTTATCAGGGAAATACAAATCAAAACCACACTCAGATACCACCTCACGCCAGTCAGAGTGGCCAAAATGAACAAATCAGGAGACTATAGATGCTGGAGAGGATGTGGAGAAACGGGAACCCTCTTGCACTGTTGGTGGGAATGCAAATTGGTGCAGCCACTCTGGAAAGCAGTGTGGAGGTTCCTCAGAAAATTAAAAATAGACCTACCCTATGACCCAGCAATAGCACTGCTAGGAATTTATCCAAGGGATACAGGAGTACTGATGCATAGGGGCACTTGTACCCCAATGTTTATAGCAGCACTCTCAACAATAGCCAAATTATGGAAAGAGCCTAAATGTCCATCAATTGATGAATGGATAAAGAAATTGTGGTTTATATATACAATGGAATACTACGTGGCAATGAGAAAAAATAAAATATGGCCTTTTGTAGCAACGTGGATGGAACTGGAGAGTGTGATGCTAAGTGAAATAAGCCATACAGAGAAAGACAGATACCATATGGTTTCACTCTTATGTGGATCCTGAGAAACTTAACAGGAACCCATGGGGGAGGGGAAGAAAAAAAAAAAAAAAAAGAGGTTAGAGTGGGAGAGAGCCAAAGCATAAGAGACTGTTAAAAACTGGGAACCAACTGGGGCGCCTGGGTGGTGCAGTCGGTTAAGTGGCCGACTTCAGCCAGATCACGATCTCGCGTCTGTGAGTTCGAGCCCCGCGTCGGGCTCTGTGCTGACAGCTCGGAGCCTGGAGCCTGTTTCCAATTCTGTGTCTCCCTCTCTCTCTGCCCCTCCCCTGTTCATGCTCTGTGTCTCTCTGTCCCAAAAATAAATAAAAAACATTGAAAAAAAATTTTTTAAAAACTGAGAACAAACTGAGGGTTGATGGGGGGTGGGAGGGAGGACAGGGTGGGTGATGGGTATTGAGGAGGGCACCTTTTGGGGTGTTGTATGGAAACCAGTTTGACAGTAAATTTCATATATTAAAAAATAAAATTAAAAAAATAAATAAATGAAAAAAAAAACTTGCATTAAGTATTAAGATGGTATAATTAAATGGGCTGGTATCATGACCCCTGTGACATAAACAAGAATAATTAAAAGTTCATTTGAGATACTTCAAAAACAACAGCCTGAATGTCCGAACAAAGCCAAGAGAATAATTCTCTAGGTCATAAAGATAAATCTTAGAGAACCAAAAAGCTTTTTTTCCTTAAAATGATAGGTAGCTTTTTCTACCTTATCTGTTCCATTGAGCCAAGTACAGCACGAAATGTTAGCAATGAATGGCAGAGATACTGTCATGACTAGTGAGCAGGAATTCTACATTGACTATTATTACCCTGCCAAGGAATTGAGACTGATCTATAATCCATCTAGGTTATGAGTGGTATAATTTTATAACTTATGCCAGAGTTTAAATGACAGGTCTTACAGTCTTTTGTTTGTATGGTTTTTACTATTGGAAACACTGCTTTGCTTATTTGTAGGAGTACTGAATTGGTAACACCTCCAGGTAATGTGTCTGAATAATCAAGGGTAGCCTCATTTTGGAGCTTATATCTCAATTGTAATTTTCAGATTTGATGATTTATAGAATTAGAGTGTCTATGTACAGATAAAGTTTGTAATACTATTCTTAAAGTGTGTGAGATGGTAGTATAAGGCAAGCAAGGCTAGCTATCCTGGCTGCAAAGGAAGTAGTATCTGTTAGGAACACATGGATATCCAGGAAAAAAGAAACTGTTCATGACTTGAGGTTGGAATCCAGACCTTCTATTAGCTGGATTACATATTTGCATTTCTAGTGGTCCAGGTGGCGAATAATTGGCCCATCATCTTAGGAAGGTCCCTCTCTTTTTCTGTGAGAAAAGGATACTAGCAGAGTCACAAATGGATCTATTTAAGGTCATCTGTCCCCGTAGGTGCAAGTGAAGACACCATTGGTTATAATTCCCTTTGATCTCATTTCCCCTAGATTGGAATTTTCCCTAGATTTTCATCATTAGGGTCTAGTGAGAAATAGTGTATCTAGCAACCAGTGAGCTTGAAGGCTATTGTTTAGGATAATCAAAGATTGGTGTTACAATAATTATACTTTGATCTAAGTTTAGTAAAAGGAGAATAAAAGAAAAAGGGTCATTATGGATAGGCAACATCCAGGGTCTCTAGAAAATGAGAAATGATTATAAGTAAGCAGATAAAAAACAAAATAGGAATTAGGCAGAGGTTTTTATCCAGAATCTTGTACAGAAACTGTCCACTATCTGGATTATTCTAAAAATTGCGTCTTGGATCATCTTCTACTATGAAGATCAACTGCTTCTAGAGAATCTCTGAGAATCTTCAGTTGAGGTCCCCTACTAGGTCAGGCTTCCGCTTTTGTTGATTCTGGATTACTTCTTTAGTCGTGAAATGTGAATCCAAGTATTTACTCCAGAGAGTTTTTCTTCTGTATCTGTTGTTAACAGTATCTGATAGAATCCCTTCCAATTAGGTTGAAGAGCAGTTTTTCCCTGATACATCTTCTGATAGATAAAGCCTCATAGTTGAAAATCATGAAGAGGCTATTTAAGAAGACTGTTTGAATGCACCCTTAACCTGTAATATTTTGTGATGTCTGTGTGCATGAGGATAGTATCATATGTAAAATCTTTAAACACATGGGCCTTCCAGTTACCAGTTCATAGGGAAGCAAACAATATGTCCCTGACGGAGCAGACCGTACTGCATCAAGGGTGGGTAGGAGTACCCTTGACCAAAAGAGGTCAAGGGTTTCTGAAAGTTTTGTTAGTTTTATTTCAAGGGTATCATTATTCTTTCTACCTTTTCAGAAGTATATAGATGGTAAGAGCGACATGGTTTCTGAGTAAGGGGTAATACCTTACAGAGTTCTTTTATCGTATTTCTTGTGAAAAGTGTGCCTGGGTCACTTGATAAAAATTTATATTCCCAAGGCTGGAAACACAAAGTTGAGCACATTTTTAGCAACTGTAAAGATCATAGCTTTTTGACAAAACAATGTTTCGACCCATCCTGAAATTATACAGGCATACAATAGCTAAATCATATAGAAATCTCATGGAAAGTGAAAGCTATTTAAAATCCATCAGAAGGGCCCTTGAAGCTTTAGTTTCTGGCCATGACTCACATTTACAGCTTTTCTAGAATTATGCTGGTGATAAGTCCACATGACTTAAATATTACTTCAGCTATCTTTTTAAAGTTAGCCCAGCCATGTTAATTTAAGATAATAACCAATTTATCTGTCCCATGATGAGTAGTTTCATGGAGAAATTTAGCTAATATCCATTTGAAACCACCTAGTGCCACCAAGCAGCTGTCTTGAGGACACCAGAGATTATCTAGTGAAGCTAGAACCACATTTTTTCCCTTTTATTTTTTTCAAAATGAAGGGCTAAATGTTGACATTTTACAATGGTCTCTTTGAATTCCTTTAAGGATTTATCCTTTGAGTTTAATAGTGTCAAAATCTTTGTTAAGGCCACTTGTTTGGCAAAATGATCTGCTAGAGATTATTTCCTTTAGCTCCCATATTATTTCTGTTTTCATGAACTCCAACTTTTATAATTGTTACCTCTTTTTGAAGAAGGAATGCATGTAAACATCTTGTCCATTTTTGATGGGAGTTCCAACAGAGTTGACCCCTTTGTTTTCAAAGCATCCCAAATTCATATATTCATGTATATATATACTCTGTGGTCTTTGTCTAGTTGACAAGCTCAAGTAAGTGCAATAATTCTGCCATCTGGGCTGATTTTACTTCGCGTAGAGGATTGTATTCCAAAGGCAAGCTTAAATTGGTAAGACATTTTCTACTCCAGTTTGAAGTTTTGAGGTATGATCTATCAACAAATAATATTAGGCCAGACTTTTCAATGGGAGTCCTCAAAAAGACTGAATGGAATATAGTAAGTTCCCTGAGCTAAGAAAATTGTGAAGTTCTCTTCTTCTGGTAGGGGCAGGAGAGGGCAGATCAGTCATGTCTCAGTGGTGAACAGTACTGTGAGGAAAAGACACAAACAAAATCTCATGGAGGCTAATTAGCTATAGCTGAAAAGTGCTGTGTTTTCAGACAGTAGTAATGTCTGTGTTGTATGAGGAAACATAAGATCAAGAGAGAAGTCTATATAACTACTTCAGCAAAAGCACCAAATTTTGAAGTGGTGGTTATTGCTCTAAAACAAGGGGAATATGCCTTTTCAACCAGGTCAAAGTGATGAGTTTTCATGACTCCCATGAAATTGAGTTAAAACTCTGTGGGCTTGCCAAATTGCTCATGTGCAAGTAGATGAAAAAATGTTAGTTGGGATTGCCTGAGGAAGGAGACAAATAGACTCCTGTGACAAGCCTTCTTCAGATAATGGAAAGCCTGTTTATGACTTAAACTGAAAGTTGTCACAATCTCAGGAAAATTTGGCACTTGTTTACAATATCCATTTAAACCGAAAATACTCTTGATTGTTTTGGGAAGGGTGTCAGATGTTCAGATCGTCCTATAGCCTTATCAGGAGAGAGTGATTTGCCTACTTATATAGGTTATAACCTCAAATGATGGATTATGTTTTGGCAAAATTATAATTTATCTTTTGAAACTTTATGTCCGTCTTTTGCTAAGACTGAGAACAAATAAATAGAATCCTTTTTACAGGAGTCCTTGTGCTATGAATAAAGCAGGGGATCATGTACATATTCCATCAGGACTGAATTACCAGGGAAACTTAGATCTTTTAGTCTTGATTGAGAACCTGGGAAAAGTAGGCACGGGCTTTGGTGAACCTTGGGCATGACTATTCAGGTATATTGTCCTCCCCATGTGAAAACAAAAAGGAAAGGTTAAGAGTGAAAACAGAGAAGCCTTCAGACATGCTCTTATTGGAAGCTGTTGGATAGGAAAGTTGTGAAGGCAAGTTAATTAGAAGCAAATGAACTTATATAATTAATTTGGAAGACATATAGTCTTGTCTTTGGTTGGCTCTGAGTTGGAAGCAAAGGCAATAATTGAGAAACTGGCAGTCATTGACTGAGTCCTGACCATGTGAGGCTAATTGCTATAGAGATTTTAGGTTGGTTTCTTTGACCAGTTACAGAAAGATGATAGACCCATGTTCTGTAGGCATAGATGGTCTGCCCACTGTCCAAAACAGACTCAGTCTCTTACCATTTTTCTTCTGTAAATCTTCTCATGTAATTTGTCTCCAACTACATCTAGAAATGATTTGAAAAATAATTGAAGCATGAGGTAATATTTTTGTAAAGTGGAAATATAATGTTTTGCTTAACTATTGGCAGATACCTGAAAATATGGACTTGTCTTATTAATTCCATTACGGCTAATTTTTTCTCTGCAATTGCTTATGTTGTTACAGAGGATCTCGATGATTTAAGAATGGAGGGAGTAACTACCCTTGTACCTTCTGGGAGCAAATTTAACCAAGGTCGTGCTACTCACCCTGCCGAACCTCAGGCCAAGGTCACGTTGAACATCTGTTCAAGGTGTGCCAGGTAAAACAAATAATAGGTATGGTATATAAAAATATGATCGTAATTTTTAAAATCAAGATTTTGATGCAAAGGGTGTACTCCTCTATGTTAAGAAAATCATTTACTTCAAATTACCTTTTGTGCTAACATTGGCAAGGGAGTTAGTCGCGCAGTGTATCCTTGTGTTCAATGCCAGTCAGACCAACAATGAATCAAAGAGTTTAGCTTGCCCTCACTTCACAGTTTGAGAAATTTTAACTCTTTCTGTCTCTGAATTTCATTTGCTGCCTTCCCTTCTGTTCCCTTTCAAAGGCAGACTCTAAGGGCTTTAAGGGTTCAAAGCCACTTTTAAAGCACCCGCGTAAAAACGAGTTTGCCCAGGTATCCTTTAAGATCTGATATTATTGGCCTCTTAACCTGCTCCTCATCTTGTTCACCTCCTGGAAAGAATTTAATCAGCTTGACACTTTTCAGTTTTGGCAGCTGGAAGCAATCTTTGCATAGACTGTATGTGGCCAAAGAAGTAGCTTAAGTTACTGCCAAGTCAGCTCCCAGTGCTGGTCTAGCAGAAACTCACCAAATAGCTAGAATTCATTCTTTTGTAGGAACTAAATCTCATTTGCAAAGAGGCTTTTAAGCCTGTTTAAATGATAAAACAAGCCTTCTAACCCTTATGTAAATGGTGCAGATTAGCAAGAACAGTGCACTGGCTGGCCAGTCTTATCTCCTTTTCTTTATGTCTAGCTGTTCTATTGTACTGTTTGAGAGGGGATTAGCTGCTGGGAAATGGGGGGCGGGGAGTGTAGGAAAATCAAATCAGATTTTTGTAGTTTTTCCTCCTTCCTTTTACCCTTTTGAAATTTTTATTTTAATTGTCACAGGCTTAGAAAAATAGAAAGGCAGGGATGTTATTTGAGACCATTAGGAAAAATGCCATAGCACAGTGGAAACATCAATGGAAGTAATATTTGGGTGAACTGACTTTGATTAGGGCTGTGAAGAAAACTTCTAATATTTATGTGATGGTATGTAGGCATCTTGAGTGTACAGGTCACCTATGGGAAAGTTGTTTTGTATTTTTTTTAAAAAAGCCTTTATAGTATTGTTAAATAACAAAAATTCAGCTGGCTAAATTTTGAAGATGGAATTGGCTTTATCAAACAATTCCTGAATGAAGCAGTATCCAAACTGAAAAGAATTCCACTGAGCAACAGGAAAGAAAGGGTTTTTAAAGGTAAAAAGGCAGGGGAATGAGGGGGAATTGTTAGCAAAGAATCCATTGTTTTAGGCGATGTGGCCTGGCCCTCCTAGGTGGAAAGGAAGGGCTCTATCAGTAAACTTCCTCATGCTGACCAGGAAATCCCCATGTTGACTGGTTAAAGGTTACACACTCCTGGAGAGTTGAAACTGCAGTTAGGTTAAGTATTAAGTCTTGGTTTACTGACTTGGGGGCTTAACTTAAATGGCTCCATTATGGCCCTGTGGTTTCTTTTTAACAGTATATTTGTTCATTTATACTTTGACTTGAGAGGGATTAGTATTTGGTCCTTCATATCATTCGTAGAAGATTGTTTTTTTCAAAAGCTTATGAAAATGATACCTTTCTAAACTATTGAGAATTTGAATTGAGAAAAGACCAAGCACATACCTAACCCTAAATTACCCACCATTCAGCTTGCCAATAATAGAGTTAGGCTATAAGTCACAACCTGCATTTAAAGTTGAGCCCTTAACTAATTTATTAAAGAGATTCGATTGAATAAATAATCAGTTATATTATTGCTTTCTCACTATGTACTACATACATATGTACTATTTTAAGCACGTTAAATATATAAATTTATTTAATTCTCAATTAACACTGGGAATTAATTACTATTGTAATGTTAGGTTATGTTATTGCGAAGCACCAAGCTATTGTCTGAGGGCAAAGACGGAAGCCTCAAATAGTTAAAAACAATGAGATAGGAAGAGATTTGGGTGTTAAAAATGATGGGAGCTCATGACTCTTTTGATGGAGAAGAGGCAATGTTGTACTTTCAAAAGCAAGATAAGGATATATTGATTCAGGGAAATGTGGTAAAGAGTATGGAAAGAGACATAAGGCTGTTGATTTTAGAGTAGATACCATGGTCAAAATTCAGAGTGGAGGAAAAACTTAATATCGGTTATCAAGAACCTTTAAAAACCCGAGACTTTACCTTATTTGCAATTGTTTTTATCAATGCTGGAAGAAGACAGTTGTCAGAGACAGAGGACTCCGGGTGTTAGCATTTTCACTGGTCCCCAAAGCCACAAATTTCACAGAATGACACAAATAGGATAGAAAGTTATAGTACTCGAGAGGAACCCTGAGTTAAGGAAACCTGAATGTTTTGTAATGGGAAGTTACCATAGCTCTACAGGGAGACTCCATATTTCTCTTCCAAGGCTGTTTGTAGTATAAACATTCTTGAACAGATTGTCTGAAACAAAGGTTGTCAGTGTCTCTGCTCACAAGATAGGTAGTAACTTGAGAGACTCATGGAGAATTATCTCCGGGTACTACTTAGAGTGGATTACTTTTGTAATGCATTGATATGGTAATCAAATTCCTCCATAATTATTTTTCAAACATAAATTTATATTGTTGGCTCACCTCTCCTTGTTGCAAGTAAGACTTTTAAGACTGTGAGAATTATGCTTTTTAAGCCAGGGCTGAGCAATTACCTGAGGCAGAAGTCATTAACTGGAGGACTGTGGGCAGTGTTCATTTGTATTGTGTATCTCCATAATATTTAGAAATACGATTGGATTAGTTGCCAATATTACATAAAATATTGGGATTTCTGTCTTCTTGTAAAAATCTGTACAGGTGATAATACCAGGCCCACATTCTCAGATGATTACATAGTAGCGGCTTCCCCAGCCAGACGCTTAGACTCCACAGTGGTGCTCCATTTCACCTTGGATTGTCTGTCCAGCTTCACTCATCTACACTAGCTGCCTAAGTCTGCAGGCCTTTGTAACCTCTCATTTGTAGAAACGTATTTGCAGAAATGATAAACAATGAATCAGGACTGGAAGAATGCCGACTGAGGTTCCTAGCCTGGCCACAGGAGAAGATTCTGGTGCCCAGAAGAGACAGCTGATACTACAAGGCTATGCACAGGAGTTTATGGTAGGCAGGTAGTAGTTTTGGAGTCACCAGGTGATCCCTCAGAACTCATAGTGAGTCAGTAAGAAATCCAGTGCTGTAGACTAGACCAACATGGAGAAAATGATTGCTTCATTTAGACAACTGTGCCCATTCTCATTGTTCTTCTTGAGTGGGCACTGGTACCCAGCCTAGAAGATAATAAGGGATAATGGGGGCTTTATGGAGGAAGCCTGGACATTAGATTTTGGGCCTTTTGGGATCAGGATTTAATTCCAAATCTCACTGGATTGGAGACAGTCTGGTGATAATGGATAAGAAAGTTTTGGATAATTAATGTTCAGTTGTAGCACATAATTACCGATACTTTTCAAGGCTTTACAGCAAAGATAAAATAGATAGACAACCTCCTTCAAAGTCTGGCAAAGGGATCTAACATACGTACCCTAAGTTACCTAGTGTGTCATCTTGGGAAAAATTATGCAAATATTCAGTAAATCTGGTCTCCTCTGTGAAATGGAGTTCTCGAAATCCTGGAGATAACCTCTAATGACAATTAAGAGGTCTGGACAGGATAATGTATGCAAAGGCAGCTAGCAAATTGTTCACAGTACAAGGATCTCAAGGAACAGAGGGTTTCCTCTTCTCTTTCTCTCACTCACTGGGATAATTACCATGTAAATACTTAAACAGTTCAAAATGCTTTGAGTTTTTTCCCATCTTCTTGAGAGGGTTGGATTAAAGTGCTCAGGTATTGAAGAAAAAAGAGCCTCATTTTTCTGATGTTCAGGAATTTTCTCCTGCCTTAGGCTTCTAGCTAGCTAGGGAAAAAAGTACATCCATCTTCCAGGATTTCTGTATCTAATAAGAGTGTAAGGTGCAATATTTTTGTTGGTTATTAGTTTGTTGTTTCTTCAAGTTTTAAGATCAAGAAATCACTTTTTTCCATAGAACTGGAGAGGTATAATGCAATAGGTGAACTTAATGGTTTTGTTGTTATCTCGAAGTAACACCATAGCTGCAAGGTACTGTCAATAAGTTCAGGACAGCGTCAGTGAGACTCAAGTGATGTTCAGAGTTTCTGCAAAGAGCCCATCAATGAGCAAGTTGGTGGTAAGAGGTTGAGTCTACTCTTTAGATTGCCATTTTTCTCAGTCTTTTTTTCAGATATGACACCACTTGTGAGCTACTTAGGGGGTTACAGTATCTAGGAGTGAGTTTGCATATGATATGTCCAGAACGTTATTGCCCTTATCAAGTTGAGGGCATTCAGCCAAAGGCCACAGAGCACTTCTCATTCAGAAACTGATTGGAAGACATCATCTGGAATAAGACATACATTCTACTGGAATGATTGAAGGGTATAAAATACAGGTGACTACTGGAGGGACTTCCACTTTCCAAGACATCAGGAGAAGAGGAATTCACAGTAAATTGCTCTGTAAAGTTTTATGTGGGACAAAGTGACTAAAATATCAATAATTTCAAAAGTTTATTGATTTAGCCTATTTACAAGAAATAAGATTATAGAATTTCTTTTTTCATAAATATTTCACTCATGGTTGGGAAAGTGCAGATAAAACAAAGTTGTGTTTCCAAGCTGGAAAATTATTCTGGAGTAGTGTTATTCCTATAGGTCTGAATGGTCTTAGTCTGATGTGGGCATTGCTGCAATTGTGTGATTTAAACAAAGAGATGACATCATCCAGCAAGTGGGAAAATGTTGGCTAGTAGATATCTGACCACCAAGATACATTAAGATTCTAACCCAGAACATCTCATTTTCCCCCTCAGATCATAAAGTAAAGAAGCCATTATAAAAGCAACAATTTTAAGTAAAGAATTTTCTGTGTAGGATGTTGTAGTGTCCTTATAACTGCTGATTTTACTCCTTACAAAATAGATTTTTAATGTATTCATTGTCTTGGTTTGACTTTTGGAAGATTCTACCAATATAACTACAAATCCTTGAATGGTATGGGCAAAACAAGTTTCATTTGTTGTCTGGGAATCACACTAAGTAGTATCAACTAAAAAGCAAAGTGTCAGTAGGTCAATAATGCAAATAATCAGCAACACTTCTGCAGTTTTAAAAAACAGTGTTTTGCCAGATTTTGAGTTTCAAATTAAATTTTTAAATTCAATGTCTTGAATTTCTGTTGTAAGATAAGAGTTAAGATACCGACAGCAAGTAGACAAATGTGGATACCAAGGCACCAGATGACTATTTCAGTGAAGTTTATAAGACATTTTCCTGGAAAGACCACCCATTAATTCTGGCTACCCACTGCCATTCTGAGGAGTTAAATCTTGTTTTCTTGGACTCCTGCCAGGGCATTCCGGGTGGTAAAATGCTATTTGTTTTTGATGGTGCAAGTGTTTGCATTCATTCATGCTTAACATCAATAGTGCACACACAAAAAGAACTGAAAGCCATTTCAAAAGAAATTGGATTCAAGAGAACATACAGTGACACCGGCTCAGAAACCACAGCATGAGAATGCTGGGGGAAATTTGTTTCCAAATAGCCTGCTGATTTTTAACTGATCTGCTTCATGTCACTGCACCAAAACTTGTTCATCATTTTTCCTACACATCATGACATTAAAATGCTGTTTGGTTGTGTGTTGACTTGATAAGGCAGAAGGAGATCGTCCTTGGTGATGGCACACTGCAGTAAAGATGAAGGGGAAAGCTTGTTAAGTGTGAACGAATATCCAACTGTCTCTAATAGGATTTCCTGGCTGACTTGAGGAAACCCGCATAATTAATCATACATTATATTCTGTTTCACTTGTCTAGGCATTTTTTCTTTTTTTCCCAACTATTTTTAGAAGGCTTAAATTCATCGTTTCCATTGGAAGGAAAGGTGAGCAGAACTGACATAAAGAAAAATGGGTAAGGGCCATAAAGAAAAATGCTATCACTTGGTTAAAGTTAAAAATTTTTCATAAAAATTATAATTTCATAAAAATATGAAATTATACATCATATTTATATACAGCTTTAGCTTTACATTAAATTTAATGCAGAAATCTAAACTCACATGGAATCAAATGACATTGCCCAAATCCCCAGTATTACATTCAGCCATAACTATTACCAGTTACGACAAAGTGAAACACATAATAGCTTTCTTAAAATGAAAGTAAACCAACAAATCACTCAATTTCATTATCAAATAATATTTTCCTATTGCAAATTAAAAGGCATTTAAATTCCTTGATTTTAACTATATAGAGGGAGGAAAAAAAGAAAACTCCACAACGACAGCAATAAGATTTAAAACTCATTGTTAATCTGCTATGAAGGAGAAAGATATTCATTCTACTCGTATTTTCTAGAATTTGGGCTTTGGCAGGTTAGATGCTTAAACTTTAGTTAGACCCAGGGCAGGTTATAATTCTTTGCCTGTGACTTTTTTCTTATTAACCTAAAGTTAAATTGTTCTTTTGTAGCTTAAAACTGCTAAGGGGAAAATAGAGTTATAGGTTTGAAAAATTTAACTCAGATGGGGTCATGTCAAAGGGTCCTGTGTCCAGTGTCTCCCAGCTTCCTGAGACCCCTCAGGCATTGCTACTTAGGCACTGCAAAGCCAGCCTGAGAAACTGTAGAACTCCAGCTATGTTTAGCAGTGCTAAATCCCCATGCATCCACTGTGACTGTTCATTTCTATAAACCCACAAAGGCTGTGACTTATTGTTGGGGACAGCTGGACAACAGTGAGAGCAAGTTAGAGGAATTCATGTTGGGCACATTCTATAAGGAAGCTCTTTCTCTGGAAATAGCACCCAAGGTAAGTGCACACAAGCAAAACACTCTTGTGGACCTACTTCTTTCCACTCTTAACATCCTGATGCCCGAAGTGTGTACCATTTGACCCCAGTATCAAGAGCTGATGAGAGGAGAAGATGGAAACGATTCGAGTGACTTAAAATCCCATAGCATCCTCTCTGAACAAGTGTGTCCAGAAAAACTAAATCTAAAACTGTTAGTCTTTTGGCAAGAACAATTCCTCAAAACGTTGAGGACATTGGAAGCCACACCGATAGTCCGTTATATAAGAATTCAAATTATTTCACCCAGTTTCCCCAGCGCTTAATGAGTTTACAGATGCCACTGTTGGTGTTCAGTTGTTTATTCATGGAGTAATTGTGAGGTTTAAAGGGACTGAAGAATTAGCCTCAATGAATCGCCTGCTTGGAACAGCTACAGGTACTTTGTGGAAAATATTTGAATCTCTCATATGTTATTGAACTAGTAGTGTCAGTGATGAATTTTCACTTCCTGTTGTGGGCTTAACCATCATCAGTTCCCTGAATTTTTGTCAAAACAGAAGCTGAATATTCCGACTTGCTCTACCACACATTGGTTTGATGACCTGTTAGTGGTAAAGTTTTCTTGCAATTTTTTTGAGCTAAAGGCTAAGATAAAAGGTTTTCTGAATGAGAAGAATCACCTTCAACCACTCTTATTGGACACTGAATAGTTTTGGAAATTAGCTCTTCCTTCAGACTTGATAACATTTCCTCAAGAATTCAATCGAACATTACAAGGCAAAGCAGTGCTTATATGAAAACCTTATATTTTGTAAAGTCATTTTGATGACAACTAATGTAGTTTGAATTAAATCACATCAAACTATTTTATATGCTTGTGTTTTATAGGCTCGTGAATTAATATTAGCATTTGGTAGTATCTATCTGTGTAAAAAGACATTTTGAAAGGTGAAATACATAAGATCTCATTACAGAATCAGCATTAACAGGTGAAAATTTGCTATCGATTTTGATGAAGGGGGAGCTCAATTTTGGGAAATTTTATCCTCTCCCCCCTCTAACAATTCATTCTCATTAATAGATCTGTATTACAAAAGACTGTAATTGGTTATTATATTTTGAATTTAAGCACTAAAAACTTGTGGAAAAATTAGCATCATTTTTATTTACAGATATTCAGGTATTTACCCTGTGGCTCAGAGTCAACATGCTGTATTCAAACACACTGTTTTAATTCACTTATCAGATTTCATGGTTATCACCTTTTATATTTTAATTGTTTCTTGTAAAGGCACCTTTCCAAACAGATAATCCTTGACACACTCAGATCTCTGTAATTGTTTTCAATAAGATAGCATTATAATTAATTTGTAACACAGGAATCAGTCCCTTGATACAGTATGAGGATGTGGATGTGGTCTTTTACTCTTATGAGCATTTTAGAGTTTTCTGAGGATTCTTCTCCAAGTTTTCTGTTTCTTCCCTCTTGAAGTCTTTAATGAGTTTCTGCAACTTCTACTGGGTATTGGTGAGGATGATTCTTAAATTTTTTTAAATGATTATTTATTTTTGAGACAGAGAGACAGAAAATTACTAGGCGAGGGGTAGAGAGAGGGAGACACAGAATCTGAAGCAGGCTCCAGGCTCTGAGCTGTCAGCACAGGGCAGGATGCAGGCCTCGAACTGCATGACCTGAGCCAAAGTCAGATGCTCAACCGACTGAGGCACACAGGCGCCTGAGGATGATTCTTAAAGAGCTTTGTTTTTCTTCTTACAGCTTTTCTTCTTACAGCTTTGTTTTTCTTCTTACAGCTTTATCTCTTTCTGAGATAGGATGTGGATATTTCAGGACATCCTTGTCCTGGGTTAAACCAAGGAGGTCAAATAAATTAAAGACAAATAAAGGAAAAGAAAGAAAAGGCCTTGGATTCTCTCCTCACCCTAGAATTGAGGAATACATCTAGAAACCTCAGTAGCCTAAGGACAAGAATAGTAAATTTCTGTTTCTGTTTGCTTGTTTGCTTGTTTTTTTCCCCTCGTGAGAGGAATAACACAGGTAATAGAAAGTCAAAGAGGCACACAGGTTCAGTTTATGATTTCTGCCTGAAACAACAACAAAGTCTTTTTGATCGGAAAACTTCCCTAGTACGAATCATAGCCAAACCTTCCTGAAAATGGAAGAAAATAAGGAAGAAAATATGAAAATAAGAACTTGTCCATGTCCTATAGGCTGCCTGTTCTCTTCCTAGTGTGTGTATTGCTCAAATCCTACCTGGAGCATGACAATTTCATATATATATATATATATATATATATATATATATATGACTATGAACTCAGTATCAGATGAACTCAGTATCAGTATCTTGAAATATGGCTTATGTCATTTCATCAAGATCTGCAGGCAGGAGTAACTGAGAGAATGTTCTCACCCAGTTTCCGGTGTGAAGATCTTGAGCAAATGAGACATATGTCTACATTTCCTAGTCTTAGGGCGGTAGCAGTAGAGATGGTGAGAAATTTTCAGAATTAGAAATCCTTTGAAAATAGAGCTGACAGAATTTGCCGTTAGACTTAAATGATGTGTAAAGGGATAAAGGGAAGAATCACTGATGACCACGTATTTGCCCATTACTGGAATATGGTGTACCATTGGTGAGATAGAGAAGATAGGAGGAGCTTGTTGAGGATGGTGAGGAATTAGAAGTTTTTGCACATGTTAAATTTGAGGTTCTTATTGTACATATGCGGTTAAAATCTCTCTCGGCAACAGAATGGACAGTTAATGAGTGAAAGGTTATATTCTCTTTCAGCAGTATGAAAGAAATGAAAGAGTTTGCCATGTCTTTCCAGTACAGGCTTTGTGATGGATTGTCACTGGCATTGGGATTAATCAGCTGCCTTTATCAGAAGTCACCTCATGTCTCACAACTCTTCACCTATCCCAGCATGGCTGGTTCAGGACCTACCATAATCTGCTTGACTTGCATATCCTTTTTTTTTTTTTAAGTTTATTTATTTACTTTGAGAGAGAGAGAGAGAGCACATGCATAAGCAGGGGAGGGGCAGAGAGAGAGAGAGAGAGAGAGAGAGAGAGAGAATCCCAAGCAGGCTCCACATTGTCAGTGCAGAGCCTGACTAGGAGCTCCATCTCATGAACCTTGAGATCATGATCTGAGCTGAAATGAAGAGTTGGATGCTTAACTGACTGAGCCACCCAGGTGTCCTGCATTTCCTTTTTTTAAAAGCATTTATCATTCTTTCAGTCTTATTAGAGTAATAAGTCTATGAGAGTAGGGACCAAGTCTGTCTTAGATAACTGATACAGCCCCAATATCTTAAATAATTCTTGATCCACATGAGATAGTCAATAAATACATGGATGAACAGAAGATTAGAGGAATATCAACTGAATCTCTCTCTACTTCTTTCTCTCTGTGTCTCTTTCCATTTGTATTTCCATCTCTATCTCTAGATTCATCTATCTTTCTCCCTAGCAACATCTCTGTGTTTATCCCTCAGATTCTACCATCTGTTGGGCAGACCAATGTAGATGGTCCTGGTACCTGGATGCCCCATGTTTAAAATATCCTTAGAGCTTATGATCTTTCTCTCTCAGAGTTCATGTTATAGTCTTTAAAAAGACATTGGTAACTTCTCCCCAAGTAATGTGCTTACCAGAGATTAGTCATTGAATTGGGGTAATGAGATCTATAATTAACTTCTGGTCACGGGCTCACCTGTATGTTAGGGGAAGAGACATCACTTATTTGAAAATTTCAACAGTGTCATGAGAAGTCATGGAGAAGCATTTACCAAAAGAAAGAGATTTAGCACAAAATAATAGCATGACCATCACATTAAAATAAAATCAATAAAATGTTCTATTTATAGAGAGCTTTAAATTATAGAAAGTGTTTTGAAAAGCATGAATTCATTTAAAGACAATCCTCATAATTTTTATATCAACTGTACAAGTGATGAAACTTGATCAAGAGAATTTGAGTAACTTCTCACACAGCTAATAAATGTCTTTGGTGGGCATGAACCCAGGGCTTTCGAATCAATATTCAATATTCTTTCAGCTATAGTACACTGCTTCTGTAAAACACTCTGAAACTCAGTATCATTCCTAATCTTCCATTTTCTACCTTGGGATTAATAATAGCCCTTTGTGATTTTCTTGCCACTAACATTGTATCACCTGGGACCTTCTTTAAAGTTCCTTTTGCATCCAACACACTTGAGTTGCTATCCATAGCTACCTTGGTAATGCTTTCCTTCTTCCTGTCTCAGTACCCAGTGTCTTTACCTTGACCCAGTCCCTGGATTCCCTGGATTCTTCTCCCTTCATGGATCCAATCTCTATTCCCAAGTAGTCTTCTCCCCTTCAAATGTGAAAATTCATGTGATGTGACTCTAGATTCTTTCTGTACCAAGTCAGCATGACAAAAGTTTAGCAGTTAAGTCCTGAAAAGTGGAATCTTCTTTTGGAGTTTAGTAATAAGAGTAAAAAGTAGGTATGGGACAACAGCTTGAGGAAATAGTAATTTTATCTCCTTATTTTTTATTTTTTATCTTCTGCCCTAAACCCCAGCTAAACTGGGCTTCTCTCTTTTCCCATAAATGTTCTGTGTGTGTACCCCATATTCTTTCTTCCAAAATAAGGTCACCACACTCTGCATGGAAGACTTCTCCCTTACTCACAACCCACAAACATAGCCAAATACTCTTCTTCCAGCACAGTTCATATTTGCTTCCTTCCTTTTAAAGTTCACTCAGTACTTTTAAATCGAAAACAATTACCTTTGTTATCCTCCTGCTTAATTGTTTTTTAAGTTTATTTTAAAGAGACAGAGAGCACCCAAGTGGGGATGGGCAGAAAATCCCAAGGAGGCTCCACACTGTCAGCACAGAGCCCAAGGTGGGGCTCAAACCCACAAACCGTGAGATCATGACCTGAGCCAAAATCCAGAGTCAGATGGTCAGCTAACTGACTGAGCCACCCAAGCACCCACTCCTGCTTACATTTATCTTCACTTCTGCTCTTGGTCACTTTCTCACTAATTGTTATCTACTTTATTCTCCTCTCTTAGAGAAGAAGTTGTGGCAACATATACATTAATTCATCTTATATCCAATTTGCAGTTCCAGCAGTTTACAAGGGATATGTTTGGAATGACTATCATTCCTGTCACATTGCCTACATGCTTAATAAAGGGGAGAGGGTTGGGGCCATGGTTAAGAGCAGAAATAAATAAAAATTTTGTAGTGAAGTCTGAAAGTTGTCGACAGTTTTCCATACTGGGTAGTAGTGAGTATAAATTTCTAATCTGATGGTTTGAAATTGTCTTCGCTGTGTTCTCAAATTTTTTTTAATTTGTTGTTTTTATTCATCTGCTTCCAGCATTTTTTTTCTTCAAGAGGAAGTATGCATTATGTCCGCCTTCTCCAGCCCACATACATTTTTTTCCATAATAACAGTATCAAAATACTTTTCTTTGAATCTTAGTAAGTTAGGAGATTTTACCATTTAAAAAAACATCACTTCGTAAAACTCACACTTTTCTTATGATTTACTTTTCTTCTTACTGTAATAAACCACTTAATGGTTTCTTCAGAGACGCCATGAGTAATAAATTTTAGTTTTTGTGTCTGAAATGTCTTAAATACTTCCTTCCCTTTGAATAATGGTTTATCTAATGATTAGTGTTTCATTCCACTTGTGGGTGTTTCTGTATTGTTTCTCTGTATAATTATTATTCCTTCATAGGTAATCTTTATCTCCAGAAACTCTCAAATTCTTTTCTTGCTTGATATTCAACTCCCATTTAATGTAAGACCATCAAAATTCATGTTTTCCACCTGAGACTCATGGCTCTCCTATTTTGGTAAGGTGCTCAGCCAACTCTTTCTGTGAATATTTACTCTCCCCTATTCCTTCTTTTCTCTCCTTCAGGCATCCATCTAGAGCTTCTCAATCTATTCTGTACATCTTCTTATGCCTCTTAGATATTTTTAGATCTCATTTTTCTTAGATCTTTTAGATATTTTTAGATCTCATTTTCTCATTCTCTTTTAATTTCTTTTCCTTACTTTCAAGTAACCAAATTGCCTCTTTACGTCCAATTTAGATTAAATATCTCTATGTTCTTAGAATTTTCTCTTTCCCTCCCTTACCATATATGGTTTACAACCTTTTTTCTTTCTTTCTTTGAGATCCTTAAATATACATATTTAAAGCCTCGGGGTTTTTTGTTCTGTGTTGTTTTTAGGCTGGATATATTCTTAACATTGCATTTTCAGTTGGTTGGTGATTTTTCATGGCACGCATTTTATGAATAAACTTTAAAGTTTTTGTAAATTCATCAAGAAAGGGAGGCCCCTCGCTTCCTCTTCCTTACCCCTGTCTGTTTCGCTGGCTTTTCAGTCTCCTGCATCCACCCCTCTCTGGGGTGACCAGTGTAACACTACTATAGTGTAATACAAGACCTTGCATTGGAGGCTCAGGGCTCCAAGCCAGCAGATGGCTTGGTTGGGTTTCTCGCTGGTGGCTGTTTCTGCTTCCTTGAGTCATCTCTGGGTCTACAGATGTACAGTGGTTTACCGATAGGGCATCTCATTCAGCCTTATCTCCTGCAGTAAACCTTCAAGAACAGGATATTTTGCATATGTGTCCAGCCTCTTCTGCTTCTTGCTCGTGCTGGGCAAGTGGTGATTTTAAATGTCTCCTGTTTGCCAACTTAATGTGTTTCCATTTAAGTCCATGATAGTGCTTTATCTTGTAGTGAGCATGGTTCTATCTTTTAAAATGTTTTAAAGCGTATTTTATCTCTTACCAGTGTATGTGTGTGGGTGCAGACAGCAGATTTTTATGTAAATTTACTCTATCAACTTCACTTGAAGTTATCTCATTGATTAAATACTTCCCTATCCATACACACAAACATTCACGGAAGTAGGTGAATGGAGTCATTGGACAAATATGCTGAGAATTAAAACTAAGATTTTCTTGGAGAAAATACTTATAGGGATAGGAGGGAAGCAAATCAGAGCATCTTTAATTATAATTAAAATATTTTTTAATTGTGCTAGTCATAGACCTTCATGTTATAAGAATCAGAAACTTTAGTGGGATTTACTTTAGCTAATGAGGGTTTAAGATAAGGGTGTTTGGGAAGAAATAACAGAATAGTTCGGTCTCACTGACATTTGGAATATTGCTCATGACTGTTTTGGATACATCAGCTTCACTAGTAGCCCAACAACAGCCCGAACAGGACACCATTCTCTCTGGACTTCTCCAAATCTGCTTCTATGTCAAGGTACTCTGTTAATAAGTAATTGATTTCAACTTTTGCAGTCTGCTTCCTCCTGGATTTTAATGCCTCCTGGCAGCTGCTTATGGTCTCCTTGTGCCTCTCTATTTCTACTGTTATAGAATAAATATTTGTTACTCCTGTAAAATGCATGTGTTGAAGTTTTAAACCTCCAACGATGTTTAAGAGGTAATTAGGTTTAAATGAGGTCATGAAGTGGTACCCTCATGATGGGATTAATGCCTTTATAGGAAGACGAAGGAACAGGAGAGCTCTGTCTCCAAATGCACACAAAGAAGAAGTCATTTGAGAACTCAATGAAATGGTGGTCGGCTGCAAACCAGGAGGGGAGCCCTTACCAAGAACCAAATCTAATGCCACCCTTACCTGGCACCCAGCCTATGGTATTTTGTTATAGCAGCCTGAGATAAGAAACCTTTAGGATCATGCCTTTCACTAAATCTTACCTACAGATTCCTAGAGAGGGAATCTGATGGATTACCACCAGGCACCATTTGGTATTGTGTCTACCCTTGAAAAGCAGAGTTCTTATTCTATACCATTTTGACACCAGTGCCTCAACTTTAGTGATCCCTAGTATAATCTTCTGGAATCAAGGGATCTAGAGCTATTTTGTACAAAATGAGGGTATATAGGTTTCGGTAGCCTTATGAGCACCTTGCCCAGACTTCTAAATTTAGTGACTTAGACTTTTTGTTCAAGAAAATGAAAAGTATTGCATTACCGTTTTTTAATAATTTGTCACTCGTTTGTAACAAGATTAACCAGATGCCCCTTCCTTCCTCCTGTAGCTTGCATGCATTAGTGTGCCCCAGTCCATACTCAGAGAAAGCACCATGGAAAACATAGCATGTCACGTCCTGTTGCATTCACGGGAGGATGTACTGATGGCAGAGTAGCTGCTGCACTGGGAGATTCCTATTTTAATATGATTCACAATGCCCATTAACCATAGAAGTGTTACACGATGGGCTACAATTCACATTTTAAACGATGCAAAGTAAGAATCTTTCTCATGGAGATCCTAGACTATCTTAATATGTTTATAAGGGAGAGAATACCTAGAATTTAGATTTATAAAAACATAATCTAATATGATACTCAAGGAACAGGCTATGCTGTAAAAGCTAATTCTCTACCATAGCTTCAGCCAGGAAAATGTGGGTTCAATTTAGTAATGTCATAGGGTTGGGAGAAAAATCATTGCCGAGATGAAATTCACATTTGTGTGGAACAGTCCACTCCTTCAAGTGAGTTAATATAGAGGTATTTATGGTATGTCTTAGTAAGTCCATTTTGATTTAAAATACAGATGGAAATAAGAAAAGCAACTTCCAATTGTGGAGGCAGGCAATGTGTAGCAGTGAGTATGTCCAATTATCTGGATATTTTAGTAAAGTACCTATTATGGCGAGTGGGAGGATTGTCCTTTGGGTCCAATCACCCCATTTTATTACCTTCCCTGAAAGGAATTCATGAGATAATTACCTGACTCTCTACTCAGAATTCTCTGGCTCTTGGAGAAGTGGGTGGGAAAGAGAGCCACATTCTTTTCTGCACAGCTGCCTCACCTCCATCCAGCCGCAGCTCTCCTTTAGTGTTGCAGAGAGGCAGCTGGCTGATATGTGTTGCAGCTAAGGCTTCCTTCCTACATTTGCCAGAAGCATTGAATCCTTCCTACCCGTGAATACAGTGCCAGCCCTTTCCACCTTTCTCTCTTAGATCATTTATGCCATTTTTCCCTTGCTCCTGACCAGCAATCACACTGGCCTTCTGGCTTTTCCTCTAACAGGTGAAGTGCATTTCAGTCTTGCTCTGGGACACTGGCTATTTCCCCTGATAGATGTGGGCTTCCTCAGACCTTGCATGGTCTACTCCTTCATTTCCAATGAGAGTGGCCTTTCCTGATCCCAAATCCATCACTCTCGCTCTCCTTACCTGATTTTTTTCTCCAAGTTTCACACTTACTTCTTTCACCGCATGCTCCCTCTGTTTTCCCCTGCTAGAAGACCAGCTGCGTGAGGCCAGGAATCTTGGCTGTTTTGTTCACTGCTCTAGTTCCAGCACCAAGAATAGTGCTCAGAATACATATAATTATTGAATGGTTGAATAAAATAGTGCATAAGCTATATTACTTATTAAAATTAAGAATAACTGTTCATTTTTATCAGTCAGGTTCCTTATGAGGTATTTTTTTTTTCTAAACACTTTATATGCTTTAACTCACTCAATCCTGACAATATCAGAAAGGTTAGGTAATTTACCCAATGATGCACAGCATGTAAGTTGCAGCAAGAAGTCTTGCTCCAGAGTAAGGACTCTTTCTTCCTTTGCTGCCAACAATGGGGAGAGGTAGGTAGGTGTAGGGGGAGGCTGGGAAGGGAGGGAAAGATGTGGCTGTGTGGCCTGTGCCTATTGCGGTGAGCCAAATTTTCTATATGAAGTTATTCTGTCACTTTCTCCTTAGCATGATAAATATTCAGTAAGAGTGATTTGGTCAGTGTTACTTCGCTGCTGTGGTCCTAGTCCCCTTGGCGTGTACAATCTAAACACACACTGACGTTTAAGCTAGAATGAAGGCATACTAAGAGTAATCAATAAGTTTGAAATGCTTCCAACCAGTGAATAACTTCACTATAATTATTTAGTCAGGGATGTGTACATGAAAAAAAGAAAATTTGGACTTCAGATTCACTATGTTAGACTTTGTGGTGGTAGCAGGATTCAAAAGACCCTGAATCTGCCTCTCATGAGGTGACCAGAAAATCATCACAAATAGACACAGATTGCATTTGACTCATACAGTTTTGAAATAAAAAATTTGTTCTCCTTGAGAAGGTTTATCCCAAATTATATTTTCACTTGCCTACAAATAGAAACAAATTTAGAAAAAATAAGCTGATTACTGTTTTTCTTGGCTTTAATATGACTTTTGCTTTTTAAAATAGCTTAGGGGCACTTAGGTGGTCAGTTGGTTGAGCATATAACTCTTGATTTCAGCTTAGGTCATGATCTCACTGTTTGTGCTGACAGCACAGAGCCTGCTTGAGATTCTCTCTCCCTCTCTCTCTCTCTGCCCCTCCCCTGCTCATGTTCTCTCTCTCTCAAAATAAATAAATTAATTAAAAAACAAACAAATAAAGTGAAGTGGCTTAAATTTGGAATAAGAAGCGGGCCCTGGGTGGCTCATTTTGGTTAAACGTCCAACTTCGGCTCAGATCATGATCTTGTGGTTTGTGAGTTCGAGCCCCACATCGGGCTCTGTGCTAACATCTCAGAGCCTGGAGTCTGCTTCAGATTCTGTGTCTCCTCCTTTCTCTCCTCCTCCCATGCTCATGCTCTGTCTCTCAATAATAAATAAACGTTAATTTTTTTTTTAAATTTGGAATAAGAAAATGCCACCTTTTATCTTTATTATTTATCATCTTTCCATGATAAAAATAAAATAAACCTCTATCCAGGCTAACTAAGAAAAAGGAGAGAGGACACAAATTATTACTAACTCAGAAATAAAAGAAGGGAATAATTACAGATCTGTAGACATTAAAAAGATAATAAAGGAATACTATGACAACTCTATGACCATAAATTTGATAACCTAGATAAAATGGACCAATTCCTTGAAAGATGAAATTTACCAAAACTCAAGATAGAAGAAATAGATAATATGAAAAGGCCTTTATTTATTAAAGAAATGGAATCAATAATTAATAAGCCTCCAAAACAGCACCAGACTGAGATAGGATCACTGATGAATTCTACCAAATATTTAAGGAAGAAATGCCACCAATTCTCTAATCAATTTCTCCACCAATTTCTTTCAGAGGATAGAAACAGAGATCTCATTCTATGAGGTCTGACTTACCCTAATAACAAAATCAGGCAAAAAATATTATTAAAAAAGAGAACTACAGACCAATATTTCTCATGAACATGTATGCAAAAGTCCTCAAAACATATTAACAGGTTGAATCCAACAATGTATCAAAAAAATTATAAACCATGACCAGGTAAGATCTGTCCTGGATGTGTAAAGCTGGGTTCAACCTTCAAAAATCAATCAACACAATTAATCACATCAACAGACTAAAAATGAAAAATCTCATGACCAAATCAAGGGATGCAGAAAAGCATTTGATAAAATCCAACACCCATTAATGATAAAAACTCTCAGTAAACTAGAAATAGAGGTGAAATTCCTCAACTTGAGAAAGAATATCTACAAAAACAAAATTTACAGCTAAAGTCACACTTAATCTGAGAAACTCAAAGCTTTTCCACCAAGATTAGGTACAAGGCAAACATGTTCTCTATCATCAGTCCTTTTCAACACTGTGCTTCAAGTTCTAGCTAATGTAATAAGGAAAGGAAATAAAAGGTATACCAATTGGGAAGGAAGAAATAAGACTGTCTGTTCATAGTGACATGATCATCTATGTAAAATATGTGAAACAACTGAGAAAATCTCCTGGAACAAATAAGCAATTATAGCAAGGTTGCAGGATACAGATTGGTATACGAATGTCAATTGCTTTCCTAAATAATAGTGATAAACAAGTGAAAATTGAAATTAAATACATAATATCATTTACATCTTCACCCCCCAAAATGAAATACTTAGGTATAAATCTAACAAAATATGTATAAGATCTATATCAGGAGAACTGCAAAACTCTGATGAATGAAATTAAAGAACTAACTAAATGGAGAGGTATTCCATGTTCATGAATGGGGAGGCTCAATATTATCAAGATGTCAGTTCTTCCCAACTTAATCTATAGATTCAATTGTAGTCTCAGTCAAAATCCCAGCAGGTTCTTTGTGGATTTCTACAAACTGATTCTAAAGTTTACATGGAGAGGCAAAAGATACAGAGTGGCCAACACAATATTGAGAAAGAAATATAAAGTTGGAGGACTGACAGTAATCTACCTCAAGGCTTAACCATAAGTCTAAATTTATCACGATAGTGTGGCATTGGTGAAAGCACAAAGAGATCAATGGAGCAGAATGGAGAACCAAAAAGTAGACCCATATGACTATAGTTAACTGATCTTTGACAAAGGAGTAAAGGTAATAAAATGGAGCAAAATGATTTTCCACAAATGGTATTGGAACAACTGGACATCAACCTGCAGAAAACAAGTTTAGACACAGACCTTAAACCCATCACAAAAATTAACTCAAAATGAATCATAGAGCTGAATGTAAGGTGCAAAACCATAAAACTCCTAGAAGATAACAAGGAAGAAAACCTAGATGACCTTGGGTAAAATGATGCCTTTTTAGGTACAACACAAAAATACTGTCCATGAAAGAAATAACTGATAAACTGGACTTCATTAAAATTAAAAACTTCTGCTCCATGGAAGACAATGCCAAGAGACAGAAAAGGCAAGCCACAGAGAAGACAAGCCAGAGTAAATACTTGCTAAGGCATATCCAATAAAGAACTACTATCCAAAATACACAAAGAACTATTAAATCTCAACAATAAGAACACAAATAACTGTATTAAAAAATGGGCCAAAGACTTTAACAGACATTTCACTAAAGAAGATACACCGGTGGCAAATAAGCATATGAAAAATGCTCCAGGGGTGCCTGGGTGGCTCAGTTGGTTAAACATCCAACTCTTTTTTTTTTTTTTTTTAAGCATCCAACTCTTGATTTCAGCTCAGGTCATGATCTCACAGTCATGAGAACAAGTCCTGCATTAGGTTCTGTGCTATTTGGGATTCTCTCTCCCTCTCTCTGCTCCTCCTCCACTCACACTTGTGTGTGTGCTCTCTCTCTGTCTCTCAAAATAAATGAACTTAAAAAAAAAGAAAGAAAAATACTCCAGAGCAGATGTTATTAGGGAAATGCAAATTAAAACAGCAATATACAATTACCTACCTATTAAAAAGGGCCAAAATCTGGAACACTGAACACCAAATGCTGACAAGGATTTGGAGCAACAGGAACTCTCATTCATTGATGGTGGGAATGCAGCACCGTGTGGCGACTTTGGAAGATAGTTTGGTGACTTCTTACATAAGTAAACAGTCTTACCATATAATCCAGCAATTGTGCGCCTTGGTATTTCCCCAGATGAGTTGAAAATTTATGTTCACACATAAACTTGTGAATGCATGTTTATAAGAGCTTTTTTCATAATTGCCAAAATTTGGAAGCAACCAAGATGTTCTTTAGTAGGTGAATGGATAGATAAACTGTGGTACAACTAGACAATGGAATATGATTTAGTGTTAAAGAAGAAATGAGCTATCACGCTGTCAAAGGCATGCACAAACTTAAACGCCTATTGCAAAGTGAAAGGAGACATTCTGAAAGACTAAACGCTGTATGATTCCAACTGTATGACATTATGGAACAGACAAAACTATGGAGACAATGAAAAGATCAGTGGTTGCCACAGGCGAGGTGGACTGGAAGGAATGAATAGGCAAACCGCAGAGGATATTAACTCAGTGCAAAGTTTTTGTATGATACCATAATGATGGATACATGTCATTATACATATATTGCCCATACTCATGGGCAACACCAAGAGTGAACCCTATTGTAAACTATGGACTCTGGGTGAGTATGGTGTGTCAGTGTTGGCTCATCAGTTTTAGTAAATGTATCACTTTTGTGGGGGATGTTGATCACGGGGAGGCTGCACACTTGTGGGGACAGGAGTTTATGAAAAATATCTCTACCTTCTCCTAAATTGAGCTGTGAACTTTTACCTGTTAAAACAACAACAACAACAACAACAACAACAACAACAACAACAACACAACAACCCACTAAGCTTTAATAAAATTTTAATGAAGAAAATAAAATAAAATACATCTATTATTTGTGGTAGGGGTTGTTATACCACTATCATTTATGTTAATTTGCTGCTCATTTGTTTAAAGATTTATTTTTGCATGTAAAAAAGAATAATTTTAACTGTGAAAGAACAGATCTCACAAAACTCATAGTGATAGTTATCACAAGATCTAAGAAGCCTCTTAGAGCCAAAATATGATTAATTTTCCTTGCAAATAAATCAAGTGAATTTTGTCTTCCTTATTTGTTTTATTAGCTTATTAAGTAGCATATATATAATAAAATAACAAACTAAAAATCTTATAACCCCTTTGTTCCATCAAAATATGTGTATTTCTTAATGTTTACCAAATGATTTTATACCTTAAAAGTAAAATTAAAAAAAAAAACAACTTTGTGGAAATATTTTTTACTTTTTCTTTTTAAAATGAATCAAATGAGGGGCTCCTGGGTGGCTCAGTCTGGTTAAGCATGTGACTTTGGCTCAGGTCATGATCTCACGGTTTGAGTTTGAGCCCTGTGTTGGGCTGAGAGCTCAGAACCTAGAGCCTGCTTCAGATTCTGTGTTTCCCTCTCTCTCTGCTCCTCCCCTCCCACTCGTTCTTCCTCTTTCTCTCTCTCTCTCAAAAATAAAACATAAAAAAAAAAAATAAGATAAAATAAAATAAAATGAATCAAATTAGGTAAGAACCAAAGTTGCCCAAATTAGATATCCCCGGCCTTAATTTTCAAATCCTTAATTTTAGGAAAGACTCATTAAACAGACGATTAATGTCAACAGTTCAGTTATTATCTCAGTGGTTATAGAATTGTTTTCTCTTCTGTACCAGGTTTTCCTGCTGAGTCAGGTCCGGGAGCAGCTGTTTTTGTAGCAACTTGGCTAAACTTAATCAACATTTTTTGAATGCCTACCTTGTTCAAGGAACCATGGTACTAACTGAACCATTCTGAACCATGGTACTTAAGAAAAAAATAAGACTTCATCTAGGATGTGGTCTCATGAGCCAAATGTGATAAATACTTCAATGACTATGATTCAAAACTGGCCTGATACTGTTCATTGTTCTGGACCCACTTTAAGTCATTTTTTTATTTTAATTATTTTAAATAAGTTGTTTTCCTTTTTTTAAAGTTTTTTTTAAGTTTATTTATTTATTTTGAGGGAGAGAGAGAGAGAGCATGAGTGGGGGAGATGAGGAGAGAAAATCTCAAACAGGCTTTGCACCACCAGCACGGAGCCTGATGCAGGGCTCGAACTCACAAACCTGAGCCAAAACCAAGAGTCGGACGCTTAACTGACTGAGCCACCAGGCATCCCTAATCTATTTTTATTATTAATGAAAAACATTTATACTAATATTTTAGCCAATTATCCTAATATGTGAATAGGTGCTTAAAAATAAGCCAATATTCTAATTACTAGGGGATAAATAGGTGACTGAAAAGAACGCTGTCCAGGGTAAATGTTTCTGCTTAGGATAAAGGAACCTGAATTACTCTATCACAACTGATCAACAAGCACACTTTGAAAGAGGCTTCATAAAGACACAAAATCAAATCCCTTTCTAACAGCTTTAATTCAGCAAAATAAAACCAGAAGAGAAAATGAAATGCCCTTATGAAACATTTAACAATGCAAAGCAGAAATTTTAGGTAGGAGTTACCTAATAATTTAGAAATAATGGAAAGTTCAGAAATTATAGAAAATAATAATCTAGATATTAGATAATCAAAGAAGGCCCTTATATACCTTTATTTTATAATATAAATTTATATAAAAGACACCCATTTTTTCCACATGTCAGTACAAAACTACTATATTTAGTCTCAAAAATGCATGATTTTATTTAAAAAAAATTTTAAACCTCCACTAAAAACTGCCTTTAAATCTAAATACCAAGTTATCCAACACAGGAGAAATGTAAAATTTTCCTCGGTTCAATGGTTCAAGAAAATAGGTGGATTTAGGGAGTTTATATTGGAAAAGAATAAATGGAGCTATGCATATTTGAAGGGCAGTCCCATGGAAGAAAAAATATACTTATTTTTGTCCCTCCAAAAAAGCAGTACTGGCAATAAACTAAAGGACACACAGGCTTTGCTTCTACTTAAGGACAGTTGGAACAACTGGAGCGGTAGAAAAATGAGAAGGTCTGACTCCCAGCAAGTGTGAGTGCTTGATTGCTTGAAATAGAAACAGATACTAAATAACTCTCTAGTGGAAGGTCTGCGGGCAATAGGATGACCTGGTAGGCAGAGCCTTCAGAACTGTGAGAAGTACATTTCTGTTGTTTGTAAGCCATGAGTTGGTGGTAGTTTATTATAACAGCCTGAATGGACTGAGGCAGTACTGTAGCCATCTTCCTCAGGTCTGATTAGAGCTCTGAACGAGCTTGAATTCGTACATCTATTGCTTGTCGAGCCAGTTCCTCCAGTCCGACCAGGTGGGAGCCTTCGTGGATCGGCAAGGTCTTTTAGAGTTCCCAGGAAGAGACGCAAACCACTAGTTGGAGTGATGGAGCTTTACTTCAAGGTGAATTATCATCTCAGGACGCTGTCCATTTAGGTCCCCTTTTCCCAACACTGGGATGGGTTTCTGCCTCCCCAAAGAATTGAGAAAGATGCTTTTCATTGTTGAGGACAAGTAACATGAGCTTGATAGCCTGCCTACCTCCATTCACTGAGCAATCGTGCCTCCCAGATAGACGGTATGATCTGACTGCCTTGGCACCATTCATGACGGTGAAGCTTCTGTATAGACAGTACACTGCCGTTCTCCCTAGTCAGCAGGCGTCTCTTCTGTCTTGTCTTTCATAATCTCCTGACTAGGTTCAGTGGCCCTGTTATGTTAGGTAGACTTAGCACTAGGACTCCAGTGCTCTAAGGGGCTCTAAGGCTGTTTTGCTTTGCTCCTCTTGATACTAAACAGAAAGAGAAACAAAGAAGCAAAAAACTGTGACATATACAAGTTTAAAACATGGGTAGAGATCAAAATGACATATTTGATCAATCTGGAAAGAGGTTTCAGCTTCAGAAAGAAAATGTATCTCCCAAGAGCTTTTAAGTTTTTATTGTAGTGCAAAATCAGAATCTATACATAGCTTTTTGAACTATTACAAGAAAAAAATAGATGGTAGTTCTACAACCATAAAAAAAGATGTTATGGATATTATTTTTTCATACCCAGCTTTGGGGAAACTTTTCACATTCAAATTATGAAAATAATCAATAAGCATTAGAAGTGCACAGAGACATTTGTACAAGCCAGCAAGTGGCTGAGTGTAGCCATAGTCCGTGTTACTTGCAGATAGCAGGGGCAGACATGGAGTGCCACTGTGCTTACCTTCAGGACTGTTTTAAAGGTTGGCTAATGTCTTTAAATTGACTTTTTAAAGCAAACTAAAAAAAATCCCCATAAAAACAGTAAGCATTTTGTGTAACATCCAAAGGAGGGGGGCTTTGTTTATTTCTCTGTTTCTTTCATCTGCTTTATTTCATTTGTTTCTACTTCCTGTTTCTTTCACCATCTGAATGAAGTTCCGTGGGACCAACCAAATATTTGTTTATTTTAAAATGTTCAATGAGCTCATAAAAATAGAGCGTGATGGGGTTTTCTTCTGAGAATCAATGTGTGTCACTGTTGGCCTGGGATATGTCTGCTTCATGGCAAAGATAAAACACAAGATTACCAGTCAAGAAGAGGAAGAAAATTGGAGAGGGCCTAAATACGTTCTCTGTAAAATGACTCCACATCGCAGAAAGACAATTTTTGATAGACATAACTAGGATTAGGGGCCAGTTTGGGTAGGTATTGGCATTGCAAAAAAATTCAAGTTGTAAAAAATATTCATATACTCTATAGAGGAGCATATTGTTCTAAGTAAGAGATAACCATTTAGATACCTTGCCATTCTCCTTTCTCCAAAGTCATGAATCATCATTACATCTTTCTACTGTTGTCTAAGTTTAGACTTGAACAGGTGGAACTGATTCTGTCTGATTGGCCAACTTTAGTCTGTGACATTATATGTGATTTCTGAGAATGATTTTTAAATTAGCGGAATAGTTAGCCTTTAATGTATAACCAATAGTAATAAGAAACACTCAATGTGCAAATCGAGTTTATTTCTTTAAAATGCTTATCCAATTTTGTTTACCTTTCTGGAAGAATTTTAGAAAAAAAGGAAGCATTATAGCCTGTTTGTAAAAAAAAAAAATTAAAAATTCATATGATAAAAGGAAAACAGTGTTAATGTTGAATTCAGCAAAATAAGTGATAACAATTTAGAGTAATTACTCTTGTTATGTATTATTTACTATATCGCATTAACTGTGTATGCTATTGAAATACAACAGTTAAAATGAGAATATGATCATTTATGTAAATTATATACTTATCAAATATCTTGTTTTAGTAAATCTCAAAAATTCAGTAATTTGTACCAGTCGTTTTATTATTATAGCCTTTTGAAACTAAGGTACTATATAAGTGACATAGTAAACACTTTTCTGGATGAAAATGATCTCTAATAATGGAAGTGGTGAGAGAGTCCATGAATGAATACACATATATTTAACGTGTGAATCTATTGTTATCCCAAACTTTCCACTCTATCCTTTATTTATTTTATTTTCCACAGCCAGAGCTCCTCTCTATCACTTTCATTGCAGTTAACATGAAGAGTTCAGAGGCATAAAGAGTTCAGATTAAATTCAATAGCCTGTTAAATTCTCCAAGCGCAATGGTCAGGAAAAAAGGTGGGGAGGGACACATAAAGGATGTAGCAGTTCAGAATCAGAACTGACATTTACCAAATAGCTAAGACTCAAACCTCCTATGTCTGTAAAGTGCTAGAAGAGGTGATCAATGCAGTCTAAGTTCCCTGTGAATGAATTCAGCCAAACTGATCAATTCAATGGCCTCATATGTAATATTAAAACAAATATGTACATTGAAGCATGGATTTGGAAATTGCTTCCAAAGCAGGGTATCCCTTGCTCCAATAGCATTTTGAAGCTATGGTTGATACGAAGTACCAGCTGTGTACCATCCGCCACTTGAGGCATTCGGAAAGATTTCTGATCCCCACAAACACCTCCTCCAAGTGCGTGCTTTTTAGCCTTATTTTGCAGAAGTTCAAAGGGACTCAGTCACCTGCTTGAGGTCAAAAGGCTAGTAAGTAGGACAGGTGGAATTTTAACCTTGCTGAGACTTGAAAGCCCCAATTCTTGCTACTATATAGTGCTGCCTCCTAGTTTTAAAGCAATCAAACTGTTGGTCTTATTTTGGAATTAGGCATATTTTTCAAATAATTTATTGTACTACCTAGGTCCATTTTGGGGATAAAAGGCTAAGGGGGTGGATTCAGGAATGTTATTCATAAGAAATTGAAAACCTGCTTGTCAGGTTACAAAAGTACAAATAGAGCAGACATAAATTTTTGCCCATGTTATTCAGATGAAATACTTATCCTGTTTTTGTAGGTTATGAGCTTTGTGACTTAGATGTTATATTAGAAATGTAGAACCAATGTAGTAATAACTTCAACCTGAGATGTCAGTTATTTAGATATCTGTTTTCTAGCTATGTTTTAAGATAAAATTATTTAGTTGCTCTTGTAGAATGAAGACCCTACAAGCATCATGAATTTTATGGGTATCTTGATTCTAGTTATAACAGTGCTTCATATCAGGGGCCTTCTTTCCAGCTGTTAGTGAGTTTATTTAAAGTTCAAATTCTATTTAAGTTTCTTCGCATAAATATTAGCTTGTCAAAAGAATATTTAGATGCTCTAGTTGAATGTTTGTGTCTCCTCAAAATTCATATGTTGAATCCTACCCCTCAAGGTGATGGTATTAGGAGGTGGTGATGAGGTCATGAACCCTTATTTTCAGATTGAGTTGCTATGATTTGATAATTGATTCAATGAAATAATGTTTCATCTTATTAGTTGAGCCTGTGAAAACAAGAACAGTGTGTAGTTAAGGCCTTGAACCTCAGAGTCTAACAGTGTCCCAGTTTTGCTACTTACTTGCTGAGCGTCATTGAGCAAGTTAATTCCCAGCGACTTGCATACTGGAGTGTTACACCTCCCACGCTGCTGTCGATGACTTTTAACATTCATTTAGGAAGGAGGTACAAATTGGGAAGAGGCAACCACAAGAGTGGAGGAATGTTGCGATGTACAAGATGCTATTTTGTTGTTGAAATGAATAATCTCCCTCAATACAAGCAATATCTCCAAACATCTACTCATTTCCTAAGTAGATGGCCCTGAAATTCCAATTTTTATAAGCCTGTTTTTTTAAGTGCCCCTAACTAAAGTTTTGTTTGTTTGTTTTATTTTACTGGGTATTTCCTAAGGGCTATACTTTTGGACATAGGATAGCAACTGTTTCATCACCAAATTAATTATGTAAGAAAAGCAGATGCCTTAAAAAATCTTAGGAAAATAAGAATAGGTCTTAAGTGCATTTGGCATTTTTTCCTTTCGGAACATTAAAACAAGGTGTTTGACAGAATGACACATGATAAAAACATGTTATTCAAGTGATTTGATATATGATGATTGGTTGAGAAAGGATTCTTGTCTAAATGCTGCCTCTCTGGATGAAATGATTATAGAAATTGCTGTGATAGGGGCGCCTGGGTGGCGCAGTCGGTTAAGTGTCCGACTTCAGCCAGGTCACGATCTCGCGGTCTGTGAGTTCGAGCCCCGCGTCAGGCTCTGGGCTGATGGCTCAGAGCCTGGAGCCTGTTTCCGATTCTGTGTCTCCCTCTCTCTCTGCCCCTCCCCCGTTCATGCTCTGTCTCTCTCTGTCCCAAAAATAAATAAAAAACGTTGAAAAAAAAAAATTTAAAAAAAAAAAAAAAAAAAAAGAAATTGCTGTGATAGAAAACCATGAGTTCCTCAGCTTTATTTATGTAATTCCTTAGTTTTTATATGTAATGCATATATATACAACCATGAATACCAAGCATAATGTGAAAATGGTAAATTTTGAAGGCATTCTAGCATATAGTCTTGCTTAAATACACTTTTTAATGATTTTAATCCTGCTCACACTTGAAAGACCCAATTCTTGCTACTATATAGTGCTGCCTCCTAGTTTTAAAGCTAAGTTGTTGGTCCTATTTTGGAATTAGACATAATTTTCTTTCTTTTTTTTTTTTAACGTTTTTATTTATTTTTGAGACAGGGAGAGACAGTGCATGAACAGGGAAGGGTCAGAGAGAGGGAGACACAGAATCCGAAACAGGCTCCAGGCTCCCAGCTGTCAGCACAGAGCCCGACGCGGGGCTCAAACTCACAGACCGCAAGATCATGACCTGAGCCGAAGTCGGCCGCTTAACAGACTGAGCCACCCAGGCGCCCCAGAATTAGACATAATTTTCAAATAGCAATAGCACTGTTGGACTTTATTTTGTTGTCATAATATGGGAAGATTGATTTAAATGACTCTTCCTATTTTTTTCCTCATTTTTGTTTCCATATTGACAAAAGATGGGGTATCTTATGTAAGAAATAGGAACAAAAGTGAAAAATTATATTTCATATCATTATCTATATCTGAAAGATTCTTATTTATTCACTTGCTTGACATTCTGGACCTCCCTAGACACTTTGTAGTAAAATTGAAATTGCAATTACTTTCAATTATTTGTTATGCTAATTATCTTTATAATTGGGTCACAATTCCTGAATGGCCTGCATAAGTCATATCAAATGTATAATTATATTAATTTTATCTCTATTAATGTCTTTTATTAATTAGTTCCATAATCACTGAACAGTTAATTAGCCTTACTAATATAAAATAAATATTTTAGAAACAAATCAGACTAGAGATATTATTACTGTTAAAACAAAGAATACTGTCATTAAATTCTGAATTTTCTGATGACATTTCACAATAAAAATCAAAATTTTTAGAGTATGTATTTATTTTCAATTACAAACATTAGTGCTCAAACCAGAGCATGAAATTCTCCAAAAGAAAAGCCAATAATTTTGATATCAATGCACTATAAACAAATTCGGTGATCATTGCAAGAGATCAATCGATATGCACATTGGAAAAAATAAATTCTAGACTAAGATAGTTGTATTTTACAAAACAGTATTTATATTCCCTAGTAAGTCACTGAATGTATTTCTTCTTGTAGAGTATTATGCCAGAAGATGAATTTTCCTAGTATATTTATGCCTTATTGGCTTTTCCAATTATGCAGACATTTGTATTCAGTGTTGTTCCTTCCTAAGAATTTTAAAAAGATTGTTAATAAAAGAATGCCTTTATCTTTTCTGTTCTAATCTCTTCAAGGATGCCACATACTTAACATTTTCTAAATGGATCTTGTTTGCCAGATCACCAACTTGCTTGTCAGAAAATTTTATTATGCTGCCCAAATACTAATAAATATGGCAGCTTAATATTGAGTCATTTGAAAAACATTTATTATCGAAGGTTATATTTATTTCACAGGGTTATGCTAAAAACAAACTTAAGCCAAGCTTTCTGTCCCACAACAGGCTTAAAACATAGAAAAGATCTCAAACTTGGAGACAGTGCTAAAGTAAGACTGACTCAATTAGCGATTGTTTATTGCCTGTTGTGGGTGCATCAGTGCTACATTAAAGCATGGAGGAAAGGGGAATCGTGTTTGTATGCTTAAATGTCTTGTATTCTACTGTCCTTTATTGGAACATGGAGAGTTACCTTTATGGGGAAGTCAGATCATAAAATCCCCAGTTGGTACAGCCTTTCTGTTTGATGTAGAAGTTCTCTAAGCTCACCTTTCTTAGGCTATAACCTTAATACACAGTGGTTTCAGATTTCCAAGTGAATCTTCTCAGATTTTCCCTGTCCTCTTTCCACCAACCCTCCTAAGTAGATGGAACTTGGTAGGGTTTGCTAGGACTTCCTTTATTTACTCCTCCCCAAAATGTACAACATTATCAAGAAGGATTGCTATGAGGCAGCCCATGGTTCATTCCTTAATGCTGGTTCCATGACTACTGGCAATTTCTCAGGTTGTGATACTGCACATCACTGGCAATGTTTTCTCAGTTGCCATCAGCAGATAGAGCCCTACTAAAACATTACCTCTCTCTGATAGAAAGTAATACCACTCATGATTTGGGAATTTCAGTATACCTCATAATTCTGCTAGTTACCGCAACTGAATTCCAATTATTCCAAATTTTGTGTAACGGGAAAAGCAAAGAAAGGAACATAAGCCATCTGACTAAGGCAGCAAGACACATTATCTCTCCCAGTGCTATAGCATGAAAAAGTCTGACAGTGTTGAGTTTGTTTTTAACTACCAGAGAATGGGAGAGAGAATGGCTACATACAGAAGGACTCAGCAATCTCACAGATGCTTCCAGGGGATCTGGGAAAGAAGGGTGGTCTTCTATCAGGTACATATGTGAGGCAGGCTTCTGTTTTAGTACCGTAAGGGGTCCCTGATTAAAGGAAGGAATGGCTAAGGAAGGAACAAAAGTTTTGGCAGTTTTCCAAAAGGGTGTTTTGGCTCCCCACACAATCCCATTTTTCAACCTGTTAGAAATCAGCACTTTAAAAAGACCTCTTACAGCTGCTCCTGAGCCAGATGCCTGCTGACCTGGCAATTCTCTGAGTTAGGCTAAGTACACAGCATCCTGAGCTCAAGAGGAATCTGACTCGGATTTTTAACCCATTGAGATGGAATCATACATACTTGGGAATAAAATGTAGAGGTCAGCTAAAAAAGTCAATACTTAGCAATTTACAGAAAGAAAATACTAACATCCTCTGGTAGATCTCTCTCTATTTTTGGTGTTCTAGTCATGGCAACATACTATGACCGCCATGAGAATGGATGGGAAAAATCCATCTCCTTGCACAGCTGTGAAAAAAGGAGGCACTACAGAGGCACTTCCCTGGCCATGAGTATCAGCATTACCTGGGAATTTAGTAGAAATGCAAATCCTTGGGCTATATGCCAGACCTTCTGAATCAGAAACTCTATGGGTGGATCCCAGCAATCAGTGTTTTATGTCCTCTAAGGGATTCTAATGTATACTAAAAATTGAGAACCACTGGTCTACAATGTCAAGTAAGCGCCTATTTCTATTTAGATAGATTTTTAAAAGTGTCCTAAGAATGATGGCAGACGCTGAAAGGATACCTCCACTTTGCCAGATTATCGACATGAAATCAGGTTAAAAATGTACATGATGCTTTGCTGGAGGAAGCTTGAGGATTTCGATGCCCAGGGCTGCCTCTAGCTCAGGCATTCTGTGTTTGGCTGCTTTCTCTTGAAGTTTCTTTAGCTCCACGCAGTCTGGCAATTTGATCTTAATCCTTTCTCATGACCACCTCAGATTCAGGAAGGTTGGAATGCCACAAGTGTCGCCCTTTGTGACGTAATCATCTGGCCAAGGTATGTGAGTCAGTGGCCCACGTTCTGGTCATATCTGCCTTGGTCCTAAAGCGTGCTAAGAATCAGTCCTGCTCCATGCCTGATCTTCTCTACCTTACTTTGTGTTGACAGTTTTACCTTTGAGCTGAGATAAAGCAGAAGAGATTGAAAACATAACATCTTTTTCCATGTGTGCTTTCCTTAGATTTAGCTTTAAAATTCTTAAGCCTCTGCCAGGAGAGTAATTAGCAGCCCAGATAAGAGGCCACCTATGGCAGCTCTATGTCTGCAAGGGGCCCTGCAGGAGAGAAGGATGATTTTCATTAGAGAGTTACAGATAGTTTGCAGGCCCATATCTCACTCTCAGGAGATAGGAAGTTAAAAGGAAAATTTAGCAGGAAAGAGAGTGGCTTTTTATCTCTGTGTTACCATCAATCACTATATTTCAGAGGTTCATGATCAGACACACTTGCGAATGAGGGAGAATTTAAAAACCAATATTCAAGGAAAGCCCTCTGGTGAAGGAGGAGGTTATTCTACTCCATTCTGCTCTTAGGAAAAAGTTGCTTCATCTTGATGCATTGTTACTTATCTTCAGGTGACCTCAACAGCAATAGATGAATGCTGGAAGGAAGATTTTTAAAATGAATATGCTACAATAAGAAGGGAAATCGAGGTGCTGGAAGTAGGATTTGCTGGAGGCTCTGGAAAGTGGATCTGTGTTGAGGGTACGGAGAATGCTGCTAAGGAATCTGAGAGATGACATGAAAGGGCCAGAGTCAAAGTGAGCAGACATTCACTAGAGGGTCAAACGAGAATGGCCAGGGGAGGGAGAGGCCGAGGTGGTGTCAGTGGGTTTGGAAAGGAGTGTGGGAGGAAGAATGTCCAGATAATTTCCTGAATTATTCCCGGAACTGGGGCTGAGTGAGGAGGGCAGGAAAGTTCTATAGAGCAGCCACTCTAGGATAGGAAAAGAATTAAAATAAGTATTTAGTGAATTCAGATAAATGCCATTTAAATTACATAGCTATTTCGAAGGGGCACAAATGTAAATGAATATGCCATAGTGTCCCCATAGTGTCAGCAGTCTCAGGCCTGATCTCTGACTTCAGGAAAGCTTGCTTGCAAAGGATTTAGATCATGCAAATACCATGCAGGTCTTATGCCAGATTGCGGGCTCAGGGCTCAGTGGAGAGCTTTGTCTTTGAAGCTCTCCCAATAAATTTTTGGTGTTGATGACAATTTTGGCTTTTTTAAGACTTCAAAATTGAGTGAGTGACAATAAGTTGTTAGAATTTTTCTCAAAAAATAATCCTGGAGAAACATACTGGTATCCTAAAACGGAGTATTAACACTCACAAGGAGACTTAGAAATAACTCAATCACTGATATTATGAAAGAGGCTTTGTGAATTAAAAGCAGACTTTGGAAGGGGAAGATAAGTTAATTTCTAGCCATTTAAAGAAAATGGTTCAAAAGTTTTTAAAACTAAAACTGTTTATTGTGGTTCACTTGCTCCAATTGACATTTATTATGATATGTTATTTATTTTCTAGTGAAACAGAATATCTTATTCTTCAAAACAGCTGCCCTAACTAGCAGTATATCATAGTCTGAAGTTCTCTGTAGAGGTTTTAGAATCCAGAAAGGGCAAGCCTCACTCCACAGCTCCATCCAGTCTTTTCAGCGTCTCCACATGGATATCCAGCCACCTCTCTACACCTCTACCTCCGTGTCTAAAATGCATTTTAAACTTACCATGTCCCCGATGAAATTCCACTTAATCCCCACCAAGTTTGCTTTCCCCTCAGTTTTCCTTAACTCAGCAAATGGTGACATGATGATTTCAGTTGCTCAGGACAGAAAAATGACATTGTTTATACTTCTCTCTCTTTCCCTCACTCTCTCTCTCTCGCTTTCTCTCTCTCTCTCTGACACACACACACACACACACACACACACACACACACCTAATTTATCATGTACTCCATTGGCTCCAGCTATAGAATTTATCCACAATCAGTCCACTTCTTACCATCTCCACTATTGCCGCCCTTGGGGAAGCTCAACTCTCAACAAAATTGGTGGAATAGGCTCCTCAAGAATTTCTCTGCTTTCATGCTTCTCCCCTACAGTCTATGCTCAACCAAGCACATCCTTCTCAAAGTGTACGTCTGATCACATCACTCTGATTCCCACTGGCTTCCATTTTCATCATGGAAGAGGACTAGATATTTCAGCATCAACGTTCTAGATGACACAGTAGAAAGTCCTACTCCATCCAGCTCCAGCTATTCCCTATATCCCAGCTATATCCTCTGGGATATAGCTATTCCCAGCTATATCCTCTGTCAACATATCCTCCTAATCCCCTCCTCCTTCACTCTGCTTCAGTCCTTGGCCTCAGGACATTTGTGTGTACTATTTCCTCTCCCTGTGATGTTCTTTCCCAGACATCTATTTGCTTACTCCCTGACCTCTTCAAATTTTGGGTCAAATATTACTCACAAGTGAGGCCTTTCCTTTCCTTGACACACAATATAAAATTGTATAGTACTCTTTCTCCAGACCTTCTCTACATGCCTTCCTGGCTTTACTTTTTTTTTTTTTCATTTCTGGCTTTACTTTTACATCCCCCATTTTGAACCAGATTTCTTACCAACACTTGATTCTGTGTATTTCACTTGTTTATCCACCATCTTTAGTCAGTAGAATGAAAGCTTCATGAGGATGGGAATTTGGTTGGCCATGTTTGCTGCTTCACCGCCTGCCCCCACCCCCAGCCCCCCCAGTACCTGGCACTCTCATAGACCCTCCTTACTTCATGCTGTTGATCTTCTGCTTTGGGGTTATTGCAAACATTTCCCAAATGGTCTTTTAGATTTCACCAGTCCAAAGATGAATATTATTTTGTCAGTGCAGCTTTGGTCATATTAGGCATATAATCAAAACTTTCAAAGGTTTCCTACTATGTTGTCTAATTTCTCCTGTTTGGTGTGCAAGATCTCATATGAATCCATTTTATAACCTAGATGTGCTGTTTGTTGCTCTCAAAATACTTCTTTCACTGAAGCAATCAGTCAGTTGTTTTTATACTTGGTGTTCTCTCTCTGTCATTATGTACTTTATTGCCTTCCTTCCCATCCCCGAAGGGCCCTTCTTTTTCCAAAGTAAATATAGTCTAAATATAGTCTATTATCTCACTGCTCTTTATCTGGAACACTCCTCTCTCTCTCTCTCTCTCTCTCTCTCTCTCTCTCTCTCTCTCTTTACCTAATCAAACTTTTGCTTTTTCAAAGCTCAGTTCAAGTACCACCTATTCCATTAATGTTTCTTCAGTTAATCCTGATTTTTTTTTATCATTTCCTCTGAACTATATATACAGGCCAGAACTGTTAGCTTGGCACTTAATATCATGCATACCATAGTGTATTCAGTTTGGTTCAAAGAAACATTTAGTAAGTGTCTATTCTAGTTAGATACTGCTTTCTTCCAGAAAGTATTCAGGAAAGATTAAAATATATAATATATTGCATGATAAAATAAAAACAGAAGGATGAGTGCTCATGAATTTGAATGTCTTCTAGGCCAAAATGAGAAAGTAAGAATTCACTTATTTGAATCTTCTCTCCTCACATCACATAGTTCAATCGGATTGACAATACCAGAGATTTAAAGGAAAGGAAAATATGTCTCCTTTTTGAGTGTTTTGGATTTTTTTAAGTATAAAAAAGAAGTGGCACTAATCATCTCTCTTCTCCCACTGCTTACACTATTCAAAACTTCCTCATCTGAATGGAAATGGCTTGGAGGAGAGTGTTTCTACTGACCATTTTGGACTGGGACTGGACTGCTACTTGGCCCCATTTTTGGTTTCCTTGCTTCTTCTTATAGAATTAGACATTGGGATCAGCCAAATCTCAAAACATCCCCAAACAAGCAAAATTTGAACCAATACTGTATCTACCAATCTCCTGAGTGAGCTTCAATCTTCTTTCTATTGACTGGTACATTGTTCTTAAATCTACCTTATAAGACCCGGGAACTTTTTGATAACATATACTTAACAAATATCTATTGATCATATGCATGTGGTACCATGATAGGCTCTGTGATAGGCATTACAACAGTCTCTGAGGATGCTCTTTTTCATGGCTTAGTTCACTGCTAAGACTGACTCAATGGAAGCTGGTTGTTGACTCACAAACTTGGAGAAAGAGTTTACTTATATTTATAATAGCCTTTCCTTCAGTCAGGTCTCAGTGGTAAATATAAAATTAAATCTGGTTGATTTATCTTAAACCCAAACACATTTACTGTCGTTATCTGCCCCACTTGTATGCCATTTCAAATACCTCTTATTAGCAACTGTATCTGCACATGTTTCTAATTGTGGCAGCCAGCTTTGTGCAGGTGTAACCCTCAGCATCTCATTTTCGCTAGTATCTTTTATGTCTTATTTCCTGCCTTGGGATGGCCAGTGAGGATCACTCACAACCAAGTTATGTGCAGTTTAAAAGTTCAGGGTTATCAAAGCTCATAGACCACCCTTGACCAGGAACCTATGGATAAATTCTTTACCTTTTCATACTTCAAATGGACACGTTTCATAAGAATCCTCAGAATTCTTGTGGGATTATGCAGAAGCTGCCTATACAGGGGCTGGCTCAATAACCCATCCTTATATTGGCTTTCTCTCCTTTTGTGTTTTACTCCCATGTCCTTCAATCCTGCCGCCCAGATCATACAAACACTTGCACATAAGCCTCTGTCTCATGCTCTGCATTAGGGTTAACTAGGCTAAGAGCTGCTTAACCCTAAATATACACAGGATATTTTTACCTCTTTTCAAGAAAATATAACTCTATTATCATATTCTATAGAAAATTCCTCATATATATAGGGTGAGCTCTATCTTCCTGTCATTATCTCCAAGGTGAACTAATCACTAGTTAAGAAATATCTTTTAGAGCTTACAATGTATCAAGTTCAACCTAAGCTAGGTTTTAGGGACAGGAAAATAAAATTCCTGCCTTTAAGACTTGGAATTTATTGACAAACAGACATCTGAACAGACAATTAAAATATAGTAAAGAAAAAGCCATGGTAAAGATGTGCATAGGTGCTAAGACTTCTGGAAGAAAAGCTTCTGAAAAGATAAGAATCTAGAATGAAAAAGTAGGATTAAGCCAAAAGTAAAATGGGGGAAAGTAAGTCACATAAGAGATAATTAAAAGCAGTGGTGTTTATGGAGTATAAAATAAAAGAAGAATTTGCAGAGATAGGTAGGAGTTGTGTGATAGAGAAACTCAAATGACTTGATAAGGAAGCCATAACTCATCTTGCAGGTGATGAAAATCCAGTAAAAATGGTAGTTCTTAAACTTTTTTGAGCCAAGGATTATTTTGAAAATCTGGTTGAAGTTATTGTCTCCCTGTCCAAAAAGAGCACATCTGCCAAAAACTTTTCATTCCATTTCTTATGAATTATTGTGATTCTCATAAAACCTGCCCACAAATCCTCTAAAAATACTAATGTTAAGATCTCTTGCACTAAAATACTTAAACCATTAGAGTAATATGGTTGGGTTTGTTTTGAGTATGCTGGTAGCCATATGGAGAATGGATTCTTGGAGGGCCAGTTTCTAAGTATGACTATCTGTGAGGACACGATATAATAATCTAGGCAAATCAAAATAAGCAACAATACTATAGTAATGTATAAAGAAGTGATGGATTCAGGACATCGCCTTAGGAGGTGTAATTAGCAACACTGCAACTGATTAGCCGTGTGGGATGCAAAACAGGGTGATGATGAAAATTAGTTTGCTTTTGGATATGTTGCCTTTGACATGCTCATGGTGCATCCAAGTAAAATGTCCTTACAAAAATTTGAGCTGAGGATTCTAGATAAAGATTTGGAAACTAGCGATCTCTATGTGGCTAAAACCATGAGTAGATGAGCTGATTCAGGGAGGTGGTGTAAAAAAGAGTGGGAAAAGAGGGTTCATACAAAGCACAGTTGAAAGTTAAATAAAAACAAGGTGTGAAAAGCTCCTGTTTTATACGACAATTAGAAGGTTAGAGAGTCATTTCATTTCAGAATGGTAGAGACACAAACCAGATTAAAATAAGTTGAGGGATGAATGAAAACGGTGGAAGCAAAGATGCTGAATGAAGAATATTTAGGGAGGTTGGCTCAAAGAAGGATGACCAAGAAAAAGCAGCTGTTAAATGTTTGGGATAACTATGGGAGGGATTTTGTTTTGTGTTTGTTTGTTTTTTAAGGCTGAAAGACAAATGAGCTTGCTTCTATGCTGTGGGAAATGAACAGTGGAGATGAACAGAATCAATTGTAGTGGATAAAATAAATTAAGGTCCAAGAGGGGACCTTGGGACCCCTTGGGATTCAAGGATTCAAATCACCAGTCTAAGTGGATGGTCTAAGCCTTACACAAGAGAGAGAGCCCCTCACCCTTTGTGAATTGGCAAAGTGGTAAATACTGGTTGGGGTGAAGGTAATTCTGTAGGTGCTGTGTGAGGGAGAGTAGCAGATCTTTATTCCTTAACATACAGTTTTTCTAGGTGACCTAAAAAAGAGGTTATAGTTTTGTAAAGATTTTGAAAGGAATGGAAGACAGACAACCGAGAAGACCAAGTTTAAAGTTGGGGACCATTGACTTGTAACTCACCAATTCTAGAGTGTCCGATTTTCTCCAGCATTGCCCCAGGTGCACATGTATAGGAAAATGATGGATTAATACAAATTAGGGTCTGGTTGGTCAGTAATGACAGGAGGATGTAGGTTCATGGGAACTGAGGACCACAAGTCCCAGCTGCGTAGCGCAGAACTGGAGTCAGGAGAGGCCAGATACCTTGGAGAAAATAGAAACTGGAGACCTGTATTTGATTGAAGAGAAAGTGTGAAGGATAGCGAGTTTGTAAAAAAGCCTGAAAGAGGCGAGAGTTTGTCGTTAGAAAACAGAACATTGGGTTTAAATATTGCTGATACGGACCAATTTGGGGTTGTCTGTCCTTGGGCTAGGGAAGGTGAAGTAGAAGGAAAGATCTCCAGATTTGAAATAAGGGATTTGAAATTAGTGGGTAGATACACAAGAACATGAAAAGCATTCAAGATAATAGTGACTTGAGTTGAAGAAGAAAAGTTTGAGTCTGAGCAAAGTCTTTACAGGGAGAAAGAAGGAAGGTTAATATTTCAAATTCTGTGTTATCTGAGGTCAAGGGATTAGGCAGTCTCCTTTGGAGAGGAGGCGCTGTCATGGTCTTAGAGGAAAAAAGGGATTTAATGTTCTGAGAAGACAAAAGGGTTTTGATGATGACAAGAAGGAGCAGGAAGCATTTTGTTTAGGGACTGAGAATGCAGAAGAGTGTTTCATATGGAAAAGGTTTTAGAAAGCAGAGAAAAGACTTGGGAGTATAAGTAAAACTCTTGTAGTGTAAAGAAAAAACAGATTGAACTTTTATTAAGACTGTATTTCCCGGACTTGCCCACATAACCCTTGTTTGCATAGTGCCTATTAACCTCTTACAGAAGTAGTGCTGTGTGGATTACAGCTCGGGAAACATTGGCAGAGCGCTCAAGGATAGCAGGGCTGCGAAGCATTCCACAATGCAATTGCTGCCAAATCACGGTAAATCCACCTCTTAAGGTATCTGGAGGGCAGTGTTTGGACAAAGATGAGCCAGCTCCAAGGCCACCCGGTTTGTTAGGTTGTTTGCATGGCCATTTATCTTTTCGACTCAGCAAAATTGAAGTCTGTGAAATCAGGGTCATTTGTAATTTATTTACATCTCTACAACATTAGGTTTATTACGGAGTATGTTAATAAATACTAAATATTTTTATGGAAGCTTTCAATAAGCAAAAAAAAAAAATTACAACTTAGTTTTTATTTTTTGCTTCTTTCTGCCTTTGTTGGATATTTATTTTCCGTTTAGGTTTTTTGAGATACCTAAATTGAGATACCTAGATGTGTTGACGTTCATTGCCAATTTTGAATGATAAATTTTACTTATACCTTTCATATCACTTGTTTCTACATACTTTCTCTCTTTGAAACTTTGATGAAATGGTCCTAGATAAAGAAAATGCAGAAAAGAATATTTGATATTGTAGATCAGTAAAGTATTTAATATTGGAAATAAACAAAATAAGAAGAGATAACGGGCAGATTTGACATGTAGTTAAATCGTTCATTTAAAAGTGATGCTGCTCTTTTGAAGTAAAATTTAAAACCTTAATTCAAAGTAAAGTCAATCAAAAAATATAAATTCACATATATTTGATCAAAAAGTGTTATGACTCTCAGGAAATTACCCTTGATAATTCTTTAGTTAGCTTATGTAATACAGTAAATATGGTTTTGTGTATAAAAGGTAATATGTGAGTATTACTGTGTACTATATACAAAAATGTACAAAATTTAATACTGAAAAAAATGAAAATATAATTTATAATATTTATAATTACACAAAAGATAAAGAGTCATACATATATGCTTTAAATTGCAAAAGTAAAATGCAAATTATTTTGTGATTCCACTGTGGTATATAAAAGCAAAGATGTAAAATAGTTGAAAAGTTGAACTTTTGAGCATGGTGCAGGTGTGAATTGTACTTAAGTTTGTATTTTTAAAAATAGTAATGCTATTTGTTATGCCTTTATTAATAGCCTCCCGTGAGGGCACTTACCAGTAGCTCAATGCAAGAAAAAAGTAAGGCACTGATAGAAACTTCCAATCTCTGGATTATTTGATACATTATCCTCCAACATTAGCAGACCTTATTCTTAGGACAGAGTTCCAACAATGATGGATAACCACTCTTCTGATAGAGTGGTTTCATAGTATAATATAAATCCAGACTGTTTGAATTAGGTATTGCTAGTCTCACTATAGAAAGGTGCATACAGAAGCTCAGAAATATATTGCCCTGAAAGTATCCATGGGTCTTCCCTTCCTGAAGACCCAGCGTCTTGGAGAACCCCGGGCAGTCATACGTATTAGGAATCTTCACTGCCAGTGTTGAGACTTACCTTGATGTGCAGGCCTTTAAGCTCAAGTTTGGTTAATGTGGAGAACTGTGTTTGATAAGCTGCTATGTAGAAACCCTCTTCTGCCCCTGGACCCAGAAGCCAGGAGAGTACTCTGTGTGGGACTCTTGCTCTTCTTCCACTCACTTCCCTGTTGTAGTTTCAGTGAAAACATTTGCTTACAAACCTTCCTCCAGTGAGGCTGAGAAAAAAAGCAGATTCTGCCTACACTAATCTTGCCATGAACATAGGAGAAAAGATGATGAAAGACTTCTCCTTAAAGGTTAGAAAAGCAAAAACACTATATGACAAATGCTTTAGTAAAACTTTAATTCCCTTGTGAGGAAGCAAGTCTGATTTTAAGTTTAGAAGCGATGTCCTCATAGTATATAGTTCACATTTCACAATTCAACACTATTTGAGGTTTCAATGACCATTTTTAATTATTTAGGCTTCAAGGAGATAACCTGGCAGAAAGGACAGAAGAGACGTCACAAGTACTTCTTTCTCCAGATGAAATAGTCCCAGATTCTTTGGGTAAGTTTTAAATCCAACAATATTTACTGTAACTTTAGTGGCACTTGAAGATAAGAAGAAAGAAAGAAAGAAAGAAAGAAAGAAAGAAAGAAAGAAAGAAAGAAAGAAAGAAAGAAAGAAAGAAAGAAAGAAAGAAAGAAGCTAAAACCAAAGATCTCACCCCACACCAAATCATGGTAATGGCCATTCACATGTCCACCATTCCCTCAGGCTGTGTGCATCAGGAGGTTAAGGGCAAAGGAGAAAGGAAGCAGGATGTGTGGATTCTGAGGAGCAGCCTCTTAATGTCTGTGCCTGTTTTAGGTACAAACAGGTCAACTATATGTTGGCTACTCACCAAATTTTGTCCCTAATTTCAGCTTGCTTTTGTAATGTACATTGCTTATTCTCATTTTCACATCATTGAACCCTTCAGCCTTGCCTGCCAGAATGTCAACATCATACTTGGTTTTCCTCCCTCTGTCTCAGCCCTATATTAAGTTGGCCTCGAATCATGTCAGTGTTACCTCAGAATTCCCCCTCCAAGCCAGCCTCCTCCTCATTTCCCCTGACACTGCCTAGTCTGTGTTTTCGTCCTCTTCCTCTGCCAAGGGTAACAAACCTGTAAGTAGGCACTCCTTGTACTATCTTATCTCTTTTTAGTTCATTAGCTTTCTAAACATGAAGATGCTTATTTCATTCTATTTTCTATGGGACAAAATTCAAACTCCTTCACACAGGATATTAAGATCATGTCAGGGCACTTCAAAATGTTGCCTGAATAAGTAAATAAGTAGTGTAATGCCACGACAATGACGTCTAAGATAAATCACTGCATCATTATTCAGTATTCTAACTCGATGCAGTTGTTAAATCCAATTGGGCTAGTTAGAAAAGAGACTATAGAAAAATATTTTCCTTACATTTGGATAGAGAAGGACATATTAAAGAAGATGGGGAAACATGGGATACAGGAGTGCTGATGCATAGGGGCACTTGTACCCCAATGTTTATAGCAGCACTTTCAACAATAGCCAGATTATGGAAAGAGCCTAAATGTCCATCAACTGGTGAATGGATAAAGAAGTTGTGGTTTATATACACAATGGAATACTACGTGGCAATGAGAAAGAATGAAATATGGCCTTTTGTAGCAACGTGGATGGAACTGGAGAGTGTTATGCTAAGTGAAATAAGTCATACAGAGAAAGACAGATACCTTATGTTTTCACTCTTATGTAGATCCTGAGAAACTTAACAGAAGACCATGGGGGAGGGGAAGGAAAAATAAAAAGTTTAGAGAGGGAGGGAGCCAAAGCATAAGAGACTCTTTTTTTAAATGTTTATTTTTATTTTTTTTTTTTTTATTTTTTTGAGAGAGAGAGAGAGAGAGAGAAGGTGGGGGTGGGCAGCAGAGAGAGGGAGACACAGAATCGGAAACAGGCTCCAGGCTCCGAGCCATCAGCCCAGAGCCTGACGCGGGGCTCGAACTCACGGACCGGACCGCGAGATCGTGACCTGGCTGAAGTCGGACGCTTAACCGACTGCGCCACCCAGGCGCCCCAAGAGACTCTTAAAAACTGAGAACAAACTGAGGATTGATGGGGGGTGGGAGGGATGGGAGGATGGGTGCTGGGTACTGAGGAAGGCACCTGTTGGGATGAGCACTGGATGTTGTATGGAAACCAATTTGGCAATAAATTTCATATTTAAAAAAAAAAAGAATAAGGTGGGAAAAAATCCCTTAACATTAAAAACAGTATTTTAATTCAACTAGAGTGTTAAGAATTCCTGTTCATCAAGAGATGTCTGAAATAAGTAAATTGATAAGCCATAAAATAGCAAAATATACTTACAACATATTTGTCACTGATTAAAGATTAATATTTAGAATACATAAACAATGTGCAATTTAATAAAGATCAACAAACCAATAGAAAAATAAGCAGCAGATACGAATAGATATTTCACAGAAGAGGAAACACAATGGCCAATGAGCAGAAAAATGCTTGACTACTTTAGTAATCAAGGAAAGGCAAATTAAGACCATAGAAGGATGCTGTTTTACAATCTTTGGCTTGATGTTAATTAGGAAATCTGGCAAAGGCAAGTGCTGGTGAAGACAGAGATCAAAGGAAACTCATACACTATAGGTGGGGTATAAACAATTTTGGAAACAGTTTTCCATTATTTTAAAATCTTGAATATTCATATACTCTAAAGCTCAGAAACTCTACTTCTGGGTGAATATCCTTGAGAAACAAGTCTCCTGTACCATAAAATGTGAATAAACTTTGTTGATATGCTGGTGGACAGGAAAATGGATACACTGTGGAATTATTGCATTATAGGAAACTGCATTTCAAGTACACACATAGGATGAATGAAATCAGAAGTGTGCTGGTAAATGTTAACACAGCTTTCTTTGGAAAGAAAGCCCTGATTTGTAGAGATTGATGCTTTCGATGATGTAAATACTCTCACCATATCTGATTTAAAGCAACTGATCTGAAAATGACAGTGGGTCTTTCAATTCAGTATGGGCAAGTCACAGCTCTCAATTGAACAAGTCTTAAAAGCATAATATTGATTGAACAAAAGTAAGTCATAGAATGCATTTTTGTAAAGCTCAAAACTAGCAAATCTAATTAATATCTTCTTTAGGAAAATATACATAAGTGATAAAACTATATTTAAAGAAGGGAATTAAAGACTCAAGATGATGGATGTCCTCAAGGGATAAGGGAAACAAGGAGATGGGATAAGGAAGGTGCTCACAGGTATATGTAGGTTGCTGGAAATGTTCTAATTCTTAAGTTAGGAGGTGGTTTGAGGTGTTTAGCACTGTGCTTTGTAACCTAAATATACTATATATATATAGTATATAAATATACTATATATATATATATATATATATATATATACACACACACACACATATATATATATATATATATATATATATATATATATATATGGTATACAATTGGCCCTTGAACAATGTGGGTATTTGGGGTGCCAATCCCCTGAACAGGCAAAAATCTGAATATAACTTTTGAGTCCCTAAAAACTTAACTGCTAATAGACTACTGCTGATCAGAAGTCTTACCGATAATATAAACAGTTAACACATATTTTATACGTTGTATGTATTATATACTATATTCTTATAGTAAAGTAAGCTAGAGAAAAGAAAATGTTAAGAAAGTCATAAGAAAAATACATTTATGGTACCGCACTGTATTTATTGAAAGAAATCCTGTGCAAGGGGACCCATACAGTTGAAACTCATGTTGTCCAAAGGTCAACTGTATATACTTTTTTACATGTCAAATATTAACAACATTAAACATTAAAAAACAAAAAAACAGGGGCGCCTGGGTGGCTCAGTTGGTTGAGCATCCGACCTCAGCTCAGGTCATGATCTCACGGTCCATGGGTTCGAGCCCCACATCAGGCTCTGTGCTGACAGCTCAGAGCCTGGAGCCTGTTTCAGATTCTGTGTGTCTCTCTCTCTCTCTGACCCTCCCCCGTTCATGCTCTGTCTCTCTCTGTCTCAAAAATAAATAAACATTGGGGCGCCTGGGTGGCGCAGTCGGTTAAGCGTCCGACTTCAGCCAGGTCACGATCTCGCGGTCCGTGAGTTCGAGCCCCGCGTCAGGCTCTGGGCTGATGGCTCGGAGCCTGGAGCCTGTTTCCGATTCTGTGTCTCCCTCTCTCTCTGCCCCTCCCCCGTTCATGCTCTGTCTCTCTCTGTCCCAAAAATAAATAAAAAATGTTGAAAAAAAAATAAATAAATAAATAAATAAATAAACATTAAAAAAATTAACAAAAAACAAAAAAACAAAGTATTGTGGAACATAAACCAATGTGAAGGTAGCACAATGCAGGAAATGATAATAGTTTCTCTATACCTAAATCTCTTGCAGTACTGATGAGATTACACACTACCATGATAGACCTTTAACACTGACAGTGAAAGTTGAACAATGTGGTGGTACTAGGAACATGGAGGACCCAGGTTGGCCATTTGGTGACACTGTAGTTTTTGGAGTGTCTGGCTTGTTCTCACTGGTAGTCTTGCATGTGTACCTTTACGTAAGCCATCCTTTCCTGATTCATAGTAAGTTCTTTCTCCTTCCCTCTGCCTATTCAGATCCTATGTTCTAAGATCATGTCAAGTCTCCCTGGTGCCTAGCCCCCACCAATGTTGTTTGTTTGTTTGTTTGTTTTCTTTTTCCTTAATAGTTTTTTTAATTACTTCTTGTGTTTTCTTCTCACTCGATTGGATTATATGCTTCTTGAGGTCCTCTTGTGTTCCCCATTATGCCTGTATAAAACTAGACACAAAACAGATATTACTTAATTACTGGCTTTTTAATTTTATCAAAACCACTGAAATCCACTAATCCACCAAGGAGATATATATCCTTCTACAATCACATTTGCATAATAACTGAGTATTGTAGGGATTTAATTTTTTTTGGAAAATTTAACGATGCATCATCACTAATATGTGGTTGATTATACCTATTTGCATCCACTGGAGGAAAAATATTCATTAAGTTCCTTTCTTGAATTTCTCACACCCTGAATTTTTCACATTCAAATATTCGTAGACCTAATCAGCAAATGACAAAATATAAGTTTCTGATTCAGTACACTCTTTTTCACTTAAGTTAGATCATTAGATTCAGTTATTAAATATTTTTGGCATTATCCAAATGTGCTGATGTGATTTTTATGTGAACTGTACATCCAAATTGAGCTTGGCTCAGTAAACATACATATTTTTATGTGTAGGTATAACTTTCTGCATAAAAAACCTGTTGTGACATAAAACAGGAAGAGTAAAAATAATGAGAGGAAGAAGTTGGATATACCTAAACATTGTGATAAACTCTACAGATTTCTAGGTTCCTGCCTGCATGCCCAGTCAACCACATTGGCTAAGATTCTATTCTGAGTGCTGCCAGATACTCTTAGATTTTGAAAAAAATTACTTTATCTTCCTATCCTTTGGCTTCTTCTTCTCTAAAATGAAAAGACAAGACAAACTCTCTAATATTGGGAAACTTAGGTACTCATTTCCCCCTCCATGTGATTGAAAAAAGCTCAAAGTTCATTGTTTGTATTTTGAAAATCATTTATACTTTATTAGTAAGTAAGTAAGTATACTTTTATACAGAAGTTGTTCTGGAGCAGACAGAGCAAAAAAGCTTGCACATATGTACCCACCAATTATTGTTAATAACCAGTGAGCTCAGAACACTTAAAAAATAGAGTATGCTCCTCCATGCATTAAATGCTAAGATTTTATTTTCATGATGTCTATTGTCCCTACTGGTATATTAGACTGATATTTTGGCACTGGATTTGGACTATTTACAAGGGTCCTTTCAACTCAATACTGTTTAGTATGGTCAGATATATAAATTTGCAAATATTGTGGTAGCACTTCATAATTGTTCCTCTAAACTAAGTTGAATGGACCTCTCTATATTGTAGATCTCACTGGATATGGCACCAATAACCAGGAAGAATTCAACCAAAACAAGAACAGAACAGAATGTAAAACCAAAGAAAGCTACCACTACCTTCCCTTTATAAATACTAATTTCTCTTTAAAAAATTAATCCTGTAAAGGTATTCAAATATATTCTGAGAGAGATAGTCATAGAAAATTATCTTGCTCAACTTGTTTTGAAAGCATGAAGTTGAATACCTGGCACAGAGGTATTTATTGAATTTAAATGAATATACAAATACACAAATAAGTGGATGAATGAATTGATTAGTACATACATGCATCAAAAATCAAACAGAATGACAATACTCTTTAAAATTAACTCACTGAGAAGAACTTCAGAACTCACTTATAGTGTGGTATTTCTAAATTTAAAAATCAACAAATTCACAAGAGGGTTGGTTTTCTTTTTCAGTATATGAAATAATTTGCTTTGTAATATTGAATAGAACATTTTAATATTATTTACTAAGTCAATATTCTACTTACATAATAATTTCAACACATAAGTGAAACAAAAATTAGTGAGTAAATACCAAAATTACACTATTATTTGCTCTCACAGTTATGTAGAATATAATTCATCTTTGCAGGACTTAAATTATGCTAATTTATACATTCTAATTTAAATAATCTACCTACTGTCACCCTTACAACTGGGTTTTAGTAGATAGAGGTTCAAGTACTCATCATAAATGAATTAATATTTTTGAACTTGGTGGAATTCTCATCATCTATGTTGATTTTATCAACAAAAATTTGCTTCTTTTTTATGTCATTGTTCTGTTTGGAAGGGCGGTAGATAACATTTTAAAATTCATCTACAACTGGAGAAAATATGTCATTCTCCCAAAGTTAGTTTTATGTTGGAAAGAATTATGTGTTCTAAAATGAAATCTACATTTACATCTAGATAAACTATGTGCATTGGGATTTAGTAATTTTTCTTCTTGAACCTAAAACTCTGAATTATTGGAGACAGAGCTCCATGGTTCAAAAGCTATGATTATGGATTTGTGCTAAGCTTTCCATGGTCTCCCTGGTCTTAGGTGACCGTTAAGGGTTTGAAGGATTTAATGCTCTGATATTTTTCCCAGAGTGCACATTTTATGCAGCAGACAAAATCTGCCTGCATATGTATGTGAATCTAAAGGAAAGTCTTTAGGGAATCATGGCTCTTTCAAATATTAATAAATATAAGAAATCAATTTTACAAGTTTCCAGTGATTTAAAATACCCTCCTCTTAACTGATTTTTAAAATTTGAATAGAAGGTTATTAAAACACAAAGTCTTTCTAATGCTCCACATATCTATACTTATTGCAGAATTATTTATAACCCTTAGAATTCCTTGTTATCATTAACTTAACTCAGCAGATATATGGGAAGGCTTGCCATCATTTTATTCGTGTATTTGAAAGCCAATACTCACTCCTCAAGGCGAGTCAGGCTAAGTAATTACAACTTCTCACTTGATACTTAAAATGGAAAACCCACCACCCTTTAATAGTATGTGCCTTTCTCCAAACTTTTCATAATTTGCCATCCCATTTAATAAGGAGAACGCAAATCTGTGCTTAAGTATAGCACCGATATATTTTGGCTTAAATATAGCCAAAAATAAGGGGAGAAAAGATAGTTGGTAGATAAAACAAACAAATATAAAATTATAAGACAGAAAATGGACATTAAATAAAAGTTCCAACAATGAGCTGAATCATCCACCAAAAGAAAGCTCACTCTAACATAACTGTCGCTGTTATACATTTTTGATTTCATTGTGCCATTCTAAATTAGAAATACGGAACATTTTTCGTATGTTGTCTTTAAGCTAAATAAATAACATTCTACACTTTATTCTAGCTCACAGACACTACAATTTTTCAATAACCAATTCAGTCATTTTAATATCCTTCTCATAATAGGTTCATGTATCACAGTGTTAGTAGCAATATGTGACAATAATATATTCATTCTTTTTGTAAAAAATAGATTCTTTACCAGGGACTGAAGAAGCACTAATGGAAGAGGGGGAAGAATCTGAGAAAGCGTCTAAATTGACAGGACCTGTAAGTACACTCATTTTCTTACTTTTTTTTTAATTCCTAAAACTAATGTATATTACCAATAGGAAAATCTAAAAGGAATAGGAAATAATATTCTTTAAATTGAGAAGTATCTTCAGATGTGCATCTGGTATATCCCACATGGTCATGCTGAGTGCTTGTATCAGTAGGTGGTCAGCTCGATTACAGGTATACAAGTGAGGCTGGACTTAGCTCTTTCAGCAATTGGGGAAAAAGATTTGAATAAGTTAGGAAAAACTAAGTTCTGCTTATTAACTGCTGGTTTGTGCACGTGAATATTCTAAAAGATTATGAGCTGCCATGCTAACCTTCAGTATGTTTAACTATACACATCTTGATAAAAATCATATGTTTTGCATATTCTGAATGTTTACATATAACATAAGCTTACTATTATTGGTTGTGAAGTCTTTGTGATAGTTTTTGCTACACTGTGTCTCTTCAATAGGGTAGATTGGGAGAAAACCATTAGGTTTAAGATTTTCAATCAAATTTAGTGTTAAAAGAATAAACACAGAAAACATAAAATCTGCATGTAAATTCCAAATATAAAGTTCATGAAAGACTTTAAGTTGCTATCAAAGTCTTGCATCATCTTAAATTTAATATTTAAACTGGGTTTATACACTACAGTATTCTCCTCATTAGCCTGCTAAGGCAGCTGTAACAAAGCACCACAGACTTGGGGGGTCTTAAACAACAGAAATTTCTTTCTCACAGCTCCGGAGGCAAAAGTCTGAGATCTGAGTCTTAAGATTGGTTTCTTCTGAGGCCTCTCTCCTTCCTCTTAACTGATCTCCAGATATTAAAAGCTGGTAGCATCTCTCATCTGAGACTTTTTTTTTTCAGCCAAAACACAATCTGTTCTTTCGACAAATTCTTACACTGTAGTTTTCAAAGATTTCAGTACCTCTGATACTTTCTCTGAGCATATTCCTGTTTGCCAAGCTCCACTGTGAAGTGTTGGTTCTGCCACAACCAAACCCAGGGTTCCGAATAGTGTTCCCACATCACAAAGTGTCACTGGGGACGCAGTTGATACAAATATTATTTTTGGATTATAATCTGGGTTTTATTAACTTTTTAAAAAGGAACTTTCTGGCATTTATAAAATTCAGAATGTTTGGATAATCTTATGATGACAAAGGCATGTCACCATTCAGGTGGTGACAATGTTTCATTCATTACTGTTTGCAAACAGTTTTTAATCATCTGTGAATTTTGCCAAAGTCCAGGTATCTCCCTCATATGTAAAAGAATGCCACTAGACTCTTTTCCTAATCACTTTCTAAAATCAAGATAGATCCTGTCCCATAGTATTTGGCTTGCCTACTAATCCCTAATAACCCAAAGGGGTTATTACCCAAGTGATTTCAAACTGACCCTGAGAGATTTTCGCTTTCTTTTCATAGTGCTCACAAAGTGCTTTCCTAATGCAAAGATTTGTTCTATGCCAATTTAGCTTGTTTTCACTTATCAGTTATTAGACTTTGGATTCTTAAGATTCTACGATTCTATTTAATGTCAAAATAACTAATTCTTTTGAGAAGTATGCCGAATATAAATAATACATGTATAAATTTATATCAGGACCCTGAACATAATTTCTACTTGACAGCTGCTTTTATTACGAAGAAAACATGGATTACAAAAAAATTCAGATGATACTTTAGAAGCAAAATCCCTAAATAATATTTTTTAAGATTGTATTTTTGGTAAATCAAAGAGAAAATTGTGGCTTTATCTAAATATTAATGGAGAATTGGAAGGAAGCTAAACTTTTTTCGTTATTACCGTAAGAAATGCAAAATACTTCAAAGCAAATTTTGAGTCACATCCTGTAAAAATATAAACATGCCACAAATGTTGAAATCCATCTAGAGTAGTTTCAACACATGCTGTCTTATTTGCTAACTTTCCATGTTGGGCATTGGATATTAATAAGTAGGTAAAAGACTCTTGAAAACTGTTTTCCCCAGTGGCTTAACTTGTGTTTAAAATATTTTGTGAATATTTGAATGAGGTAAAGGCAACATTTGGATTTACATTTTTATCCTCCCCCAAATAAACAGGTCATTTTTTTGAAATTTCCCTTTCCTCCTCCTCCTTCTGCATTCTGAAATGTCTCTTAGCATATGTACATGTTATGAAGTTTAAAGCTAGATGTGCCAGATAAATCTATTTATTAAAAATGAACCAGCAAAAAGAGACTCTTAGGAAGAAAATACCAAGCAGCAGATTCTGATTATGGCCTTTGGCTCACAAATAGAGTACAGACATTTTTTTTAGATCAATGATCCATAAAGATTTAATGTCAATGATTTTTTAATTTCACAATTTCTATATCTTTCTCAATCTTAAAAATTGTATTTTGTTTTGAAAGTATGAAACACATATATGAGTCTAAGGAGAAGATGAAAAGATAATTTAAAAAGGCATTTAACATTCAACATCTTACTTTTTTTTTTCTTTGTAAATCTCTTCTTTAACTTATTCATTAGTCAATACCGATCAGCCCATCATGAGCAGATTCCCATAAGATTTTATGTAAGTAGACATCATTTCCTAAAGTAGAAGAAAAATTTTAGAAAGGACTCCTGTAGGGAAAGTTTTCAGGAGGTACTAAAAGTTCTATTTTGAGTATATTTTCCTTGTGAAGAGCTTCATCTATTGATGAGTTATGTTTAACAATGATAGTAGTAATAATAATGCTACCACATATTTCTACAATATTTTTTGTTAAGCATTTTTACATACTTAATATCAATCATCTCTGAATTTTGCAAGTCCTTATGTATGTAGGATGGACAACCCTTCAGTGAAATCAATAGTACTCTAAGTTTTAGGTGAGTATACCGAGCTTCCAAAAGATCTGGTGATTTGTCCCATGTCACACAGAGAAGACAGAACTGAGACTCCTATTTCCCAGTGCCTCAAACTCTCATGGAACTTGTTGCGTCCGTACAGTAACTAAGGCTCTAGGGTCACTATTAAATAGCACATATAAATATAGAAAAGATGAAAATTAGGCCATTATCAGCCACCAATATCAAAGGTAGAATTATTCATTAGATTAAGTAGATAGTATAAAAGTAGAAGTTTGAGGTACCGGATCATGACAGGCAGATTTTTTATAATATTTATATTTTTTAATTAATTTATTTATTTTGAAAGAGACAGAGAAAGTGTGAGCAGGAGAGGGGCGGAGAGAGGGACAACCAGAATGCCAAGTTGAGAGCCTGGAGCTTTGATATGGGGCTCGAACTCATGAAATTGTGAGATCATGATCTGAGTCGAAATCAAGAGTGGGTCGCTTAACCGACCAAGCCACCCAGGCGACCCCATGACAAGTAGATTTTTATGAGTGGAAAGGATCAGTAAGTTTGGAACATAAAAGACTAGTTTTGCTTGGGTCCTTACTTACCGTAGGCGTCTGAGAAACCATTGCAGCATGATAAGAAGCGGGATCTTAATATTAGCGGGGGACTTGGAAGGAAAGGGAAAGGCAAAATAATAACATGTTTCAGAAAACATTCTTATGACAAACTTGATTCAAAAGTGACACAGGTGATTCTGGAATCATCTGGATTAGAGGCAAACTTGGATTACTTTTGATCTTGACTAATATTGTGCTTTGTTGGTTAGTAAATAAAAATTTTTGTGGGGCACCTGGGTGGCGCAGTCGGTTAAGCGTCCGACTTCAGCCAGGTCACGATCTCGCGGTCCGTGAGTTCGAGCCCCGCGTCAGGCTCTGGGCTGATGGCTCGGAGCCTGGAGCCTGTTTCCGATTCTGTGTCTCCCTCTCTCTCTGCCCCTCCCCCGTTCATGCTCTGTCTCTCTCTGTCCCAAAAATAAATAAAAAACGTTGAAAAAAAAAATTAAAAAAAAAAAAAATTTTTGTTTAGTGATGTAGCGACAAGTGGATGGTGTCTCTCTGTCTCTTTCTCTTCATTGATTCTTTCTACTTGCACTCACAAGTAGTAAGGTGTAGACTTGATTGTCTGAAGTTGAAATATCCAACACATACCACATTTTCCCTATATCTCGTGAATATGAAGTTTAAAAAGAGTAAGTTTGGGTTAGATGTAAATATGATTCTCTTTTGGTAACAACTATAATTGGAAGGCATGAAGATAAACACATGCAGACTTCTGGTAACACATACAACTGATGTACAAATTCGGAAAAGAATTTCGATAAGAAGAACATTGTTCTAAATGAATTTCTTTTTACTGGAAAAAAAATTAGGTGAATCAGTTGTGGTCAACAACACTTTATTCAGCCAATGAAGTGCATAGGTAGGCAGAGTTCCACCAGCATTTCTAGTCCCTGTCTGATTGTTAATTAGTACCATGGAATCTTCTTTCAATAAATCCTGGGTGCCCTTGGGAATTACGTTAAAAGAAGAATTCCACTACATACATGGAGCACTGATTGCTGAGAATGAAAGGAAATTTTGCAATCTGCTAAAATCTTATGACTTTTTGCAATATGTAGGTTGCACAAACACCTTTTATTTCTCCGCTGTAGAAACCAACACACTGTTTTCAAGCCAAATAGTGTGTGTCCCCATGGAGATTCATTCCTTTTATCCCATTTCTTCTTGCCAGATCTTTATTTCTTCTCTCATAAGACATGCCAAAAAAGACATAGACATTTAAAAGATATAAAATTATAAGATTACCATGTAGACTTAACAAGAATTGTACCAGTTGCTTTCCAGTATAAACCACAGGTAAGAATATTTAGGGACCGTTAGACAATTTCTTTATGAATTTTGATACTCCTACTTTCTATCTTGTTTCTGACTAATATTCTTCCCTGCATGTAACCCTCCCTTCAGGAAAATTTCATCTTTTCATTCTTTTCTCAACTCGACTATTTAAATGTTTCCAGTAAACATCTTCTAAATTCTTTTTCATACCCAAGTATAATTTCATGATAAATAAATATTGTTACACATATTTTGGAAGGTTTATAATTCTGTGTACATTGATTTAAATAGCTGGTCAATGGAAACAATGTTGAATGAACTGGCTAATGAACATGTTGCAATTTTTTCTCTTATTATGTGTGGAGAAAAAATAGACACCAGGTAGCATTTATGGAATTAAGACTAAGCAAATTTCAACTGTACTCTTGCAAAGTAATAAAGAGAAGAAATGGATGTCATTATCATCTCTCCAGATAGAACTAATAAGTTAGGGTGGATTTCGTCTCTTGAAAGATACTGTGGACAAATTGCTGGCAACTAATTGTAGCAACGAATTGTCTGCTAAGTAACAGCAATTAGTACGTGTTTTGCTCAACTCTGTAGGATTTTTACCATTTCTTTTTTCTTCTAGCCTGGGGAATTTTGTTTGGTCTTTATCATCCACAGATCTAGGACACCAAAAATACTGCTTAAAATTAAGTACTATAGTAGGAAAGTTATCTGACTACATTTTGGAATCTAGTGAGGTTTTTTTCCTTTTGACATTTCAGGTCTGTTGATTTCTAACACATTGAAGATGGAAATATTTGCCTAAACCTATGCAAATATTATTTTTTAAAATACTTCTATGAATTTTTAAAATGTAACTTCTAAATGTTACATTGGCATTGGGGAAAAAATGGCCTAAGATGATAAATTATGACATAATAATTGTTAAAACATTGATTGTTTTAATTGTTTAATTTTGTTTTTGAGATAGTTGGAAGGAAGAATGACCTAATATGCACTGATGTAGAGCAAGAACAATTGATTTCTAAGCAAATCATAGGCATGCTGTTAATATCCTGAGGTCTCAACCCTCAATGAGTCCACTAATTCTTATAAATATGATGGGCAAAAGAGAAAATACATCTTGGCATTCTCAGTATTTTGACTTTATTGCTAATTCTTTTTTTAGGGTGAGAGTAATTTATAAAGTAGCTAGAAATAACTCTAAATATAACATCTACATAGAAAAAAATGATAAAACTTCACTAAAAGATATAAAAATGACCTAAATATATATAAAATGTTGAGTGAGAAGATACTATAAAAATTAGCAATTTTCTTAAATTTTTACATTTAATGCAACTTCAAAATCTCAGCTTAATTTTCATAAACCTTGATAGATTCATTCTAAAATTCATAGAGGAAATACAAGGCCCAAATACCAAAGACTGTATGGACAGAAAAGAGTGATGAGAGTTGACCGGCAACACCAGAATTAACTACCGGTTCAGGAATAGACAAGGGGACCAATGGAACTAACAGACAAACAGCCCAAAAGGCTCATAGCAATATAGAATTTGCTAAATGAGACGGCTGACATTATAAATCAGTGGGCAAAGTGTAGAACATTCTACAATGCTGAGACAACATATATACAGGGAAAAGATGATACAGTTTAGAAATTTACCATACTTAAATCAAAATCCAGAGAGATTAAAGGCACATTATTTTTATTCTCAAGTTAGATAACTAGTGCTAATTCTTTATTAAAATGATTGCCAACTACTGAAAATTTCATTTTATTGGGGTGTAAATAGACTGAAGAGGAAAAAAAGCAATATGGATTATGTTTGTGTAGTGAGGTAAAAACCCTATATATACTCCGATTAGGAAATGTGCAGGGTGTGTATTGAAATGGCCTATTTTTGTGCGAAACATATTAAGTTAATATTAAGTCACTTAGTGGAGATTAAAAAAAACAGGAAGATCCCCCAAAAAGGTTTTCATTTACATATCATCTTCTTCTTCAGCTAAGAAAACTACATAGATTGCATAAAAATGATTGGATGCAAACTGCTTCCTACAAAAGCTTAAACATCTGTGGGCTTCCTTTCCCTCTGAACCACAGTGATCTTACCAAGGTCATTTTTTTTCTTTTTTCTTTTCTTTTTTTTTTTTTTCATATTATAAGAAGTGGTCACATATAAAGTTTGAGTGTCAGGAATGTGCTGATTCAAACTGAAAAAATACTATATATTTTGCTATTATGTTGACCTAACATGATGTATATTAAAAGAGCATTAGGAAAAAAATTTATTTTAGGCATTATGTTTGAAAGGATCTTGACTGTTGGGTCATACTGAATGACCATCCCTTTTTAATACAGTGAACTCTTTTTCTTCTTTTCCAAGCATCACAGATTTTTAAAGAGATTTCCAAATGTTAATAAAATATGAACATCAATCACAGCATTCAATGTGCAAAATATTTTTCAGCTACAATTTGCTTTAACTTTCTGGCATCTCTGTTACAGTTTTCTTTATTTCAAACTTGTTTATTTTTATTTCAAAAATATAATACTATTTATTGTATAAATTCTGGAAAACCCAGTAAAAATATAACTTAAAATCCAAAATCATGACATATAATGATGAATTGTTATGTTTTAGTTTTCCAGAATTTTTAAGCATGTATATGGGTAAACATGTCCTATCATAATAGGACTGTAGTCAACAAGCAATGTTACATTCTTCTTTACATAACATAATGACAATAGTCTCACATAAAATTCTTTGTAAATCTAATTTTAATACCTGTATATTACTGTATGCTTACCTGTTAAAAATTTTTTTTAATGTTTATTTATTTTTGAGAGAGAGAGGGGAAGAAGCAGAGAGAGGGAGACAGAATCTGAAGCAGGCTCCAGGCTCTGAGCTGTCTGCACAGAGCCCGATGCGGGGCTCAAACTGTGAAATCGTGACTTGAGCTGAAGTTGGATGTCTAACCGACCGACCTACCCAGTTGCCCCTATTCTTACCTGTTTTGGTATCAATTAGATCAATATCTGTATCTTTTTAAAGTTTAAGAATTTAATTTTAGTGTCAAACCATAACACAGAGATGTTATATTTGATTTAATGTTAGATTTTTAGTCTGATTATGCCCAACTAGTTTGTCCCAGATTGATGATGTTCACGAACTAGTGATAGATATGTAGGGATCTAGGCATTCCAGGCCTCCTGGTAACTGTTTTGAGGCCCATTCAGCTGCAAACAGACTATTCCAGACTCCACTGTGTGTTGTACAAGTATTATTTTCTATGTTTGGTTTGATGTGAAAAGGACTGAAAACACTGCTTTGGGTCACTTCTGAGATTTTGGGCTTGGACATAATGCTTTGGAGACCAACCATGCACAAAATCGTCAGTGTCTCAGTGTTTTCTTCAGGCTAGATTCTTTTAAAATTTTTAAAAAAAATATTTATTTATTTTTGAGAGACGGAGTAAGACAGAGTGCAAGCAGGGGAGAGGCAGAGAGAAAGACACAGAATCCAAAGCAGGCTCCAGGCTCGGAGCAAGCTGTCAGCACAGAGCCCTACATGAGGTTCGAACCCACAAACCATGAGATCATGAGCTGAAGTCAGATGCTCAACTGACTGAGCCACCCAGGCGCCCCTAACTGAGGCTAGATTCTTAAAAGAGTATGAACTATTTCAGGTTCTTGATACATAACCAGAAAAAGTCCATTTGCCATTTTAACCAGAAATCTCCAAAACCCTTAATAGAATTAAGTATGCTCATGAATAAACAAAAAATTCACAAAATCTATTTATCATACTGATAAATGTAAAATGGAACATCTTTGGTCCTTAAAGTTAGATTTCTTTGTTTACTAGTAAATTTCTTTGATTACTAATGGATAATTTATATATATATATATGTTAGACACATGTGATTTCTATTTTTTATGAATTATTTTTCTTTGCCATTGACTATACTCCTTTTGGGGTGTTTGTTTTCCCGTTGACTTATTAGTATTTATTAGACATTAAAAATAATGACTTGTTCCACCTTATATTTGTGGTAAATATTTTCAGTAAATTTTTTTGCCTTTTAATGTTTTCATGATAGTTCTTTAAATTATACTGAAGCTATACTTTTTCTTATTTCTTTCATTCTTTTTAGACATAGCTCTCCATTTCAATATTAGATAAATATTTACCTAAAAGTTATTTACATTTCCCCTGAAATTCTTTGTATCAATTTTGAGTTTATTTTGGTGGTTGCTGTGAAGCATGGATCTAAATATAGTCTCAGACAACATTTGCTAGTGTCATTTGTTTTTGAGAACCATCCCTTTCTAATTAGTGTGAATTTTTTCTTTTCACTTAATTCACTAGGTATAATAATATCACAACTAGTATTTATTTAATTTTAATTTTTGCCAGGTACTTTATAAATATTATTCCTCATTCTTTGCCAATAAGTCTTAATTATTTCCCAGCTGACAGATGAAGAGACTAAAATTTAAGATGTGATAATTTGCCTTGGGTTTCTCAGTTTGTAACCCAGCAAGCCAGGATTTTATTTGCCCCAAATCAGGGTCTGCTTACAACTATTCTACCACCTGGGCCGGGGAGAGTTAGCCTCCGTTGACTTGCATACTATTTTTGTTTTAGTTATTGTAGCTTTACATGTTTTAATATCAAATAGATAATCCCCTCACCTTCATTCTTCTTTTCCAAAATCAAAGAATTTAACCATCATATAATAACTAGCCACTCTTTATCACACCTCTGAAACATGCCTTTTGTACTTTTAAAAAATACAGATTTAGGGTTTTGATCTTTTTTTTATTTATTTTTTTTCTAATTTTTTTTTTAACGTTTATTTATTTTTGAGACAGAGAGAGACAGAGCATGAACAGGGGAGGGGCAGAGAGAGAGAGAGGGATACACAGAATCAGAAGCAGGCTCCAGGCTCTGAGCCATCAGCCCAGAGCCCGACGCGGGGCTCGAACTCACGGACGGTGAGATCGTGACCCGAGCTGAAGTTGGACGCTTAACCGACTGAGCCACCCAGGCGCCCCTAGGGTTCTGATCTTTTTTTTTTTTTTTTTAATTTTTTTTAACGTTTATTTATTTTTGAGACAGAGAGAGACAGAGCATGAACGGGGGAGGGGCAGAGAGAGAGGGAGACACAGAATTGGAAGCAGGCTCCAGGCTCTGAGCCATCAGCCCAGAGCCCGATGCTGGGCTCTAACTCACGGACTGCGAGATCGTGACCTGAGCTGAAGTCAGAGGCTTAACCTACTGAGCCACCCAGGCGCCCCCGGTTTTGATCTTTTGAGAGAAGTTTGGTGTATCCTTTGCCAGAATATAGGAACCTACCAGTCAGTTTCTGCAGAATATTTAGTTTGCTTATATAAAAAGCATTTCACCAATGATTTTTGCTGTTTCTGAAAAAAGCTTAAATAATGTTTATGAAAATCTTATAAATTAGAGACAGAATTGATATCTTAACATCCAGTTATTTTGTTCAGGATATTGGGACATTTTGATTTGGAAATAACACAAGTTTTTTTGGGAAAAAAGGAAGCTGAGTAATTCGCAAATAAATATCTCTCTGTGATGTCACAACTATAAAAAGGTATTTGTATTTCTTAAGCATCATGAGTCAGATGCCTGTATTTATTTTATTTAAATCTGAATTTCTAGAAATTGTCATTTTCTTTTTAAGCTTTATGGCTTTTAATATTTATCAAGAAAGTATTTGCATTTCAATAGTAATACAGCACACATGTCATAACAGGAAATTTCTAGAAAGATTGCTTAATCAAAGAAGAAATATAAAGGGTTTATTGCCTAAGGAGACAAACTTTAAATGACGTCAAGAAAACATAATCAAGAATTAGCAGGCATCTTTACTTGGAAACCACAAAAGTTGAGAAATATCCATGTAGAGTCTACTCTTCAAGAAGGGACAAAAATATCCCAGTCTGGAGGAACTGCAGGCCAAGGACAATAAAATGAGAGTGGACAGTACTTCAGATCTTAGACATACAAGTCATTTATCTCTGCCAGGGATGCCATTCCTTTCCATTTGTCTCTTTCCTGTGGTTCCACCACTTGAGATCAACTTGGGGGAAATCCATAATGCTTTGGTGGATTTGCCTCACTAGATTGCATTTCTGGTGGATCATAGGATGCATGAACTCTTCCTGACTCCAATTTTGCTTGCAGTCTTTTCCATGCTCAACATATCTTCCACCTCCAAATCTCTTCTCTTTTCATTTCTTTCTTTTGACCAACCACCCTTGTCCTTGGTAGATATTTCTTGCTACAGATTGCCACCACTGTTTCTCCCAGTCTAATCTAGGAAGCTGGCAACCATTCTAGATTCCACTGTCTGCATCGATCCTGGGTCAGGGAAGTCACACTCACCATCTTAACCTCTCTGCACTACTCGGTGTGAATTTATTTGTCCACATGAAAGTCCATCCCAAGAATTCTCCTCTGGCAGGCAGTGGACTACAAACCCTCGAGGAGGCCAGGTCTTTCCACTTGAGGCTCACTGCTATAGATATTGACTGTTATGTAGAAGGGAAAACTGGTTGAAAAAGGCTAGCAACTCTCTTAGACTGTATTTCCCTTGAGAGCAGGGACTCTGGCAATAACCATGTGAAATGCTTCAGCTTTATTTACATTAGCTTACTTAAAATTGTATAGGGGTGCCTGGATGACTCAACGGGTTAAGTGTCCAACTCTTGATTTAGGCTCAAGTCATTATTTCACTGTTGTGAGATTGAGCCCTGTGTAAAGCTCCATGCTGGGTGTGGAGCCTGCTTAAGAATCTCTCTCTCCATCTCCCTCTGCCCCTCCCCTGCTTTCTCTCTCTCTCAAAAAAAAAAAAGTGTTAGAATTGTATAACCACTCTGGGAGGTAAGTTTATCTCCATTTTTAGATGGAGACACTGTCTTATTGAAGGTAAATAACTACCACTAATGATGGAAGTACGATTGGAACCTCCTATAGACTAAATGTTAGTATCCTCTCAAAATTTATATGTGGAAACCTATTCCTCTAATCCCCAGTGTGATGATAATTGGAGGTGGAGCCTTTGGGAGTTATTAGGTCATAAGAGTGGAGACTTCATGAATGGGATTAGTGCCCTTGTGAAAAAGACCCCAGAGAGTTCTCTTGCCCATTCTGACCTATGAGGACACAACAAGAAGACAGCCATCTGGGAGCCAGGACATGGGCTCTCACCAGACAACACACAGAATCTGCAGGTACCTTGATCTTGGACTTACCAGTCTCCAGAACTATGAGAAGTGAATTTCTGTTTATAAGCCACCTAATCTATGATATTTTATTAAGGTAGGTCAAACGGACTGAGACAGGACCCAAAAGTGGGTGACTGTGGCACTGCTGGAATTCAAGTCATTTCTTTCCACTTGTTTTTGGAGGCCAAGGAGCAGGCATTAGTGCTTAAGAGAGGACCATTCTGGCCCGGTCTCCTCTCTAGTGAGAGCAGTTCCAGGATTATCTGTTTTATACATAAAACTTTGGTGTAACATTTGTTTTGAAAATGTGACTTGTCCTGCTATAAACAAACTTTGAAAATTACTGTTTAGATTATTCAGAAACTTGAGTATTTATTTTCTCGTAGAGCACTAACATTAACATCGAGCTATTCCTTTTACATCACGTGAATGTTTTGTCTTTTTTGTTAAACACTTTTGAGGGCTCAAGGATTGAGAGAATTATAAAAGCTTTTTCTTCACAAGGAAATTCATATTAGAGATTTTGAATGCTTTTAAAGTCCTGGAAAAATCATGTTAGGTTTGGTCAAGTAACAATGAAACACATTGAATTACATTAAGCAGAAGGATCGTAAACTTTTTTAAGACTGATAAAATGGGATATGGGGCAGTTATAATTTCTTATTCTTTGCATTATTTACAAGTATGTCTGATGAATTCAGTCCTCATAGAGTTAATTATTTGACTGCATCTTTGAATTAATCCTCAATTTGAGGGAAGGAAAAGAAATAAGACCACATAAATGCAGTAAGTCATGAACAAATGAAAATGGTCAGAAATTCATGAGGAAGTGTTTTATACTTAGAGACTGACCCTCATCAATCTTATCAGTTTTGTTTTTAATGACATTAAATTTTAACTATCTTACTCCTGATCCAAATTTTTAAAGCACCAAATTTCCACTTTACCTTCTTTTTGTGATACTGCTTATTTATTCAAATTTTGTCCATGGGGGCTTTTTCTACAGAGTGGTTAGTTCGTGACCTTAAAGTCAGGAACAGCTCTGTAGCATTTAGGAAAACCTCCTTATTCCACTGTTGACTGGCTTCCTGCTGGACAACAGAATACTGATGTTCTCCATTTCTTAGACTAGTGACTTTTCCATACAGCTGTTGACATAAAAGGAAAGCAAAGAAACTTACTAAATCCTCTTTTATATATTGGAGAGTCAAGCATAACATATTCATTTTATCTGTGGTTTTTTAGTCTTTGCTCAACCATGATGTGCAAATGTCAAATAAATAGTTGACTTTTGATGTGTTTTCACACAGCAGTAAAACAGACTGTAACAAGGCAAACTTTGTCTTTACACATCTCTGTAGCTGGATTTCAAAAATCAGTAACTAACATTTATATGTTTATAAAATGCTTTTATATTATTCCAGCAATCTTGGAAGTAAGCAGTGTTGTTATCCCCATTTTAAAGATGTGAAAAGAAGCTCAGACAGAATAATTGCCCCAAATCCCATAAAACTAGAATTTCGTTTGGCTTGTCCTGAATGTCTTTTAGAATTTGAGCAAATAGATGGCAGTGTAGCTTGCAAAATCACCCAGCAAATTAGTTCAGAGATTTTCATGGTATGGATTCTGAGATTATCAGCATTATGATATTTTTACCAAGAATATAGTAAGTAGAAAGTAAAATTTCTATTATAATGATTCATATTTATCTAAAGATATTCAGCACCTAGCACAGTGCCGAGAGGAGGAGATGCTCAATTAATGGTTGTTGGATTGAATTAAGGGAAGGAAAACCACTCTGCGAATATTTGGGTGTTCTTTTATTTATTAGCCACTTTTTCCAAAGGTCTGATGTCCTAAATAGAATATAATGGTGTGCTAGAACATAACAGCACAACTCCTTTAACCGCATGTGAAGCCGCAGGTCTTCTTCTGTCTTGCGTACCCTCCAATTTGCCAGAGCATGTTGCTTAGGCTGAGGGTTGTAGGATGATGTGGGTCTGAATAATTTCCATTTCATGGCCTTTACTCTCTTTGGAAATTTCTCCTTTTGTCTAAGCAGGTAACAGTGCGTCCTAATCAGATGTTTGAATGTGATGGGATATCATTACTATCATCATGGTTATTATGTCAGCATAACTTTAAGTAATGGAGTTGTGCTCAGGGTGGCATTAGAGACCAGGAAGCCCCAGTACCTTCAAGACATGTCCTTTCTTCTAAAACAGGCTTGGAAAGTGCTCCCTAAGCAGAATGCCCTTGAAACTGTCTTATTTTTGAGCTCTTATCTTATGGAAAAATAAATGCCCAATGTCTTCAACCTCTTTACCTATTGGCGCTTCCATTTTCTGTCCTTAGTGGAAACATGAAACGGACGATCCCCTACTTACGATGGTTCAACTAACGTCTTTTTGTTGTTTTGTTTTTGACTTTACCGTGGTGCAAGAATATTATGCATTCAGTAGAAACTGCACTTCATATTTTGATTTTTGATCTTTTCCTGGACTAGCAGTGTATGACACGATACGGTATGGTATAGCAGCGGTGGCTCCCAGTCAGCCATGGAATCACGAGGATAAGCCACCGGTGCACTTGAAACCATTCTGTACCTGTACAACCATTCTGTTTTTCACCTTTGACACAAAATTCAATAAATTTCATGAGATATTCAATGCTTTACTGTAAAATAAGATTTGTGTTAGATTATTTTGCCCAATTGTAGGCTAAAATAAGTATTCTGAGCACATTTAAGGTAGGCTAAGCTAAGCGATGATGTTTGGTAGGTTAGATGTATTAGATGCATTTTCAATTTAGGATATTTTCAAGTTACAATAGATTTATTGGGATATAACGCTATTGTAAGTCAAGGAAAATCTATACTTTCCCAGGCACTTCTCATTATTCACGCTTTTATGCAAATACCCATTATTTTGTTATACCAGTTAGTTATAAGAGGCACTATTATGTTTATCCTGGTTTTTCATTACAAGTTACTAAAACCGTTCATTTTCAACTCTAAATAACAATTCTGCCTCTGAGGTTTATAATGTCTGATACAATGTCAGTTTGCTGCTCATATTCCTCATTAAGGACTTCGATATTTATCATAACCAATCTATCCAACATGCTATCCTCAAGATTATTTTACATTCTGGTCTTCAATAGCTTCCAGCTAATTTCTTGATAGATTAATCTTCATTTTATTTGGTCTCTTTATGGTAATTGGTAGAGTTGACTACAACTTTTTTGTTCTTAAAGTTCCTGCTCCTTTTGTTTGCTGAGATACTATTCTCTTCTGATTATCTATCTCAGTCCTCTTTGCTAGGTTCATTCCTCCATCTGCCCCCAAAAGTTTGGTGTTTACCAGTACACCTTCTTGTCTCTTGTCTCTCATCTTGCATATTCTCTCCAAGTAATGTCATTTGCACCCATGACTTCTGTTGGCTTTAAATCTAGTTCTGTCTTCTGGATCTGTCCCTACGATTCAGAGTCATATATACCAAATCAAACCAAACCAAGCCAAACACCACCACTATCACAAAAAGAAGAAAAACAACAACACAGAACCTATTCACCTGAGGGCCAATTGAAATTTCAATCTTAAAATGTGAAAGCTGAAATCCTTAAAATGAACTTGTTTGGCCTTAATCCAGAATCCTCACTATCTCTCTGCCGGGCTCTTTTGAAAAATTATCTTTATGTCTTCAGTCTTTTACTCCATCAATCTATCTACTGAAAACCAGGGAGCTTTTTCTGAAATAAAAATCTGATCATGGTACTGTTTCTGGTAGGGTAACATTCAAACTAGTTGTTGGTTTGGTATGTCTGTCCATGTTAGTTTCAGGTTTCAATATATTCTGTATTCTCGCTTCATGGAAAACCTGTTTCTCACTTCTTTTATTTAAAAAAAATTTAATGTTTATTTATTTTTGAGAGAGAGTGAGAGAGAGAGAGAGCGAGCACATACACGCACAAGCAGGGGAGTAGCAGAGAGAGGGAGACACAGAATCCTAATCAGCTCCAGGCTCTGAGCTGTCAGCACAGAACTGGCAAGGGGTTTAAACCCAGGAGCTGTGAGATTATGACCTAAGCTGAAGTCGGGCACCTAACCGACTGAGCCACGCAGGCACCCCGCCTCTTTTTCACTTCTTGAATCACCACGAAACCCCTATCTTCTATTAGTGTTAAGCCTTCCGAAATCGTTTCTTGACTCCCCTTGTTTATTTCCGGAGTGCCATTTGCCGCTGCTTTCCTGTGTCCGTCTCCATCTCATGTGCTCTAATTCTTTAAGGAGTTTGATTAACCTATTTGTCTCAGTCTATTATATTCTAACCTTCTGAGGTTAGAAAGTGGTCTTATTTCTCTTTATCCAAAGGTATACTTATGCAGACAGAGGAATGAATGGATGAGTGAATGATTCCACTTTGGCCCTCAGAGAATAAAAATTGGTTATTTTTCTGTTTACTAATGACGTGATGCAATGTGTAGCTTTGTGTTGCAGTTGTTCTCTGACTGTTGTATCTGAGTGCTGAAAAACTCAAGAGGATAGTCATTCAGGTAGAGCTAGAAAAAAAAAAACAAAACCCCAAAAGTTCCATAATGCCCAGCATAAATACAGAAACTCTGTCCTTAAGGTTTTTAAACCAATTAGTCGGTCAATCAATAATTCAAACAATAAATAGTTGTCTACTCATTGTGTCTAGTGTGATAGAGAACACACAGACATGTTGGATATAATTTATATTCTTAAATGTATCAGCTAGTCATATGCATTAAGGCATTCACTAGAAATCAGGCTAAAATTTTATGTAGAAAATAATAAAAATTGCAATAAGAACTGACTTTTATTGATTTCTTTCAATGTTCCAGTTGCTATGCTCAGTGTTCTCACACACAACATACAATTTTTGTCACACATTAGTTACAAATTATCTCCATTTCATTAATGAGTAAATTAATTAAAGATTAATTAAACTTGCTCAAGGACACAACGTATAAACTGTCCCGTGATAATTCAAACCAGGTGATCTGGTTCCCGAGCTTTCTATAGCCCAATAGCATCTCTGTTTAAGGGTACAAATTAAGGAGTAAGACAATTATTCCTACAGAACACTAAAGTAGGCTTAAAAGCATAATACGGAGCTCTCGAATGGAATAAAACTTGAGGGAAGTCTTAAAAGTTGGGAAGGTTCCTATGCATTGTGAGAAGGGGTAAAACCCAGTAGATGAGAAAGACATGAAGAAATCTTGAAGTTTAGAATAGGCAGTCTTTTTCCAAGGGCCACAGAAGCCTGTAATGTTGTAGCAGATTATTATCGTTGTTATTTTGAGTAGTAAAAATAATGGTGGATTGTGGGTCCTGAATACTAGGTTGAGGGCAGTAGAGATCTCTGGATACCCCTGAGCTTGTTTTATTTATTTTGCAATATTTTTATTTATTTTGGAAAGTAGCCCTGATGGCTACTTGATTTGGTTAAATTAGAATGGAGAACATTATAGAAATGACAAGGGCACCAATTGGCATCTTTGTAATCCTTCAGTATGATGATGAATCTGTAAACCCAGAATAGCAATGAATAGCAAGAAGGAATAGCATGTTTTTTACCTTGCAATTTCCTGTATGCACTGTTTTTACTTTAGGAGATATAATTTATGTATCATAAAAATTCAACCATTTCAAAGATACAGTCAATAATTTTTTATTAAATATCATGAGTTGTATAACCATCATCATAATTTGGTTTTAAGACATTATCGTCATCCCAGTGAGATAACTCATGCTCCATTTACACTTACTCTCCATATCCACTCCCAGTCCCACCAACCAGTAATCAATCAACTTTCTGTCTCCAGAGATGATTTGCCTATTCTGCACATTTCATATAAATGGAAATATACAGTATGTGGTCTGGCCTCCTTCATTTAACATAATGTTTTTGAGATTCATCTATGTTGTAATATGATCAGTAAATTCATTCTTTTTCACTGATGAATCGTAGTATTCCATTGCTAGATACGCCATATTTTGATTATCCTTTCATGAGTTGATGGACATTTGAAGTGAGTTTCCAATATTGGACTATTATTAATATGCTGCTATGAAAAGTCACGTGCAAATCTTTTTGTGAATATGTTTACACTTTTTGTGGGAGATTCACATGAGTGGAATTGCTCCTTTGTGTGGTAAGTTTATATTTAACTTCTAAAATTTTGCCTTTACAACTTTTTAAGGGCACAAAATGAAAGGTGTGAAGCATAGAATTACGATATGGCCTAGCAATTCTACTCATAGGCATAGACCCCCAAAACTGAAAACAGGTGTTCAGAGAAAAACCCTTATGACAGTTTCACAATAGCAAAAAAGTATAGATAAAATAAATAGAAAAAAACAACAACCCCATCTCTATCAACTAATGAATAGATAAACAAAATATCATACATCTACACAAGAGAATATAATTAATCCATAAAAAAGTGAAGTTCTGATATATGCTACAATGTGGGAGAACATTGCAAATATTACACTAAGTGAAAGAAGATAGACACAAAAGTTTACATATTGTTCCATTTGTATGAAATATCCAGGATAGACAAATTCATAGAGATAGAAAGCAGATAAGGGGTTCTCAGGGACTGAGAGGAGAAGAGAAAGGGGAATCATTGCTTAATGGGTTTGGGGTTTACTTTTGTAACTTTTTGTAATTCTGTAATTACATAGTGGGGATGGTTGGATAGCACTGTGAATGTACTTAATTTCACTGATTCATACACTTTAAAATCGGTAAAATAATATATATTATGCATATTTTACCACAGTAAAAAGGATTAAATCTTTGTATGCCCCCCAGACTGAAAATTTTTAAATGCACATGAATAAATTGATTTGCTTTGGTACATTGCTCTGGAGAGTCAGAAAGCTAACTTTCAAAGAAAGATTGTTCTTTCTTACGATCAATTAATCATTGTCATTATCATCATCACTCGCTTATTCAGTGTCTACTATATCCATACATTGGTCTCAGGGCTTTACAGACATTACCTCTAATTATCATAATATTCCAAATAAGCAGGAATTATTCCTAATTTTCAAGTTTAGGAAATAGAAGTTCCAAGGGGTTAACATATCCATAGTTACCGAGTTAGTAAATGCTGGATGTGTGAAAGAGACATTCTCTTTTACTCTAATGACTTTGGATTTTATACTATATTTTGTTCTTTCAAAATTGTTTGAGCATGTACTAGCTGGAAGGCATCATGCACAAAAGAATAGTAAAACAAAGCATTGTTATTGAAGAAGGCAGAAGACCTGAAAAGGGACTCTAAATTGGAAACCTCAGTGTTTTAGGAAATTCACATTGTATTTTATGCTAGTGGACTCCTGGGTAAACTGGAACAATGACCATAATTTATCCCACATTGTAACATGACAGTTCCTAACTCAATATATGCTTACTATGAGCTGATTTCAAATATTCTGGCTTACTTCCAAGAAGAACACAGAGCTTATAACTTCAATTACATGGCATTTCAAGCAGAACCACGTCCTAATATTGGACTGAGAGATTAGAGTTGACTGCCAGGACAGCAACACAGTTCAGGAAAGAATAATTATTTTTAGATCACTTTGAGGACCAAGTGGACCAGCTTACCCTTGTGCTTGAAAACATCACAAAGGCTAACAGGCTTAATACTTGGCCTTAGTAGAAAAAGTAGGTTATGTGAAGTTGTGTACAGGATCTCAATGGAAAGTTAAAAGTCTCACACTCCACATTGTATTGAGGGGTTAGAGGCTTGAATCACAATCAGCCTCCTAGACGGCGAGTTAGGATTTATTTGACATAAAGATTTAACCAATAGTTACTAGAAAAATATGAAATTATTTTGAGAAATATTTGGTTACACTATAGCTTGAATAGATAAAATATAACAATTAGAAGAGTTATAGGAGTTATTTTATTATGATATTGCTTCCTGAAATTATTAGTAAAACCTATATTGGATTGAAATCTTAAAAATATTTAATATCTTTGAATTAAAAAAATAAATTGTATTATAAATATAATTATAAATTTTGTCAAAATCTCTTGTATAAATTTAGATATATGCCCACAATGCCATGAACTTCCTTCAAATCTCAAGGTGAAGAGGCTAAGGTTCCTAATGTGTACGTTTTAGTTTAATTGCAGTCCCAGCTTCATAGGCTCAGTGGGTATAGAGGATCCTAACAGCAATTCTATTCTCAAACATTGATGTTGCGGACATCAAACAAGATGTTCCAATCTTACCTCAACTTTTCCAGGTTAAAGGAAACTAAACTCAGGATGAAAAACATATCTCTCTGTTAAACCTGTTGGAGAGCTCTTTATTATTTAGAGTGATCAAAAGTTGATCCCTCGGACCTCCCACAGATGGTTTGTGTTGATGTCCCCTTAAACTCAATTTCCCTCCCTTTGAATTCTATGAAAGGATCCCTCCTTGAAACCTTTCTAACGATTTCTCTGGCAAGGCTTATAACTGTAAGTTCATTCCTCATCACCTAGGATGTGCTTGTCCTTTGACCAGGTTGTTAGAAGCTGCTGCACTTTGAGCAGTGTGCTGGAGCTGGCTCGCGGTGGCTTCCTGGAGCTGGTAGTGCTGTCCTTTCCGGACTCTGTTCAATGACATCTCATCGGTAACCTGACCTCAGTGCTGAGGGAGTATTTACATCACAGAAACCAGGAAGTGCTGCATAACAAGAGCCTTAATTTTTCCCCTAGAAAACTAGTTGCTCATCTTTTTTTTTTTTTTTTAACGTTTATTCATTTTTGAGAGACTGAGAGACAGAGCATGAGCAGGAAGGGGCAGAGAGAGAGAGGGAGATGCAGAATCTGAAGCAGGCTCCAGGCTCCGAGCTGTCAGCACAGAGCCCATCGCGGGGCTCCAACTCACAAACTGCGAGATCATGACCTGAGCGGAAGTTGGACGCTCAACCGACTGAGCCACCAAAATACAGACGAGTGAAATAAGTCAGTCAGAAAAAGACATATATCATGTGATTTTACTCATAATATAGAATTTAAGAAACAAAACAAATGAACAACTTAAAAAAGAGACAAATAAAAAACAGCCTCTTGAATATAGAGAACAAACATGGTTGGGGGTGTGTGTCAGGGAAGTGGGTGGGAGGATGGGTGAAACAGATAAAGGAGATTAAGAGTACAGTTACCGGATGGACAATGAGTAGTGTATAGAATTGTTGAATCACTAATTTAAACATCTGAATGTAATAGAACACTGTATGTTAATTCTACTTGTATAAATATACATAGGTAAGTAAGTAAATAAATAAATAAGTAAAGCAAGCTTGAGAACACACACACACACACACACACACACACACACACACACACACACACACATACATGAAGAGAATCCAGGTAAGAAATGTAGAGAAGGATGCCCTAAAAACTGACAGGTCACTTCTTTTGGGTATCACTGGCAAACTTGATTGTGACTACACAGTGGGGGCTCCAGAGCATGCCTCCCAGGAACTTATACCCTTATGGAGACTTCCACAGAGTTGTGTACACAGTGGTGATTAGGATTTCCAAATTCAAAAGTGGGGAAGTTTTCTCCCATTTTTACATAAAATAGCAGTGTGATGCCATACTCTATGGATCAAAAGCAGAGTGGTTGAGTTAGAAAATATTTCTTAATTTTAACATTATGTGGTATGTTTAGACCAGCATTTCTCTTTAGTTAGCTCTTAAATCACAGTGGTTTTGTTTTTTTTGAATATCAGGAAAGTCCCCATAAATTTGTAGGTAGTTCTTTTTGAGAATAATATGGATCCAATTTCCTACCAATCCACCAGAGAATCTTGATGTTTTAAAATGATAGTATCTTGTGAAGTTCTGTACTGCTGCACATTATTTTGTTCTTGAAGCAATACTTAAAAGAAAATGACAAATAGCATATTTTATGGTTATAGCACTGGAATATTGAAAACATGTTCTCTCAGACCAAATTATTACTGTTTTGTAAAAAGAAATGAGTGCCCTTGGATCATATAGATGTGTTTGTGAACACTAAATATAAAATTTAATGCACTATTAGAGCATGTATCCTGCTTTGTTAATCAACTGGGATTTATTTACTAAGTTTTTAATATGACCCCTTCCACCATACTCATTGCCTAAAGCCTTGTAGAAGAAAAGTGGAAAGTGAAATAGTTTTAGACCTAGTCTAATAGTTTAGACTAGATAGTCTGGTTCTCTTAGGAAAATTTTCTAAATGCACCAAGATGAAAACCATTAAGTAAATTATGTGATACAGACTGTATACATAGTGTCAGTTTAGAAACAAGAGAACTTTCTCTTGGTTGGAAGAGTTAGATAAGATTTTAAGGGAGATTTGAACTTGATCTTTGTACCACAAAAATCATTTTTGAGCATCTGTTCTACTAGTTGACACAGTATCTCTTTCTGTCTCTGCAAAGTAAAGACATAAAGAAGATAGAAAACCAGGATCCTCAAGGACATTTTATATGACCCTCCTTTTGTAATTTGAGGGTGTAGTTTATATATGACTCAAGAGGCCTTGTCCTACAAGTTATACTTTCAAAAATATTTTTTTAGGAATATGGTTTGTAATATGGCAAATAGGATTCTGATGTGTGAATAACATGCCTCATATTATTGAAATTAACTAATAAATTTGATATGTCACACGTGGCCTCTACATGACATTTCCTGGTGTATGTTCTTTTCCTAGCAAGGAACAGAGCCATAGTCAGTGATACCAACCTTTTCTGGTATCACTGGATACCAGAGTGGGTGCTGGAGGGGTCAGGTCATGCTCTAGTCAGGAGCAGGAGGCTCTGAGAATGAGCCTCCCTCATTCTGTGCAAGTTCCCATTTCTGTGGCTATCTAGCATTTGGTTACCGTGTTCTTTCAAATAATTCTGTGTATAGTAACTAAAAAAAAATCACTTAAAAAATGCCAAGAGTGATTTCATTAACCAAATGGATTAAAAGATATAGTGTTACATACTATGGGAAAAACCAAACTAATAAATCATACTATAAACTAATAATGCTTACTGTTGACCTTAGAAATGGAAAAGTATATCCAGAAGGTATATCCTGAAAGTGTTACTTTTAAATTTTTTCTAAAGCTCTGTTAAATTGCTACCTTAGTTCAAAGTGGGGAAAAGAAGCCAAAACCTGCTACTGGGAGTTAAGTTGACAAGTATGTTCTTTCATGATTACTTTGTGTTAGGGCGTAAAATTCCCTTTCGATGTAAACAGGGCTTTTAAGAATCTGGAAAGGAATGTTAAACAGCAGGTGAAGGTTGGAACCTTGAGGCCAAAGAAGACATTAAGTAAACTTAACCTATCCAATTTACCCTGGAACTTGAATAAATCTAGAGCCTGGAAAAGAATACCTAAGGCTCTTTCTGGTCACAGTGAATTAATGTCTGAGTTAACCAAAGCTGTACTATTTGCATAGAGAACTTCTGGGATTTTTAAGAAAACAGAAATGCAAAGACAACTCTAATAGGCTCTACCTTTGAAACTTTTAAGGGGATATGAACGTCATAGACTAGCAATCATAGTAAAAAGTACACTTAGAAATGTTTACATAAAATGTCTACTGTTAAAAGCCAAGGTAAGGCAGATTTCTCAGAGCGACTACACTACATATGTCTATGTAATTCGGCTAGTCAGAGGATAGGCACATCAAAACTTGTTTTTAATGGTTACTTAACCTTTACCTAGTAAAAATAGTACATTAACATATTTTTCTGTATTCAGAAACTTTTTGGAAATACTTACCCTGCAGGAAACTCCTGAACCTACAAAAACTAAAAATTCTACAGCACAAGTGGAATGCGTGTTGGAGTTGCTTATTCTGATGAAATAATGTGTGTTAGTTATGTCATTATAAATATTCACATCATTTTGAATGTCTTCCTCCCAACTTGCAGCAAAGATTTCTTACCAGGCAGGCAAAAGAGATATTTCTAGAAGATAACAGGATCATTCAGGGTCACTAGCTTCAAAATTGAGCCCAAGTCCAACTCTGGAAACACTGTCATAATTTCACTGTCAAGGAGAAGATGTATCCCAGATTCATGAGGTCTCCTGTTGAGAGTTTTTCTGACACTAAAACTATTGAATCTTCTGTAACTCCCAATGAACTCTGACCAAAGAAACAGGCATAATGGCAGTGTAAGTAATAACAGTAATAGAATAATAATTTGGCATCAGATTAAGAGTTACCTTTATATTGAAAATGTGTTATTTGCTAGTGACTGCTATATTTTCACGGGTACTATCTTATAAAAATCTTCATATTCAATAAGCATTGTTATACCAGTTCTACAGCTGTAGAAATTGCTGTCAAGAGGCTCAATAATCTCTCAAGATTACAAAATACTGGGGAATAGCAGAGCAGGCTTTGACACGGGTCTGCATGGTTCCATAGCCGGTACACTTACTTCTGGTAGATAGACAGCTGCCTCCCTCTAGGTGTCCAACCACCCACTATTGCCCAAGCCAGCTGGGTACCCACAAGGAAGTATGTCCCTAACTTTGTAAGAAGTAACTGCATGCACTAAGTGCATTTGTGGCTTAAAACTAAGAGTGCCCCCAGTGTAGACACTGCATGTGAGATCAATCAGCAGCCTTGCCCTTTCCATTAAACCCTCCAAAGTCCCCTGCATCAAGTACAATACCCTGACACAGAGTGTGTGCTCGCTTGAAGGAATGAGGCAGGCTGGGGGATTTTATTCTCCCTACCTTTATGGCCTATGAGAGATAGAAATACTTGGATGCTGTAGACCACTTGACAGAATTAATTCAATTAGGAGCCAATTTATTCTATTTTGAAAAGTGTAATTCTAGGGGCGCCTGGGTGGTTCACTTGGTTTCATGTCAGTCCTTTGATTTCTGCTGGCAGCACGTAGCCTGTTTGGGATTCTCTCTCTCCCTCTCTCTCTCTCTCTCTGCCCCTCCCCCACTTGTTCTCTCTCTCTCTCTCTTTCTCTCTCTCTCTCTCTCTCCAAATAAATAAACTTAAGAAAAAGTGTAATTCTAGTAAACTTCTGGCTTATTATTCATGATAAATGTGGAAAATGCAGTTAGTTTTTTCTCAAGAAATTATAATGGACCCTAACTCATTCATTCATTATCATCCATATAAAATTGATTTTTCATATCAATATTCATATCAAAGTACCTAAATATTTGCTAAGCAAGAATGCCAGGCGTTATGCCAAGTAGAAGTGTGTAGTGCTGAGGTGTTGGGTATGGGTGGGAGGACCATTTTGGTTCTAAAGTGAGTCCTTATGGATAAAGAGAAGTTATCTATGCTTAATGGAAAAGAACTTTTAAAGAGTAGGAAAATTTAAATGACATTTTAGTCAAGGATCCTATACTTTTGGGGTTTTGTTCATTTTTTATGTTCAGTAACGTGTTAATTGGAAGGATAGTAAGGAATGTTAATCTAAGCAGGACTAGTATGGAAGTGAATCTACACCACACTCCAAAAAGTCTATGTAAATAAATATCCTGATCAAAATCTTGGATAACATAAATCGTGTTGATTGATATGATTCTGAATAGGACTAGTTCATTTCTCTGTGAAAATCTGGAGTTTTCACATATGGATATTTCTTCCTATAGATGAAAGAGAACTCTTATTTAGTTTAAAACAGTTGACAGGAGGCTTAATAAATGATTTACACACAGGGTGATCAGATGCGTACCAAGTATACTATTCGTGAATTGAAATAATTCCTCCTCCATAACATAAAAAAGGCATCTCATCGGCACACTTGCATTTATAGTCAAAATGTGATTGTCAGAGTAGAAATGAACTTGATTTTATTTTCAAGTATTGCTGTGCAATTGATTGAAGACAAAACATTATTTATTATTATTATTATTATTATTATTATCATTTGCATTTTGATTACAACTGAGATCCTTTAAGCCATCTTCTAAAGTGAAGGTTAAACCCTATACTGTTCATAGGAAAGTTTGTAATGTCTGTGTCCCTGCACATTATCTACTATTAGCCTCTGGAGGCAGTGAGACTCAGATGCTTATTACCCAGCTCACTTTAAGAAGTTTGCAAGATTGAAAATAAAAATATCACCTGCATTGAACATTATGCTGAGTCTATGTAGAGTTTTTCCAAAATTTAAACCTAGGCCATGCTAAATCTTATATATGTTCTGAGAAGTAAAGACAATGCACATTGGATGGAACATGGACTCAGGAGTTCTATAAACCCAAGGTCAAATCTGGTGTTAGTAGTTTTTAGCTCTAAGATACAGAACAAGCAATGTGTTCTCTCTGAACTCAGTATTTTCACTCATAAAAGCAACTTTATACAATTGCAGGAAGGGTGAACTGAGATCATTTATATGTAAAGTGCTAAAAATGGTAGCTTTTACACTTGTTCATAGTTGCTTCACATTATTGTGGGTTCTTGGGTTGAAATAGTCCAACAGGGTACCATTTGATTGGTCAGCAGATATGCACAGTATGTCTACTGGGTGCCAACCATTCTGATGGCCCAGAGAACACAATGGTGCTGAGGCCCAGCCTTTGTCTTCCAGGGGCTTCCTGGAAGGGGCTCCCCTTTGCAGGGATTATGAAATGCTGTGCACTTTGGCTAACCTGGGATGTGTGCTGTGATGGCAGGAGGGAGAGTCACAGAGATAAGGTGACTTGTTTTGATTTTTGTTTTTCTTTTTAAATTCCCTCTCTCTCTCTCTCTTTTTTTTAAAGTTTACTCATTTTTGGGAGAGAGAGAACAGAGAAGGAGCAGAGAGAAAGAGAGAGAGAATCCCAAGCAGGCTCCACTCTGACTGCAAAGAGCCTGATGCAGGCCTTGATCTCACAAACCATGAGGTCATGACCTGAGCCGAAAACAAGAATTGGACACTTAACTCACTGAGTCATCCACGCACCCCTAAATTCTCTCCCTCTTTTTCTTTATATATTTTTTAACATTTATTTATTATTGAGAGACAGAGCATGAGCAGGGAAGGGACAGAGAGAGGGGAGACACAGAATCTGAAGCAGGCTCCAGGCTCTGAGCTGTCAGCACAGAGCCCGACACGGGGCTGGAACTCACAAACCATGAGCTCATGACCTGAGCCAAAGTTGGATGCTTAATCGACTGAGCCACCCAGGCACCCCAAAATTCTCTCTTTTTTATACAAACAATAAAACTGGTTTGCTTCCCCCCTCCCCCCATGTGGATGTATTTGTTTTTCTGTTAGCTCAGTGGTTTTGGGTAAGCCTACCCTTTGTATCACAACAGCAGATTCTTAAGCTAAATTAGAGTCAGGACAATAACACAGGATGACTCCTTTATGAAGTTGAATTCAAGCCACACTTCTTAGAGGGCCAGCAGTTGACTTGGCTGGGATTGTCAGGCTGGAATATCCTCTCCTAAAACTAGTGATATATGAACGTATTTACGTTAGTTCTGAGAAATCAGGGAGTATAGCATCATTATTAAGAACTATCTATCTTTAATTGAACTTTGCAAGTCTGTTAACTTTATTCCAAATTCAGGCAGGAAGAGTTATAAGGGGTTTGGCGGCTTGCTGTCTGCGTGGGAACTGGGGGCCTTTCAGAGCTACACTTCTTTTCAACCCCAGCAAAGATAATGTAGAGGATGCAAATTATCCTTAGACTTATTTTCTTGTACTGTTCTTATAGGCTCACCCAATTAAATGGTGGATTGTATTTAATAGATAGGCTTCCTTGCCAAATGGTCATAACTTTCCTCAAAGGTTGGAAGTTGCTCTAAACTCAGCAGTAAAGGCTATCAAGCTTAGATTTACTTTTCCTGTAACTATTCTTAGCAACATTGGCACAGCTATGACCTTGGCACAGCTATGACAATAATGATAAAAATAAAATTTAATTATTTTAGCCTTAACTATTTGCATTTCCAAGAAGAGGGCCAGAGCTTTTGAAGAAATAAATATTTAAAAATTTCTATATAGATGTACATATGTACACACTTGTGCACGTGTGCACAGTGTATATTTCTTTAAACCATTCTAACCAAATTTTTGCATATGTATAACCAAATTCACATTTTTTACCCATTTTATCCATTACACATCAGTTTTGCCTGGGAAGGAAAAAACATTTAATTATTAGCCTAAAGTTAACATCTACTAAATTTACAAGAGAATACTTCACCCTTTACATATACATGTAGAAGTGAGTAAGTGGTATTTTTATTTGAATATCGGTGGAAAATGTAGAGAAATGTATCTTTGATTTTTCTGAATGTCTTTCAAGTTACCTTGTTGCTATGGTCTGAGTGTTTGTGTCCCTCTAAAATTCATGTATTAAAATCCTAATACCCAAAGTGATAACATTAGGAGAGGTGAGGACTTCGGGAGGTGGTACTTTTGGGAGATGACTGGGTTTAAACCCAGGAGTGGTTTAATACTCTTATAAAAGACCCCAAGAGAGCTCCCTTGCTCATTCCACCATGCAAAGATATAATTAGAAGTTTGCAACCCAAAAGAAGGGCCTCACCTGGCCATGCTGGCACCCTGATCTTGGACTTCCAGCCTCCAGAACTATGAGAAATAAATAGTTGTTGTTTATAAGCTACCCAGTTTATGGTATTTTGTTATAGCAGCCCAAATGAATAAAAATGTATGTAAATGCACATTTGTTTTAAGTCATCTGAATTCTTAAATAAGATTTTAAGAAGATTGACCAATAAAGCTATTCTTAGAAAATGATTTAGTCTAGCCCTGAAATAAAATGCTATCCTGACCTTCTGGGCTTACTGCATCCATTCTTTCAGGAAACATTTATGGACCATCTTCTATTGTAAAGCATTCTCTGAAGTACTGGGAATCTAGAAATGAAAGATACACTTCTTGGCATTAAAGAACTTACAGTGTGATGGGAAGGGCAGTTGAATGAACAGACTTTGTGAGAGCAGAGAAATACTCTGACATATATACACAGAGCGTACATGGGAGGGGGCGGCATTTAATGGAGACTGTGGGGTGAAGAGTGATCAAAGACAGCTTCCAAGAGAAGGGGGACTTTGGGTTGATGGGCTGAGTTACTGGGGAGCTTCACTACCACAGAGGGAGAGAAAAATCTATCTAAAGCCCACATGTAGTTCAGCACAGCTGGAGAATTAGATGGGGGAAAGGAAGGTGGGTAGAGTAAAGGCCATGATGTTGGAGTGCTGGGTCATAATCAAAGTGGGAAGGATTTATTGAGTGCCTAGCACCATATGTTATGGATATTACCCCTAATCTTTCAACTGAAAGCATTCTTACTCTTTCTATTCTCTCTTCACAACTAAAGAGAGACTTAGGGACTCTAAGTGATTTGACCCAAAGGCCACACGCCTAATGAATGATATACACACACACAAAAAGATTCAGACCCAATCTTGTCTCCAAAGCTACGATTCTTTCTATTGATTTGGAGGCTTGGCTTCCCAGGAGTATTGAATAACGCATTTATATCCTGACTGCCTTGAGGATACACTTACCCATACTTCTTTCTCCTGGCAGAAACGAAATAATTTATCTGGACCTGGAGTTTTTGCAGCATTATTTATTAAGTTCTTATCAGAACCTAACATAAGCTTTGATGATTCACATTAAGTTTTCTTCTTTAAGTTACTTTACATATACTTGAATGAGTTCGTTATCCACAATAATAATTTATGTTCAGGTTTAGTGTAAATAATTTGTTGGGTTGACTCTAGAATATCAAAACCAAGAAGTAGAAAACCATAGGATAACATAATTGATAGAGAACTGGATTAGGAGTCCAGGTAGGGGCTTAAATCAACCTCACAGTTTAAGCATTCAGTTTGACAAATGAAATGGTTGATTTCATTCTCTTCTAGAAAGATCAAGACTTCAAAACCATAAGATTCAAAACCCAGCTCTACTTTGGAATTTTCTTAGTCTCAGTTTCATTATTTGTCAAATAGAGGTAATTATTTCACAGGAATATTGTAAGGATTGAGCACAGAGCTAAATGTGCTTGGTCTATAGTAGCTACTAGATAAAGGCCATTTTCCTTACCTTTATTCAGATAACACAGTCAAAAGCAAGGCTAACTATTGAAGGTTTTTCCAGCTCATTGTCCTGAGTTAAATGCAACAGGGTTATAATTGTGGGGAAGAAAACCAGTCTGATTCTATCCCCTTACTATCCCTATGCCTCAGTTTAGATACCCAACTTGAGAACTTTAGGAAGAGATCAAGTTTCTTAAGAGAAGGAAGTATAGGGGCGCCTGGGTGGCTTGGTTGGTTAAGCGTCCGACTTCGGCTCAGGTCACGATCTCACGGTCCGTGAGTTCAAGCCCCGCGTCGGGCTCTGTGCTGACAGCTCAGAGCCTGGAGCCTGCTTCCGATTCTGTGTCTCCCTCTCTCTCTGACCCTCCCCCATTCATGCTCTGTCTCTCTCTGTCTCAAAAATAAATAAACGTTAAAAAAAAAAAATTAAAGAGAAGGAAGTATAATGCAAACTCAATGTAAGAATATAAGGCAACTTCTTCCTCAACAAAAGAACCTCTACTATAGGTCACTGCCTGATCTTGCTCCCAAGATTTCAGGGAACGTCTTTCCTGAAGCTTCCTGCTCCCACCCATATTTTATTACTGCTCTAAAGCAACACCACCTCCCTTTGAGAGAAAAATCTGTCCCCATGAAACTTTCATCTATATGCTCTAATTTTGCTCTCTGAAACCAGAAAGAACTCTAATTTCCTCTCCATCTTTTAAATCTTCATCTTTAAACATCTCAATCACTGTTTCTTCTGTCCTTATGATGAAAGTGAACAACTTCTTTAGTCATCCCTTATGTAACACTCTTCTCAGACTTTTCTCCCCTTGAGTCATCTCACTACACATGAGCACAATACTCTAAGCTGGTCAGCAATGTACAGTTCAACTATTAACAACCTGATGGAATTTATTGTGCTTTTATTAACCATGCCTGGTATTGAAATAGCTTTTCGGTAGTTTCCACTGCACTGCTATACACACCGATGTTGTCGTTACTTGAAATCTCCCTCTTTTGTTTTTTTTTTAATATGAACTGCTACCTGGCTATGTTTTTATAATTCTATATGTGATTTTTTAAATAACATAGAATACTTTACAATTAGTTTCATCAGGTTAGTTTAAGCTTCTTGAGAAATTTGAAAATTTGTGCTGTGTATCGTTTTATCTCACTTGCCATTGAAACTTTTCTACTCCACGAAAGTGGCCAACCTGTGTCTCCATCGCCTCCTTGGCTGGGGTATTATGCTGCACGATTGTGGGTGGTGGTCAGCCCTGAGGCTGGTGCTCAGCCAAGTGAGCGATTATTAAAGTCTCCCAACATGCTAATGCAAAACTCTGTGTGGCAAGTACTTTGATTAGCTTGATTTGTTGTGTCGCTGGACTTCAAAGGGCATTCTGCAGGAGTAAAGAGAACCGTTTCCCAAGAGACTTGTGATCTTTAAAAATACTGAGGCTGCCTTCTCTTGACTTGGCTTTATTAAGTTGATATGTTTAACTAAGTGGTAGTGACCATAAGATGAGTTACATTTAACTTCTAACCTGCAGTATTGCTATGGGTTTGAGACAGGGCTAAATAGTTTGGCTCTGAAGTTCACTGTCAAAAAGTATCCAGGATTTCAGGTGTTCATCTCAATTAACGTGGAGTGTATGTAAAATTAGGCTACACATATAATTATAAGAATTATTTTTTCTCTCGAAATTTCTGGCTTTTAGATTCCCAGACCTGGCAGGAAATCTTTTTGGCTTCTCTGCTTCTGATCCTAGCTGTTTTCACAAAATGCAAACACATGCAAAAACATTGTAATAAACCTCAATGTTCAGTCATGTTCAGTAAGACTTCAAAAGATGTTTGCTTTGAACTTGGTTCTAAAGATGGGCATACCTTCATGAGAATGGAAGATATCTTCTTACTCTCTATGATGTGGTTTGGCCCTTTTCAGGGCCCCAAAGTAAGCTTTGTTCTGTAAGGCACATTAAATTTACTTTTTAGGCTAAGAATTAACATAGAAATTTCTTCTTATAGAACATCTTGGAGCTCTACTCCCCAAAGGGGCAAGGGTTTTAGACCACAAAGGAAAAACAGTACTGCATCAAAGAGACTTGGAGCATCATCATGAGCTCCACATTCTGTGCCCTGTCTTAGATTTAATCAAGCATTTGAATTGTGGTTTGCGGCATTGTTGGGTGTTGGGTGATCCACATAAACTCTGGTATCACTTCGTAGTTTATAGAAATGTGAGACTAGGCTGAAGAGCTGTGGTACGCCCTGTAGTTAGCAGAATCTGATTGCAAAGATACGTTCTGTAAACAGGTCCTTCCACATCCTTTTTCACTTTGTTTCCATTTTAAGTTTTATCCACCTTCCTGATAATCACAGTGCAAAGCACTCTGCCTCTCCTAGAGAGAACTGTGCCTTTGATCTTTACGCAGATAGACCATTTGAGCTGGTAAGACTGAAGGTCTCTTTTTGGTAGGTACTTTCATTGGATCTCACTCATTGTAATTTTTATATTCTACCTTTGGGTTATTTTTGTTCATCTATGTTTTAAGACCATTTTCCAATTCAGAAAAATAGTCAATTTTTAAAATATCTTTCTCTAGTTCCTATTTGAACTATATTTTCTGTGGATCCTACATAGATCTAAAACATGACCTGTCTCCCTACCTCTTGCTACTAGAATCTCCGTGATTCTGTTATTTCTGAAATATTCAGAGATAAAGTCTGTGTCTTCCTAGATTTGTAACCACACCTTCTAACTGTCTTTTGACTGTTTGGCACCTTAAGTTAAAAAGTCGTGCCTTTTATAATAATCCTCATTCATTCAATAAATATTTTGGATTGACTCTTAGATGCCAAGCCCTGCATTAAGTGCTGTAGCCAGTAAGGGACAGAAATGTCTACTGGCAGAGAGCTTCATTGGTATTCTTAGTCCAGCCCCAGGCTGTGCCCCTCTGCATGGGATGAAGAATGCCTCAGTCAAGGGGATATACCTACCTGGAGCCTGACCATGTGCGAGGTACAGGATCTTAAAATCTCCTTCCCAGATGATTTGAAGCCTGCTTCCTGAACTTTCATGGCCTTCTCCTTTTGTCCATCCCTTCCCAAGAGCTCAGTTCCAGGCCTGAGGTGTGGGCAAGCAGTTGCCCTTTGGGAGGATGAAATGAGCCTCAAGATGCAGGCAGGGATATCCACACATATGCTCACAAAGCCCCTTGGAGTACAACATGGGTGGGGCAAAAAGAGAGGCAAGAGTATGGCTCTGGGGTCAGCACTGCCTTCCTCCTCTCCCTTTCTGCCAAATTATGGTGCAGAACTTGAAAGAATATAAGAATTCTGAATTTGAAGCTGACCTGCCAGGTCTGTTTGAAAGTCAGAGTTTATTTTATATAATAGCTTGTTGACAATGTGGACCTCTGACCTCTCACCTCAGGTCCTGCAAATGTTAAAGGTGTGTCCAGGGAGGTATGCCTGGGTGCCTCAGTTGGTTAAGCATCTGACTCTTGATCATGATCTCACGGTTTGTGGGATCGAGCCCCATATCGGGCTCCTATTGACAACGTCTGTTTGAGATTCTCTCTCTCTCCCCCTTTCTTTCTGCCCCCCCCCCAAAATAAATAAACAAACTTAAAAAGAGTAAGAGGTGTTTAGGGAGCTGACAATGTAGTGGAGACTATGTCAGGCCAAAGCAACTGGTGTAGCAAATTCTCTAATTGTATAGAGAGTCATGGGAACACATGAGGAGGGCAACACAAATGTTGGGAAGTCCTCTTGGAACAAGGGGGCACTGAACTTAGACTTAAGAGTAGAATCTTACAGGTGAAATCAGGAAGAGGGCATGGAATGCACAAAGGAATGGCCTGAGGAGGGAAGGAGGGACAGACAGAGGGACAGGGAGACAAAGAGACAGAGACACTGACTGTAGGAGGAACTGGAGGTTACTCAGTATGACTTGAGTGTTGGGGAGGGTCTTGAATTGAAGAAGGAGAGATGGTCAGGAATAAAGTCCTGTTAAGGATGCATTCTTACTTCCCTCTCTCAATAATTTCTCTTGACTTGTGTCATTTGCTTCTTTCTAGTTCTTATGTCCCGCCTCTTAAAAGTCCCCTTTCCCTTGCCATCCGTCCACGTTGAATGCACTGCTGAAATCTGATTTGTATGGGAAGCCATTCAATAACTACCTGTCACTGAAGGTGCAAGATCCTTGTAATGAAAGTGACACCCAAATAAGACTGGATAAATGAAAAAGCAGCATCTAATTTTCCTGCATCAGGTCCCCCTTCCAGCTATATTCTTAAAGAATTAAGCATATCTCTAATTCTCCTACCTTACATAGTGTGAAGCTGGCTTTCTCTGTCTTTCATTCCCTGAAAGCCTCCTAACACTAGTACTAGTACTTATTATCCTGATAAATAATGATGACAGCCAGGCTTTCATACTTGTCTTCTCTGCTTTGCAGACATTGTTTCATGTAATCATTATAATAGCCCATGAGGTGCTCATGGTGTTATCACCATTGACTGAAGGAGAAACCAAGACCCGGGGAAGTCATATAATTTGCCCAACGCACATGTGCATACGTGACAGAACTGGCGTATGAGCCCATAGCTGCTGGACTCTAAAGCCTGTACTCTTGCCTCTCTAGGACATCATGTTTCCCACTTTCTGACAATACATCGAATCAAAGCCAAGTCTTAGTCCAGTGACCAAGTCGTATTAAGCAGAAGAAATAACTGTACATAAACACAGGTGGTGAGTTCAGACATAGTAATGGACAATTGTCTTTTCAAAACTTCAGAGTTAGTAATTGTGATACTTGGATAAACACCATCTTTATCTTCCCAAGTCACTTTTCTTATTTATTTGGAGGTCACCTCTTCTTCTTGGAAAATTGATTATGCTTCAAAATATTTCCCCCAGCCAAGTCCGAACTCTTCTAGTGGCACTGTTTGTGATATCAGCTGCCAAGTTTGTGACAGGCTAGATAATGCTACTTCATACATTTTGTTTATTTCGTTTGAAACTTAATTCTACAGCTAGCATTCTCTTTGGACCACTTAAGGAATCAATTAAATAAAAGATCAGGGGCCCCTGTGTGGCTCAGACGGTTAAGCATCTGACTTCAGCTCAGGTTATGATCTCACGGTTCGTGAGTTCGAGTCCCGCATCAGGCCCTGTGCTGACAGCTCAGAGCCTGAAGCCTGCTTAGGATTCTGTGTCTCCCTTGCTCTTTGCTCCTCCACCCATGCTCTGTCTCTCTATCTCTCAAAAAAAAATGAAAAACATTAAAAAGTTTTTAAAAATAAATGAAAGATCAACCCCCTTTAAGTAAATGTTTTTTTAAGTAAATATTTTAAAGCTTAAAAATACACTTTTAATGCAGGACTTCTGCCCTGGACTGCCCATATTTATTTACATTTACAAGTCAATGAAAAACAATTTTTCTTATTAAGTTTAAACTAGTCTATAGCCCTTTAATGTCTATTAAATAATGCAAGGGTGTCTGAAATGTGAAACTGGTCTTTTTTGTTGTTGAATTTAAAAATCAGAGATATGGGGCGCCTGGGTGGCGCAGTCAGTTAAGCGTCCGACTTCAGCCAGGTCACGATCTCGCGGTCCGTGAGTTCGAGCCCCGCGTCAGGCTCTGGGCTGATGGCTCGGAGCCTGGAGCCTGTTTCCGATTCTGTGTCTCCCTCTCTCTCTGCCCCTCCCCCGTTCATGCTCTGTCTCTCTCTGTCCCAAAAATAAATAAAAAACGTTGAAAAAAAAATTTTTTTAAATAAAATAAAATAAAATAAAATAAAAATCAGAGATATATGTTAAAAGAAGCACTAAATTATTTGTGTCCATGATCTGTTAGAGAAATATGTTTCATTCAATGTAGAGACATGTCCAGTATTGTTACTTATCTAAAAAATCAATCATTTTTTTTTTTAATTAAGGAAACATGGGCTGAGAACAGAAGAGACATAAAAATCTTGGTATTTCATGACCATTGGGTATCAGCTTTCCTGCATGCTCCCATCTGAGTCACAGTTCAGGAAGTTGGTCACCTTAGCCATTTAGCCATTTTGCAAAGACACGAGTTAATTTAATTTTAAAAGAATACATTGTATGTTTGGTTTAAATTATGAGACTGACATTCATATTTCACTGACCTTAGAGAATTTATACAAGTACTTTACAGATTCCAAAGTGACATCTATTGATTTTTTTAAAAGCTTAATGGAAGAAAATGTAAAGGTTCAATTATTTCAAATGGTAAAAATCAAAATTGCCAACTGACTTTTATGAGGTCAGTGCTATAATTAGATTAGTTTAAGATCGAATCAGAATAATAAGAGTGTTCTTTAACTACTTTTCTAGATATATAACCAATAATTACTTTGTTACATACACCAAAAGATTTGGATCAATGAGAGATTAGATATGTGACCATGGAGATGTAGCCAATAGTAAATAGAGCCTTGTAATACTTCACACTCATTTTTAAGAGCTGCCTTTGTACCTTACAATTATGCCTGTAACTATATAGTTTAATATTAGAAATGGCTATTTGTTTACTTTGAAACATATTGTTTGTTACAAAATGGAATACAAATCTAGAAAATCACCCAAATCAGGGGTGCCTGGGTGGCTCAGTAAGCTAAGCACCTGGGTCTTTTGATTTCAGCTCAGGTCATGATCTCCTGGTTTGTGAGATCGAGTCCCCCAGTCGGGCATCACAATGACAGCATGAAACCTGCTTGGGATTCTTTCTCTGCTCCTCCCCTGCTTGCGCATGCACACACACTCTCTCTCTTTGAAAATAAATATAAAAATAAACATTAAAAAAAAAAAAAAAAAGAAAATCACCCAAGTCAAATGTATGGCTTAATGACTCATTTATGGTGACAACACTACCCAGGTCAAGAAATACAATTTTGCTAGATAACCGAGGAGTCCCTCCAGTGTGCCCTGTCCCAGTCACAACCTCTGCCCCTCCCCACAAGTAACAGCTATTCTAACTTATAATCATCCTTCCATTTTGAAAGTAGAGTTATCGTTCAAATATGCCTCTGTCGACATTATTGTCAACTTTGCCAACTTTTAAAAAATCAGTCTCTTTTAATCTACAGGTTCCTCTGCCATTTCTTGCATTTTCTTACAGTTTATCTGTTGAAGAACCCTGCCATTTGATGTGTAGTTTTCTGCAATCTGAATTTTGTTAACTTCATATTCCTGGTATAATTCAACATATTCTTCAGTCTTCTTCAGTCCTTCAGTCCTTCAGTTCCTGCAAATTATCCAGAAACTGGATAAAGCTCCTCTTTGGCAAAACTAGAGGGGACATGTAATATTTGGTTGTTTCTCATGTTACCATCTTAGCAGCCATTGAGGCTTAATGCCAAACTCTGTTGATTCATTGATAGTTGCAAAGTGGTGATATTTTGATTTTATGAATTATTTTGTGTTTATTTGTTAGAGTACTTTTGTTAAGAGACCCTTTCCTTCACTTACCATTTGATTAGCCAGTAATACAGTTCCCATAAGAAAGGCAGGATGCCTGCTTGATTTCTCTTCCTTCTTTACTAGTTTTCAAGATAATCAATACTTTCCCTACTATCTTCAGAAGAGAACCAATTCTTTCTTTAAACTTATTTGATATGTTTCAACCTATGGAAGTTATTTTCACTGCTAGATCTCAAATTGTCCCATCTTTGGCCTGTGAGAGCTTCAGTTTTATTTTTGGGTCACTTTGTTATGCCCCTGGTAGTCTCTGGTAGCTTCCTTGCTATTGGGTAGCACAAGATATTCCAAGCTTGTGTTTTACATAGCCTGCCCCAAATATGGAATAGGCCAGTGTCTTTTTTTTAAAAGGCCCTAGTTCCTTTTAGTGAGAAATGGTATTTCAAGATCACAGTCTGGACACTAGAGATAATCATTGCTACTGGGTTGGTCATTTTTTCTAGCCCCTTTGAGTGGACAGTTCATACTGACACATTCAATTCAGATTAGAAAATACCAAGACTCATTTTCAATTTTTTTTTTAATGTCAGAGAGAGAGAGTGGGACCAGGGGAGAGGGGCAAAGGGAGAGAGAGAGAATCCTAAGCAGGCTCCACACTCAGCATGGTCTGGGTCCCATGGTCCTGGGATTACAACCTGAGCCAAAATCAAGAATCAGTCACTCAACCAACTGAGCCACCCAGGTGCCCGTATTGAATACCAAGTCTTTAGTTTAATTTTTTATGGTTATATCTTTGTCTGCTTTTTCCTATACCCACAATTTTGATCTTCATTGAGAAAAGCGATATTAGAATTGAAATATTCCATAATCACTTATTAGTTTTAAAACATTATACGCAGAGTCTCAAGATAAAAATGCCAATACATCTACCAATATAAATACTGAAAACTAAAAAAAAAAACAACTGCATTTGCTTTCTCTATTCTGTCCCAATTTTTTAATAGTTGCACAGAATCCACATTGTCAGAGTATGTACCCTATGTATATACTCCCCTTTCAAACTGCCTGTGGCCTCAGGACAGGTGATTCTGTAATCAATACCCACCATCTGTTCTTACATGTAAGCATTTTGGCTTTTTGAAGGTCATTCTCCACTAGTTAACTGGGCTCACATTTTCTTTCCTTCAGTATCTTAAATATATTAATTCATTTTCTACTGGCATAAATCGCTGCTGTTAAAATCTAATGATAATCTAAATATTTTCCCCTTATAAGTCATGTGAGCTGTTTTTCTAAATGCCCAAAGTATTTTTTTCTTTTTCTTTAAAATACAATAAATTTGCTAGAATTTGTCTTGTGGTCGTCAGTCTTTCTGGCTAATTATTGTCAGGCATGCAGTGCAATATGGAATGTATTATTATTATTTCAGGGAGGTTTCCTGGAATTATATTTTTTTGTATCTATTCTCTTCTCTTGCTTTTGTTTTCTTCTTTACGGTCTTCTATTATCCATATACTGTTGACCTTTGCACAACATAGGTGCAAACATAGGTGTGACAACATAGGTGTTTGTGACAACATAGGTGTCACAACATAGGTTTGAACTGTGTAGGGCCAGTTACATAGGGCTTTTTTTTTTCCCATAAGCACAGTACAGTACTGTAAATGTTTTTCTCTTCCTTTCCACTTTCTTAATAACGCTTTCTTTTCTCTAGCTTACTTTCTTGTAAGAATACAGCATATAATACATATCATATGTAAAATGTGTGTTAATTGACTATTTATGTTCCTGGCAAGGGTTCTGGTCAACAGTAGGCTCTTAGTAGTTAAGTTATGGGTGAGTCAAAAGTTATACATGGATTTTCAACTGGCATGAAACTGGGTTATAACCGTTAACCCCTGCAGTGTTCAAGGGTCAACTTTGTTTCCCCTTCTACTTATCTTCAACATATATCACTTTCCCTAAAATACTTAAAACAAATTCCTTTATTAATTTCTTTTTGATTAAAAAAATTTCCCTTAAAAATTGTTTTTGCCTCTTTTTTTTTTTTTTTAACCTTCTGGTTCTCTTAAGGTGTTGTCTTTTGTGCTTGCTTCATCTTGTGCCCCTTCTATTTTAGTCTTTACCTCTCAAAGTTTTTAAAAAACTTCTCTTTCTTTAATTCTGTATCTCTTCATATTTTTTAAAAGGCCAATTTTGGGGGCACGTGGGTGGCTCAGTCTGTTAAGCATCCAACTCTTGGTTTCGTCTCAGGTCGTGATCTCACGGTTTTGTGAGTTTGAGCCCTGCGTCGGGCTCTGCGCTGACACCATGGGGCCTGCTTGGGGTTCTCTGTCTCCCTCTCTCTGTCTGTCCCTCCCCTGCTCATGCTGTCTTGGTCTCTCTCAAAAATAAATAAACAAAATAAAATTAATTAAAAAAATAAATAATAGAAATAAAAGGCCAATTTGGAACATTTCCATTTTTCATTATTATGAAAATAATTGTTCATAGCAGTAGATTGCCAAGAAATGATTAAAATATACTTACTAATACATATTTTTCATATTTCAAGGTGGAAATTTTATTCAGTAACTACTAACAAATCCTATGATCAGCAACTTCTTCAGTGGGTTTGTTGCACAAGCATTCAATAATAATAATACCTATTCACTGATTTTAAAAGTGACTTAAGGGCCAGGCCCCTGGGTGGCTCAGTCGGTTAAGTGTCCAAATTCAGCTCAGGTCATTATCTCACAGTCCCTGAGTTCGAGCCCCATATCGGGCTCTCTGCTGTCAGTACAGAGTCCACTTCAGATCCTCTGTCTCCCTCTTTCTCTTCCCCTCCCTGGCTTGCACTCCCTTTGTCTCTCTCTCAAAAATATATAAACATTAAATTTTTTTTTGAATAAATAAAAGTGACTGAGTTCTTTTATCCCACTATTTATAAATTTTGACTTGTACAGGATCCAGAGCTATGTAAAATCTACAAATTGATTGTTTGTCTGGTTATTCATTCATTCTCTAAACATTTTGCCAGGACTTTTACCAGGACATGGGAGGCAAAAATTAATAAAAATAATTTTTGCCATCCAGCAACTTAGAGTTAAAGGGGAAAGATTGAGCAAGTAACCAGGATTATAGTAGAATGTGACAGGTGTTTTGATAAAGATATCATAGTGTCAAAGGAGCACATAGAAATTTGAGTAGTGGGACCAGGGTAGGAAGCAGGAAAACCAATAGGTGTGGCATCAGTGGTGATACAGGCATTTACAAAATAATAATATTGCACTTTACAGTGGAAATTTTCCATACTTTTACACATTCACCATCTCATATGAAACACAACCATGTGGTTCTGTTGTCCATACTTTATGTATGAAGAAACTCTGCTTCAGAAGAAAAGTTGACTCTCCAGGATCTTACGGCTGATGGTTTGCTGTTTTGGCACATTAAACCATTTTAGAGGAATAAATGACTACTACTTTCTGCAATGATAATAGTGAAACTATTAATTATTGATATGGTAAATCAGTCAACACATCAGAAAAGACACACATAAATAGTACAATGAATAGTTCAAGGTCAAATGGAGTTTTCTAAAAATCAATTGACCAATAATATGTATCTCTATCTATTCTATAAGTCAACGTAATTAAATATCATTAACACTAGCATCCATATAGCCCCACCCTTTCATTCTGTCTCTTCTCCAATATCCACGGATAAAAGTTAGCACTCTCCCAAACAGGAAGCCTCTAATTATTAGCTTTACACTGCCCTCCTTTTTTGTTTTACGTGGGATTAAAGGAAAAAAAACATTTTTTTTGCAACAGCAAAAGTTACTTTTCAGAAAATAAGAAGGAACGCTAAAATGCCTTAAGTAATTTAAAATTTAACACTATTAGTGACAATTATTAATCCCATAATTGCTGCTGCCCTTTTTCATTCTTTTAAGGTGAGTCTCTAAGGCAAGAGCATTACCATAAAGGACTTATTTAGCTTAACATGAAAAAATTGGAAGAAACATGTAAATCGTTTCCATTTTAATTTAACCGTTAGTTATGTGCTTAGGGATTGAATGTTATTTGTCCTTTGTGAGGGTACAAATTTGGCTTCTGATCATGCCTTAGATTGCTGGTTCCTAGTACAAACATAAGCTGCTTCAGGGGAACTTGAAGGCAGAGTGAATCATAACATCTTATTTCAAAATGTCACTGTTTTTTAGCTCTTAGAAATGCTAAGGCAGTAAGGATAAATGTGCTATTTTCAGAAAAGAGAGGTGTCTGTACTTCTGCATTATTGCAACATTTATTCCCAAGATCGTGGATAAGTTTTCAGAAAAATTTTAACTTAATATGAAAAGACATTGAGGTCAGTTAGAAACAGCACTTGTTAACATGCATGGTCTGCAAACAAGTGTACCCATTTATTGACAACATCAACGATTTGAAAGACTTTTGAGCTTTCCAAAAGTTCTGAGTTACAAACTACTGCACCCAGCTTTTTACTAATTGAAAATAGATCACTGCCTATTCTCTTGGACATCAGGGGTAATTGCTGCCTATAGAGTTTGCTAGAGTTTGGAAAGCTGAACTTCAATTTCTATAACATCTGCCACAAAGTCGGCAATGCTGTATAATAATGCAGTTAGAAAACACAACATATAACCATCATGTCAACAGCTATATTACAGGAAATTATAGTATAGAATTAGGAAATGATGCATGATGTTAATATCTCTATATCTAAAAATACAGTACACATTTATGTGCACAGTATAATTGGTGCTCTTCATTGAAATATTTGTGGTTTCATATATTTGCTATATTGTGTCTGGGGTCTTGCACAAAATTTTCCTTCTGCCTCGTATGAGCTCTTCTCATTATTCAGCCCCTTCATCTGGCTAATTAAGTCTTTAAGACTAAGATTAAAAATAATTTCCTCAAGTTTTAATTCCTCTACTTTGTCTTTTCGATCACATGTATACAGTGGCTCTAACAGCTTCTAGCACATGAGAGTTGTCAATACATGCTTGTTGAATAAATGGAACACTAGGAGCCCTTTCCCCGTATTTTTTTACTGTAGCACCGTGGCCTTGCCGATGTCGAGTAACATTTGTTTTATATTCTCATAACTGTTTTCTCAAGGTAAACTTTTTACGGTAGGATTTGTTCTTACTACGGTAGTTCTTTTATGTTAGGGATTGTTCACCTCTTTGTCCCCACACCTAGCACACTATGTGGCATGCGATAAGTGCTTAATAAATACTTGTGGAATAAATAATGGGTGAAGTTTTATTAGTCCCTTAGGTTCAGATACGCCTTGGCCATTCCTATCAAGCTCCCATTCTTCTATGCGTTCTTCTTAAGAGGGTGCTGTCTATGTTAGGATTATTGTTTAATTTCAGTTGAAAGGTGGGAAGAAAGAGCATTCTGGTGGAAGTAGGGGGCTCATGAAAGTTTCTTTGGACGAAATTCATACCAGAGGCCTTAGACGTAAAAGATTTGTGAATAAGTATATTCTATGGAAAAATACAAGTCTATATGCATTTTACATAAGGATTTGTAAGAGATGAATAGAAAATACTGATTTAAATAAGACAAGCATGGAGTGCCTGGGTGGCTCAGTCCGATGACCGTCTGACTCTTGATTTTGGGTCAGGTCATGGTCTCACATTTTGTGAGTTCAAGCCCCACATCAGGCTCTGTGCTGACAGCTCCTCCTCCCCACCCCCCACCCCCAACCGTTTGCATGCACACTCTCTCTCTCTCTCTCAAAATAAATAAACACTTAAATAAGAGAAGCCTGGTATAGTGAAAGATGGTATTGAATTCAGGAGAGTGTGGGCCTAGTCCTAGCTCTGTCTCTAGTATATTCCCTTTCACTGAGAATATTTCCTTAGCTGGAAAATAACTAAAGGAGCAACAAGAACCTTCGTCTCTAATAGTCATAATCCCATGCCAAATGGTAAACTGTAATCATATCAGTCTTTATTTTCTCTTTCTCTGAGTTTATAATATATTTTATGATTCACATTTAAAACATTTTTCATCTCAAGTGTGGTTATATTAAGATTCATGATAAGTGAAACCACATTTCAGGAAATACATTTTCTCTCTTCTCTTCTCTTCTCTTCTCTTCTCTTCTCTTCTCTTCTCTTCCCTTCCCTTCCCTTCCCTTCCCTTCCCTTCCCTTCCCTTTTCTTTTCTTTTCTTTTCTTTCTTTTCTTTCCGTCTGGCATAGTTTCCACGTATTCTGCTCTTTCCCTCCTCCGCACCCCGCTGTGTGCCTTGTATCCCTTTTCTTCTCTGTTTTTCAAGCGATTTTGCATTTGGGTAATTTTTACTTACTTCTGGGTGATTATCAAAATATTATATTGTTAGAGAGACTTGATATTTAAAATGCCAGTTCTTTTAAATTTAGAAAAGGATGACTGAAGTTGACAGCTTTCTGCTTTGAAAGGGATTTTATTTCATTAGCGCCCCCAGCGGGGGGAAGGAGGAAAGGTCAGCATTTCAACAGCCCCAGGTTAGAAGTGGGGAACCTGAGACTGACATATTGAATCAAGCCTCTTGATTGGTGCCATCTATTCTGACCCTAAGATCAGAGATCCTGACATTTTGCTCTTTGTTTTGTGCATTCGACCCTATGCCAGATTTGTAATGCTCTATGCAGTGTTTGTTTCCTCTGTATTTTCCTCCGGTGGTCTTTTTACTTCATGCTCCTCATTCATCAGTGCCACCAATGTCAGTGATTTATGAACGGTAGCTACAGCCAAACTCCAGTCTGTGTGGCCTTAGAAACGAATGATGTTGTGTGGGTTTCTCCTCTTCTATGGTATAGGTATTGAAAAGGACCTGACACTGTGGGAAGAAGCAAGCCTGTTCAAGAAAGCCCTGTAGCCTACACAGTGCTTTGGTTACATCTGACCATCAAGAAAACCCTCAGTCATTAGCAGGTCTTAGCATAAGACTGCAAGTGTCCAGATGAATTGGGAAAACCATTGCAGTCTAGCTCCACGGAAACAAATAGCCTCTTCAGCGAGTGCCCGGGGGCGGCCCTGGAGCGCCTCACTGTTAGCCCTCAGATGTTCAGAGGCCGGCCAGGCAGGTCTCCCACGCTGGCCCCTCCAGAAAGCAGATCTTTACCAACTGCAGTTTGCCTCGCTATCTTCTTACCCCGGGCAACCCAGGCGAGGAAGAGCCAAATTGGAAGATCCCGCTGTATTCCCTCTCCACGAATTATCCAAATAAAGGGAGATAGTATAGCAAATCCAACTAGAAAAAGCAGTTTATCTGAAGAAAATTTCCAGCCTCCTCCATATGCTTTGAGTTAAATTCCTCACAGTTTGGGGGTTTTATATGGATTTGATTTTTCCTAATAGTTTATATTTTAGCTTAAGTAAATATAACTGTCCTATCTCTTTGGCTGTCATATCCGTTGAAAATCCCACAAGCTTGGAAGCATTTGGAAACAGTTAAACCACAGCATACTAATTTTTCACTAGTGGAAACCATGATTTGGGGGGGAAAATATTATACATCTGTGATTTCTAAGCGCTTAAGGAAACCAATACTTTATTTCTAGCTTAACTTTTGAAATGAGCATTCTTTTTTTTTTTAACTCGCTCTAGCTTAATTTTTGTTTTGAAATGAGCATTCTTTTTTTAACCCGCTTAAAGTGCTTTGGAGTATACATCACAAGTTTTAAAAAATAAGGTACATTTAATTTTTTATGTTTTAAACTTTTCATTTCAGTGAGGGAAAGGAATGTCAGAGTTGAATCTGGTCCCAGCAGAGCTTTGCCCATACCTAGCCACTTGAACTTAAGCATTTCCCTGAGCCCCTCAGGCTTTAGTTTCTTTATTCATCAGATTCGCAGAGGATGTCTTGCCCTCTGGTTGTAGTGGAAAACCAATTAAATGAGATAATATATGGAGAATCTTTGAAGTGTCAAAAAGAATGTCCTCCAAAAGTTAGGAACAAATGTAAGCTTTATTCACACGTATTTAGTTATCCTTTAAACACACATGTTCTCCTAGAATTTATCATTTCATGATATCTCAGGATTTATTTCCAAATGTCTCTGGCCATGTAGTATAAAAAATATAACTTATCCAAACTAATGAGTTGTTTGACAATTTTGACCACCAATGTTTAGATGGATTTGGGATGTATGTTTAATTTGATGTTAAATTTCTATGATTTAAATCTCAGTGATTACGAGTGCCTGATAAAGGTCTCATGAAAAGCACAAATAATGGAGAATTTACTAATAATGTACAAGCAAGGTGAGAAAGAAAGGCTGCATATAAACACTGGGAAAAGACAGGTTAATGAGCTATACTCTCTCCATAAAATATTTTGAAGTCCATGTGTTAGATCTTCATACAGATTTATAGAATACAGAATTAGTGACCTTTTTCTTAAACTAACATATTTATAAAATTAGTAACAAAATTTTACGGATCTCATTTAGCATTCTGTCCTAAGTTTTAGTTAGCTATTCCAGGTGGTTATTCATTTATGTGACTTAAAATCCACTTAAAAGAAATATTGTTGCTTTGAAAAAATGATCTCCTTCCGAGGAGAAAGTCACCAGACTGACAACCCCAATCAGCATGGTGGGAGCATAGTCAGGATTTGGTGTTATTCCCAGGTTTCAATACTCTTCATGATTCATCTTCTATTGTTCTTTCTTTCTCCTTCCCCTGACTTTTTCAACTTCTATTCCTCTTTGCCTCTAGGGAGAAGCCTCCAGTGGAGGACAGTCACTGAAAAACTACCTGGAAGAAGTGAGTTTTAAGTTAGCTTTGTAACATAGTCTGAAATCAGTCTATCATATAGGACGAATTTCGCTTGGGTTTTCTCGATCTGCTCTACAGTTTCCAGTCTATACCCAGTCACACTGGTCATGCCCACCAAAACAGGATGATAAATAATATTTCATCAAAATGTTGTTTTTTTCCTTGTTGATAGAGGAATACCTTATTTAGTAATCCTGAAAATGATGTGTACAACTGCACAGGCCTAGGGCTATCATATATTTTCACTCACAAACATTTGTTGATATCCTAAAAAATGAGAAACACGTGCACAAAATAATAAGACATGGTCATTGCTCTTATGAAAAGAACAATCTGTCCCAAATTGGTGCTCACTCCTGTGATAAATGTTCATCAAGGACATTACTTGTACAAGCCATTATGCAAAGTGCTGTCTTGACAAATAAGATATATGGTACATTTTTGTTGGAAAACCATTTAGATGTCTGGATTTAGTTTGGAGAGATCCAAGCATGCTCTGTGTCACAGGACATGTCTTTGGACTGCCTACAAATGGTATTTGGGAACTTGCTGATAAACCCGTGGATAGAATCCACAAGACTTGATCTGAAGCCAAACCACAGTGGTCACTAAATTAGCTATCTGAATCTGTTGTAGGTGAAGGGGACCAGGAAATAATCTGGTGATGATGTCAAAGAAGTACCAAATATTTGGTTTGAATATTGTTCCTCAGAAAGATAGAATATCTTTATCTCTAAATATTTTATTCTTGCGGGCATGCATCCATTTAAGATCCAGTTTGAGTGGCCTACTGAATGTGCCACTCAAAACTTCCTCAGAACAGTGTACCCATACTTAAACTCACACTTGCTTCCAAATACCACTCAGAGAGGAAAATGAGAGTATATAGCACCCCTTTAAGTCCCTAACATCTCTGGTTTCAAGCTTAGAGCTGATTGAAGTTTTGCCAAAGGCACCTGGAGAAGAGATAAGGAAAGGAAAAGACCAGGTTGGTTGTCTGGGTTCAGGTTAGAAAAATCAAAATATATGGTGAAAAAAATCGGAGGGTTAGAGTACCAACTTTAAATTTTAATGAATTTGATGCAGAGATTGACTAGAATATATTAAAACCATTAATATTGCCAAAGAGAGGCAGACACTATTTTCAGTGTGTACCCAAGTAGAATTTCTCTTTAGGATTCTGTGGTTGCTAAAGCTCTTGGCTCAGCATTCCCTACTTGGTGGTGGCCTACTTGGTGGGCCTGGGATGGTGGGCCACCTCTACAAGAGGGGTGCCTGATACCCTTTGTAATGTGTCCTGCACCAGTCTAGCGCTGGTGGAGGAAGAAGAAAATTGAGGTGCCAGTACAGGAAATGGGCCGCATACAAGATGATGGAACTTTAATTTGTGCAGTTCTCATCCGAGAAAAAGATCCGTATGTGCAATCTAAGCATACATGTTCTACACGATTATAAATGCTTAATGTGATAACAAGGTTGAGGATTTGTGCCATTCTGTTGGAGGTTCTGGCAGGGCATTGCTTCTCAGTGTGGTCCTCTGACTAGCAACACAGACAACACCTGGGGGCTTGTAACATATGCAAAATCACACCAGATCCAAAGAATCAAAATCTGTATTCTAACAAGATCCTCATGTGATTCGAAGCACCCTAGAGTTTGAGAAACACTGCCCTAAAGTGTTCTTTCCATGTTATTTCTAGAGAGTAACTACATACATCATGCAAACCCTTCAACTTTGTATAATATGGGTAAAGAGGAAAATTTTATTAATACATTTATGAGTTTTGTTTATTCATTTACTCTCAAGAACAATATTTTTGGTTGACTAGGGCTATAAAATCTCCCCAGCTGATGAGATCCGTTACCGATTCTCAGTTTGAATTTATAAGTATGTGTATGCCCATAAGCATTTTTTTAGGAGCTCAGTATCACATAGCTTTTTTGTGTTTTGTTTTTGTTTTGTTTTTTTTTTGTTTTATTTTTAGAGAGGGAGAGAGAGAGGGAGAGAGAAAGAGTGCAAGCAGAGGAGAGGGACAGAGGAAGAGAGAGAGAATCCCAAGCAGGCTACATGCTCAGTGCAGAACCCAATGCGGGGTTCAATCCTAAGGCCCTGGGATCATCACCTGAGCTGAAATCAAGAGTTGGACATTCAACCAACTTGTCAGCCAGGTGCTCTGACATAGTGGTTTCATCTAATATTGTTTGATATTTAGATTTAAGCTCTTTTTTAAACCAACATGTGATCATTCTTTACAATAAAACTCTAAGTGTGATCTTTGAAAAAATTTTTTTTAATCTTTCATTTATTTTTGAGAGAGAGATAGAGTGTGAGCAGGGGAGGAGCAGAGAGAGAGGGAGACACAGAATCTGAAGCAGGCTCTAGGCCCCGAGCTGTCAGCACAGAGCGGGGCTGGAACTCACAAACTGTGAGATCATGACCTGAGCCGAAGTCGGATGCTCAACCGACTGAGCCACCCAGGTGCCCCATCTAAGTATGATCTTAATTAGCGTGCTCTTAACTTATTACTAGTTCATTTCTTTTTGCAGATATTAATTCATTTGGTCTCTAGGAAATATATACTCAAATTCTTCTCCATGGAGAGCATGTTGAGAATGTGAGCCATAAAATGATAATTTTTTTCTCTCACATCTACTCTTTTTTCACGTTTGTTCTCTTTCTGCTTCTTAGTAGAGTCACAAACGATAAGGAACAATTTTTATAAATGTTAGAAGCATTGAAGTTAAAACTGGGCTAGGAAACATTTGCTTTTATTTAGTATACACTAAAACTCAAATAAACCATAGTGTTTACATTTTTAAATATATCTAACATTTCTTGTTAAAGTTTGGACAACTTTTTGCAGATCAAAGTCTGCTCTTTTTTAAATTTAGTCTTATAATTAGACAAAATTATAACCACATGACATTAAGTCAATATTGTTTAGACCTAAATCGAACTAAAGAGACAATATGGTCTCTTCTACAAGCAAAATTAAAATGGAATTTCCATTCAACATTTTTTGTTGTTTAATATATTATTTTTCCAGAATAGGATTTGTAGTTTTGAGCAAATATAAAATGAGATATTTTTAAATAGTCTACTTTTCCTAATCTTCAAAATCATTCTTATGGTCAAAATTTTTAAAGAAATTTTGTGTTCTTCACTTGTAAAACACTTGGTAACTCAGGTAGGAGTAAGAATTTCAAGTCGCAGAAATTTCAGTTTTGAAATAATACTAACAGTTATTAAAAAAATATATTGAATTTGAAACAACTTATCAAAATCAACTGCTTCCAAAGCTTGATTGTCACACTTTTTACAGAAAAGCTGTGTTTAAAACATCACATTCCCCCTATGTGTTCACTCTTATGTGGATCCTGAGAAACTTAACAGGAACCCATGGGGGAGGGGAAGGAAAAAAAAAAAAAGAGGTTAGAGTGGGAGAGAGCCAAAGCATAAGAGACTCTTAAAAACTGAGAACAAACTGAGGGTTGATGGGGGGTGGGAGGGAGGGGAGGGTGGGTGATGGGTATTGAGGAGGGCACCTGTTGGGATGAGCACTGGGTGTTGTATGGAAACCAATTTGGCAATAAATTTCATATATTTAAGTAAATAAATAAATAAATAAATAAATAAATAAATAAATAAATAAATAAAAAACATCACATTTCCCATATGAATAATTGGAAAGTAGCATAGTGCACTGCTTACAAATCCCCTAATCATGAGAGATTTTTTAATTTAAATGTATATGCATCAGAAAAGTATTGTCAACCTAAATGCGCGAGAAGCTATAAAGAACTAAAGACTGAAGTTAATGATTTTTTGAAACTTTGTAAAGAGCAATTTAGAGCAGCTCCTCACGTCTGCAGGAAGCTAGCTGGTGAAGGCCGGAGGCAACACACACAGGAGTGTGAACTAACTCAAGGTGTCAAATGGCAGCTTGGCAATTGCTAAGGGTGTCAGACAGGAAAAAAAGCATGTAGAGCAGGCAGGCCCTTTTCCAAATCTGTGGAGGTTGGTTTTGCCAGCTCTACGATCTGAACCGGAAAGGAGGCTGATTCTATGCAACACAGTATCTTAAAATCACTTCTCATGCCTATTTTGGCCCGTCTTGTTCTCCGAGTTGTACTATTGCGTGATGGCTACTGTCATGAAGTTCCAACTACACTTCCATGGAAAGTGCATGCCATTATCCTGTCATAGATAAGATACAATTTACTTTTTATCATGCACAGGGATTCACTTTTCAAAAACCAATATTATTACTTAGTGACATAGTTTCATTCACTTAAGAAAAGAGGAAACAATTTTTTTCAAGGAAACCCTATTTTGTCTTTGACATTCATTTAGAACTGATACCTGTTGTTAAAGGATAACTTGTTTTTGTTTTTTATTTTTTTTTCAATATATGAAATTTATTGCCAAATTGGTTTCCATACAACACCCAGTGCTCATCCCAAAAGGTGCCCTCCTCAATACCCATCGCCCACCCTCCCCTCCCTCCCACCCCCCATCAACCCTCAGTTTGTTCTCAGTTTTTAAGAGTCTCTTATGCTTTGGCTCCCTCCCTCTCTAGCCTCTTTTTTTTTTTTCCTTCCCCCTCCTCCATGGGTTTCTGTTAAGTTTCTCAGGATCCACATAAGAGTGAAACCATATGGTATCTTGTCTTTCTCTGTATGGCTTATTTCACTTAGCATCACACTCTCCAGTTCCATCCACGTTGCTACAATGTTTCTGGTTTGTTTTTTTTTTTTTAAGTCTTAATCCTGGTTTTCATACAGGTATAAAATGAACACATATCAAAGACTTACTCAACTCATTAATTAGTAAGGGGACCAGTAAAGTGTTACAACCAGTTCAAAGGACGGTTAAACCCTCAGATATACAGTCAAATAGGAAATGCTGAAGTTATAAAGAGATGGAAAAACTGGCAAAACTGACCAATATCTGTAGGGTACCAACCAATTACGTTCAAATGGATACAATGTATGGGCTAGAATCATTTGCAGTACTGGCAATTTCTATAAACAATGTCCATGAAAAGTCCATGAAAGACTCAGAACCTCCACAGAATCAGGAACTAGAAGGACATGCTAGGCAAAAATGATTTATTTTCCATTGTCTGTACTCAGTAATCTCTCGTCCATTTCAAAACCTTACAATTTTATCCCATAATTTCCTTGCAGAGAAATGTCACCAAATGGCATGAATTAGGACATAAAATGGAGCGCTATCCCAGTGCACAGTGTAGTATAGCAAGTTTGTCACATAAATTTATTTTAGCACCTTGCATCTATTTTGTAATGTTTTTCACAATACACCGTATTTTTCTAACTTCATCATTACTTTTTTCTGTTTTCTTTTCCCAAATTCTATGAGTTCAAACTTATAGCTTCCTAAACTTATTACTTCCCTCTTCTTAGGTTTTAATTGACCTTTTACAATTCCCAAAAGAAATGGGCTGTAAAAGTATAATTTACTAAAAAATCATGGATCTCAGTCTGAGAATACAAGACATTTCATTAACAAATACGAAAAGAAAGGTACTTTCAAACTTTACTGCCATACCTTGGTGATATTGTGGGTTCAGGTCCAGACCACTACAGTAAAGCAAATATTGCAATAAAGCTGGTCAATGAATTTTTTGCTTGCACAATGCATATAAAAATTTTGTTTACGCTGTATTGTAGTCTATAAAATGTGCAATATGATTATGTCTTTTAAACGTATACACTTTAATTTAAAAACATTTTATTGCTCAAAAATGCTAACCACCACTTGAGCTTTCAGCAAGTCATAGTCACTGATCACAGATCTCCATAACAAATAAAATATTAATGAAAAAGTTTGAAATATTGAGAGAATTAGCAAAATGTGACAGACATGAAGTGAGCAAATGCTGTTGGGGAAACCGCACTGATAGACTTGTTGCACACAGGCTTACCACAAACCTTCCATTTGTGAAAAACACAATATCTGGGAAGCACAATAAAATGAGGTATGCTTGTATTAATTTACGTATGTAAGTTATAAATGGAGAAATTTGTTTCAATGGAAGTGTAGAATTAATTCTGCGTCAGAGAGAGCAGTCTATTAAATGTACCTGAAGAGGAGGGTAATTTTGTTTCACTTTACATGCAACATGCTTCCGGGATTTTTATTTTATGTGGATCCTATGGTTATAGAAGTAAAAATGAAAGCGATTAATCCTTTTTGGAAAATAGAAGCTGATGTTTTGTGCATTGTTTTCATATTTATCCAAAGGAAGAGGGATATTCAGTTGTCTCAGGATTGGAGTATCCAATGGGGAAAGTTTAAGCAAAAGAGCATTTTTTTTTTCTCTAAACATACTGAACTTCCATGGCCACAGATGACATAAATCACTGATTGATTGCATTTAGAGAATCCAAAAATAGGCTATCCATGTGGAATAATACTACTGCTGAAGTTTATAAAGCACTTCCTCTGTTGGCAGATACAATGATATGCTGACATACGGCTGGCAGCCGGTTTCCATGTGATGCATATCACCATTCCTCAGCACTCCTAGTCCCTGGGTGTTTACATACTTAACGGTGAAAGTGTTTTAGAAAAAGGATGAATAGCATTTCTTCTAAAAGCAACCCCAGAACTTGCTCTTGGGTGTATGAAACAGTTTGTACTATGGTTGAGACATAGTTTAATATTCCTCTAGAAAAATTGTTGAACAAGTTGGCACAGAACATATCAGCTCCTGTTTTTAGAAATGTTCGAGATTTCAGCTTCTTGTCCCCCTCAAAAAGTCCGATGGGTTTTAGTTTGAACATACATAGTATTTCCTGTTGACATGGATAAAGCAAACAGGTGCATTAATATTATTAAACCCTATTTTAGGGAAAACCAAAGTAAAACATTTAAATGATCTATTAATAGTAATGTTTGTACTATCTCTACGATTCCAAAAACTTACCATTTTAGAGTTCTTCCCAAACTACATGTTTTACTGAGCTAATGCTCCATTTTTAGTTTATATAATTTACAATAAACAAAGGATAACTGAATGTTTATTATCTTTTCAGGAGTAAAGCCATTAAATCTGGAAACCAATCAGTAGGATTGCTTAATATTCTGAACTATTATGGGAAAAAGTAACACAATTGACTTATTAGCTATGTCTTTTCTTATGAAAGCAGGTTTTAGTATTTGGGACCAAAAGGTAAATAACCAAAATGCTTGTTTAACTAAAAATATTTTTTCATGGTCACTTTAAAATTTTATGTTTTAAATGAGTAAGATTTAGCCATTTTGATTTTACCTTACAAAGCCAAAAGGGTATTTTTCATAGTTCTTTCTTAAACATCAGAGATTGTGTGTTCTATTTTTGGTAATTTGCAGGGATGTGAGTTCCCTCTCTATTACACAAAAATTTCTGAAATTATATTTCTGCTGTCCTGTATACTGTTATGGAGTTTTAAATCCAAGACTTTTTTTTTTTTTTTTTGCATTTATGCTGTTTCTTAAGGTATGGCCCTGCAAAACCGGATCCAATAATTGAGAAAATTGAACAAAAAATAAGTTAAATTCCAAAAATAAACACTACTTTACACGTAAAGTGTATATTTCAGGATTAACTGTCTTTATTTTTTTCTTTGCCAGCTTTCCTTACAGTAGTTCATCTAGTGCCTCTCACAATCTGCTGGCTGTCTAAAGAATCTAGACCTAGCAATTCACCACTCGTGAAATAATAGAGGTCATCTTATCTAGTACTTTCATCTGCTCCATTCCATCCAAAGAAGAGAAGTGACGTGTTCTAAATTAACTACGGTAAAAGACTGTGACTCTCCACCCTGAGGCAAGGGCTTTTCGGTGCAAAGCCCATCTCTTATATTATAGCAATATAAGTTTTGTTTTTATTTTTTCCAGTTTTATTGAGAAGTAATTGACATGCATCCTGTTTAAGTTTAAGGCATACGGCATGATGGCTTGATTTATATATATTATGAAATGATGACCGCAATAGGTTGAGTTAACATCCATCATCTCATATAGATGCAATAAAAAGAAAAAAAATATTCTCCTTCTGATGACAACTCTTAGGACCTACTGTCTGGAATTTAAGTTTTAATCTGATTAACAGACTATTTTCAAGTTGTTGGTACTAAAAAAAAAAGGTGCTTTTATTTTAAGATTGAAAATCACTTAAAAATGTTATTTTGCTTATTTTGATTTTTAAATAAACCTTTTTATTTTAGAGCAGTTTTAGGTTCACAGAATTGTTGACAAGGTAGTTCAGAGGGTTCCTATGTACCTCTCACCCAATTTTAATTGTCATTAATACCTTATATTAATATATTTGTCACAATTAATAAACCAATACTGATACATTATTAGTAACTAAATCCATACTTTACTCAAATACCCTCAGTTTTTTTCAAATGTCTTTTTTCTATTCCAAGATCCCATCTAAGATATCATATTACATTTAGTAGTGATATCTTTAGGCTTTTCTTGGTTGTGACAATTTCTCAGACTTTCCTTGTGTTTGATGATGGTAAGAGTTTTAAAGAGTACCGGTCATATATTTTGTTGATTGTTTCTCAGTTGAGATTTGTGTGATATTTTTCTCATGGTTACACTGAGATGATGTGTTTGAGAAGGAAAACCATAGAGGTCAAATTCCATTTCATCACCTCCTATCAAGGGTATATACATACTATGAATTATTGCTATTGATATTCACCTTAATCACTTGTCTTTAGATAGTGTTCGTCAGGTTTCTCCACTGTAAAGTTAGTCTTTTGGCCCTCCTTTCCATATTGCACTCTGGTAGAAAGTCAGTACCCATAGCATGTGCTTACAGATTAGGAAGTTATTCTCCACCTCCTTTTTTTTTTTTTTTTTTAATTTTTTTTTTCAACGTTTTTTATTTATTTTTGGGACAGAGAGAGACAGAGCATGAACGGGGGAGGGGCAGAGAGAGAGGGAGACACAGAATCGGAAACAGGCTCCAGGCTCCGAGCCATCAGCCCAGAGCCTGACGCGGGGCTCGAACTCACGGACCGCGAGATCGTGACCTGGCTGAAGTCGGACGCTTAACCGACTGCGCCACCCAGGCGCCCCTATTCTCCACCTCCTTAAGAGCAGAGTATCCATATAGATTATTTGAAATCCTTTGCATGCCATATTTATCTATTCTTACCTATTAATTTATTTAGTCAAACATTTATTTTTGTCAGAATGGATTCATAGATATTTGTTTTATATTGCATAATAACCCAATGCTATCTTCTTTATTTTGTGGTACAAATTGTCCTAGCTTCTGCCATTAATAGATTTTTCACTTGGCTCCTTTATCCCTTTGATATATTCCCATTATTGTGTGTGTGTGTGTGTGTGTGTGTGTGTGTGTGTGTGCGCGCGCACGCGCGTACATGTGTGAACACCTTTTTGCTTTCTGGCACCACAAGATGCTTCAGGCTTATCTTGTATCTTTCCTGCCTCAGTCCTAGAATCAGTCATTTCTTCAAGAATTCTGGTTCTTTCATTAGAGAATGGTATTAGGAACCAAGATATGGGTGTTAGCTGTGTTCTTTGCTATTGGGATGTCATCACTTCTAAGCCCTCTCAGCTGCCAGAGTAGGGAGATATATGTGTCTATAGTAACCCATGTATATATCAATATTCATAAATATTTCGATATTTGGCCTTCTGTATATGTAGTGAGCTCAACATGAGTTTATGCTGACGTCTCCAACTCTAATAATACATTATACATGGATCAGTCTAGCCTTGCTTTCTATAAACTCCCACTTCAACAGTGAGAAATTTGGCTCCCAGCATCTGTTATCCATTTGCTTCATTGTCCAATTCCAGAATATATGTAGCTTCAGATTTGTTAACCTATATGTACATGGAAAACAACTTTATCAGTTAGTATACAGTATTTGTGAACAGTTCTTTTTGGTTTTGGTTTTACAGACTCCATTCATTTTCAAAGTTACTTAGGTTAGCACCTTATTCCATCACCCCCTTCAGTTACATTTCATACATCTGTAATGCATCTAGATGCTTTGTTAGTGTTTTGCTTTCCATCTTGGGATCTTCCAACCTCCTAATTGATTTTTTGTAGCCGCGCACTGAAGAAAGTTCTCAGACAGACTAAGCGGACGTGCAAGGTGCCTCTGCCAGGGAAATAACAGCAGCAGCAAACTGTACATAGTCTTTATTTCATGTTTGCCAGGTATAAACATCAAAGAGTGTCAATGCATGGGAGGAAAACACAAAGAGCCTCCAGACATAGACCAAGTACACATCTGGTGTTTATGGGAAAGCATGTAGGGAAGATGTGCAGTTTCAATGACGGCTAGGCAATTACAATGGTCTGTTCCCTGATTGGCTCCTGGGGGATCATGGGGTCTGTTCTCACAGTGCTATTGCATTCGACAGCCTTGAGACCAGAACATTGCTGATGTTTCAACAATTACCCCATTCCCTCTCCCAGGGCTTGCAATACACTCTGTAGAAATAACTCCACAATATTTTTTTTCATTTGCATACCCTAAGTTTTACTCTATTGTGTGAAGTTCTATAGGTTTTGACAAATGCTAGTGTCTTGTATTTATCATTATAATATCAGAATAGTTTCACTTCTTTAAAATATCTCCTCTGATTCACCTATTCAAACCCCTGCCCCCCTCCCAAACTCTAGAAAAATTGACTTTCTGAAACTCTAGATTGGGACTCAACATCTCTAGAGTTAACTGCCATAATCAAGGGAGGGCAGATATGATGTTTCTTTCATACAGGAGTTGTTGTAAGCAAAGTGGAAATTTAATTTATAGCGATATCCACTTTCAGGAGTTGTGGGCCCTTATTTTTATCTTAATAGTATTTGTCTGAACAAAATAAACAAAATACCTCAAGTCACAGAAAAACATTACTAAAAGAGGGGAGAGATGATGGATGAATTTGAGTCATCAAGAGAGTAAATCGACAGGTCGTATTGCTTTTGTCTTAAAATTTCAAAATATGTTTGAAAAGATTTTCTTAATTCATGGCTCAATAAATTTGAAACCAAAAGGTGACCAAAGTTATCCATGTCCTTAGGGACCTTCCAGATTATTTTTGAGGGAGGGGGATATGAAAGGACAATTACTATGCAGTAATTATTATGTTGGTACAATAGGCACACGGCAGAATACAGGAGTAGTTCTGTCTTCCCCGAGGAAGACTTTCAGTAGAGAGGACATCTGAGCCCTGGGAGCAGTGTCAATGTCTGAAACAGATAAATAAATGTAGTGTATTCTAGGCAGGAAGTGAAACCTCTTGGCATATCCGACAGTGACAAAATTGAGGAGCTACCTGTTACCTCTACCTGAAGTGCAAGGGTTAACTGAGGTGAGCTGGAGATGAAAGTGGCGGGACATCAGGGTGGACCAGGATGGATCACGAGGGGCTTTTGAGTTTAGATTTTATCCTGGGAATTGGGAAACCACTGTAGGACTATGGAAAGGTAACAGGTACCTCATATGACATCTTAAAAAGCCCACTCTGGCAGGAAACTGGTGGGGAGAATTAGGAAGGGTATGAAACTTGACCCTAGAAAACTCATAGATGGTGATTACTGCAGTCAGGATGGGAGATGATGAGGGTCTGGTTGAGGGCAATGTAAGAGAGCATAGAGCAAGAAGGAATTATGGGAAATAGAGTGACAAAAATAAGGAAGTAAGAAGAGAAAGAAGACAGTGAAATAAGTAGCACTGAAAGGTAAAGTTGAGAATGTTCTCTAAATCCTACTAATCTTTATTCTCATTAAAAGGGGTTTGAAACTTTGATGGCAAACAGGCACATTTTGTGCAATTTTATATTGAATATTTCATTGTTATATTCCTAAGCATGATTGCCAAGATCTCCATAAAAATATTAATTCAGGAAGGAACAGAGTCTAGATATTTCTTCTTATTAAGACATTAAATCTTATTAAAAGGGGAATATAAAAAAACTAGTTCAGAGTTAATGGCATGTCTTTGACATGAAAATGAATTTAAACTTAGGACTCTTCTCTGTTGTGAGGAAATTCTTCTCTCTCTCTCTCTTTCTCTCTCTCTCTCTCTCTCTCTCTCTCTCTCTCTCTTTGTTTTTTTGGACATATAATTCATAAGACTAAAATGTTCACCCATGTTGGTATTCATGATATGCATCTAGAGTTTAATCCAGAATGAAATTTGTCTTTGGCAGGACGAATCTTTAAAGCAATTGCAAGTAGTTCATCAGCCGTGGATCTTGCCAAGTGACACAGAAAGTGAAGGAGTAGAAGCAGAACAAGATAAACGTGAGTAGACGTGGCTGTTTACTGACAAATTGTCTTCAGCTAAAGGAAATCCACAAGGCAGGCATTTCCTGTTCATAACATTACACGTCTGCAAAAAAATGCAGGCTTGTTTAGGGAGACCATGTAAAGATGAGCTCTACTTCAGGTTAAATGTTGATTCTGTGATGTTTTCATTGTGGTGCAGAGTCCTACAAGCTGACCCTGCAAGGAAGAGTATGTAACACCTCAAAGGAAGTGAACTGTTTTTCCTGAAGACCAACACAGAATGTCTGTTTTGCGATGTCAATCTTCTTTGAATATTGTGGAATTATAGCAGTGATAACTTGTGATTATCAAACAATTTTGAAGTGTGTTGGGATCATCTCATCATTATTATATGTGAGATTATCATTATTGGTTAAATGAATAAGTGCATGGACAGAGAAACTGTTGCTAAGTTCGCAAAACAAATAATAGTATCACAATATTTAAAGCATATAGAATATATAACTCTTGATTTAAATCACTAGGTTATAATCATAACAAAAAATGGATTACTACACTTTGGCACGACTCAGTGTGTGCTTTCCAGGGGTTTACTGACATTGTCAGATATATGGGCTCAGCAATCCAGATGAGAGGTTGGAGTCTGGACTATATGGAAATAACATCACTTTAAAAATAATAACATATCCAAATTTACTTTTTTAAATCAACGATAGCCTGCAGGGTGGAATAAAAATTGTAATTGATAACATAGCTCTCATGATAATTGGTATGAAGTGATTCATTAACAATTCCCCTATGCCATAGCTACCAGAAAGACCAATATGTTACATGGCTAACATTACAATCCTGTACCCAGGGGGATCTAGAAAATTACTCTCCTGGGTTAAAAGGCCTTAAAAAAATTCTTATCCCACTTCTGTAGCTGTAAGCTTATGTGGCCAGAGAAAACGCATCCAGGAGAGGGATTAAGAGCAGAGTGCTCAGGTGAGAACAGGCATACAGTAGAAGTGTCACTCAGCTGGCACATTCAGAAACACAGTGAATAACACAGTGACATTTTACAGATTCTATTGGAATCTGTACACCTACTTCAGACAAACAACTGATGAGACTCAGAAAGTGGGTTGTACTTGAACCTAATACAAAAATAAAGAGACTATTTTAAAGATCTTCAATGCAAGGGATCCTAAGTGAAATGATCTAGGATAAAAGCAGCATGAGATGCAAAGAGGAGAATACCCCCATGTAGGAAAGCATTAACAGTGGTCCCAAACTTTTATGCAAATAAATGCAAACCCAGTTATACTCCCTGTCTACTCTCCACTCACTCAAATGTACATAAACTCTCATTCTACACTTTGGATCACTTTGGTGATCATTTTCACCATATCCTCTTGAGGCCTTAATAAGTTTTGTGTTTAAAAAAAGCCTTTCATGGTAGTGTGTGTTGTATAAAGACAGTATATATAATTTTGCTCTGTTAGAGTCAACACACAGGTGCCCGAAGTGAGGAAGTCAAGGTGAACAACATCCTTGCAGGATCACAGTGTGTTAATTTTATGAGCGGGCGATAGCTTACAATGAGCTGGAACTTAAAAGGACACAGCTGATCAAAAGAGTCTATTTAATCCATGTGCAAATTTAGACTTATTTTTTGTCCTTAAATCCATGTACCTCCAATCAATATTAAGTCTAAAAAATAGCTTAATAATGCAAAGGAGATAAAAATCCCCCAAATTGTCTTTAACTCTTGTCATCTAATCATATTGACTTTCTGCATATAGTTTCACATGATTTTGGTAAGTTGCAATAATTTCCTCTTCCACTTGGATGCGAAGTCTTTGAGAGAAGGAATCTATTTTCTTTACCACATTGAGGTACATAATAAGAACTCAATAACTATCAGAAGGATGAATGAATGAGTGAATATATTTCTTTGATACTTTCTAATTCATTTATCAAGACAGTTGGAAATTTTAACAAATAAAATAAATAATAATTGTGACTGAATACTTGCAATAAACATTATTTATAGCTTTTTAAATTTTAATATTGGATTTATAGTTTAGCCATGGCTTTTGCCATATGGTCTATCAATCACTCTTAAAAAGGCCATTCCTGAACTCTCCTAACCATAGACCTAGCACCAAAAATATTTGATTTCAGCAATGTTGTACTTGGAGGTGACCCTTGACAATGGTAAATTGTTTGAAATAAAATCAGGGTTGAAAAATAATTAGGTAGTAATAAGAGCCATCTGGAAGTGGAATGCTAGCTAGCATTGTAGCCAAGCTCCGAGCACAGAGATGCAAATACTTTTCAAGAGCAGCATCCAACATTCAGGTGCGGGGACAAGTGTGAGATGAAGCCACTGAGGCACTAGCGTCTCCACTGGTACTTGTCGACGCGTTTGGTTTGTGAAAGAGCTGGCAAGGTAATGTATCTACCTCTTGATTTCCTCAGTGAAAGAGAATTAATGACATGAATACATGTGAACCCAATATCTGATTTAGAGTCTAGAGGCTCGTATATTAGAAATTTATGAGTGAGGAAAAGGACAAGATTCATCATTCCAAAAGTAACACCTGTTTCTTGACTCAGCTTTCTATAAATTATACCTAGGTAGTTTTATAGCATTTTCTCATTTCTCCTGAGACAAAATTATCATGGCAGAAAGTTTCCAAATAATGTCAGGATCTTTGTAGCAGTGCATATTTCCTATTGCATCATTTAAAAATAAGACAGCTCAAATAAGTTTTATAAAAGAACACCTTTTAGGAAAAGATGTCTTGAATAATTAAATGGGAAGCTTTAAAAACTTCTATTGTAAATAAGATAAACAGAAACCTTAATTAGATTTTTTTATTCTGCTTTTTTTTTAAGGTATAAATCACAATTTAAAAAACCTCATGTTAGAAGTCTGTTTGTTTTTAATCTCTCAGATTATAGGGTGAAGTCACTAAATAACTCATGTCACAGGGGCTCCTGGGTGGCTCAGTCGGTTGAGCGTCTGACTTTGGCTCAGGTCATGATCTTGTGGTTCATGAGTTGAAGCCCCACGTCAGGCTCTGTGCTGACAGCTCGGAGCCTGGAGCCTGCTTCGGATTCTGTGTCTCCCTCTCTCTCCCTGCCCCTCCCTGGCTCGTGCTTTCTCTCTCTCTCTCTCTCTCTCTCTCTCTCTCTCTCTCTCAAAAATAAACATTAAAAAAATTTTTAATAACTCATGTCACAGATATTTGAATCTACTGGGATACTGTTTGGTGTTCATATTACTGGGCTTCACTTCAGACATATTGAATCAGAATCTCTGCATGGGACTCTGAATTCTGCATTTTTAATAAACCCCTCAGGCAGACCTTGATTATTCTAAAGATTGGGAACTACTGGATGAAAAGTCCAATGAATCAGAGGGTTGTGAATTGTTTCCATAGTGTTGTTAGATTTTAGACCTTATGTCTCTAGGCTGCTTTTCCCATCTGTAAGTTAAGTTTGGATGTAAAATGTGAGAATGGAGAAAGAAGGCTGAAATTTGATGGAACAAATGTGGAGTGAAATTGAGATACAGGCCATCCAGTCGGTAGATTCATTATCTACATGGATATAAAGTCATAAAATAGCTATCGTCAACACAGCCAGTACCTTCTAATTATGTTGTGAATTTTTAAAACCTGAAAAACTAAGGTAAAACAAACAAACAAACAAGCTAAGAAAAAGAAACAAACAAACAAATGAAATAGTAGAGATGTCCAAAATAAAGAAATAAGAGTCAGAGTTAGAGGTGCTAATGCAAGTGTGACTTGTGGAGACCTAAGATATGGATTCAGGTTTTAGACCCTGGAGTCTGAGGTCTTAATAGCTGTAACGACTGGTGATTTGGCACTGGGTCTGCCTAAGGCAGGGAAGCTGGCATGAGGGGCCTGTATAGATAAAGCCTGACACCTGGGGGAACTGCCACAGGTATGAAACAGAAACAAAATACCTGTACTCTCCAACTGTGCAAAACAGGAAGAAGTTGTCTATCTGTTCTAGGCTTTGGATGAAAAATGTAAATGTGTTCATCAGAAATCAAGATCTCAGGTCTGTACGTCGGTGGTTGGGTCCAAATTTAAATTATGTATAGTGTTAGGAACCCAAAGATATAATAAAAAATGGGCAGCATTATTAGAATTCATATCTTCTCATGTATAAATGCAAGAACTGGGGCATTTACAACTCTCAAAGTTCTAAACATTGACTCCTGCTTAAGATGAGCTCTCCAGCAAAATTGAAGATCCTTTGTATATGCTTTGTTGTTTCTCTCTGCTTTCAAGATTCTTCCATGGCCTTTCTTTTTCGGTAGAGTGATATGTTAGTGTGGATATCTTTGACTTTATCTTACTGCTGTTTCTTGGATATGTAGATTAGTATTTTCATCAGATGTGTGAAGGTTTCAGCCATTATTTCTTCAAATATTTTTTCGGACTGCTTTTTCTCATTGCTCCTTTGGGGACTCTGATTATATGTATTTTGGTACACTTGATGGAACTGTTCATTTTTCTTCTTTTTTTTTTTTTTTTCTGTTCCTCAGACTGGATCTCAGTTGACCTATCATAAGTTCTTCGCTTCTTTCTTATGCAAGCTCAAATCAACTGCTGAGCCCCTGGAGTGATTTTTGTTTTCATTTTAAATCCAGAATTTCTATTTGTTTCCTTTATATTAATAGTCTTTAGTTGGTGAGAATTTATTCTCATAATTTCCTTTATTTAACATGATTTATTTTAGTCCTTCAAATATATTTATAGTTGTTAAGAGTTTGCTGAGTAAGTCCATCATCTGGGCTTCTGCAGGGAGTTTCTCAGGACTGCTTTTATTTCCTATTTAGGGGCCACAGTTTCATGTTTATTGGCATGTATGATATGATGATTTATAAAGCATCTCACTAATTTTTTGGTTTGTTGCAAACTGGATACTTAATATAATATAATGTGGAAATTCTTACTCTGGAAGTTAGACTCTCCCCCGACAGGGTTTGTTGCTGCTGTTTTTCCCTGTTGTTATTGTCCTTACTACTTTTTATTTAGTGGCTTTTCTGAACTAATCTTACAGAGTCTATATATTTTTTTGTATACAATTACTTAAGTTTCTACTCAGCTTAGCAGTCAGCTAATACAGGGTACTGAGGCAGGCTATGGACACTGCAACACTTCACAACTTTGCTTACGTAGAGCTTCTAGGTTAAGCAGAGGTGAGAGACAGAGCTTTATCAGGGTTTTTTTTTCCTGGACAGGTGCATAGTACTACACATGCATGTTGTCTTCTAGATCCTCAGGAATATGTCAGAGCTTTTGAAAGCTTGTTATGGGCGTCTCATCCACTAGATTTATTATTATTATTATTATTACTATTATTATTATTATTTTATTTTTATTTTGTAAACTCCTTGGTTGCCCCAACTGCTATCACTGCCTCAGGCAGCTGCTGTGTAAAACTATTGCCCCTAATTGTTCGTGACAAATGTCATAGGGACTGACTTTCTCACTGCGTGAACTCTAATCCAGGGCAAATAAAGAAAAACACTCAAATGAGGATTTTGCAGACAGCTTCTATATAGGTCAAATAATGGCAATTCTCTAGATATGGGACATTTGGGAGGAGCTCCAAACCCATTCTGCCCCCTCTAGTATATCATAGCCTTCTTTTTTCATAACTCCCATCACTGTTCTTATGCACAGCTCTCTGTTCTTATTGAGATTCAGCTGCTTTTCTTTTAAAAATGTTCTATGGAGGGACACCTGGGTGGCTCAGTCAGTTGAGCGTCTGACTTCAGCTCAGGTCATGATCTTGCAGTTAGTTTGTGAGTTCTGTGCTCACAGCTCGGAGCCTGGAGCCTGCTTCAGATTCTGTCTCTCTCTCTCTCTCTCTCTCTCTCTCTCTCTCTGCCCCTCCCACCCACACTCTGTCTCTCTCTCCTTCAAAAATAAATAAACATTAAAAAAAATTTTTTTTAATGTTCTATGGATTATTGCAAGCCTTTGGTTACTTTCTAGAGTTGTGAAAAGTTGATTTTGGTGATTTTTGCTAGTGTTCTCATTGCTTTTTAGAAGGGGAGATTTTTGGAGATCCCTACACACACATTCCAGAAGTGCTTCTCCTCTCCTGTTTTTCCAATTTCATCAACATAGTTTTCTCTTTGTTCGAAGAATGGTTCATTTTCATAATGAACTAGGGTACAAGATGTCTGCTTCTTTAAGTTCCAATATCATGATAAGCTATTAAAAACAGTTTTGTAGTAAAATAAGTTTTGGGAATTTATACATATCATTATATTTCAGAAACTCTCAGGTGTAAGAACCTGTTCTACCGCTGACAGAAAAACTTTTCAAGAGGAACAAAACAGCTCTTCACTTTTAAATGAACAGATCAAATATAATCAGCATCCTGGCTTAAAATGAGAGAAAGTATTGTCCATTGTTGACTTGAAGAAGTGCTATACAGTTTTTTTTTTTTTAAATGTCGCTACGTGGTCTTGCAGCAAGATCTGTTTGACTGTGTACAGTCCAAAGTTTTTTGCATATTTACTTGAGCTCTTTTTGCAGAATGCCTTTTCTTCTTAAAGTCTGTTTGTTTGTTTGTTTGTTTGTTTGTTTGTTTATAGAGAATGTGTGGAGGGGGGAGGAGCAGAGAGACAGGGTGAGAGATCCCAAGCAGGCCCCAAGCCATCAGCAGAGAGCCCCACAGGGGGCTTGAATCCAGGTACCATGAGGTCAAGACCTGAGCTAAAACCAACTGAACTACCCAGGTGCCCTTGCCAAATGCATATTAATTCCTATTTTGAGAATGCTTATAATTTCCAGAATGCCTATTAACTGCTGGAAGACCAGATGTTCTGGGATTTTAGCAAGTGCTAATCTAATCTAATCTAATCTAATCTAATCCTCTCAATCTCAGTTCTCTTAATTTAGTGAGGAAGTTGGTTCTCTCAGAGATCGTAGGCTTGTTCATGTCATGTCAGTAGCAGAGGCCAGGAGTATAATCAAATGTTCTTGTTTGGACCCAGCGATGTTTACTCTTATTGCTTCATCCTTTACTCATGACTTCCCTTAATCCCCCTTACCAGGGGGTGACACAGTTTCTGCTGGGACTCTTGAGAGCCAAAGTGCTTGGGGAAGTAAGTGGAGCTACAGGATTCTACTGTCCACTGAGGATGTGGTGTGGCCTTTATTCTCCTTAATCTAACCTCAGGTTATTTCTTTCCAGGTAGCCTCCTAAGATTTATATCTGAGCAATGCTTGAGTCAGTGGTGTTATTGTACCACAGCTGATTATCTCACCAGGCCCAAGAGAAGGTACTAACATCCTCTCAACTGAAAGAGTAGTAAGGGGTGTGTTAGGGGGCAGTGGTATATAGATAACACAAAGACCAAAATGAGTTAAAAGCCAATTAAGTCAGATGGGTGTTAGGACTTCATGACTCTTGGAACTCAAATTTTAAATATTAGGGTTATGACATAGAAATAAGGACTAGGAATATATACCTCAGGAGATAAACAAGACAGGACTTCAGTATTTTGTTCTTATTTAAAGGTCAACTAGGCTATCCTACACAACACATGTCTTTGTAGAGAAAAAACCCACATGCTTTGGAAACAACCAAGAATAAAAGATAGTAATGGTAACAGTAATACATAAAAATAGCTCAAGAATAACTAGAAAGATGAGCTCTTAAAGTAAAACAGACAAAAACATCTGACAAACTGTATTAGGTTATTTTTGAAGACCAAAAGAAATCTTGATGACTTTTAATCTCACTTTTCACATTCAATCTTCTATGAGTGTTCAGAAAATTCTAAAGCTTTTCCTAAAAAAGTCAGGGCATCTGAACTCATATGAGGCAATAAATTCTATAAATTAGGCATTTGCATGTTTGGTACCTGTTATTATAAATATTTAAGGATTGATCTTTAACCAACAAATATAATAGTAAGTTAATAATTACTGTGAATTATCTGTTACATGCAAAATAGTCTAATGTCAAATTGTAATTTTCCATTATAATACTGTTAGATAATTAGTTTGATTATAAATAAGTTTTTGCAATTTTTAGAGGACACATGTCCCTGAATTATTCATGTGCCATTCTTACTCTGAAATGTTCCCCATGTCTGTGGTAAAACCCTGATATTATGAACGTTTCAATTGATTTCTAAGCTCCTAGAAAAAATGTAATGGGTAATATTTAATAACATAAAATTTAATCTCACCAAGTAAACTATTATTAAGTGTAATGGAAAAATGTGTTCTACAACATATAAGGTTACATGCTTCAGAATAGATACAAAGCTTACCTGCTTTATTTATTGATTTATTTATTCCTTGTCATATGCAATAATAGTAGTCAGAACATTCCATAACAAGTATCAGAGAAGACTATATTTAAACAACAGAACTGATCTTTTGTGATACAAAATTCTTTGGATTAGAGTATCATATGAAGCTGAATTCTTTAAAACTGCAAGTAGGAGATACATGGTCCAATTTTAGGTTATTTAAAAAAATCAAAGTTATAAATGAGTAGCATATGTTTTTAATCCTCTTACTAAATACTTTTTGTTTGTCTTGGAATATTCTTATAGTTGCTCTAGATATAGCCTGAAACTACAAAATATAATAAAGAAAATGAAATGAAGGGGAATCTAGTTCATTCTTTAACCTTGATGGATTTAGCTTATAGGTAGTCTTCCATTAGATGGGATGTATCTTTCACAAATGAGAAGAATGTATTGGCTGGTTGCAAGTAAAACCTATTTGTTCTTAATGAATTTTGTTCTGTACATTTTCAGTAACTGCAAGAACTTCAGCATGTTTATATCAGGCAAGCTGTTCCGTAATTTCTCCTGGCTTGTCTTGCAACATTGATCTGCTTCACCTTCACAAATTAAACGGACCTTGGCATTTTTGTCCCAAATCAGGATCTTTATAGTTAAGATTCTCCAATGTTACATATGCTCCATAGATCAGCTTACCTGCTTAGAATGTCCTTAGAATCATATTTACGTATCTTAAAACGCACACATATAATGAGAAACTGCTGTGTTGGGTTCTATTGCATGGGATATACAAAAAAAAAAAACAACAACAAGAAAAAGGTTATGATCTCTTTTCTCTAGTAAGTTAAATAGAAGTGCATAATAGCATAAGGTATACTATTTAAGAGATAAGTAGAATGTTAAGGAAGCCAAAGGAGGGGTATATCGCATGGAGTTAGCAGTAGGAACATGAAGAAATGGTGTTTGAACTAAGAGATATGTAAGATTTTGAAGTACAAGATGGACAAGAATGTCATATGAGCAAGAAGAACAGCATGGGTGAAGACACAAAGATAGGAAGAGCATTGGTTATGTTTGGTGAACTGTCAATTCATACTTTTAGGGGAAGACACTAGACACAGGGGATCAGGGAGAAATAAATCTAGAAAAGCAAGTCATGAAAAGAACATAGTGGGTGCAAATTATAAGCATAAGAAATGTGAATTGGTAAAATAAACAGCAGAGAAATCTTTACATAGGAGGGAGCCCTGATAAAAACATTCATATTCCTAACTTTGGATAACACTAAGACAAAGGAGGCCCAAGTGTTTAACCCTTTACATATTTCTTAACTTGAGAAGAAAATGAGATTTTTTTCTTTTAAAATTTTATAATGTTTATTTACTTTTTGAGAAAGAGACTGCATGTGTGTGCAAGCAGGGGAGGGGGAGAGAGAGAGGGAGAGAGAGAATCCTGAGAAGGCTCTGCACTGACATCACAGACTAGTTTTCTTGGGGCACCTGGGTGGCTCAGTTGGTTAACCATCAGACCCTTGATATCGGCTCAGGTCATGATCTCATGCTTCATGAGATCACACCCCACATTGGTATCAGGAATCAGATGCTTAGCCAATTGAACCACCCAGGTGCCCCAAGAAAAGTAGTTTTTAAACTGTCTGTGCACTAGTGCTATTTTAAATAGAGATCATCATCTCCCCAAGACATGCCATTTTAAAAAAAACTGATAAAGTTGTGGTACACACACACACACACACACACACACACACACAATGGAGTATTACTCAGCCATCTAAAAGAATGAAATCTTGACATTTCAATGACATGGATGGAGCTAGAGTGTATTAAGCTAAGTGAAATAAATCAGTCAGAAAAAGACATGCCATATGATTTCACTAATATGTGAATAGAATTTAAGAAACAAAATAGATGAATATATGGGAAAAAAAGAGAGAGGCAAACTATAAAACAGACTTTTAACTATGGAGAGCAAACTGAGGATTGCTGGGGGGTGGGGAGAGATGGATTAAATGGGTGATGGGTATTAAGGAGGGCACTTGTGATGAGCACTGGGTATGATATATAGATTATGAATCACAAAATTCTGTTGAAACTAATATGACACTGTATGTTAACTAACTGGAATTTAAATAAAAACCTAAAATAAAAATAAAATAAAATAAAATAAGTCTCTTGTAGGGAGAAAAATAAATAAATAAATAAATAAATAGGTTTTAAAAAAGTTATCTTCTTTACTAGGCAGAGATGGTAAACAGGAAATACACTACAGCACAACTTATTGAAGGAAAAATAAATCATTGTTGAAGTGCATTTTAAAACTTTGTTTTGAGTGTTGTTAATCTATCAATTAAATATCAGTAAATATACATAGCCCAAGTTTATAATTTTAATTCTTTAAAACAAATGTTATTTTTTAATTTTACATACTACACCCAGGTCTCATCACAAATGCCCTCCTTAATGCCCATCACCCATTTAGCCCATCCCTCCACCCACTTCCCTTCCAGCAACCCTCAGTTTGTTCTCTGTATTTAAGAGTCTCTTAATTGTTCTCCTCTCTCTGTTTTTATCTTCTTAAATTTTTTAAAAAATATTTATTTTATTTTGAGAGAAAGAGACAGACCATGAGCAGTGGAGGGGCAGAGAGAGAGGGAGACACAGATTCTGAAGCAGGCTCCAGGCTCTGAGCTGTCAGCCCAGAGCCTGATGCAGGGCTCTAACTCACGAGCTGTGACAGCATGACCTGAGCTGAAGTCAGATGCTTAACTGATTGAGCCATTCGGGTGCCCCTCAGTTTTTATCTTATTTTATTTTTTCTTCCCTTCCCCTATGTTCACTCCGTTTTGTTTTTTACATTCCACATATGAATGAAATTATATGATATTTGTCTTTCTCTGACTTATCTTGTTTAGCATAATATACTCTAGTTCTATCCACATTGTTGCAAATTGCAAGATTTCATTCTTTTTGATCACTGAGTAATATTCCATCATATATATATATATATATTACATATATATGTGTGTGTATATATACAAATATGTATATATATGGGTGTGTATATGTGTATATATATGTGATATACATATACATATATATGTATATGTGTGTATATATACATATATGTGTATGTATGTGTATATATATATATATATATATATATATATATATAGACCACATCTTCTTTATCCATTCATCAGTGGATAGATATGTGGGCTCTTTCCATAATTTGGCTATTGTCGATAGTACTGTTGTAAACATTGGGATGCATGTGCCCCTTTTATTCAGCATTTTTGTATCCTTTGGATGAATACCTAGTAGTATGATTGCTAATTGGAGGGTAGGTCTATTTTTAATTTTTTGAAAAACCTCCACAATGTTTTCCAGAGTGGCTGCATAAGTTTGCATTCCCACCAGCAGTGCAAAAATGTTCCCTTTCTCTGCATTCTCACCAACATCTGCTGTTGCCTGAGTTATTATTTTAGCCATTTTGACAGGTGTGAGGTGGTATCTCACTGTGGTTTTGATTTGTATTTCCCTGATGACGAGTGATGTTGAGCATCTTTTCATGTATCTGTTAGCCATCTAGATGTCTTCTTTCAAAAAGTATCTGTTCATGCCTTTTGCCCATTTCTTCACTCTGTTATTTGTTTTTTGGGTGTTGAGTTTGACAAGTTCTTTATAGATTTTGGATACTAACCCTTTATTCAATATGTTATTTGCAGATATCTTCTCCCATTCCATTGGTTGCCTTTTAGTTCTGTTGATTGTTTTCTTTGTGGTCAAGAATTTTTATCTTGATGAGGTTCCAATAGTTCATTTTTATTTTTGTTTCCCTCACCTCCAGACACATGTCTAATAAGAAGTTGCCGTGGCTGAGGTCAAAGAGGTTGCTGTCTGTTTTCTCCTCTAGGATTTTGGTGGTTTCCTGTCTTACATTTAGGTCTTTCAACCATTTCAAATTTATTTTTGTGTGTTGTGTAAGAAAGTGGTCCAGCTTCATTCTTCTGCATGTTGCTGTCCACTTTTCCCAACAACATTTGCTGATATCCATTGGCTATCCATTGGATAATATTTCCTGCTTTTTTGAAGATTAGTTGGCCATACGTTTGAGGATCCTTTTCTGAATTCTCCATTCTGTTCCATTGATCTATGTGTCTGTTTTTGTGTCAGTACCATACTGTCTTGATGATTACAGCTTTGTAATAGAGCTTGAAGTCCAGAATAGTGATGCTTCCAGCTTTAATGTTCTTTTTAAGGATTGCTTTGGCTATTTGGGGTCTTTTCTGGTTCCATACAAACTTTAGGATTATTTGTTCTAGCTCTGTGAAGAATGCTGGTGTTGCTTTGATAGAGATTGCATTGAATGTGTAGATTGCTTTGGGTAGTGTGGACATTTTCACAATATTTGTTCTTCCAATCCACACGCATGAAGTGTTTCTCCATTTCTTTGTGTCTTCTTCAATTTCTTTCATAAGCTTTCTATAGTTTTCAGTATACAGATCTTTCATCTCTTTTGTTTGTTCCTAGGTATCGTATGGCTTTTGGTACAGTTACAAATGGGATCAATTCTTTGATTTCTTGTTCTGCTGCTTCACTATTGGTGAAATGCAACTGATTTCTGTACATTGATTTTACATCTTATGACTTTGCTGAATTCACATATAAGTTCTAACAGTTTTTGGGTGGAGTCTTTCCGGTTTTCCATGTAAAGTATCATCTTGTCTGTGAAGAGTACAAGCTTGACTTCCTCCTTGTCAATTTGTATGCCTTTTATTGCTTTTTGTTGTCTGATTCCTGAGGCTAGCACTTCCCGTACTATATTGAACAACAGTGAAGTGAGTGGACATCTTTGTCATGTTCCTGACCTTAGGGAGAAAGCTCTCAGTTTTTCCCCATTGAGGATGATGTTAGCTATTGGTCTTTTATATGTGGCCTTTATGATGTTGAGCTAAGTTCCAAGAAAGTATCCCTATTTTTTTGAGAGTTTTTATCAAGAAAGGATGCTGTATTTTTCAAATGCTTTTTCAGCATCTATTGAGAGGCTCATGTGATTCTTATATTTTCTTTTCTTAACATGATATGTCACATTGATTGATTTGTGGATATTGAACCAGCCCTGCATCCAGGAATATATCCCACTTGATAATGGTGAATAATACTTTTAATGAATTGTTGGATTCAACTTGCTGGTATCTTATTGAGAATTTTTGCACCCATGTTCATCAGGGAAAATGGTCTGTAATTCTCCTTTTTTAGTGGCATCTTTGTCTGGTTTTGGAATCAAGGTAATGCTGGCCTCATAGAATGAGTTTGGAAGTTTTCCTTCCATTTCTAGTTTTTGAACAGCTTCAAAAGAATAAGTATTAACTCTTCTTTAAATGTTTGGTAGAATACCCCTGGGAAACAGTCTGGCCCTCGACTCTTTTTTGTTGTGAGGTTTTTGATTACTGATCCAATTTCTTTGCTGGCTATGTAAAACATAATTACTTTTAGAGTGAACTCTTATCTGAAGTCTCAAAACATGCATTATTTATGTATTTTTTATATTAAACTCCTTATCAGCAATATGGTTTGCAAATGTTGTCTCCCAATCTGTAGGTTACCTTTTTATTTTGTTGTTTCCTTCGCTCTGCAGAAGCTTCATAGTTTGATGCAGTTCCGCTTACTTATTTTTGCTTCTGTTGCCTGGGCTTTTGTCATATTTAACAAATTATTGCTAAGACCAATGTCAAGGAGTTTCTCTCTGTTTTCTTCTAAGTTTGCTACAGGTACCAGTCTCATATTTAAGTCTTTAAAACATTTGAATTGATTTTTATGTACATTGTGAGTTAAGGATCCAATCCCATTCTTTTGTATGTGGATACAGTTTTCCCAAAACCATTTATTGAAGAGACTATACTTTTCCCGTTGTGTGTTGTTAGCACTCTTGTTAAACATTAGTTGACCGTATATGCTTGGGTTTATCTTTGGACTCCCTATTCTATTCTACTGGTCCATGTGTCTATTTTTATGCCAGTACCATATAATTGATTACTATAACTTTGTAATATAATTTAAAATCAGGAAGTGTGATGCCTCCAACTCTATTCTTTCTCAAGATTGCCTTGGCTATTAAGAATCTTTCGTGGTTCCATAAGAATTTTAGAATTGTTTTCTATTTCTGTGGAAAATGCCATTGGAATTTTTACAGAGATTGCTTTGAATCTGTGTATCATTTTGTATAGACATTTTAGCAATATTAGTTCTTCCGATTAGAATTAAACAAGAGTCCAGGCCAGAGGGCTTCCCAGGGTTATTCTACCAAACATTTAAAGAAGAGTTAATACTTATTCTTTTGAAGCTGTTCAAAAACTAGAAATGGAAGGAAAACTTCCAAACTCATAATATGAGGTCAGCATTACCTTGATTCCAAAACCAAAGACTCCACTAAAAAGGAGAATTACGGACCATTTTCCCTGATGAACATGGGTGAAAAAATTCTCAATAAGATACTAGCAAGTTGAATCCAACAATACATTAAAAGAAATATTCACCACGATCAAGTGGGATTTGTTCCTGGGATGCAGGAATTTTTTGATTGCTGATTCGATTTCATTGCTGTTAATAGATCTGTTGAAATTTTCTTTTTCTTCCTGATTTAGTCTTGGGAGGTTATATGTTTCTGGGAATTTATATCTTTTAGGTTGTCCAATTTATTGGCATATAATTTTTCATAATGTTCTCTTATAATCATTTGTATTTCTGTGATGTCAATGGTTTTTTCTCCTTTTTCACTTGATTTTAATTCCTCCCTCTGTCTCTGTCTCTCTCTCTTTCTCTCTCTCCCCCTCTCTTTTTTCATGAGTGTGACTAAAGGTTTATCAATATTGTTGATCTTTTCAAAGAGCCAGCTCCTGATTTCATTGATCTAGTCTTTTGTTTTCTTACTTTCCACTTTTCAAAAAATTTCTGCTCTAATCTTTGTTATTTCCTTCCTTTTACTGCTTTTGGGTTTTGTTTGTGCTTCTTCTTCTTCTTTTTTTCTGGCTCCTTTAGGTGTACGGTTAAGTTGTTTATTTAAGATTTTTCTTGTTTCTTGATGTAGGCCTGTATTGCTATAAACTTTCTTGGAATGGTTTTTGCTGCATCCCAAAGATTTTTAACTGTTGTATTTTCATTTTCATTTGTCTCCACATATTTCTCAATTTCATCTTTGATTTCCTGGTTCACTCATTCATTGTTTAGTAGTATGTTAATTAACCTCCATATATTTGTGTTCTTTCCAGATTTTTTCTTGTGGTTGACTTTTAGTTTTATAGAGTTGTGATCAGAAGAGATGCATGGTTTGATTGTAATCACTTTGAACTTCTTGAAACTTGTTTTGTGGCCTAGCATGTGATCTATTCTGGAGTATGTTCCATGTGCATTTGAAAAGAATGTGTATTCCATTGTTTTAGGATGGGATGTTCTGAATATATCTATTAGATCCATCTGGCTGAATGTGTCATTTAAGCCATTGTTTCCTTGTTGACCATCTGTTTGGATTATCTCTCCATTGATGTAAGTGTGATGTAAGTGATGTAAGTTAAAATCTCTTACTATTATTGTATTACTCTCAATGTCTTCCTTTATGTTTGTTATTACCTGCTTTACATATTAGGGTGCTTTTGTGTTGAGGTACCTAAATATTTACAATAGCAACATCTTCTTGTGACATTGTCCCCTTTATGATTCTGTAGTATCCTTCTTTGTCTCCTGTTACAGTCTTTGTTTTAAACTCTATTTTGTCTGACATAAGTATTGCTACCCCAGCTTTCTTTTCGCTTCCATTTGCACGATAAATGTTTTTTCATTCCTTTCTCTCAATCTGCATATGTCTTTAGGTCTGAAATGAGTCTCTTGTAGGCAGCGTATAGATGAATCTTGCTTTTTTAGCCATTTAATTCGTTCTTATGCTTCCTCTAGTCGATTATTTATTCCCTCTAGTGTATTTTTAATTTCAGTTATTGAACTCTTTTCTCTCATTCGTACTTTTTTATGTTTTCTCTCTTTTTAAGTGTCTCACTGAGGTGCTCCACTCTTTTCTCCACTCCTTTCCCAAGTCCAGTGAGTATTTTATGACTATTACTTTAAATTCTGTATCAGGAATATTAATTATCTCTGTTTCCTTTACTCTCTTGCTGTGATTTTGTCCTGTTCTTTCATTTGGGACATAGCCTCTATCCTCATTTTGTCTAATTCTCTGTATCTGCTAAGAAAGTTAGGAAATTCTCTGTATGTTAGGAAAGTCAGCTATGTCTCCTGCTCTTAAAAGTAGTGGCCTATTGAAGAAGAGGTCCTGTAATGCCCTGCAGTGCAGTGGCCCCTGTTCACCGGGACCTGGTGCTTCAGGGAACTCTTCTGTTGTTTTGGCTGGCCGCTTTTTCCTTCAATCCAGTCATCTGCAGTGGCTTGCTTTGCCTGCTGTGGTCAGTGGTTGGTCCTGTGGGGTTAGTGAACCAGTCTGGGCCGTCTTGGGCTTGAGTTGGGTCAGACCCAATGTTGCCAGAGCTGTGGTATCACCAAACTGCAGGATGCTCTCCCTATGTTGGCCCTTGATAAGCTTTTGCTGGTGGGTGGGGCCTGCAGTCAGACCCCAGCCCACCTCTGGGGTTGCAGTTGAACTGGTATGTGTGGTTTACTTTTCCTCTTCCTGGGGTAGGAGTCAGTTCTGTGTGGTGTTGGCAGACATGGTCCAAAGGAGAGGGTGTGGGCAGGGTGAGCTGTTAGCCAGTTAGGTGGAGAGTATTTGTATTGTGCTGGTTCTGACAAGTGTCTGTATTTCTAGGCTGGGGATTAGGGGAGGGAAGTGACACCTGTCAGCTCTGTTGTTATAGGAGAAATCTTTCAAAGATCCCCACCCTTTTAGCACAGGCTCTAAGATTAGTAAACAACAACAACAACAACAACAACAACAAGAACAAAAATCTTCCCGTATACCCCAGGTGTTTTTTAAACTGCTGTTTCTATGCCTATTCTCAGTGGGGCTGTTTGTTATGCTGTCTTTTTAAGGGTGGGGGCTAAGTTTCCAATTGTTCTCCGTCTCTCCCAGACCCATGCCTACTGATTTTTAAATTTCAGCTGTTAAACCTCATTGATTGTAATAACTTGAGAGAGTAAGCCCCTTTGGTTTTCAAAGCCACATGTTGTGGGGATTTGTCTTCCCAGTGTGGGTCCCCTGTGCCTGGGATGCCTGGTATGGAGTCTGTTCCTCTTTCCAATCTGCACCCACTGTGCCCCTCCCACCCCCGAAGAGTCCCAAGGGTCTGTTTGGCCCCCGACTATATCGCTGCCCTTTCTACCCTCTTCAATATGGCCTATTCTCTACATTTAGTGGTGGACAGTCTGTTCTACCAGTCTTTGGGGCATTTTCTGGGTTATTCACATGATGTGGGTGTTATCTAGGTGTATCCCTGGTAGAGGTGAACCTAGGATCCTCATACGCTGCCATCTTTCCTGGAAGTCCCTGTTGATTGAGTCTTGAGTCACATTTCTTTGACCTAAAGAGTACCAATTAATATTAAGTTTGATTTGTGATTCTTGGGATGAATTATCTTTGTCTTAAATTTCTTTATTTCTTCTTTATTTTTGATGGGTATTTTCACTGGGTGTAAAAATCAAGGCAGCTTTTTTTTATTTCAGCACTTTGAAAATATCCTTCCATCAGTTTATTGTTTATTGTTACTTCTTCAAATGTTTTTAAAATTTTCATTTTGTCTATTATTTTTGCAGCTTTACCTTGAGTAACCTAGATGTGACTATTCTCTGGTATACCTTGGATTCTTTGTGTTAAACATGAGTGATAAGAATGCTTCTAAATCTGTAGCTTTTGGACCTTTGGCATCTTTGGATTTTCCATATTCTTTTTCTGTCAAGTCTTTGGCTTCTTTTCTAGTCAGCTGTTGCTACATAAAATAATCACCCAAAACATTAGTATCTTAAAATAACAATCATTTATTTAATTCATTCATGGGCAGTTTGGCCAGGGTTCAGTAAGAAAGGCTTATATCTTTTCCATGCAGCATCAGCTGGAGTGATTTAAGCAGGGGTGGAGGATACATTTACAAGATGGGTAACTCACATGCTTAGATGTTGATGGTCACTGTTGCCCGAGAAGTCATTCAGGACTGAAGGTCAAGGACCTTGATTTCTCTGCATATAAAACTTTCATCGTGCATCTCTCCATGGCATGTTTGGGCTTTCTCACATTATTGTAGCTGCCTTAGAAGAGTGAGTATCCCATAAGACAGGAAGTGGAATTTTTCCATTCCTTAAGGCCTGAGCCTGGGAACTCACAGCACTACTTCTGCCATTTTGTTGCATATACAGTCAGGGAATTTTTTTAATGTTTATTTTATTTTTGAGAGAGAGAGAGCGAGAGAGAGAGCATGAGTGGGCAGGGAAGAGAGAGAGGGAAGCAGAGAATCCAAGCAGGCTCCATACTCTCAGTAGAGCTTGATGTAGGGCTCCATCTCACGAACCGTGAGATCATGACCTGAGCTGCAATCAAGAGTCAGACACTTAACTGACTGAGTCATCTAGGTGCCCCTGCAGTCACAGAGCATAGATTCAAGGTTAGTGGACATGGTTCTAGCAAGTTGGGAAAAATACGAAAGAATTTGGGCGGGGGGGGGGGGGGGGTGGTATGTTTTAAAATTGCCACGGCCACCTGTTAACATGTGTTAGATACTCTAACTGTATGTAAAATGTGCCCCACCTCTGTTTTCCATCCATTTGTTTCTGTGTATCACCCAGGATATTGTATTCTGATCTATGCTCAAGTTTATTATCTCTGTCATTAATGCTATCAAGTCTGCTGTTTAACACATATATTACAAAATTGAGATTTTAAGTGGGTTTTCTTCATTGAGAGGGCTGGTTTATTTCTATTTGCCCTTACTCTTACAGTGTGACCCTTCAGAGTAGCAACCCCAAACCTAGGGAATTAAACTGAGTCACCTTCCTCAGTAAGCCTGGGGCTCCAATTTTTGTCCTGTCTGCCTATGAACCTTTTGCAAGTTGCCAGCCTCTCAGGAATTTCTTCTGCAACTGGTAGCTACCTTTAGAGGAATTGTGTCCCCAAATTCCATGCTCATTTCTATTTATTTCCTTATTCTTCTGGATATTGACCGTTTAATACCTTATTATTTTGCTAGCTCCCTGATGCCTTCGCAGAGGCTTTAAAAATATTTCACCCAGCTGTTATAAATGTTTCTAGTAGCTGCTTTATCTGAAAATTTTACACAACCAATCCTGGATATTAAATTTCTTACTCTGATATATTTCAGTAAATGTGGGCAAAATCAGCACATTTTCAGATAATTGCCTTTAGTTTCCATAGACTAGGAAAACATTTCTTTTTCATTACTTTTTTTTTAATTTTTTTTTAACGTTTATTTATTTTTGAGACAGAGAGAGACAGAGCATGAATGGGGGAGGGTCAGAGAGAGGGAGACACAGAATTGAAACAGGCTCCGGGCTCTGAGCTGTCAGCACAGGGGCCCGATGCGGGGCTCGAACTCACGGACCGCGAGATCGTGACCTGAGCCGAAGTCGGCGCTCAACCGACTGAGCCACCCAGGCGCCCCTCTTTTTCATTACTTTGATTTGTGCCAAACATAGTGCCAGATACATAGTATATGCTTGCTAAATATTAGTAAGTTCTAAGGTTTTACTTTTAGGCTAAGCATACATCCTATAAAATGGTTTCTATTTATGCAAAAAATGATGATTTATCTTCTATCCCACCAGGACTTCTTCTTGCTTCTTATTAGGTTTCTATTCACCTTTGCTTATGTTATTATTAATGACATTGTGTTTTTACTCCTGTGTGGAATTTGTTCCCAGACACTTGCTAGGTTCTCACTCTGACTGACTATTGTGAGCATATGCATGTGTCATTTAATTTTCTCAGTGGGAGGCTAATTTTTTTTCTAGACATTATGATGGAGTGAGGAAAAAAAAAAACCTAGGAGTCAGAAAACTCTAAGGTCCTCCTTCTTCCCTGTGGCTCCCAGGCTAGTAGACTGCAGAAAAGGGCTCACACTCAGATGCATCTACAGTTGCCCAGTTCTCAGACTTTAACTATCAGAGGTACATTAACTACATGGGAATAATACAGAATGCTTTCCCTCAAGTTTCTCTGCCGAACAATCTTTGCCTTTTTCTTACTAACCGAAAATAATTTATCTTTTCACTTAGGAAGCCACAGTTCATTTGTCTTATTTTTCTTAATTATTCTATGGTTTTTGCATTTAGCTTGCTGCCTCTAATATGCCTTGGAACTAGCAGAGGAGAGAAGGATTTTATATTCCCATTTTGGGGCCAAAAGCGTGACCTCTCCCTTAGGTGGGTTCATGGGTGGTATGACCATCTTATGCAATGTGCTTTCTTATGTATTCTCCCAGGCTGGAAGAGTTCATTTCATATCTACTAATTGGGGCATCTGCATCATTGATCCCAGCCTACCTTATTATTTCCCTCTCCTTTTTCCTCCTACTTCAAACTTAAGGGCTTATTTACCTCAAACTGAAGGGGAAAAAAATCAAGGAACAAACTCTCTCCTCCAGAAGATGCTATAATTTCCACTGTGTGAGCTAGCCTAAAAGTTGACCAGCATAGTCTCCTAAAAGGTAGTGGAATATTTGTTATAAGGATCTGACAGGAAATTGTAGCCTGAAGATAGGCATTGTGGGTGAAGAAACCACTTGTGTAGGCATAATGAAGCTGATATATGAAAAAAAGTGGAGTTCTACGCATGGAACTTCAAGAATGTGGCATAATAAATCTTTTCACTGAGGAAGTTAGCATATATTCTAATGGATATATAATTTAATAATGAATTAGGAAAATTGTCACATTAGGCTAACATAAAATAGAACCACAGAGTCTATTTGAGTCATTAGAATTCTATTATTCCATTTCTCCTTAAAGCCTATTATGAGTAATTGACATTTTAGGCTTATATAGAAACACATGCATCTTCAAAAGAAGAGAAAATGAAAGAGGACTGACACTTATGACATTTTTGCTGGTAGGGGCTATGTAGCATCTCCTTTAATCCTTGTGACAACTTAATATGTAGGTGATATTCCTCTGCTTTTACAAACTCAGATCTGTTAGGTGTATCCTGTCCCAAGGATACATAATTAATAAGTGCAATTTACAGTCTAGCTCAATCCAAGGCCATATGTTCTACTCCAAAATGTCATTCCATCTCTATAAGCTAAAAAAAGGAGGGAGGGGGAATGTGTGCCTAGAGAGTATCAAGAGAGGAATTATTTCACCGAACACAGAAAGAGTTTGTATCATAAAGTGCTATAAAGCTTGAAAATAAGAAAAAGTGACATATAAAGAAACAAGCAGTAATACATTTGGCCAGAAAATCTGCTTTTAATATAAACTTCAACCTTGATTTAGTTAAATTTACGCTGTGTTCCAAATTGTTATCCACAGGCAAAGTCATCCAGAAAATTAAGGGAGGCATACGTGATAAACATAAAAATTAAAATTTTGACAGAATAAAATAAATAACGTTTAGTAACTACATTAAGCGTGTTTAAAATCTCATAGTTCGATATTAAAAATAGAACAACTGTTCAAAGCATGCTGCCAAATTTCTTCAGAATGAGTTGTTTTGAAATGTTGACTAAATATCCCAAAACTATATATCAACTGCAGTATAATTAAACATTCTTCAGACCAAAAACATAGCTTTTCTTTATATTCTTAAACATATGTTATATGTGACTTTCTCCTTCGTATTAGGACACAAGGAATTATCCATTTGTTAACATTTAAAAAAAAATTCAGCAAGTTTCTACTAGTTATGCCAGGCTTTATAATTTATAAATTGCTTCCACGTATTTAATCTCCAAAACTAACCTATTAGGGAAAATTTCTTCTTAAGTTCCTATTTTATATTGTAATTATTCAGCACATATTTATTTAAAAAACATTTGTATATTCACTGTTGATTTACTTAACAAATAGTTACTGAATGAATTGGATGAATGAAGGAATGAAGAAATTTAGTGCGTCTTGGTTAAGTGATCCTTGAAGATCCCTTGAGGAGTAGCCAAGCCTAAATATCTTCTGATTATTCAGGGAGACCACAATGTCTAGCAACATAGACAATAATAAGTGGTTTATCAGTCTACACAACAACACATGATGTGTTCGATAACATTCCATATGTTCAGGGTGTTGTTCCTCAGCAGTAATGATAATTCAATCAGAGTTGCAATGAACACAGAGCATTAATGCAATATTTACATCAGTCCCTACGTGTCATGTGGGATCACTGCCTGAGGTGATTTGTGTGGCTGTTTTTCACCGAATTAACCTGTGCCTATGGCATTTAAGAAGAAAATAAGAATATTCTATGCTGTAAACAAAATATTATCTTTATTTCTCGACTTTATGGCTACTCTTTTGCTTACTTTTTCTGCCCCCACCAAAGGAGCTTCATTTCTTACCTCCCCATAGGTATGGGGAGTAATGGGCCATCCTCTGGATAAGCTGTGCTGTTTCACAGAGGGAGGCAGTGTAAGGCTGGATACCTAAGTCAGTTGCCATATAAGAGTAAGGGTCATGCAAAAAGTTCAGTTCAGAAACTTGAGATCAGTTAATTCTGTCTTTTATTTCTGTTATCCTTGGCCGCTTTGCCTTGCCCCCCTGCCCCTTATCAAAATAAAACCTCCTCATGTATTTGTTTTCTTAAGCACTGTGGATGTATTTCCCAGATTTTTCCACTGTGCCCTATGGAACTGGAATTTTATTTGCAAACCGATTGTCTGGCAGTGCTATCCAAAGAACACTCTTCATGCCCCTGCTTATTTATTTATTTATTTATTGGCCTTATTCGAAATGTTTCCTGGAAGACACAGCTTCCCTTATAGCCTTTCCCAGGGGAAACTGTCTTTCTTTCAGTTGCCCTGTGTTAAGCACCATGAGGTAGCACTACCATTCTACCTGAAATTCCCCTCCTTTATAGGCACATGCTATTTGTCTAGCTGTCCCGTTTCTTTCCTTGTCACTGTAATCCTACCAATCACGCCTGTTGTTTCATGTGGGGTGCTTACATTTGAGTCATTGCTTTTCTCTCCGCACCAATCTTATCATTAAGAAAATTTAACTCCTACTTGGGAGACTTATCCACTGTCTCACTATTATAATTCTTTGGCCCTCTCAAATGTAGCAATCTTCTAAGGCAATGTATTTTTTTTCTTGTCTAATGTGAAATAGCATCCAACTCTAAAATCTTAGACTACTGTAATGCATTCTCTGTCCCAAACCTTCTACCCTTAAGATTATCTATTTCCTACTAAACCTACACTTCAATTTTATTTTCGTACTTTGACACTTTGCTACTCCTTCTCTTGAACTATATGCAACTACATCTGGCTTCATCCTTCACCCAAAAGTCCATGCCATACAGAACAGTGATACACAAAGTGCGGTCCACAAACCAGCAGCATCAATATTAGCATCCGCGTCTCTTTGGAAGTTACAAGAAATGCAACCCACAACAACTAAGTCAGAAAGTCTAATAGCAAAGCCCAGCAACCTGTGTTTTAAAAAGTCCTTCAGATGATTCTGATACACTTCAAATTTTAGAACCACTAAGAGAGATCATTAAATGCATCATTATTTTATTCAAAACCCTTCCATGTGTAAGATTTCTAAAAGTTTATCAAGTTCTCCAGCTTTATTCAGCATCCATTTTCCACATATAATCACCACTTTTGATCCAAATTTTTCTGTAGTTCCTACTTATCTGAATTTGAATACCGCAAAACTATGAAATGCCTACTGCTTAATGACTCTTGCAAAGGTGTTTCCCTTATAACCATCCTCCGTGGGGGATCCTGAGCTAACTTGCTCAAAGTCATGTATATACATAAGGGTGAAACCAGAATTGGAACTCAGGTGTGTCTGAGTACAAAACCCATGCTTTTTCAATTTTGCTGCTGAATTATGTGAAACAGCAACTGTACTGATATGAGTTTTTCACTCCAGTTGGAACAGAACTTACCAATGGATCTCTACAGATGTCTTAAAAAATGAGTTATATGAAAATCTATTATCAACTGATAAATATCAAGTTATGTAGGACTTCTAAGAGCCTTTGATATGATGGTGTATAAATTTCGATCCTCCAAAAAGCAGATATGGTATGTTTCTGTCCCAAATTCCTTAACCAAAGAACCATTTTTTGTGGATCATTCATAAAAACACCATGCAGGGCGAGCATTCCAAGATCTGCTTTAGAAACTTGGACTTAATCTATTTCCTTTCTCTTCAGGAAATGTGAATTGCTCATGTCCCTTAATCCCTTTATTTCATCTGCTTTTATCCTCCATTCTATTTCCCCACTCTTTTAAACTAGAATACTCTTTGCCTTTGTCCCACAAGCCACCGCTCTTTTCCCTCAGGGATGCATTCAGAGGAATTACATTCAGCATGTGATGTTATGTGCCAGGCATTATGAATAGAGTGTATGTGTATTTATATGCACTACTTTTATAAATTTCATAATAATTTTGTGATGATGATGTTAAATTGCAAATGTGATCGTGTAACAACTCTGTGATGTATATATACCCAATCCTGACTAAGTTGTGTGAGGATAGCGACCGGAATAGCAATCCTTTCCTGCCTAACCCATGCTGGCTTAAGAAATGAATGTGATTTATGTGAGATCTTCTTGAAGTCCGCATGTATATTCACAACACTATCTGGAGGCTGGAGGGCATCTTGCCCTAGAATTTATTTCAAAATCAGCAGAAGTTTAAATTGAAAATGACCAGCGTATGGAATAAGAATATACATACCATGAAGCAAGTTAACTTACGTGTAATTGCAGCTCACTATATACTGTAAGTGTAGTTTTTTGATATTAATTTTGATTACCCTGCACTAGAAATTGTTTAAACTGCTAGGAGATTGTGTTTAATAGATTTTTTTTCCTGGTCCAGCATATTCTCTCTTTTTCTTTCACTGTGCAGGTTCTGCTGATCTTCTCCTTTGTGTCCCATGCTCCTCTTGTCCTACACTGGTCTACTCTGGTATGTTTGCTCAGGGCACTTAATACCAATGTCAGGTAATTATCGGTGCTATCTTCAACTGCTCAAAGTTTGGATTTGTTTAATGTACAGTTCTCATGGTCTATCATGAGAAAGAGGCTTCCCTTCTACTCTGCATAATGTTTCCTTTTTCTTTTTGTCATATTCTATGGATCTCAGGCTTCTCACGAAGTCTGTATTCTCCTATGCTGAAGTGAATTGAATCCTTCCTCCTTGGCAGGAAAATCCACTTCAGATATATTTGAGATGAAAACATGTTCCCCCACTGTGAAGATCATGGACTTTGTGACACCATTAAATATATCTTGGAGATACAGAATCTCAGAACAATTTTACATCCATGGGCATGAGGTTACTGTATGAACTGGATATGTAAGATGAAGAATTTGCAGTTTCTTCTCCCACGTATGTCACAGAGAGAAGCGAAAGGTTGAGTTTGTCCTTAGCAATAACAGAATCACAGAATATCAAATTTAGAAAGAACCATCTGCTTCTCTCCCAATTTAATGCTGATCTCTTCTCCAGAATGCCCCTACGAAATGACCATGCAATCTTCACTTGAACATCTTGAATAATAGGAAGTATTCTACCTCCTGTGGCTGTTCATTCAATTTTATTCTGGTCTAATTGCTCATCAACCTAATATTGAGAAATCATCTAAAGAGATAATTTCTGCAATGCATCACTGTGTAGTTAGCAAAATATTATGTTCATTGCGCATGTTTTATAATAAAACAAAAAATGTTTCATATTAAAACATGGAAAACATGTAGAAAAATGTGGACAGCCCAACGACCAATAAAAGATGACTTATTTAAAAAGTATAGCAATCTATATAATGGAATACTGTACATCTTATGAAGGTTGAGATATATATTCATTGGATAAATACATATATTTATACTGATAGTAACTGGATCCATCTATCTATATCTATATATATTCTGTTGTGGAAGCATTTTTATAATACTGTTACATGAAAAATGAGTTACAAAACAGTATATTAAATATAATTCACTTTTAGTTATATACAATGGATAGACGCATACACGATCATATATTTACATCTGCAGAATACTGTCTGGATGGTTACAAACAAAAATGTCTTGAAAAGATATCTGTATCCCCATGTTCAGTGGTATTATTTACAATAGACAAGATATGGAAAAAACTTAAGTGTCCATCGACAGATGAATGGATAAAGAAAATGTGGTACACATATACAATGGAATATTATTCAGCCATAAAGAATGAAATTTTGCTAATTGCAACAACATAGATGGAACTTGAGGATGTTTTACTAATTGGAATAAGTCAGACAGAGAAAAACAAATACCATATTATCTCACTTATATGCGGAATCTAAACAACTGCAACAACAAACACTAAGCTCATAGGTACAGAAAACAGATTGGTGGTTGCCAGGGTCAGGGATTGGGCAAATAGGTGAAGGTGGTCAAAGAGCACAAACTTCCAATCATGAAGTAAATAAGTCATGGGGATGTCACATACAGTATGGTGACAAAAGCAGACAGGTAGGCAAACAGTAATGCTTAAGTTGTACAAAATGTTCAAAACCTACTTTAAATGAAATTACTTTCTGTTGCTCCAAAATCTGGATCCTTGTAGTTGCCTTATTTCTGGTTCTTTCTGTAAAACAGACAAAAATTTTATCTCTCGGGGCGCCTGGGTGGCTCAGTCGGTTAAGCGTCCGACTTCGGCTCAGGTCATGATCTCGCAGTCCGTGAGTTCAAGCCCCGCGTCGGGCTCTGTGCTGACAGCTCGGAGCCTGGAGCCTGTCTCAGATTCTGTGTCTCCCCGCTTCATGCTCTGTCTCTCTCTGTCTCAAAAATAAATAAATGTTAAAAAAAATTAAAAAAAATTTTTATCTCTCTTCCACATAATAATTTTACCATTGTAGGAACACAAAAACCATGTTGTTCTCTTCGTTAGTCCTTTACGTGTTCTTTGTATGACTTGCAGGTATACGGCCCTTCTACCCAAGAGATCTGAATAAGTAAATCATTCATCCGATTCATACTTAATAAAGAGCTCCAATGAAACAGGAACTACGCCAGAGAATGACATGTCACTATCATGTGACGAAATCACACAGTGAACATTGTTTACATAAAAGACTCCTGATTATCGTTATGTAGGCATTAGGGTGAGATCAGTGCACGCATCAGAAGAATTCTACCTTGACTAGTGGTTGAAGGGGCCTGAGAAAAGTGGTTTTTAAGGCTAAGTCCTAAAGGAGTAGGATTAGTTAGATAAAGGAGTTAGCTGGGGTTGGTTGGAATAAGTAAGGCATTCCAGAAAGGGAAAAGTATGTGCAAAAATAACTGGGCTCCCTTCTTTCCTCTTTTTCTTCCTTTCTCCTCTCCCTCTTTACCATCAAACAAATACTTACTGAGCAAACACCATGTGCAAAGTATACTTTCAAGTCCTGTAAGTAAGTTGGAGATTCGTATTTTTCTTTCAAAGTATTTATGGTCTGGTGAGTGAATCAGAAATATTAAATATAGCTCAGGTACAAAGCAGAAGAAACAGGTATTATCAAGTATTCTAGGAGCATGGATATTTCCCTTGCCCTCCTAATCATAGTCTCCTGGGGGAAAAAAAAATAAAGGAATTATTTTCAGTCAAGAAATATGGGCACATAGTTCCAGTGCTGAAGAAAGGACTTGTGCAGCCTGATCTATCTTATGCCTCTCTAGCCTTCTCAATTCAGCTTTCATAATTCCTTTCAAGATAGTAAATGTGTACACACCTCACAAGTATTTCTCATTGGCCATATTTAGAGAGCAACCATTCTATTTTAACCGTCCAAGATGTCCCTAGAATATCTACTTCTAATTATATATACAAAAAAGGTTTATACAGATTCCAGAAATTGACATCCTGGCAGCAAAATACAGTTGATAAAGGTAGGATCTAAGGTCAGTGCCATGGTAAAAGTTCACACAGGGTATAGGAAAGCATTAAAGTCCCTAACTTTCTTTTTATGCTGCACTGTAGAAGTATTATTAAGCACATTATCCTTTGTTTTGTTTCTCCCCTACAGGTCTGTGAAGCAGGCAGAAGTTCCAGGTGGTCCTTAAAGAAATTGCAATTATTCAAATCCTTATGTATAGTTCTAATTTTATTTACTATGTGTAATCACTTAGAGAATGGTTATTTTTATAATATCAATAATAAACAAGTACTCTTGTAACCAGGGGGTGCCTAAAGGTGTAATCAGAGAACACTAACCCTGGCAAAGGATTCTGGGGTGGTCAGGATGTCTGCTGCCTTTTGACATGGTTAGTGTCCTGGGTTTAGATTACTTTATACCCAGTTATTAAGATTACTATTTGATACATTAAATATTGCCTGATTCAAATAACTTTGCTTAAAATTTTTCTGTATTTTAACTTGTGTAGGGTTTTCTACTTCTTATATTTTTATAATATTTTCTCATTTTTTAGATTAATAAACATTATACTTATCCACATGTGCCAAGATGTGCCATTTAGGTCTCTCTGGGAGTTAGCTGTTTGGTATCATCACCTGCCATGTGTGTTTTGTGCAGCAGCAAGAAGCATATTCTCTACCACTGCTCCTTCCTATGATTATCTTCCCTGTTCCTATCAAACAAATAACTGATATGTTAATTTAATAAAGCAGATCAATAAGGAATGAAATGCATGCCCCAGATCACATGCAATGAAAATTGTTGGACCATTTATCCAATTATTGAGCCCAATTAAGGTTATCCATTTTGCATTTGATGTATGCTTGCTTCTGGAATATATTCTGCACTGAAGCTAAGTGAATGAATCTAAGTAAATCTATTGAGTATCTCTATTGTCTGTTTTATCTTATTTGTCTGAACAAATACCTTATCTTATGTTTCTGAACCTTTAAAGGCATATGGTTAAATTATAAATTTGCCTGTATTGCTGTGAAAGAAACAATGTTAAAGGCAAGAACATGGCTAAAGAATAAACAAAGAAGTTCTGATTGTATGAATGGAGTTACATTCCTAAATCAACTAATATAATAAGTTTTCTTACATTAACATTTTCATGTGCATAGAGACTCAAGACTAATTTTCACAAACGTTACCGGTTTTTATAGGTAGAAACAAATTAAAGGCTTAAAACACAGTACATTTTTGCGCAGAAAAGCAACAAGAGAGTAAGTTTATGAGAACAGAACACTCCTCTATTTAAAAATCCTTGTGATAAAGAACATCTTCAAAAATATTTAACTGAGGATCGAAATGTTTTCTCTATTAGGGATAGTCTTTCTTTAATATATGTCATCCCTGATGCCCTCATCTGAGCCAATTTGCCTCCAGCCTTCACTTGCTCAGCTTTTGTTTGCCTCTTGCCCCCTAACATTTTCCTGGAGACAATCACTCTCCTAAGTGCCACATCAGCCTCAGGAATCAGATCAGCCAGGATATCGGAATGTATATTGCTAAAAATGCCACCAAAGACCTACAAACCTGGGCACTAGCTAAAGTAGTAAGCAGATAGATTTTAATGCATGGTAAACTATTGCAGCAGATAAGAACTCTGAACTGAACTCATCTTTGATTTGTGCAGAGGTGACTGCATGTTCAAAGGAAGAGAGGGAAAGTAAGGATGCGAATTGCCAGAGCTTGAGAAGAGTCGGGGAAATGGAAATTTATAAAAAGCAGACAGGGGAGTTAACCCATGTGAAACTCATTTGGGTTTGCTAACTGTGCTTATTGAAGTTTGACTTTTGTCCTTCCACTGAGACTGGGAGACAGGGGCTCTATCTTCAAGTGTTGGCTGGAAAAAAAAAGTTGACTGCTTTTGGCAGTCTTGTACTTTCCCAGGAAGGAACTTGACGGGGCTGGGGCCATCATCATGGAGATGCTGCCTTGACTGTTAGAAACTAAGTTTGTGTTTGTTCATGTCTTCTAATGTGGGAGTGGGTTGGAGTGGATGAAATCATTTGTACTCAGAGTCTGCAGTATTTATAGGCCAACGTTGAGGTTTGGTCAAGAAAAGAGCTCAGAGGAGCCAGGCTAGAGTTTGGTCCAGAAGAGAATCTTCATTGGGGCACCTGGATGGCTCAGTCAGTTGAACATTCAACTCTTGATTTGGGCTCAGGTCATGATCCCAGGGTCGTGGGATCAAGCCCTGCATTCAATCTCTCCCTCTCTCTGCCCTTCCCCTGTTCATGCTCGCTTTCTCTCTCAAAAATAAACTTAAAAAAAAAAAGAAAAGAATCTTCATCAATGCCAGTCACACACACACACACACAACCACAGTATCTGCCCTGCCTTCTTTGTCAACTCCTATAACCACTTTTGGAGGACAAGGACAGAGGCCAAGGCCAGTAAACAGCTAGAGCCCATATCAGGAGATTTCTCCAGGTTGCTTTTCTATCTCCTGTTTTAAATTTCACACATGAACTCTGAATCTCTTGGCACTTACTTTGACTCCCCTTACTCATTTTACTTTATTTGTGTTTCTTTCTTTCTTTCTTTCTTTCTTTCTTTCTTTCTTTCTTTCTTTCTTTCTTTCTTTCTTCTTTCTGTGTTTCTTAACACAGCCCCAGAGTTATTGCAATTTTTAGGGCTTGAAAACCCCACACAAAAAGGGCTTCTAGAAATGCTCGTCACAACCCCCACTTTAACGTCACTACTATAGACAGGTAGCTTTCAGCCCTAACTCATGCCACCACCTCCAGGTGTCCCTGGCTGATAATCTCTGCCCTCTGGACATGGAAGCCAGACCCTTATTCTCAAAGATATCATAATCTAGTGGGGGAAATATGCATATGAACCATTAATTTAAATAAAATGTGGTAATGCACAATGATGAAGACATTTACAAGCTAGGATACTATGGGAGCACCAAAGAGCAGTTGGGAACCCATCTGAGATCTGGTCTTGGATGAGGATCAGTGGTGGGGTGAGCAGAAAGTCAAAGAAGATTCCATGGAAGAGATAATGCCTCAGCTGGTTCCTTAAAGATGAGATCAAGTCAACTGAGAAACAAAAACAAATAAGAGGGTTTTAGTGGGAGCAACAGAATAAACCTAGTATAGAACTCTGAGTGGGCAGAGTGTGCATGGGGATAACAAATGTATTTATTATTAGAACATGTAGAATATGAGATGATGTGGCAGTTGATGGGGCAGAGAAGTGGGTATATATGGGGCTAGGAAAAATCACATGTTCCATCCAGTGGTCTTCAAGTCTGGTGGCTCATCAGAATCACAGATACAGATACTTAAATCCTACTCTCTGAGATTAAGATTCAGTTGGTTTGAGGTAGACCCCAGTACTTACTGAAAAGCTTTTTATTTGATTCTGAGGAATATCCAAGGATGAGAGCCATTGCTAAAGAGAGCTACTAAAAATTTTCAGCGGTAGAGAGTAGAATGACACTATCAGATTGATGTTAGGATAGCTTGCTCTGGCAGCCAGTAAAGCTGCAGAAATAGTAGACCCAGGAAATGAGAAAACCTAGAAATGGGGAAACCAGTTAGGAAGTTGTTGTAGGAGTTAAAAATAAAAATAAAGTCTTATTTAGATTTATTAAGGCAAAAAAGGTTCACAATCTAACTATAGTTGGTATACTCTGGAATCAAGGGAACAGATAGAATCAAAATTTATTTGAGGGCTAGAATTGTCAGCTCTTATGGAATTATTGCACATAGATGAGGACAATAAAGTATTGCCAAGAATGCCCCCCAGGCTCATGGCTTGGGTCTAGGGGCGGCTATAAAACAATGAAAGGAAGAACAGGGGAAATCAGCTCTTGAAGATGATAACTACAGTGTAGATATGTTGAAGTGTACTTGCCTATTTGATCTCAAATGTCCAGAACACATTGAGGCCAAGTACAGAGCTAAAGATACAAATTTGTCATTCATGTGAATATATGGGTTTACAAAAACTATAAAAATGGGTCACATTGCCTGAGGAGAACCTATGGATGCCTCTAAAGAGGCACCTAAGAACACCTAAGGGGCAAGGCCAAAAAGACTGCAGGAAGGAGACAAGAAAGAACTGTTGAGAAAGATAAGAGAGAAAACAAAAGCAAGGGGTGCTAACTACAAGAGAATGGATAACCATGATTTTCATGCTGTTTTCATGGTAGCTTTCCCGACTTAGATTTAAATCTTTCATCTGACCTTAGATGCACTATACATTCCCTAAGATATACTTCCTTAAGCAATGAGTTATTCTTCCTTTAACTTTTGGAAGGCCAGGAAAATGTTTGCCTTGAGTGGAGCCTCCAGGGATGAGACAGGCAGTACATCCTCATGTGATGTCAGTACAGAGTATGATAAGAGGCAGAGTATGATAAGAGAAGAGATATACCACATGAACTGATAATTTTTCTACCTCCTTTAGGAAAAGGAGACATTTCCACAGGCTTTTGAGAATGTCAAACCTTCCACCCAGATTCATCTAACACTTACTCAACAACGCTTAATTGTCAAACACCCACTCTGTAATACCAGATTAGACTCTGAGGACTCAGCAGTAGTGGGACAGTGTCCTTGCATTCTTGAGCTTTGGTTAACCTGCAGTCTAAAGGAATAGGGGGGTTATTCAGGTGAAATTGGGGAAGGTGGAAGGGAATTAGGGATAGCAATGGAGAAAGGGGTTGAAGACTATTTTGAGACGACAGCATGTGTAAAGATCCAGAGACAAGGAATAACAAGGTGTATCCAGTGAAATAAACAATTGAACATGGCTGGAATAGAGGGGATGCACAGTATTGTCTGTAATGCAGATGAGAAGTAAGCAACAGCCATACCACATGTAGTCAAACTATAAAGAGTATTATAAGATATCTTACATTCAGATGGCAGTGAGACACATGGAAGAGTTTTGAACAGGTAAATACTAAGATTTGCATTTGAGAAAGGTGGTGTTTCACTTCACTGTGGAAAATGGATCATAAAGGAACAAGGCTGGCGGCCAGGAGAATGGTTAGGACACCGTTGGCAGTGGTCAACCTGAGACAGGAAGGAAGTGCATGGATAGAAGAGGAATCTAGATGGGTAATAATTAAAGATGAGTGGGAAGTGTTTCAGACAACGGTCAGGTTTCTGGCCTAAACACCTGGTAATGAACTATGTTTGGAATGAGGAGAAGATGTTGAGTTCATCTGGGGGCATGTAGAATTTAAAAAGACTGGGACGCATCTGAGATGTTGAGCACCATCAACATAAAAATGATTCAACAGCACACAACAGAAATCAAGGCAGTAGATGGCATCACGCAATGAGAATGGGTGCAGTCAAAAGAGAACGGAGCCCCAGGAACACACCAGCACTTAATGGACTGGAAAACTGATTTCAAAAGCAAAGATTTTATGTACACTGGACAGAGTGGGTGGCCCACACAATGTTTCTAGGAAGTAAAAGGTCAAAATCAATGCACTTCAAGGTCCCTGGTTCCTGTAAGCACAGCTGGATTTCAGGAGTGAGACAAGCCTGGGCTCATTTGTTGAACAACCTTTAGTAGTCTAGTTTAATGAGGCTGTAGAAACTTCCTGTGGGTGGATAGATGGAAAAAACAGCTCTGTGTGTGTGTGTGTGTGTGTATGCATGTGTGTATGTAAGGAACATAGAGTTTCCCCTATTTAGGAAGAAAAATTAAGGCATTACCAATTTGAGGTCTCTTCAGTCAGTGTATAGAGGCACCTACTTTGAAAATTTATTTTCTTGGTCAATAGGGATCAAGAGACAGCTAAAGTCTTTAGGAAAAGCTCAAAAATTTATTTTCTTGGTCAATAGGGATCAAGAGACAGCTAAAGTCTTTAGGAAAAGCTCAAGGCAGCATTTTTACCTTCCTTTTTTTTCCGTTAAACTAATCACACATAAGTTTTGGGTTGATTTTAAGGAAAATAACCACTGCCAACTGCTGAACTCAGAGTCTTAAACATCACTCCTTTGAGGGAACATCTTTCCTGAGTGCTAGGGACAGAGCACTCCCCTGCTGCAAATTGTGGCTTGCCCATACTATAAATATTTGTTGGTTTTTCAACTTGCATTTGGCTCTCTTACCACTGTTTTTTCTATTTTTTGGATTTTTAAAAAAAATGTCTATGGTAATTTCTTGTCTCTTTCAAGTCTTTGATGTTTATAGAACCCATCTCTGTGAAGCCAACGTAAGTGACATTGGATGTGAGCAGAAGCCATGATCTGGCAACTCCCTTCAGCATTATAAGCATTTAAAATTTGCCTGAAAATCCCCAAGTGCTACATGCATAAGACCAGTGGTAAAATGATCCACTATCTGAAAAAATACAGTAGTCACACAGCAATTTTCTCTCAGAAACTGCCCAGCTTATAGCAAGGGGAGTGAATGGCTTTGTGGTTATACAGTGTACATGTCTTCTCAGGGGAAATGGCCAACCTATAGCTTAAAAATGGAGGCTTTGAAAGAACTTGCAACTAATCTGATACACTTGCATTTTCCAGCAGAGTGCATTATAGCTGTGACTGAAGGCCTCTTTGTAAACTTGCAACAAGCATTGGCCTGAGTGACCAGCCCAGGGTTTACCACCCGGATTCTGAGTCAAAGGGGAAACTGTTGTGTTTGTAGAAGTTTTATTACTGTATTTTGCAAAAACTTTTTAGGCAAAGATACGTGATATATAAGAATAAAGATACATGATATATGAGAATATAAGGAAATATTCCTTAGAGCATAATCAACCTCATATTGTCAGTGGCTCAAATTGAACTATGGACATTTATATTTCATTGTGGAAAACAAATATGTTTACGTCTTATGAACCAAGGTTTTAGCATCTTTTATACACTTATTGTTTGAATTTCCTGTGAAATATCTTTCCTGAGGTCTGTGTTGCTCAACAGTTCTCCTTATCTTCCTGGACATATGGGAAGATTTCCCAGCCCCCTATAGCTAGGGAGGGTTACGTGATCAATTCTGACCAATGGGCCATCAGTGTAAGTGATTGTAGCTTCTGATCTGGAGCAGTTAGCAGAGGTGTGACTTCTCCACACTCTCTTTTCTTTTGCTGCAGTGACCTTGCATGTTATAAACTGAGGTGGGTTGAGGTGGCAGTGTCTAAAAATAAGCTCCTGAGGTTAGGAGTTCATTTGTTACTACTACAGCATAGTAAGGCTCATTTTGGTAATATTAGATCAATTCTCTACTTGCAGAGAATGATGTCTCCAAAATTTGCAGTACAAGGTCATGTTCACTTAGGCTTTCTAGGAATTCCTGAGCTTAGAGCAAGTATAACTAATCACTATCATTATCCTTTTAAAGAAACTACCAGTTATACTTTGAGAAAAGGAGATTGCAACTAGGTGCATTCATAAAATAAATTAAAATGCCCATCTAAAATAAGCCTTACCTTGACTTTTTCTTTTTTGTTTATGGTATTACAGGATTTGCCTCTTGTATGCATCAACATATATGCAAGACAGTCATATAATTTCATTTAGGATTACATTTCATAAATCTTTCTGGGATTTTATATTTAAATGACTCTAGAACTTCGAGATAGAATCATGTTTCAGATGTCAAATAAGGGAGTTGGCTTCCTAAAGCTATAAAGTTTATCAAGTACAGTCAAGGGGATATTACATTTCCATAGGCAGATCCAAGCCATAGACCAGGTTTTGTGGAACTGATTGTATAATTTCATGTGTATTACTGATATGTTTTTAACACCCTACTTTTTATCTTTGGTTTATTTTGTTCCCAAAACAGAATCAGATGCCTTGCAAAAATCTTTTGTTCTTGACAGTAATAAAAGTCCTTGGAAAATTAAGTTTACAGCAGGGATCTTTGCCAATGATAGCCAGATTTAGACATAGCCTTCATATTAAAACAACTATTATGTGCCAAACAGACATCTGTTGAAGGAGCAAGGCAAGGATAGTGTATTATAGTAATAAGACCATGTGGTTTGTTGTTAAGGATGTATCTGAAAACCCCCCTACATTCCTCAGAAGCTGTGTAAATTGGGTAACATAACTAACCTCTCTGAGGGTCAGCACAATAATAATGTTGCTGTTGTGGTTGCGATACCTCACAGGGCCTTCTGCTATACCCGGTATGCATTTTCTCATTCAGTCCTCGCCACAGTTCAAAGAGGCTTACAGGAGTTGAGGCTCACACCTCTTCTCTTGCCAGCAGTGTGGACACAGAAGCGCAGCCCTGGTGTGCCTTCATCCAGTGCTATTCGTCACTTTGCCAGGAGGGCTATACAAAATAGTAATAGCCACACTTAGATGAGACTGTGAATTCAAGATTGGGGTGCCAGCATGATCTGGCCCTGGGGAGAGTTTTTCCCTGGTGTGCAGAAGACCGCATTTTTACTAAGTCCTGCCGAAGAGGGAAAGACTTCTGGTGTCTCTTCCTCGTTTTGTCAAGGCACTAAGCCCATCATGTGGGCCCGACCTTCATGACCTCGTGAAAACCTAATTGCCTCTCAGATGCCGCACCTCCAAATACTATCACGACAGAGGATAAAGCTTCAGCATATGAATTTCAGGGCTGGAGGACACAAAGTTTCAGTCCTTAACAGATAAAGTAGTAAATAGTGATTGTAATTACTGTTTTTTTATAACTTGTTTTATTTTCAATTTTTTTTAAATTTACATCCAAATTATTTGGCATATAGTGCAACAACGATTTCAGGAGTAGATTTCTTAGTGCCCCTTACCCATTTAGCCCATCCCTCCTCCTACACCCCCTCCAGCAACCCTCAGTTTGTTCTCCATATTTATGAGTCTCTTCTGTTTTGTCCCTCTCCCTGCTTTTATATTATTTTTGTTTCCCTTCCCTGATGTTCATCTGTCTTGTCTCTCAAAGTCCTCCTATGAGTGAAGTCATATGATTTTTGTCTTTCTGACTAATTTCACTTAGCATAATACCCTCCAGTTCCATCCATGTAGTTGCAAATGGCAAGATTTCATTCTTTTTGATTGCCGAGTTATACTCCATTGTATATATATATATATATATATATATATATATATATATATATATATATATATACCATATTTCCTTTATCCATTCATCTTTTGATGGACATTTGGGCTCTTTCCATACTTTGGCTATTGTTGATAGTGCTGCTATAAACATGGAGGTGCATGTGTCCCTTCAAAACAGCACACCTGGATCCCGTGGATAAATACCTAGTAGTGCAATTGCTGGGTCGTATGGTAGTTCTATTTTTAGTTTTTTGAGGAACCTCCATACTGTTTTCCAGAGTGGCTGCACCAGTTTGTATTCCCACCAACAATGCAAAAGAGATCCTCTTTCTCTGCATCCTTGCCAACATCTGTTGTGGCCTGAGTTGTTAATGTTAGCCATTCTGACAGGTGTGAGGTGGTATCTCATGGTAGTTTTGATTTGTATTTCCTGATGATGAGTGATGTTGAGCATTCTTTCATGTGTCGGTTGGCCATCTGGATGGCTTCTTTAGAGAAGTGTCTATTCATGTTTTTTGCCCATTTCTTCACTGGATTATTTGTTTTTTTGGGTTTTGAGCTCGATCAGTTCTTTATAGACTTTGGATACTAACCCTTTATCTGATATGTTGTTTGCAAATATCTTCTCCCATTCTGTCGGTTGCCTTTTAGTTTTGCTGATTGTTTCCTTCACTGTGCAGAAGCTTTTTATTTTCATGAGGTCCCAGTAGTTCATTTTTGCTTTTGCTTCCCTTGCCTCCCGAGATGTGTTAAGAAATTGCTGGGGCCAAGATCAAAGAGGTTTTTTCCTGCTTTCTCCTCGAGGATTTCGATGGCTTCCTGTGTTGCATTGAGGTCTTCCATCCATTTTGAGTTTATTTATTTATTTTTTTTTTCAACGTTTTTTATTTTTTATTTTTGGGACAGAGAGAGACAGAGCATGAACGGGGGAGGGGCAGAGAGAGAGGGAGACACAGAATCGGAAACAGGCTCCAGGCTCCGAGCCATCAGCCCAGAGCCTGACGCGGGGCTCGAACTCACGGACCGCGAGATCGTGACCTGGCTGAAGTCGGACGCTTAACCGACTGCGCCACCCAGGCGCCCCATTTTGAGTTTATTTTTGTGTATGGTGTAAGAAAGTGGTCCAGGTTCATTCTTCTGCATGTCACTGTCCAGTTTTCCCAGCACCACTTGCTGAAGAGATTGTCTTTATTCCATTGGCTATTCTTTCCTGCTATGTAAAAGATTAGTTGGCCATAAGTTTTAGGGTCCATTTCTGGGTTGCTATTCTTTTCCATTGATCTGAGTGTCTGTTCTTGTGCCAGTACCATACTGTCTTGGTGATTACAGCTTTGTAGTATAGCTTGAAGTCTGGGATTGTGATGCCTCCTGCTTTGGTTTTCTTTTTCAAGATTGCTTTGGCTCTTCGGGGTCTTTTCTGGTTTCACACAAATTTTAGGACTATTTATTCTAGCTCTGTGAAGAATGCTGGTGTTATTTTGATAGGGATTGCGTTGAATATGTAGAATGCTTTGGGTAGTATCGACATTTTAACAATATTTGTTCTTCCTATCCAAGAGCATGGACTCTTTTTCCATTTTTTGTGTCTTCTTCAATTTATTTCATAAGCTTTCTATAGTTTTCACTGTATAGATTTTTAACCTCTTTGGTTAGAGTTATTCCTAGGTATTTTATGGTTTTGGGTGCAACTGTAAATGGGATCGATTCCTTGATTTCTCTTTCTGTTGCATCATTGTTGGTGTATAGGAATGCAACCGATTTCTGTGCGTTAATTTTATATTCTGCAACTTTGTTGAATTCATGAATCAATTCTAGAAGTTTTTTGGTGGAATCTTTTTGGGTTTTCCATATAGAGTATCATGTCATCTGCGAAGAGTGGAAATTTGAGCTCCTCCTGGCTGATTTGGATGCCTTTTATTTCTTTGTGTTGACTGCAGAGGCTAAGACTTCCAATACTATGTTAAATAGTAAGAGTGGACATCCCTGTCTTGTTCCTGACCTCTCAGTTTTTCCCCATTGAGGATGATATTAGCGTTGGGTCATTCATATATGGCTTTTATGATCTGGAGGTATGCTCCTTCTATCCCTACTTTCTTGAGGGTTTTTATCAAGGAAGGATGCTGTATTTTGTCAAATGCTTTCTCTGCATCTATTGAGAGGATCACATGGTTCTTGTCCTTTCTTTTATTGATGTGATGACTCACATTAATTGTTTTGTGGATATTGAACCAGCCCTGCATCCAGGTGTAAATCCCACTTGGTTGTGGTGAATAATTTTTTTAATGTATTGTTGGATCATTTTGGCTAATATCTTGTTGAGGATTTTTGCATGCATGTTCATCAGGCAAATTGGTCTATAGTTCTCCTTTCAGTGGGGTCTCTGTCTGGTTTTGGAATCAAGGTAATGCTGGCTTCATAGAAAGAGTTTGGAAGTTTTCCTTCCATTTCTATTTTTTGGAACACCTTCAAGAAAATAGGTGTTAACTCTTCCTTAAGTGTTTGGTAGAATTCCCGTGGAACGCCATCTGGCCCTGGACTCTTGTTTTTTGGGAGATTTTTGATTACTAATTCGATTTCCTTACTGGTTATGGGTCTGTTCAAATTTTCTATTTCTTCCTGTTTGTTTTGGTAGTTAGTGTATATGTTTCTAGGAATTTGTCCATTTTTTTCAGATTGCCAATTTTATCGGCATATAATTACTCATAATATTTTCTTATTATTGTTTTTATTTCTCCTGTGTTGGTTGTGATCTCTCTTCTTCCATTTTTGATTTTATTTATTTGGGTCCTTCCCTTTTTCTTTTTGATCAAACTGGCTAGTGGTTTATCAATTTTAACTCTTTCAAAGAACCAGCTTCTGGTTTCATTGATCTGTTCTACTGGTTTTTTTTTTTTTTTGTTTCAATAGCATTAATTCCTGCTCTAATCTTTATTATTTCCTGTCTTCTGCTGGTTTTTGGGTTTTATTTGCTGTTCTTTTTCCAGCTCCTTAAGGCATAAGGTTAGGTTCTGTATCTGAGATCTTTCTTCCTTCTTTAGGAAAGCCTGGATTACTATATACTTTCCTCTTATAACCAGCTTTGCTGCATCCCAGAGGTTTTTGGTTGTGGTGCCATCATTTTCATTGACTTCCATATACTTTTTAATTTCCTCTTTAACTGCTTGGTTAGCCCATTCACTCCTTAGTAGGATATTCTTCAGTCTCCAAGTATTTGTCACCTTTCCAAATTTTTTCTTGTGGTTGATTTCAAGTTTCATAATGTTGTAGTCTAAAAATATGCATGGTATGATCTCGATCTTTTTTGTACTTTTTTGTACTTTCTTTGTGTTCTTAGAACTGATTCAGTTCTTAGAACTGATTTGTGTCCCAGTATTTGGTCTATTCTGGAGAACATTCCATGTGCACTGAAGAAGAATGTATATTCTGCTGCTTCAGGATGAAATGTTCTTAATATATCTTTTAAGTCTATCTGGTCCAGTGTGTCATTCAAAGCCATCGTTTCCTTGTTGATTTTTTGATTAGATGATATGTCCATTGCTGTGAGTGGGGTGTTGAAGTTTCCTACTATTATGGTATTACTATTGATGAGTTTCTTTATGTTTGTGATTAATTGATTTATATATTTGGGTATTTCCACATGGTGCATAAATGTTTACAATTGTTAGGTCTTCTTGGTCTATAGACCCCTTGATTATGATATAATGCCCTTCTGCATCTCTTGATACAGTCTTTATTTTAAAGTCTAAATTGTCTGATATAAGTATGACTACTCTGGCTTTCTTTTGTTGACCATTACCATGATAGATGGTTCTCCATTCCCTAATTTTCAATCTGAAGGTGTCTTTAGGTCTAAAGTGGGTCTCTTGTAAACACAATATAGATGGATCTTGTTTTCTTATCCATTCTTTTACCCTATGTCTTTTGATTGGAGCATTGAGTCCATTGAAGTTTAGACTGAGTACTGAAAGATATGAATTCACTGCCATTATGATGCTTGTAGAGTTGGAGTTTCTGGTGGTGTTCTCTTGTCCTTTCTAATCTTTTGTTGCTTTATATATATATACATATATATACATATATATATATACATATATATATGTATATATATATATTTTTTTTTCATCTTTTCTCCCCTCACAAAGTTCCCCTTAAAATTTCTTGCAAGGCTGGATTAGTGGTCACAAACTCCTTTAATTTTTGTTTGTCTGGGAGACTTTTTATTTCTCCTTCAATTTTGAATGAAAGCCTTGCTGGACAAAGAATTCTTGTCTGCATATTTTTCTGATTCAGCACATTGAATATATCCTGCCACTCCTTTCTGGGCTGCCAAATTTCTGTAGATAGGTCTGCTGCAAACCTGATCTATCTTCCCTTGTAGGTTAGGGACTTTTTTCCTTTGCTGCTTCCCCAATTCTCTCCTTGCCTGAGTATTTTGTGAATTTGACTACGATATGCCTTGTTGATGGTCAGTTTTTGTTAAATCTAATGGGAGTCCTCTGTGCTTCCTGGATTTTGATATCAGTGTCTTTCCCCAGGTTAGGAAAGTTTTTCACTATGATTTGCTCACATAACCCTTCTACCCCTATTTCTCTCCTTTCCTCTTCTGGGACCCCTGTGATTCTGATGTTGTTCCTTTTTAATGAGTCACTGATTTCTCTAATTCTTAAATTGTGCTCTTTTGCCTTAATCTCCCTCTTTTTTTCTGCTTTATTATTCTCTGTAAGTTTGTTTTCTGTATCGCTGATTCTCTGTTCTGCCTCATCCATCTTTGCCGCCGCTGCATCTATAGGTGATTGCAGCTCAGTTACAACATTTTTAATTTCATTCTATCTTTTACTTTTATATCTGCAGAAAGGGATTCTAATCTTTTTTCGACTCCAGCTAGTATTCTTATTAACATGATTCTAAATTCTGGTTCAGACATCTTGCTTTTACCTGTGTCAGTTAAGTCCCTGGCTGTCGTTTCTTCATGCTCTTCCTTTTGGGGTGAATTCCTTCGTTTTGTTATTTTGAAGGGAGAAAAGGAATTAATGAGGTAGAAAAATTAAAATTAAAAAATTAAAATTAAAAAAATATTAAAATCAAAAAATTAAAACCACACACACACACAAAATATAATACATGATGCTAGATCCTAGGTGTGTTTTGGTCTGGGTGTTGAAAGTGGTTTGACAGATTAGAGAAAAAAAGGGGGAAAAAAGGAATTCATTAGAAAATTTGAAAAAATGATACACTGAAGTAGACTAAAATGGGATGATGGGAGTAAAATAGGATTTGAAAAAAATTACACAAAAGTAAAGAATATAGTAGAAAAAAATTAAAGAAAAATATTTTTAATAAAAATTAAAAATAAAAACAAAATTTTCTCTTTCTGTATTCAAGAAAAAGAAAAAAATGAAAAAGAGAAAAAAGAAAATAAAAGAAATCATTTGAAAATTTGAAAAAGTGAATACGCTGTAGTAGACTAAAATAAATGATGGAAATGAAATAGAATTTGAAAGAATTTACATAAAAGCAAGAAATATAGTAAAAAAGTTAAAGAAAAATATTTTTCATAGAAATTGAAAGTAAAAATGAAGTTTTTCTCTTTCTGCATTCAAGAAAAAGAAAAGAAATGAAAAAGAGAAAGAAGAAAAAGAAAAAAAGGAAATCATTTGAAAATTTGAAAAGGTGAATACACTGAAGTAGACTAAAATAAAATGATGGAATAAAATAAAATAGACTAAATAAATAGAATAAAATAAATAGACTAAAATAAAATTTGAAAAAATTTACACAAAAGTAAAAAATATAGTAAAAAAATTAGAGAAAAATATTGAGAAAAATATTAGAGAAAAAGTTGAAAATAAGAATGAATTTTTTCTTTCTATATTCAAGAAAAAGAAAAGTGTAAAAGAGAAAAAGAAAAAAAAAGAAAGAAAATTGAATAGATGAACCTGCTAACACATTTAAGTAGGACTGAAATTACTTCGTTTTCCCCTAGAAGCTCTATGTAGCACTTTATAGTCCATAAACTAGGCTGGCGGTGAGACTTGTGTTCTTGAGAGCAAAGTTGGCCCAGGTGGGCAGGACTCAGTGTAACAGCTCCGCTCTCCACTAGATGGCGCCACTAGCCTACTGGGGTGCATTGTTCCCGCGCTAGTAGGTGCGTAAGCGTATGCGCGGGAGCGGTAAAATGGCACCACCCAGCTACCTGTCTGATTTCCCTGATCAGCAATCGCGCACCGGTCCTGTGTCTTCAGCTTTTGTCTACTCCCCGCGTCTTCACTGTCTGTGAGCAGGCCCCAGGCAGTGCCTCTCTCCCGAGTTCTGTCTCAGATCCGGCTGTTTTCCCCGGCCCCTTACTTCTGAAGGACTGTGGCTTTGACCCCTTCCACCCCTCTGCGGGAGGGCCTCACTGAGCAACGGCCGAATGTTGGCTGCACCCAGGAACGCTGACTGGACCCTGCTGCTGCCGGTGCCCTGAGACTGTGGCCAGGTGCCAGCCCGCCCCAGAAAAAGTTCGTGAGATAGTGTAGCAGCAGCGTCTCAGGGATTATGGAAAATCACAACACACGCCTGGCAGCGGGCTTCACCCTCTACGACCTTATTCCAGCACCAGCGAACGTGGGAGTTCTCTGGGGTCTGCTGGGACCAGGTGGCTTCAACAGTCTCCACCAAATGTCCTTCCAGCAGTGGAACCGCTTTTCCCCGTGTGGCCTGAGAATCTCCCGACCCCACTCTGTTCCTGGGGATTCGCCCTTCGCACCAGAGCACCGCCAGGTATGTTGCAGACTTTGCGCTCCCCTTGTTTACAGTCTTAATGGAATTTAAGCCCTCGCCTTTCTCCTTTCTCCCTTTTTAGTTTAGTCCCTGCGGCTGTTTCCAATTTTCCACTTTCTCTCCAGCTGCTTTTGGGGAGGGGTGCTTTTCCCATATTCTCCCAGTCTCTGTCCTCTCTCTGCCTGCAAAAGTGGCTCCCTGCCCGCCTCCGGCTTCTCTCTCCCCAATTTCACCTCTCTGCGCCACGTACTTGCTGAATTTTGTGGTTCAGGTTGTGCAGATTGTTGTGTTAATCTTCCAATCAGTTTTCTAGGTGTGTAGGATGGTTTAGTGTCGGTCTGGCTTTTATTTCATGCACACGAGACACACAAAAAACTTCCATGCTGTTCCGCCATCTTGGCTCTTCCCTCTACTCTTTTTTAATAGTAGTGCTATTACTGATATTTATCTTCAAGAAATGACTGGAGAAATGTAGGTGTCAGCTATGGGAACCTGAGTCTTCAGCAATCTCTGAGAGTCTAGCAAATAGATGTGATCAATTTAACACATCTTATGTCAAAAAACTGGAATTCAGGGGCACCTGGGTGGCTCGGTCGGTTAAGCGTCCGACTTCGGCTCGGGTCACGATCTCATGGTCTGTGAGTTCAAGCCCCGCGTCGGGCTCTGTGCTGACAGCTCAGAGCCTGGAGCCTGCTTCGGATTCTGTGTCTCCCTCTCTCTCTCTGCTCCTCCCCCGTTCATACTGTGTCTCTCTCTGTCTCAAAAATAAATGAACATTTAAAACAAACAAACAAAACAAAACTGGAATTCAGTTTTAGTGCCATGTCTTTCAGCATAGCCTAGTTGACTGTGGCTCCCTTTGTCACCCGTAGCAGCTGGACAACAAAACAACGTAGGACTGGAGCATGTAGGTCCCACTTAACTCGGTATGGACCAACTTGTACTTTTCGTGCTTCTAACCCAAATTGTTCTCAAAATGAACTGTGCCTACTGATTGCATACAGACAGCTTTTTAAATACTTGGGGCCCGATCCAACCCCAGAACAATTAATCAGAATATCTAGGGGCGAAGCCCAAACATGAGCGTTTGCAGCTCTCCTCAGATGATTCTTAACATGCAGCCAAGGCTGAGAAACACCACAACCCGAAGTACTGTTAACAGTGATGTTGCTTTTTAGAGAGTTGAAGTCTCCATTGTTATTTAAGCAAAAATTAAGCATACCTATACTATCTTCATGAAACAGATTTGTAGTTACACATTTAAAAATAATCTTTTATAGGGGCGCCTGGGTGGCTCAGTCAGTTAAGCGTCCGACTCTTGACTTTGGCTCAGGCCATGATCTCCCAGTCTCCAATGGGCTCCGTGCCGGCAGCGTGAAGCCTGCTTCGGATTCTGTCTCCCTCTCTCTGCCCCTCCCCAACTTGTTCTCTGTCTCTCTCTCAAAATAAATAAAAATAAACTTGAAAAAATAAAAATAAACTTATAAAAATATCATATTTTGTTAGTAATATGTACTGGGGGCTTCTCACATATCACCGTCTTCCCTAAGCAGTCTGAGTATTATCTAATCTTCACAGCAGCCCTGAGATGTAGTACTATGATTATCTTTATTTTATAGATGAGACAAGCGAGATGAAGGGAGATCCGAGTTAACTTATCTGGGATGACGCCGTAGGTTTTGGGGTGGGTCTATAAACCTCAAGTCTCCAAAAGCCAAGCCTTTGCGCTGTGCGCCACTGGGATGAGGGCGGAAGCTTTCCAGAGCTTATTATAATTTCACGAAGTTGAGTCACGGAGAGACCGTTGACTTGACAATTCTGGAAAACAGCCTCTGAGTTATGTCATACTGCTATTTATACGGGGTACGTTCCTGTTGTATATACAGCGTACGCACGTTGTGCTTCGCCTGGAGTTACGTAGAGATGAGCAGGTGGTATGAGCCGTGGTTTTAAGAAACTTCTCTAATGACGGTGTCTAACTCATTTCCTAAGGTTGGCTGTTTCTTGAGGGAGCAATCAGGAGTTTCTACCCACTCCCCCAGAAGAGTGGGTACCACATTTTCTCACCTTAAAAATCTAGCAGCTAGGTTTCAGGCAAGAGGTTTTCTCATGTTGGAAGGGCTAATGACAAGAACAAATAAAAGGGTATTAATAGTAATATTAATAGTCCGGGTGTTAATCAAAAACAAATAGAATTAAACCAAAGAGCCAGAGCTCCAAGGGCTACTGCTGTTTGTTGACGGGATGAGCCAGCTTTTCTTGGGAGCACCAAGAAAAGAAACAGGTTGGGATTGTGAGTAAGCTGCTGCAATGTCTGTAAACAGTTGAATCTAGCCTGGCATCCTGAAACCTGGGCCTCCACTGATTGGAAACACTGTGGCCTGGAGGCATTTTGTTTCAAAAATATATCAGGAGCAGCTTCATTTGATATGTTTAGGAAAAAGAATAGCTACCCACATTTATTACTTACTGTGAGACAAACATCGTACCGAGTCCTTCACATGCACCAACTCACTTATTTCCTCAGAGCAAATCAGTCAGTTATTATCTTCCTCATTTGATGGATGAGGAGACTGAGACTCAATGCTCAAAGGCTTAATGCCCATGCCAAGACGTGGTGGGGCCACGATCTGAACCCCAGTCGTCTGATGTGCGTAGCCAAGGATGTGACCATTACACTCTGCTTTCTCTTCAGTAGTGTGTGAGTACATTGCCTTGGCTACAAAGAGCAAGTGATCAGCTGTACGACGCACCAAGATGTGACCTCGGTTTTCCCGTCCCCTCCTGGAAAATCTACATGATTTTTCCCTTTGATGAGGCTGAATGGCATGGAATTCAAAGTAAAGATTGGTGATTGTTCTCTGGTCTTTAAAGAGAGAATTCTTGGTCCTCTCCGTCTTTTTATTTCAGAGTTTCTGTCAGACTTTGAATCCAGGTACAATTCAAGGCAGGCCAAAGTTGTACAGGTATTCAAAGGCAGGCTGTGGCTGAAAGGTATGGTAGGTACCACCCTGGAGGCCAGGAGGCCCAACTCTGCCGTGCAATGAAAGCAAAGGATTTCCCATGTGGAGCCACAGCCAGGCATCTTTGAACTTTGATGCTTCCAAAGAAAGAGATTATGGTTAATCCTGGCCCATCTCCCAACTTGGTACCTCATTCCCTGACATTCCTGGCTGCCTCCATCCAGTCACACCTCATTTTTTTTTTTCTTGAAAATTGTGGTAAAATGCTTAGGAGTTTTTGTTTCCAGGTGGAAGTTAATGGTACATTAGAAAGAACTTTTAACTGGGAAGGAGACGGAGTGACTCTCTGAGTTACTCCTGCTATTCTGTTCTGTTGTACGTAACCTGCTATGAGATGAACATCTTTGGCAAAAGCAGGATGAGCTAATAGATTTGCCCTTTGATTATTTTTTAAGTTGCATTTTCAACAGAGCAGATAATCTTCAGGGAGAAAAAAAATGTCTTGTATGTTCTGATCACAGATGTATGGGAAACACACCAAACTTGCTTTCACTACAAGTTGAAGGTCTTCATCTGCCAAGTTGATTGGTTCCAAAAACAGGTTCACTATTGCCTGCCAGTGTTCCTCATCTGAGCTGACAGAAGCCAAGGCAACATATTTATGGCATCAACTCTGTATCTCTGCACTGAAATCTTGCCAAGTAGAATGTGAGGGGATGAAAAGGAACGGAGGGAACTTGAGTTGGTCTAAACTACATGAGAACACTTGCCATGAAAATCAAACCAGATCCTTGCTGAGGGTTAAAGTCATTCATCAAATTCCCTTCCTGTTTTCTTTTTCATGCACTTTGTTTTGTTTGTCTGATCCTTTGACTTCATGGTTCTTATGGAATCGGAAGTTAGGCAATACCGCAGAAGAAAGTGAACCAAGCTTGTGGTGTCTCTCCCTGAGCCAAACCCAAGAAACACTGGAAATATCCATTGCCAGTTTGAGTTTGTAAGATTTCCAGCCTGATAGCCAGACCGAAGAGGTTTGGAGTGATGTGTGGGCCTCCTCAGTATAAACCACTGCAAGGTTTGTGTTTATTATTTCACTCATCTGTCAGCGACATTGACTTTTTGAGTTAACTTTTCTTTTTCTCAGAGCCATTAAGTAAATATACTTCCAGTAGTCCAAAAGAGAGAGCTTTATAAGTTGTGAAGTATTCTATTAGTTCTTTCCCCTCTGGCAGATATCAGAGTTCAATCGTAACCGGTCTGCACGTGTGATCCTGCGTTTGTTAAAGACCCTTAGGCTGGTATAAGTGCAGGGGATGAAGAGGTGCTAAGGTCGTACTCAGTGGTGTATTAGGAAACATTTCCCAACCTGATCTCCCCTAACAAAAGGCCCAAGTTTGTAGTGTATGTCCTCCACACCGTGTACCCTACCTACACCTGATTCCTAGCTTTACTGTGTCATCACTGACCGTGCAGTAGGGAAGATACGTTAATAATAGGCCCTTACCAAGTGCTATGAACTGGCTCCCAAAACACCAATCACACATCAGGCCTGGCTTGGTCTCGATAGCAGATGCTTGGAGATGTTAGGTTCCTTGGCCTTCTTGTGGGCGGATTGGGGACAGACCTAGGGATAGGAGGGGGAGGCATGATGACTTCATGCAACCTATATATTCATTGTCTATGGTGTCATATATACCCACACTGTGTTTTCTGGGTTAATGCACGTAGCTTATGGAAACTTGAAGGAGAATCAAGATTTGAGTCTCTATTTGTTTTGTGTGTGTGTGTGTGTGTGTGTGTGTGTGTGTGTGTGACTATTAAAAAGCTAAGGAAAGGTTTCCAATTTGGGGAAATGAAAGTTGACCACTTGAAGTTAAACTGGGTCTGACTTCTGATGTGCTCCCTGGTCCTGAGGACAGGGGGGACAGTAACTAACCTAATATTTCAGTTTTATTAGCCATGAGACTACAACCTTTCTCATTACTCTCTGAGGCCACTCACAGTGGGAGAAAGAATTTCACAGCCTGTTTATCTTCAAGTAACCATGCTACTAGGCAATATTCCAGTCTCTTAATGTACGTTATCTCTAACCCTCTTTCAACCATGTAAGGCAAAGATTATCTGCATTTTAGAAATGAAACTGAATCCAGAGAAATTAAGTCCCCAAGGTTTACATGGACAGACCAGAGCTGGGATTCAGAGCCAGTTTTCTCTGAAGTCAAAGTCTTTCTGTCTCTTTCTAAGAAGGTGTTGTCTCTTGTGTATATTTGTTTGTGTAAAGTGCTCTTTTAAGCCAAATACTGGGCCAAGAATAAAGATGACAATTTTTGCCGTGAGTCTGGCATCCTTTTTCCAAATGATCAACTCTGGAGGAGACGAATTCGAGGCAGTTCAGAGTCAGTGGGTGCTGCTCATTGAGCAGTTCTGGCCTGATGATGTTCTGAGCACTCACAGCCTCTCTCCCCTGGGAAGTCTGGCAGGAGGCTCTTGCTCCTGCTTCTTCCTGGCCTGATGCCCGTTGTCACAGTCAATGACATGAGAAGGATACTGCACAATCAATTCAGGGTCAGGTTCTGTGTCTGAGAAGTATAGTTATGCAGACCTCTGAGATGATGAATGATCATTTATCTGAGGAGAGAGGAGGCCTTGAGTTCTCAGCTCTGGGGTAAGCACCTGAGCTCTTAGAGTGGCTCTGAGTCTACACGAGCCTTTCAAATACTAGCATTGTATTAAGTGATAACTCAGTGGTATTATATAAAGGCAAGCGAGCATGGCTTCTGCCACACCATGATTCAACTACTCTTTATTAAAGATCAGTCTAGGGGCGCCTGGGTGACTCCGTCGGTTGGGCGTCCGACTTCAGCTCCGGTCATGATCTCACGGTTTGTGAGCTCGACCCACGGTTTGTGAGTTCGAGCCTCACGTCAGGCTCTGTGCTGACAGCTCGGAGCCTGGAGCCTGCTTCACATTCTGTGTCTCTCTCACTCTGCTCCTTCCCTGCTCACATGCTCTCAGTCAAAAAAAATAAATAAAGAGTAAAAAAAAAAAACAAAAGATCAGTCTACCTTGGGTGGGTCGATGTCCTTATTTTTGTGGTTAGATTATTTGAGCAACAGCTAAAGAAACTTGTGCTACTGAACATAGTTTAGTAAACATGGTTGTAAAAAGATCTGAACAAAGAATCAAACTAGAGCTCAGCCCTAGTGCTTTTGCTAAACTGTGTTATTTTGGATAAGTTACATGGGTTCTCTGAGTTTTCATTTCATCTTTAAAATAGGTTTATGACCGGGGCGCCTGGGTGGCTCAGTCGGTTGAGCGTCCGACTTCAGCTCAGGTCACGATCTCACGGACCGTGGGTTCGAGCCCCGTGTCGGGCTCTGGGCTGATGGCTCAGAGCCTGGAGCCTGCTTCCGATTCTGTGTCTCCCTCTCTCTCTGCCCCTCCCCTGTTCATGCTCTGTCTCTCTCTGTCTCAAAAATAAATAAACGTTAAAAATTTTTTTTTAAAAAAATAAAATAGGTTTATGACCTATGAACTAATGAGGCTATCAATCAAATGTCAATCAAATTACCTACAATATAATGAGATTCAAATTAGTTATTATACATCCAAGTGCTTTAAAAATTATTAATAGCTATGAAACAAATGAAATTGGTATATATGTGCTAAATACATGCTAGGTGCTTATAAAATATGAAGATCTATGCCACAGTCCCTGAAATCAAGGACCTTACAATTTAGTTACAAAGGAATGATATAAACATTTAAAAGGTTAAGGAGATAAATAATATCAAAACACTAGCAATGTCAGGCAGTAGTCATGATTAATTTACAAATAAATGCCCCTGACAGTTGTCATAGGAGCTCAAAGGAAGACAAAAAAAAAAAAAAAAAAAAAAAAAAAAAAAAATCAATGACTTATATGTAAACTGTTTTGGGGAATAATTTGGCAGCCTATAGAAAGAGAAAGACATTGATAAGTCAAAGACAACCCAGAATGGATACACAGGTGCTATGGGACTGAACTATGTTCTTCCATAATTCATACGTAAAAGCCCTAGCGTGGGGCCCTAATCCATTAGAACTGTTCCTCTTATAAAAGAGGAAAAGATACTATCTCTCTCTCTCTCCTTCTCTCTCTTTCTCTCTCTCTGTCTCTCTCTCTCTCCCCGACATAATGAGAAGGCAGCTGCCTGCAAGTCAGAGAGTATTTACCAGAAACTGAACCCTGTCAGAGCCTTAACCTTGAACTTTCCAGCCTCCAGAACTGTGAGAAAATAGATGTCTGTTGTTTAAGGAACCCAATCCCTGAGTTGACAAAGACAACAGGAACTATGTAAATAAAAGAGTGGGAGAAGGGATGTAGAATACTCTTACAAAGTTTTGTAATTGACATTTTGACCAGTAAATAGATAATATTAGAGTTTAATATTTAGAAAGTTATAGGGTGAAAAGGACAGAGAATAACTCGGAGTCAGGTTTAAAATGACTTTGAATGCCACTAAGAAGTTAACACTTTATCCTGTAGCAAATGTGAATGCATCTTAAGTTTTTGGACAGGAGACTATGGTAATAAAGTAACATTTCAATAAGTATGATCCTATAGGAATGAGAAAGATGAATTTTATAGAGCAGAGAGACAAGACATAAGATTGTTGTAATCATTCCTTTAACGTTTGGTGCTAGACAAAAACCATTTTTAATCTACTTCAAAAGTGACCTTTCTAACTCATCACATTCCTGCAGTTCTGCCAAGAAACTCAGCAAACACAGCAATTCTTTTTTCCAATTTATTTGTTTCTCTTACTCCAACACACTGCTTACCTGTGTTTTAGTAGTTTTTCTTCTTAATTCAACAAACATGTAATAAAACCTACTAAATGTCACGCTCTGTTCTAGGTGAACAAAACAGCAATATAAAACAAAGATTTCCTGCTCCTATGAGCTTACCTTCTAACAAAGAGAGAGGGACAGACAATGATTGTAATAAAAAAGGAAGCAATGTCACATATCAGAGGTTATATAGTACAGAGTTTATAGTACATAATTTTGTTATATGCTTCTAATATATATTAGAGTGCTGTCTCATAAATTCTCAGGGGGGAAAAGAAAAAAGAGAGAGAAAAGTAAGAGCAAGATAAGGGAGATTGGGTAGTGTCAGGGGAAAGTAAATGGCAATTTGGTGGTCAGGGCAGGTCTTCCTAAAAAGGTGACATCTAAGCAAAACCTTGTGCCTGTATCTCATATTGCAAATCAATAAGAACCTTCTTTTCAAAGATGGAGAGTTTAAAATAATACATAAAAGGAAAATTTCAGTAGTCAAGCCTGCAATGATAAAAGCCTAGACGAGTGTTTTCGTGGTGGTGAAAAGAGATCAATGTAAGGGAGATTGTTGAAAACTAATTGACAGCTAAATGACTAACTCAGCCTTTGCTTTTGCTCCCCATAGTTAGAAAGGTGGCTGAGCTTTTAGACTTAGGTGAAAGAAAGACTTACAGCTTCATTAACAAAGGTAGGGCTCTCAGGGAATGATGGTAATACACTTGTGAGATCTATGACCCTTGTTGAAACCAACCCAAAAGAACAGAAGGAAGGAAGGAAGGAAGGAAGGAAGGAAGGAAGGAAGGAAGGAAGGAAGGGGAGAAGGAAGGAAGGAAGGGAGGGAGGGAAGGAGGGAGGGAGGAAGGAAGGAGAGAAAAGAGAGAAAAGAAAGAAAAAGAAAATTCTGTTTGCAGTGAGGATGGAAAAAGTCTACTTCCCTAAACCACATTCTATGCAGAATATCTGCCAAACATTCTGAAATTCAGATGAATTGAGGAAGGTTGCTGAAAGCCAAAATAAATGAATATCTTCACATTTTGAATGAGGTATAAAATTCTCTAAAAATAAGTGAGAATCCTAAGGGAGTATGGGTGGACTGAAGTAATAAACATCTCTGTGAGATGCAGGTTTCTTTAAAATCTGGGCTCCTATATGGGAGGAGTCTGGGTATGCAGTAAAGTTAGAAATAAATAGAAAATACTAGCTTCTGATCAGAGTCAATAGAGCATCAGTAAAATAAATTCAATAACCTAACAAAAGATAAACAGGATGTTTAATTTTGAGCTATATCAACCTGCCTAGATGATCTTTCACTTCAGGACAAATGAGCTCCCAAGACAGGATTATATTTGAGATAACGCATCTCATTTAAACTGACAACAATCCCAGATTACTTCTGCTACTCTGTAAATTATTCCTATTATACAAATAGTAGAAATAGAACTTTCTCATTCAAAAATGAGGAACAGGACTTCCACTTCTAGCCGGTGTGGGATAACAGGGACCAGATTAACCCTCCAAACTAAAAAAAATAAAACAGTGGACAAAGTATAGGACATAATAGGGTTTAATGTGTTAGACATCAGGCAATAAAAGATAATGCTCAGTTAGAGTCAGGAAACAAACAAACAGTTGTTCCAGTTTACTACCTGGAGAATGTTTCCAGTTACCAGACAGTGACACAATGAGGGAGAGAGAATGAAGGCAGAATGTGTTCATTTCTCTGAGCTGAGGAGACAGAGCTGGGAGTCTAGGAAGGTTGAGGAAGCTTGAATTCACAGAGAAGAAGACGGACAGAAATTGGAAAGAGAAAATTCCAGAGAATCCCAGACCATTTCTATGTTGGATTATAACCCAAAGTAGAAAATAAATATCCATGATTCCATACAAATGCAAATAAATAACTGAATAAAATGATAAATCAGAGAGAAGAGACAAACCTCCTATGAAAAGAATTCCAAATAATTTATGTAGCTACTCTAGCCTCAGGATTTGGTTCCCCACTCAGGTTTGGGCTGCACATAGTGACTTCCACCCAATGTTTATAGTATGGAAAAGGAGGGAAATAGAGTAACTTTATAGTAAATAAACCTGGCAACTACTACCTCAGCCAGGTGATAAAGGCCAACACCATAGACATAAATCATGTTGGTAGGATGAACACTTGATATGATGCAATGAAAATGGCACTTTACCTCTGTGGTCTTCCACCCAGTAACCCCTGATCCCAGTCTTATCATCAGGAAAACATTAGACAAATCACAACGTGGGGCATCCTACAAAACACCTGATCAGTACTCCTTGAAGCCATGAAAGTCACCAAAAACAAGGAAAACCTGAGAAATGGCCCACAGCCAAGAGAAGCCAAGAGACAAGACAACTAAATGTAATATGGAATCCTGGCTAGGATCTCGGAACAAAAAAAGTTGATTAGTTAAAAACTAAGGAAATACAAATAAACTATGGACTTAGTTAATAATAATGTATCAATCAATATTGGTACATTTAATTAGAACACATGTATAATAACAATGTAAGATGTTAATAGGAGAGATTGTATGTGACTATATGGGCACTGTCCGGACTCTGAATTTTTCTATAAATCTAAAACGGTTCTAAAAAAAATAAGGTCTATTTAAAAGTAGGGGTACCTGGGTGGCTCAGTCAGTTGAGCATCCGACTTTGGCTCAGGTCATGATCTCATGGTTCATGAGTTTGAGCCCCGCATTGGGCTCTGTGCTTACAACTCAGAGCCTGGAGACTGCTTTGGATTCTGTGTCTCCCTCTCTCTCTGCTCCTCCCCCACTTGTACTCTGTCTCTTGTTCTCTCTCACAGATAAATAAACATTTAAAAATGTAAAAAAATACAATAAAATGAAAGTAAAAGCAATTGATAGCACAAATTACATGAGAAGAGGAAGAACGTATAGAGTTGTAAGATTCTTATACTACACATCTAAGGCCACTTGATAAAAATTCCACTTGAATATACACTGTAGTAAGCTAAAGATGTATACTACACACCCAAAAGGATCCACTAAAATCACATAAGGACATATAACTAATAAACCAACAAAGGAGAGAAAAGGGAATCAGTTTTTTTAAAAAAAGTCAGTAGAAGAAAAGAAACAAAAAGGAGAAAATGGAACAAATAAAGAATTAACTTAAAAGTACTAGACAGCCAATTGGACAAAAATCATGTTCCAACTATATGCTCCTTATAAAGGGAGCATTTAAAATGTAAATAGGTTAAAGGCAAAAGTTGGAAGATATATCTATGACATTAATTTCAAAAATGCTGGTGTGGTTATATTAATATCAAACAAAGTTGCTTCTAAAGAGAATAAAATGACCAGTGATAAAGAGGGACATTTCGTAATGACAAAGTGGTCAATTCATCAAGAGGACGTAATGCTAAGTGCTGATGGACTTAATAACAGCTCAAAATGTATCAAACAACAAAAAAAGTGAGTTTTCAACCAATATTTTTTGACCATTTTTTCAGCCCTGCCCACTTTCTTCTCTCTGGGACACAAATGACATGACTATTAGATCTTTTGTTATAGTACTGTAGGTCCTGGAGGCACTGTTCAATAATTTTTCTTTCTATTTTTCTCTGGTTGTTCAGATTGGCTAATTTCCATTTTCCAGTTCACAGATTCTTTCCTTTGCTGTCTCTATCCTGCTTTCCAGCCCATTCACTGAATTTTTAATTTTGGTTATTGTATTTTCCAATTCTAAACTTTCCATTTGATTAACCATACAATTATAGACAGAAGATCACACATATTTTTACTGCACACTCACAAATTATTGTAAATAGTTCTGACATAGTGACTCTCAAAGTGTGATCCCAGACCAACAGAGACAGAAAACTTGTTAGACATTCACACTGATTCCCACCCTAGACCAATAGAGTCAGGAGTTCTGAGGTTGGAACCCAGTGATTTTGTTTTAACAAGCCCTCTAGTAATTCTGATCTAAGCTAAAGCTTGCTTCCATTCTCCTGAAATCGATTTCTAATATTTTCTTCCTACTCTTTCTGACACATGTGCACGTGCGCACACACGTGTCGTGGCTTCTGCTGGACCTTGAGCAATGTCCACTTGTCTTCAAGTCAGACAGCCATGCCTAGCCTGAACTAGGGCACAGGGTAGCTAGTGGAAGCTTCTTAATGGGACCATAAACTGGTTTGGCTCACATATAATAAGTAATGGCAAATAAGAGAGCTTTTATTCCTCACTCACTTATCCTATTAGTGGTGCTACACACGCTATTGACAACACTGAGATTTTTGAAGGGGCTGAGTGGTTCTTAAACCGTTCTTTGAATGGTTCTTCCTCTGATTGCTTCCTGCTCCCAGGTTCTGTGTGATTTGAGAGATCTGACAAGAGCATGAACAGCTGGAGCCTCAAAGTCAACTTTACAAGAGGCCCAGCCTACTGAGTACAGAAATGCACGTGTTCACACCCAGCGCCCCCAAACAGACCTGGAACTTCCCACCCAAGTAAAAGTTCCAATACACAAAGCATGCCCATTACTCAGCAATTTGCCTCCCACCAGACTCGATGAGGAAGAAAGAGAAAAGAGCCTCAATGGCCATGCTGGGAATTATTGGTACTTCGGCCTTCCCATATGAGAAGCATAAGCAATGGCTGTTACTCACTTCCTTAGTAACAGTGCTTCACACCATAGACAGGAGTAAAGAATCGGGGAAAGATCCCAGAGTGTTTAGGAAACCAAGATAGCCTGGACAGCAATAATAATTGTTGACATTTACTGATAGCTTATCAGTAACTACTCTTCTTTGTGGTTAATATATGTTTACCTTTTTGATACTTATTCTTTTAAAAATATATTGATTTAGGCGAATGTACTATTAAACCCATTTTGCAGGTGGGGAGACTGATACTAGGAAGTTAGAAATGGTTCCTGCATTGGTTTGGAAGTTGAGCTAACAAAGGGAATCCAGTAGCCTCTGCTTTTACCGCCACCTTAATGTTATAAATCAGCATGCATAAATCATGGAAACCAAATAGTCAAAATAAGAGTTTATTAGTAAGGGTAAGTGGCAATTTGAAAAACCTGATAAAACTTGGTAGAGAAAACATTAGCAGCTTGAAAAAGAGTCGCATAAGCTTTTATTTTATTTGAAATATCTTATCGCTCCTGGATATTCTTTTGCCTTTCTTCTCCCTGAAGAGCCTTAGTAGTTACAGGTATAGATGTTCTCTAGTTTTGTTTCTGTTGTCAATCCATGAGTATCTGTGAAAAGACCAAGAGCCTTGGGAGAGAAGGATATCTGTCCTCAGTTTCCTATTTCCAGTGTCCAGAATATACTTACTGATGTTTTTTTGAAGTGTTCATATTTTATACAAAAATAAGAGCTTCTTATAGAGTTTATTCTCATAGGTAGCCCCAGAAACTTGTTTTGTCTGATGAGCCTAATGCAGCCACTATATACTGAAGATTTCAGCTAGATTCAGTGCTAAGGCCCTTCTGTTATAATTAATTGAACACAATGTCTGAGGCCTCAGACTTGCCTAACCTTCAATTCCCTTTATTGCCCTTGCTTTATTGCTTCTAGAACAACTATCTCTATGTGCTCCCCCACTGGGAGTGCTCTCACATAATTTAGCTCTCCCTTCCCAGAACTACAAGTGCTGAAAACTGGAAATGATCTTGTCTGGGGCATGTGAATATATGTGCTCATGAGAAATCAACCGAGCTGGGAATATCCACTCAGGCCATAACTTTAAATCCACTGTGTGCTAAGAAAAACAGGCTCCATGGAAGGGTGAAGCCTGCATATGCTAACAGAGCCATTGTTTTTCCAAATTTCTGATTCTTATCCAAGCAAACCCACTCTGTTCTAATATATTACGTTGTCATAAGAAATGTGCAACATTACAATCTGGTTCATCTCTAAGTGTCTTTAGGGTATTCTTTGTTTCTCTGTCAATTTCTTGGCTTTTTCCTAGAAGTTAGATGGATATAAATACCCAAAGCAGAACTCCTTGGGAAATGCCTCCATGACCAGACTTGTGGGAAAGTTCAGGACCAGATAGTATTAAAGAAATTATGATAATTTCCCTCAGATACCCTTTAAACCAGACCAGCCTCCTGGAATACAAGAAGAATGGGATTTGTGTCCTAGCGCTCCTAAAGCCAGATCTGTATCTCTCGTTCTAGAAACATAGGGTGTGTGTGTGTGTGTGTGTGTGTGTGTGTGTGTGTGTGTTTCCGGTACTTAGGACAATTAATTCAGCAAAGACTCTCTTCTCTTGGGTTCTACCTGCTGTCATCCAATGAAATATATATATATATATATATATATATATATATATATTTAATATGTACATGTGTATATATTATATATATGTATATATATAATATATATACACAGCTTTGTTTGTAATTATATAGCTTATCTCTGAAAGGTCCTATGTTGCATTTCTAAAAGGTCAGTTATGTAGGGAATTAAAAGAAATTTTTTATGAGATCTATTTGCTATAATGCCAGATTAGAGACTTCTTTTTCAGTCAGGTAGATTTAAATATTGCTTGGCTTTGCACACTCCCATTAACCCCTTCAACAATAATGTTAATATTACAATGAACTTTCTTTTATCCCAGTAGGAAAATGGAAATGTTGTTTTCTTACTAGAACTTAATCATGGAAGATTTATTCACAGATGCACAGGGATCAGATTATGCCTTTCGATCACGCGAAGATGTTCATCTTACATCCCTTAATGTCTTAGAAAGGCAACCAATCTGCTACCGGTTCAAGGGCAAAGCTGATGTGAATCTCAAGTAAAAAGAAAACAAATTCTTGGCCATCTGGGTGGCTCAGTTGGTTGAGCATCTGACTTCAGCTCAGGTCATGATCTCATGTTCGTGGGTTTGAGCTCCACATCGGGCTTGCTGCTGTCAATGCAGAGCCCAGCATGCTTTAGATCCTCTGCCCTCCTCTCTCTCTGCCCCTCTCCCACTCGCACTCTCTCTCAAAAATAAACACTGAAAAAAACCCCAAATTCTAAAGCTGGCCTGATGTTTTACAGATCTGCCTAAGTAGGTCAGAAGGAAAGATCTATGGATGATCCAAGAAACCTAGGATTTGGTTCTCAGATGAGTATGTCTATGAAACATTCACCAGCTCTTGTTGTTCAGTAGCCACCTCTGGTTACACTAGCAAAGTATCTATCTTATCTATCTATCTATCTATCTATCTATCTATCTATCTATATCTGCCCATTCTCTCTTACCAATTGGCTAGAAAATTCTCATTAACTCTTTAAAATAGCTTTTCCCTCTTCACTTGAACTGCCACCCCCTGAGTCCTTGCCCTCCCACCCATCTTCTGGGCTGCACAGCCTGCTTCCTCTCAGTGCTGTTCCAAGTTCTCTTTCATGGAATTGCCAGTAACTTCCTTCAAGCAAAAAAAGGAAACAGAACAGAACAAAAAATCAAACAAACTAGCCATGTTACTTCTCTAAGAAACACTCTCAGCAACCTGTTGCCAATGCCTGTTGCTCATCTCAAAAGGAAAAGCTTTTGGTTCTCCAGAAACAAAAGCCAGAGAGTCTGTGACTTAAAGCCTGAGAGGCCTTCCTGGAATGTCAGTTCAGCCAAAATGCAGAATCAGGATATTGTCTACCTCTTGTGCCTCAGACATAGTAAATGTCATCTCAAACTATCATCTCAAGTTTTCAAATTAAAAAAAGATAACATAAAATTTTAAGATAAAACACGAGTCTAGATTAACTCAATTTTTTCATCGAAAAACACAGGATACACACTGAGACTCCCTGAAGCATTGAATGCACTTCCTCTACTATTAGAAATACTTCAGAAAATCATAAAAACTCCAATTCCTTCACCGGGACCCCAGAGTTGTTCCAAGCAAGACTCTAAATTACATTGTCATTGCCATCCCACAGCTCTACACTGCTGTGCAGATGTCAAACAAACCCTTGCACAGCGTTAGCGCCATAGATGTTGGGAAACATGCTTTACATGTCCTTCACCCTACCTCTTCCTAGCTGACTCACTTTCGTTCTTCAACATTCATTTCATGTATCATTTCCATGGGAACTTTTTATAATTCCCTGAATCAAATCTTGCTTACTTTTTTTCTTACATGAAAAAAAAAAAAACTTCATCATGATTTTTTCTGCAAATTCATGTCAGGAAAAACCAAGACAGACCTGAAGTGGGGGAGGGGGATGATCACTGGTATCCCTTAGAGTGTACCTTTCTAGGTTAGCTGTGCTTTGCACTGTCTCTGAACTATTTAAGACTGATCATAATGTAAATGATTCTTTTTAAAAATTTTTTAAGTTTATTTATTTTTAGAGAGAGAGTGTGTGGGAGGGGTAGAAGAGAGAGAGAGAGAGAGAAAGAATCCCAAACAGGCTCTGCACCATCAGTGTGGAGCCTGATGTGGGGCTCGAACTCACAAACCATGAGATCATGACCTGAGCTGAAATCAAGAGTTGGCCACCTAACCAACTGAGCCACCCAGGCGCCCTTGTAAATGATTCTTTTGGGAAATGCAAAGAAATTGGGTCCTAGTGGAATGCAGTTGACTATTGTCCTATGGATAAACCAGTTTGCACTGATTTATAGGTTTTAGCATTCTTTGTTGCCTGTATTTGTGTATTTTTGAAAATTCCACTCTGAACTGATTGTAACATCTTACTGATTCCCCCATTAACGAATTTAATAAAATGTGTTCATTTTACATTTTTTGACAGCCATGCATTTTTTATCTCTTAAAATACATTATCCTTTAAGGTGCATATAACGTTAGTATTATAATTACAAACTGTTGCTCTAAATTGCAGTTTCCTGATGAGAGGGGTGTCATGGTAAGTACTCAATAAATGTTAGATAAATACAAAGAATAAATGCACTGTTTTTGTGCTTTGCAATGTGCCTTGAAACAAGAAAAGTCAGTAACTTGGCTTTTTGCCACATTTTTGAAAGTACAGATTTCTTTTGAGAATCTGTTCTAAGTGTGGAACTTTACCAGAAAAGTACGCATATGTATAGACAAATACAATACAGCACATGTGATTTTAGTGGCTTAATGGTATTTTCACACCCATTCTTCTTTTAAAAACTGCTTTAAACATTGTGCTTTGCCAGTTTTGTAAAATGAGCCATATTTTGAACCCCTCATCCTCAGTTTTCTCTCTTCATCTAAGAAAAACAGTTCAACAAAAACAAAACAGTAGCTTCTGTCTAACTTTAAAAACATCGCGCTGCAATAGTCATGACAACAATGTTCTTTAGAGCAGAGAAATTTTTCAACAGTCCTGTCCTCACTCAGTTCCTCCACAATTGCTTAAGACCAAATGACTAGATATGATTCAAGTACATGGATAAACATGATATATGCAGAATATGAATGTCATAAAAAGATACAGTGACAGCTTTTGGAAAGGAATCCAATGCCTCAGTGAGAAGGGACATTTGCCTTCTAAAGATGTCTCACTTTTGTAAGAAACATATTAGGGGTCCTATGGTTGTAGAAATTATATTATCTGTCAAAGAAGAAAACAAGAGCCTAGTCTCCCGGGGAACTTAGAATACAGGCTCTGTTCACTATTAGTGCCTCCACATGGTATTCTTGTGTAGAAAGGTGAATGTGCGACGTGCCAGGGATAGTCTAAACCAACACAACTCCATAGTAACCACAAGGTTTAGTTCATCGTTCTCCTGATTTTCAAAAAGAATGCTAGGTCTTTTGGTATAGTGGAATCGACAAGATTCATTCCTTTTTGTTGGAAAATAATTCTATGCTGTTAACTTTTTAATATAGGGTTACTTTTTATTTCCTTTAATTAAAATAGAACAAACATGTATATACTAAACATCATCCTGAGCGTGGCACTGTGGCATCATTTTCCCTTTCTGAATTAACCTTGATCGTATCTGTGGAGCTGACTAGAAACAGTTCAAGGGTAAGATCGTTTTTTGCAGTAGTTTTGCTTGGAGAAAATGTCCAGGAAACAAACACCATTTTAGAGCATTTGAAGGGATACAGGAGTGCTAATGCATAGGGGCAAAGGTACCCTATTGTTTATAACAGTGCTTTCAACAATAGCCAAATTATGGAAACAGCCTAAATGTTCATAAACTGATGAATGGATAAGGAAGATGTGGTTCATATATACAATGGAATACTACTTGGCAATGAGAAAGAATGAAATCATGCCATTTGCAGCAATGTGGATGGAACTGGAAGGTATTATGCTGAGTGAAATAAGTCAGCCAGAGAAGGACAGATATCATATGTTTTCACTCATATGTGAATCTTGAGAAACTTAACAAAAGACCGTGGGGGAAGGGAAAGGGGAAAAATAGTTACAAAGATGGAGGGAGGGAGGCAAACCACAAGAGACTCTTAAAATCAGAGAACAAACTGAGGGTGGACGAGGGGTGGTGGGGGAGAGGGGAAAATGGGTGATGGGCATTGAGGAGGGCACTTGTTGGGATGAACACTGGGTGTTATATGTAAGCCAATTTGACAATAAATTATATTAAAAATATATAAAGCATACTATATTCTTTTAGCAAGATCTATAGCTTTAGAGCTCATTAAATCATGCATTTTTCTTAACTGAGTTTGAATCTGTCAAATCACTTATTGAGTTCTGATTTGAATTGCTATGCTCATGTCAGGGAATACATTCAATGATAGAATACAGAATTAGATAGAGACTATTCACTCCTCAGTGCCCTTTAATACCTAAGGAGCCAATGAAAAGATCTTTCCTTTCTAGATTATTTACTAAACTTTTATAACTGAAATATAAGAGTTAGTAGTACTTTTATTTATATGCATAAATCATCAGCCAATTGGAAATTTTATTTCTATTTCCCCTTCTCTCCCAAATGCTGATGAGTTCAAGCAAAATCAATGAGAGATTTTTTTTTTCCCCCTCTTTGGAGGAAGGTGAGGAAGGTGTTTGCTTGTTTGTTTGTTTGTTTGTTTGTTTATTTGTTTCAGATGCATAGGATACCAGAGATACTCAGGCAATTAGCTCATACTCCAAGTTTGGATCAGAGGCCATTTTTAATAAAAGGCCTCATGAAACATATATTCTTATGATCCTTCATTCTTTGTTCTTCTGTATACATTATTCCTTATATCCATTCTTAACTACTTTTTGGGAGGCCGTCTTCTAGGTTAGCATCTCTCCTCGATACTTAATTGTTGTGGTAGGCACAGTAATATGTTCTTATTAGTTTAGTAACCAACCAACCACGCAATTTGTGGCATTCTAATAGTACAGCATTTTATCATCATTCTTGCCCCTTTGATCTTCAAGTATTCTTAGATTTCTAATTTCTGGGTTTGTGTAATTTATTACATCGGATTCCCAAGTATTAGCCTTTACCTATGTTCTTTTATACTTATTCTCTTAGCAATTTCTTCCAATTTTATGTTTTCAACTGATACCTTATATTTAGGTGATTCCTAAAACCTCAGTGTTATGGACTGAATTGTGTCTCATTTTCCCCTCACTCCAATGTTGAAGTCCTGACTCCCAGAACCTGAGAGTATAATCATATTTAGAGATAAGATCTTTAAAAGGGTGGTTAAATTAAAATGACCCTGTTAGGTTAGGTCTCTAATCCAATCGGACTAGTTTTTGTAAATCTAGGAAAAAACACCAGGATGCATGGTACAGAAAAAAAGTCATGTAAAGACGCAATAAGGAGGTGGCCACGTGCAAGACAAGGAAAAACACCCCTCAGAAGAAGCCAATGCTATGCTCTGAATGTGCCCCCAACCCAGCTTCCAAATGCATAAATTAAAATCCCAACCCCAAGGCAATGATATTAGGAAGTAGGGCTTTGGGGAGGAAATTTGGTCATGAAAACAAAGTCCTCATGAATTTGATTAGTGCCCTTAAAACAGATTCCAAGGGCACCTGAGTGGCTCAGTAGGTTGGGCATCCAACTTTGGCTCAGGTCACGATCTCATGATTTGTGAGTTTGAGCCCCGCATTGGGCTCTGCACTGACAGTGTGGAAGCCTGCCTGGGATTCTCTCTCTCTCTCCCCCTCCCCAACTTGTGTGCTCTCTCTCTCTCAAAATAAATAAATAAACTTAGAGAGAGAGAGAGATCCCAGAGAACTTGTTTGCTCCTTCCACCATGTGAGGACAAAGCAAAAAGTCAACATTCTGCAACCCAGAATAGAATGTTTCTCAGAACCCAACTATGCTGACACCAAGATCTTGGACTTCCATTCACCAGAACTGTGAGAAACAAATTTCTATCATTTATAAGTCACCTAGTCTGTGGTATTTAGTTATAGCAGCCTGAACAGACTAAGAGAGCGCTGATACCCTGATCTTAACACTTCTTGTCTCCAGGACTATGAGAAAATAAATTCCTGTTGTTTAAGCTGCCCAGTCTATGTTATTTTTTTTTGAAGCAACTCCTAGAAAACCAATACTAATAATAAGTTGTAGCTTTCTGTTTCTAGAAATCTTTTAAATATCTTCAATATCTTGGGAGTGTAATTCCAGATGATTTCCATATTTTCGGTATTGTCTTTATCATTGTCTTCTTCCCGATTAGACTTAAGATTTCTGAGCAACACTCTGTCACCAACTGGTATACTGGAGTACAATTCCAATACTACCTACCTGATATAACCTGTGTCAGACTCTACAGGCTAAATGGCATGATATCCAATAAGAGTATCCTCACTTCAAACACCAGCTACATTTTAAAGGTCCCCAGGTTTCATACACTTCTTTCCAACTGCAACCCCCCCCAGGTTCAATAATTTGCTAGAAAGATTCAGAAAACTCAGGAAAGCACTATGCTTACACTTTTATTATAAATTATATAAATCAGGACCAGCCAAATGAAGACTCAAAGGGCAAGGTCTAGGAGGGTTCTGAATGCGGTCTCTGTGCTGTCTTGTGGAATCAGTTCGTGTCACTTTCCTGCAATGTGTTCACAAGCCAGGAAGCTCCACTGATCTTCAGCATCCAGAAATCCCAGTTTTTATTGGAATTTCATTATGTAGGCATGATTGATTGAATCATTGGCTGTGACTGAACTCACTCTCCAGTCTCAACTCTGTTTATGTGGTTGATCTTTCTGGTGACTAGCCCAAATGCTGAATCATCTCATCTCTTGGCATAAATTCAAGTGTGATCCCAGAAGCTCACAAATCACAAAGATACTCCCATTACTTGGAAAATTCCAAGGATTTAGAGTTTCCTTTCCAGGAAACAGGAATCAATGCCAATCAAATTCTTTATTATACAACAGCAACCTTTGACGTTATCCTCATTTTGTGAAACAATACTCAATTAGTTTCGGAATTACCTGATAGTTTTTAAAAAATAATCCAGTAATTCTTAGATAATGTGTATTATTTTCAAGTTACTTCCTCTATTATTCCTTGCTTAGACTACTGTAACAGCTTCCAAAATAATTATCTTTAATTATATCACTGTCCCTAATCCAAACACCACAGATTAATATTCAGGGCAAATTTGCAACTGTTTTACTGTATTTCCAAGGGTTCTCTTCATTTTAAAGATAAATCCTGGTTTTTTCAATCAAAGCTTTCTTCTCCCTGACTTTACCACACAGTTCCAGCCTTAACTTGAAAATGAACTACTACCTCATTTCTACAGCACCGTACCTACTTGCAGTCCACCTAGTGCGGTGTTACTAGAGTGACTTTAAAATCAGACAGACCATGATTCAACAAGAAAGACTAAATTTATTTACTAGTTGTCTGACTTTAAGTAACTTACCTTCCCTAGGCCTTGGTTCTCTATTTTATTAAACGGATATAATGTTTACTCCACAGGAACACTTTAAGGATTAAATGATTAAAAATATTTATTAGAATGTCTGGCACATAGTATAATGTCAACATTTTATTTTTATTTAAATAGAATAAAATGCTCATAGAATTCTTTTTTCTTTATCCCTGAATGGAGGTTTGCTACCCATCTTGCTAGATCCAATTCAAAAATCTCCTCCTTTCTGATGTTCTTAATTTTTTCCTCCAACCAGATATGGATTAAATTGCAAAGCACTATTGGGGTGCCTGGGTGGCTCAGTTGGTTAAGTATCTGACTGTGGCTCAGGTCATGATTTTGCAGTCTGTGTGTTCAAACCCCACATGGGGCTCTGTGTTGACAGCTCAGAGCCTGGAGCCTGCTCCAGATTCTGTGTGTCTCTCTTTCTCTCAAAAATAAATAAAAACATTTAAATTAAAAAAAAATAATAAAAAATAAAATAAAAACTAAAAACTGTAAAGCACTCTCAATCCCTCTCAGGTAGTTTTCATGATGTTGTGTTTATAATGTCTTCATTGTATAATGTCCTTATGCTGTCCTCTCACAACATTGGAACATATGGTCGTTGAGGGCAGGGTCCTTCCAGTACATCTCGAATTTCTCATGACACTCAGTGCAGTCTTCACACTTGAAGGTCATGGTTGGGTTGAGTCATCTGTAATCCAAAATTTGTGAAAATTTTTTCATATGAAATATATTAACTTAAATGTTACGACTAAAAATTCCAGGAATATCTTATTCCCTTCTCATAATCACTATTTTTCCTTTCCTTTTTTTTTTTTCTCCTTAATAGTACAGACAACAAGTCACAACTATTTTTTGGTGGCTCTTTTGCTTTAAATGCATGTATACTCATAAACAAAAGAGCTATTTATTTTTTTTTTAAAAAACCTACCAGATGGATGGCTTTATTTCTAATTTTCAAAATAATTATTTAATTTGGAGTATGGTATGTACACTTACAGATGTAAAAATAAGATTTTGAGGAGTTAAGTAAACTTCCCTAGGTTGTTCAATAAGTGAGCGGTAGAGCCAGATCCCAAATACAGCATGTCCATCTGACCCTAAAACCCTTCCCATTTTCAACATTCATTATAATGCCTCTTGGCAAAATTCCTACATGCTTTTGTATAACACATGTAAAGGAAACAGCCTTTAGGCGAAAGGCCCAGTTAAACCTCTAAAAACAAACCAGTCAGGGGAGTGAGTGACAAAATAAAAACAGAAATGCGGTAATGCTTCCCAGGGCTCACAGTGGTATTGTGTGGACAGGAAGTGATGAAATACCTGCATCCCATAAGAAAGGCTGAATTCACTGAGGGGGCATAAGACTAATGTCTCGAGCTTAGCCTTGGCTGAGAGCCAGCCTGCAGCAACTCTAACACAATGGATATATTGATTGAAAACCATCTCTGCATTAAAAGCACCGAGTCCAGCGACAGCATGCTGGAAGGAGACTGGTTTTCTTCGGATGGTGATTTGTTGAATGTTATTGGTATTTATAACATTTCAAGCAAGGTAGTTGAAGCTCATGACTTGCTGGGCAGATTATCACAACTATGTCTGTCTCTCTGGTTATGAGCATGTTGAACTACATGCTCATACAATGAAACATCTAGGATTCTTTTGGGACAGTGTTAGAGAGCCAGTGGGATATGGCATGCCTGCTACCTGATAAAGCCAGTTGGAAATATTATTTATGGTTATACATGTATGAATGAATAAGAGACCAATGAAGTTAAGATACCCTTGTGATGAGAACACTTAGAGAGTGGACGATAACCCTTGCCTATGAACCTTAGGTAATCCGGGGGGCTCCAAGAAGTAGGCTGAACGGATTAAGTGCATTTAAAGCCCTTCTGGGGACTGCCCATATGGGACCTCATAAGCAACTGACTCTGAACTCCTTCTGTGACAGCCACAGTCACCTAGTAGACATTTCGTTTTCCCTGACACAGCAAATACAACTCACATCCAATTCTGGTGGTCCTAATTCCGATCCAAGTAACCCCAGTGGTATTTTCTCCTGGGGTTATATGAGACATAAAGAGGTTCTCATGCAAAAGACAAACCCATTAGAAACTGCCTCTTCTACTTAACTCAAATTGAAAAGTTTGCATAGTTAGACAAGTAGTACAGACTGTACCTCTTGACTATGTGTCAAACTGTCCAGAGAATGTGTATTCAACTAATTCTTTCTAGTGAGCAAACAGAAATGTGTTTATATAAGGCACTACGCAGGTGAAGCTAAAACAAACCATTCTTATTCCACTTCACAAATATTATCTTTGGCTTGCAATATTTTCATGCAACATTATTATATACATGATAACTACTTTCGTGACACAATTTAAATTTACACACTGAAAATATTCTGTAAGAATTGAATTATACTACTCTTATACCATTCAACTTAATTCTCTTATGTGTTGTACAGGCATCATTCTGTCTAAATTCCTTCTTAAAATCCTTGGTTAACTCTTAAATGACTATGGGAATATATCCTCACCTTCTAAAATGTATTTGCTTTTAGAGAGATATAAAATTCTTTTTGGATTTCTACTTTTGAGGATGTGATATATACACAGTTCTACCATTTGAATATCTCTTAAAGACTACTCCTAAAACCAAGAGAATGGAAACACACATACACACAACATAGACAAAATTAAAGAAGTTTGTGGAGGGTTGGGGGGTGGTATAAATAAAGTTGATTCCTCACTTTATATCCAGGAATCAATCCATTAATTTAAAAGCTGACAAATCAGGTAACTGAAGTGTGTCTTCTTAATGTTGCAAAGCTAAATACTACAAGAAGCAAGAAAATAGCATCAACTATTGTATTGGTAGCAGTGAGAAAAAAGAAAAAAAAGAACTGAGAGGAAGTAGGTAGGATATGTTAATTTCTTGTGACCTCTTAGTGGAGAGTCAGTTGATACTATCCAAATAAATAAAATATTAAATATATTATATTCAGTTACAGTTACAGAAGAAAGTGCTAAGTGTTCTAAAAACAGAAAATAACCCTCCCAAATTATAGGGTCATCATACAAACTCACAAAAGCATAAATAAAGATACACATCTAAAACAAAGCAACATAAAAGAGTGGAAAGTAAAAAAGATGAAAAAAACATTTTAGGAAATGAAGAAAAAAAACAGCAGTGGCCACAATTTCAATACTAGGCTAGTAGAATTCAGAGTGAAAATATCAGACAGGACAAATAAAAGCACATCTTATGATACTAATGGACATAATCTATCAAGATTTAGACTGACCACATTAAGATATTAAGGGCAGAAGACTTTTGCTTCTTGTTTTATAAGCCAAATGAAGATAATAGAGAAGACCTAAGTAACGCAATAAATTTTATATGCATACATATAATTCTATAATCTAAAATAGAGAATGTACCTTCTTTTCATCAACTATTAATACACATTGACCAAATATTAGGTCACAAGAGATCTGAGGAAATTGGAACAACTTATGACATAGATAACATTCTCTGATTATACTTCAATTGGCTGATGGTCTCATATTAATTAAAATGTAGAAAAACAAAACCCTGTCAGTTAAATAGCTCATATCAAAGATATAAACAAAATTGAAATTTCAAATATATAGAAAAAAAGCCATTATGAAAGCAAGTCGAACTATGTGTGCTCTGTAGGGAAAAGTCTTAAATAATCACATTAATAAATTAAAAAAAATTAAAAACTAATAGATCAAGCATTTAATTAAAGTGATTTGAAACATCAAAAATAACAACCAGTGAGTATAAAGAAGACATTAAAGAATAAGAAAACAGAAAAATGGTAGGACTAATACAATGAAGAGTCAATTCTTTGCAAAATAAGTATCCATATAATGGCAAGGTTATTAGCCAGTTTAATCAAGAAGAAGGGGAACAAGTATAAAAATAAATGTAAGAATAGAAAACAGCCATAGATGCAGAAGAATTTAAAGAATTATGGATGAAATCTTTGCCTAACTCTAGGAAAATAAACCTGAAAACCATGATAAAACATATTTTTCTAAGAAAATGTAACAAATTAAAACTGACACGAGTTTTCCAGAGGAAATAATGTTTGCAAAAAAGTCTTACTCATCTCTAAGGCATCAGCATCATAGTTTGCTAAGAGGATTATGTAAAACCTTTAAATGATAAAAGAGAAACAGCTATTTAAACTGAGGCAGAAGATGGACAAGGACAGCTGTCAGTCCTTTTTATGAAACCAGTATAATGTTGACCATAAAACTCAAAAAGGTACTACATGGAAAACATTTATGGATATTAACTTAATAATCTGAAATATTAACAAGAATAATAGCGCCTGTCCAAGAGAGGTTTATATAAACATTTTTACCATAGCTCAATATTAGGAAATTAATATGATCATCTCCAAAGATGTTGAAACGGCATTTTTTCCATTTTTGTATTTATACTTTATTTGGAAAAAACATCTTGGGGAGCTTGGTTGGCTTAGTCGGCTAAGCGTCCAACTCTTGGTTTCAGCTCAGGTCATGATCTCACAGTTGCAGGATGGAACCCTGAGTCAGGCTCTGTGCTGGTGCATGGAAGCTACTTGAGATTCTCTCCCTCTCCCTCTCCCTCTCCCTCTCCCTCTCCCTCTCCCTCTCCCTCTCCCTCTCCCTCTCCCTCTCCCTCTCCTCCTCTGTTCACTCTCTTTCTCTCACAATAAATAAATAAACATTAAAAAAATCTCAAAGAAAAACAGGAATAGAGACAAAGTACTTTAATAAAATGTACACTTTGTCTCAACCCAAAGATACTGGAAGTCTTTCCATGATAATGAAGAATAGACAAGAATTTCACTATCACCACTACGGTGTAACATTATTTTGGAAATAGTATCTGATACAGCTCATGAGAAAGAAAAGAGAGGAAAAACTGGAAAGGAGGAGACAAGAACTACCATTGTTTGCAAATAATGCAGCATGATATCTTCAAAACTACATATCTGAAACATTATTCAAATCAGAGAATTCAATAAAGTTTGAGTATGAAATTAACATATAAATCAGTAGCTTTCTTATTTATAAATAATGTATAGTAGAAAAGATAATGCAAGGGGCGCCTGGGTGGCGCAGTCGGTTAAGCATCCGACTTCAGCCAGGTCACGATCTCGCGGTCCGTAAGTTCGAGCCCCGCGTCAGGCTCTGGGCTGAGTGGGGATTGCGAGGCATTAATGCCGGAGGGAAAACTTCAGTATTACAGGTTATTTAGGGTGACTTTCATTGAAGAAGTAAAATTTGAGTCATCATGTGCAGCGGGTGAGAATTAGCCAGGGAGATAGCTGGGAGAAGCAGGACAGCCAAAACAAACTTTCTAAAGCTCTCCTGGCAAGCGTCGAAGACAAGGCTAGAGCGGGTGGGGGGACTGGGGGGGAAGGCAAGAGAAGGAGCAGCCAACGCTGAGGCCGGAAGCGGAAGTGCGCACGCGCAGAATGGAGGAGGGCTCTGGGAGTCACCTCAGGGAGGCGGCTTTCCGTTCAGTGAACCAGATACTCAGTGGGAGGTTTGCTGAAGCCCAATGTCACGTGGACTTGGGTTTACCTCGGTTGGCTCTGGCAGTGAGGTTTCAAATTGACTGTAGGGAGGGAAATGCAAGAGCAGAAAACACAAATGACTCTAAAACGCAAATTTGGAGAAATATAAACTTAATAGTTAATAAACCATTGTCATTCATTAGATTGGCAAACAGGTTTTTTTTTTTTTTATGGTAAATGACCATGGTTTGTGTAAAGAAACAGACTTTTTTTTTTCTAGTGCAAGGTAAATTGATTTGACAGAAATTATACAAAAAAATGCAACATAATTCTGCGTCTATGAATCTAGCCTATAGGTTTAGAAGAAAATGCCTGAAATTATACATAATTACACATAAATATATGTAGGTAATTATACACACACACACACACACACACCCCTATACAAAGATATTACCTGTGTTTAAAAATGTTAGAGTCATTCAAGAAGTCCATGAGTATAAGACTAGTTAAATAAATTACAAAAATATATCCAATAGAATATTTTACAGTAAAAGAAATTATGACTATTGGTATATTTGCACTTATTGCCACAAATTTTGTTTGTGTGTGTGTGCATCTTCTTTTCACATTTTATTTCCTTTGCTGCTGCTTTTTCTTTTTTGTTTTTCCTCTTTTCCCTTTCTCTATTAGGTTAAGCTGATTTTCTTTATTACTTCACCCACCCGTATGAGTTTGTAGAATATCCATTCTACTTCTGTCCTTTCAGTGGTTTCCCTTAAAATTTCAATCAGATCCTAAAACTCTAGCCTCAAAGGCCTTAACCCAGATCTACTTTCTCTGCAACTGTAGCTTTTGGTTTGCATTCACTCTTCATTTCTGTAATAAAGAGATTTTTCTTTCCTTCTTTTTTTTTTTTAAAGTGTATTTATTTCGCGCGCGCGCGCGCACGCGAGAGAGAGAGAGAGAGAGAGAGAGAGAGAGCGCGCGCGCACGCGCGAGGGAACAGGGGAGGAACAGAGAGAAAGAGAAAGAGAATCCCAAGCAGGCTCCGTGCTGTCAGCGCAGAGCCTGACACAGTGCTCAAACTTACTAACCATGAGGTCATGATCTGAGGTGAAATCAAGTCTGATGCTTAACCTACTGAGCCACTCAGGTGCCCCTCCTTTTGATCTTGACTGTATATTGAAAATTATTTTTGTGTTTTTTTTATCTAACAGTTTTGTTTGTACGGAAGAGGTGCCACCTAGGTGATTTCTACCTATGACAGTATCTGGAAATCAATCACAGAGATAAAGATTTTTTAAGATCTAGAAGTTGATAACACCTAGTCTTTCTTAAAAGAGAAATATGAGTATGTTTTCCTGAAATCTAATTTTTAATCACAAAACAAAAAGCAGGAAGACAACTTAAGAGAAAGGAACAAAGGAATAAATATCTTATAAACTGAAAACAGCCAATGACTTGCCTAGATTATAGAGCAAGATAGAATATGAAATCATTTGTGAATATAAAAATTCACTTAACAAAATGGAAAAACATATTTAGCCAATCCCTGTATTAATGTGCCAATCCCTATATTAACCCCACTAAGTTCAGAATATTTAAATAACTTGATAAATATCATAGATCCAATAAGTATTTGTTTTGAGATACAACGCCAGCCATAACTGAGCTGCAGTTTTTCCATTTTAATATTCAGTATTAATATTCAAGCTTGGGAGTCCGCAGATGTATTCTGAAAATCCAAGAACATATAAGTTGCAAATACTGACTATGATAATTCACAATTAAAAGCCATTTTCATGGAATCCATTCTTCCTTAAGTCAGTGTTTCTGTAGCTGGAGTCTGAGAAACCTTGAGAATAGAAGAACTGTCCTTAGATACACTCAGGGACAGGACAGAAATATCGACAAGCTTTTATGGGCTTCTTATTTTATGTTCCCTGAGAAGTTTTTTTTTTTTTTTTCAACGTTTTTTATTTATTTTTGGGACAGAGAGAGACAGAGCATGAACGGGGGAGGGGCAGAGAGAGAGGGAGACACAGAAGCGGAAACAGGCTCCAGGCTCCGAGCCATCAGCCCAGAGCCTGACGCGGGGCTCGAACTCACGGACCGCGAGATCGTGACCTGGCTGAAGTCGGACGCTTAACCGACTGCGCCACCCAGGTGCCCCAAGTTTGTTTTTTTTTTAATTCCAATCTTGTTGGTGCTGCAGTAGGTTGAAATGGATTTTCTCACCATCTTTTTTTGGGGTAGGAAGGGAGATCAGTGTCCCCAGGGACTGGCTGGCCTATTTACAGAAACTCTCAAGAAGGTCCTGTGCTGGGTCCAATCCAGGCCTGTGGGAATGGGGGGGGGGGGGGCAGCCTAGAGGCTGTCCTGCCTCAGCTTGCCTCCTCATGGCTGATGTTCTGGCAAAAAGTGCAATCCTTGTGCCCTCTTCCCTCTCCCACTAAGATCCAGCATATAAATTTTTGAGGCTCAGAGACAAGGCCAACTTTGTCAGTACTTAAGTATTTAATCTAATCTTTTATCGAAACTCTATTTTTCTTTTGCAGTCTTTCTTTCTGTCTGGTTTCCTTTTCATGTGTTGAATTATTGTGATAACTTGCCTCCGCACCCTCTTTTTTTTTAACCATAAAAATATTGATAAGAATGGGGGTGTTTGAAAGGAAATAACTAAGATAACTGAGGGTGTGGACTTATTTGTGTGGGAAAACTAAGCCAGGAAGGAGTCTTGTCACTTAATACTCTCAAAGCCCCTCAGCTCTGGAGGGGGGGTGGGGGAGAGATATTTTAAAAAGCAATTTTATTTTTGTAGTTGTTTTTGAGGATTTGTAGATTTTTATACAGAGATCAAATATCTGTGATTTTCAAAATGCTATAACTTACATTTGCAATCCTTTTGTTTCTTTGTTAGTTCTTTTTCTAAAACATGAGCTTTTCTGATACATGGAAGAAATGGACACTTATGCCTACCAGTGAGTTTATGATAATGAGCATCTGTGTGGACTGTGGCCAGGAATGACGGACACACACAGGTTTGAAGACCTCCTAGCCCACAGTTTTAGTCTGTGGGCCAACTGGACTGCAGCCCCTTGCTTCTGGAGTGAATAGGGAAAACATGGCACTAGACCCAGATCCCACTGGCCTATTCAAGAGATAATCAAAATGACTTTGCCACATAAGACTCACAGCTGACAGAATGTCTAAATACAATTTCATTTAATTACTACAAAGATTATGTCATGCAGACTCTCATATGTCACATTGACTTTCATCTGAAAATAGAAGACTGAAACCTCAGGAGATATGTGCCTTAGCAGACTGTATAAGTATGTAGCAAAACTGAAACTAAACTCAAGTCTTCTAAATCCATATTCAGCTTTTAACTCCAAAGGAAAAAGAAAATGTGAATTTACTCTTATTAGAAATTCAGGCTGCTGAAGCTGATTGTATAGTATGTGCACTGCAGAAAGGTTCTCAATTGAGGAGCCAAGTCCAGCTGAAATTGTACTCCATCCTCTCCTGTCTACACCTCGCACCTTATATTGGCACAGAGGACTGCATCTATCAGAGAAAAAGGTAACTATTTCTTCTCCAAATGTGTCCTCTGATCTCCCAGCCATGTGCTCAGAATCATCGTTTTCCCAAAAGAGTTGTATTTATTTCTCATCAAAGGGGCTCCACATAGACTAGAATAAGCCCTGGTTAGAATTCTATTAAAACGTCTCTCCTGAGTGGAAATTTTGAGGGCAGGTATGGCAGCTGCCAATTTCAGTCAATGATGTGGTCATTCTACAGATTGTACTTAATGGAAGAAATTCAATACATTTGTGTGTGTGTGTGTGTGTGTGTGTTTAAGTGAAAGAAAATCTCTTAAGGCTGATGCTGTATCTAGATAAGGGTTCCCAGATAATGGCTATCCCACCACCCCATTTTGTGCTTCTCTTTTCTTGAGTCTACGGGGTTGCTTGGATCTTTGAATTTTCCCGCTGGTTAATACTTAACTTTCTATTCCCTTCTTGGTAATCCAAGATCTATATTGCCCTATGTACCAGGATCTACTTCCCAAATTACTAATTACATAACAAATCCATGTAAGATGTTATCATTCCCACAGTTGAATCATTTTGGATAATGCCAATTTTGAAGTACCAATTTTTGAAAGTTAGGACTTACCTAAGAAAATGAATCTCTGATGTGGGAAATATAGGTATTGTTATATGTAGGTATAGTAGGCAGACTTCTAAAATAGCACCCAGTGATCCCTGCCTCTGGTATTCTCACCATCGTGTAATCTGCCCTTGAGTATGGATTGGGCCTACTGAGTTAATTTATAAAAGATTGTGGCTTTTTCCCTCTGACTAAGCTTGGGTGCTTACCCTGATGGAACGGACCACTTAGCAACAGTCAGTGAAGAACTGAAACCCTCAGTTAAACATCCTACAAAGAACTGAATCCAACCAACACCTCATGAGTGAACTTGGAAGCTGATCTTTCCCCCATCCACCCTTGAGATCAACTACAGACCTGTCTAACGCCCAGGCTGCAGCCTTGTGAGGGACCTTAGAGCAAAGGACTCGGCTAAGCCATGCCTGGATTCCTGACCTAACACACTGTGAGATAATAGATACATGTTGCTGCTAAATTTCAGAGTAATTTGTTATGCAACAATAGATAACTGATCCAGTTGAGTGCTTAGGGAATATTTTGATAAATGGAGTTTTTCTGACATCCTATCATTTAGAAAGAAACTACCTGGATGGGGGCAGGTAGCCAAATTCTTCATTCATATAGGAAATTTCAGATAGCTCTCCTGAGGTATATTTGAAATTGGAATTTAAACTATGGCAGATTCCCAGTGATTTTTATCAAGATTAGTTGAGGGGCGCCTGGGTGGCGCAGTCGGTTAAGCGTCCGACTTCAGCCAGGTCACGATCTCGCGGTCCGTGAGTTCGAGCCCCGCGTCAGGCTCTGGGCTGATGGCTCGGAGCCTGGAGCCTGTTTCCGATTCTGTGTCTCCCTCTCTCTCTGCCCCTCCCCAGTTCATGCTCTGTCTCTCTCTGTCCCAAAAATAAATAAAAAACGTTGAAAAAAAAAAAAAAAAAAAAAAGATTAGTTGAAACAAGACTGTTACTTTAGAATTCCAAGAGTTCAGATTATGCCTCAGAGAAGGAAGATAAAATGTGTAGAGAGAACAAAGAATTAATCATGTGTTAGTGGAAAAATTACTTAACATTTTAGAAGCTTCAGTTCTCCTATGTTACAAAAGGGAGCAATTGGACTAGAAGATCTCTAAGGCTCTTCTGAGTTTAAATTCTGTGGATGAATCTTAACTGCTTCTAGAGTTACTGCCCCCAACCTCCTCAAAAAAAGAAGACAGGAAGGAAGGAAGGAAGGAAGGAAGGAAGGAAGGAAGGAAGGAAGGAAGAAAAAAGGAAGAAAGGAAGAAAGAGGGAGGCAGGGAGGAAGGAAAGAAGGAAGCTTTACACCAAAGATCTAATTTTTCTGTGTAGTATTCCCCTATGGATCATTTATTACCCTTGGAAATTGAGGCTTCCCTGGAATAACCAAATACAAAAATCCATGAATTGGATAAATGAGATATTAGATGGCCAAAACAAGATCACTCTAGAGAAGGGGTTACTTCTAACAAGACCTGGAAAAAATTACATACACGTAGGAGAAAATCTTTGTGCCCTTTGAGAGAGCCAAAAATGCTGAGACAGCATGAATGCTTAAAGAAGGAGTATGTAAGAAGCATGAATCATAAAACCAACACAAAATTGATAAATTAGACTATTAAAATAAAAAAATTGATCTTTGAAATACATTACTCATAAGTGAAAAAGCAAGCTACAGAATGGGAGATAATATTCACAATATACATTCTGAAAAAGGACTGATAACAGAATATAGAAAGAACTCTTACAATTCAGTCATAATGAGACTAACAACCCAATAAAAAGATCAGCAAAAGATCTTAATACCTCTCAAAAATAGATACATTAATATAAGCACATGAAAAATGCTCAATATGTAGTCATTGGGGAAACACATATAATACCCACATGAAATGTCACTTCACACTCATTGGAATGTCCAAAATGAAAAGACTAAGAATATACCAAGTGATAATGAAGATTGGGAGCAGATGAAATCACACATTGATAGTGGGAATATAACATTATATGGCCACTTTGGGAATCTTTGGCAGATTTTCAAAAAGAAAAACATCTATTCACCCCATGAACCAGCAATCTCACTTACAGGTAGTTAACCAAGAAAAATAAACATGTCAACACAAATCTTTATTTCCAAAAGTCAAAAGCTAGACATGACTCATAAGTTCATCAGCAAGTGAATGAATAAACAAAAGCACTATATCCACACAATAGAATACTACTCAGCCATAAAAAAAGAAAAGAAAAAAAGTATGGACATATACAAAATTAGGCGAACCTAAAACTTTAAGTTGAATGAAAGAAGACAGGCACAGAAATGTACACATTGCACGGTTCCATTAACATGAAAAACTGAAAATATAAACCAAAGTGACAAAAAAACAAATCAGTGGTTGCCCACATCCAGAGGCTGCAAAAGGGATGGCTGGTCAAGGGACATGCGAAAACTTTTTGGATAATGGATATAAATATTTTGTATTTTGATAGTAGTATATGTATGTGCCAAAGCTCTTTGAATTATACATTTTATTAAAAAGTTTTAAAGTTGGCTTTTATTTATTATTTTTAAATTTTATTTTAGAGAGAGAGAGAGAGAGCATGAGCTGGGGAGAGCCAGAGGGAGGAGAAAGAGAATCTTTTTTCTTTAATGTTTTTTTAAGTTTATTCATTTTTGAGAGAGAGAGACAGAGCATGAGCAGGGGAGGGGTAGAGAGAGAGAGAGGGAGACACAGAATCTGAAGCAGGCTCCAGGCTCTGAGCTGCCAGCACAGAGCCTGATGGGGGGCTCAAACTTACGAACCACAAGATCATGACGTGAGCCAAGGTCGGACGCTTAACCAAGTGAGCCACCCAGGCGCCCCAAGGGAAAAAGAGAATCTTAAGCAGGCTCCACATTCAGCATGGAGCTTACATTGGAACCCCGATGTGGGGCTGAATCCTATGACCCTAGGATCATGACTTGAGCTGCAATCAAGAGTTGGATGGTTAACCAACTGAGCCAGTCAGGCGCCCCCCGAATTATACATTTTAATTGGATGTTATTTATTGCATGTGATTATACTTCAATGAAGTTTATTTAAAAATGACCTAGGGGGTGCCTGCATGGCTCAGTTGGTTAAGCATCCAACTTCAGCTCAGGTCATGACCTCATGGCTCATGGGTTTGAGCCCTGAGCCAGGCTCTGTGCTGACAGCTCAGAGCCTGGAGCTTGTTTCATATTCCACGTCTCCTTCTCTCTCTGCCCCTCTCCTGCTCACACACACGCACACTCTCTCTCTCTAAAATATAAATAAACATTACATTTTTTTAATGATCTAAAAGTAGGACAAGAGGGGAAAACAATCATAAGATGCAAAGTCGGTGATTGAGTGGGATTTCAGATGAAAAAGGCCTTGTTCAACAGGCAGTAAGATTGAAATGGATTTGGTTTTGAGTTTTCAAAAGTGCTACTCAACTTCCAGATTTAAGACAGGTTTTTCCTTACTTCTCAAATGTCTTTATGTGAAGCTAAATTCTATAGGTCAGGGTTACTTATTCTACCTTTTTTTTTTTTTTTAACTGATTTACTTTCTACATGAGAGCCTACTCCTGTGGGGCTTCAGACTGTTCTAGATCTGTAAATGGTTGTAGTCTCGGGTTTACTATATCTGACATTAACAGTGAGAGACATAATAAAGCCACCAGGAAAGACAGGTAATTTTCCAAGTACTTATGATTTTTCTGTTTGAGACAAGAAGACAAATTGCCAATATATCATAAAGGGGAGAGTAAGAGAAAAAAGATATTAATATCATCTCAGAGAAGAAGTCTTTTGAAACTTATCTGGAGGATTGGATCAATAAGTATATAACATTCACCAGGCAGGGTGTTTGGCACTGAATCTGGAGATGATCCAGATATAGATCGTGAGCTAACAGAAGCCTTGTTGGCATCGTCGTCACATGAGGAAACATCAATTTGCCTTTCAAGAATTCAATTCAGGGTGCTTGGGTGGCTCAGTCGGTTAAGTGCTAGACTTCAGCTCAGGTCATGATCTTGCGGTTTGTGGATTTGAGCCCCACATCAGGCTCTGTGCTGGCAGCTCAGAGCCTGGAGCCTGCTTCAGATTCTGTGTCTCCCTGTCTCTCTACCCCTCCCCTGCTTGTGCTCTGTCTCTGTCTCTCTCTCTCTCAAAAAATAGATAAACATTAAAAAAAAAATTTCATACCAAGCATGACAACAATTGAACATTTTGAAAAGAATCAACCCTTAACCCTTAGTGTGGGGGTGGGACAGGGGGAAGGAGTCTGTGCGTATTTTAGTACCAGTTTCTGTCTCATCATTTCACTGCCCTTCTCCCATCTAACATGTCTGGCCTCTTGGACAAATCTGCCTGATTTAAAACCTGATTCTATGTGAATGGTATTTAGACAGGAACCGCCCATTTCAAAGTAACGGCTTTTGTATAAATAGAGCAATAAGGACAGGTAATATTTTATCACTGCTTCTAGTTCACACTCAGTTCATAAAACTACTTGCTGAGAGAGCCAGCTTCTTAAGTCATTCAGATTCAATAGGGCTACTCACTGGGCGATCTTGAAAGAGTAGGCTTGAATTAATTAGGCAATGGAAAACCTTGCTGGGAATAATGGGGTGCCTATGTGCATTTGGATAGCTTTGATAGGCAGCCCCTTACCAGAGAACAGGAGCTCCAATGTAAGCCAAGAGGTGCAGGTCCTGGCCATACAAAGCAAGCATGAGCCTTGCTTTTCTACCCTGCAACTTTGTAACTTTTAATCAGTCCGTGGTTTAATGAGCTCTATGTTTTTAGCACTCAGTAAGAGGTTGATGCAGATTACAAAAAAATTATTATAAGATATGGTTCTATTAATGATCTTATGATTGCAATGATATGCAAGAAATACAAGCATTTTAAACTATAAACATAAATATAAGGGCATTCATGGGTGCCCAGTGAATATTAAGACTGTTAAAATGTTTCTGAGAGCTGAGTGAAAGTTGCCAACATTTAGCTCTTCTTCCTAGGCTAGGAAGACAGGGACCAAACTCTACTAGAGGCTTGGGGACCACTAGAAGGTATTTTGTTCACCCTCTTTCCTTTAGGCAAAACAGGTCTCCCAGACCTATAACATATTTGTCTCCAAGTTGTAAGTGTTCCCTGGTTAGTTATAAAAAGTGCTGCCAAAACTGATTGCACCTCCAACTAAAGAAAGTAAATTATAGAATACTTTGCACAAATAGACATAGTGTGAAGCTGATCTCTTATGAAAGAAAATACTTAATGGGAAATTTGTGGATTTGTTAGAACTGTTCATGACATTTGTAAATAATTTTGACTCATGACACATGACATTTGAAAGTTTCAGGACATTTATGATAATATTCTCTTCAATATTCTTGCCATTCTGTTATCCCCTGTTGTATCTCAGAAAAATCTAGATTTTGAAAATGTGAGCCATATTTTTTTCTTCAGAAACCACAGGATCGCTCGTGGCCTTTTATGTAAGGATTCTCTGGAAGGTGGAGCTCACACTGTTTTCTCTCTCTTCCTCCCTTTCTAAGCCCAGGTAGCCATACTTAAAAGAAAGGATCCTCTCAGCTGACCTTTCCAGGGCCTTTAAAAGCCACCCACTATGCTTCTCCATGCCTCTTTGATCCTTCCCGATGTGCAGTGAATTTTCATATCAGAATGTTTCCTGGAAAATAAAATTTTTATTACCCTATTGTCTTTTAAAAGCTATCCCTTTGAAGTCCATGCCATTGGGCTATACTCCCTCTCCCCTTTTCCCATGTCTGAGGACATTTACCTCCACTCCAACACTTTGGTCACCTTGTGTGACTCATTCTCCACATGGATGACTCATGCAGGACCCTAGATCTTTGTCCCCTTCACTTCACCACTTTAGCCGAACACTCCCAGTCACATCTGGATCTGTAACTCCTCCGCAGCAAAACCTTCCATAGAGCTTCTTGGCTTACCTGCCCTGTGACTATTTCTATGAGGATATTGAGATCTTCATCTGATGGGGTGCTTGGGTGATTCAGTTGGCCAAGCATCTGGCTTTGGCTCAGATCATGATCTCACTTGGGCTCAGGTCATGATCTCATGGTTTGTGAGTTTGAGCCCCACGTTGGGCTCTGTGCCATCAGTACAGAGCCTGCTTGGGATCCTCTGTCCCCCCCTCTCTCTCTGCCCCTTCCCCACTCATGCACACATGCTCTTTCTCTCTCTCTCAAATAAATAAACATTTAAAAAAGTATTTATTTATTTGAGAGAGAGAAAGAGAGGGAGGGGCAGAGAGAGAGGGAGACACAGAATCTGAAACAAGTTCCAGGCTCTGAACTGTCAGCACAGAGCCCCACACAGAGCTTGAACTCACGAACCGTGAGAGCATAACCTGAGCAGAAGTCGAATGCTCAACCAACTGAGCCTCCCAGGCACCACCCAAAATAAACATTTTTTCAACAATAAATACAAAGTCCTCATTTCTTCCAAATCCTTTAGCCTTCTCGTTTCTCCACTTCTGTCTTTCTCCAGAAAAGAACTCATAGTTCATCATTTCAGCAAACTTTCTTCAATACAGCATTCCCCCCTTATCTGTGGTTTCTGGTACCTGTGGTCAACCATGGTCTGAAAGCAGATGAGCCTCTTTCCAACACTTTGTCATGTCAGTAGCAGCCTAACGCTGCATCATAATGCCTAGGTCATTCACCTCACTTCACCTCTTCACGTAGGCATGTTGTCACCTCACATCATCACAGGAACAGTGAAGATAGTACAGTAAGATATTTTGGGAGAGACAGAGACCAAATTCATGTCACTTTTATTATAGTGTATTGTTATAATTGTTCTATTTTATTATTAGCTATTGTTTTAATCTCTTCTTACTGTGCATTATTTATGTTAAATTTTATCAGAGGTATGTATGTATAGCAAAAACATAGTGTATATGTATATATATACACACACTATATACACTATGTATATACTATATATAGTACTATATACACTTATATACATATAATATATATATATACTACACTATAGTATATATATAGTGTATATAGTGTGTGTGTGTATATATATATGTATATAGTGTATATATATAGTGTATATAGTGTGTGTGTGTGTATATATATATAGGGTTTAGTACTACCTGCGGTTTCAGATATCCACTAGGGGTCTTAGAATGGATCCCCCACAGATAAAGGGAGGTACTATACTCCAATCTCCTTGGTTTTCAGGCTTTTAGTCACTTATGTTTCGTTTAAGTTTGGAATTTTGTGGGTATAACTTTGTAATTTCAGTCTTCTGTACATGAAGAAAATATCGGGCTGGTAGGCTTTTGATGTACATTTGTCAACACTATTTTTCTTGACAGCAAAGAGAAATTCTAATGAGTCTGTCTCCAATATTTTCTGTTAAATGACCTTTTAACTCAGGTGGTTTTACCCTTCTATGCCGTGGAACGCTTTGGCCAGCTGGTGAAACCTACAAGTGTCTTCTCAGAAAAAGTTGCTAAATTCCCCATATAAAATACCTAGGACTACAGAATAAAACAAATTACACTGAAATGCAATTATCAGAACCATAAAAAGCACATTTGCGATATGGTAATCTATGGGCTTTTGATTAACATATTAAGTAACAAGAGGTAATGTGAGGTCAAATAATTCTTAAGTGTATTTCAAAAGATCTGCAACAGTGTATTAATAACAACAATGATGGCAATAATAATAATAACAGCAACAACAACAACAGACCATTGCTAACAGTATGATGGTTTGTTGCCTCCATGAATTTGAGTTCATAAAACTTCCTGATCCTCTGCATGGACTTCCAGTGTCCCCAAGTTACAAATGCTGAGCACCTGGGTTAAGTGCCACTGTAGTAACTGGGGCTAAATTTGACCCTTCGAATCTGTAGCAGATCGAAATGACCAAAATGTAGAAATTGACAGAGAAGCAGCACAGGTCTGCAAAATCAGCCAGCCAACAATCATATGGTGCTGTGTCCAATGGATCAATTTGAGAACTTAATCTACATTTTCCCCCCAAACAGAAAACATATGGTAAGGGAACGGTGAAAGGGGCTAGCTAGCTGCTGCTGACACGTTCCATAAGGAATTCAGAGATCAGAACTGGAAGACAAAAACGTTAGTAGCCCAGATACATCTTATGCTCAGAAAATACTCATTTGGAGCTAATACGCTCTGTGTTCTGGATGCTGACCACACTACTGGGAGCTTAATTACAGCTTGACAAATGTTCATTGAATGTCAGAAACCTAATAATAAACTTATCAATAAGGCAAATTAAGATGAAAAGTAGTGAACAAATAGCCTTATGAGAAAAAGAATAAAATCTGACATCATTTGATGCAATCTAGCCATCTCATTATTCAAGAGCTTGAGAAGAATAGGAGTGGGAAGAAGTGAGATGTCCAGTAGACTACAAAACTTCCTACCATCATAATCACAGGAATTTTTAAAGATCTCTAACGATAGTTGTGTTTTCAACATCCAAGAATCAAGCTGGAAAAGCATGTGCTTGCGTATAGAATTTGTCTTAAAAGGACTATTTCAAAGTTGTGTTAAAAACTGGTTATGCTATTTCAAATAGCTGGAGACTATCCAGAGAAGCTTTTAGCTAATCTTTTAGCTCATGAAAAGATTTTTGAAGTAAACCCACCTTAAGATACTTTCAGCTGATTGGCAACAGGTAAAGTACTTCTATGTTTACTTCTATCTCAAGGAAAAAAGAAGACTATTTCAAAGTCAGATATTTATTTCCATTGAAATCTGAAGGTGACTTACAATTGCCTGATTCCAAAATGATCTGCTACATGAAAGTGCTTCTGATATTTTATCTTCTGAAAGGAGATACCCACACTGCCATCATTCGTAAGTGCCTCAAAGACAGAGAGCATAAACACATTTAAGTTCTGCATTAAAGATACTGCTTGAATGGGAATAAGATGGGATCACTTATAAACAGCCATTTCCCTTTTGGTAACAAGGTATCCAAAACCATTCCCCAGTCTTCAAATCCAAAATATTTCCTGTGTAGTACTTGTCTTTGGTCAAAAATAAAATCAATCAGTCAATAAAAGAAAGTTGTCCATTACTTATCATATCATACCTGCCTCTATTCACTTATTAAATAACTTTTTTCAGTTGGGATGAGCACTGGATGTTATATGTAAGTGATGAATAATTAATTCTATTCCTGAAATCATTATTATACTGTATGTTGACTAACTTGGATTTAAATAAAAAAAATAAAATTAAATGCGTAAAATAAAATAAAAAAGAACTTTTTTCTTATAAACCCCAATAGAAAAAATAGCCAGAGTTATAGCCATTTCTCTTGCCTATTTTCTTAACAAATCAAGAAAATTAGAGAAACTTTACTTTTACTAGCATAAACCATATCAAGAAAAAATCAGTGCAAATAAGAGAGAAAGCAGTGGAGTAATATTTCTTTTATAAAACGTTACCTACATTAGTTACCAGTCAAATGACATGTTCAACAATAGGAAAAAAAATTAACAAATTTGTAGATGTAGTGTAAGTTACCATTCTTTTCTCAAAGTAATAGTTTTAGAATTTAATAAGAGTTCTATGCTTACTAATAGCCTCTGTGAAGGAAGGCATCATTTAGCCTAGCTAGCCTGATGTGAATTCACAATTTAAAAATTCAAACAGTTCACTTTACTGATTGTCTTTAGGGTTAATGTGTTTTCATTAGAAAGCCTCCAAGGTAGAGAGCAAGGTGACTTATACACAACACATAAATATCTTCTGCTGTAGTGTTAGAGGCATTTGTTGTGGATCATTCTGAAGGATTCAGAGCAGCATTGCACATGACCCCTCAGTTCCAGTCTCTAGGATTTTCTCATGTTCCGCAATAAATTTCTTAAAAATATAGTTTATTGTCAAATTGGCTAACACACAGTGTATACAGTGTGCTCTTGGTGTTGGGGGTAGATTCCTGTGGTTCATCGCTTACCTACAACACCCAGTGCTCATCTCAAAAAGTGCCCTCCTCAATGCCCATCACCCATTTTCCCCTCCCCCGTCATCAACCCTCAGTTTGTTCTCTGTATTTAAGAGTCTTTTATGGTTTGCCCCCCTCCCTCTCTGTTTGTAACTATTTTTCCCCTTCCCTTCCCCCATGGTCTTCTGTTAAGTTTCTCAAGATCCACATATGAGTGAAAACATATGATATTTGTCCTTCTCTGCCTGACTTATTTCACTCAGCATAATGCCTTCCAGTTCCATCCACATTGCTGCAAATAGCATGATTTCATTCTTTCTCATTGCCAAGTAGTATTCCATTGTATATATGAACCACGTCTTCTTTATCCATTTATCAGTTGATGGACATTTAGGCTCTTTCCATAATTTGGCTTGCAATACGATTTTGAGCATTAGAATAGATTTAGCGATATTGAATGGCTTGCCTTGCTTTCTGAAAGTGTGTGAAGCATTACAAAGAAAAAGATACGTATGGACTATGAGTACAAATGAAGATCTATGTGTAGCGTTTCCAATTCTTGTAATTTCTGTAAATAGTGTTAAAAAATGTTTCCTAGAATACAAAGAGGGGAAATATCGTAAGATTTCAGTTTGTGATCTGTCTACAAATACTATAAATTGTAACTGTTAGTGGCAGCAGTGTATGTCTGTTTTACTTACACTATTTGTTTTTCTTTGAAAACATAGTGTGTGCAAAAGTATTTGGGTTGGGTTTGGCAGAGTGGAAAAACATAAATGAAACTAGAAAAAGAGCTTCCAGTGATGAATGTTACAGTGTATAAATTAAATTCCTAATGACATAACTTGGGGAGTTTTTTTCTCTTTCAACAAGCTTGCGTGATGTAAGCTTTATTCCTGTGGAAACTTAGCACATTCGGTAGTTTGCTCATTTGAATTTACCTTCCAATAACTGAGAAAAGATGAGCACTTGGATGTGGGTTTCTATTATATAAATGTCTAGGTAAAGTTAGCTAATGGCAGCTGCTGATGAAACCTGGCTGTATACAAGGAGATGTTGTTCTTTCATAGAAATATACCCTCATTTGGAGTTCTTGATAGCAATTTCTCCCACTTTTATTGTGCACATAACTATGCCTCTTAGTTTTTTCCACAAAGATATTCAGCTCTTCTAATTTTCTCTTTTTGGATCCTGTTCTGAATAGTAGTTCTCTGGGCATCAAGGATAAATGCAGTAATTCAGGCTCCAGTTTTTCTTGAAGGACAATGGCATTCTCCATAATATATTTAATAGACAATCATGTTCTCATGTCTAAAATAAATCTAAATCATCAAAGGATAAAATGGCCTACTGAATGATTTTACTCATAATTCTTCTTTCATATGATTTCTTAAGGACTTAGAAGTATCAGGTTTTAACTGCTCTGTAACTTAAAAAAAAAAAATCTGTGAAAATTCTTCTAGTTCTTCAAACTCCAGGCTGAGACATTTTATAAGAACTTTGTAAATGTCTATGAACTATGTTATCCAGGCCAGTTTTGTTTTAGTTGGAGAAAATGATTTATCCAAATCCTATATTCACTAGCACAAAATACAAACACTCTCCTTATTGTTGTTAAACACTTCACAGAGCCCCATTCCATTGATTTGTTGAGCTCAGTCAATAGCAGATTCTATGTTCAAAGTTTGATCACTCATAGACCTTATGATTCCTACTTTTTGTGGTGTGGTCTCAAATTGTCCTATAACTCAGGCAAATTATTTGGCAACTATGTCAGGAAAGAGGGCTAAACATTTTAGATGTTCCAGCTGGATAGTATCACCACTATTAGAAGAAATAAATGCAGTATGTATCCACTGGTAGGTCAGTGAATAACTTTTGCTTCACTTACGTAGCCTGATATAGCATGCACATATTTATTGATACACACACTTTGCTATTCAAAAATTAATTGAAGCACTTTATATTAAACTTGGAAATATAATAAGCTTTAATTCATATATAAAGAACAATGCTTAATTAATTTTATCTTCTTTCCACTAATAGAAAAAATTACCTAAAGAAAACTATCGCACTACGTATAAAATTTAATTGTAAACTTTTTGCAAGCTAAAACAAAACAGAAAATTCACAATGTTGCATGAAGTTCATTGCATCAAAAAAGTAAGAATGAGTTTAATTAATGTCTCTGTCAATGCCACTATGGACTCACTGTTTAAGTACACTGTAGGTAGAAAAGCTTAATATATATGAAAATATGTCCATAAATTAAATAGGCTTCCTTACCTTATTTTTTTTTTCAAAATAATTTTAAAAGTTCATTCTATGAAACAATTTCAAAGGATATTATTCCAAGAAGCACACACCTTGTTGGGATGGAGTTTCCACTTTCAGATACTACATGTATCTACTCAGAATGATCTTACAATTTACCACTGAAAACTTTCAAAAGTATCAGAGATCATAGATAATTTAAATGACTGGTTGTTTTTGCAAATAACATGCTTGGAATAGTTTTTTTTTTTTCATGGTGTCACTAGAATGCTTCACTTATTCTGATGTCATTTCAAAAATAGCATATATTTCTATAATAAAATATTATTCATATTTGCATATATATAATGTATAAAAATATATGTATATATGTGTATTTTTCATAATACTATCTGACGTTTTGTCATTTAAAATAGGGCATACTTCAAAAATATGTAAGGCCGACTATAAACTTGGAAAAATGATAATTTCAACAAAAATTAAAGTAAATATAATAATAGTTGCACTTTAAAAATAAGGGCTTATGATATTCCACTTACATATACTTATTGATTCAACCTTCACAAAAATGCTATGAAATCTTACTATATTTAAATTTTTATTTTGTATTCTGATTTTTTTTCTAAATAAAAAAAACTGGAAGCTCAGAATGACCAGGTAACTTATTCAAGGTCATGTAACCAGTGGATCTAGAATTTGAATCCAAGTCTGTCTGATACTAAGTCTCATGTCCTTCCCACTATGCTTTACTGTCTCACCATACTTTCAATGAAGTGCCTGGAAAATAATGCAACACTTTCACACTGACTACTTGACCTGCATTGCAAATTTGCCTGACATTAATACAGTTTTCCTACTTCTTAATGCATTTGGTTTGAATTTATAAGCTGACTACCTGACTTTTAACTTCCTCAACTTTTCTGCTTTTGTTATGGGAAAACAACAAAGACAACAACAAAAACTAATGGTGGTTCATGTGCGCTATACCTGCTGGATGAGAAGAGATGCTGTAACCAGGGAAGTAGTGCCTTAGAATGTTGCCCCCAAGCCAATGGAGCAGATAGGCAAGTAAGGAAGAACACAGGCAACCTCATACACAATAGCGTCTCTCTAGACACTCCATTCTACTGAGCAGGCTAAAAACACACCCTCTTTGAAGCTAGGGCAGGTATTTTTGTGATGTCATAGACGAGGTGTATGAAACACCTCTTCTCAGAAAGCCTTCTTCTATAACTACTTTTTGGCTAGATGGAATACCAACATCCAACGTGGTCTTGCCTAATTCTTATTCTTTGATATCTACTCTCTGATCGAGTAATATATTCTGCTACATTTCTTTCTTGATATTTAAATACCTTAATCTTATGTGAGCTTCCTAAATTTCAGCTTACATCACCTATGGGGGGCTTAAGTGGGCAGGACAGCATTAGTGCCTAAATTATTCTGCATCTGTTGCTTCATTTGGAATCCCAGTAGGTGAGTTATAGACCCCTTAGTTGTTCATGTACTCCAAACCCCATAGTCACGAGTGATCAAAATGGCACCCAAAGTCAACTCAGCAATGAAATTAAACCCCGTAGTCTTTATTGAGTTGTAATAAAATATCACATAATAATCTGTATCCCATTTTATTATAGTGATTTGTCAAACTACAAACAATACCTGAATTAATATATTAGAAATAAAAAGTGTGATATTTATTTAACACAGAACTTTGTTAATAGTTTTTAATACTTCCTTCTATTAGGCTATTGCACATTATAATAAAATAATTGATTATGTAGTCATCCTTTTAGTCTTGGCATTTCTAAATATTTTCCATTTTCACCAGATATCATGTCCAAGTCTACTTTTATCAGCCATGGATTCTAGGCAAGATCCCAATTATCTCTTAACGATCTTTCTTATATAAAATATAAAAAGTTAATTTGACAGCTAACTTGAAGAGGATTATCTGCAGTCCCAAGTAGATTTGGAATATAAAAATCTCGTTAAATGTTTCTGTTTCTAGTTACTCTATATTATATATCAATGCAGTTTAATAGAACAGTCACTTTTTCTTTGTGGAATACAGACTTTGTTCTTTGTGAGTATTAGGTCTGAAGTGTTGGAAACATAAACCAGCATTCTCACTGTGCTGCTTTTGCTCAATTGTGACATTATTCTAAGATTTGCCAAAGAAAAATGTGTAGTAATCATAGGAAAATTGAGGATGCTTGTCTGGTTCCCAGCTATCTAGGGTAAATCTCAGGATGTCTGTGAGACTGCATCTGTATCAAAACTTTTTTTTTTTTGGCTGGACAGTCCTTAACTTCCACTCAGACTGTTCCTAATAAGAAGGAGGGACCCAATTATCTTGTACGTCCATACAGCTATATTTAGGATTTGTCCCTGCTTCAGAGGGATCTGTCGAACCTGTAAGATTGTTTTGAAGGATTCTAAGTTCATTTTGAGAATTTGGATATCACTTGAACGGTAACATAGCTCAAACTTCCACCCACCTTGGTAACCCTGTAATGACAGGAATGCCACCCTCTTCTCGTTATCACCAACACATCACAAAGTTTTCCATTTTTATGCACTCAGTATACTATGTGTTGCACAAAGGAGGAAGGTTGCTTTGAATGGAGAAGGAATCTAGTCAGTCTGTTCAATCTTTTGTTCAAAAACATCTCTTACATACATTCTATAGGATAGGCTCTAGGCTAGACACGGGACATACAATGCTGGATAAAACAAATATGATAATGTCCTTCATGTTGCTTTTCCAAAGGACCCTGAAGAGTTCTGCTTAAAATCGAGAGTCTCCCTTTGATTTCCCAGGCTAGCCAGAAACAGTTATCCTTACTCTCAATGGGGTCTGGGTTCCCCTCTGCCCATTGCTCAGACTGAAATATAACCCAGATGTTGTTTGGTGTTGTAAATTTTGAAGGGGAAATAAAGCTTCGCAGAGAATCCGGGAACATTTGTGCTGTACTATAGAATGTTCTGGAAGCTATTGTGGCAAAATAAGACCTCTGTAAGATTCTGTTTGTAAGTTGCATCATCCTAGCTCCAGTACCAAGGGCAGGGCATGACCAGTTTAGCATGCTTTCAAGTAAGGGTTCATAGAACCATTTTTTCAGACACTCTAGCTCTGGCCAATGTCTCCTTTGTGCTTCTTATTTGGCTCTAACCTATTGACTTCAGAATATCCTGATATCAAGCTTCATGCATCTTCATTCTCTGGAAAATTATTTATGACCCTCAATTCAACTGCTCCATCTGGTTTGTGGACTAAAAATAAGAAAAAAAGGACATCAGGAATTCATTAAGATCTTTTTTTTTTTTTTTTTTTTTTTTTTTTTTTTTTTTTCAACTGGAAATACTGTAAATGCTTTGGGCATTTTATCTGTTTAAAAAGTGTCAAGATTTGGTTAAGTGAGTTCATTTGTATTCTCCAGCCTTCCTTTGCTCTCTGTAACTGCTGCTTTACTATGAGCACCCATAATTTGACCAAACACTGCCAATTTCCTGACACTACTTTAATATAAGTAAATGTTCAGCTTAGCCTACATAAAAAATACAAAATCACAGGAGTAAATAAGTTCCAAAGATACATTTTTAAATCTTCCAAAATGAGGTTGTAAATATAAAAACATAAGCAGCAACAACACAGACTAAGGTAAGTATTTTTATGTAGTAATTTTAAATTACCAGAAGCAAAAACTTAAACTTGATCTTAAAATTAAGAATTAAATAATAAAGATGGATAGGTACTAAAATTCTTAAGGAAAATTGTTTTTAAAATGTGAACAATAAAGAAAAAAAGAAAGAAAATAGGTGTAACAAGGAACAGCATTGATGAAATCCAACTAACATCCATAGTGATTTGATAAGCCATAAATGATCACAATTAGCCATTGTTAACAGCCTGAGAAAAATGAAAAGAGCCTGAATAAAGACATTGGTTTTCTTCCTGAAGTGATCACCTGCTGATTACATCATTGTAAAAAAAATGAGTAAAAAAAAAATCAGTTTTGAGTGAATATGTTGAGGGTAGGGGGGAGAACAAGTCATAAAGGCTAATTGAGAGTATGAATCAATGCTTAGGGAAGAAAATCTCCCCAAATTCCCTGAAATTTTATTAATATCCAAGCCCAGATCAAGGCCTTTTTTAATGCAATAAGAAGTACATTTCAAATAGATTAGTTTATCTATTTCTCTACCTCAATTTAATTTACAATTGGAAATTATAAGCATTTCATTAATCAGTTAACAAGGCATATTTATAAGGCATATTAGTTCATAAGTTACAAGAGCAAACTGACTTATTTTAAAGGCAACCCTGGTGTTTTAGTAAGGAAAGATTAATGCTGTTTATTCCAGGGGTCAATCTTGTTTTTGTTTTTGTTTTTGGGTTTTTTTTAAATGTTTTATTTATTTTTGAGAGCAAGAGAGACAGAACATGAGCAGGGAGGGGCAGAGAGAGAGAGAGAGAGAGAGAACTCGATGCAGGCTCCAGGGTCCGAACTGTCAGTGCAGAGCCTGACGCTGGGCTTGAACTCACAAACTGCAAGATCATGACCTGAGCTGAAGTCAGACGCTTAACTGACTGACCCACCCAGGCGCCCCTATTTTTTTATTTTTAAAAAAATAAATCTTGGGATTTTACGGGATACTGTATTTTGCGATGGCCACAGGTAAAACACAATGAAGGTAATACCTCTTTGAAACAATACTGTAAGGAAACAATGAAGAATATGGGTATAAAAGTAATAAATTGAGAACCAAAATCTTATTTGTGTTCCTGTTGATAGAAAAGCCACAGGTCCCATGTTGATATTATTTGTCATTTAAGAATATGCAAATGGATCATATGAAAATGATCCTTGCTATGAGAACTTGCTAATAAGGGCAAGGACTCTGTGGCAATGACCTCTGTCATGGGGGGCAGACTACCTGGGCTCTTGATGTCTAAAGTTTCTTGACTTTTCTGGCTTGTACCTTTCCCTTTTCCAAAACTTATTTTCCGGTTCACTACTTCTTAATACATTGTCATGTTTTCCAATGATGGAGAAATGGGATTAAATAAAGTTGGTAGATAAGAAAGAAAAAAGTGGCATCCTAAGAGAAAAAAAATGGTATGAACAGTGATAAAATGGTAATTTGAGAACTGTCTATAAGTAGGCACTGAATATCAATTCACTATGTTTCTGTGTCTGTTCTATCTATTACAAATGCTTTGGAAAAATTCTAATTAAAAGTATGTAGAAATAGAGAAGCCAGAAATAAGCCCTTAGATTTATTGATTTTTTTTTTGGCAAGGGTGCAAAGACAATCCAATGGCAAAAGAATAGTTTTTTTCAAGAAATAGTGCTAAGACAACTGAATACTCATATGCAAAAAAAAAAAGAAAAGAAAAAATCATTTAGATGCATACCTCACACCATATACAAATATTAATTCCAAATGTATTATAAATCTAAATATGAGAGCTAAAATATAAAACTAAAAATGAGAAAATATGGTAACCTTAGATTTGCCAAAGATGTCTCAGTTATGTCCCCCAAAGCAAATTTCATAAAACAAAAAAATGGATAAATTAGATTGCATCTAAATGAAAAACTTCATCTTTCAAAAGACATAATTAGGAAAATGAAAAGATAAGACATACACTTGGCTAAGATATTTATAAGTCATATGTCTGATAAAGGACTATACGCAGAGGAACTTTTACAATTCAATAAGAAGATAATTAAAAATTGATCAAAATATGTTAATGTCTATTAGTATATTCTTAGTCCAAAGAATATATAGGAAAGACTAATAATAACCATCTGAGAAAATGCTTAATATCATTAGTCACTAGGGAAATGCAAATTAAAACTAAGATGCCACTTTTTACACTCAGTAGAGTGGCTATAATCCTTAACATTGAAAATACCAACTGTTGGTGATAATGTAAAGAATCTAGGAACAGGGGCGCCTGGGTGGCGCAGTCGGTTAAGCGTCCGACTTCAGCCAGGTCACGATCTCGCGGTCCGTGAGTTCGAGCCCCGCGTCAGGCTCTGGGCCGATGGCTCGGAGCCTGGAGCCTGTTTCCGATTCTGTGTCTCCCTCTCTCTCTGCCCCTCCCCCGTTCATGCTCTGTCTCTCTCTGTCCCAAAAATAAATAAAAAACGTTGAAAAAAAAATTAAAAAAAAAAAAGAATCTAGGAACATCTAGGAACATAGAATCTAGAATACATTCCTTCTAGTGGGAATACAAAATGGTATAACTACTTTGGAAAACACTGGCAATTTCTGAAAAGTTAAACATGTACGTACCATATGACTCAGCAATTCCTGTTCTAGTTATCTACCTGAGTTATGTATATGGATTTTCCTAGCAGCATTATTTGCAGTAACCCCAATCTGAAACCAATCTTGATGTTTATCAACTAGTGAATGAATATATAAAGTGTGATATATTCATACAATGGAATTTTATTTACTAGTAAAGAGGAATGGACTCCTTTTACATACAGCAACATGGATGAACCTCAAAAACATGCTAAGTGAAAGAAGCCAGACACAAAGTAAAACACAGTGTATGTTTTTGTTTATATGAAATTTCTAGAAAAGGTAGATTCATGGAGACATAAAGGAGGTCAGCAGTTGCCTGAAGCTGGTAATAGGAGCAAGATTGATAGCAAATGGGAGTGAAAGAAACTTTTGGGTGGTGGAAATGTTCTAAAATTGTATTATGGGGGTGGCTGCACATTTATATAAGTTTAATAAGAATCTTCAACTTTATACTTACAATTGGTGAATTTTATGTTGCATAAATTATACCTTAATAAAGATACTACAATTTTTAAAGGTATGTGAAAGGCAAATCTCCACTAACATACCTATTTTTTCATACTGTTAAGAATAAGCAAACCAGGGGCGCCTGGGTGGCGCAGTCGGTTAAGCGTCCGACTTCAGCCAGGTCACGATCTCGCGGTCCGTGAGTTCGAGCCCCGCGTCAGGCTCTGGGCTGATGGCTCGGAGCCTGGAGCCTGTTTCCGCTTCTGTGTCTCCCTCTGTCTCTGCCCCTCCCCCGTTCATGCTCTGTCTCTCTCTGTCCCAAAAATAAATTAAAAACCTTGAAAAAAAAAAATTTAAAAAAAAAAAAAAAAAAAAAAGAATAAGCAAACCATTGAGCCTACAAGGAATATAATGTTATAAAGAAAAAGTGAGTGATTTACTTCTACCTGTAAAAGTTATTTCAAAGTTTAAGGTTGTCATTGTTTCCTCAGTAGACTATTTTCACAGAAACTAAGTCCAAGGAACATTGTCCTTACCTTGGGTTTTCTGTAAATACACACCATAAATCCAGGGACTTAATAAGATGAATAAGGTTTTTCCCCTCTTATGGGGTACCAAGGACTACTTGGCATCTGTCAATGTTACTGAAGTGCTACATGCAAATTACCTGCACACCAATTGCTGACGAATCTTGAATAAAGACTAGAGAAGACCAAGGATTATAAATAAAGTCTTAATAAAGCTTAAGCAGAGAAAGAATTTTTTTTCCTCCTCAGATTTACATTCTTTTTGACTCATTACGATAGAGGAGCTATCAAGGAAGATGTGAAGAAGGGAAGGAAATGAGAGATGGGGGCTATACTTTGGATAATGTTCAACAATAAAGAATGCAACTTATTTTAATATCCATTACTGATTCCTCGACATGTTGCTTTACTTAGTTGTCTTAATTCAGTAAAACAAACTATATCCATTTTCAAATATCAGGCTATTGTTTTGTCATACCCATCATCAAATGATCCTTTCACTATCTTTTATTTGGTTTTAACTAGCCAAGGTCCATTGAAATTCAGTTCAACTCTGTGTTAGTGGAGATTGCAAGACAGTGTTTATGGGAGAGAAGACAGGGTGTGTTATTCTATGTTTAATGTAGATCCTGCTCCAGTTAAGAAAAAAAACTGTATTAGTACGAAGAAATTTGCCAGCCTGGAATCCACTAAAAAAGGAAGAAAGAAAGAAAGAAAGAAAGAAAGAAAGAAAGAAAGAAAGAAAGAAAGAAAGAAAGAAAGAAAGAAAGAAAGAAAGAAAAAGAAAGAAAAGAAAAGAAAAGAAGAGAAGAAAAGAGAAAGAGAACTTTTTATGACAGTGTTTCAGTTTTGACATATAACCTGATGGGAGTTATAGGAATAATAGAAAAAGTAAGGGAGAATCATTTATAGAGTCTATGGCTAAAGTTTCAGAGTAGGGAATGTTCATATTTGAAGGCTATGTCCTAAATTAGCAGCGGTATTTGGAGGCTTTGGAAAATATGGACTTTGTCACAGGTTCAATCCCTAGACTGGAAGAAACTAGGATATTGCCTGCATAGGAATGTACATAACTGGGGGATGAAAGCTTAGAAGTACAATCCTGTGGGGTTTTTTTAATATGACCAGCCTTAGTATTTCTATAATTGTGTTTAAAATCGACACAAGATTTTGTTTGTAAAGTTATTCTTTATTTCTCTAGAGACTATTGGGGAAGTGATGATTGCCTTGATCTAAGTCATTTTCCTTTTGATTATATTTTCATTGAAAATTTATGGTGGAATATGAACTTACTGTTGAAGCTGTCATCACAATTACATTATTATCATGTGGTTAGAAATGTATGTCTGATATAAACTTATTAAGTAATTAAATCTATTAACTGTTAATAATGACTTCACTATTTAAATTCCATATTGCTTTTTAGATTCCTAAAATGAGTTTCCTACATCCTAGTATCTCATGTAGTTAAAGAGCAGAGTATGGACAAAAGAGTTTCCAAGTTGTCAAAGACATCTCTATACCTCTCCTCATTTTTTTACTAAATCAAATTAATTGGCTTTTACTCTCCTAACATATGAGGAATTATATTTTTTTATTCTTTTTTTACATTTATTTATTTTTGAGAGACAGAGACAGAGCACAAGTGGGGGAGGGGCAGAGAGAGAAGGAGACACAGAATCTGAAGCAGGCTCCAGGCTCTGAGCTGTCAGCACAGAGCCCGCCGCGGGGCTCCAACAAGCGAACTTCAAGATCATGACCTGAGCCAAAGTCGGACACTTAACTGACTGAGCCACCCAGGCGCCCTCATATGAGGAATTATATTAAACATAAAACTTGAGAGAAGCTTTGTCTGGTATTCATAATTTAAACTCTTTAATCTGTTTTAGATTTTTCTATTGCATTCTTCTACCTGGTTCTTATAAATCAGCCTGCAAAAGAACATATTCCTTATTAACTTGCACATTAACAAATCCAAAGTTACAAACTACAGGTAGGCTAGCCCACGTTGTACAGGAGCAATTTTAAATAGAGTTAAGAGAACATTTTCATTCCATGCCAGAACTGTTCCCAAACATTCATTAGTAGATCGAAATGTGCCTCTAGACCCTATGTGACTGATCAGGGTTCATGATGTCTGAAGAAAAACAAGAAAACTCACGGAAGCATAAACACCATTTTGAGAAAATACCGTTCCTTTTATTTTCAAAAGCATCTACTGTGCATTGTAGAGGATTTTGTGACTCATTAAGTGAAGATGCAATAATTGGGATCAAAGTATATATTTTGTACTGAGATTAATTACATTTTGAAAACTGGCTTATGGACAATAAACATTTTCTTACCTGAAACACAGAAAGGATCTGAAAGGTCCAAAACTGAATTTTACTCCACAGCAGTTGGGAAATCATTCAGTAAAAGGGAAATGGTAAGGTAATGCAGGATATCATAAAGGTTTTCTGGCTCCATATAAACTTTCTCTTTGGTCTCAAAAACATTAACCAACGCAGAGCTGACTGCGGCTGAGCTGGGTGTTCTTCCTCAATGCTTTATTACCTGCTTGAAGCTGACAGCAAAATGCTTCGGCAGTTGATTCAACATTAGACTCTAACGGTCTTAAGTCTAAGGGAAGCTGGTAACTGCTTTGCAAATATTAAAGATGGAAATGGCATTTTCAAAATCTAGATTTTGTTCTTTCTGGTTTTTATGTGTTTTGCCCTGAGGTAGATTTTTTAAGAAAGGTGAAAGTTGTATTTTGTAATTTTGCCAGGAATGTATTCATGAACGTAAATAGAAAGAGACGGGATGATAGGTCTGTGTTTGTACTTTAGGAGAGTATAAAATGAAAGTCTGTGGTGTCTGTTTTCTTCGGGACACAAGATGTCACCTAGTGAACAATTTTTATATATGTTTTACCACCTATCATCCTCATCCTACTTAAGAATAAAATTAGAGTTGGCTGTATCCCAGTGTTGGTTTAAACACACAGATTCACAAAGGATACTGTCTTCTTGGATGTGACCTAGGCAGAAGTTGTTCATGAAAAGAAATTAGAAATAGAGAGATGGGTGTTAGAATTGAAAGGAAGGTGTTTTATTTGGTCCATCCAGTCAGGACAGACTAGATTATGCTTTGGTGATTAAAAACACCACCTCAAATTTTATCATGTCAGAAGTTTCTTTCTCATGCACATTACCCATCTAATATGGACCAGCAGGGAGTTGGACCCATTGTGGTCACTTAGACATAGGATGACAAAAGCTTCATCCTGAAGCAATTCCACTTGACAGTAAAAAAGGTTTGAGGCAAATCTCAGCCTGGCCTTTAAAACATCTGCTTAGATTTCATTGGCCAAAGCAAGTTACTTGGCCAAGTATAACTTCAAAGAAGATCGAGAAGCACAGTTTTATCGCATGCCCCAAAAGAGAGAGCCAGAAATATATAATGAACAGCACAGAGGACTTAAACAGTATTATAAATAATATTCCGGGAATGATTTGTTGGAGACTGAATTGATCACAGCTTAGACAATCAGTTTTACCCACGGTGACTTACTTCAGTTTCTTCAACTAACCTATTTATTGGTAAAACAAACACTGTTATAATTTGAGAAGTCCCCTCTGGTATATACCATTTCCGTGTGGTCTTCTTGTCATCAACAACTATTTTGATTTCTATTTGAAGAAAAGAAAGTGATTTTCAAAGATATTGGTCTTGCCCTAAATAATATTTTCATAAAATTTTCTGAAATAAGTCCAAGGCACATATTTCAGTAGGCATGAGAAGGCTCTAGAACATTTTGCTCTGCACAGATAACCCTTATAGAATATAAATTATTCTCATTATGTTAGGAGTGGTGACCTGCGGCCAGGTCTTGATACTTGAAACTAAACAAAATTATAATTAACATAACAATTATACTCTTATCAGTTGTATCTGTTTATTAAATATCACATATCATATCCCTATTATGGATCATTGAACACAACCTATAGGAAATTATTGCTTCACAGCCACATACTTGCACCATGCTCTAAAACATGGTTACTAGAGGTCAAGGTTTTGAGGTATGGATATTTTGACACTAACTAAAGCTACCATATTTTTCACCCCAATTGTTAGAATACTTTTTTTGGTGCCACTTTTATGCATAGAAAGTAGTCTATAAAACAGAATTTGGATGTTAAGGACACAGTAGTTCCTCAATAGAGATATGAAAATAAATATAAGAAGGCTTAATTTTCTGAAACATTTTCTTTACTGGAGAAAGCTGTACTTGAAAGTATGTGATTATCTCCAAAGTACATGACAAATACATGTTGCAACATCCATCTGTCAGCATTGCTAGCAAAGTAAAATGTACAGAACATATTTTATTTTGTTAATGGGTCAGTATTAAAAAGAAATCTGAAGTCATTTCTTCCATACCTTTTCACAATAGTTCCCTAGCATCAAGATAGGATGCACTAATTTACCTTAGTTGCTTTAATGTAGGAAGTACTTTAAAAAAAAAAAAAACGAAAACCCTTCAGACATTGAAGAGAAAGAACATACCCTCAAATAATTAAAAGAAAAAAATCAGACATCTAGGGGCACCTATATGGCTCAGTCGGTTGAGTGGCTGCCTCTTGATTTTGACTCAGGTCATGATCCCAGGGTCATGGGATGGAGCCCTGCATGGGACTCTACATTAAGCATGGAGACTGCTTAAGATTTCTCTCTCTCTTTATCTCTCCCTTGGCCCCTCCCTTTTGCTCTGCTCACACACTCCTCCTCACATTCTCTCTCCTTTTTCCTTTCAAATAAATCAATACATCAATACATCAATAAACAAACAGAAAAAGAAAAACCAGAGCTCTAGTCAGGAATAAACAGGACATCATTTAGTGATATAGGATGGCAGGGTAATTCACTGTTTTTATAGTAGAGTTTTTAAAATCACAAGGCCCCCTAAATTGGACTAGAAACTGAATAGGAAACACAAATTTCTTTTGATTTGGGAGTCAAAGGAGTCCTAAGGCTGAGATTTTAAACTCCCCAACAGATTTTTGGTTTTACAGTAGTTGGCAAAGTTATTTGCATATGTCCCCTGAATTAATAGTAGTATGCTTCATTTGAAAAATAGAGAAAAATAAACATAATAGAAAGTATAAATCACTCATAGACTTAAAAATTTGTGTAGACTCTGAAGTGCCTGGGTGGCTCAGTCAGTTGAGCATTTGACTTCAGCTCAAGTCATGATCTCCCAGCTTGTGGGTTCGAGCCCTGCATCGGGCTCTATGCTGACAGCTCGGAGCCTGGGGCTTGCTTTGGATTCTGTGTCTTCCTCTCTCTCTGCCTCTAACCCACTTGCATTCTGTCTCTGTCTCTCTCAAAAATAAATAAACATTACAAAAAATTTTTTTTAATTTATGTAGACTCTGAAGTAAAAGTCCCTTTGTCTTCTTCAACCTAGTATTTTTTTCTCTGTGTTTATGCATACACGTGACTCATAGCTATGTAACTTTTAAAAAGAGGAAAGGGCTATTAAACACATTGATTTTTAAGTTTTTTAATAGAGCATATCATGTACACTTTTAGTCCATACATCTCAAGTTACCTAGTGAGATAACTATTTAGTATATCATTGTACTATTTTTCCCTGATTTACTCAGTCATTCTCCTACTGATGGACATTTTTGTGGTTTCTAATTTCATATTATTCCAAATAAAGCTGGAGTAAGTGTTTTAAATATTGTGAATACTTTTTAAATGTCTTAAGTACAAGAATCAAAATATCTTAACTAAAAGAAAATGTATTAATTACAAGAGTCATGGGATCAATAGGAAGAAAACAGAAACACAAAAGATGGTTAACAAAGAATCTCTGTTGATTAACAATCAGCTGGAGAACTCAGAACATACTGCTTCTCTATGGAGTCATTTTCAGAAAGTCTGTATGTGATATTTTTGATGCATTGCGATATTACTGAGGTAATGCATCTAACATCATGCCACCGATTCTCTGGGATCCTAATAAGTGTCCTAATTCAAATTTCAATGAGCACTTTCAAGTACCACATGACCTGGGAATGAATGTAACAGTGGGAGTTGTTGATTAGGTGAGTTACCCTAATGACAGAGAGTCAAGGCTGTTTACTGTCACACTATAAGACTTCTGTTTGGTTGTAAACCCAATGAAGAAAACTGACTCATGTCCAGATGCTACTGGAGAGAACATAAACTTTATATTTTAGTGTCCGACGTGTAAACCCAGATGATATGTACTTCACTGTTAATCACCTAAGGTTTATATTGGAGAGACTTAGTTAATTTACATGGTATAATTATTTTCTATATTTTCCATGAAGTTTTCTTTTCCAGTAATTTGCAAAAACAAAATGAAAAATCAAAACTCAAACTGAAACTTTGTTGCAGAATAGAGATAACTCTTTATACATTCAAATGGATTTCATGATCAAACTTGGAAAAGATTGAAAGTTATTTTTAAAAATTACCTATGGGGCGCCTGGGTGGCTCAGTCAGTTAAGCGTCCGACTTCAGCTCAGGTCATGATCTCACGGTCTGTGAGTTCGAGCCCCGCGTCAGGCTCTGTGCTGACAGCTCAGAGCCTGGAGCCTGTTTCAGATTCTGTGTCTCCCTCTCTCTGACCCTCCCCCGTTCATGCTCTGTCTCTCTCTGTCTCAAAAATAAATAAACGTTAAAAAAAATTAAAAAAAAATTACCTATAGAGTTAGGCTTTGCCAAAATCCATATTTTATTGTAAACGGATTCTGGAACATTTTAAATTATCTCAAGTTCACCTAATCTTAATCACGGTGACTGTGATATGTATGATACCTCTTACTTTTACATGTATCTTCTACCATTAATTTTATTGTTTAGATCAGATTTCAGGTGGTTGTGATTTTTCCCCAAATACTTGACCACTTTACATTCAGAAATTGAGAGATTAGTTTATTTCAAGGTCATTGGCTCTGTGCTATCAGTGCAGAACCCCACATGGGGCCTGATCTCATGAACCATGAGCTAATGACCTGAGCCGAAATCAAGAATTGAACATGTAAACAAATGAGCTACCCAGGCACCTCCTGCTTTATTATTTTAATGATAGATCTTGCAATGTATTGAACTCATTGAATCTGCTGATTAAAAATATGCCTTCTTTGTCATCTTATTCAACAACATTTAATAATTCTAATAACTTTATAACTTCTAGTACCTTTCTGAGACTTAGTCCCAATTTGACATTACTAACTATGCATATCCTACTCTTACCTCTGAAACTAAATGCTTAGTTTAAGAGCTTATAAAAAGCAATTTCTTTTTTATGACCTGATTTCTAAAATGCTTCTTAAAATGTAATTCATCTTTGTATAGTGAAACATAAATGCCAATATGTTCTTATTCAAAAAGGTTGTTTTGAATTTATTAAATAATGCAGTAAAAATTAGGTGACAATTTTAATTTAATAAGAATAATATTTCTATAAATATATTGGAAGCATGATGTGTAAATGAGCATTGAAAACCAGGAGGACATTGTATATAAATTTGAAACAGATTGCTATGTAATTTTAACAGATAGAATCAATTCTGAAACATGAATTGGAATTTCTATTACAACTTTATAATGCTTAATCAAATTATATGATTGTTGTAGCTTAAGACTTAAAATATTTATCAACATGTCTGCCCTACATACTGTTGAGAGGTCCTGATTATTGGCCAATACATGTATAGTGATTTATTATCTGTATTAGTGTTCTCTTATGTTTGGTAACTTAAATCACTTAGCAAGAGTGGGAATAGGTGCTTCAGAAAATAATCCTAAAAGATTTTGTATTGCTCTAATGAGGTTCTTTGCTTTGAATAGGGCAGAATTTGTTCTAATTTAAAAAGAAGACAAATAAGGATGATGTAGGAAATTCTCTTCTGATGCCCTTTTATATACATCAGTATCCTTGTCAACCTACATTAAATAGCAACATTTAAATAAATAACAACCATATCAACAAGAGAAGTTATTTACTATTATTAGGAGACAATTCTCCATGAGTCTTTCACATTTCTATACTTCTTACAACCACTCTGATGAACAGTACACAACTGCCTTTGTTCTCAGCTATATTTTCAAGGAAGTTTATACAGCAAAGAGCCTTGGAAGACTGAGCAAAGGGCAAGTTTGTCTACTGTTTGATAAATAAAAGTCTTCCTTAAGGGCAAAGTTCCGACAAGTTTGCTGTCCATTATAAAAGATTTGGTTTCCCTAAGCTCAGGGCTCCCTTCCTGTAATATGACCCTTTACATGCACAGGCATCACCTGGTCCTTTTAGCATCATTCTGTGGAATTGGGACTCAAGGAAACAATACAAATTGTTGATACTCTGGATACTGCAATTACTGTGAGCCATAAACTGTCTTTTGTATTTGTCTCAGGACTCTCATGCCTTTTTCCAGCATCCTGGAAACTGGCAGGACTATCTTGTTAGCTTGCAAGTAGAGTAAAAACTCTTTGAAACAACAAAACTAAGATGCTTGATTTTTTAACTTATGATCGATGCTTTATTAAAAAAATCCCTTAGTTCTTCATTGAAAGCATATTATGTGCAATGTTCTGTGCTAGATGCTATAAATGGAAAGAAAATTGTTTCTACCCTCAGATAAATGAATGTCTAGTGAAGAGATAGATGTAATATAAATTTTTAAGTATAAAAGGAGCTTTGGACCATTGAATACCTAATTCTGCTTGGGTTGAAAAAGTTTCACAAGGAAGGCTTCTTAAGGAAGGGAAGGCAAAGAAAAGACGTGGAATATGGAAATACATCTTTTAGAAAGTTACAAGCAGGAAAAGTTCCCAGGCACTGAAACCAGAATAATGACAGAATTTATTTGTAAGGCTGAAGCTATCCACCCAGAGAAAAAGCCAACTAGGTCTGCTAGCATTGTGTGCCAAGGAAAAGAATTTTGATTTTATTTGGAAGGCAACGGAGAGTCATTGAAGGATTTTGATAAGCAGAAGAAATGCTTAAGTATCCCTCTTTATTTTTTCACATCATTTATCACAACTTGACATATTATGTATTTCTTTTATTGTCTTATCTTTTAAAAAAATTTAAATGTTTATTCGTTTTTGAGGGACAGAGAGAGACAGAGCATGAGTGGGGGAGGGGCAGAGAAAAGGAGACACAGAATCCAAAGCAGGCTCCAGGCTCCAAGCTGTGAGCACAGAGCCTGACATGGGGCTCAAACTCATGAACTGTGAGATCAGGACCTGAACCTAAGTTGGACTCCTAACTGACTAAGCCACCCACTCACCCCTTACTGTCTTATCTTAAAATATACATTCCATTAGAGCAGGAGCATTTTGTTGTCACTGTTTATTGAGGTCCTCAATGCCTAAAATGATACCCAACAGATAGTTCATAATCTCTTAGTACTTCTTGAATGAATAAATAGGAGCCACGTGGAATATGGATTACAGATAAAGAAGCATGAGAGCAGAGGCATGGTATGCAATAGTGACTATTATAGTACCCGGATGTGAGATTATAATGGCTTGAAAAAACACATTCTTTGAGATAGGTATATAGAAACAGGTCTGGAGGAGATAGTAAATTTATCTTAGCACATATCAATTTTGAGATACAGCAAGACATCTATGTGGAGATAGCCAGTAGGCAGTTGGATATATGGCTCTTACACTGTGGTTAGAAATCTTGGCTCGATGTAAACATTAGAAAGTCATAAGTAAGTAGGTGTTATTTAAAGCTATGTGCAAGGCTAAGATCACCTACAGAGAGGCCAACTGAGAAGCAAAGAATACATTCCTTTAAAACAACAACATCTAAAGGGCAGGCAGAAAAATAACCTGAGGATAAGGAACTAGGGAGGTAGAGAAGTAGGAGGAGAAATTGCCAGGATTAATAAGTAATTTTTCAGGTATGTATATTTTATACAAAGCAGAGAATATCTAAATAAGTAATCTTTCATTTATGAGGGAAAACCTTCTGGAAAAAAATTTATGATGTGTTTCACCCTTTGAAAATGAAAAAGAAGAAATCATTCTATTTGGGATCTTGGGAGAACATGTGATCTGGTTATGTTAGATTAGCTATAAAAGAAGCACATTTAGAAGATTCAGCTAGAGGGGCGCCTGGGTGGCGCAGTCGGTTAAGCGTCCGACTTCAGCCAGGTCACGATCTCGCGGTCCGTGAGTTCGAGCCCCGCGTCAGGCTCTGGGCTGATGGCTCGGAGCCTGGAGCCTGTTTCCGATTCTGTGTCTCCCTCTCTCTCTGCCCCTCCCCCGTTCATGCTCTGTCTCTCTCTGTCCCAAAAATAAAAAAAAAAAAAAAAAAAGATTCAGCTAGAATCCAAAGAACCAAATCTCACTTGAGAAAACTTGAGTTCCTGAGTGAAACTGATAGTGAAGCAATCACTTCATGAGTCTTAATTAAAACATGAATTATTCTCCTTCATTGTTGTTAGTAAAATTCTATCCTATTATTTACTGTGTACTTAAATACCAGAGAGTAACAACCATTCTCTTAGCTTGATATTCAGAACAGGCTAATCATGAGAGGCTCACTCAAGTTAGAAGCACTAAGCAAATGAAAATAGAGGGTAGAGGAATCAGAGATGTTTCAGGTCAGTTGGTCAAGCTCAATTACTAGATCAAAGAATCTAAGGAGTTTCATGAAGATGACTTACCAAGGTCTGCCTATATCAGGAGCTCTAGGCAAGACTCCACTTGAAGGGAGGGAAAGTCATTCTTGTTGAGACTGATATCTGGATACCGTCATTTTAGAAATCCCATGAAGGTTTTCTGTATCTGTATTTTATTTTATAATAAACAGTTGAAAAAATCCCATGAAATCTTTCTGGTGAACCCGTGAAATGCCTTATTTGCAAATCCTTTCTTATCAAAGTCGACCCGTCTATTTTCCTGCTGGCTTTGTCTTGTACTTTCATATTTGATTAATATACCATTTACTGGTTTGGGACCTAACATTTTGTTAAAGTGCAATTACTTTTGTTTTCCTGTTTTTCTTGGTCTCTCCACCTCCCTTACATTTTGTCTAAGTATCTGTTCACTGGCAGTCATTTAAGATCAGACCTCCATCGAGGTAATTTTGGCAAGTGTATTTCAAAGACAGTTCTACATAAAAAGTGGTAGACATGTAAAATTATTCTTGGCTCTTTGCCATGAGAAAAATATACAGAGTTGTCCACAAATACCAACTCAGACCTCATAATATTTCTGTCAAATGAGGTGTGAAGCAGTCACAGATATACATCAACTAACAGAGAGTGACTTTGAGTATTTTGTTTTACCAGAAACATAAGAATACTTATGGCTTAAATCATGAAATGTTTGAGTCCTTGTATTAATGATGTCCTTTTTACAAATTGCAAAAGAAGTTTCAAGGTTAATAGTGGATTTGTGTTACTAATAAAGAATTAACAACACATTAACATTTTTACAACTGGAATATAATGCTCATAATTTTAGTGCCTTAGAAGATGGGAATTGAAAATTGTCCCAATTGTCTGAAACAGACTAAGCTATTTTTGATTATACATCATAAGTCATCTTTCATAAAAACTACACATGGCAGTGTTTTTCTTTTTTTTTTCTTTTTTTTCTCCCCAGCTTTATGAAGTATAAATGACAAATAAAATTGCGTATATTTAAAGCATACAACATGATGGTTTGAAACACTGAAATGATTACCACAATCAGGTTAATTAACACATCTATCACCTCACATAATTACCTTTTATTTCTTTTCTTTTCTTTTCTTTTCTTTTCTTTTCTTTTCTTTTCTTTTTTTGTGTGGTGAGAATGCTTAAGATCTAATCTCTCAGCAAATTTCAATTATACAATACAGTATTATTAACTATAGTCACCATGCTGTTCGTTAGATCTGTAGAACTTACTCATCTTATAATTGAAGGTTTGCCCCTTTTGACCAACATCTCTCCATTTCCTCCACCTCCCAGCCCCTAGTCACCACCATTCTATCCTGTTTCTATGAGTGTGACTTTTGAAAACACTTTAAGATTCCACATACACGTGAGATCATACAGTATTTATCTTTTTCTGTCTCACTTATTCTGCCTTACTTAATGCCCTCCAGGTTCACTCATGTTGCCTCAGTAGAAGATTTCTCTCTTTCTTGTGGCTGATTAATAATATTCCATTTGTCCACTCATATCTTCTTTGTCCTCTCATCTGTCAATGGAGAGATAGGTTGTTTCCATATATTTGCTATTGTAAAATAGGCTATTTTGAATTGAAAAATATTTAGTAATTTCAGAAGTATGTCATTGGCGTTGGATTTTTTGTGTTGCTGAAGTACTCTCATTTTTCTCCCTAATGTTTATGTACTTGTCTATAAAAGGTTCTATTATTATTATTATTCATGGGTATTTGTATTTAAATGTTTGTCTTCTTTTCTTCTCTTTTATTTTATTTTAATTTAATTTTTAATTTTTTAAAATTTCAATCCAAATCAGTTAGCATATAGTGCAACAATGATTTCAGGAGTAGATTCCTTAGTGCCCCTTACCCATTTATTCCATCCCCCCTCCCACAACCCCTCCAGTAACCCTCAATTTGTTCTCCATGAGTCTCTTCTGTTTTGTCCCCCTCCCCGTTTTTATATTATTTTTGTTTCCGTTCCCTTATGTTCATCTGTTTGGTCTCTTAAAGTCCTTATATGAATGAAGTCATATGATTTTTGTTTTTCTCTGACTAATTTCACTTAGCATAATACCCTTCAGTTCCATCCACGTAGTTGCAAGTGGCAAGATTTCATTCTGTTTGATTGCCGAGTAATACTCCATTGTTTGTGTGTGTGTGTGTGTGTGTGTGTGTGTGTGTATATATATACATATATATATATATATATATGTATATATATACCACATTTTGTTTATCCACTCATCCATTGATGGACATTTGGGCTCTTCCCATACTTTGGCTATTGTTGATAGTGCTGCTATAAACATGGGGGTGTATGTGTCCCTTTGAAAGAACACACCTGTATCCCATGGATAAATGCCTAGTAGTGCAATTGCTGGGTCATGGGGTAGTTCTATTTTTAGTTTTTTGAGGAACCTCCGTACTGTTTTCCAGAGTGGCTGCACCAGCTTGATTTCCCACCAACAATGCAAAAGAGATCCTCTTTCTCCACATCCTCGCCAACATCTGTTGTTGCCTGAGTTGTTAATGTTAAGCCATTCTGACAGGTGTAAGGTGGTATCTCATTGTGGTTTTGATTTGTATTTCCCAGATGATGAGTGATGTTGAGCATTTTTTCATGTGTCAGTTGGCCATCTGGATGTCTTCTTTGGAGAAGTGTCTATTCATGTCTTTTGCCCATTTCTTCACTGGGTTATTTGTTTTTTGGGTGTTGAGTTTGATCAGTTCTTTATAGATTTTGGATACTAACCCTTTATCTGATATGTCATTTGCAAGTATCTTCTCTCATTCTGTAGGTTGCCTTTTAGTTTTGCTGATTATTTCCTTTGCTGTGCAGAAGCTTTTTATTTTGATGAGGTCCAAGTAGTTCATTTTTGCTTTTGTTTCCCTTGCCTCTGGAGATGTGTTGAGTAAGAAGTTGTTGTGGGCAAGATCAAAGAGGTTTTTGCCTGCTTTATTCTCGAGGATTTTGGTGGCTTCCTGTCTTACATTGAGGTCTTCCATCCATTTTGAGTTTATTTTTGTGTATGGTGTAAGAAAGTGGTCCAGGTTCATTCTTCTGCATGTCGCTGTCCAGTTTTCCCAGCACCACTTGCTGAAGAGACTGTCTTTATTCCACTGGGTATTCTTTCCTGCTATGTCAAAGATTAGTTGGCCATAAGTTTCTGGGTCCATTTCTGGGTTCGCTATTCTTTTCCATTGATCTGAGTGTCTGTTCTTGTGCCAGTACCATACTGTCTTGATGATTACAGCTTTGTAGTATAGCTTGAAGTCTGGGATTGTGATGCCTCCTGCTTTGGTTTTCTTCTTCAGGATTGCTTTGGCTATTTGTGGTCTTTTATGTTTCCATACAAATTTTAGGATTATTTGTTCTAGCTCTGTGAAGAATGCTGGTGTTATTTTGATAGGGATTGCATTGAATATGTAGATTGCTTTGGGTAGTTTAGACATTTTTAACAATATTTGTTCTTCCTATCCAGGAGCATGGAATGTTTTTCCATTTTTTTGTGTCTTCTTCAATTTCTTTCATAAGGTTTCTATAGTTTTCAGTGTATAGATTAGAGATTTTTCAACAAAAATTTTAGTTTATCCCGGCCCTATGAAATAGATATAATTCATTTGTAATTACCATATCAATATCTGGCATTTACAAGATATGCGCTTGACATATAATACTTTAAAACTGCTTATTCATATGATTTGATGATACTAATTTTTAATTACACTCTGGGATATCTACTCTGGATGCCCAGGATTTTTTCTCTTGTGTTAGTTTAAGAAGGAACTGAGCATGAAGATTCTTAGAAGATTCTCACAGACCAGGCCAGCTCTGGAAGTGAGTGATTGTGGGTAGTGGAAGATTTTTTAATGACTTCTACCATTAGAGGTTGATAAGGTTCAGGTAGGTGGGTAAAGCTCATGATCTTTAAGGAGCCAGTATGATTCTCTGAGTTCCTGAAGAGGCCCTGTAACAAAGCCAGTAGAGTCGAGACTTTCAGGCCCCTATAGAGTGACCTGAGGGGCCATGGTGACTGCTGGATAGTTAAAATCTCCAACTCAATAGTTGTCTCTAGACATTACATAGCACTATGTTTCCTTATTTTGAATCTCTCAACTGCCTCCCTCTTCCTTAGATTTCTACCTTTAGACCATTTTAAGTCCATTTCAAATGTCATTTTCCTAAGAAACATGAAGAAAATTATTTATCAACATTGTCAAGATTTTAACTTATACTTCAAGTTCACCAAAGTTTCAGAATACCATTTGTGTAGTTTTCTAAATTTTTTTTAATGTTTATTTATTTTTGAGACAGAGAGAGACAGAGCATGAACGGGGGAGGGTCAGAGAGAGGGAGACACAGAATCTGAAACAGGCTCCAGGCTCTGAGCTGTCAGCACAGAGCCTGACGCGGGGCTCGAACTCACAGACCGTGAGATCATGACCTGAGCCGAAGTCGGACGCTTAACCGACTGAGCCACCCAGGCGCCCCTGTGCAGTTTTATAATGACACCATATAGATTAGAGAGATCTCTTTGAAATATTTAAATAGGTGCAATGAATATATATTTTATGTGTCGCTTCTGATTCTACTTGATATATTTCCCAACATCTGTCACATGTTGGCCCTGGTTATATTTGTTGAATGAATGTAATGTTGGTTATTTATCTGAATAATGCAATGAACACATTGCTGAAATGTGAAAGGAGGCAAAAGTTAGAGCTTTTAATTTTTAAATGCAATGAATTCTATGCTATGTGTAGGCAGGTGAAGTTGTAAAGAATGTAATTAAGCCTTCCTCATTTCTGACAAATCACTGAATCAGTTGTGAGAATGACAATGTCTTCTTCAATGCCAATGAAAATGACAAAAATTTTAAAATATTGTATTTTTATCTAAGTGTTGTTTTTTTCCAAAGGCAATAAAAACTGAGAAATTAAGGAATGACTGCATCTAATATGACATGCTGTCTTTTTTTTTTCAATTCAGAATCCTCAATAACAATAGTTTTAATTTTTTTTACTATCTATGACTTAATAGTAAATGATATCAAGGTTTATCTGGTCAAAATGGATCTGAATGCCAAGGAGTAATGCCAGGTACATGCGAACAATATGATCAACTCTGTAAATGTTGACTGGATGATGAACAGCTTCAGATTCTTATCAGTGCCGCAAAGTAACAGCTATTTTAGGGCCCACATCCAACTAAAGTGTTACTCCTATACTTCTGCTATGTTCCGAAAACAGAAACGAATGGAATGCAAACACCTAAACACAGAACCTATAGGGCCTTTGATACTGAGCCCAGGGACTGCTACAGTTAAGAGTTCAGGCTACTGGCATTTGGGTAAGATACATCCAAATTTAGCCAAGAGATTTGGAGCCTTTGTGGATCTGAAACCAATGACCCTAAACATTCACACATGGGCTAATTTAAGCAAAGGTTTGTGTTGTGTTGAGAGACAGGAATCCGAGAAGAGAGGAAGTTTCGGGTCAAATGGTAGAAGCACTTGGGAGTTTCAAAGCTCCAGGATATTGACAAATATATAATGCTTCTCTGAGGGGTCTTGTTGGGGCTCAGGAAGTAAATGTGAGGGTTGACAGGGTGGTGATAACAAATGCACAAGTGTACATGGCAATCTGCTTGGCTTTTTGAAGTTGAGACTTGGTTGGGGAGAGATGCAATCTAAAGTTGAATCTACACCTTTGCCTATTAGATCTGATTGTAGAATTACATCTAAAAGTGTTTGAAGAATTATCACATTTTTCCAGAATGATATAATTGTTTGCAATGACCTTCAGTTTTGAGAGACTGATACCATTCCTTACCCAGTGTAAATATAGGACACAAAATGCATTAAGCTAATTGCAAATGAAGATGAACACAACTTGCAGTGTTGTGTATGTGAGTGTGCAGATGGAATGAAAATATACTTCAACAGATGGATGATGAAACAAAGAGGCACTTGGTCTGCAATGCTCAGGTTTTGAGAATTCCTGAAAGTTATAGCTCTGAGTTTTCCACCTCCCTATAGTGATGAAATGAACCCTTTAGGGGTATGAGACAAGGTGGACCGAGTGTCCTGACTGCCTACACATGACCCATTTCAAGTTCTCAAAAACTCAAATGCAGACTCTCCTGTTGGGACTTGGAATAGAAGGAAAGGGTCCGCTTCCATTCTTGCAAATGGAATCCATGGCTTTCTTCTTGTTCCTCCAACTAACTCATTTCAAGCTAAGAAAAATATTCTTAAATATGTATTATGTGATGAAGGATAAGGCATGGTACCCCTTACAAACTCAGATGGAAAAGGAATAAACGCTGAATGGAAAAGAAATCACTGTGATCATTGAACTTGGATAAAAATAGTCTTATTGCAGCTTCAAGAGCTGACATGATACTCTAGAACCTAACAAATAGGAAATAGGAGTTTTTTTTTAAAGAAGGGATACAATTTTTAAAGTTTATTTATTTTAAGATAGAGAGAAAGAGAGAGAGGAAATGAGCAGGAGAGGGGCAGAGAGAGAGAGAGAGAGAGAGAGAGAGAGAATCTCAAGCAGGCTCCACATTCAGTGCAGAGCCTGATGTGGAGCTGGACTCCACAACCGTGAGATCGTGACCTGAGCTGATGCTTAACTGACTGAGTCACCCAGGCACCCAGAAGATGTTTGAAAATAATTAGAAAGTGATGAATTTTGTATGTCTAATACCTTTGTTTTTGGTATAGAATATATTTACTTATAAGGATTTTTTGATATGCAAAAAGATGTACATAATTAGTGGACAACAAGTTGATGCATTTGGAGATAAATATACATCCACGAAACTATCACCAAAATCTATACCATAAACCCATCCATCTCCTCCCAAAATTTCCTCCCTCCTTCTTACTTTTTTACTGTTTCTTATTGTTATTTTATTCTGTGGTAAGAACACTGAACTATCCTCAGCAAATTTTCAATAGTTATAAGCTTTTATATTTCATCTTTGTCATGGCTGTGCTTAAGAACTAGCTTGCAAAATTCCTGAGGGCTGAGGCACCAGCTCTCTGAAGCCAGTAAGCGCCTGCTTCAGTACGTCCCTACTTTTACCTCCCCCTGGTGTAGATGAGACAGGTTCAAACTCTGAGACTGCATGGAAAGAACCAAGATCCATCTGGAGAAAGGAAAATCGCCGAAGTGGGAACTTGTTTATTCAGTCACATAAGCCTCACTTTCAAGGGAGACCAAAATACCTTCGTCGCTTCTGATTGCCATGACTTCTCCACCAACCATAAGCAAGACGCCGATCATATGAACCACATTCAAGGAAAGACGCTTTACAAAATTATGTGAATTGTGGAAATAAGACATATAGTGCTCTAAGTTGGTTTGAACTCACTTGAACAAATTATGGAAATGAGTAAAAAGTACTTTTATTTGTGGTGGAAATTATGTTTTAAAATGACAAATCCCTGACTGCTGCTGGATCCTGCTCTTCAGTCTGAAAATGAACTCCTAAAAATAGCTGAAATCTGAGAACAGAATCAATTTGAGTGTTTGTGTATGTGTTATACTTATCTCTGTGTGTTTCCCTATAATCTTTCAGTGTCTAGACACATTTATTTCAGTAAATTAGAATATAAGTTGACTTTTATTTGTGAAACATATGAAATGATATGAATTAGACGAAAAACATGTTATCAATTAAAATTTCATTCATGAAATCCTATACATGTTCATGACATAAATAACTGCTTGTTTTAATTTTCTCAAGCTAACCTAAATTAAAATGAATCACAGTAAAACTGAAGCTATAAAATATTTTATCATGTATTTTATGCCGATACTAGATGCACTAAAATGAACAGAACTTTAAATATTTTTCAGGCAGCATCTGTTACCCAGATATTTATAAAGATTCTGCATCAATACTGTGCACAGTATAATTTAAGAGGAAGTTCTTTGATGCTGTCACTGTTGATTCATGTAATCCCATTTATCTTTCTCTGCCTTTGTTTATTTCTAGTTCACAGTGTTCTCTTTCCTCTTTTGCCTTCAGCCTATTTGCTGAATTTTCCATAAAATCCATGCTATAGTCAGAGATTTTCTTAATATCACCAAATAAAAGTCAGTTCATTCAAATATCATATGTGATTTTTAGTGATTTTAGTAAAAGTATACTTACTTCTGGAAGAAAATTGGGTTAATGATGGCTGCCTCTTTGGCACAAATCGATAGTGCTAGTTTTGTGAGGCAGATTATGTTAGCGTTCCAAGGGCCTCTTCAAGGGCATTCACATCTGAAGGTGGAGACTACTTCTGACGGTGAACAGATCCTAAAGGTCCAAGAGAATCAGCTATAATGGTGGACTGATAGGCAGTATCGGTGTATTGATTAGGCTTCTAATTTGCTAACGGAGCCATAGTGATGACCACTCGAATGAAACTACATGATAGTCATCTGCTCTTCCTATAAATGGGGTCATACTTGACTAAAATCCAGTTCTGGGACCACTGAGCTGAATTGGCTACAATACAGTGAGGAGTGACATAGGGGAAGGCTATAAAAGCACATTAACAGAGGTTGGCCTGTGTGTCCTTTCACATAATCTTTTGAAATTGCTCTTTCCTGGATGTGAAACAAATAGTTAGAATATTTTTCATTAGTCATCAACATACTTTTAAAATGACCTATGTTGCAATGACTGTGTTCTCATGGTTGACGTTAAAATAAAGGTCTGGAAGGCTGACTGGACAAGGAGCATTGGTCAGGTCTTATTGGTTGAATTCATATGTGGTCTCCTTCCTCCAGACAATAATCACTGATGTACTTGCACAAGATTGCTTTTGTGGTCACTACTTCTGTAATAAAGTTTTTTTTTTGTATGAATTTATATATTTTGTATGGCACATGTTTATTTGTTCTAGGAAATTTCTGAGATGTCAAGTTCAAAGAATTCTGCAGATATCCTTCAAATAGCATCTCCCCATGAAGACCAAATGGTGTGGAAGATAGAAGATAGTAATGTGTGACAATTAACTATTTCTTTTGCTGCCGTGTCACTGAGGAAGATTTTTACATCCATTAATGAGCCCCTTGCAATACTGAGAGGCAGTTCATGCCCACAAAGTAGAGCATGGGTCACTGCTCTTCTGAAACAGGTGGCAATGAGATGTTTGATTCAATTCTAAAGCAGTGAGGCAGTAGTCCTCAGAATGCCATCCCCTCACCGGCGGCATTATCATCACCTAACAGCATGTTAGGAACACAAATTATTTCCTGGCCCCATCCCAGACCTACTGAATCAGGGGCCTCTGGGGCTGAGAGCCCGCCATCTGCAGTTTAACAAGGTCTCCAGGTGATTCTAGTAGACATCAGAGTTTGATACTGCCCTAGAGTACCCCTTGCCATCGGGAAATGGCTAGGAGGCAGTTCATTGGCAGCCAAGTATGTGCTGGAGACGATGAGACAGCATTGACCTAATGCAGGTATAGACTATAGTTTGAAAGCCACCATATCTTTGATGGTTCAGACCTGGTGTATTTTCATTCTCTCCATGGTTGTCTCATAAATTGAGAATTTATTATAGCTTAGGCCTCCCCATGGCCCCGAAGAGGCCAAGCCTTGATTTGCGCCCCCAGTTCCTGCCATCTTGTCTAATCCTGATCCTAGCTTGCAGACATTCTTATTTTGTACCAGCTCTGCTGAAATCCCGGTAAATAAAACTTCAGTCTCAATCCCTTTGTAGTGTCCCCCTGCTCTATTACCACAAGTGCACCAATATTGCTGGGCACAGGGTTTGCAAGGGTAACTAGCGGACCCTTGGCTGGAGGATCTAGGAAGGCAGAAATCCTGTCAATTTTACTTACCCCTCCAGCCAGTGATATGCTAGCAAATGTTTAACAACTGACTCTAAACAAACAAGCCCTGATTTATAGTGTTGCTGATTGTGGTGGTGTCAATACGCTCACTCAGGCTAATTTCAAGTGACCAGCGTGACAAATTGGGAAGAGACGTGCACAACTGGATCTCACACATCTATAGGAGCTGGCTCGAGGACACCACAGCCTCTCTTCTCAGTTCCTACCTGGATGCCTGGTAAACAGCAAGTGCTTAATAAATAAATATTTAATAAATGAAAGAAAATGATAGGTCAGTGTGGACCTTTCTTCACCACCACTGGAAAAGCAAGTCAACCTGCACGTACCAGTGGTGAGGAAACACAACATCTGTATATGTGGGTGGTACATTTTTGGCTTCATGTTCTTATCCAGCCTTGGAGAATAAACAGTTGATGTCAAATCGCATAAACATTTGTCACATATTCAAAAACAGTGATGTTCTTGTAAACAGGTATAACTCAGCTATTCTAACTCATCCCCAGATAATTCAGACAGGTAAATTGATAGGAGTATATAATTTCAAAGCAGGAGTGGGCTATATTTTAACATGTTCAAGTGTTTGAACTTGTCATTGAAGTAGGATAATTAAATTGGTGACATTGACACTTGTAGACATGACTTTCTTTACCTTTTTAGCTCTGATGAAGGATATGTGACGTGATATGAAATTCACTGTTTAATAAAGCCATAGTGTACTTCCTTTAACATTACCAAGTGCGGTGTGCAAAGAAGTCCTATTTAAAATTGCAGTGCACCTGTTGGGATGAGCACTGGGTGTTGTATGGAAACCAATCTGACAATAAATTTCATATTAATAATACATAAATAAAATTGCAATAATATCATTTGATAAGGATTTTCCCCCTGAGCTGTTTATTAAGGGGCAGAGTATTTATCAAATGTTTTCAGAACAACTGTCTGTTATTTAGTACGGATTTATAACCCTATCTGAAAGAGGAGTTGTGCCTTCTTTTTCTGTAGTAGAGCTGATTTTTGCGACTTCAAAACATGGATTTTGACTACAGAGCTTTTGTTAACGTCTCTGCCATTAGATAATAGAAATCACTGCTGTTCTTCATTTCCCTGCTCTGTTCTTCACTTTCTAAATGCTCCCCGTGGGTGTTCATGTTCACTGGTATTTTCTTTCAACAATTCCTGTAAGTTACCCTTTCTTTGCGGATAAGTAAGAGTTTGCAAAACTTTACACCCTTATTCTTCAATTAAATACTGACATGGAGCAGCGGCGTGGTGCATGCTAATCACCAGGACCTCCCTGTGGGAATCTGTGCTGGAAGACTGGTTCACATTGAAGGCAGACAGCGCTGTTGACACTGGCTGTCAAAAAGGCCTCATGTCTTTGAAAGGAAATCTTAATCTTCTTTATTCATGTGTGAACAGGTCCAGGCCCCCATCCCCGGGACTCAGATGCATTGGCTGGTTAAACTCCAGGTTGCTAGGTTTTGGGGTAGAGTCTGTTTGCCGTGTCTAGTTTCCCCGAATGGATGAGGATTGAAAATTAAAATCTGTCTGACACAGACCATGGTTTTCCGTCTCTGTTTGAAGAGACATGGCAACCTAGGGCGAAATGAAAAGGAATTTTATTGAGCGCAAAACCACTCAATGTTTAAATGTTGGACGGGGAGCCAAATGGTGATTTGGGGCAACCGGTAGATTGTTTATAGACAGTGGGATGGCTGTCAATCAAGGCACAATGGCAAAACTTGTGTCGGGGAAAAAAAAGCGCTTTTCTAGTGGCTGAACTCCCGTTTCCTGTTGAAATGCTCAGTGCCACGAATAAAAAGCTTTTTTTCTTAGGTTTCCAAGAGTAAAAATTTCCGAATAACAGAGATGCCTATACTGTTAAACATCGTTTGATCTGGGTGGCACAGCACTTATTAACAGTTTAAAGCTAAGTTCTATCCCAAAGATCTCCCATACAGATTGTCTGCTGCATTTGAAATTTCTTCCTCTTGGTTTTATCTCTTCTTGCCACATTTTTCACAAATAGAAAACAGAAGAAACAAAAATGTAACTGCCGATTGGAAATCATCAAAGATATTTGGGAACAATATGTACAGCAAATTTTAGAACCCTAATACAAAAAAGATCTTAAGCATACATTTGATTCGCTTTTGGAAACCTGTTTCTTTCTAGAAATCTGAAATTTTCCTGAGTGTTCTTTTAGATCATTCATGATGCATTTTTATTGCTGGTAGCATTTGAAAAAAACATATAACAAAGAAAAAAAACCTGCCAGTTAGCAATGCAAACTAGCTTTTCAAAATAAGTTTTGACTCTATGTTCCCAGAGAAATCTTAGGGCATGCTAGCGATAAATGTTATATTAGCCTAGTGTCTTAGTGAAATGAGTTTCTTCATTTAATTTTTTAAAAATCAAGATTTGAGAACTTAGTAGATAATAATAGATTCCAATATAGCTTCTAATTCTCTGAGTATGTCTTAGAGTTCTGTGTATCTGTAATAAGCTTATCCTATATATATATATATATATATATATATATATATATATATATATATGGAGACATTAGAGCTGAATTATCAGAAAGGAGATATCCATCTGTTGGTGCTGTGCTAGGAGTGAGGACAGTAAATTTGCTGTGTTGCATCATTGGCATTTCAATCCAGCTCCCCTTTGGATTCATGTCACGTATTTGTAAAATGACTACCCAGGGATATGGGTCCAGCCTTGACAAGGGAAAGGAGCAGACCTACAGGAAAGAAGGCCAGCAAAAACATTCTGTTGTCATTTTTGGTTTTGGGGATTGTTGATTCATCGTACTTCTTATTCCCAAACACCTCTGAATGGTTCTAGAAATAGTCTCTGGACTATTTATTTAATCCTGTGATTAGAAATTTGACCAGGCCGATGTAGAGAACATATTTGTTCCCAAGTCTCAATCACGCTTGTCATTACTTCCTTTGAGAGCACTTCCCTGAGTAGATTAAAATGTCAGTAAAATGTTATCCTTGACAGCCCTGAGTAGGCACAGCAGGTAAGGAAAATTAGAGTTGCCTAATCACAAGAAATTTTATCAGATGAGGTTGAACATGAGGCTGGGTGAGTGGAGGAGATCGCACATCCTAGGAATATCTGGGTTGTCCTGACTGCCATCAGAATCACTGCAAAATAGAATGGATATTTACCAATCTGGTCATTTTTACTCCTCATAAAAATAACAGTGGGAGAGTTGGAGCCATGTGAGGGGGTCTGACAGTCCCCACTTGGAAAGGACCTGACCCCCAGATTCCCTGACTGCTGCCTGCTGCCCTTCCCACCCCCTCAAGCATCTCTGTCAGCCAGCTGGTGGGAAGAGGTAAGAACACTACCTTGTCTCACCACAAAGTAGAGAATTATTGGCTCCGGGACTCAGGCAGTTCCCTGAAACTATGAAAGTGAAAGTAGGTTTCTATACATAATCTCAATGTTGATCAGAACTGCAACACGTGGCCTATAAATATTGCTAGAACCAGAACGATAAAGGATAGAAAGATCCTTGCAATTTTCCGTAGTCCCTCCAAACTTCAAGAGTAACGAAAATTTAAATGGTGTATGCATACATATTCCCTCAGGAACTGGGAACAGCAAGCTATCATGTCTTTATGTTGGCATTTGGGATTATTAGCTTTGGCCAATTTAAAGTTACAAAATCACCTGGAGCTTCAAGGAGGCCCCCCCCAAAAAAATAATTGTGAATGTAAATAATGTTAATACAGTAATAATAATGTGGATGCCTTGGGGATTAGGAGGAAATACTTGAAATTCCACAACACAAAAAGGTTTTTGAAACATATATTTGTCTTTAGGGTGAGGGGTGGGAGGGGATGGTGTTTAACCAAACTGTCTTCTGCCATTTAATTTCCTTGTTCCAAGGCTATCACTGCATCCTTCAGGTGCTTCCCTGCACTCCTTGAACCCCTGAAATTAAGATTCACTGTGTCATTACAAAGGAACGGGAGAGGTGTACAGTCTTGGACAAGAAAAACACTCTGCTCTATTTTCTGGAACTATTATATCTGCCATTTCTGGGCCCGTGTCATCTGGGCCTCATGGCATGGAAAATGTTTGAGTGATGTGATGACTATAATTTCCTGGGCTTTTCCAGATTTCAGCCTTTGATTGTAAATCAACCTTAAAAAAATTAACCCAGCATTTGAAATTGTCTATGTCATTACTATTGATTCCCCCTCACTTTACAAAGGTTCTTTTTTCCCCCATTGTAGACATTCCAAAGACCTTCTGAGTAGCCACATCAGGGACTGAAATGAAAATAAAAATAAACTACCCTAAATTGAAAATGCTAGAAGGGAAAAATTATATTAGATTTTCCATGCTTCAAATAAAATGCAATAAATTTGTCTTAAAAACAAAAACTGGAAATGAACTTCTCTTTATTTGAAAATTATAAAATATAGTAGTCAAATATTTTTTAAAATAAAATGATAGCTCTAAACTAAATACATACGTGTATGGGAAAATAATCCTGACCTCCCTCCCACCCCTGTCCCCAACACACACACCCCCAGCCAGAATCCCCTGAACAAGAAAGAAAGAACAGAGCATTTTGTCTTTTTTTAAAGTTTATATATTTATTTATTTACTTTTAGTTTTTTAAAATGTTTATTTAGAGAGCAATCATAAGCATGAGTTGGGGAAGGGGCAGAGAGAGAGAGAGAGAGGGAGAGAATCCCAAGCAGGCTCCGTGGTGTCAGTACAGAGCCCAATGTAGGGCTCAGTTCCACAAACTGTGAGATCATGACCTGAGCCGAAATCAAGAGTCAGACGCTTAACTGACTTAGCCATCCGGGTGCCCCATTTGTTTGTTTGTTCGTTCGTTCATTCATTCATTCATTCATTCATTTATTTTTAGTAATCTGTACACCCAATACGGGGCTTGAGCTCACAACCCAAGATCAAGAGTCACATACTTTTTCGACTGAGGCAGTCAAGTGCCCTAGAATTTTGTCTTTGACAAAACCATCATATTGGTTTATTTAGCTGGTTACCTATTTTTTCTCTTGACCTTTGGTATCTGTTTTTTATCATGGCTTCCATCGATACTTTCCCCGTACTTCTGGTGTCTCTATTTTCTCACAAGGGAATTTCCTTAACGTTTTATCCAATAATACGCTGATTTTGATGCAGCCATACATCAGGCCTTGATATGGTTATGTTTTACTTGCTTTGGTGAGACAATAACATCATTCCACAGATGTCTAGTTAGTTCTTAAGGAAGTCTTGTTGCATACCGAACTGAGGACAAACATCCTCCCTCTGTATTCAAAGGAAAAAGGAATGAGTAAGTAATTCTGGTATAAGGTCTACTTCCTAGTGATCACACTTTTCCATAGATAAAATTTCAGGCAGTTTCTTGGCTTTTCTGGTTCTTTTCAGTCGCAAGAACAGTCTCATGTCAGTGATTAAAGTCTCCTCCTAAGATTGCATTTCAGGTTTTATCTGATAGTGAGTTAGCTTCCTTCCCCAGTTCATGGTCACTGTACGCTTGAAAAGTTGCAATGAGTGAGGGGAGTGGTCGGTCAGTGGTTGGCATCCTCATTCTTCCTGGCTCCATGCTCTCTATTCCATGTGGCTGCTGTTGTTTTGGGGTTGGTGGGGACGTGTGAGGGAGGGGTTAGTTTCAATTTAGGGTGCTGGCTCTCACTTGATGGGCCATTCTCATAGATGCATTGGCAATTCATGTAGGAAGCTCTTGACTACAGTTCTTTTGTTCCAACTGTGCTTTCTTAGGCTCTCATTTCCCTGGTCCTTTAGCATCCAGACTTCTAGATGCACATGCTCACTCAGACCCAAAAATTCACAACCTCCATAGGTAGGACCCAGGTGTGGAGGTGTTTTATAAGCTCCCAGGTGGTATAAATCCATAGATTGCCATCATACTTGTGATCCATGAATTTATACTCAGGAGACGTTTCTTATTTCCACCCTCTCCTCTCTACCCCTGCATGCTACAATGCAAAATCTTACCTCAGGGAAATGTTTCCCTCTCCAGCTACATACAATGATTTTCTTCTTTTTTTTTTCAATATATGAAATTTATTGTCAAAGTGGTTTCCATACAACACCCAGTGCTCATCCCAAAATGTGCCCTCCTCAATACCCATCACCCCCCCTCCCGTCCCTCCCACCCCCCATCAACCCTCAGTTTGTTCTCAGTTTTTAAGAGTCTGTTATGCTTTGGCTCTCTCCCACTCTAACCTCTTTTTTTTTTTTTCCTTCCCCTCCTCCATGGGTTTCTGTTAAGTTTCTCAGGATCCACATAAGAGTGAAACCATATGGTATCTGTCTTTCTCTGTATGGCTTATTTCACTTAGCATAACACTCTCCAGTTCCATCCACGTTGCTACAAAGGGCCATATTTCATTCTTTCTCATTGCCACGTAGTACTCCATTGTGTATATAAACCACAATTTCTTTATCCATTCATCAGTTGATGGACATTTCGGCTCTTTCCATAATTTGGCTATTGTTGAGAGTGCTGCTATAAACATTGGGGTACAAGTGCCCCTATGCATCAGTACTCCTATATCCCTTGGATAAATTCCTAGCAGTGCTATTGCTGGGTCATAGGGTAGGTCTATTTTTAATTTTTTGAGGAACCTCCACACTGCTTTCCAGAGTGGCTGCACCAATTTGCATTCCCACCAACAGTGCAAGAGGGTTCCCGTTTCTCCACATCCTCTCCAGCATCTATAGTCTCCTGATTTGTTCTTTTTGGCCACTCTGACTGGCGTGAGGTGATATCTGAGTGTGGTTTTGAATAATTTTCATTACCAAAGAGAACAGTAAACATCTCATTCTAAAACATCTGCATTCAGGTCAATGGTGATCCTCTGTCCTCCATAATAAAAGTGCTTTAAGGGGCATTAGAGTGGCTCAATCACTTAAGTGTCCAACTCTTGGTTTCGGCTCAGGTCATGATCTCGAGGTTCAGGAGATCAAACCTCCCATCAGGCTCTAGGCTGATGGCACAGCGCCTGCTTGGGATTCTCTCTCTCTTCTCCTCTTCCCCCATTACCCCACTTGCTCACACTTGCTGTCTCTCTCAAAAAAACATTAATTTTTTTTTAAAAAGATGCTTTAAAAAATTTTTTATTTGAATATTTAACCTGCTGGGTTGAATAACTTTCTCAAAACAAATGAACAGTCTTTTTTAGGGAAAGCAAATTTTAACCCCTCTTCCAACTTTCATCCCTCCAGTTGATAAAGTTTCAAAAAATTACAAGACCTGACTTCAGCGAGGGCACTCCAAAACAACTTATGGCTGGTGCTGCAAACACCGAAGTTCTGTCAATTACCAAGAGATGACCCCGCCTCCATTTTTCCTTCTGTAAAGCTACAAAAGAAAAGTCATTAGTTTGATGGCTGAAAGTCACAGAAACAACATATCTGATCAAGGGGCAATGTCTATATAGATGTTGATTTGACTACTAAAAATGAACATTGGATGAGCTATGGCTCATCTACACCAGATATTCTTATAAATGATCTCCTTAACTGATAAAGGTAATTAAGAGTAATTGATTAGGAATGCCAAGGGAACCTCACAAGGGAATCTCATAACCTTTCTGGAAATGCCAAATGACCATAAACCTAGTTTCATTTAATAGTGTCCTTTAAATTTTTTTTTACTGTTTATTTTATTTTTGAGAGAGAGACAGAGTGCAAGCAGAAGAAGGACAGAGAGAGAGGGAGATACAGAATTCTGAAGCAGGCTCAAGGCTCTGAGCTATCAGCACACAGCCCGTGCAGGACTCGATCCCAGGAACCGTCAGATTATGACCTAAGCTGAAGTCGGATGCTTAACTGTCTGAGCCACCCTGGCACCCCTAATAGTATCCTTTAAAAGACATTTTTAATGTGAGAGGAAGTACCGTGTCAAAGACAGCATCAATACTGTTTATTTTCCCAAATATGAGTTTGCAGTAAGCATTGAAAGTACCTTAAACAAAGGCAAAAGATAGAATATTCCCGTACACACACATAGCTCTTTCCATATGGTCCCAGGCTAAACATGATTTTAAAAGCATGTAAATTGCTGGCTGGCTTTAACGTGGATTGATCATAACTTTGTAGACAGCTGAACTGTACTGTTCAAATGCTCTCTTTTTGGTCAAAACTTCAAATGAGAATTCATGATTTGTCAAATTGAGATAATCCTGGAAAAGAAAATACAATAAGAGATCCACCGAATTCAAAACGAAATGGAAACTGTGGTTCCTGGCAAGGAGAGCTCAAGCCGGATACATTTTATAGAGCAAATCGAGATCTGGCTTCTGGTTAAGATGACATCAACATAAGAAGAAAAAACGTAGGTCATGGGATGTCTGGGAAGGAGATCTCAAAAGAATGCAGGCCATGGAACCCTGGCCATCTGTTGTGCTCAGAGCAGCCAAGTAAGATGCCACCTCTTTCCCAAACTGCCCTTCCTCTTCTGTCTTCTCACAACACTCTTTCGCCCAGAGACATCTGGTTTTGTGCAAGAATAAAATTTGCTGGTATTTTTTTTTTTTTTTCAGAGTGGTTGGGTTTAAGCCAAAAGTCAAGCCTGACCCAGGACACACTTCCTCAGAGCAAAGAGATACTTTTTCTGGGCAAATCAGACTACTCATTAATACACAAAGAAGCCAATCTTCAAGTATTTCATAACATTTTTAAAAATGCTATACTTTACCAGGTGCTTTTACAGGAACAAGGACCTACATAATGAACTAATCTCTCTGAAACCATGAACCTTTTGAGCCAGCATAATCCGTGGTGGCAACCTGTGCCTCTTGGACAAAGGTTGATTGTTCTTTCTTTATGATCATGGGCATCTTGCTATTTGATATGGTGATACTCTCTGATAGCTGTTATAATTCTCTAACTATATACACTGAAACTGCTTAGTTCTGAAGATGAAGAGAGTTGAATTGTCTCAGATGCCCCGCCCCAACTTCAAGAATGAGGAAAAATTGGGTGAATTCCTCTGTAAGGCACTCAAAGTGAACATGCCTCCCTGATTCTCCTTTTCAGGGTGTTGAGTTGAATTTTTCATGGCTTTTCACAGATACAGTGTTCAGTTCCTCCAGCAGCACACAAAGCATTGATGTGTAAAAAATCACCTCCCTGCTAAGTAATCAGAGGTAAAACTAAGGAAAAATGGGAAATTGATTTTAAGTGAAAAAGATGCACATATTAAATAGAGAATAATTCCATGCATTGACTCTATTTTTTGGCCAGTGCCGGGCACAATCTTGTAAGTGTTTGAATGCATTTCTTTCAGTGACTAAAATACTGAGGAGATTTACTTTCCATACCCTAGAGGTGAAAGAGATGAGGTATGCGAGAGAGTTAACTTGTCCAGGGTCAGATGTCAGGGAGGGACAGAGCCCTGACTTGAATCCAGAGTTGACTCATATAAATGATGCCCAAAGCTGGTTGTTAATTGTGAAATAACTCATGCAGAGGTTTCTACAAATATAAACTTTAGCTTAGTCTTAAAACAAGGGGAAAGAGTACGTCTGTCGTATAGGTTAGTTGTGAGAATAAAACAAAATGAATCATAATTATTGGCTTAATAAAGAGTAGCTACCAGCATTTTGGAAGAAATAAGACAATTATCCTCACAACGGGTAAAAGTAACATTCTCATCTAGATTGTTGATATTGGAAAGCTTCGATTCTTCATTTATTTATAGATGTATAGGGACGCCTGGGGGGCTCAGTCAGTTAAGGGTCGGACTTTGGCTCAGGTCATGATCTCGGGGCCCGTGAGTTTGAGCCCCGCATCGGGCTCTGTGCTGACAGCTCAGAGCCTGGAGCCTGCGTCGGATTCTGTGTCTCCCTCTCTCTCTACCCTACCCCACTCACACTCTGTCTCTCTATCTCTCTCAAAAATAAATAAACATTTAAAAAATTTTAAACATGTACAGCTCTGTAGAGAGTAGTTCTGCAAAAATGAATGAAACAGACACAATTCAAGGAAGAGATTAGAGGGGAAAACTAACAAAAGTGTGCGTTTAATTACAGAATGCTCAGAAAGACACAAATTGGCTGAGGTGAGCAATCTAGTGCTTCTGTGAGAGACACAATACCTTCTTGGAGCAAAGGGCATCCCCCTGCAGGTTCAGCTGGTGTAACCTGGCACCAATGATCTGCAAGGGTCCCCGGGCATGTGCTTGATGCGTAAGAGAGTGATTACAACAAAGGACAAATCACATTATTGTGTTTTCCTTCTTACTTAATGTGGTTAGGGACTTTGTCATTTGATCTTTCTGTACAAACTAGAATCAACCTGTGAACCCTGCTTAACCTTCTTCTGATAGTCATAGAGTTAAGGTTCCTTTCCCCCTCTAATTGTCATTGACATCTCAGAAATCTTATGCTCTATCAGAAGAAGTTGGAAATTTGTATTTTGAGTCCAAGGGTATATTTGGCTGTCCATTAAAATGTAGAGGTTGTGAATCCATTATTCTCCCAATATTTCCTAGAGGATTTCCTTTAGGTTTTCTGATAATCGTGCCTGGACCGGAAAACTAACCACGTGTAGCAACATATACGCTGGTCCTGTAGATGCTTATATTCTCTTTCTCATTAAATTTAGAAATGAACTGTAGTAATAGATGGTTCATAGGTTCTAATAGATGTAAGAAATACACATCAAATCCGTGCACTGGACTTTCTACTAAGAAAATAAATAGTAGTCTCTGAAAAATTACTTTCCTGGTTTGTTTTTGTTTGTCAAACACCCCTCATTAAATTAGAATAAGTTGATTGATTTGATGCTGTAGTAATAAAAGTTTTAAACTAGCCAGTATCAGTATCCAGTAGAGGGTCCAACTTTATCACATACCAGAATGTTTTATTCCCTAAGATACAGGCTTAATGCCAAATCAAGGACCGATGATTGTTCCAGAGTTTCTATGCCAGTTGAAAGCAGTTCTTTAGGGACTGCAACTGGATGGCAGGGGATCTTGGGACTTTTCTTAAAGATGGATTAATAGTCACACCATTTTCAAGTAAATATTTGTTCAGGGTAGATAATGGACGTTATGGATAACGGAGATTAATAGTAGTAGATTAATAAATATAGATCATGGAAAATGGAGATTATGCTAACTAAATTCACCATCCAGCCCAAATCATTCCACAAAACTGCAACTGTCCAAGGCCAAGTGTGTGGCAGAAACCAGAGATGAGAGGTTGCAGAGGATGTAATCACACCCCTGTGAGGCTGATGCTCTCAGGTGATGTCTGAGTATGGAGTATGGGGTATGGAGTATGGGGTATGGGGTATGGAGTATGGGGTATGGAGTATGGAGTATGGGGTATGGGGTATGGAGTATGGGGTATGGGGTATGGAGTATGGAGCATGAGGTATGGAGTATGGGGTATGGAGTATGGAGTAGTGCTGGGGTTATGTGAGGAAAAGTGCTGCCAGCCCTAGAAAGCTTGTGAAGACAAAATCAAAGAATTGGGACAGAGCTGAAGTCTTGCCAGAAGCACTGAAACTGATTTTCTCAGACTTTGCCAGACCTGTCAAGTGTAGTATGTTGCTCTTTTTCAGCAATAGATCTCTATTTCTTTTCTAAATGAGTTATTTGGAGTTTTTTTGGCCCTGTTATATGGAAAAGCAAAGCATACTTTACTGAGTGTATCCATGATCCTATGACTGTAGTTGTGATGAAAATAATGCTGCTGAGAATGAGACCATGCAAGGCCCCAGCACATGTTCTGAGTGTCACAGTCTTGGGCTGAGTCTGTGATTTAACAGAGCCTATCTGTGCTGTCAGCTATGTCTAGTGGCACAGGGGGCTAACACCTTGAACGCCCTGACGCTCTTGGGCAAACGATTTGATCATGCCAAACTTAGTACATTTGTCAATTAAATAGTTCACAACATGCAGGGATGTGATGGAGCCAGTTCACACGGAATCTTGAGGGTGAGGGTTACATTTTCAGGAATTTTGTGAGTTGGGTGATGTCACTATGGCAGCTCTCAACGGGCCTTGGTGGGAACAGTTACATCATAGAAATCAGCAATGCTCAAATCAGGGATGCCTCCCCACCCCACATCCCTAGAGTCAGGGGTGAAAATTTACCTGCACACGGGTGGTAAGATCAGTCTTATGGAACTGCTGTGAGAATTGAATGGTATAATCTGTGTAAACCGTCTGATCATAGGAAGTTCTCCGACAATGACAATCATTTTACTAGCGATATTATTTTTCAACATAAGCTGCATGACAGACTGTTTTTGTTTTCCTACTTTCTTTTGTTTTCCTGGTTACCCATTCCTACTGTGTTCATTTCTTAGGGCTGCCATAACAAAGTACGACAAGCTGGGTGACTTAAGACAACAGAAATGTATTGTCTCATAGTTACAGAGGCCAGAAATCAAAGTGTCAACGGATATATTCTCTCTCTGAAACACGTGGGAGAATCTCGCCTCTTCCTAGCTTTCTGTGATTTTTGCTTTCAGCTATGGAACTCCCATCTCTGCCCCTGTTGTCACAGGCCATTCTGCACCTGTGTCTCCATCTTCATGGGGCTGTCTTCTGATAAGGGCACAGGTCATATTGCATTAGGGGCCCACCCTACTCCATTACAACCTCATTTTAACTAATTACATCTACAATGACCTGATTTCCAAATAAGGTCACATTCTGAAGTCCCAGGGCAGGCAGGACTTCAACATATCTTTTCGGAGAGGACACAATTTAGCCCATAACTTCTATCTAACACCACTTGAAGTTGGCTTTCAGTGTGTGCCCCTACAGCATTGTTCAGCTCATTTCCACTTGCAGTCAGTCTGTTTCAGTTTGCTCTGAGTGTTCATCTGTAGCCTGATAAAGTTGCAAGACATATTTTAATGTTGAACAAAACATTACTTTGGGTCACTACTGGGGTAGTTCACACCGAAGGAACAAAATACGTTTAGGAAGCATTAAATATCAGGCATTGTTCTATATGTACAAATTAGAGATGCATGAAAGATAGATTAGCCTTCAAGGAACTGAGGAGGGGAAATAGATGTACGAAAACCTCATCTACACAATATGCTATGGTAGGCCACATGCATGTGCATGTGCCTTAGAAACATATGAGGCACCAGGCCTATATGGGCAAGTGAGGAGGGGAGGCCGGAAAAGCTTCTCTGGGAGGATTTAAAATGGGCAAGAAGAGGGAGAGCAACGGTTAAGTATTCACATCCCTTAGCTTCCAACACATAAACAGATCTTTTAAAAGCCATTCTTTGCTACTTTTTTTCCATAGCCCTTTGGGAGGAGTCATGCTGTCCAAGTAGTAGACACAGGTGGCACTTACCTTTTGAACCCGTGAAAAATGTACATGATCAAGCTTCTTCATGCAGGCTGGGCATCCTGAGTCATGGGTTCACTGGGTTTTGCTCTAAGGAAGATTTTTCAGGTTTTCCATGTATTTATCAGATGCATAACCCACAATTATTGGCTTCTCTATACAATCTCAAGATCTTTAATAATTTTCATAGTGTATTGAGTTAAATAGCCAAGAATGTCAGAAGTGTTAACAATCAGCTTGTAGGAAACCTGTATCCATGTCTATGAATTGGAAAAATAAATTGGATAGCACATATATTATAGGCAATCATGGAAAAGTCAGTAATAGTATAATAAAGGAGAAGGGCCTTTAGAGTCAGAGAGATCAGATGTTGAATTCTGGCTCTGTGTTTTATGAGCTGTGTGACCTTTTAATAATGTTATATCACATGGTTATTGTAAAAATCGAATTAAATGACACAGAGAGACAGAGTGGGCACTAGAATCAGAGTAAAACTCAGATTTGATTTGTTAAGTTCAATTTCTATATCAACAAAATGAAGATAAAGTAATGTACATTATAGAGAAATAGGTACGTGCTGATATAATCCATTCTCACATGACAACCTCACCTTGACCATGAGGTCTCTGTCACAACTCCTCAGCTCTCCTGTTATAGCAAGAAAGCAGCATAGACAATATGTAAATAAAACACATTTATGTAAACATGTCTATGTTCCACAAAAAACTTATGAGCATTAAAACTTAAATTGCATATAATTTTAATGTGGAATGAAATATTATTTTTTCCAACCATTTAAAAATGTAAAATCTGGGGCGCCTGGGTGGCTCAGTGGGTTGAGCGACCGACTAGGGCTCAGGTCATGATCTCGCAGTTCGTGAGTTCAAGCCCCGCATCGGGCTCTGTGCTGACAGCTCGGAGCCTGGAGCCCGCTTCGGATTCTGTGTCTCCCTCTCTCTATGCCCCTCCCCCACTCATGCTCTGTCTTTCTCTGTCTCAGAAATAAATAAACATTAAAAAAATTTTTTAAAAAAATGTAAAATCTTTCTTACCTATAATTTGCCAAATTGTGATCTATACCATTATGGAACAACCCTTGGATCTATGGATTTGATTTTTGGTTGGTGTGGATAATGGCTACTTTTTGTTGGAGTTTTTGTTCATTCTAAAAATAATGTTCCTGGAGTATCTGTCATGTTTCAGATCCTATGATAATACCTACATTATCTTATTTAGCTTTCCTAAGAACACCAGGAGGTAGGCAGTCCTTCCTCTTAGTCGGTGAATAAATTAAGGTTGTAATGGCTATGTAAATCTTTATTCATTAGTAGATTCCAGGAAATTCTTGGTAGGGTGCAAAAGTTGGCCATATAAACAAGGTTACTGCCCTCAAAGAACTTACATTCTGGAGAGGAGAAATACAATGAACAGATAAAAAATTAAAGTATAAGATCCTTACAGGTTATAACAAATTTTATGAAGGAAACAGGAAGATGATACAATAGAGTAGACTAGAGAAAACTAGATAAATCCAGATAAATACTTCAGATAGAGTATTCATGAAAGTTCTCCGCAGTGGTGACATTGGAGCAGAGATCCAGAGACTAAGAATTAACCAGCCATGGGAAGAGTCAGGGCAAGCCTCCAAGGATGGCACGGGCTTGAAACAAACAGGTCAGTGTGACAAAGTAAAATGCAGAAAAAGAGTGGGAAGAGATGAGGTTGGAAAAGTAGGTGGGGGCAATTTATGTAGGGCCAATAAGCCATACCAATGAATTTGCTTTTTTATTACAAACATAGCAGGAAGTTATTAACATGGTTTAGAAGCAGAGTGCTGGTGTGCAGTGAATGATTTACACAAGGTCCAGTGAAAAGGCTATCATAGCCCTCCTAAAACGGGATGATGGTGGTTTTGACAAGGAGGTGAGATCAGAAACAGCACGGGTAAGTGGATTTAAGACAGAGTTTGACATTGAACTGATAGAACTTGCTGACAAAGTAACTTGTAAAAAAATGAGGGAGGGGAAGGAATGAAGGATGAGCTATAGGCTTGTGGTTTACACACCTGGGTCGATTGTGCTATATATATATCAATGGATCAGGTTGGGGTGGAAAGTCAAGACTTTTATTTCAACAGTGGTATTAAAGATGCCAATTATAGGGGCGCCTGGGTGGCGCAGTCGGTTAAGCGTCCGACTTCAGCCAGGTCACGATCTCGCGGTCTGTGAGTTCGAGCCCCGCGTCAGGCTCTGGGCTGATGGCTCGGAGCCTGGAGCCTGTTTCCGATTCTGTGTCTCCCTCTCTCTCTGCCCCTCCCCCGTTCATGCTCAGTCTCTCTCTGTCCCAAAAATAAATTAAAAAAAAAAAAAAAAAAAAATGCCAATTATATATTTGTGTGGCTATTCCAAGACAACAGTTGACTATATGATTCTGGATTAAAAAGAGAGGTTAGAACTGGAGATATAAATCTGAGATTCATCTGCTAATGGGTGATGTCAAAGCCCTTTGATCACATGATATCAGCCAGGGAAAATATAAACGGAGGTCCAGAGAAAAGGCTTGGGACATTTCAAATTAAGCTTTTGAGAAGAGAGGATTGGCCAATGTGGTAGAAGCATATAGTGTTCCAGAATCCACATGCAGAAAGTGTTTCAAAGGGAAAGAGTTCATTACTTGGTTAGCTCTGAAATGAAACATACTCAACATAGGTATCAGTAAGAGGCCAAGCTGTGTCTTTGAATCACACTCCCTCTCCTTCTACATCCTATGGGCCTTCTACAGTGCCTTTTTTCTGGATTAACTAACAGATTTCCCAACTTGATGGTGTATTCAGGTTCTATATTTCAAATTCTGGTAGTCTTCTTAATGCCCATCATTACCTGTCAATAAAGTTAATAATGTTTTATTTTAGTTAAAGATTCTAAGTTATTCAGGATACTGTTGATTTTAGGTCACCTCTCTACCTTTGAATTTGGGGCTGATTTATTTATACTCAAATATTAACGGATCATCTGAAATCATTCACTCATTTCTCTAGTTTTTTTTTTTAATTTCATGAAAGGACAAAAATATTTTTATATGCCTTTTCCAACCGCATAGTTTTATTCCACTTGAATGTTTAAAATAAGAAATATGGAGACCCTCTGAGACGCCTGGGTGGTTCAGTCGGTTAAGCGTCCAACTTCAGCTCAGGTCATAATCTCATGGTTTGTGGGTTCAAGCCTCGCTTTGGGCTCTGTGCTGGCAGCTCAGAGCCTGGAGCCTGCTTCGGATTCTGTGTCTCCCTCTCTCTCTGCCCCTCCCCCACTCACATTCTGTCTCTCAAAATAAAAAAATGGAAAAAAAGAAATATGGAATTGCTTCTTATTAATCAAAAGCAATTATAATTATTTTAGGAATACAAAAAAAGGAGAACTCTGATGTTGTCCTTTAAGATTATGGTATATATTTTATAGTACTCACCTATAATTACAAATTATGTATCTTGGTTTTGTAATTAAACTGACACTGTGATTTTGTGATTTATGATTTGTGATTATATGAGTTATGTGAGTTAAATACTGCAATTCAATATAACGGTTATATACTTATAAGTAGATTCATAATTGGAAAGTAGAGCTAATTGTATATAAGACAAGACAGAAAGAAGAAAATTATGAGATGCTATAATAATGACTTAATGGGCTATTGTAAATCTAGTAGGATAATGATGTAACACAACACTTCAGACTTAAAATGCCATTAAGAGATTCTAGTGATCCAACTCATGAGCAAAATAGATTTAAACTACCAGTAAATTACTATTTTAGTTCGAAATGTTCTGAAACATACATTAAAATATTAACAGTTAAGAATTTAGAAAATTCACAGTAAACAGATGAAATAACTGGGTTAAAAATGTAATATATTTTTTAAAA